>NC_141685.1:1484889155-1486089155 GCF_964263255.1 Lissotriton vulgaris
CATTCTGACTAAGCTCCTCCTAAACCCCTCCTCTGCTGTCTGACCCCACCCATTCTGCCCAGGCTCCTCCTATACCCCCTCCTCTCTGACTCCACCCATTCTGCCCAGGCTCCTCCTATTTGACCCCACCCAATCTGACTAGGCTCCTCCTAAGCCCCTCCTCTGCTGTCTGACCCTACCCATTCTGCCCAGGCTCCTCCTATTTGACCCCACCCAATCTGACTAGGTTCCTCCTAAGCCCCTCCTCTGCTGTCTGACCCCACCCATTCTGCCCAAGCTCTTCCTATACCCCCTCCTCTCTGACCCCACCCATTCTGCCCAGGCTCCTCCTATTTGACCCCACCCAATCTGACTAGGTTCCTCCTAAGCCCCTCCTCTGCTGTCTGGCCCCACCCAACCTTCCCAGGCTCCTCCTATACCCCTTCTCTCTGACCCCACCCAATCTGACTAGGCTCCTCCTAAGCCCCTCCTCTGCTGTCTGACCCCACCCATTCTGCCCAGGCTCCTCCTAAGCCCCTCCTCTCTGACTCCACCCATTCTGCCCAGGCTCCTCCTAAGCCCCTCCTTCGCTGTCTGACCCCACCCATTCTGCCCAGGCTCCTCCTATACCCCCCTCCTCTCTGACTCCACCCATTCTGCCCAGGCTCCTCCCATACCTGTCTGACCCCACCCATTCTGCCCAGGCTCCTCCTATACCCCCTCCTCTCTGACTCCACCCATTCTGCCCAGGCTCCTCCTATACCCCTCCTCTATGACCTTACCCATTCTGCCCAGGCTCCTCCTCCTCCTATTTGACCCCACCCAATCTGACTAGGCTCCTCCTAAGCCCCTCCTCTGCTGTCTGACCCCACCCATTCTGCCCAGGCTCCTCCTAAGCCCCTCCTCTCTGACCCCACTCATTCTGCCCAGGCTCCTCCTATACCCTTCCTCTCTGACCCCACCCAATCTGACTAGGCTCCTCCTATACCCCTCCGACCTCACCCCCTCTGCTCAGGCTCCTCCTATACCCCCTCCCCTATACCCTTCCTCTCTGACCCCACCCAATCTGACTAGGCTCCTCCTATACCCCCTCCTTTCTGATTCCACCCATTCTGCCCAGGCTCCTCCTATTTGACCCCACCCAATCTGACTTGGCTCCTCCTAAACCCCTCCTCTGCTGTCTGACCCCACCCATTCTGCCCAGGCTCCTCCTATACCCCCTCCTCTCTGACTCCACCCATTCTGCCCAGGCTCCTCCCATACCCGTCTGACCCCACCCATTCTGCCCAGGCTCCTCCTATACCCCCTCCTATTTGACCCCACCCACTCTGACTTGGCTCCTCCTAAACCCCTCTGCTGTCTGACCCCACCCATTCTGCCCAGGCTCCTCCTATACCCCCCTCCTCTCTGACTCCACCCATTCTGCCCAGGCTCCTCCCATACCCGTATGACCCCACCCATTCTGCCCAGGCTCCTCCTAAGCCCCTCCTCTGCTGTCTGACCCCACCCATTCTGCCCAAGCTCCTCCTATACCCCTCCTCTCTGAACCCACCCAATCTGACTAGGCTCCTCCTAAGCCCCTCCTCTGCTGTCTGACCCCACCCATTCTGCCCAGGCTCCTCCTATTTGACCCCACCCAATCTGACTAGGTTCCTCCTAAGCCCCTCCTCTGCTGTCTGGCCCCACCCATTCTGCCCAGGCTCCTCCTATACCCCCTCCTCTCTGACCCCACCCATTCTGCCCAGGCTCCTCCTAAGCCCCTCCTCTCTGACCCCACCCAATCTGACTAGGCTCCTCCTATACCCCCTCCTCTCTGACCCCACCCATTCTGCCCAGGCTCCTCCTAAGCCCCTCCTCTCTGACCCCACCCATTCTGCCCAGGCTCCTCCTAAGCCCCTCCTCTGCTGTCTGACCCCACCCATTCTGCCCAGGCTGCTCCTAAGCCCCTCCTCTCTGACCCCACCCATTCTGCCCAGGCTCCTCCTAAGCCCCTCCTCTGCTGTCTGGGCCCAACCATTCTGCCCAGGCTGCTCCTATACCCCTCCTCTCTGACCCCACCCAATCTGACTAGGCTCCTCCTAAGCCCCTCCTCTGCTGTCTGACCCCACCCATTCTGCCCAGGCTCCTCCTATACCCCTCCTCTCGGACCCCACCCAATCTGACTAAGCTCCTCCTAAACCCCTCCTCTGCTGTCTGACCCCACCCATTCTGCCCAGGCTCCTCCTATACCCCTCCTCTCGGACCCCACCCAATCTGACTAAGCTCCTCCTAAACCCCTCCTCTGCTGTCTGACCCCACCCATTCTGCCCAGGCTCCTCCTATACCCCCTCCTCTCTGACTCCACCCACTCTGCCCAGGCTCCTCCTATTTGACCCCACCCAATCTGACTAGGCTCCTCCTAAGCCCCTCCTCTCTGACTCCACCCATTCTGCCCAGGCTCCTCCCATACCAGTCTGACCCCACCCATTCTGTCCAGGCTCCTCCTATACCCCTCCTATTTGACCCCACCCACTCTGACTTGGCTCCTCCTAAGCCCCTCCTCTGCTGTCTGACCCCACCCATTCTGCCCAGGCTCCTCCTATTTGACCCCACCCAATCTGACTAGGTTCCTCCTAAGCCCCTCCTCTGCTGTCTGACCCCACCCATTCTGCCCAAGCTCTTCCTATACCCCCTCCTCTCTGACCCCACCCATTCTGCCCAGGCTCCTCCTATTTGACCCCACCAAATCTGACTAGGTTCCTCCTAAGCCCCTCCTCTGCTGTCTGGCCCCACCCAACCTTCCCAGGCTCCTCCTATACCCCTTCTCTCTGACCCCACCCAATCTGACTAGGCTCCTCCTAAGCCCCTCCTCTGCTGTCTGACCCCACCCATTCTGCCCAGGCTCCTCCTAAGCCCCTCCTCTGCCGTCTGACCCCACCCATTCTGCCCAGGCTCCTCCTATACCCCTCCTATTTGACCCCAATCTGACTAGGCTCCTCCTAAGCCCCTCCTCTGCTGTCTGACCCCACCCATTCTGAGTAAGCTCCTCCTAAACCCCTCCTCTGCTGTCTGACCCCACCCATTCTGCCCAGGCTCCTCCTATACCCCCTCCTCTCTGACTCCACCCATTCTGCCCAGGCTCCTCCTATTTGACCCCACCCAATCTGACTAGGCTCCTCCTAAGCCCCTCCTCTCTGACTCCACCCAGGCTCCTCCCATACCAGTCTGACCCCACCCATTCTGCCCAGGCTCCTCCTATACCCCTCCTATTTGACCCCACCCACTCTGACTTGGCTCCTCCTAAACCCCTCCTCTGCTGTCTGACCCCACCCATTCTGCCCAGGCTCCTCCTATACCCCCCTCCTCTCTGACTCCACCCATTCTGCCCAGGCTCCTCCCATACATGTCTGACCCCACCCATTCTGCCCAGGCTCCTCCTATACCCCTCCTCTATGACCTTACCCATTCTGCCCAGGCTCCTCCTCCTATTTGACCCCACCCAATCTGACTAGGCTCCTCCTAAGCCCCTCCTCTGCTGTCTGACCCCACCCATTCTGCCCAGGCTCCTCCTATACCGCCTCCTCTCTGACTCCACCCATTCTGCCCAGGCTCCTCCTATTTGACCCCACCCAATCTGACTAGGCTCCTCCTAAGCCCCTCCTCTCTGACTCCACCCATTCTGCCCAGGCTCCTCCTATTTGACCCCACCCAATCTGACTAGGCTCCTCCTAAGCCCCTCCTCTGCTGTCTGACCCCACCCATTCTGCCCAGGCTCCTCCTATACCCCCCTCCTCTCTGACTCCACCCATTCTGCCCAGGCTCCTCCCATACCTGTCTGACCCCACCCATTCTGCCCAGGCTCCTCCTATACCCCCTCCTCTCTGACTCCACCCATTCTGCCCAGGCTCCTCCTATACCCCTCCTCTATGACCTTACCCATTCTGCCCAGGCTCCTCCTCCTCCTATTTGACCCCACCCAATCTGACTAGGCTCCTCCTAAGCCCCTCCTCTCTGACTCCACCCATTCTGCCCAGGCTCCTCCTAAGCCCCTCCTCTCTGACCCCACTCATTCTGCCCAGGCTCCTCCTATACCCTTCCTCTCTGACCCCACCCAATCTGACTAGGCTCCTCCTATACCCCTCCGACCTCACCCCCTCTGCTCAGGCTCCTCCTATACCCCCTCCCCTATACCCTTCCTCTCTGACCCCACCCAATCTGACTAGGCTCCTCCTATACCCCCTCCTTTCTGATTCCACCCATTTTGCCCAGGCTCCTCCTATTTGACCCCACCCAATCTGACTTGGCTCCTCCTAAACCCCTCCTCTGCTGTCTGACCCCACCCATTCTGCCCAGGCTCCTCCTATACCCCCTCCTCTCTGACTCCACCCATTCTGCCCAGGCTCCTCCCATACCCGTCTGACCCCACCCATTCTGCCCAGGCTCCTCCTATACCCCCTCCTATTTGACCCCACCCACTCTGACTTGGCTCCTCCTAAACCCCTCTGCTGTCTGACCCCACCCATTCTGCCCAGGCTCCTCCTATACCCCCCTCCTCTCTGACTCCACCCATTCTGCCCAGGCTCCTCCCATACCCGTATGACCCCACCCATTCTGCCCAGGCTCCTCCTAAGCCCCTCCTCTGCTGTCTGACCCCACCCATTCTGCCCAAGCTCCTCCTATACCCCTCCTCTCTGAACCCACCCAATCTGACTAGGCTCCTCCTAAGCCCCTCCTCTGCTGTCTGACCCCACCCATTCTGCCCAGGCTCCTCCTATTTGACCCCACCCAATCTGACTAGGTTCCTCCTAAGCCCCTCCTCTGCTGTCTGGCCCCACCCATTCTGCCCAGGCTCCTCCTATACCCCCTCCTCTCTGACCCCACCCATTCTGCCCAGGCTCCTCCTAAGCCCCTCCTCTCTGACCCCACCCAATCTGACTAGGCTCCTCCTATACCCCCTCCTCTCTGACCCCACCCATTCTGCCCAGGCTCCTCCTAAGCCCCTCCTCTCTGACCCCACCCATTCTGCCCAGGCTCCTCCTAAGCCCCTCCTCTGCTGCTGACCCCACCCATTCTGCCCAGGCTGCTCCTAAGCCCCTCCTCTCTGACCCCACCCATTCTGCCCAGGCTCCTCCTAAGCCCCTCCTCTGCTGTCTGACCCCACCCATTCTGCCCAGGCTGCTCCTAAGCCCCTCCTCTCTGACCCCACCCATTCTGCCCAGGCTCCTACTATACCCCTCCTCTCTGAACCCACCCAATCTGACTAGGCTCCTCTTAAGCCCCTCCTCTCTGACCCCACCCAATCTGACTAGGCTCCTCCTAAGCCCCTTCCCTGCTGTCTGACCCCACCCATTCTGCCCAGGCTCCTCCTAAGCCCCTCCTCTGCTGTCTGACCCCACCCAACCTGCCCAGGGTCCTCCTCCTACAGACAACACCCATTCTCTTTCTTTCACCTTTCTCTCCACACCTATTTTACTTACCGACCAATCTGCAATCCCTCTTTCGCTAGGCATGATTCCACTCTTACACAACACACAGACACATTTTACTTACCAATTTCCTTACCTGGTGCCGAACCCGGGATTTGAACCCTGGTTGCCTGGATGGAAGGCAGGAACTTACCCACTGGACCACACTGGTTTCCATGTAAGTAGCCTATCAAATTGTCCTTATGTCATGGTCATCCTTTTAATGTGCAATGGAAGCCACAGGGAAGGACACCAAGGCCTGTATGTTGCTTATAGTTACTACTGCAATCATCTAGACCACCAAGGAGCTATAGCTCAAAGGTAAGGATTGTACCTTTGGTGGGGACAGCCCTCACAGGCCAGGGTTCGAATCCTGCCAGTGCTGTAGAAGTATCAAAAGGTGGGAAATTTTCAAACAGTGATTTTCTTTTTTTTTTTTTGCTAAGTGTTTTTCTGGTTTCCATGTAAGTAGCCTATCAAATTGTCCGTATGTCATGGTCATCCATTTAATGTGCAATGGAAGCCACAGGAAAGGACACCAAGGCCTGTATGTTGCTTATAGTTACTACTGCAATCCTCCAGACTACCAAGGAGCTATAGCTCAAAGGTAAGGCTTGTACCTTTGGTGGGGACAGCCCTCACAGGCCAGGGTTCGAATCCTGCCAGTGCTCTAGAAGTATCCCAAGGTGGGAAATTTTCAAACTGTGATTTTTTTTTTTTGTTGTTGCTAAGTGTTTTTCTGGTTTCCATGTAAGTAGCCTATCAAATTGTCCTTATGTCATGGTCATCCATTTAATGTGCAATGGAAGCCACAGGAAAGGACACCAAGGCCTGTATGTTGCTTATAGTTACTACTGCATTCCTCTAGACCACCAAGGAGATAGCTCAAAGGTAAGGCTTGTACCTTTGGGGGGGACAGCCCTCACAGGCCAGGGTTCGAATCCTGCCAGTGCTGTAGAAGTATCCCAAGGTGGGAAATTTTCAAACAGTGTTTTTTTTTTTTGCTAGTGGTTTTTTTGGCAGGTGTCTCCCAACATTTCATATGTTTTCTCTCATGACCTTCTACCAACCGCCCTATTTCTCAAGTAGGTGCTAGGAACAAGGCCTTATCTTCCTTTATCAATGTCGTCATTCTTTGTCCTTTAAGTTTGGTGAATTGCAGAGTGCAATTGTGGTATTGGGGGTTATAACTGAGCACAAGAATGCGAGGATGGTGCTACACTTATTGTAAAATAGGTTGGTTGATGGTGATTTTTCATTTTAGTGTGAGCCACTCGCTCAAATCAGAGGTTTGGTGCCAGTGAGCTTGGATAGAAATAAAGGTCAAGTATGAGCTCTGGCTAATGAAATGATGGGTCGAGTTTGAGGCTAGCTAGAGTCCATTTATTAGGTGCAATAAGAAGTTGGAAAGATTGTTTCCTTTAAGAGACAGACAAGAGCAGAGTCAAGCCTTTGCTCTAGTAGATCTGCATCATGCCTGCTGCAGGATGTGAAGGAGTGGACCTCCACAGCAGTGCGTTGTGCCGGGCTGGGCTGCACTGGGCTGGGCTGGGCCTGCCCTGGCATCTTGGATTTATTCACCCACCTCCTTCCTTTGAAGAACGCTCACGAACGGCCACGAACGTCCTTGTTCTGTATACAGGCGGACAGCAGGCAATTTAGGACCCTGCTAAATGATGGTGATGTCCCCATGTGCTTCCTTCGAGTGGCAAAATCCTTTGTCTAAGGCAGGTGGGCTTTTTTAAAATTTGGTTGAAGACCATATGTTGGAGGCAGTATCACGGCACAAGCCGCCGACCGTCTCAGAAGAAAGTATGCATGGGAGGACATTATTTGCATAGGAGAGCCCTCTTCTCAGTCCCATTCTTAAGCTGCAGTGGCCATGAAGTGTTACTAGTGGGCAGCAGTATGAACAAAAGAGCACACTGAGGCTTTTCTTCTTCTTGCTGACATGATTCTTGGTCATTTTTGTCTTGCAGGGCCTAAGGAGTGAAGGACTACGATGACTGAGGGGATGAGGAATGGCTGGCCTGTATTTGTGGTGAAGGGGGAACATTTGGAAGGTAAACAGCAAGATGAAAGCGTCAAAGCATATATGTTTGCTGAGTGATTGAGTCTGTGTGTCACTTGTCTCTTTGTAGGGACATGTGAGAAAGGAACAGCAGCACCATAGACTTCAGGTGGGAGAGCAAGCAAGGATGAATATTTCCCTCAAATCCAAATACTTACAGCACCTCAAAGATGACAAGTGCGATATGATGTTCTGCAATTGCAAGGATTTGCCATGTGTGGTGCATAAATATGCATGGTTAGTGAGGTTTTTCCCAGAATGTGAGTATCGTTAGGCTGGCAAATGTCAGGCACTCCTTTGGGGGTATGAGGCCAAGAAAAAATTTGGGAAGTTTGCTACAGTCATCTGTAGGATCGAAAGACACTGGGGAATCGTTACAGAGGGAGCCAGGCTGCACAAAACGTGGTAACAGTTGGACAGAAATCTTTAGCAGGACTTTTGACTACCCCCAATGTGGGACCAGGACCGCAGTACCTCTCTGTCTCTGAAACGTATTTTGACCTCTGGGCACCACCATCTCAATGCCCCTCAAATGTTCCCTCCTGGAACCCCAGCTTTGGTAGTGCATCAACCAGGTTTCAATCATTTGAGTGACCACAAACACCCTTGCTATGTGCCTTCCATTTACATTCAGTCAGTAACCCAGCTGCTTCGTTCGCTATTGAATCTCAAGTGACAGTTGGATGCACATTGCAGGGGTATACAGGCATTTACCGTACTGTACAGCCCCTCTCAGTACAGTCAGACTACACTTCTTAAAATCATAAATACATGTTTTGTCCAACAGTAAGGCCGGGCCTTTCCTCTGTAGTTCATAGCCAACGTAAGGAGGAAAAAATAAGCTGAAGAGCATGCCAAAATTCTCTACAGACACTGCCAATCCTCACACTGCCTATTTGCATGCCGAGGTTATTCACTATGACCCACCAAACCAATTGGCAACAGTAGCCTCTCTCTGCCTCATTCGTATGCTCCGATGCCACCTTTAATTAGCAAATGTTAGTGCTCTAGGATTTCATAGCACGATTCGCTATAGCCTCTTTTTTCAACAGAAATGTCCTAAAGGTACCTATACCAATCTGCTGGGTGGGGAGGAGGGGGGCTGCTGCTGTTGGCAGTAAAATTTTGGGGCACCCCACCTGCAAAAATACATTCACATGCTCCTTGTTGTACCTTTCAATACCATAACTGCAGCAGAATCGTATGGTGACCCCTGTTGGTAACAGAAACTGTCAAACAGCTTTTTGCCACCCCCCCTCCCCCGTTGCCCCTAACCATTTGGGGTACACCCCATGAGGGAGGATCAGAGCAATAAAAAATAATGGTAGCCCCCCCAAAAAAGTACCTGGAAGGCATGCCATTCTGTGCACCTCATCGCTCTTCACGTTGCGCCTAAGCACCTTTTAATACTGCTCCCCGACTGCCCCCTCCCAACAGAAATCAGAAAGTATAGGGGGTGCATTAAAAAAGTTTTTGCAGTTCCCCACCATAAGTCAGGATCCTCCTCCATCTATGACCCCTTCCTAGGCCCTCAGACCCCACCCATTCTGCCCAGGCTCCTCCTATTTGACCACACCCAATCTGACTAGGCTCCTCCTTAACCCCTCCTCCGCTCTCTGACCCCACCCAATCTGACTAGGCTCCTCCTATACCCCCTCCTCTCTGACTCCACCCATTCTGCTCAGGCTCCTCCCATACCCCTCTGACCACACCCATTCTGCCCAGGCTCCTCCTATACCCCTCTTATTTGACCCCAATCTGACTAGGCTCCTCCTAAGCCCCTCCTCTGCTGTCTGACCCCACCCATTCTGACTAAGCTCCTCCTAAACCCCTCCTCTGCTGTCTGACCCCACCCATTCTGCCCAGGCTCCTCCTATACCCCCTCCTCTCTGACTCCACCCATTCTGCCCAGGCTCCTCCTATTTGATCCCACCCAATCTGACTAGGCTCCTCCTAAGCCCCTCCTCTGCTGTCTGACCCTACCCATTCTGCCCAGGCTCCTCCTATTTGACCCCACCCAATCTGACTAGGTTCCTCCTAAGCCCCTCCTCTGCTGTCTGACCCCACCCATTCTGCCCAAGCTCTTCCTATACCCCCTCCTCTCTGACCCCACCCATTCTGCCCAGGCTCCTCCTATTTGACCCCACCCAATCTGACTAGGTTCCTCCTAAGCCCCTCCTCTGCTGTCTGGCCCCACCCAACCTTCCCAGGCTCCTCCTATACCCCTTCTCTCTGACCCCACCCAATCTGACTAGGCTCCTCCTAAGCCCCTCCTCTGCTGTCTGACCCCACCCATTCTGCCCAGGCTCCTCCTAAGCCCCTCCTCTCTGACTCCACCCATTCTGCCCAGGCTCCTCCTAAGCCCCTCCTTCGCTGTCTGACCCCACCCATTCTGCCCAGGCTCCTCCTATACCCCCCTCCTCTCTGACTCCACCCATTCTGCCCAGGCTCCTCCCATACCTGTCTGACCCCACCCATTCTGCCCAGGCTCCTCCTATACCCCCTCCTCTCTGACTCCACCCATTCTGCCCAGGCTCCTCCTATACCCCTCCTCTATGACCTTACCCATTCTGCCCAGGCTCCTCCTCCTCCTATTTGACCCCACCCAATCTGACTAGGCTCCTCCTAAGCCCCTCCTCTGCTGTCTGACCCCACCCATTCTGCCCAGGCTCCTCCTATACCCCCTCCTCTCTGACTCCACCCATTCTGCCCAGGCTCCTCCTAAGCCCCTCCTCTCTGACCCCACTCATTCTGCCCAGGCTCCTCCTATACCCTTCCTCTCTGACCCCACCCAATCTGACTAGGCTCCTCCTATACCCCTCCGACCTCACCCCCTCTGCTCAGGCTCCTCCTATACCCCCTCCCCTATACCCTTCCTCTCTGACCCCACCCAATCTGACTAGGCTCCTCCTATACCCCCTCCTTTCTGATTCCACCCATTCTGCCCAGGCTCCTCCTATTTGACCCCACCCAATCTGACTTGGCTCCTCCTAAACCCCTCCTCTGCTGTCTGACCCCACCCATTCTGCCCAGGCTCCTCCTATACCCCCTCCTCTCTGACTCCACCCATTCTGCCCAGGCTCCTCCCATACCCGTCTGACCCCACCCATTCTGCCCAGGCTCCTCCTATACCCCCTCCTATTTGACCCCACCCACTCTGACTTGGCTCCTCCTAAACCCCTCTGCTGTCTGACCCCACCCATTCTGCCCAGGCTCCTCCTATACCCCCCTCCTCTCTGACTCCACCCATTCTGCCCAGGCTCCTCCCATACCCGTATGACCCCACCCATTCTGCCCAGGCTCCTCCTAAGCCCCTCCTCTGCTGTCTGACCCCACCCATTCTGCCCAAGCTCCTCCTATACCCCTCCTCTCTGAACCCACCCAATCTGACTAGGCTCCTCCTAAGCCCCTCCTCTGCTGTCTGACCCCACCCATTCTGCCCAGGCTCCTCCTATTTGACCCCACCCAATCTGACTAGGTTCCTCCTAAGCCCCTCCTCTGCTGTCTGGCCCCACCCATTCTGCCCAGGCTCCTCCTATACCCCCTCCTCTCTGACCCCACCCATTCTGCCCAGGCTCCTCCTAAGCCCCTCCTCTCTGACCCCACCCAATCTGACTAGGCTCCTCCTATACCCCCTCCTCTCTGACCCCACCCATTCTGCCCAGGCTCCTCCTAAGCCCCTCCTCTCTGACCCCACCCATTCTGCCCAGGCTCCTCCTAAGCCCCTCCTCTGCTGTCTGACCCCACCCATTCTGCCCAGGCTGCTCCTAAGCCCCTCCTCTCTGACCCCACCCATTCTGCCCAGGCTCCTCCTAAGCCCCTCCTCTGCTGTCTGGGCCCAACCATTCTGCCCAGGCTGCTCCTATACCCCTCCTCTCTGACCCCACCCAATCTGACTAGGCTCCTCCTAAGCCCCTCCTCTGCTGTCTGACCCCACCCATTCTGCCCAGGCTCCTCCTATACCCCTCCTCTCGGACCCCACCCAATCTGACTAAGCTCCTCCTAAACCCCTCCTCTGCTGTCTGACCCCACCCATTCTGCCCAGGCTCCTCCTATACCCCCTCCTCTCTGACTCCACCCACTCTGCCCAGGCTCCTCCTATTTGACCCCACCCAATCTGACTAGGCTCCTCCTAAGCCCCTCCTCTCTGACTCCACCCATTCTGCCCAGGCTCCTCCCATACCAGTCTGACCCCACCCATTCTGTCCAGGCTCCTCCTATACCCCTCCTATTTGACCCCACCCACTCTGACTTGGCTCCTCCTAAGCCCCTCCTCTGCTGTCTGACCCCACCCATTCTGCCCAGGCTCCTCCTATTTGACCCCACCCAATCTGACTAGGTTCCTCCTAAGCCCCTCCTCTGCTGTCTGACCCCACCCATTCTGCCCAAGCTCTTCCTATACCCCCTCCTCTCTGACCCCACCCATTCTGCCCAGGCTCCTCCTATTTGACCCCACCAAATCTGACTAGGTTCCTCCTAAGCCCCTCCTCTGCTGTCTGGCCCCACCCAACCTTCCCAGGCTCCTCCTATACCCCTTCTCTCTGACCCCACCCAATCTGACTAGGCTCCTCCTAAGCCCCTCCTCTGCTGTCTGACCCCACCCATTCTGCCCAGGCTCCTCCTAAGCCCCTCCTCTCCGACCCCACCCATTCTGCCCAGGCTCCTCCTAAGCCCCTCCTCTGCCGTCTGACCCCACCCATTCTGCCCAGGCTCCTCCTATACCCCTCCTATTTGACCCCAATCTGACTAGGCTCCTCCTAAGCCCCTCCTCTGCTGTCTGACCCCACCCATTCTGAGTAAGCTCCTCCTAAACCCCTCCTCTGCTGTCTGACCCCACCCATTCTGCCCAGGCTCCTCCTATACCCCCTCCTCTCTGACTCCACCCATTCTGCCCTGGCTCCTCCTATTTGACCCCACCCAATCTGACTAGGCTCCTCCTAAGCCCCTCCTCTCTGACTCCACCCATTCTGCCCAGGCTCCTCCCATACCAGTCTGACCCCACCCATTCTGCCCAGGCTCCTCCTATACCCCTCCTATTTGACCCCACCCAATCTGACTAGGTTCCTCCTAAGCCCCTCCTCTATGACCTTACCCATTCTGCCCAGGCTCCTCCTCCTATTTGACCCCACCCAATCTGACTAGGCTCCTCCTAAGCCCCTCCTCTGCTGTCTGACCCCACCCATTCTGCCCAGGCTCCTCCTATACCGCCTCCTCTCTGACTCCACCCATTCTGCCCAGGCTCCTCCTATTTGACCCCACCCAATCTGACTAGGCTCCTCCTAAGCCCCTCCTCTCTGACTCCACCCATTCTGCCCAGGCTCCTCCTCCTATTTGACCCCACCCAATCTGACTAGGCTCCTCCTAAGCCCCTCCTCTGCTGTCTGACCCCACCCATTCTGCCCAGGCTCCTCCTATACCCCCCTCCTCTCTGACTCCACCCATTCTGCCCAGGCTCCTCCCATACCTGTCTGACCCCACCCATTCTGCCCAGGCTCCTCCTATACCCCCTCCTCTCTGACTCCACCCATTCTGCCCAGGCTCCTCCTATACCCCTCCTCTATGACCTTACCCATTCTGCCCAGGCTCCTCCTCCTCCTATTTGACCCCACCCAATCTGACTAGGCTCCTCCTAAGCCCCTCCTCTGCTGTCTGACCCCACCCATTCTGCCCAGGCTCCTCCTATACCCCCTCCTCTCTGACTCCACCCATTCTGCCCAGGCTCCTCCTATACCGCCTCCTCTCTGACTCCACCCATTCTGCCCAGGCTCCTCCTATTTGACCCCACCCAATCTGACTAGGCTCCTCCTATACCCCTCCTCTATGACCTTACCCATTCTGCCCAGGCTCCTCCTCCTCCTATTTGACCCCACCCAATCTGACTAGGCTCCTCCTAAGCCCCTCCTCTGCTGTCTGACCCCACCCATTCTGCCCAGGCTCCTCCTATACCCCCTCCTCTCTGACTCCACCCATTCTGCCCAGGCTCCTCCTAAGCCCCTCCTCTCTGACCCCACTCATTCTGCCCAGGCTCCTCCTATACCCTTCCTCTCTG
Source organism: Lissotriton vulgaris (assembly GCF_964263255.1). Lineage (NCBI taxonomy): Eukaryota > Metazoa > Chordata > Amphibia > Caudata > Salamandridae > Lissotriton > Lissotriton vulgaris. Next base: position 1,484,902,699 of record NC_141685.1, read on the forward strand.
ACCCCACCCAATCTGACTAGGCTCCTCCTATACCCCTCCGACCTCACCCCCTCTGCTCAGGCTCCTCCTATACCCCCTCCCCTATACCCTTCCTCTCTGACCCCACCCAATCTGACTAGGCTCCTCCTATACCCCCTCCTTTCTGATTCCACCCATTCTGCCCAGGCTCCTCCTATTTGACCCCACCCAATCTGACTTGGCTCCTCCTAAACCCCTCCTCTGCTGTCTGACCCCACCCATTCTGCCCAGGCTCCTCCTATACCCCCTCCTCTCTGACTCCACCCATTCTGCCCAGGCTCCTCCTATTTGACCCCACCCAATCTGACTAGGCTCCTCCTAAGCCCCTCCTCTGCTGTCTGACCCTACCCATTCTGCCCAGGCTCCTCCTATTTGACCCCACCCAATCTGACTAGGTTCCTCCTAAGCCCCTCCTCTGCTGTCTGACCCCACCCATTCTGCCCAAGCTCTTCCTATACCCCCTCCTCTCTGACCCCACCCATTCTGCCCAGGCTCCTCCTATTTGACCCCACCCAATCTGACTAGGTTCCTCCTAAGCCCCTCCTCTGCTGTCTGGCCCCACCCAACCTTCCCAGGCTCCTCCTATACCCCTTCTCTCTGACCCCACCCAATCTGACTAGGCTCCTCCTAAGCCCCTCCTCTGCTGTCTGACCCCACCCATTCTGCCCAGGCTCCTCCTAAGCCCCTCCTCTCTGACTCCACCCATTCTGCCCAGGCTCCTCCTAAGCCCCTCCTTCGCTGTCTGACCCCACCCATTCTGCCCAGGCTCCTCCTATACCCCCCTCCTCTCTGACTCCACCCATTCTGCCCAGGCTCCTCCCATACCTGTCTGACCCCACCCATTCTGCCCAGGCTCCTCCTATACCCCCTCCTCTCTGACTCCACCCATTCTGCCCAGGCTCCTCCTATACCCCTCCTCTATGACCTTACCCATTCTGCCCAGGCTCCTCCTCCTCCTATTTGACCCCACCCAATCTGACTAGGCTCCTCCTAAGCCCCTCCTCTGCTGTCTGACCCCACCCATTCTGCCCAGGCTCCTCCTATACCCCCTCCTCTCTGACTCCACCCATTCTGCCCAGGCTCCTCCTAAGCCCCTCCTCTCTGACCCCACTCATTCTGCCCAGGCTCCTCCTATACCCTTCCTCTCTGACCCCACCCAATCTGACTAGGCTCCTCCTATACCCCTCCGACCTCACCCCCTCTGCTCAGGCTCCTCCTATACCCCCTCCCCTATACCCTTCCTCTCTGACCCCACCCAATCTGACTAGGCTCCTCCTATACCCCCTCCTTTCTGATTCCACCCATTCTGCCCAGGCTCCTCCTATTTGACCCCACCCAATCTGACTTGGCTCCTCCTAAACCCCTCCTCTGCTGTCTGACCCCACCCATTCTGCCCAGGCTCCTCCTATACCCCCTCCTCTCTGACTCCACCCATTCTGCCCAGGCTCCTCCCATACCCGTCTGACCCCACCCATTCTGCCCAGGCTCCTCCTATACCCCCTCCTATTTGACCCCACCCACTCTGACTTGGCTCCTCCTAAACCCCTCTGCTGTCTGACCCCACCCATTCTGCCCAGGCTCCTCCTATACCCCCCTCCTCTCTGACTCCACCCATTCTGCCCAGGCTCCTCCCATACCCGTATGACCCCACCCATTCTGCCCAGGCTCCTCCTAAGCCCCTCCTCTGCTGTCTGACCCCACCCATTCTGCCCAAGCTCCTCCTATACCCCTCCTCTCTGAACCCACCCAATCTGACTAGGCTCCTCCTAAGCCCCTCCTCTGCTGTCTGACCCCACCCATTCTGCCCAGGCTCCTCCTATTTGACCCCACCCAATCTGACTAGGTTCCTCCTAAGCCCCTCCTCTTATGTCTGGCCCCACCCATTCTGCCCAGGCTCCTCCTATACCCCCTCCTCTCTGACCCCACCCATTCTGCCCAGGCTCCTCCTAAGCCCCTCCTCTCTGACCCCACCCAATCTGACTAGGCTCCTCCTATACCCCCTCCTCTCTGACCCCACCCATTCTGCCCAGGCTCCTCCTAAGCCCCTCCTCTCTGACCCCACCCATTCTGCCCAGGCTCCTCCTAAGCCCCTCCTCTGCTGTCTGACCCCACCCATTCTGCCCAGGCTGCTCCTAAGCCCCTCCTCTCTGACCCCACCCATTCTGCCCAGGCTCCTCCTAAGCCCCTCCTCTGCTGTCTGGGCCCAACCATTCTGCCCAGGCTGCTCCTATACCCCTCCTCTCTGACCCCACCCAATCTGACTAGGCTCCTCCTAAGCCCCTCCTCTGCTGTCTGACCCCACCCATTCTGCCCAGGCTCCTCCTATTTGACCCCACCCAATCTGACTAGGTTCCTCCTAAGCCCCTCCTCTTATGTCTGGCCCCACCCATTCTGCCCAGGCTCCTCCTATACCCCCTCCTCTCTGACCCCACCCATTCTGCCCAGGCTCCTCCTAAGCCCCTCCTCTCTGACCCCACCCAATCTGACTAGGCTCCTCCTATACCCCCTCCTCTCTGACCCCACCCATTCTGCCCAGGCTCCTCCTAAGCCCCTCCTCTCTGACCCCACCCATTCTGCCCAGGCTCCTCCTAAGCCCCTCCTCTGCTGTCTGACCCCACCCATTCTGCCCAGGCTGCTCCTAAGCCCCTCCTCTCTGACCCCACCCATTCTGCCCAGGCTCCTCCTAAGCCCCTCCTCTGCTGTCTGGGCCCAACCATTCTGCCCAGGCTGCTCCTATACCCCTCCTCTCTGACCCCACCCAATCTGACTAGGCTCCTCCTAAGCCCCTCCTCTGCTGTCTGACCCCACCCATTCTGCCCAGGCTCCTCCTATACCCCTCCTCTCGGACCCCACCCAATCTGACTAAGCTCCTCCTAAACCCCTCCTCTGCTGTCTGACCCCACCCATTCTGCCCAGGCTCCTCCTATACCCCCTCCTCTCTGACTCCACCCACTCTGCCCAGGCTCCTCCTATTTGACCCCACCCAATCTGACTAGGCTCCTCCTAAGCCCCTCCTCTCTGACTCCACCCATTCTGCCCAGGCTCCTCCCATACCAGTCTGACCCCACCCATTCTGTCCAGGCTCCTCCTATACCCCTCCTATTTGACCCCACCCACTCTGACTTGGCTCCTCCTAAGCCCCTCCTCTGCTGTCTGACCCCACCCATTCTGCCCAGGCTCCTCCTATTTGACCCCACCCAATCTGACTAGGTTCCTCCTAAGCCCCTCCTCTGCTGTCTGACCCCACCCATTCTGCCCAAGCTCTTCCTATACCCCCTCCTCTCTGACCCCACCCATTCTGCCCAGGCTCCTCCTATTTGACCCCACCAAATCTGACTAGGTTCCTCCTAAGCCCCTCCTCTGCTGTCTGGCCCCACCCAACCTTCCCAGGCTCCTCCTATACCCCTTCTCTCTGACCCCACCCAATCTGACTAGGCTCCTCCTAAGCCCCTCCTCTGCTGTCTGACCCCACCCATTCTGCCCAGGCTCCTCCTAAGCCCCTCCTCTCCGACCCCACCCATTCTGCCCAGGCTCCTCCTAAGCCCCTCCTCTGCCGTCTGACCCCACCCATTCTGCCCAGGCTCCTCCTATACCCCTCCTATTTGACCCCAATCTGACTAGGCTCCTCCTAAGCCCCTCCTCTGCTGTCTGACCCCACCCATTCTGAGTAAGCTCCTCCTAAACCCCTCCTCTGCTGTCTGACCCCACCCATTCTGCCCAGGCTCCTCCTATACCCCCTCCTCTCTGACTCCACCCATTCTGCCCAGGCTCCTCCTATTTGACCCCACCCAATCTGACTAGGCTCCTCCTAAGCCCCTCCTCTCTGACTCCACCCATTCTGCCCAGGCTCCTCCCATACCAGTCTGACCCCACCCATTCTGCCCAGGCTCCTCCTATACCCCTCCTATTTGACCCCACCCACTCTGACTTGGCTCCTCCTAAACCCCTCCTCTGCTGTCTGACCCCACCCATTCTGCCCAGGCTCCTCCTATACCCCCCTCCTCTCTGACTCCACCCATTCTGCCCAGGCTCCTCCCATACATGTCTGACCCCACCCATTCTGCCCAGGCTCCTCCTATACCCCTCCTCTATGACCTTACCCATTCTGCCCAGGCTCCTCCTCCTATTTGACCCCACCCAATCTGACTAGGCTCCTCCTAAGCCCCTCCTCTGCTGTCTGACCCCACCCATTCTGCCCAGGCTCCTCCTATACCGCCTCCTCTCTGACTCCACCCATTCTGCCCAGGCTCCTCCTATTTGACCCCACCCAATCTGACTAGGCTCCTCCTAAGCCCCTCCTCTCTGACTCCACCCATTCTGCCCAGGCTCCTCCTCCTATTTGACCCCACCCAATCTGACTAGGCTCCTCCTAAGCCCCTCCTCTGCTGTCTGACCCCACCCATTCTGCCCAGGCTCCTCCTATACCCCCCTCCTCTCTGACTCCACCCATTCTGCCCAGGCTCCTCCCATACCTGTCTGACCCCACCCATTCTGCCCAGGCTCCTCCTATACCCCCTCCTCTCTGACTCCACCCATTCTGCCCAGGCTCCTCCTATACCCCTCCTCTATGACCTTACCCATTCTGCCCAGGCTCCTCCTCCTCCTATTTGACCCCACCCAATCTGACTAGGCTCCTCCTAAGCCCCTCCTCTGCTGTCTGACCCCACCCATTCTGCCCAGGCTCCTCCTATACCCCCTCCTCTCTGACTCCACCCATTCTGCCCAGGCTCCTCCTATACCGCCTCCTCTCTGACTCCACCCATTCTGCCCAGGCTCCTCCTATTTGACCCCACCCAATCTGACTAGGCTCCTCCTATACCCCTCCTCTATGACCTTACCCATTCTGCCCAGGCTCCTCCTCCTATTTGACCCCACCCAATCTGACTAGGCTCCTCCTAAGCCCCTCCTCTGCTGTCTGACCCCACCCATTCTGCCCAGGCTCCTCCTATACCCCCCTCCTCTCTGACTCCACCCATTCTGCCCAGGCTCCTCCCATACCTGTCTGACCCCACCCATTCTGCCCAGGCTCCTCCTATACCCCCTCCTCTCTGACTCCACCCATTCTGCCCAGGCTCCTCCTATACCCCTCCTCTATGACCTTACCCATTCTGCCCAGGCTCCTCCTCCTCCTATTTGACCCCACCCAATCTGACTAGGCTCCTCCTAAGCCCCTCCTCTGCTGTCTGACCCCACCCATTCTGCCCAGGCTCCTCCTATACCCCCTCCTCTCTGACTCCACCCATTCTGCCCAGGCTCCTCCTAAGCCCCTCCTCTCTGACCCCACTCATTCTGCCCAGGCTCCTCCTATACCCTTCCTCTCTGACCCCACCCAATCTGACTAGGCTCCTCCTATACCCCTCCGACCTCACCCCCTCTGCTCAGGCTCCTCCTATACCCCCTCCCCTATACCCTTCCTCTCTGACCCCACCCAATCTGACTAGGCTCCTCCTATACCCCCTCCTTTCTGATTCCACCCATTCTGCCCAGGCTCCTCCTATTTGACCCCACCCAATCTGACTTGGCTCCTCCTAAACCCCTCCTCTGCTGTCTGACCCCACCCATTCTGCCCAGGCTCCTCCTATACCCCCTCCTCTCTGACTCCACCCATTCTGCCCAGGCTCCTCCCATACCCGTCTGACCCCACCCATTCTGCCCAGGCTCCTCCTATACCCCCTCCTATTTGACCCCACCCACTCTGACTTGGCTCCTCCTAAACCCCTCTGCTGTCTGACCCCACCCATTCTGCCCAGGCTCCTCCTATACCCCCCCTCCTCTCTGACTCCACCCATTCTGCCCAGGCTCCTCCCATACCCGTATGACCCCACCCATTCTGCCCAGGCTCCTCCTAAGCCCCTCCTCTGCTGTCTGACCCCACCCATTCTGCCCAAGCTCCTCCTATACCCCTCCTCTCTGAACCCACCCAATCTGACTAGGCTCCTCCTAAGCCCCTCCTCTGCTGTCTGACCCCACCCATTCTGCCCAGGCTCCTCCTATTTGACCCCACCCAATCTGACTAGGTTCCTCCTAAGCCCCTCCTCTGCTGTCTGGCCCCACCCATTCTGCCCAGGCTCCTCCTATACCCCCTCCTCTCTGACCCCACCCATTCTGCCCAGGCTCCTCCTAAGCCCCTCCTCTCTGACCCCACCCAATCTGACTAGGCTCCTCCTATACCCCCTCCTCTCTAACCCCACCCATTCTGCCCAGGCTCCTCCTAAGCCCCTCCTCTCTGACCCCACCCATTCTGCCCAGGCTCCTCCTAAGCCCCTCCTCTGCTGTCTGGGCCCAACCATTCTGCCCAGGCTGCTCCTATACCCCTCCTCTCTGACCCCACCCAATCTGACTAGGCTCCTCCTAAGCCCCTCCTCTGCTGTCTGACCCCACCCATTCTGCCCAGGCTCCTCCTAAGCCCCTCCTCTCTGACCCCACCCATTCTGCCCAGGCTCCTCCTAAGCCCCTCCTCTGCTGTCTGACCCCACCCATTCTGCCCAGGCTGCTCCTAAGCCCCTCCTCTCTGACCCCACCCATTCTGACTAGGCTCCTCCTAAGCCCCTCCTCTGCTGTCTGACCCCACCCATTCTGCCCAGGCTCCTCCTATACCCCTCCTCTCTGAACCCACCCAATCTGACTAGGCTCCTCTTAAGCCCCTCCTCTCTGACCCCACCCAATCTGACTAGGCTCCTCCTAAGCCCCTTCCCTGCTGTCTGACCCCACCCATTCTGACTAGGCTCCTCCTAAGCCCCTCCTCTCTGACTCCACCCAATCTGACTAGGCTCCTCCTAAGCCCCTCCTCTGCTGTCTGACCCCACCCATTCTGCCCAGGCTCCTCCTAAGCCCCTCCTCTGCTGTCTGACCCCACCCAACCTGCCCAGGGTCCTCCTCCTACAGACAACACCCATTCTCTTTCTTTCACCTTTCTCTCCACACCTATTTTACTTACCGACCAATCTGCAATCCCTCTTTCGCTAGGCATGATTCCACTCTTACACAACACACAGACACATTTTACTTACCAATTTCCTTACCTGGTGCCGAACCCGGGATTTGAACCCTGGTTGCCTGGATGGAAGGCAGGAACTTACCCACTGGACCACACTGGTTTCCATGTAAGTAGCCTATCAAATTGTCCTTATGTCATGGTCATCCTTTTAATGTGCAATGGAAGCCACAGGGAAGGACACCAAGGCCTGTATGTTGCTTATAGTTACTACTGCAATCATCTAGACCACCAAGGAGCTATAGCTCAAAGGTAAGGATTGTACCTTTGGTGAGGACAGCCCTCACAGGCCAGGGTTCGAATCCTGCCAGTGCTGTAGAAGTATCAAAAGGTGGGAAATTTTCAAACAGTGATTTTCTTTTTTTTTTTTTGCTAAGTGTTTTTCTGGTTTCCATGTAAGTAGCCTATCAAATTGTCCGTATGTCATGGTCATCCATTTAATGTGCAATGGAAGCCACAGGAAAGGACACCAAGGCCTGTATGTTGCTTATAGTTACTACTGCAATCCTCCAGACTACCAAGGAGCTATAGCTCAAAGGTAAGGCTTGTACCTTTGGTGGGGACAGCCCTCACAGGCCAGGGTTCGAATCCTGCCAGTGCTCTAGAAGTATCCCAAGGTGGGAAATTTTCAAACAGTGATTTTTTTTTTTTTTTGTTGCTAAGTGTTTTTCTGGTTTCCATGTAAGTAGCCTATCAAATTGTCCTTATGTCATGGTCATCCATTTAATGTGCAATGGAAGCCACAGGAAAGGACACCAAGGCCTGTATGTTGCTTATAGTTACTACTGCATTCCTCTAGACCACCAAGGAGATAGCTCAAAGGTAAGGCTTGTACCTTTGGGGGGGGACAGCCCTCACAGGCCAGGGTTCGAATCCTGCCAGTGCTGTAGAAGTATCCCAAGGTGGGAAATTTTCAAACAGTGTTTTTTTTTTTTGCTAGTGGTTTTTTTGGCAGGTGTCTCCCAACATTTCATATGTTTTCTCTCATGACCTTCTACCAACCGCCCTATTTCTCAAGTAGGTGCTAGGAACAAGGCCTTATCTTCCTTTATCAATGTCGTCATTCTTTGTCCTTTAAGTTTGGTGAATTGCAGAGTGCAATTGTGGTATTGGGGGTTATAACTGAGCACAAGAATGCGAGGATGGTGCTACACTTATTGTAAAATAGGTTGGTTGATGGTGATTTTTCATTTTAGTGTGAGCCACTCGCTCAAATCAGAGGTTTGGTGCCAGTGAGCTTGGATAGAAATAAAGGTCAAGTATGAGCTCTGGCTAATGAAATGATGGGTCGAGTTTGAGGCTAGCTAGAGTCCATTTATTAGGTGCAATAAGAAGTTGGAAAGATTGTTTCCTTTAAGAGACAGACAAGAGCAGAGTCAAGCCTTTGCTCTAGTAGATCTGCATCATGCCTGCTGCAGGATGTGAAGGAGTGGACCTCCACAGCAGTGCGTTGTGCCGGGCTGGGCTGCACTGGGCTGGGCTGGGCCTGCCCTGGCATCTTGGATTTATTCACCCACCTCCTTCCTTTGAAGAACGCTCACGAACGGCCACGAACGTCCTTGTTCTGTATACAGGCGGACAGCAGGCAATTTAGGACCCTGCTAAATGATGGTGATGTCCCCATGTGCTTCCTTCGAGTGGCAAAATCCTTTGTCTAAGGCAGGTGGGCTTTTTTAAAATTTGGTTGAAGACCATATGTTGGAGGCAGTATCACGGCACAAGCCGCCGACCGTCTCAGAAGAAAGTATGCATGGGAGGACATTATTTGCATAGGAGAGCCCTCTTCTCAGTCCCATTCTTAAGCTGCAGTGGCCATGAAGTGTTACTAGTGGGCAGCAGTATGAACAAAAGAGCACACTGAGGCTTTTCTTCTTCTTGCTGACATGATTCTTGGTCATTTTTGTCTTGCAGGGCCTAAGGAGTGAAGGACTACGATGACTGAGGGGATGAGGAATGGCTGGCCTGTATTTGTGGTGAAGGGGGAACATTTGGAAGGTAAACAGCAAGATGAAAGCGTCAAAGCATATATGTTTGCTGAGTGATTGAGTCTGTGTGTCACTTGTCTCTTTGTAGGGACATGTGAGAAAGGAACAGCAGCACCATAGACTTCAGGTGGGAGAGCAAGCAAGGATGAATATTTCCCTCAAATCCAAATACTTACAGCACCTCAAAGATGACAAGTGCGATATGATGTTCTGCAATTGCAAGGATTTGCCATGTGTGGTGCATAAATATGCATGGTTAGTGAGGTTTTTCCCAGAATGTGAGTATCGTTAGGCTGGCAAATGTCAGGCACTCCTTTGGGGGTATGAGGCCAAGAAAAAATTTGGGAAGTTTGCTACAGTCATCTGTAGGATCGAAAGACACTGGGGAATCGTTACAGAGGGAGCCAGGCTGCACAAAACGTGGTAACAGTTGGACAGAAATCTTTAGCAGGACTTTTGACTACCCCCAATGTGGGACCAGGACCGCAGTACCTCTCTGTCTCTGAAACGTATTTTGACCTCTGGGCACCACCATCTCAATGCCCCTCAAATGTTCCCTCCTGGAACCCCAGCTTTGGTAGTGCATCAACCAGGTTTCAATCATTTGAGTGACCACAAACACCCTTGCTATGTGCCTTCCATTTACATTCAGTCAGTAACCCAGCTGCTTCGTTCGCTATTGAATCTCAAGTGACAGTTGGATGCACATTGCAGGGGTATACAGGCATTTACCGTACTGTACAGCCCCTCTCAGTACAGTCAGACTACACTTCTTAAAATCATAAATACATGTTTTGTCCAACAGTAAGGCCGGGCCTTTCCTCTGTAGTTCATAGCCAACGTAAGGAGGAAAAAATAAGCTGAAGAGCATGCCAAAATTCTCTACAGACACTGCCAATCCTCACACTGCCTATTTGCATGCCGAGGTTATTCACTATGACCCACCAAACCAATTGGCAACAGTAGCCTCTCTCTGCCTCATTCGTATGCTCCGATGCCACCTTTAATTAGCAAATGTTAGTGCTCTAGGATTTCATAGCACGATTCGCTATAGCCTCTTTTTTCAACAGAAATGTCCTAAAGGTACCTATACCAATCTGCTGGGTGGGGAGGAGGGGGGCTGCTGCTGTTGGCAGTAAAATTTTGGGGCACCCCACCTGCAAAAATACATTCACATGCTCCTTGTTGTACCTTTCAATACCATAACTGCAGCAGAATCGTATGGTGACCCCTGTTGGTAACAGAAACTGTCAAACAGCTTTTTGCCACCCCCCCTCCCCCGTTGCCCCTAACCATTTGGGGTACACCCCATGAGGGAGGATCAGAGCAATAAAAAATAATGGTAGCCCCCCCAAAAAAGTACCTGGAAGGCATGCCATTCTGTGCACCTCATCGCTCTTCACGTTGCGCCTAAGCACCTTTTAATACTGCTCCCCGACTGCCCCCTCCCAACAGAAATCAGAAAGTATAGGGGGTGCATTAAAAAAGTTTTTGCAGTTCCCCACCATAAGTCAGGATCCTCCTCCATCTATGACCCCTTCCTAGGCCCTCAGACCCCACCCATTCTGCCCAGGCTCCTCCTATTTGACCACACCCAATCTGACTAGGCTCCTCCTTAACCCCTCCTCCGCTCTCTGACCCCACCCAATCTGACTAGGCTCCTCCTATACCCCCTCCTCTCTGACTCCACCCATTCTGCTCAGGCTCCTCCCATACCCCTCTGACCACACCCATTCTGCCCAGGCTCCTCCTATACCCCTCTTATTTGACCCCAATCTGACTAGGCTCCTCCTAAGCCCCTCCTCTGCTGTCTGACCCCACCCATTCTGACTAAGCTCCTCCTAAACCCCTCCTCTGCTGTCTGACCCCACCCATTCTGCCCAGGCTCCTCCTATACCCCCTCCTCTCTGACTCCACCCATTCTGCCCAGGCTCCTCCTATTTGACCCCACCCAATCTGACTAGGCTCCTCCTAAGCCCCTCCTCTGCTGTCTGACCCTACCCATTCTGCCCAGGCTCCTCCTATTTGACCCCACCCAATCTGACTAGGTTCCTCCTAAGCCCCTCCTCTGCTGTCTGACCCCACCCATTCTGCCCAAGCTCTTCCTATACCCCCTCCTCTCTGACCCCACCCATTCTGCCCAGGCTCCTCCTATTTGACCCCACCCAATCTGACTAGGTTCCTCCTAAGCCCCTCCTCTGCTGTCTGGCCCCACCCAACCTTCCCAGGCTCCTCCTATACCCCTTCTCTCTGACCCCACCCAATCTGACTAGGCTCCTCCTAAGCCCCTCCTCTGCTGTCTGACCCCACCCATTCTGCCCAGGCTCCTCCTAAGCCCCTCCTCTCTGACTCCACCCATTCTGCCCAGGCTCCTCCTAAGCCCCTCCTTCGCTGTCTGACCCCACCCATTCTGCCCAGGCTCCTCCTATACCCCCCTCCTCTCTGACTCCACCCATTCTGCCCAGGCTCCTCCCATACCTGTCTGACCCCACCCATTCTGCCCAGGCTCCTCCTATACCCCCTCCTCTCTGACTCCACCCATTCTGCCCAGGCTCCTCCTATACCCCTCCTCTATGACCTTACCCATTCTGCCCAGGCTCCTCCTCCTCCTATTTGACCCCACCCAATCTGACTAGGCTCCTCCTAAGCCCCTCCTCTGCTGTCTGACCCCACCCATTCTGCCCAGGCTCCTCCTATACCCCCTCCTCTCTGACTCCACCCATTCTGCCCAGGCTCCTCCTAAGCCCCTCCTCTCTGACCCCACTCATTCTGCCCAGGCTCCTCCTATACCCTTCCTCTCTGACCCCACCCAATCTGACTAGGCTCCTCCTATACCCCTCCGACCTCACCCCCTCTGCTCAGGCTCCTCCTATACCCCCTCCCCTATACCCTTCCTCTCTGACCCCACCCAATCTGACTAGGCTCCTCCTATACCCCCTCCTTTCTGATTCCACCCATTCTGCCCAGGCTCCTCCTATTTGACCCCACCCAATCTGACTTGGCTCCTCCTAAACCCCTCCTCTGCTGTCTGACCCCACCCATTCTGCCCAGGCTCCTCCTATACCCCCTCCTCTCTGACTCCACCCATTCTGCCCAGGCTCCTCCCATACCCGTCTGACCCCACCCATTCTGCCCAGGCTCCTCCTATACCCCCTCCTATTTGACCCCACCCACTCTGACTTGGCTCCTCCTAAACCCCTCTGCTGTCTGACCCCACCCATTCTGCCCAGGCTCCTCCTATACCCCCCTCCTCTCTGACTCCACCCATTCTGCCCAGGCTCCTCCCATACCCGTATGACCCCACCCATTCTGCCCAGGCTCCTCCTAAGCCCCTCCTCTGCTGTCTGACCCCACCCATTCTGCCCAAGCTCCTCCTATACCCCTCCTCTCTGAACCCACCCAATCTGACTAGGCTCCTCCTAAGCCCCTCCTCTGCTGTCTGACCCCACCCATTCTGCCCAGGCTCCTCCTATTTGACCCCACCCAATCTGACTAGGTTCCTCCTAAGCCCCTCCTCTGCTGTCTGGCCCCACCCATTCTGCCCAGGCTCCTCCTATACCCCCTCCTCTCTGACCCCACCCATTCTGCCCAGGCTCCTCCTAAGCCCCTCCTCTCTGACCCCACCCAATCTGACTAGGCTCCTCCTATACCCCCTCCTCTCTGACCCCACCCATTCTGCCCAGGCTCCTCCTAAGCCCCTCCTCTCTGACCCCACCCATTCTGCCCAGGCTCCTCCTAAGCCCCTCCTCTGCTGTCTGACCCCACCCATTCTGCCCAGGCTGCTCCTAAGCCCCTCCTCTCTGACCCCACCCATTCTGCCCAGGCTCCTCCTAAGCCCCTCCTCTGCTGTCTGGGCCCAACCATTCTGCCCAGGCTGCTCCTATACCCCTCCTCTCTGACCCCACCCAATCTGACTAGGCTCCTCCTAAGCCCCTCCTCTGCTGTCTGACCCCACCCATTCTGCCCAGGCTCCTCCTATACCCCTCCTCTCGGACCCCACCCAATCTGACTAAGCTCCTCCTAAACCCCTCCTCTGCTGTCTGACCCCACCCATTCTGCCCAGGCTCCTCCTATACCCCCTCCTCTCTGACTCCACCCACTCTGCCCAGGCTCCTCCTATTTGACCCCACCCAATCTGACTAGGCTCCTCCTAAGCCCCTCCTCTCTGACTCCACCCATTCTGCCCAGGCTCCTCCCATACCAGTCTGACCCCACCCATTCTGTCCAGGCTCCTCCTATACCCCTCCTATTTGACCCCACCCACTCTGACTTGGCTCCTCCTAAGCCCCTCCTCTGCTGTCTGACCCCACCCATTCTGCCCAGGCTCCTCCTATTTGACCCCACCCAATCTGACTAGGTTCCTCCTAAGCCCCTCCTCTGCTGTCTGACCCCACCCATTCTGCCCAAGCTCTTCCTATACCCCCTCCTCTCTGACCCCACCCATTCTGCCCAGGCTCCTCCTATTTGACCCCACCAAATCTGACTAGGTTCCTCCTAAGCCCCTCCTCTGCTGTCTGGCCCCACCCAACCTTCCCAGGCTCCTCCTATACCCCTTCTCTCTGACCCCACCCAATCTGACTAGGCTCCTCCTAAGCCCCTCCTCTGCTGTCTGACCCCACCCATTCTGCCCAGGCTCCTCCTAAGCCCCTCCTCTCCGACCCCACCCATTCTGCCCAGGCTCCTCCTAAGCCCCTCCTCTGCCGTCTGACCCCACCCATTCTGCCCAGGCTCCTCCTATACCCCTCCTATTTGACCCCAATCTGACTAGGCTCCTCCTAAGCCCCTCCTCTGCTGTCTGACCCCACCCATTCTGAGTAAGCTCCTCCTAAACCCCTCCTCTGCTGTCTGACCCCACCCATTCTGCCCAGGCTCCTCCTATACCCCCTCCTCTCTGACTCCACCCATTCTGCCCAGGCTCCTCCTATTTGACCCCACCCAATCTGACTAGGCTCCTCCTAAGCCCCTCCTCTCTGACTCCACCCATTCTGCCCAGGCTCCTCCCATACCAGTCTGACCCCACCCATTCTGCCCAGGCTCCTCCTATACCCCTCCTATTTGACCCCACCCACTCTGACTTGGCTCCTCCTAAACCCCTCCTCTGCTGTCTGACCCCACCCATTCTGCCCAGGCTCCTCCTATACCCCCCTCCTCTCTGACTCCACCCATTCTGCCCAGGCTCCTCCCATACATGTCTGACCCCACCCATTCTGCCCAGGCTCCTCCTATACCCCTCCTCTATGACCTTACCCATTCTGCCCAGGCTCCTCCTCCTATTTGACCCCACCCAATCTGACTAGGCTCCTCCTAAGCCCCTCCTCTGCTGTCTGACCCCACCCATTCTGCCCAGGCTCCTCCTATACCGCCTCCTCTCTGACTCCACCCATTCTGCCCAGGCTCCTCCTATACCGCCTCCTCTCTGACTCCACCCATTCTGCCCAGGCTCCTCCTATTTGACCCCACCCAATCTGACTAGGCTCCTCCTATACCCCTCCTCTATGACCTTACCCATTCTGCCCAGGCTCCTCCTCCTATTTGACCCCACCCAATCTGACTAGGCTCCTCCTAAGCCCCTCCTCTGCTGTCTGACCCCACCCATTCTGCCCAGGCTCCTCCTATACCCCCCTCCTCTCTGACTCCACCCATTCTGCCCAGGCTCCTCCCATACCTGTCTGACCCCACCCATTCTGCCCAGGCTCCTCCTATACCCCCTCCTCTCTGACTCCACCCATTCTGCCCAGGCTCCTCCTATACCCCTCCTCTATGACCTTACCCATTCTGCCCAGGCTCCTCCTCCTCCTATTTGACCCCACCCAATCTGACTAGGCTCCTCCTAAGCCCCTCCTCTGCTGTCTGACCCCACCCATTCTGCCCAGGCTCCTCCTATACCCCCTCCTCTCTGACTCCACCCATTCTGCCCAGGCTCCTCCTAAGCCCCTCCTCTCTGACCCCACTCATTCTGCCCAGGCTCCTCCTATACCCTTCCTCTCTGACCCCACCCAATCTGACTAGGCTCCTCCTATACCCCTCCGACCTCACCCCCTCTGCTCAGGCTCCTCCTATACCCCCTCCCCTATACCCTTCCTCTCTGACCCCACCCAATCTGACTAGGCTCCTCCTATACCCCCTCCTTTCTGATTCCACCCATTCTGCCCAGGCTCCTCCTATTTGACCCCACCCAATCTGACTTGGCTCCTCCTAAACCCCTCCTCTGCTGTCTGACCCCACCCATTCTGCCCAGGCTCCTCCTATACCCCCTCCTCTCTGACTCCACCCATTCTGCCCAGGCTCCTCCCATACCCGTCTGACCCCACCCATTCTGCCCAGGCTCCTCCTATACCCCCTCCTATTTGACCCCACCCACTCTGACTTGGCTCCTCCTAAACCCCTCTGCTGTCTGACCCCACCCATTCTGCCCAGGCTCCTCCTATACCCCCCCTCCTCTCTGACTCCACCCATTCTGCCCAGGCTCCTCCCATACCCGTATGACCCCACCCATTCTGCCCAGGCTCCTCCTAAGCCCCTCCTCTGCTGTCTGACCCCACCCATTCTGCCCAAGCTCCTCCTATACCCCTCCTCTCTGAACCCACCCAATCTGACTAGGCTCCTCCTAAGCCCCTCCTCTGCTGTCTGACCCCACCCATTCTGCCCAGGCTCCTCCTATTTGACCCCACCCAATCTGACTAGGTTCCTCCTAAGCCCCTCCTCTGCTGTCTGGCCCCACCCATTCTGCCCAGGCTCCTCCTATACCCCCTCCTCTCTGACCCCACCCATTCTGCCCAGGCTCCTCCTAAGCCCCTCCTCTCTGACCCCACCCAATCTGACTAGGCTCCTCCTATACCCCCTCCTCTCTAACCCCACCCATTCTGCCCAGGCTCCTCCTAAGCCCCTCCTCTCTGACCCCACCCATTCTGCCCAGGCTCCTCCTAAGCCCCTCCTCTGCTGTCTGGGCCCAACCATTCTGCCCAGGCTGCTCCTATACCCCTCCTCTCTGACCCCACCCAATCTGACTAGGCTCCTCCTAAGCCCCTCCTCTGCTGTCTGACCCCACCCATTCTGCCCAGGCTCCTCCTAAGCCCCTCCTCTCTGACCCCACCCATTCTGCCCAGGCTCCTCCTAAGCCCCTCCTCTGCTGTCTGACCCCACCCATTCTGCCCAGGCTGCTCCTAAGCCCCTCCTCTCTGACCCCACCCATTCTGACTAGGCTCCTCCTAAGCCCCTCCTCTGCTGTCTGACCCCACCCATTCTGCCCAGGCTCCTCCTATACCCCTCCTCTCTGAACCCACCCAATCTGACTAGGCTCCTCTTAAGCCCCTCCTCTCTGACCCCACCCAATCTGACTAGGCTCCTCCTAAGCCCCTTCCCTGCTGTCTGACCCCACCCATTCTGACTAGGCTCCTCCTAAGCCCCTCCTCTCTGACTCCACCCAATCTGACTAGGCTCCTCCTAAGCCCCTCCTCTGCTGTCTGACCCCACCCATTCTGCCCAGGCTCCTCCTAAGCCCCTCCTCTGCTGTCTGACCCCACCCAACCTGCCCAGGGTCCTCCTCCTACAGACAACACCCATTCTCTTTCTTTCACCTTTCTCTCCACACCTATTTTACTTACCGACCAATCTGCAATCCCTCTTTCGCTAGGCATGATTCCACTCTTACACAACACACAGACACATTTTACTTACCAATTTCCTTACCTGGTGCCGAACCCGGGATTTGAACCCTGGTTGCCTGGATGGAAGGCAGGAACTTACCCACTGGACCACACTGGTTTCCATGTAAGTAGCCTATCAAATTGTCCTTATGTCATGGTCATCCTTTTAATGTGCAATGGAAGCCACAGGGAAGGACACCAAGGCCTGTATGTTGCTTATAGTTACTACTGCAATCATCTAGACCACCAAGGAGCTATAGCTCAAAGGTAAGGATTGTACCTTTGGTGAGGACAGCCCTCACAGGCCAGGGTTCGAATCCTGCCAGTGCTGTAGAAGTATCAAAAGGTGGGAAATTTTCAAACAGTGATTTTCTTTTTTTTTTTTTGCTAAGTGTTTTTCTGGTTTCCATGTAAGTAGCCTATCAAATTGTCCGTATGTCATGGTCATCCATTTAATGTGCAATGGAAGCCACAGGAAAGGACACCAAGGCCTGTATGTTGCTTATAGTTACTACTGCAATCCTCCAGACTACCAAGGAGCTATAGCTCAAAGGTAAGGCTTGTACCTTTGGTGGGGATAGCCCTCACAGGCCAGGGTTCGAATCCTGCCAGTGCTCTAGAAGTATCCCAAGGTGGGAAATTTTCAAACAGTGATTTTTTTTTTTTTTTGTTGCTAAGTGTTTTTCTGGTTTCCATGTAAGTAGCCTATCAAATTGTCCTTATGTCATGGTCATCCATTTAATGTGCAATGGAAGCCACAGGAAAGGACACCAAGGCCTGTATGTTGCTTATAGTTACTACTGCATTCCTCTAGACCACCAAGGAGATAGCTCAAAGGTAAGGCTTGTACCTTTGGGGGGGACAGCCCTCACAGGCCAGGGTTCGAATCCTGCCAGTGCTGTAGAAGTATCCCAAGGTGGGAAATTTTCAAACAGTGTTTTTTTTTTTTGCTAGTGGTTTTTTTGGCAGGTGTCTCCCAACATTTCATATGTTTTCTCTCATGACCTTCTACCAACCGCCCTATTTCTCAAGTAGGTGCTAGGAACAAGGCCTTATCTTCCTTTATCAATGTCGTCATTCTTTGTCCTTTAAGTTTGGTGAATTGCAGAGTGCAATTGTGGTATTGGGGGTTATAACTGAGCACAAGAATGCGAGGATGGTGCTACACTTATTGTAAAATAGGTTGGTTGATGGTGATTTTTCATTTTAGTGTGAGCCACTCGCTCAAATCAGAGGTTTGGTGCCAGTGAGCTTGGATAGAAATAAAGGTCAAGTATGAGCTCTGGCTAATGAAATGATGGGTCGAGTTTGAGGCTAGCTAGAGTCCATTTATTAGGTGCAATAAGAAGTTGGAAAGATTGTTTCCTTTAAGAGACAGACAAGAGCAGAGTCAAGCCTTTGCTCTAGTAGATCTGCATCATGCCTGCTGCAGGATGTGAAGGAGTGGACCTCCACAGCAGTGCGTTGTGCCGGGCTGGGCTGCACTGGGCTGGGCTGGGCCTGCCCTGGCATCTTGGATTTATTCACCCACCTCCTTCCTTTGAAGAACGCTCACGAACGGCCACGAACGTCCTTGTTCTGTATACAGGCGGACAGCAGGCAATTTAGGACCCTGCTAAATGATGGTGATGTCCCCATGTGCTTCCTTCGAGTGGCAAAATCCTTTGTCTAAGGCAGGTGGGCTTTTTTAAAATTTGGTTGAAGACCATATGTTGGAGGCAGTATCACGGCACAAGCCGCCGACCGTCTCAGAAGAAAGTATGCATGGGAGGACATTATTTGCATAGGAGAGCCCTCTTCTCAGTCCCATTCTTAAGCTGCAGTGGCCATGAAGTGTTACTAGTGGGCAGCAGTATGAACAAAAGAGCACACTGAGGCTTTTCTTCTTCTTGCTGACATGATTCTTGGTCATTTTTGTCTTGCAGGGCCTAAGGAGTGAAGGACTACGATGACTGAGGGGATGAGGAATGGCTGGCCTGTATTTGTGGTGAAGGGGGAACATTTGGAAGGTAAACAGCAAGATGAAAGCGTCAAAGCATATATGTTTGCTGAGTGATTGAGTCTGTGTGTCACTTGTCTCTTTGTAGGGACATGTGAGAAAGGAACAGCAGCACCATAGACTTCAGGTGGGAGAGCAAGCAAGGATGAATATTTCCCTCAAATCCAAATACTTACAGCACCTCAAAGATGACAAGTGCGATATGATGTTCTGCAATTGCAAGGATTTGCCATGTGTGGTGCATAAATATGCATGGTTAGTGAGGTTTTTCCCAGAATGTGAGTATCGTTAGGCTGGCAAATGTCAGGCACTCCTTTGGGGGTATGAGGCCAAGAAAAAATTTGGGAAGTTTGCTACAGTCATCTGTAGGATCGAAAGACACTGGGGAATCGTTACAGAGGGAGCCAGGCTGCACAAAACGTGGTAACAGTTGGACAGAAATCTTTAGCAGGACTTTTGACTACCCCCAATGTGGGACCAGGACCGCAGTACCTCTCTGTCTCTGTAACGTATTTTGACCTCTGGGCACCACCATCTCAATGCCCCTCAAATGTTCCCTCCTGGAACCCCAGCTTTGGTAGTGCATCAACCAGGTTTCAATCATTTGAGTGACCACAAACACCCTTGCTATGTGCCTTCCATTTACATTCAGTCAGTAACCCAGCTGCTTCGTTCGCTATTGAATCTCAAGTGACAGTTGGATGCACATTGCAGGGGTATACAGGCATTTACCGTACTGTACAGCCCCTCTCAGTACAGTCAGACTACACTTCTTAAAATCATAAATACATGTTTTGTCCAACAGTAAGGCCGGGCCTTTCCTCTGTAGTTCATAGCCAACGTAAGGAGGAAAAAATAAGCTGAAGAGCATGCCAAAATTCTCTACAGACACTGCCAATCCTCACACTGCCTATTTGCATGCCGAGGTTATTCACTATGACCCACCAAACCAATTGGCAACAGTAGCCTCTCTCTGCCTCATTCGTATGCTCCGATGCCACCTTTAATTAGCAAATGTTAGTGCTCTAGGATTTCATAGCACGATTCGCTATAGCCTCTTTTTTCAACAGAAATGTCCTAAAGGTACCTATACCAATCTGCTGGGTGGGGAGGAGGGGGGCTGCTGCTGTTGGCAGTAAAATTTTGGGGCACCCCACCTGCAAAAATACATTCACATGCTCCTTGTTGTACCTTTCAATACCATAACTGCAGCAGAATCGTATGGTGACCCCTGTTGGTAACAGAAACTGTCAAACAGCTTTTTGCCACCCCCCCTCCCCCGTTGCCCCTAACCATTTGGGGTACACCCCATGAGGGAGGATCAGAGCAATAAAAAATAATGGTAGCCCCCCCAAAAAAGTACCTGGAAGGCATGCCATTCTGTGCACCTCATCGCTCTTCACGTTGCGCCTAAGCACCTTTTAATACTGCTCCCCGACTGCCCCCTCCCAACAGAAATCAGAAAGTATAGGGGGTGCATTAAAAAAGTTTTTGCAGTTCCCCACCATAAGTCAGGATCCTCCTCCATCTATGACCCCTTCCTAGGCCCTCAGACCCCACCCATTCTGCCCAGGCTCCTCCTATTTGACCACACCCAATCTGACTAGGCTCCTCCTTAACCCCTCCTCCGCTCTCTGACCCCACCCAATCTGACTAGGCTCCTCCTATACCCCCTCCTCTCTGACTCCACCCATTCTGCTCAGGCTCCTCCCATACCCCTCTGACCACACCCATTCTGCCCAGGCTCCTCCTATACCCCTCTTATTTGACCCCAATCTGACTAGGCTCCTCCTAAGCCCCTCCTCTGCTGTCTGACCCCACCCATTCTGACTAAGCTCCTCCTAAACCCCTCCTCTGCTGTCTGACCCCACCCATTCTGCCCAGGCTCCTCCTATACCCCCTCCTCTCTGACTCCACCCATTCTGCCCAGGCTCCTCCTATTTGACCCCACCCAATCTGACTAGGCTCCTCCTAAGCCCCTCCTCTGCTGTCTGACCCCACCCATTCTGCCCAGGCTCCTCCTATTTGACCCCACCCAATCTGACTAGGTTCCTCCTAAGCCCCTCCTCTGCTGTCTGACCCCACCCATTCTGCCCAAGCTCTTCCTATACCCCCTCCTCTCTGACCCCACCCATTCTGCCCAGGCTCCTCCTATTTGACCCCACCCAATCTGACTAGGTTCCTCCTAAGCCCCTCCTCTGCTGTCTGGCCCCACCCAACCTTCCCAGGCTCCTCCTATACCCCTTCTCTCTGACCCCACCCAATCTGACTAGGCTCCTCCTAAGCCCCTCCTCTGCTGTCTGACCCCACCCATTCTGCCCAGGCTCCTCCTAAGCCCCTCCTCTCTGACTCCACCCATTCTGCCCAGGCTCCTCCTAAGCCCCTCCTTCGCTGTCTGACCCCACCCATTCTGCCCAGGCTCCTCCTATACCCCCCTCCTCTCTGACTCCACCCATTCTGCCCAGGCTCCTCCCATACCTGTCTGACCCCACCCATTCTGCCCAGGCTCCTCCTATACCCCCTCCTCTCTGACTCCACCCATTCTGCCCAGGCTCCTCCTATACCCCTCCTCTATGACCTTACCCATTCTGCCCAGGCTCCTCCTCCTCCTATTTGACCCCACCCAATCTGACTAGGCTCCTCCTAAGCCCCTCCTCTGCTGTCTGACCCCACCCATTCTGCCCAGGCTCCTCCTATACCCCCTCCTCTCTGACTCCACCCATTCTGCCCAGGCTCCTCCTAAGCCCCTCCTCTCTGACCCCACTCATTCTGCCCAGGCTCCTCCTATACCCTTCCTCTCTGACCCCACCCAATCTGACTAGGCTCCTCCTATACCCCTCCGACCTCACCCCCTCTGCTCAGGCTCCTCCTATACCCCCTCCCCTATACCCTTCCTCTCTGACCCCACCCAATCTGACTAGGCTCCTCCTATACCCCCTCCTTTCTGATTCCACCCATTCTGCCCAGGCTCCTCCTATTTGACCCCACCCAATCTGACTTGGCTCCTCCTAAACCCCTCCTCTGCTGTCTGACCCCACCCATTCTGCCCAGGCTCCTCCTATACCCCCTCCTCTCTGACTCCACCCATTCTGCCCAGGCTCCTCCCATACCCGTCTGACCCCACCCATTCTGCCCAGGCTCCTCCTATACCCCCTCCTATTTGACCCCACCCACTCTGACTTGGCTCCTCCTAAACCCCTCTGCTGTCTGACCCCACCCATTCTGCCCAGGCTCCTCCTATACCCCCCTCCTCTCTGACTCCACCCATTCTGCCCAGGCTCCTCCCATACCCGTATGACCCCACCCATTCTGCCCAGGCTCCTCCTAAGCCCCTCCTCTGCTGTCTGACCCCACCCATTCTGCCCAAGCTCCTCCTATACCCCTCCTCTCTGAACCCACCCAATCTGACTAGGCTCCTCCTAAGCCCCTCCTCTGCTGTCTGACCCCACCCATTCTGCCCAGGCTCCTCCTATTTGACCCCACCCAATCTGACTAGGTTCCTCCTAAGCCCCTCCTCTGCTGTCTGGCCCCACCCATTCTGCCCAGGCTCCTCCTATACCCCCTCCTCTCTGACCCCATCCATTCTGCCCAGGCTCCTCCTAAGCCCCTCCTCTCTGACCCCACCCAATCTGACTAGGCTCCTCCTATACCCCCTGCTCTCTGACCCCACCCATTCTGCCCAGGCTCCTCCTAAGCCCCTCCTCTCTGACCCCACCCATTCTGCCCAGGCTCCTCCTAAGCCCCTCCTCTGCTGTCTGACCCCACCCATTCTGCCCAGGCTGCTCCTAAGCCCCTCCTCTCTGACCCCACCCATTCTGCCCAGGCTCCTCCTAAGCCCCTCCTCTGCTGTCTGACCCCACCCATTCTGCCCAGGCTGCTCCTAAGCCCCTCCTCTCTGACCCCACCCATTCTGCCCAGGCTCCTCCTAAGCCCCTCCTCTGCTGTCTGGGCCCAACCATTCTGCCCAGGCTGCTCCTATACCCCTCCTCTCTGACCCCACCCAATCTGACTAGGCTCCTCCTAAGCCCCTCCTCTGCTGTCTGACCCCACCCATTCTGCCCAGGCTCCTCCTAAGCCCCTCCTCTCTGACCCCACCCATTCTGCCCAGGCTCCTCCTAAGCCCCTCCTCTGCTGTCTGACCCCACCCATTCTGCCCAGGCTGCTCCTAAGCCCCTCCTCTCTGACCCCACCCATTCTGCCCAGGCTCCTCCTAAGCCCCTCCTCTGCTGTCTGGGCCCAACCATTCTGCCCAGGCTGCTCCTATACCCCTCCTCTCTGACCCCACCCAATCTGACTATGCTCCTCCTAAGCCCTTCCTCTGCTGTCTGACCCCACCCATTCTGCCCAGGCTCCTCCTATACCCCTCCTCTCGGACCCCACCCAATCTGACTAAGCTCCTCCTAAACCCCTCCTCTGCTGTCTGACCCCACCCATTCTGCCCAGGCTCCTCCTATACCCCCTCCTCTCTGACTCCACCCACTCTGCCCAGGCTCCTCCTATTTGACCCCACCCAATCTGACTAGGCTCCTCCTAAGCCCCTCCTCTCTGACTCCACCCATTCTGCCCAGGCTCCTCCCATACCAGTCTGACCCCACCCATTCTGTCCAGGCTCCTCCTATACCCCTCCTATTTGACCCCACCCACTCTGACTTGGCTCCTCCTAAGCCCCTCCTCTGCTGTCTGACCCCACCCATTCTGCCCAGGCTCCTCCTATTTGACCCCACCCAATCTGACTAGGTTCCTCCTAAGCCCCTCCTCTGCTGTCTGACCCCACCCATTCTGCCCAAGCTCTTCCTATACCCCCTCCTCTCTGACCCCACCCATTCTGCCCAGGCTCCTCCTATTTGACCCCACCCAATCTGACTAGGTTCCTCCTAAGCCCCTCCTCTGCTGTCTGGCCCCACCCAACCTTCCCAGGCTCCTCCTATACCCCTTCTCTCTGACCCCACCCAATCTGACTAGGCTCCTCCTAAGCCCCTCCTCTGCTGTCTGACCCCACCCATTCTGCCCAGGCTCCTCCTAAGCCCCTCCTCTCCGACCCCACCCATTCTGCCCAGGCTCCTCCTAAGCCCCTCCTCTGCCGTCTGACCCCACCCATTCTGCCCAGGCTCCTCCTATACCCCTACTATTTGACCCCAATCTGACTAGGCTCCTCCTAAGCCCCTCCTCTGCTGTCTGACCCCACCCATTCTGAGTAAGCTCCTCCTAAACCCCTCCTCTGCTGTCTGACCCCACCCATTCTGCCCAGGCTCCTCCTATACCCCCTCCTCTCTGACTCCACCCATTCTGCCCAGGCTCCTCCTATTTGACCCCACCCAATCTGACTAGGCTCCTCCTAAGCCCCTCCTCTCTGACTCCACCCATTCTGCCCAGGCTCCTCCCATACCAGTCTGACCCCACCCATTCTGCCCAGGCTCCTCCTATACCCCTCCTATTTGACCCCACCCACTCTGACTTGGCTCCTCCTAAACCCCTCCTCTGCTGTCTGACCCCACCCATTCTGCCCAGGCTCCTCCTATACCCCCCTCCTCTCTGACTCCACCCATTCTGCCCAGGCTCCTCCCATACATGTCTGACCCCACCCATTCTGCCCAGGCTCCTCCTATACCCCTCCTCTATGACCTTACCCATTCTGCCCAGGCTCCTCCTCCTATTTGACCCCACCCAATCTGACTAGGCTCCTCCTAAGCCCCTCCTCTGCTGTCTGACCCCACCCATTCTGCCCAGGCTCCTCCTATACCGCCTCCTCTCTGACTCCACCCATTCTGCCCAGGCTCCTCCTATTTGACCCCACCCAATCTGACTAGGCTCCTCCTAAGCCCCTCCTCTCTGACTCCACCCATTCTGCCCAGGCTCCTCCTAAGCCCCTCCTCTGCTGTCTGACCCCACCCATTCTGCCCAGGCTCCTCCTATACCCCCCTCCTCTCTGACTCCACCCATTCTGCCCAGGCTCCTCCCATACCTGTCTGACCCCACCCATTCTGCCCAGGCTCCTCCTATACCCCCTCCTCTCTGACTCCACCCATTCTGCCCAGGCTCCTCCTATACCCCTCCTCTATGACCTTACCCATTCTGCCCAGGCTCCTCCTCCTCCTATTTGACCCCACCCAATCTGACTAGGCTCCTCCTAAGCCCCTCCTCTGCTGTCTGACCCCACCCATTCTGCCCAGGCTCCTCCTATACCCCCTCCTCTCTGACTCCACCCATTCTGCCCAGGCTCCTCCTAAGCCCCTCCTCTCTGACCCCACTCATTCTGCCCAGGCTCCTCCTATACCCTTCCTCTCTGACCCCACCCAATCTGACTAGGCTCCTCCTATACCCCTCCGACCTCACCCCCTCTGCTCAGGCTCCTCCTATACCCCCTCCCCTATACCCTTCCTCTCTGACCCCACCCAATCTGACTAGGCTCCTCCTATACCCCCTCCTTTCTGATTCCACCCATTCTGCCCAGGCTCCTCCTATTTGACCCCACCCAATCTGACTTGGCTCCTCCTAAACCCCTCCTCTGCTGTCTGACCCCACCCATTCTGCCCAGGCTCCTCCTATACCCCCTCCTCTCTGACTCCACCCATTCTGCCCAGGCTCCTCCCATACCCGTCTGACCCCACCCATTCTGCCCAGGCTCCTCCTATACCCCCTATTTGACCCCACCCACTCTGACTTGGCTCCTCCTAAACCCCTCTGCTGTCTGACCCCACCCATTCTGCCCAGGCTCCTCCTATACCCCCCTCCTCTCTGACTCCACCCATTCTGCCCAGGCTCCTCCCATACCCGTATGACCCCACCCATTCTGCCCAGGCTCCTCCTAAGCCCCTCCTCTGCTGTCTGACCCCACCCATTCTGCCCAAGCTCCTCCTATACCCCTCCTCTCTGAACCCACCCAATCTGACTAGGCTCCTCCTAAGCCCCTCCTCTGCTGTCTGACCCCACCCATTCTGCCCAGGCTCCTCCTATTTGACCCCACCCAATCTGACTAGGTTCCTCCTAAGCCCCTCCTCTGCTGTCTGGCCCCACCCATTCTGCCCAGGCTCCTCCTATACCCCCTCCTCTCTGACCCCACCCATTCTGCCCAGGCTCCTCCTAAGCCCCTCCTCTCTGACCCCACCCAATCTGACTAGGCTCCTCCTATACCCCCTCCTCTCTAACCCCACCCATTCTGCCCAGGCTCCTCCTAAGCCCCTCCTCTCTGACCCCACCCATTCTGCCCAGGCTCCTCCTAAGCCCCTCCTCTGCTGTCTGACCCCACCCATTCTGCCCAGGCTGCTCCTAAGCCCCTCCTCTCTGAC
The DNA here is from genome assembly GCF_964263255.1 of Lissotriton vulgaris. NCBI lineage: Eukaryota > Metazoa > Chordata > Amphibia > Caudata > Salamandridae > Lissotriton > Lissotriton vulgaris. The sequence continues at coordinate 1,484,928,627 of NC_141685.1, forward strand.
CCCACCCATTCTGCCCAGGCTCCTCCTAAGCCCCTCCTCTGCTGTCTGGGCCCAACCATTCTGCCCAGGCTGCTCCTATACCCCTCCTCTCTGACCCCACCCAATCTGACTAGGCTCCTCCTAAGCCCCTCCTCTGCTGTCTGACCCCACCCATTCTGCCCAGGCTCCTCCTAAGCCCCTCCTCTCTGACCCCACCCATTCTGCCCAGGCTCCTCCTAAGCCCCTCCTCTGCTGTCTGACCCCACCCATTCTGCCCAGGCTGCTCCTAAGCCCCTCCTCTCTGACCCCACCCATTCTGCCCAGGCTCCTCCTAAGCCCCTCCTCTGCTGTCTGGGCCCAACCATTCTGCCCAGGCTGCTCCTATACCCCTCCTCTCTGACCCCACCCAATCTGACTAGGCTCCTCCTAAGCCCCTCCTCTGCTGTCTGACCCCACCCATTCTGCCCAGGCTCCTCCTATACCCCTCCTCTCTGACCCCACCCAATCTGACTAAGCTCCTCCTAAACCCCTCCTCTGCTGTCTGACCCCACCCATTCCTGCATTTCACCAGAACTCCCGAGGCGACTCCGGGAGCAACGCTGCTTTTAAAATTACTTGGACACTTGTCTACTTGTTCTTAGCCCGCCTACCTGCTTCGTTGTTTGGCGCTACGGAGCCAGCGCTTCTGCTCTTCCTGGCTGCTCCTGTCCTGCTCACTGACCCAGACCGCCACCGCTGATCGCCCCCTCCCTGCTGACTCTTGGAGTGGGACGGGCGGCTCCACCATCTTGGGCGGGTCTGGGCTCGGCGCTGCAGTTCTTTGGCCCCTCCCCCCTCGTCAAGTACTTTAGGCGGTCAGCTGTTAGCGCGCCTATCCTGCACTTCACCAGAACTCCCGAGGCGACTCCGGGAGCAACGCTGCTTTTAAAATTACTTGGACACTTGTCTACTTGTTCTTAGCCCGCCTACCTGCTTCGTTGTTTGGCGCTACGGAGCCAGCGCTTCTGCTCTTCCTGGCTGCTCCTGTCCTGCTCGCTGACCCAGACCGCCACCGCTGATCGCCCCCTCCCTGCTGACTCTTGGAGTGGGACGGGCGGCTCCACCATCTTGGGCGGGTCTGGGCTCGGCGCTGCAGTTCTTTGGCCCCTCCCCCCTCGTCAAGTACTTTAGGCGGTCAGCTGTTAGCGCGCCTATCCTGCACTTCACCAGAACTCCCGAGGCGACTCCGGGAGCAACGCTGCTTTTAAAATTACTTGGACACTTGTCTACTTGTTCTTAGCCCGCCTACCTGCTTCGTTGTTTGGCGCTACGGAGCCAGCGCTTCTGCTCTTCCTGGCTGCTCCTGTCCTGCTCGCTGACCCAGACCGCCACCGCTGATCGCCCCCTCCCTGCTGACTCTTGGAGTGGGACGGGCGGCTCCACCATCTTGGGCGGGTCTGGGCTCGGCGCTGCAGTTCTTTGGCCCCTCCCCCCTTGCCACACCCCCGGACTCTTTCCCCCATGTGTCGCTACTTAATGGTTACCCAGTCCCGGCCGCGCAGCGGACGCGCGCAGCGGGCGCGACGAAGGCGCGCCGAAGTTGCGCCTAAGTTAAGCCCGTCTGCGCCCGTCCGCGACAGGCCGGGACCAGGGGCCACACCCCCTGCCCTTTTTGTAGCTTATACCTCCGCACAACTCCTAGCTTTCAATGCTGTTTCCCCACTTTCACCTTCACTCTTGCACACCCTTGACACACTTGGTATTCTCGTCTCTCCTCCCCCTCACTTGACTCCACTTCTTTCTAGCCCCACTAGCACTACCCCCCTAGCTGCTGACCCCCCCTCTGCCTCCTATTCCTCCTCCCTCTCTGCCTCTGCCGCTGCTTCTGCCATATTGCTTAACACCCGCTCAGCGGCCAAACATCAGACGGCTCTCTTTAATCTTCTTACCTCCGACTCCCCAGATTTCCTTTTTTTGACCGAAACCTGGTTCACCGCTGACTCCCTTCCCGACCTCTTAGCCATTCTTCCTGACACCTATTATGCCCTCCGGGCTGATCGTCCGGACGGCAAGGTGGGGGGAGGGGTGGCGATGATCATTCGGTCAACCCTCAAATTCCAACTTCTTAATTACCCCCCTATCTCTAATGTGGACTACCTAGTGGCCCGCTCTCTCAATCTACCTGCCCCCCTCACTGTTGTCCTTGTGTACCGTCCTCCTCAATCTATGCCCTCTTTTGTAGCCTCCATTCAGGACCTTATGGCCACCCTTGTGGTCAATATTTCTTCCGTCCTATTGCTCGGCGACTTTAATTATTGGCCGGGTGATCCCAGGGAAGACCTTCCCTCGAAAGATTTCTCAGGCACTCTCCAATGCCTAAACTTCACTTCTCATATCTCAGCTCCCACTCATGTCCAGGGTCACATCTTGGACCAAATCTGGTCCTCTCGCCCCATTGTTTCACCCCCTCTTGTCTCCCCATGCGTCTGGTCGGATCATTTTTCCATCTCCTTTGCCATCCACCTGGGAGTGGTTGACAAGTCTCCCCTCCCCAAGAACATCTCAGCCCGCAATTGGAATCGAACGGACCTTGACTCTCTCTCGCTCACTTTGGCTTCATCTGTCCCTACCCTTACCAATCTTTCTCTTGATTCTCAGGTCAATGCCATTGGCACATGGCTTTCCTCCTCCTGCGACCTTGTCGCTCCGCTTAAAAAGATCAAGGCGATGCGTCCTCATGACGCGCACAAATGGTTCTCTCCAGAACTTAAAACCCTTAAACTCGACCTAAGGCGGTCGGAACGCCACTGGAGACGGAACTATTGCCCCTTGTTGCGCGCCAAATACAAATCACTCCTTGCTGAATATAAAAAAGCGATCCTGGCGGCTAAAACCGCCTATTTCTCTGAGAGAGTAGCTCTCGCGAATAAAAAATCCCGTGAAATCTTCTCTCTGGTCTACAATCTTGCCACCTCTGATCGCTCCACCCCCAGTCCGGTTCCCTCACAGTCCCTCTGTTCTTCACTCAACGATTTTTTTATTGATAAGATTGTTAAGATCAAAGCCAACATTCCCACACTGCCACCACCCCGCCCTACCTGTCTTTCCATCTATCCTCCCTCCTCTTTTTCCTCCTTCCCTCCTCTCTCCACTGAACTATTTCTAAATCTACTGATCAAAATCAAGTCCGGTTCCCCCATGGATTGCGCGCCAGCACGCATTCTTAAAACCCTCTTCACCACTTGCTCTGGACCTCCTCTTGCTCTCCTTAACTCCTCTCTGGCTCTTGGATCTGTCCCCTCCTCTTTCAAATCTGCCATAGTCCTTCCGATTTTAAAGAAAACTGGCTTAGATCCCTCTCTTCCCTCCAATTTCCGTCCCATCTCTCTCCTTCCCTACCTTGGCAAGATCCTCGAGGCTCATGTCACTTCTTGCCTCTCCTCTTACATTGAGGAGAACAGCCTCCTTGCATCCCACCAGGCAGGATTTCGCCCGGGCCACTCCACGGAGATGGTGGTCCTCGCAGTCTTGGACGAGCTTAAGGGGAAGGCTGATTCCAATCTCCCCCAAGCTCTGGTCCTTCTCGACTTGTCCGCTGCGTTTGACACGGTCGACCATGCCATCCTTCTCGACCGTGTCAGCGCAGCGGGCATTCGGGGCATGGCCTTTTCCTGGCTGGCGTCCTTCCTTCAGGATAGGTCCCAGGCAGTTCATCTTTCCGGTTTTTCCGCTCCTCCCCGTCCTGTCACTTGTGGAGTTCCCCAAGGCTCTTCTCTTTCCCCTCTCCTCTTCAATCTCTATATTCACCCCCTCATCACTTCTCTTCTTGAGCTGGGGGTCTCTGTGTATAACTACGCAGATGACCTTCAGCTCGTTTTCGATCTTTCTTCCTCCCCTGACTCTCTTCCCAAGTTCTGTTCCACTTTAGTTTTCATTTCTGACTGGATGTGCGCTAACCAACTGAAGCTCAATCCAGATAAAACTGAACTTGTTCTCACCGGTGGCTCTTCCAACCCCTGGACTCCCGCACATTGGCCCCTCTCTTTTGGTCCCCCCCCTATTCCCTCTTCTTCTGTCCGCACTCTTGGCATCAAAGTCAGTCATGACTTATCCATGCACGGTCAGATCAGCTCTGTTGTGTCCTCCTGCTTTCTTTCCCTCCGTTTAATCCGGAAAATCTCCCGCTTCTTCTCCTCTGATGCTCTCAAATCCATAGTCATGGCCCTCGTCATCTCTCGCCTTGACTATGGGAATGGCCTGTACGTGGGCATACCTGCTTATGAATCTCGCCGCCTACAGGCCATTCAAAACCAAGCTGCTCGTCTCATCCTTTCCCTCCCCAAATCCTCTCATATCACCCCGGCTCTTAAATCACTTCACTGGCTCCCTGTCCGTCTCAGATCCTTTTTCAAACTGGCCTGTCTAGCTTTCTTGGCTCACTCTCGCTCCGCACCCCTGTTCATCAACACTCTTGTCTCTTCTCATGCCCCTGTCCGCACCCTCCGTTCTTCCTCTCTCTCTCTTCTTCACACCCCTCGTTTCCGCAAATCCAGAACCGGGGGAACCCGATTCTCAGTCCTTGCCCCCCAGTTCTGGAATAGCCTTCCTCTCTCTATTCGCTCCATTCCCATCTACTCCCACTTTCGCAAAGCCCTTAAAACCTTCCTCTTCCTTCAGGCATTCCCCTCTTAATCTTCCCTGGGTCCCCTCTGCCGAGTTCTTGATCAGGTCCCCAGCGCCAGGAAGCCGCTCGGCCATCGCGCGCTTTATTAAATATTTTATTCATTCATTCATTCATTCATTCTGCCCAGGCTCCTCCTATACCCCCTCCTCTCTGACTCCACCCACTCTGCCCAGGCTCCTCCTATTTGACCCCACCCAATCTGACTAGGCTCCTCCTAAGCCCCTCCTCTCTGACTCCACCCATTCTGCCCAGGCTCCTCCCATACCAGTCTGACCCCACCCATTCTGTCCAGGCTCCTCCTATACCCCTCCTATTTGACCCCACCCACTCTGACTTGGCTCCTCCTAAACCCCTCCTCTGCTGTCTGACCCCACCCATTCTGCCCAGGCTCCTCCTATACCCCCCTCCTCTCTGACTCCACCCATTCTGCCCAGGCTCCTCCCATACCTGTCTGACCCCACCCATTCTACCCAGGCTCCTCCCATACCTGTCTGACCCCACCCATTCTGCCCAGGCTCCTCCTATACCCCTCCTCTATGACCTTACCCATTCTGCCCAGGCTCCTCCTCCTCCTATTTGACCCCACCCAATCTGACTAGGCTCCTCCTAAGCCCCTCCTCTGCTGTCTGACCCCACCCATTCTGCCCAGGCTCCTCCTATACCGCCTCCTCTCTGACCCCACCCATTCTGCCCAGGCTCCTCCTAAGCCCCTCCTCTGCTGTCTGACCCCACCCATTCTGCCCAGGCTGCTCCTAAGCCCCTCCTCTCTGACCCCACCCATTCTGCCCAGGCTCCTCCTAAGCCCCTCCTCTGCTGTCTGGGCCCAACCATTCTGCCCAGGCTGCTCCTATACCCCTCCTCTCTGACCCCACCCAATCTGACTAGGCTCCTCCTAAGCCCCTCCTCTGCTGTCTGACCCCACCCATTCTGCCCAGGCTCCTCCTATACCCCTCCTCTCTGACCCCACCCAATCTGACTAAGCTCCTCCTAAACCCCTCCTCTGCTGTCTGACCCCACCCATTCTGCCCAGGCTCCTCCTATACCCCCTCCTCTCTGACTCCACCCACTCTGCCCAGGCTCCTCCTATTTGACCCCACCCAATCTGACTAGGCTCCTCCTAAGCCCCTCCTCTCTGACTCCACCCATTCTGCCCAGGCTCCTCCCATACCAGTCTGACCCCACCCATTCTGTCCAGGCTCCTCCTATACCCCTCCTATTTGACCCCACCCACTCTGACTTGGCTCCTCCTAAACCCCTCCTCTGCTGTCTGACCCCACCCATTCTGCCCAGGCTCCTCCTATACCCCCCTCCTCTCTGACTCCACCCATTCTGCCCAGGCTCCTCCCATACCTGTCTGACCCCACCCATTCTACCCAGGCTCCTCCCATACCTGTCTGACCCCACCCATTCTGCCCAGGCTCCTCCTATACCCCTCCTCTATGACCTTACCCATTCTGCCCAGGCTCCTCCTCCTCCTATTTGACCCCACCCAATCTGACTAGGCTCCTCCTAAGCCCCTCCTCTCTGACTCCACCCATTCTGCCCAGGCTCCTCCTAAGCCCCTCCTCTGCTGTCTGACCCAACCCATTCTGCCCAGGCTCCTCCTATACCCCCCTCTCTGACTCCACCCATTCTGCCCAGGCTCCTCCCATACCTGTCTGACCCCACCCATTCTGCCCAGGCTCCTCCTATACCCCCTCCTCTCTCACTCCACCCATTCTGCCCAGGCTCCTCCTATACCCCTCCTCTATGACCTTACCCATTCTGCCCAGGCTCCTCCTCCTCCTATTTGACCCCACCCAATCTGACTAGGCTCCTCCTAAGCCCCTCCTCTGCTGTCTGACCCCACCCATTCTGCCCAGGCTCCTCCTATACCCCCTCCTCTCTGACTCCACCCATTCTGCCCAGGCTCCTCCTAAGCCCCTCCTCTCTGACCCCACTCATTCTGCCCAGGCTCCTCCTATACCCTTCCTCTCTGACCCCACCCAATCTGACTAGGCTCCTCCTATACCCCTCCGACCTCACCCCCTCTGCTCAGGCTCCTCCTATACCCCCTCCCCTATACCCTTCCTCTCTGACCCCACCCATTCTGACTAGGCTCCTCCTAAACCCCTCCTCTCTGACTACTCCCATTCTGCCCAGGCTCCTCCCATACCAGTCTGACCCCACCCATTCTGCCCAGGCTCCTCCTATACCCCCTCCTCTCTGACTCCACCCATTCCGCCCAGGCTCCTCCCATACCCCTCTGACCCCACCCATTCTGCCCAGGCTCCTCCTATTTGACCCCACCCAATCTGACTAGGCTCCTCCTAAGCCCCTCCTCTGCTGTCTGACCCCACCCATTCTGCCCAGGCTCCTCCTATACCCCCTCCTCTCTGACTCCACCCATTCTGCCCAGGCTCCTCCTAAGCCACTCCCCTGCTGTCTGACCCCACCCATTCTGCCCAGGCTCCTCCTATACCCCTCCTATTTGACCCCACCCAATCTGACTTGGCTCCTCCTAAACCCCTCCTCTGCTGTCTGACCCCACCCAATCTGACTTGGCTCCTCCTATACCCCCTCCTCTCTGACTCCACCCATTCTGCCCAGGCTCCTCCCATACCCGTCTGACCCCACCCATTCTGCCCAGGCTCCTCCTATACCCCTCCTATTTGACCCCACCCACTCTGACTTGGCTCCTCCTAAACCCCTCCTCTGCTGTCTGACCCCACCCATTCTGCCCAGGCTCCTCCTATACCCCTCTTATTTGACCACAATCTTACTAGGCTCCTCCTAAGCCCCTTCCCTGCTGTCTGACCCCACCCATTCTGCCCAGGCTCCTCCTATACCCCCTCCTCTCTGACTCCTCCCATTCTGTCCAGGCTCCTCCTATTTGACCCCACCCAATCTGACTAGGCTCCTCCTAAGCCCCTCCTCTCTGACTCCACCCATTCTGCCCAGGCTCCTCCTAAGCCCCTCCTCTGCTGTCTGACCCCACCCATTCTGCCCAGGCTCCTCCCATACCAGTCTGACCCCACCCATTCTGCCCAGGCTCCTCCTATACCCCCCTCCTCTCTGACTCCACCCATTCTGCCCAGGCTCCTCCCATACCCGTCTGACCCCACCCATTCTGCCCAGGCTCCTCCTATACCCCTTCTCTCTGACCCCACCCAATCTGACTAGGCTCCTCCTAAGCCCCTCCTCTGCTGTCTGACCCCACCCATTCTGCCCAGGCTCCTCCTATACCCCTCTTATTTGACCCCAATCTTACTAGGCTCCTTCTAAGCCCCTCCTCTGCTGTCTGACCCCACCCATTGTGCCCGGGCTCCTCCTATACCCCTCCTCTCTGACCCCACCCATTCTGCCCAGGCTCCTCCCATACCCGTCAGACCCCACCCATTCTGCCCAGGCTCCTCCTATACCCCTCCTATTTGACCCCACCCAATCTGACTTGGCTCCTCCTAAACCCCTCCTCTGCTGTCTGACCCCACCCATTCTGCCCAGGCTCCTCCTTTACCCCCTCCTCTCTGACTCCACCCATTCTTCCCAGGCTCCTCCCATACCCGTCTGACCCCACCCATTCTGCCCAGGCTCCTCCCATACCCGTCTGACCCCACCCATTCTGCCCAGGCTCCTCCTATACCCCTCCTATTTGACCCTACCCAATCTGACTTGGCTCCTCCTATACCCCCTCCTCTCTGACTCCACCCATTCTGCCCAGGCTCCTCCTATACCCCCCTCCTCTCTGACTCCACCCATTCTGCCCAGGCTCTTCCCATACCCGTCTGACCCCACCCATTCTGCCCAGGCTCCTCCTATACCCCTTCTCTCTGACCCCACCCAATCTGACTAGGCTCCTCCTAAGCCCCTCCTCTGCTGTCTGGCCCCACCCAACCTTCCCAGGCTCCTCCTATACCCCTTCTCTCTGACCCCACGCAATCTGACTAGGCTCCTCCTAAGCCCCTCCTCTGCTGTCTGACCCCACCCATTCTGCCCAGGCTCCTCCCATACCCGTCTGACCCCACCCATTCTGCCTAGGCTCCTCCTATACCCCTCCTCTATGACCTTACCCATTCTGCCCAGGCTCCTCCTCCTCCTATTTGACCCCACCCAATCTGACTAGGCTCCTCCTAAGCCCCTCCTCTGCTGTCTGACCCCACCCATTCTGCCCAGGCTCCTCCTATTTGACCCCACCCAATCTGACTAGGTTCCTCCTAAGCCCCTCCTCTGCTGTCTGACCCCACCCATTCTGCCCAGGCTCTTCCTATACCCCCTCCTCTCTGACCCCACCCATTCTGCCCAGACTCCTCCTATTTGACCCCACCCAATCTGACTAGGTTCCTCCTAAGCCCCTCCTCTGCTGTCTGGCCCCACCCAACCTTCCCAGGCTCCTCCTATACCCCTTCTCTCTGACCCCACCCAATCTGACTAGGCTCCTCCTAAGCCCCTCCTCTGCTGTCTGACCCCACCCATTCTGCCCAGGCTCCTCCTAAGCCCCTCCTCTCTGACCCCACCCATTCTGCCCAGGCTCCTCCTAAGCCCCTCCTCTGCTGTCTGACCCCACCCATTCTGCCCAGGCTCCTCCTATACCCCTCCTATTTGACCCCAATCTGACTAGGCTCCTCCTAAGCCCCTCCTCTGCTGTCTGACCCCACCCATTCTGAGTAAGCTCCTCCTAAACCCCTCCTCTGCTGTCTGACCCCACCCATTCTGCCCAGGCTCCTCCTATACCCCCTCCTCTCTGACTCCACCCATTCTGCCTAGGCTCCTCCTATTTGACCCCACCCAATCTGACTAGGCTCCTCCTAAGCCCCTACTCTCTGACTCCACCCATTCTGCCCAGGCTCCTCCCATACCAGTCTGACCCCACCCATTCTGCCCAGGCTCCTCCTATACCCCTCCTATTTGACCCCACCCACTCTGACTTGGCTCCTCCTAAACCCCTCCTCTGCTGTCTGACCCCACCCATTCTGCCCAGGCTCCTCCTATACCCCCCTCCTCTCTGACTCCACCCATTCTGCCCAGGCTCCTCCCATACCTGTCTGACCCCACCCATTCTGCCCAGGCTCCTCCTATACCCCTCCTCTATGACCTTACCCATTCTGCCCAGGCTCCTCCTCCTCCTATTTGACCCCACCCAATCTGACTAGGCTCCTCCTAAGCCCCTCCTCTGCTGTCTGACCCCACCCATTCTGCCCAGGCTCCTCCTATACCGCCTCCTCTCTGACTCCACCCATTCTGCCCAGGCTCCTCCTATTTGACCCCACCCAATCTGACTAGGCTCCTCCTAAGCCCCTCCTCTCTGACTCCACCCATTCTGCCCAGGCTCCTCCTAAGCCCCTCCTCTGCTGTCTGACCCCACCCATTCTGCCCAGGCTCCTCCTATACCCCCCTCCTCTCTGACTCCACCCATTCTGCCCAGGCTCCTCCCATACCTGTCTGACCCCACCCATTCTGCCCAGGCTCCTCCTATACCCCCTCCTCTCTGACTCCACCCATTCTGCCCAGGCTCCTCCTATACCCCTCCTCTATGACCTTACCCATTCTGCCCAGGCTCCTCCTCCTCCTATTTGACCCCACCCAATCTGACTAGGCTCCTCCTAAGCCCCTCCTCTGCTGTCTGACCCCACCCATTCTGCCCAGGCTCCTCCTATACCCCCTCCTCTCTGACTCCACCCATTCTGCCCAGGCTCCTCCTAAGCCCCTCCTCTCTGACCCCACTCATTCTGCCCAGGCTCCTCCTATACCCTTCCTCTCTGACCCCACCCAATCTGACTAGGCTCCTCCTATACCCCTCCGACCTCACCCCCTCTGCTTAGGCTCCTCCTATACCCCCTCCCCTATACCCTTCCTCTCTGACCCCACCCAATCTGACAAGGCTCCTCCTATACCCCCTCCTTTCTGATTCCACCCATTCTGCCCAGGCTCCTCCTATTTGACCCCACCCAATCTGACTTGGCTCCTCCTAAACCCCTCCTCTGCTGTCTGACCCCACCCATTCTGCCCAGGCTCCTCCTATACCCCCTCCTCTCTGACTCCACCCATTCTGCCCAGGCTCCTCCCATACCCGTCTGACCCCACCCATTCTGCCCAGGCTCCTCCTATACCCCCTCCTATTTGACCCCACCCACTCTGACTTGGCTCCTCCTAAACCCCTCTGCTGTCTGACCCCACCCATTCTGCCCAGGCTCCTCCAATACCCCCCTCCTCTCTGACTCCACCCATTCTGCCCAGGCTCCTCCCATACCCGTATGACCCCACCCATTCTGCCCAGGCTCCTCCTAAGCCCCTCCTCTGCTGTCTGGGCCCAACCATTCTGCCCAGGCTGCTCCTATACCCCTCCTCTCTGACCCCACCCAATCTGACTAGGCTCCTCCTAAGCCCCTCCTCTGCTGTCTGACCCCACCCATTCTGCCCAGGCTCCTCCTATACCCCCTCCTCTCTGACTCCACCCATTCTGCCCAGGCTCCTCCTAAGCCACTCCCCTGCTGTCTGACCCCACCCATTCTGCCCAGGCTCCTCCTAAGCCCCTCCTCTGCTGTCTGACCCCACCCATTCTGCCCAGGTTCTTCCTATACCCCCTCCTCTCTGACTCCACCCATTCTGCCCAGGCTCCTCCCATACCCGTCTGACCCCACCCATTCTGCCCAGGCTCCTCCTATACCCCTCCTATTTGACCCCACCCAATCTGACTTGGCTCCTCCTAAACCCCTCCTCTGCTGTCTGACCCCACCCATTCTGCCCAGGCTCCTCCTATACCCCCTCCTCTCTGACTCCACCCATTCTGCCCAGGCTCCTCCCATACCCGTCTGACCCCACCCATTCTGCCCAGGCTCCTCCCATACCCGTCTGACCCCACCCATTCTGCCCAGGCTCCTCCTATACCCCTCCTATTTGACCCCACCCAATTTGACTTGGCTCCTCCTATACCCCCTCCTCTCTGACTCCACCCATTCTGCCCAGGCTCCTCCCATACCCGTCTGATCCCACCCATTCTGCCCAGGCTCCTCCTATACCCCTCCTATTTGACCCCACCCACTCTGACTTGGCTCCTCCTAAACCCCTCCTCTGCTGTCTGACCCCACCCATTCTGCCCAGGCTCCTCCTATACCCCTCTTATTTGACCCCAATCTTACTAGGCTCCTCCTAAGCCCCTTCCCTGCTGTCTGACCCCACCCATTCTGCCCAGGCTCCTCCTATACCCCCTCCTCTCTGACTCCTCCCATTCTGCCCAGGCTCCTCCTATTTGACCCCACCCAATCTGACTAGGCTCCTCCTAAGCCCCTCCTCTCTGACTCCACCCATTCTGCCCAGGCACCTCCTAAGCCCCTTCCCTGCTGTCTGACTCCACCCATTCTGCCTAGGCTCCTCCCATACCCGTCTGACCCCACCCATTCTGCCCAGGCTCCTCCTATACCCCTTCTCTCTGACCCCACCCAATCTGACTAGGCTCCTCCTAAGCCCCTCCTCTGCTGTCTTGCCCCACCCAACCTTCCCAGGCTCCTCCTATACCCCTTCTCTCTGACCCCACCCAATCTGACTAGGCTCCTCCTAAGCCCCTCCTCTGCTGTCTGACCCCACCCATTCTGCCCAGGCTCCTCCCATACCCGTCTGACCCCACCCATTCTGCCCAGGCTCCTCCTATACCCCTCCTCTCTGAACCCACCCAATCTGACTAGGCTCCTCCTAAGCCCCTCCTCTGCTGTCTGGCCCCACCCAACCTTCCCAGGCTCCTCCTATACCCCTTCTCTCTGACCCCACCCAATCTGACTAGGCTCCTCCTAAGCCCCTCCTCTGCTGTCTGACCCCACCCATTCTGCCCAGGCTCCTCCCATACCCGTCTGACCCCACCCATTCTGCCCAGGCTCCTCCTAAGCCCCTCCTCTGCTGTCTGGGCCCAACCATTCTGCCCAGGCTGCTCCTATACCCCTCCTCTCTGACCCCACCCAATCTGACTAGGCTCCTCCTAAGCCCCTCCTCTGCTGTCTGGCCCCACCCATTCTGCCCAGGCTCCTCCTATACCCCCTCCTCTCTGACCCCACCCATTCTGCCCAGGCTCCTCCTAAGCCCCTCCTCTCTGACCCCACCCAATCTGACTAGGCTCCTCCTATACCCCCTCCTCTCTGACCCCACCCATTCTGCCCAGGCTCCTCCTAAGCCCCTCCTCTCTGACCCCACCCATTCTGCCCAGGCTCCTCCTAAGCCCCTCCTCTGCTGTCTGACCCCACCCATTCTGCCCAGGCTGCTCCTAAGCCCCTCCTCTCTGACCCCACCCATTCTGCCCAGGCTCCTCCTAAGCCCCTCCTCTGCTGTCTGGGCCCAACCATTCTGCCCAGGCTGCTCCTATACCCCTCCTCTCTGACCCCACCCAATCTGACTAGGCTCCTCCTAAGCCCCTCCTCTGCTGTCTGACCCCACCCATTCTGCCCAGGCTCCTCCTAAGCCCCTCCTCTCTGACCCCACCCATTCTGCCCAGGCTCCTCCTAAGCCCCTCCTCTGCTGTCTGACCCCACCCATTCTGCCCAGGCTGCTCCTAAGCCCCTCCTCTCTGACCTCACCCATTCTGCCCAGGCTCCTCCTAAGCCCCTCCTCTGCTGTCTGGGCCCAACCATTCTGCCCAGGCTGCTCCTATACCCCTCCTCTCTGACCCCACCCAATCTGACTAGGCTCCTCCTAAGCCCCTCCTCTGCTGTCTGACCCCACCCATTCTGCCCAGGCTCCTCCTATACCCCTCCTCTCTGACCCCACCCAATCTGACTAAGCTCCTCCTAAACCCCTCCTCTGCTGTCTGACCCCACCCATTCTGCCCAGGCTCCTCCTATACCCCCTCCTCTCTGACTCCACCCACTCTGCCCAGGCTCCTCCTATTTGACCCCACCCAATCTGACTAGGCTCCTCCTAAGCCCCTCCTCTCTGACTCCACCCATTCTGCCCAGGCTCCTCCCATACCAGTCTGACCCCACCCATTCTGTCCAGGCTCCTCCTATACCCCTCCTATTTGACCCCACCCACTCTGACTTGGCTCCTCCTAAACCCCTCCTCTGCTGTCTGACCCCACCCATTCTGCCCAGGCTCCTCCTATACCCCCCTCCTCTCTGACTCCACCCATTCTGCCCAGGCTCCTCCCATACCTGTCTGACCCCACCCATTCTACCCAGGCTCCTCCCATACCTGTCTGACCCCACCCATTCTGCCCAGGCTCCTCCTATACCCATCCTCTATGACCTTACCCATTCTGCCCAGGCTCCTCCTCCTCCTATTTGACCCCACCCAATCTGACTAGGCTCCTCCTAAGCCCCTCCTCTGCTGTCTGACCCCACCCATTCTGCCCAGGCTCCTCCTATACCGCCTCCTCTCTGACTCCACCCATTCTGCCCAGGCTCCTCCTATTTGACCCCACCCAATCTGACTAGGCTCCTCCTAAGCCCCTCCTCTCTGACTCCACCCATTCTGCCCAGGCTCCTCCTAAGCCCCTCCTCTGCTGTCTGACCCAACCCATTCTGCCCAGGCTCCTCCTATACCCCCCTCTCTGACTCCACCCATTCTGCCCAGGCTCCTCCCATACCTGTCTGACCCCACCCATTCTGCCCAGGCTCCTCCTATACCCCCTCCTCTCTGACTCCACCCATTCTGCCCAGGCTCCTCCTATACCCCTCCTCTATGACCTTACCCATTCTGCCCAGGCTCCTCCTCCTCCAATTTGACCCCACCCAATCTGACTAGGCTCCTCCTAAGCCCCTCCTCTGCTGTCTGACCCCACCCATTCTGCCCAGGCTCCTCCTATACCCCCTCCTCTCTGACTCCACCCATTCTGCCCAGGCTCCTCCTATACCCCTCCTCTATGACCTTACCCATTCTGCCCAGGCTCCTCCTCCTCCTATTTGACCCCACCCAATCTGACTAGGCTCCTCCTAAGCCCCTCCTCTGCTGTCTGACCCCACCCATTCTGCCCAGGCTCCTCCTATACCGCCTCCTCTCTGACTCCACCCATTCTGCCCAGGCTCCTCCTATTTGACCCCACCCAATCTGACTAGGCTCCTCCTAAGCCCCTCCTCTCTGACTCCACCCATTCTGCCCAGGCTCCTCCTAAGCCCCTCCTCTGCTGTCTGACCCAACCCATTCTGCCCAGGCTCCTCCTATACCCCCCTCTCTGACTCCACCCATTCTGCCCAGGCTCCTCCCATACCTGTCTGACCCCACCCATTCTGCCCAGGCTCCTCCTATACCCCCTCCTCTCTGACTCCACCCATTCTGCCCAGGCTCCTCCTATACCCCTCCTCTATGACCTTACCCATTCTGCCCAGGCTCCTCCTCCTCCTATTTGACCCCACCCAATCTGACTAGGCTCCTCCTAAGCCCCTCCTCTGCTGTCTGACCCCACCCATTCTGCCCAGGCTCCTCCTATACCCCCTCCTCTCTTACTCCACCCATTCTGCCCAGGCTCCTCCTAAGCCCCTCCTCTCTGACCCCACTCATTCTGCCCAGGCTCCTCCTATACCCTTCCTCTCTGACCCCACCCAATCTGACTAGGCTCCTCCTAAACCCCTCCTCTGCTGTCTGACCCCACCCATTCTGCCCAGGCTCCTCCTATACCCCCTCCTCTCTGACTCCTCCCATTCTGCCCAGGCTCCTCCCATACCAGTCTGACCCCACCCATTCTGCCCAGGCTCCTCCTATACCCCCCTCCTCTCTGACTCCACCCATTCTGCCCAGGCTCCTCCCATACCCCTCTGACCCCACCCATTCTGCCCAGGCTCCTCCTATACCCCTCCTATTTGACCCCACCCAATCTGACTAGGCTCCTCCTAAGCCCCTCCTCTGCTGTCTGACCCCACCCATTCTGCCCAGGCTCCTCCTATACCCCCTCCTCTCTGACTCCACCCATTCTGCCCAGGCTCCTCCTAAGCCACTCCCCTGCTGTCTGACCCCACCCATTCTGCCCAGGCTCCTCCTAAGCCCCTCCTCTGCTGTCTGACCCCACCCATTCTGCCCAGGTTCTTCCTATACCCCCTCCTCTCTGACTCCACCCATTCTGCCCAGGCTCCTCCCATACCCGTCTGACCCCACCCATTCTGCCCAGGCTCCTCCTATACCCCTCCTATTTGACCCCACCCAATCTGACTTGGCTCCTCCTAAACCCCTCCTCTGCTGTCTGACCCCACCCATTCTGCCCAGGCTCCTCCTATACCCCCTCCTCTCTGACTCCACCCATTCTGCCCAGGCTCCTCCCATACCCGTCTGACCCCACCCATTCTGCCCAGGCTCCTCCCATACCCGTCTGACCCCACCCATTCTGCCCAGGCTCCTCCTATACCCCTCCTATTTGACCCCACCCAATTTGACTTGGCTCCTCCTATACCCCCTCCTCTCTGACTCCACCCATTCTGCCCAGGCTCCTCCCATACCCGTCTGATCCCACCCATTCTGCCCAGGCTCCTCCTATACCCCTCCTATTTGACCCCACCCACTCTGACTTGGCTCCTCCTAAACCCCTCCTCTGCTGTCTGACCCCACCCATTCTGCCCAGGCTCCTCCTATACCCCTCTTATTTGACCGCAATCTTACTAGGCTCCTTCTAAGCCCCTTCCCTGCTGCCTGACCCCACCCATTCTGCCCAGGCTCCTCCTATACCCCCTCCTCTCTGACTCCTCCCATTCTGCCCAGGCTCCTCCTATTTGACCCCACCCAATCTGACTAGGCTCCTCCTAAGCCCCTCCTCTCTGACTCCACCCATTCTGCCCAGGCTCCTCCTAAGCCCCTTCCCTGCTGTCTGACTCCACCCATTCTGCCCAGGCTCCTCCCATACCCGTCTGACCCCACCCATTCTGCCCAGGCTCCTCCTATACCCCTTCTCTCTGACCCCACCCAATCTGACTAGGCTCCTCCTAAGCCCCTCCTCTGCTGTCTGGCCCCACCCAACCTTCCCAGGCTCCTCCTATACCCCTTCTCTCTGACCCCACCCAATCTGACTAGGCTCCTCCTAAGCCCCTCCTCTGCTGTCTGACCCCACCCATTCTTCCCAGGCTCCTCCCATACCCGTCTGACCCCACCCATTCTGCCCAGGCTCCTCCTATACCCCTCCTCTCTGAACCCACCCAATCTGACTAGGCTCCTCCTAAGCCCCTCCTCTGCTGTCTGGCCCCACCCAACCTTCCAAGGCTCCTCCTATACCCCTTCTCTCTGACCCCACCCAATCTCACTAGGCTCCTCCTAAGCCCCTCCTCTGCTGTCTGACCCCACCCATTCTGCCCAGGCTCCTCCCATACCCGTCTGACCCCACCCATTCTGCCCAGGCTCCTCCTAAGCCCCTCCTCTGCTGTCTGGACCCAACCATTCTGCCCAGGCTGCTCCTATACCCCTCCTCTCTGACCCCACCCAATCTGACTAGGCTCCTCCTAAGCCCCTCCTCTGCTGTCTGACCCCACCCATTCTGCCCAGGCTCCTCCTATACCCCTCCTATTTGACCCCACCCAATCTGACTAGGCTCCTCCTAAGCCCCTCCTCTCTGACTCCACCCATTCTGCCCAGGCTCCTCCCATACCAGTCTGACCCCACCCATTCTGCCCAGGCTCCTCCTATACCCCTCCTATTTCACCCCACCCACTCTGACTTGGCTCCTCCTAAACCCCTCCTCTGCTGTCTGACCCCACCCATTCTGCCCAGGCTCCTCCTATACCCCCCTCCGCTCTGACTCCACCCATTCTGCCCAGGCTCCTCCCATACCTGTCTGACCCCACCCATTCTACCCAGGCTCCTCCCATACCTGTCTGACCCCACCCATTCTGCCCAGGCTCCTCCTATACCCCTCCTCTATGACCTTACCCATTCTGCCCAGGCTCCTCCTCCTCCTATTTGACCCCACCCAATCTGACTAGGCTCCTCCTAAGCCCCTCCTCTGCTGTCTGACCCCACCCATTCTGCCCAGGCTCCTCCTATACCGCCTCCTCTCTGACTCCACCCATTCTGCCCAGGCTCCTCCTATTTGACCCCACCCAATCTGACTAGGCTCCTCCTAAGCCCCTCCTCTCTGACTCCACCCATTCTGCCCAGGCTCCTCCTAAGCCCCTCCTCTGCTGTCTGACCCAACCCATTCTGCCCAGGCTCCTCCTATACCCCCCTCTCTGACTCCACCCATTCTGCCCAGGCTCCTCCCATACCTGTCTGACCCCACCCATTCTGCCCAGGCTCCTCCTATACCCCCTCCTCTCTGACTCCACCCATTCTGCCCAGGCTCCTCCTATACCCCTCCTCTATGACCTTACCCATTCTGCCCAGGCTCCTCCTCCTCCTATTTGACCCCACCCAATCTGACTAGGCTCCTCCTAAGCCCCTCCTCTGCTGTCTGACCCCACCCATTCTGCCCAGGCTCCTCCTATACCCCCTCCTCTCTGACTCCACCCATTCTGCCCAGGCTCCTCCTAAGCCCCTCCTCTCTGACCCCACTCATTCTGCCCAGGCTCCTCCTATACCCTTCCTCTCTGACCCCACCCAATCTGACTAGGCTCCTCCTATACCCCTCCGACCTCACCCCCTCTGCTCAGGCTCCTCCTATACCCCCTCCCCTATACCCTTCCTCTCTGACCCCACCCATTCTGACTAGGCTCCTCCTAAACCCCTCCTCTCTGACTACTCCCATTCTGCCCAGGCTCCTCCTATACCCCCTCCTCTCTGACTACTCCCATTCTGCCCAGGCTCCTCCCATACCAGTCTGACGCCACCCATTCTGCCCAGGCTCCTCCTATACCCCCCTCCTCTCTGACTCCACCCATTCTGCCCAGGCTCCTCCCATACCCCTCTGACCCCACCCATTCTGCCCAGGCTCCTCCTATACCCCTCCTATTTGACCCCACCCAATCTGACTAGGCTCCTCCTAAGCCCCTCCTCTGCTGTCTGACCCCACCCATTCTGCCCAGGTTCCTCCTATACCCCCTCCTCTCTGACTCCACCCATTCTGCCCAGGCTCCTCCTAAGCCACTCCCCTGCTGTCTGACCCCACCCATTCTGCCCAGGCTCCTCCTATACCCCTCCTATTTGACCCCACCCAATCTGACTTGGCTCCTCCTAAACCCCTCCTCTGCTGTCTGACCCCACCCATTCTGCCCAGGCTCCTCCTATACCCCCTCCTCTCTGACTCCACCCATTCTGCCCAGGCTCCTCCCATACCCGTCTGACCCCACCCATTCTGCCCAGGCTCCTCCCATACCCGTCTGACCCCACCCATTCTGCCCAGGCTCCTCCTATACCCCTCCTATTTGACCCCACCCAATCTGACTTGGCTCCTCCTATACCCCCTCCTCTCTGACTCCACCCATTCTGCCCAGGCTCCTCCCATACCCGTCTGACCCCACCCATTCTGCCCAGGCTCCTCCTATACCCCTCCTATTTGACCCCACCCACTCTGACTTGGCTCCTCCTAAACCCCTCCTCTGCTGTCTGACCCCACCCATTCTGCCCAGGCTCCTCCCATACCCCTCTTATTTGACCCCAATCTTACTAGGCTCCTCCTAAGCCCCTTCCCTGCTGTCTGACCCCACCCATTCTGCCCAGGCTCCTCCTATACTCCCTCCTCTCTGACTCCTCCCATTCTGTCCAGGCTCCTCCTATTTGACCCCACCCAATCTGACTAGGCTCCTCCTAAGCCCCTCCTCTCTGACTCCACCCATTCTGCCCAGGCTCCTCCTAAGCCCCTCCTCTGCTGTCTGACCCCACCAATTCTGCCCAGGCTCCTCCCATACCAGTCTGACCCCACCCATTCTGCCCAGGCTCCTCCTATACCCCCCTCCTCTCTGACTCCACCCATTCTGCCCAGGCTCCTCCCATACCCGTCTGACCCCACCCATTCTGCCCAGGCTCCTCCTATACCCCTTCTCTCTGACCCCACCCAATCTGACTAGGCTCCTCCTAAGCCCCTCCTCTGCTGTCTGACCCCACCCATTCTGCCCAGGCTCCTCCTATACCCCTCTTATTTGACCCCAATCTTACTAGGCTCCTCCTAAGCCCCTCCTCTGCTGTCTGACCCCACCCATTGTGCCCGGGCTCCTCCTATACCCCTCCTCTCTGACCCCACCCATTCTGCCCAGGCTCCTCCTAAGCCACTCCCCTGCTGTCTGACCCCACCCATTCTGCCCAGGCTCCTCCCATACCCGTCTGACCCCACCCATTCTGCCCAGGCTCCTCCTATACCCCTCCTATTTGACCCCACCCAATCTGACTTGGCTCCTCCTATACCCCCTCCTCTCTGACTCCACCCATTCTGCCCAGGCTCCTCCTATACCCCCCTCCTCTCTGACTCCACCCATTCTGCCCAGGCTCTTCCCATACCCGTCTGACCCCACCCATTCTGCCCAGGCTCCTCCTATACCCCTTCTCTCTGACCCCACCCAATCTGACTAGGCTCCTCCTAAGCCCCTCCTCTGCTGTCTGGCCCCACCCAACCTTCCCAGGCTCCTCCTATACCCCTTCTCTCTGACCCCACGCAATCTGACTAGGCTCCTCCTAGGCCCCTCCTCTGCTGTCTGACCCCACCCATTCTGCCCAGGCTCCTCCCATACCCGTCTGACCCCACCCATTCTGCCCAGGCTCCTCCTATACCCCTCCTCTATGACCTTACCCATTCTGCCCAGGCTCCTCCTCCTCCTATTTGACCCCACCCAATCTGACTAGGCTCCACCTAAGCCCCTCCTCTGCTGTCTGACCCCACCCATTCTGCCCAGGCTCCTCCTATTTGACCCCACCCAATCTGACTAGGTTCCTCCTAAGCCCCTCCTCTGCTGTCTGACCCCACCCATTCTGCCTAGGCTCTTCCTATACCCCCTCCTCTCTGACCCCACCCATTCTGCCCAGGCTCCTCCAATTTGACCCCACCCAATCTGACTAGGTTCCTCCTAAGCCCCTCCTCTGCTGTCTGGCCCCACCCAACCTTCCCAGGCTCCTCCTATACCCCTTCTCTCTGACCCCACCCAATCTGACTAGGCTCCTCCTAAGCCCCTCCTCTGCTGTCTGACCCCACCCATTCTGCCCAGGCTCCTCCTAAGCCCCTCCTCTCTGACCCCACCCATTCTGCCCAGGCTCCTCCTAAGCCCCTCCTCTGCTGTCTGACCCCACCCATTCTGCCCAGGCTCCTCCTATACCCCTCCTATTTGACTCCAATCTGACTAGGCTCCTCCTAAGCCCCTCCTCTGCTGTCTGACCCCACCCATTCTGAGTAAGCTCCTCCTAAACCCCTCCTCTGCTGTCTGACCCCACCCATTCTGCCCAGGCTCCTCCTATACCCCCTCCTCTCTGACTCCACCCATTCTTCCCAGGCTCCTCCTATTTGACCCCACCCAATCTGACTAGGCTCCTCCTAAGCCCCTCCTCTCTGACTCCACCCATTCTGCCCAGGCTCCTCCCATACCAGTCTGACCCCACCCATTCTGCCCAGGCTCCTCCTATACCCCTCCTATTTGACCCCACCCACTCTGACTTGGCTCCTCCTAAACCCCTCCTCTGCTGTCTGACCCCACCCATTCTGCCCAGGCTCCTCCCATACCTGTCTGACCCCACCCATTCTGCCCAGGCTCCTCCTATACCCCTCCTCTATGACCTTACCCATTCTGCCCAGGCTCCTCCTCCTCCTATTTGACCCCACCCAATCTGACTAGGCTCCTCCTAAGCCCCTCCTCTGCTGTCTGACCCCACCCATTCTGCCCAGGCTCCTCCTATACCGCCTCCTCTCTGACTCCACCCATTCTGCCCAGGCTCCTCCTATTTGACCCCACCCAATCTGACTAGGCTCCTCCTAAGCCCCTCCTCTCTGACTCCACCCATTCTGCCCAGGCTCCTCCTAAGCCCCTCCTCTGCTGTCTGACCCCACCCATTCTGCCCAGGCTCCTCCTATACCCCCCTCCTCTCTGACTCCACCCATTCTGCCCAGGCTCCTCCCATACCTGTCTGACCCCACCCATTCTGCCCAGGTTCCTCCTATACCCCCTCCTCTCTGACTCCACCCATTCTGCCCAGGCTCCTCCTATACCCCTCCTCTATGAGCTTACCCATTCTGTCCAGGCTCCTCCTCCTCCTATTTGACCCCACCCAATCTGACTAGGCTCCTCCTAAGCCCCTCCTCTGCTGTCTGACCCCACCCATTCTGCCCAGGCTCCTCCTATACCCCCTCCTCTCTGACTCCACCCATTCTGCCCAGGCTCCTCCTAAGCCCCTCCTCTCTGACCCCACTCATTGTGCCCAGGCTCCTCCTATACCCTTCCTCTCTGACCCCACCCAATCTGACTAGGCTCCTCCTATACCCCTCCGACCTCACCCCCTCTGCTCAGGCTCCTCCTATACCCCCTCCCCTATACCCTTCCTCTCTGACCCCACCCAATCTGACTAGGTTCCTCCTATACCCCCTCCTTTCTGATTCCACCCATTCTGCCCAGGCTCCTCCTATTTGACCCCACCCAATCTGACTTGGCTCCTCCTAAACCCCTCCTCTGCTGTCTGACCCCACCCATTCTGCCCAGGCTCCTCCTATACCCCCTCCTCTCTGACTCCACCCATTCTGCCCAGGCTCCTCCCATACCCGTCTGACCCCACCCATTCTGCCCAGGCTCCTCCTATACCCCCTCCTATTTGACCCCACCCACTCTGACTTGGCTCCTCCTAAACCCCTCTGCTGTCTGACCCCACCCATTCTGCCCAGGCTCCTCCTATACCCCCCTCCTCTCTGACTCCACCCATTCTGCCCAGGCTCCTCCCATACCCGTATGACCCCACCCATTCTGCCCAGGCTCCTCCTAAGCCCCTCCTCTGCTGTCTGACCCCACCCATTCTGCCCAAGCTCCTCCTATACCCCTCCTCTCTGAACCCACCCAATCTGACTAGGCTCTTCCTAAGCCCCTCCTCTGCTGTCTGACCCCACCCATTCTGCCCAGGCTCCTCCTATTTGACCCCACCCAATCTGACTAGGTTCCTCCTAAGCCCCTCCTCTGCTGTCTGGCCCCACCCATTCTGCCCAGGCTCCTCCTATACCCCCTCCTCTCTGACCCCACCCATTCTGCCCAGGCTCCTCCTAAGCCCCTCCTCTCTGACCCCACCCAATCTGACTAGGCTCCTCCTATACCCCCTCCTCTCTGACCCCACCCATTCTGCCCAGGCTCCTCCTAAGCCCCTCCTCTCTGACCCCACCCATTCTGCCCAGGCTCCTCCTAAGCCCCTCCTCTGCTGTCTGACCCCACCCATTCTGCCCAGGCTGCTCCTAAGCCCCTCCTCTCTGACCCCACCCATTCTGCCCAGGCTCCTCCTAAGCCCCTCCTCTGCTGTCTGGGCCCAACCATTCTGCCCAGGCTGCTCCTATACCCCTCCTCTCTGACCCCACCCAATCTGACTAGGCTCCTCCTAAGCCCCTCCTCTGCTGTCTGACCCCACCCATTCTGCCCAGGCTCCTCCTAAGCCCCTCCTCTCTGACCCCACCCATTCTGCCCAGGCTCCTCCTAAGCCCCTCCTCTGCTGTCTGACCCCACCCATTCTGCCGAGGCTGCTCCTAAGCCCCTCCTCTCTGACCCCACCCATTCTGCCCAGGCTCCTCCTAAGCCCCTCCTCTGCTGTCTGGGCCCAACCATTCTGCCCAGGCTGCTCCTATACCCCTCCTCTCTGACCCCACCCAATCTGACTAGGCTCCTCCTAAGCCCCTCCTCTGCTGTCTGACCCCACCCATTCTGCCCAGGCTCCTCCTATACCCCTCCTCTCTGACCCCACCCAATCTGACTAAGCTCCTCCTAAACCCCTCCTCTGCTGTCTGACCCCACCCATTCTGCCCAGGCTCCTCCTATACCCCCTCCTCTCTGACTCCACCCACTCTGCCCAGGCTCCTCCTATTTGACCCCACCCAATCTGACTAGGCTCCTCCTAAGCCCCTCCTCTCTGACTCCACCCATTCTGCCCAGGCTCCTCCCATACCAGTCTGACCCCACCCATTCTGTCCAGGCTCCTCCTATACCCCTCCTATTTGACCCCACCCACTCTGACTTGGCTCCTCCTAAACCCCTCCTCTGCTGTCTGACCCCACCCATTCTGCCCAGGCTTCTCCTATACCCCCCTCCTCTCTGACTCCACCCATTCTGCCCAGGCTCCTCCCATACCTGTCTGACCCCACCCATTCTACCCAGGCTCCTCCCATACCTGTCTGACCCCACCCATTCTGCCCAGGCTCCTCCTATACCCCTCCTCTATGACCTTACCCATTCTGCCTAGGCTCCTCCTCCTCCTATTTGACCCCACCCAATCTGACTAGGCTCCTCCTAAGCCCCTCCTCTGCTGTCTGACCCCACCCATTCTGCCCAGGCTCCTCCTATACCGCCTCCTCTCTGACTCCACCCATTCTGCCCAGGCTCCTCCTATTTGACCCCACCCAATCTGACTAGGCTCCTCCTAAGCCCCTCCTCTCTGACTCCACCCATTCTGCCCAGGCTCCTCCTAAGCCCCTCCTCTGCTGTCTGACCCAACCCATTCTGCCCAGGCTCCTCCTATACCCCCCTGTCTGACTCCACCCATTCTGCCCAGGCTCCTCCCATACCTGTCTGACCCCACCCATTCTGCCCAGGCTCCTCCTATACCCCCTCCTCTCTGACTCCACCCATTCTGCCCAGGCTCCTCCTATACCCCTCCTCTATGACCTTACCCATTCTGCCCAGGCTCCTCCTCCTCCTATTTGACCCCACCCAATCTGACTAGGCTCCTCCTAAGCCCCTCCTCTGCTGTCTGACCCCACCCATTCTGCCCAGGCTCCTCCTATACCCCCTCCTCTCTGACTCCACCCATTCTGCCCAGGCTCCTCCTAAGCCCCTCCTCTCTGACCCCACTCATTCTGCCCAGGCTCCTCCTATACCCTTCCTCTCTGACCCCACCCAATCTGACTAGGCTCCTCCTATACCCCTCCGACCTCACCCCCTCTGCTCAGGCTCCTCCTATACCCCCTCCCCTATACCCTTCCTCTCTGACCCCACCCAATCTGACTAGGCTCCTCCTAAACCCCTCCTCTGCTGTCTGACCCCACCCATTCTGCCCAGGCTCCTCCTATACCCCCTCCTCTCTGACTCCTCCCATTCTGCCCAGGCTCCTCCCATACCAGTCTGACCCCACCCATTCTGCCCAGGCTCCTCCTATACCCCCCTCCTCTCTGACTCCACCCATTCTGCCCAGGCTCCTCCCATACCCCTCTGACCCCACCCATTCTGCCCAGGCTCCTCCTATACCCCTCCTATTTGACCCCACCCAATCTGACTAGGCTCCTCCTAAGCCCCTCCTCTGCTGTCTGACCCCACCCATTCTGCCCAGGCTCCTCCTATACCCCCTCCTCTCTGACTCCACCCATTCTGCCCAGGCTCCTCCTAAGCCACTCCCCTGCTGTCTGACCCCACCCATTCTGCCCAGGCTCCTCCTAAGCCCCTCCTCTGCTGTCTGACCCCACCCATTCTGCCCAGGTTCTTCCTATACCCCCTCCTCTCTGACTTCACCCATTCTGCCCAGGCTCCTCCCATACCCGTCTGACCCCACCCATTCTGCCCAGGCTCCTCCTATACCCCTCCTATTTGACCCCACCCAATATGACTTGGCTCCTCCTAAACCCCTCCTCTGCTGTCTGACCCCACCCATTCTGCCCAGGCTCCTCCTATACCCCCTCCTCTCTGACTCCACCCATTCTGCCCAGGCTCCTCCCATACCCGTCTGACCCCACCCATTCTGCCCAGGCTCCTCCCATACCCGTCTGACCCCACCCATTCTGCCCAGGCTCCTCCTATACCCCTCCTATTTGACCCCACCCAATTTGACTTGGCTCCTCCTATACCCCCTCCTCTCTGACTCCACCCATTCTGCCCAGGCTCCTCCTATACCCCTCCTATTTGACCCCACCCACTCTGACTTGGCTCCTCCTAAACCCCTCCTCTGCTGTCTGACCACACCCATTCTGCCCAGGCTCCTCCTATACCCCTCTTATTTGACCCCAATCTTACTAGGCTCCTCCTAAGCCCCTTCCCTGCTGTCTGACCCCACCCATTCTGCCCAGGCTCCTCCTATACCCCCTCCTCTCTGACTCCTCCCATTCTGCCCAGGCTCCTCCTATTTGACCCCACCCAATCTGACTAGGCTCCTCCTAAGCCCCTCCTCTCTGACTCCACCCATTCTGCCCAGGCTCCTCCTAAGCCCCTTCCCTGCTGTCTGACTCCACCCATTCTGCCCAGGCTCCTCCCATACCCGTCTGACCCCACCCATTCTGCCCAGGCTCCTCCTATACCCCTTCTCTCTGACCCCACCCAATCTGACTAGGCTCCTCCTAAGCCCCTCCTCTGCTGTCTGGCCCCACCCAACCTTCCCAGGCTCCTCCTATACCCCTTCTCTCTGACCCCACCCAATCTGACTAGGCTCCTCCTAAGCCCCTCCTCTGCTGTCTGACCCCACCCATTCTGCCCAGGCTCCTCCCATACACGTCTGACCCCACCCATTCTGCCCAGGCTCCTCCTATACCCCTCCTCTCTGAACCCACCCAATCTGACTAGGCTCCTCCTAAGCCCCTCCTCTGCTGTCTGGCCCCACCCAACCTTCCCAGGCTCCTCCTATACCCCTTCTCTCTGACCCCACCCAATCTGACTAGGCTCCTCCTAAGCCCCTCCTCTGCTGTCTGACCCCACCCATTCTGCCCAGGCTCCTCCCATACCCGTCTGACCCCACCCATTCTGCCCAGGCTCCTCCTAAGCCCCTCCTCTGCTGTCTGGGCCCAACCATTCTGCCCAGGCTGCTCCTATACCCCTCCTCTCTGACCCCACCCAATCTGACTAGGCTCCTCCTAAGCCCCTCCTCTGCTGTCTGTTCCCACCCATTCTGCCCAGGCTCCTCCTAAGCCCCTCCTCTCTGACCCCACCCATTCTGCCCAGGCTCCTCCTAAGCCCCTCCTCTGCTGTCTGACCCCACCCATTCTGCCCAGGCTGCTCCTAAGCCCCTCCTCTCTGACCCCACCCATTCTGCCCAGGCTCCTCCTAAGCCCCTCCTCTGCTGTCTGGGCCCAACCATTCTGCCCAGGCTGCTCCTATACCCCTCCTCTCTGACCCCACCCAATCTGACTAGGCTCCTCCTAAGCCCCTCCTCTGCTGTCTGACCCCACCCATTCTGCCCAGGCTCCTCCTATACCCCTCCTCTCTGACCCCACCCAATCTGACTAAGCTCCTCCTAAACCCCTCCTCTGCTGTCTGACCCCACCCATTCTGCCCAGGCTCCTCCTATACCCCCTCCTCTCTGACTCCACCCACTCTGCCCAGGCTCCTCCTATTTGACCCCACCCAATCTGACTAGGCTCCTCCTAAGCCCCTCCTCCCTGACTCCACCCATTCTGCCCAGGCTCCTCCCATACCAGTCTGACCCCACCCATTCTGCCCAGGCTCCTCCTATACCCCTCCTATTTCACCCCACCCACTCTGACTTGGCTCCTCCTAAACCCCTCCTCTGCTGTCTGACCCCACCCATTCTGCCCAGGCTCCTCCTATACCCCCCTCCGCTCTGACTCCACCCATTCTGCCCAGGCTCCTCCCATACCTGTCTGACCCCACCCATTCTACCCAGGCTCCTCCCATACCTGTCTGACCCCACCCATTCTGCCCAGGCTCCTCCTATACCCCTCCTCTATGACCTTACCCATTCTGCCCAGGCTCCTCCTCCTCCTATTTGACCCCACCCAATCTGACTAGGCTCCTCCTAAGCCCCTCCTCTGCTGTCTGACCCCACCCATTCTGCCCAGGCTCCTCCTATACCGCCTCCTCTCTGACTCCACCCATTCTGCCCAGGCTCCTCCTATTTGACCCCACCCAATCTGACTAGGCTCCTCCTAAGCCCCTCCTCTCTGACTCCACCCATTCTGCCCAGGCTCCTCCTAAGCCCCTCCTCTGCTGTCTGACCCAACCCATTCTGCCCAGGCTCCTCCTATACTCCCCTCTCTGACTCCACCCATTCTGCCCAGGCTCCTCCCATACCTGTCTGACCCCACCCATTCTGCCCAGGCTCCTCCTATACCCCCTCCTCTCTGACTCCACCCATTCTGCCCAGGCTCCTCCTATACCCCTCCTCTATGACCTTACCCATTCTGCCCAGGCTCCTCCTCCTCCTATTTGACCCCACCCAATCTGACTAGGCTCCTCCTAAGCCCCTCCTCTGCTGTCTGACCCCACCCATTCTGCCCAGGCTCCTCCTATTTGACCCCACCCAATCTGACTAGGTTCCTCCTAAGCCCCTCCTCTGCTGTCTGGCCCCACCCAACCTTCCCAGGCTCCTCCTATACCCCTTCTCTCTGACCCCACCCATTCTGCCCAGGCTCCTCCTAAGCCCCTCCTCTCTGACCCCACCCATTCTTCCCAGGCTCCTCCTAAGCCCCTCCTCTGCTGTCTGACCCCACCCATTCTGCCCAGGCTCCTCCTATACCCCTCCTATTTGACTCCAATCTGACTAGGCTCCTCCTAAGCCCCTCCTCTGCTGTCTGACCCCACCCATTCTGAGTAAGCTCCTCCTAAACCCCTCCTCTGCTGTCTGACCCCACCCATTCTGCCCAGGCTCCTCCTATACCCCCTCCTCTCTGACTCCACCCATTCTGCCCAGGCTCCTCCTATTTGACCCCACCCAATCTGACTAGGCTCCTCCTAAGCCCCTCCTCTCTGACTCCACCCATTCTGCCCAGGCTCCTCCCATACCAGTCTGACCCCACCCATTCTGCCCAGGCTCCTCCTATACCCCTCCTATTTGACCCCACCCACTCTGACTTGGCTCCTCCTAAACCCCTCCTCTGCTGTCTGACCCCACCCATTCTGCCCAGGCTCCTCCTATACCCCCCTCCTCTCTGACTCCACCCATTCTGCCCAGGCTCCTCCCATACCTGTCTGACCCCACATATTCTGCCCAGGCTCCTCCTATACCCCTCCTCTATGACCTTACCCATTCTGCCCAGGCTCCTCCTCCTCCTATTTGACCCCACCCAATCTGACTAGGCTCCTCCTAAGCCCCTCCTCTGCTGTCTGACCCCACCCATTCTGCCCAGGCTCCTCCTATACCGCCTCCTCTCTGACTCCACCCATTCTGCCCAGGCTCCTCCTATTTGACCCCACCCAATCTGACTAGGCTCCTCCTAAGCCCCTCCTCTCTGACTCCACCCATTCTGCCCAGGCTCCTCCTAAGCCCCTCCTCTGCTGTCTGACCCCACCCATTCTGCCCAGGCTCCTCCTATACCCCCCTCCTCTCTGACTCCACCCATTCTGCCCAGGCTCCTCCCATACCTGTCTGACCCCACCCATTCTGCCCAGGCTCCTCCTATACCCCCTCCTCTCTGACTCCACCCATTCTGCCCAGGCTCCTCCTATACCCCTCCTCTATGACCTTACCCATTCTGCCCAGGCTCCTCCTCCTCCTATTTGACCCCACCCAATCTGACTAGGCTCCTCCTAAGCCCCTCCTCTGCTGTCTGACCCCACCCATTCTGCCCAGGCTCCTCCTATACCCCCTCCTCTCTGACTCCACCCATTCTGCCCAGGCTCCTCCTAAGCCCCTCCTCTCTGACCCCACTCATTCTGCCCAGGCTCCTCCTATACCCTTCCTCTCTGACCCCACCCAATCTGACTAGGCTCCTCCTATACCCCTTCGACCTCACCCCCTCTGCTCAGGCTCCTCCTATACCCCCTCCCCTATACCCTTCCTCTCTGACCCCACCCAATCTGACTAGGCTCCTCCTATACCCCCTCCTTTCTGATTCCACCCATTCTGCCCAGGCTCCTCCTATTTGACCCCACCCAATCTGACTTGGCTCCTCCTAAACCCCTCCTCTGCTGTCTGACCCCACCCATTCTGCCCAGGCTCCTCCTATACCCCCTCCTCTCTGACTCCACCCATTCTGCAAGGCTCCTCCCATACCCGTCTGACCCCACCCATTCTGCCCAGGCTCCTCCTATACCCCCTCCTATTTGACCCCACCCACTCTGACTTGGCTCCTCCTAAACCCCTCTGCTGTCTGACCCCACCCATTCTGCCCAGGCTCCTCCTATACCCCCCTCCTCTCTGACTCCACCCATTCTGCCTAGGCTCCTCCCATACCCGTATGACCCCACCCATTCTGCCCAGGCTCCTCCTAAGCCCCTCCTCTGCTGTCTG
Organism: Lissotriton vulgaris; assembly: GCF_964263255.1. Taxonomy (NCBI): domain Eukaryota; kingdom Metazoa; phylum Chordata; class Amphibia; order Caudata; family Salamandridae; genus Lissotriton; species Lissotriton vulgaris. Next base: position 1,484,958,403 of record NC_141685.1, read on the forward strand.
ACCCCACCCATTCTGCCCAAGCTCCTCCTATACCCCTCCTCTCTGAACCCACCCAATCTGACTAGGCTCATCCTAAGCCCCTCCTCTGCTGTCTGACCCCACCCATTCTGCCCAGGCTCCTCCTATTTGACCCCACCCAATCTGACTAGGTTCCTCCTAAGCCCCTCCTCTGCTGTCTGGCCCCACCCATTCTGCCCAGGCTCCTCCTATACCCCCTCCTCTCTGACCCCACCCATTCTGCCCAGGCTCCTCCTAAGCCCCTCCTCTCTGACCCCACCCAATCTGACTAGGCTCCTCCTATACCCCCTCCTCTCTGACCCCACCCATTCTGCCCAGGCTGCTCCTAAGCCCCTCCTCTCTGACCCCACCCATTCTGCCCAGGCTCCTCCTAAGCCCCTTCTCTGCTGTCTGGGCCCAACCATTCTGCCCAGGCTGCTCCTATACCCCTCCTCTCTGACCCCACCCAATCTGACTAGGCTCCTCCTAAGCCCCTCCTCTGCTGTCTGACCCCACCCATTCTGCCCAGGCTCCTCCTATACCCCTCCTCTCTGACCCCACCCAATCTGACTAAGCTCCTCCTAAACCCCTCCTCTGCTGTCTGACCCCACCCATTCTGCCCAGGCTCCTCCTATACCCCCTCCTCTCTGACTCCACCCACTCTGCCCAGGCTCCTCCTATTTGACCCCACCCAATCTGACTTGGCTCCTCCTAAACCCCTCCTCTGCTGTCTGACCCCACCCATTCTGCCCAGGCTCCTCCTATACCCCCCTCCTCTCTGACTCCACCCATTCTGCCCAGGCTCCTCCCATACCTGTCTGACCCCACCCATTCTACCCAGGCTCCTCCCATACCTGTCTGACCCCACCCATTCTGCCCAGGCTCCTCCTATACCCCTCCTCTATGACCTTACCCATTCTGCCCAGGCTCCTCCTCCTCCTATTTGACCCCACCCAATCTGACTAGGCTCCTCCTAAGCCCCTCCTCTGCTGTCTGACCCCACCCATTCTGCCCAGGCTCCTCCTATACCGCCTCCTCTCTGACTCCACCCATTCTGCCCAGGCTCCTCCTATTTGACCCCACCCAATCTGACTAGGCTCCTCCTAAGCCCCTCCTCTCTGACTCCACCCATTCTGCCCAGGCTCCTCCTAAGCCCCTCCTCTGCTGTCTGACCCAACCCATTCTGCCCAGGCTCCTCCTATACCCCCCTCTCTGACTCCACCCATTCTGCCCAGGCTCCTCCCATACCTGTCTGACCCCACCCATTCTGCCCAGGCTCCTCCTATACCCCCCTCCGCTCTGACTCCACCCATTCTGCCCAGGCTCCTCCCATACCTGTCTGACTCCACCCATTCTGCCCAGGCTCCTCCCATACCTGTCTGACCCCACCCATTCTACCCAGGCTCCTCCTATACCCCCTCCTCTCTGACTCCACCCATTCTGCCCAGGCTCCTCCTATACCCCTCCTCTATGACCTTACCCATTCTGCCCAGGCTCCTCCTCCTCCTATTTGACCCCACCCAATCTGACTAGGCTCCTCCTAAGCCCCTCCTCTGCTGTCTGACCCCACCCATTCTGCCCAGGCTCCTCCTATACCCCCTCCTCTCTGACTCCACCCATTCTGCCCAGGCTCCTCCTAAGCCCCTCCTCTCTGACCCCACTCATTCTGCCCAGGCTCCTCCTATACCCTTCCTCTCTGACCCCACCCAATCTGACTAGGCTCCTCCTATACCCCTCCGACCTCACCCCCTCTGCTCAGGCTCCTCCTATACCCCCTTCCCTATACCCTTCCTCTCTGACCCCACCCATTCTGACTAGGCTCCTCCTAAACCCCTCCTCTCTGACTACTCCCATTCTGCCCAGGCTCCTCCTATACCCCCTCCTCTCTGACTACTCCCATTCTGCCCAGGCTCCTCCCATACCAGTCTGACCCCACCCATTCTGCCCAGGCTCCTCCTATACCCCCCTCCTCTCTGACTCCACCCATTCTGCCCAGGCTCCTCCCATACCCCTCTGACCCCACCCATTCTGCCCAGGCTCCTCCTATACCCCTCCTATTTGACCCCACCCAATCTGACTAGGCTCCTCCTAAGCCCCTCCTCTGCTGTCTGACCCCACCCATTCTGCCCAGGCTCCTCCTATACCCCCTCCTCTCTGACTCCACCCATTCTGCCCAGGCTCCTCCTAAGCCACTCCCCTGCTGTCTGACCCCACCCATTCTGCCCAGGCTCCTCCTATACCCCTCCTATTTGACCCCACCCAATCTGACTTGGCTCCTCCTAAACCCCTCCTCTGCTGTCTGACCCCACCCATTCTGCCCAGGCTCCTCCTATACCCCCTCCTCTCTGACTCCACCCATTCTGCCCAGGCTCCTCCCATACCCGTCTGACCCCACCCATTCTGCCCAGGCTCCTCCCATACCCGTCTGACCCCACCCATTCTGCCCAGGCTCCTCCTATACCCCTCCTATTTGACCCCACCCAATCTGACTTGGCTCCTCCTATACCCCCTCCTCTCTGACTCCACCCATTCTGCCCAGGCTTCTCCCATACCCGTCTGACCCCACCCATTCTGCCCAGGCTCCTCCTATACCCCTCCTATTTGACCCCACCCACTCTGACTTGGCTCCTCCTAAACCCCTCCTCTGCTGTCTGACCCCACCCATTCTGCCCAGGCTCCTCCCATACCCCTCTTATTTGACCCCAATCTTACTAGGCTCCTCCTAAGCCCCTTCCCTGCTGTCTGACCCCACCCATTCTGCCCAGGCTCCTCCTATACCCCCTCCTCTCTGACTCCTCCCATTCTGTCCAGGCTCCTCCTATTTGACCCCACCCAATCTGACTAGGCTCCTCCTAAGCCCCTCCTCTCTGACTCCACCCATTCTGCCCAGGCTCCTCCTAAGCCCCTCCTCTGCTGTCTGACCCCACCAATTCTGCCCAGGCTCCTCCCATACCAGTCTGACCCCACCCATTCTGCCCAGGCTCCTCCTATACCCCCCTCCTCTCTGACTCCACCCATTCTGCCCAGGCTCCTCCCATACCCGTCTGACCCCACCCATTCTGCCCAGGCTCCTCCTATACCCCTTCTCTCTGACCCCACCCAATCTGACTAGGCTCCTCCTAAGCCCCTCCTCTGCTGTCTGACCCCACCCATTGTGCCCGGGCTCCTCCTATACCCCTCCTCTCTGACCCCACCCATTCTGCCCAGGCTCCTCCTAAGCCACTCCCCTGCTGTCTGACCCCACCCATTCTGCCCAGGCTCCTCCCATACCCGTCTGACCCCACCCATTCTGCCCAGGCTCCTCCTATACCCCTCCTATTTGACCCCACCCAATCTGACTTGGCTCCTCCTATACCCCCTCCTCTCTGACTCCACCCATTCTGCCCAGGCTCCTCCTATACCCCCCTCCTCTCTGACTCCACCCATTCTGCCCAGGCTCTTCCCATACCCGTCTGACCCCACCCATTCTGCCCAGGCTCCTCCTATACCCCTTCTCTCTGACCCCACCCAATCTGACTAGGCTCCTCCTAAGCCCCTCCTCTGCTGTCTGGCCCCACCCAACTTTCCCAGGCTCCTCCTTTACCCCTTCTCTCTGACCCCACGCAATCTGACTAGGCTCCTCCTAAGCCCCTCCTCTGCTGTCTGACCCCACCCATTCTGCCCAGGCTCCTCCCATACCCGTCTGACCCCACCCATTCTGCCCAGGCTCCTCCTATACCCCTCCTCTATGACCTTACCCATTCTGCCCAGGCTCCTCCTCCTCCTATTTGACCCCACCCAATCTGACTAGGCTCCTCCTAAGCCCCTCCTCTGCTGTCTGACCCCACCCATTCTGCCCAGGCTCCTCCTATTTGACCCCACCCAATCTGACTAGGTTCCTCCTAAGCCCCTCCTCTGCTGTCTGACCCCACCCATTCTGCCCAGGCTCTTCCTATACCCCCTCCTCTCTGACCCCACCCATTCTGCCCAGGCTCCTCCTATTTGACCCCACCCAATCTGACTAGGTTCCTCCTAAGCCCCTCCTCTGCTGTCTGGCCCCACCCAACCTTCCCAGGCTCCTCCTATACCCCTTCTCTCTGACCCCACCCAATCTGACTAGGCTCCTCCTAAGCCCCTCCTCTGCTGTCTGACCCCACCCATTCTGCCCAGGCTCCTCCTAAGCCCCTCCTCTCTGACCCCACCCATTCTGCCCAGGCTCCTCCTAAGCCCCTCCTCTGCTGTCTGACCCCTCCCATTCTGCCCAGGCTCCTCACATACCCCTCCTATTTGACTCCAATCTGACTAGGCTCCTCCTTAGCCCCTCCTCTGCTGTCTGACCCCACCCATTCTGAGTAAGCTCCTCCTAAACCCCTCCTCTGCTGTCTGACCCCACCCATTCTGCCCAGGCTCCTCCTATACCCCCTCCTCTCTGACTCCACCCATTCTGCCCAGGCTCCTCCTATTTGACCCCACCCAATCTGACTAGGCTCCTCCTAAGCCCCTCCTCTCTGACTCCACACATTCTGCCCAGGCTCCTCCCATACCAGTCTGACCCCACCCATTCTGCCCAGGCTCCTCCTATACCCCTCCTATTTGACCCCACCCACTCTGACTTGGCTCCTCCTAAACCCCTCCTCTGCTGTCTGACCCCACCCATTCTGCCCAGGCTCCTCCTATACCCCCCTCCTCTCTGACTCCACCCATTCTGCCCAGGCTCCTCCTCCTCCTATTTGACCCCACCCAATCTGACTAGGCTCCTCCTAAGCCCCTCCTCTGCTGTCTAACCCCACCCATTCTGCCCAGGCTCCTCCTATACCGCCTCCTCTCTGACTCCACCCATTCTGCCCAGGCTCCTCCTATTTGACCCCACCCAATCTGACTAGGCTCCTCCTAAGCCCCTCCTCTCTGACTCCACCCATTCTGCCCAGGCTCCTCCTAAGCCCCTCCTCTGCTGTCTGACCCCACCCATTCTGCCCAGGCTCCTCCTATACCCCCCTCCTCTCTGACTCCACCCATTCTGCCCAGGCTCCTCCCATACCTGTCTGACCCCACCCATTCTGCCCAGGCTCCTCCTATACCCCCTCCTCTCTGACTCCACCCATTCTGCCCAGGCTCCTCCTATACCCCTCCTCTATGACCTTACCCATTCTGCCCAGGCTCCTCCTCCTCCTATTTGACCCCACCCAATCTGACTAGGCTCCTCCTAAGCCCCTCCTCTGCTGTCTGACCCCACCCATTCTGCCCAGGCTCCTCCTATACCCCCTCCTCTCTGACTCCACCCATTCTGCCCAGGCTCCTCCTAAGCCCCTCCTCTCTGACCCCACTCATTCTGCCCAGGCTCCTCCTATACCCTTCCTCTCTGACCCCACCCAATCTGACTAGGCTCCTCCTATACCCCTCCGACCTCACCCCCTCTGCTCAGGCTCCTCCTATACTCCCTCCCCTATACCCTTCCTCTCTGACCCCACCCAATCTGACTAGGCTCCTCCTCTACCCCCTCCTTTCTGATTCCACCCATTCTGCCCAGGCTCCTCCTATTTGACCCCACCCAATCTGACTTGGCTCCTCCTAAACCCCTCCTCTGCTGTCTGACCCCACCCATTCTGCCCAGGCTCCTCCCATACCCGTCTGACCCCACCCATTCTGCCCAGGCTCCTCCTATACCCCCTCCTATTTGACCCCACCCACTCTGACTTGGCTCCTCCTAAACCCCTCTGCTGTCTGACCCCACCCATTCTGCCCAGGCTCCTCCTATACCCCCCTCCTCTCTGACTCCACCCATTCTGCCCAGGCTCCTCCCATACCCGTATGACCCCACCCATTCTGCCCAGGCTCCTCCTAAGCCCCTCCTCTGCTGTCTGACCCCACCCATTCTGCCCAAGCTCCTCCTATACCCCTCCTCTCTGAACCCACCCAATCTGACTAGGCTCCTCCTAAGCCCCTCCTCTGCTGTCTGACCCCACCCATTCTGCCCAGGCTCCTCCTATTTGACCCCACCCAATCTGACTAGGTTCCTCCTAAGCCCCTCCTCTGCTGTCTGGCCCCACCCATTCTGCCCAGGCTCCTCCTATACCCCCTCCTCTCTGACCCCACCCATTCTGCCCAGGCTCCTCCTAAGCCCCTCCTCTCTGACCCCACCCAATCTGACTAGGCTCCTCCTATACCCCCTCCTCTCTGACCCCACCCATTCTGCCCAGGCTCCTCCTAAGCCCCTCCTCTCTGACCCCACCCATTCTGCCCAGGCTCCTCCTAAGCCCCTCCTCTGCTGTCTGACCCCACCCATTCTGCCCAGGCTGCTCCTAAGCCCCTCCTCTCTGACCCCACCCATTCTGCCCAGGCTCCTCCTAAGCCCCTCCTCTGCTGTCTGGGCTTAACCATTCTGCCCAGGCTGCTCCTATACCCCTCCTCTCTGACCCCACCCAATCTGACTAGGCTCCTCCTAAGCCCCTCCTCTGCTGTCTGACCCCACCCATTCTGCCCAGGCTCCTCCTAAGCCCCTCCTCTCTGACCCCACCCATTCTGCCCAGGCTCCTCCTAAGCCCCTCCTCTGCTGTCTGACCCCACCCATTCTGCCCAGGCTGCTCCTAAGCCCCTCCTCTCTGACCCCACCCATTCTGCCCAGGCTCCTCCTAAGCCCCTCCTCTGCTGTCTGGGCCCAACCATTCTGCCCAGGCTGCTCCTATACCCCTCCTCTCTGACCCCACCCAATCTGACTAGGCTCCTCCTAAGCCCCTCCTCTGCTGTCTGACCCCACCCAACCTTCCCAGGCTCCTCCTATACCCCTTCTCTCTGACCCCACCCAATCTGACTAGGCTCCTCCTAAGCCCCTCCTCTGCTGTCTGACCCCACCCATTCTGCCCAGGCTCCTCCTATACCCCTCCTCTCTGACCCCACCCAATCTGACTAAGCTCCTCCTAAACCCCTCCTCTGCTGTCTGACCCCACCCATTCTGCCCAGGCTCCTCCTATACCCCCTCCTCTCTGACTCCACCCACTCTGCCCAGGCTCCTCCTATTTGACCCCACCCAATCTGACTTGGCTCCTCCTAAACCCCTCCTCTGCTGTCTGACCCCACCCATTCTGCCCAGGCTCCTCCTATACCCCCCTCCTCTCTGACTCCACCCATTCTGCCCAGGCTCCTCCCATACCTGTCTGACCCCACCCATTCTACCCAGGCTCCTCCCATACCTGTCTGACCCCACCCATTCTGCCCAGGCTCCTCCTATACCCCTCCTCTATGACCTTACCCATTCTGCCCAGGCTCCTCCTCCTCCTATTTGACCCCACCCAATCTGACTAGGCTCCTCCTAAGCCCCTCCTCTGCTGTCTGACCCCACCCATTCTGCCCAGGCTCCTCCTATACCGCCTCCTCTCTGACTCCACCCATTCTGCCCAGGCTCCTCCTATTTGACCCCACCCAATCTGACTAGGCTCCTCCTAAGCCCCTCCTCTCTGACTCCACCCATTCTGCCCAGGCTCCTCCTAAGCCCCTCCTCTGCTGTCTGACCCAACCCATTCTGCCCAGGCTCCTTCTATACCCCCCTGTCTGACTCCACCCATTCTGCCCAGGCTCCTCCCATACCTGTCTGACCCCACCCATTCTGCCCAGGCTCCTCCTATACCCCCTCCTCTCTGACTCCACCCATTCTGCCCAGGCTCCTCCTATACCCCTCCTCTATGACCTTACCCATTCTGCCCAGGCTCCTCCTCCTCCTATTTGACCCCACCCAATCTGACTAGGCTCCTCCTAAGCCCCTCCTCTGCTGTCTGACCCCACCCATTCTGCCCAGGCTCCTCCTATACCCCCTCCTCTCTGACTCCACCCATTCTGCCCAGGCTCCTCCTAAGCCCCTCCTCTCTGACCCCACTCATTCTGCCCAGGCTCCTCCTATACCCTTCCTCTCTGACCCCACCCAATCTGACTAGGCTCCTCCTATACCCCTCCGACCTCACCCCCTCTGCTCAGGCTCCTCCTATACCCCCTCCCCTATACCCTTCCTCTCTGACCCCACCCAATCTGACTAGGCTCCTCCTAAACCCCTCCTCTGCTGTCTGACCCCACCCATTCTGCCCAGGCTCCTCCTATACCCCCTCCTCTCTGACTCCTCCCATTCTGCCCAGGCTCCTCCCATACCAGTCTGACCCCACCCATTCTGCCCAGGCTCCTCCTATACCCCCCTCCTCTCTGACTCCACCCATTCTGCCCAGGCTCCTCCCATACCCCTCTGACCCCACCCATTCTGCCCAGGCTCCTCCTATACCCCTCCTATTTGACCCCACCCAATCTGACTAGGCTCCTCCTAAGCCCCTCCTCTGCTGTCTGACCCCACCCATTCTGCCCAGGCTCCTCCTATACCCCCTCCTCTCTGACTCCACCCATTCTGCCCAGGCTCCTCCTAAGCCACTCCCCTGCTGTCTGACCCCACCCATTCTGCCCAGGCTCCTCCTAAGCCCCTCCTCTGCTGTCTGACCCCACCCATTCTGCCCAGGTTCTTCCTATACCCCCTCCTCTCTGACTCCACCCATTCTGCCCAGGCTCCTCCCATACCCGTCTGACCCCACCCATTCTGCCCAGGCTCCTCCTATACCCCTCCTATTTGACCCCACCCAATCTGACTTGGCTCCTCCTAAACCCCTCCTCTGCTGTCTGACCCCACCCATTCTGCCCAGGCTCCTCCTATACCCCCTCCTCTTTGACTCCACCCATTCTGCCCAGGCTCCTCCCATACCCGTCTGACCCCACCCATTCTGCCCAGGCTCCTCCCATACCCGTCTGACCCCACCCATTCTGCCCAGGCTCCTCCTATACCCCTCCTATTTGACCCCACCCAATCTGACTTGGCTCCTCCTAAACCCCTCCTCTGCTGTCTGACCCCACCCATTCTGCCCAGGCTCCTCCTATACCCCCTCCTCTCTGACTCCACCCATTCTGCCCAGGCTCCTCCCATACCCGTCTGACCCCACCCATTCTGCCCAGGCTCCTCCCATACCCGTCTGACCCCATCCCATTCTGCCCAGGCTCCTCCTATACCCCTCCTATTTGACCCCACCCAATTTGGCTTGGCTCCTCCTATACCCCCTCCTCTCTGACTCCACCCATTCTGCCCAGGCTCCTCCCATACCCGTCTGACCCCACCCATTCTGCCCAGGCTCCTCCTATACCCCTCCTATTTGACCCCACCCACTCTGACTTGGCTCCTCCTAAACCCCTCCTCTGCTGTCTGACTCCACCCATTCTGCCCAGGCTCCTCCTATACCCCTCTTATTTGACCCCAATCTTACTAGGCTCCTCCTAAGCCCCTTCCCTGCTGTCTGACCCCACCCATTCTGCCCAGGCTCCTCCTATACCCCCTCCTCTCTGACTCCTCCCATTCTGCCCAGGCTCCTCCTATTTGACCCCACCCAATCTGACTAGGCTCCTCCTAAGCCCCTCCTCTCTGACTCCACCCATTCTGCCCAGGCTCCTCCTAAGCCCCTTCCCTGCTGTCTGACTCCACCCATTCTGCCCAGGCTCCTCCCATACCCGTCTGACCCCACCCATTCTGCCCAGGCTCCTCCTATACCCCTTCTCTCTGACCCCACCCAATCTGACTAGGCTCCTCCTAAGCCCCTCCTCTGCTGTCTGGCCCCACCCAACCTTCCCAGGCTCCTCCTATACCCCTTCTCTCTGACCCCACCCAATCTGACTAGGCTCCTCCTAAGCCCCTCCTCTGCTGTCTGACCCCACCCATTCTGCCCAGGCTCCTCCCATACACGTCTGACCCCACCCATTCTGCCCAGGCTCCTCCTATACCCCTCCTCTCTGAACCCACCCAATCTGACTAGGCTCCTCCTAAGCCCCTCCTCTGCTGTCTGGCCCCACCCAACCTTCCCAGGCTCCTCCCATACCCGTCTGACCCCACCCATTCTGCCCAGGCTCCTCCTAAGCCCCTCCTCTGCTGTCTGGGCCCAACCATTCTGCCCAGGCTGCTCCTATACCCCTCCTCTCTGACCCCACCCAATCTGACTAGGCTCCTCCTAAGCCCCTCCTCTGCTGTCTGACCCCACCCATTCTGCCCAGGCTCCTCCTAAGCCCCTCCTCTCTGACCCCACCCATTCTGCCCAGGCTCCTCCTAAGCCCCTCCTCTGCTGTCTGACCCCACCCATTCTGCCCAGGCTGCTCCTAAGCCCCTCCTCTCTGACCCCACCCATTCTGCCCAGGCTCCTCCTAAGCCCCTCCTCTGCTGTCTGGGCCCAACCATTCTGCCCAGGCTGCTCCTATACCCCTCCTCTCTGACCCCACCCAATCTGACTAGGCTCCTCCTAAGCCCCTCCTCTGATGTCTGACCCCACCCATTCTGCCCAGGCTCCTCCTAAGCCCCTCCTCTCTGACCCCACCCATTCTGCCCAGGCTCCTCCTATACCCCTCCTATTTCACCCCACCCACTCTGACTTGGCTCCTCCTAAACCCCTCCTCTGCTGTCTGACCCCACCCATTCTGCCCAGGCTCCTCCTATACCCCCCTCCGCTCTGACTCCACCCATTCTGACCAGGCTCCTCCCATACCTGTCTGACCCCACCCATTCTACCCAGGCTCCTTCCATACCTGTCTGACCCCACCCATTCTGCCCAGGCTCCTCCTATACCCCTCCTCTATGACCTTACCCATTCTGCCCAGGCTACTCCTCCTCCTATTTGACCCCACCCAATCTGACTAGGCTCCTCCTAAGCCCCTCCTCTGCTGTCTGACCCCACCCATTCTGCCCAGGCTCCTCCTATACCGCCTCCTCTCTGACTCCACCCATTCTGCCCAGGCTCCTCCTATTTGACCCCACCCAATCTGACTAGGCTCCTCCTAAGCCCCTCCTCTCTGACTCCACCCATTCTGCCCAGGCTCCTCCTAAGCCCCTCCTCTGCTGTCTGACCCAACCCATTCTGCCCAGGCTCCTCCCATACCTGTCTGACCCCACCCATTCTGCCCAGGCTCCTCCTATACCCCCCTCCGCTCTGACTCCACCCATTCTGCCCAGGCTCCTCCCATACCTGTCTGACTCCACCCATTCTGCCCAGGCTCCTCCCATACCTGTCTGACCCCACCCATTCTGCCCAGGCTCATCCTATACCCCCTCCTCTCTGACTCCACCCATTCTGCCCAGGCTCCTCCTATACCCCTCCTCTATGACCTTACCCATTCTGCCCAGGCTCCTCCTCCTCCTATTTGACCCCACCCAATCTGACTAGGCTCCTCCTAAGCCCCTCCTCTGCTGTCTGACTCCACCCATTCTGCCCAGGCTCCTCCTAAGCCCCTCCTCTCTGACCCCACTCATTCTGCCCAGGCTCCTCCTATACCCCTCCGACCTCACCCCCTCTGCTCAGGCTCCTCCTATACCCCCTCCCCTATACCCTTCCTCTCTGACCCCACCCATTCTGACTAGGCTCCTCCTAAACCCCTCCTCTCTGACTACTCCCATTCTGCCCAGGCTCCTCCCATACCAGTCTGATCCCACCCATTCTGCCCAGGCTCCTCCTATACCCCCCTCCTCTCTGACTCCACCCATTCTGCCCAGGCTCCTCCCATACCCCTCTGACCCCACCCATTCTGCCCAGGCTCCTGCTATACCCCTCCTATTTGACCCCACCCAATCTGACTAGGCTCCTCCTAAGCCCCTCCTCTGCTGTCTGACAAAACCCATTCTGCCCAGGCTCCTCCTATACCCCCTCCTCTCTGACTCCACCCATTCTGCCCAGGCTCCTCCTAAGCCACTCCCCTGCTGTCTGACCCCACCCATTCTGCCCAGGCTCCTCCTATACCCCTCCTATTTGACCCCACCCAATCTGACTTGGCTCCTCCTAAACCCCTCCTCTGCTGTCTGACCCCACCCATTCTGCCCAGGCTCCTCCTATACCCCCTCCTCTCTGACTCCACCCATTCTGCCCAGGCTCCTCCCATACCCGTCTGACCCCACCCATTCTGCCCAGGCTCCTCCCATACCCGTCTGACCCCACCCATTCTGCCCAGGCTCCTCCTATACCCCTCCTATTTGACCCCACCCAATTTGACTTGGCTCCTCCTATACCCCCTCCTCTCTGACTCCACCCATTCTGCCCAGGCTCCTCCCATACCCGTCTGACCCCACCCATTCTGCCCAGGCTCCTCCTATACCCCTCCTATTTGACCCCACCCACTCTGACTTGGCTCCTCCTAAACCCCTCCTCTGCTGTCTGACTCCACCCATTCTGCCCAGGCTCCTCCTATACCCCTCTTATTTGACCCCAATCTTACTAGGCTCCTCCTAAGCCCCTTCCCTGCTGTCTGACCCCACCCATTCTGCCCAGGCTCCTCCTATACCCCCTCCTCTCTGACTCCTCCCATTCTGCCCAGGCTCCTCCTATTTGACCCCACCCAATCTGACTAGGCTCCTCCTAAGCCCCTCCTCTCTGACTCCACCCATTCTGCCCAGGCTCCTCCTAAGCCCCTTCCCTGCTGTCTGACTCCACCCATTCTGCCCAGGCTCCTCCCATACCCGTCTGACCCCACCCATTCTGCCCAGGCTCCTCCTATACCCCTTCTCTCTGACCCCACCCAATCTGACTAGGCTCCTCCTAAGCCCCTCCTCTGCTGTCTGGCCCCACCCAACCTTCCCAGGCTCCTCCTATACCCCTTCTCTCTGACCCCACCCAATCTGACTAGGCTCCTCCTAAGCCCCTCCTCTGCTGTCTGACCCCACCCATTCTGCCCAGGCTCCTCCCATACACGTCTGACCCCACCCATTCTGCCCAGGCTCCTCCTATACCCCTCCTCTCTGAACCCACCCAATCTGACTAGGCTCCTCCTAAGCCCCTCCTCTGCTGTCTGGCCCCACCCAACCTTCCCAGGCTCCTCCCATACCCGTCTGACGCCACCCATTCTGCCCAGGCTCCTCCTAAGCCCCTCCTCTGCTGTCTGGGCCCAACCATTCTGCCCAGGCTGCTCCTATACCCCTCCTCTCTGACCCCACCCAATCTGACTAGGCTCCTCCTAAGCCCCTCCTCTGCTGTCTGACCCCACCCATTCTGCCCAGGCTCCTCCTAAGCCCCTCCTCTCTGACCCAACCCATTCTGCCCAGGCTCCTCCTAAGCCCCTCCTCTGCTGTCTGACCCCACCCATTCTGCCCAGGCTGCTCCTAAGCCCCTCCTCTCTGACCCCACCCATTCTGCCCAGGCTCCTCCTAAGCCCCTCCTCTGCTGTCTGGGCCCAACCATTCTGCCCAGGATGCTCCTATACCCCTCCTCTCTGACCCCACCCAATCTGACTAGGCTCCTCCTAAGCCCCTCCTCTGCTGTCTGACCCCACCCATTCTGCCCAGGCTCCTCCTAAGCCCCTCCTCTCTGACCCCACCCATTCTGCCCAGGCTCCTCCTAAGCCCCTCCTCTGCTGTCTGACCCCACCCATTCTGCCCAGGCTGCTCCTAAGCCCCTCCTCTCTGACCCCACCCATTCTGCCCAGGCTCCTCCTAAGCCCCTCCTCTGCTGTCTGGGCCCAACCATTCTGCCCAGGCTGCTCCTATACCCCTCCTCTCTGACCCCACCCAATCTGACTATGCTCCTCCTAAGCCCCTCCTCTGCTGTCTGACCCCACCCATTCTGCCCAGGCTCCTCCTATACCCCTCCTCTCGGACCCCACCCAATCTGACTAAGCTCCTCCTAAACCCCTCCTCTGCTGTCTGACCCCACCCATTCTGCCCAGGCTCCTCCTATACCCCCTCCTCTCTGACTCCACCCACTCTGCCCAGGCTCCTCCTATTTGACCCCACCCAATCTGACTAGGCTCCTCCTAAGCCCCTCCTCTCTGACTCCACCCATTCTGCCCAGGCTCCTCCCATACCAGTCTGACCCCACCCATTCTGTCCAGGCTCCTCCTATACCCCTCCTATTTGACCCCACCCACTCTGACTTGGCTCCTCCTAAGCCCCTCCTCTGCTGTCTGACCCCACCTATTCTGCCCAGGCTCCTCCTATTTGACCCCACCCAATCTGACTAGGTTCCTCCTAAGCCCCTCCTCTGCTGTCTGACCCCACCCATTCTGCCCAAGCTCTTCCTATACCCCCTCCTCTCTGACCCCACCCATTCTGCCCAGGCTCCTCCTATTTGACCCCACCCAATCTGACTAGGTTCCTCCTAAGCCCCTCCTCTGCTGTCTGGCCCCACCCAACCTTCCCAGGCTCCTCCTATACCCCTTCTCTCTGACCCCACCCAATCTGACTAGGCTCCTCCTAAGCCCCTCCTCTGCTGTCTGACCCCACCCATTCTGCCCAGGCTCCTCCTAAGCCCCTCCTCTCCGACCCCACCCATTCTGCCCAGGCTCCTCCTAAGCCCCTCCTCTGCCGTCTGACCCCACCCATTCTGCCCAGGCTCCTCCTATACCCCTCCTATTTGACCCCAATCTGACTAGGCTCCTCCTAAGCCCCTCCTCTGCTGTCTGACCCCACCCATTCTGAGTAAGCTCCTCCTAAACCCCTCCTCTGCTGTCTGACCCCACCCATTCTGCCCAGGCTCCTCCTATACCCCCTCCTCTCTGACTCCACCCATTCTGCCCAGGCTCCTCCTATTTGACCCCACCCAATCTGACTAGGCTCCTCCTAAGCCCCTCCTCTCTGACTCCACCCATTCTGCCCAGGCTCCTCCCATACCAGTCTGACCCCACCCATTCTGCCCAGGCTCCTCCTATACCCCTCCTATTTGACCCCACCCACTCTGACTTGGCTCCTCCTAAACCCCTCCTCTGCTGTCTGACCCCACCCATTCTGCCCAGGCTCCTCCTATACCCCCCTCCTCTCTGACTCCACCCATTCTGCCCAGGCTCCTCCCATACATGTCTGACCCCACCCATTCTGCCCAGGCTCCTCCTATACCCCTCCTCTATGACCTTACCCATTCTGCCCAGGCTCCTCCTCCTATTTGACCCCACCCAATCTGACTAGGCTCCTCCTAAGCCCCTCCTCTGCTGTCTGACCCCACCCATTCTGCCCAGGCTCCTCCTATACCGCCTCCTCTCTGACTCCACCCATTCTGCCCAGGCTCCTCCTATTTGACCCCACCCAATCTGACTAGGCTCCTCCTAAGCCCCTCCTCTCTGACTCCACCCATTCTGCCCAGGCTCCTCCTAAGCCCCTCCTCTGCTGTCTGACCCCACCCATTCTGCCCAGGCTCCTCCTATACCCCCCTCCTCTCTGACTCCACCCATTCTGCCCAGGCTCCTCCCATACCTGTCTGACCCCACCCATTCTGCCCAGGCTCCTCCTATACCCCCTCCTCTCTGACTCCACCCATTCTGCCCAGGCTCCTCCTATACCCCTCCTCTATGACCTTACCCATTCTGCCCAGGCTCCTCCTCCTCCTATTTGACCCCACCCAATCTGACTAGGCTCCTCCTAAGCCCCTCCTCTGCTGTCTGACCCCACCCATTCTGCCCAGGCTCCTCCTATACCCCCTCCTCTCTGACTCCACCCATTCTGCCCAGGCTCCTCCTAAGCCCCTCCTCTCTGACCCCACTCATTCTGCCCAGGCTCCTCCTATACCCTTCCTCTCTGACCCCACCCAATCTGACTAGGCTCCTCCTATACCCCTCCGACCTCACCCCCTCTGCTCAGGCTCCTCCTATACCCCCTCCCCTATACCCTTCCTCTCTGACCCCACCCAATCTGACTAGGCTCCTCCTATACCCCCTCCTTTCTGATTCCACCCATTCTGCCCAGGCTCCTCCTATTTGACCCCACCCAATCTGACTTGGCTCCTCCTAAACCCCTCCTCTGCTGTCTGACCCCACCCATTCTGCCCAGGCTCCTCCTATACCCCCTCCTCTCTGACTCCACCCATTCTGCCCAGGCTCCTCCCATACCCGTCTGACCCCACCCATTCTGCCCAGGCTCCTCCTATACCCCCTCCTATTTGACCCCACCCACTCTGACTTGGCTCCTCCTAAACCCCTCTGCTGTCTGACCCCACCCATTCTGCCCAGGCTCCTCCTATACCCCCCTCCTCTCTGACTCCACCCATTCTGCCCAGGCTCCTCCCATACCCGTATGACCCCACCCATTCTGCCCAGGCTCCTCCTAAGCCCCTCCTCTGCTGTCTGACCCCACCCATTCTGCCCAAGCTCCTCCTATACCCCTCCTCTCTGAACCCACCCAATCTGACTAGGCTCCTCCTAAGCCCCTCCTCTGCTGTCTGACCCCACCCATTCTGCCCAGGCTCCTCCTATTTGACCCCACCCAATCTGACTAGGTTCCTCCTAAGCCCCTCCTCTGCTGTCTGGCCCCACCCATTCTGCCCAGGCTCCTCCTATACCCCCTCCTCTCTGACCCCACCCATTCTGCCCAGGCTCCTCCTAAGCCCCTCCTCTCTGACCCCACCCAATCTGACTAGGCTCCTCCTATACCCCCTCCTCTCTAACCCCACCCATTCTGCCCAGGCTCCTCCTAAGCCCCTCCTCTCTGACCCCACCCATTCTGCCCAGGCTCCTCCTAAGCCCCTCCTCTGCTGTCTGACCCCACCCATTCTGCCCAGGCTGCTCCTAAGCCCCTCCTCTCTGACCCCACCCATTCTGCCCAGGCTCCTCCTAAGCCCCTCCTCTGCTGTCTGGGCCCAACCATTCTGCCCAGGCTGCTCCTATACCCCTCCTCTCTGACCCCACCCAATCTGACTAGGCTCCTCCTAAGCCCCTCCTCTGCTGTCTGACCCCACCCATTCTGCCCAGGCTCCTCCTAAGCCCCTCCTCTCTGACCCCACCCATTCTGCCCAGGCTCCTCCTAAGCCCCTCCTCTGCTGTCTGACCCCACCCATTCTGCCCAGGCTGCTCCTAAGCCCCTCCTCTCTGACCCCACCCATTCTGCCCAGGCTCCTCCTAAGCCCCTCCTCTGCTGTCTGGGCCCAACCATTCTGCCCAGGCTGCTCCTATACCCCTCCTCTCTGACCCCACCCAATCTGACTAGGCTCCTCCTAAGCCCCTCCTCTGCTGTCTGACCCCACCCATTCTGCCCAGGCTCCTCCTATACCCCTCCTCTCTGACCCCACCCAATCTGACTAAGCTCCTCCTAAACCCCTCCTCTGCTGTCTGACCCCACCCATTCCTGCATTTCACCAGAACTCCCGAGGCGACTCCGGGAGCAACGCTGCTTTTAAAATTACTTGGACACTTGTCTACTTGTTCTTAGCCCGCCTACCTGCTTCGTTGTTTGGCGCTACGGAGCCAGCGCTTCTGCTCTTCCTGGCTGCTCCTGTCCTGCTCACTGACCCAGACCGCCACCGCTGATCGCCCCCTCCCTGCTGACTCTTGGAGTGGGACGGGCGGCTCCACCATCTTGGGCGGGTCTGGGCTCGGCGCTGCAGTTCTTTGGCCCCTCCCCCCTCGTTAAGTACTTTAGGCGGTCAGCTGTTAGCGCGCCTATCCTGCACTTCACCAGAACTCCCGAGGCGACTCCGGGAGCAACGCTGCTTTTAAAATTACTTGGACACTTGTCTACTTGTTCTTAGCCCGCCTACCTGCTTCGTTGTTTGGCGCTACGGAGCCAGCGCTTCTGCTCTTCCTGGCTGCTCCTGTCCTGCTCGCTGACCCAGACCGCCACCGCTGATCGCCCCCTCCCTGCTGACTCTTGGAGTGGGACGGGCGGCTCCACCATCTTGGGCGGGTCTGGGCTCGGCGCTGCAGTTCTTTGGCCCCTCCCCCCTCGTCAAGTACTTTAGGCGGTCAGCTGTTAGCGCGCCTATCCTGCACTTCACCAGAACTCCCGAGGCGACTCCGGGAGCAACGCTGCTTTTAAAATTACTTGGACACTTGTCTACTTGTTCTTAGCCCGCCTACCTGCTTCGTTGTTTGGCGCTACGGAGCCAGCGCTTCTGCTCTTCCTGGCTGCTCCTGTCCTGCTCGCTGACCCAGACCGCCACCGCTGATCGCCCCCTCCCTGCTGACTCTTGGAGTGGGACGGGCGGCTCCACCATCTTGGGCGGGTCTGGGCTCGGCGCTGCAGTTCTTTGGCCCCTCCCCCCTTGCCACACCCCCGGACTCTTTCCCCCATGTGTCGCTACTTAATGGTTACCCAGTCCCGGCCGCGCAGCGGACGCGCGCAGCGGGCGCGACGAAGGCGCGCCGAAGTTGCGCCTAAGTTAAGCCCGTCTGCGCCCGTCCGCGACAGGCCGGGACCAGGGGCCACACCCCCTGCCCTTTTTGTAGCTTATACCTCCGCACAACTCCTAGCTTTCAATGCTGTTTCCCCACTTTCACCTTCACTCTTGCACACCCTTGACACACTTGGTATTCTCGTCTCTCCTCCCCCTCACTTGACTCCACTTCTTTCTAGCCCCACTAGCACTACCCCCCTAGCTGCTGACCCCCCCTCTGCCTCCTATTCCTCCTCCCTCTCTGCCTCTGCCGCTGCTTCTGCCATATTGCTTAACACCCGCTCAGCGGCCAAACATCAGACGGCTCTCTTTAATCTTCTTACCTCCGACTCCCCAGATTTCCTTTTTTTGACCGAAACCTGGTTCACCGCTGACTCCCTTCCCGACCTCTTAGCCATTCTTCCTGACACCTATTATGCCCTCCGGGCTGATCGTCCGGACGGCAAGGTGGGGGGAGGGGTGGCGATGATCATTCGGTCAACCCTCAAATTCCAACTTCTTAATTACCCCCCTATCTCTAATGTGGACTACCTAGTGGCCCGCTCTCTCAATCTACCTGCCCCCCTCACTGTTGTCCTTGTGTACCGTCCTCCTCAATCTATGCCCTCTTTTGTAGCCTCCATTCAGGACCTTATGGCCACCCTTGTGGTCAATATTTCTTCCGTCCTATTGCTCGGCGACTTTAATTATTGGCCGGGTGATCCCAGGGAAGACCTTCCCTCGAAAGATTTCTCAGGCACTCTCCAATGCCTAAACTTCACTTCTCATATCTCAGCTCCCACTCATGTCCAGGGTCACATCTTGGACCAAATCTGGTCCTCTCGCCCCATTGTTTCACCCCCTCTTGTCTCCCCATGCGTCTGGTCGGATCATTTTTCCATCTCCTTTGCCATCCACCTGGGAGTGGTTGACAAGTCCCCCCTCCCCAAGAACATCTCAGCCCGCAATTGGAATCGAACGGACCTTGACTCTCTCTCGCTCACTTTGGCTTCATCTGTCCCTACCCTTACCAATCTTTCTCTTGATTCTCAGGTCAATGCCATTGGCACATGGCTTTCCTCCTCCTGCGACCTTGTCGCTCCGCTTAAAAAGATCAAGGCGATGCGTCCTCATGACGCGCACAAATGGTTCTCTCCAGAACTTAAAACCCTTAAACTCGACCTAAGGCGGTCGGAACGCCACTGGAGACGGAACTATTGCCCCTTGTTGCGCGCCAAATACAAATCACTCCTTGCTGAATATAAAAAAGCGATCCTGGCGGCTAAAACCGCCTATTTCTCTGAGAGAGTAGCTCTCGCGAATAACAAATCCCGTGAAATCTTCTCTCTGGTCTACAATCTTGCCACCTCTGATCGCTCCACCCCCAGTCCGGTTCCCTCACAGTCCCTCTGTTCTTCACTCAACGATTTTTTTATTGATAAGATTGTTAAGATCAAAGCCAACATTCCCACACTGCCACCACCCCGCCCCACCTGTCTTTCCATCTATCCTCCCTCCTCTTTTTCCTCCTTCCCTCCTCTCTCCACTGAACTATTTCTAAATCTACTGATCAAAATCAAGTCCGGTTCCCCCATGGATTGCGCGCCAGCACGCATTCTTAAAACCCTCTTCACCACTTGCTCTGGACCTCCTCTTGCTCTCCTTAACTCCTCTCTGGCTCTTGGATCTGTCCCCTCCTCTTTCAAATCTGCCATAGTCCTTCCGATTTTAAAGAAAACTGGCTTAGATCCCTCTCTTCCCTCCAATTTCCGTCCCATCTCTCTCCTTCCCTACCTTGGCAAGATCCTCGAGGCTCATGTCACTTCTTGCCTCTCCTCTTACATTGAGGAGAACAGCCTCCTTGCATCCCACCAGGCAGGATTTCGCCCGGGCCACTCCACGGAGATGGTGGTCCTCGCAGTCTTGGACGAGCTTAAGGGGAAGGCTGATTCCAATCTCCCCCAAGCTCTGGTCCTTCTCGACTTGTCCGCTGCGTTTGACACGGTCGACCATGCCATCCTTCTCGACCGTGTCAGCGCAGCGGGCATTCGGGGCGTGGCCTTTTCCTGGCTGGCGTCCTTCCTTCAGGATAGGTCCCAGGCAGTTCATCTTTCCGGTTTTTCCGCTCCTCCCCGTCCTGTCACTTGTGGAGTTCCCCAAGGCTCTTCTCTTTCCCCTCTCCTCTTCAATCTCTATATTCACCCCCTCATCACTTCTCTTCTTGAGCTGGGGGTCTCTGTGTATAACTACGCAGATGACCTTCAGCTCGTTTTCGATCTTTCTTCCTCCCCTGACTCTCTTCCCAAGTTCTGTTCCACTTTAGTTTTCATTTCTGACTGGATGTGCGCTAACCAACTGAAGCTCAATCCAGATAAAACTGAACTTGTTCTCACCGGTGGCTCTTCCAACCCCTGGACTCCCGCACATTGGCCCCTCTCTTTTGGTCCCCCCCCTATTCCCTCTTCTTCTGTCCGCACTCTTGGCATCAAAGTCAGTCATGACTTATCCATGCACGGTCAGATCAGCTCTGTTGTGTCCTCCTGCTTTCTTTCCCTCCGTTTAATCCGGAAAATCTCCCGCTTCTTCTCCTCTGATGCTCTCAAATCCATAGTCATGGCCCTCGTCATCTCTCGCCTTGACTATGGGAATGGCCTGTACGTGGGCATACCTGCTTACGAATCTCGCCGCCTACAGGCCATTCAAAACCAAGCTGCTCGTCTCATCCTTTCCCTCCCCAAATCCTCTCATATCACCCCGGCTCTTAAATCACTTCACTGGCTCCCTGTCCGTCTCAGATCCTTTTTCAAACTGGCCTGTCTAGCTTTCTTGGCTCACTCTCGCTCCGCACCCCTGTTCATCAACACTCTTGTCTCTTCTCATGCCCCTGTCCGCACCCTCCGTTCTTCCTCTCTCTCTCTTCTTCACACCCCTCGTTTCCGCAAATCCAGAACCGGGGGAACCCGATTCTCAGTCCTTGCCCCCCAGTTCTGGAATAGCCTTCCTCTCTCTATTCGCTCCATTCCCATCTACTCCCACTTTCGCAAAGCCCTTAAAACCTTCCTCTTCCTTCAGGCATTCCCCTCTTAATCTTCCCTGGGTCCCCTCTGCCGAGTTCTTGATCATGTCCCCAGCGCCAGGAAGCCGCTCGGCCATCGCGCGCTTTATTAAATATTTTATTCATTCATTCATTCATTCATTCTGCCCAGGCTCCTCCTATACCCCCTCCTCTCTGACTCCACCCACTCTGCCCAGGCTCCTCCTATTTGACCCCACCCAATCTGACTAGGCTCCTCCTAAGCCCCTCCTCTCTGACTCCACCCATTCTGCCCAGGCTCCTCCCATACCAGTCTGACCCCACCCATTCTGTCCAGGCTCCTCCTATACCCCTCCTATTTGACCCCACCCACTCTGACTTGGCTCCTCCTAAACCCCTCCTCTGCTGTCTGACCCCACCCATTCTGCCCAGGCTCCTCCTATACCCCCCTCCTCTCTGACTCCACCCATTCTGCCCAGGCTCCTCCCATACCTGTCTGACCCCACCCATTCTACCCAGGCTCCTCCCATACCTGTCTGACCCCACCCATTCTGCCCAGGCTCCTCCTATACCCCTCCTCTATGACCTTACCCATTCTGCCCAGGCTCCTCCTCCTCCTATTTGACCCCACCCAATCTGACTAGGCTCCTCCTAAGCCCCTCCTCTGCTGTCTGACCCCACCCATTCTGCCCAGGCTCCTCCTATACCGCCTCCTCTCTGACCCCACCCATTCTGCCCAGGCTCCTCCTAAGCCCCTCCTCTGCTGTCTGACCCCACCCATTCTGCCCAGGCTGCTCCTAAGCCCCTCCTCTCTGACCCCACCCATTCTGCCCAGGCTCCTCCTAAGCCCCTCCTCTGCTGTCTGGGCCCAACCATTCTGCCCAGGCTGCTCCTATACCCCTCCTCTCTGACCCCACCCAATCTGACTAGGCTCCTCCTAAGCCCCTCCTCTGCTGTCTGACCCCACCCATTCTGCCCAGGCTCCTCCTATACCCCTCCTCTCTGACCCCACCCAATCTGACTAAGCTCCTCCTAAACCCCTCCTCTGCTGTCTGACCCCACCCATTCTGCCCAGGCTCCTCCTATACCCCCTCCTCTCTGACTCCACCCACTCTGCCCAGGCTCCTCCTATTTGACCCCACCCAATCTGACTAGGCTCCTCCTAAGCCCCTCCTCTCTGACTCCACCCATTCTGCCCAGGCTCCTCCCATACCAGTCTGACCCCACCCATTCTGTCCAGGCTCCTCCTATACCCCTCCTATTTGACCCCACCCACTCTGACTTGGCTCCTCCTAAACCCCTCCTCTGCTGTCTGACCCCACCCATTCTGCCCAGGCTCCTCCTATACCCCCCTCCTCTCTGACTCCACCCATTCTGCCCAGGCTCCTCCCATACCTGTCTGACCCCACCCATTCTACCCAGGCTCCTCCCATACCTGTCTGACCCCACCCATTCTGCCCAGGCTCCTCCTATACCCCTCCTCTATGACCTTACCCATTCTGCCCAGGCTCCTCCTCCTCCTATTTGACCCCACCCAATCTGACTAGGCTCCTCCTAAGCCCCTCCTCTCTGACTCCACCCATTCTGCCCAGGCTCCTCCTAAGCCCCTCCTCTGCTGTCTGACCCAACCCATTCTGCCCAGGCTCCTCCTATACCCCCCTCTCTGACTCCACCCATTCTGCCCAGGCTCCTCCCATACCTGTCTGACCCCACCCATTCTGCCCAGGCTCCTCCTATACCCCCTCCTCTCTGACTCCACCCATTCTGCCCAGGCTCCTCCTATACCCCTCCTCTATGACCTTACCCATTCTGCCCAGGCTCCTCCTCCTCCTATTTGACCCCACCCAATCTGACTAGGCTCCTCCTAAGCCCCTCCTCTGCTGTCTGACCCCACCCATTCTGCCCAGGCTCCTCCTATACCCCCTCCTCTCTGACTCCACCCATTCTGCCCAGGCTCCTCCTAAGCCCCTCCTCTCTGACCCCACTCATTCTGCCCAGGCTCCTCCTATACCCTTCCTCTCTGACCCCACCCAATCTGACTAGGCTCCTCCTATACCCCTCCGACCTCACCCCCTCTGCTCAGGCTCCTCCTATACCCCCTCCCCTATACCCTTCCTGTCTGACCCCACCCATTCTGACTAGGCTCCTCCTAAACCCCTCCTCTCTGACTACTCCCATTCTGCCCAGGCTCCTCCCATACCAGTCTGACCCCACCCATTCTGCCCAGGCTCCTCCTATACCCCCTCCTCTCTGACTCCACCCATTCCGCCCAGGCTCCTCCCATACCCCTCTGACCCCACCCATTCTGCCCAGGCTCCTCCTATACCCCTCCTATTTGACCCCACCCAATCTGACTAGGCTCCTCCTAAGCCCCTCCTCTGCTGTCTGACCCCACCCATTCTGCCCAGGCTCCTCCTATACCCCCTCCTCTCTGACTCCACCCATTCTGCCCAGGCTCCTCCTAAGCCACTCCCCTGCTGTCTGACCCCACCCATTCTGCCCAGGCTCCTCCTATACCCCTCCTATTTGACCCCACCCAATCTGACTTGGCTCCTCCTAAACCCCTCCTCTGCTGTCTGACCCCACCCATTCTGCCCAGGCTCCTCCTATACCCCCTCCTCTCTGACTCCACCCATTCTGCCCAGGCTCCTCCCATACCCGTCTGACCCCACCCATTCTGCCCAGGCTCCTCCCATACCCGTCTGACCCCACCCATTCTGCCCAGGCTCCTCCTATACCCCTCCTATTTGACCCCACCCAATCTGACTTGGCTCCTCCTATACCCCCTCCTCTCTGACTCCACCCATTCTGCCCAGGCTCCTCCCATACCCGTCTGACCCCACCCATTCTGCCCAGGCTCCTCCTATACCCCTCCTATTTGACCCCACCCACTCTGACTTGGCTCCTCCTAAACCCCTCCTCTGCTGTCTGACCCCACCCATTCTGCCCAGGCTCCTCCTATACCCCTCTTATTTGACCACAATCTTACTAGGCTGCTCCTAAGCCCCTTCCCTGCTGTCTGACCCCACCCATTCTGCCCAGGCTCCTCCTATACCCCCTCCTCTCTGACTCCTCCCATTCTGTCCAGGCTCCTCCTATTTGACCCCACCCAATCTGACTAGGCTCCTCCTAAGCCCCTCCTCTCTGACTCCACCCATTCTGCCCAGGCTCCTCCTAAGCCCCTCCTCTGCTGTCTGACCCCACCCATTCTGCCCAGGCTCCTCCCATACCAGTCTGACCCCACCCATTCTGCCCAGGCTCCTCCTATACCCCCCTCCTCTCTGACTCCACCCATTCTGCCCAGGCTCCTCCCATACCCGTCTGACCCCACCCATTCTGCCCAGGCTCCTCCTATACCCCTTCTCTCTGACCCCACCCAATCTGACTAGGCTCCTCCTAAGCCCCTCCTCTGCTGTCTGACCCCACCCATTCTGCCCAGGCTCCTCCTATACCCCTCTTATTTGACCCCAATCTTACTAGGCTCCTTCTAAGCCCCTCCTCTGCTGTCTGACCCCACCCATTGTGCCCGGGCTCCTCCTATACCCCTCCTCTCTGACCCCACCCATTCTGCCCAGGCTCCTCCCATACCCGTCAGACCCCACCCATTCTGCCCAGGCTCCTCCTATACCCCTCCTATTTGACCCCACCCAATCTGACTTGGCTCCTCCTAAACCCCTCCTCTGCTGTCTGACCCCACCCATTCTGCCCAGGCTCCTCCTTTACCCCCTCCTCTCTGACTCCACCCATTCTTCCCAGGCTCCTCCCATACCCGTCTGACCCCACCCATTCTGCCCAGGCTCCTCCCATACCCGTCTGACCCCACCCATTCTGCCCAGGCTCCTTCTATACCCCTCCTATTTGACCCTACCCAATCTGACTTGGCTCCTCCTATACCCCCTCCTCTCTGACTCCACCCATTCTGCCCAGGCTCCTCCTATACCCCCCTCCTCTCTGACTCCACCCATTCTGCCCAGGCTCTTCCCATACCCGTCTGACCCCACCCATTCTGCCCAGGCTCCTCCTATACCCCTTCTCTCTGACCCCACCCAATCTGACTAGGCTCCTCCTAAGCCCCTCCTCTGCTGTCTGGCCCCACCCAACCTTCCCAGGCTCCTCCTATACCCCTTCTCTCTGACCCCACGCAATCTGACTAGGCTCCTCCTAAGCCCCTCCTCTGCTGTCTGACCCCACCCATTCTGCCCAGGCTCCTCCCATACCCGTCTGACCCCACCCATTCTGCCCAGGCTCCTCCTATACCCCTCCTCTATGACCTTACCCATTCTGCCCAGGCTCCTCCTCCTCCTATTTGACCCCACCCAATCTGACTAGGCTCCTCCTAAGCCCCTCCTCTGCTGTCTGACCCCACCCATTCTGCCCAGGCTCCTCCTATTTGACCCCACCCAATCTGACTAGGTTCCTCCTAAGCCCCTCCTCTGCTGTCTGACCCCACCCATTCTGCCCAGGCTCTTCCTATACCCCCTCCTCTCTGACCCCACCCATTCTGCCCAGGCTCCTCCTATTTGACCCCACCCAATCTGACTAGGTTCCTCCTAAGCCCCTCCTCTGCTGTCTGGCCCCACCCAACCTTCCCAGGCTCCTCCTATACCCCTTCTCTCTGACCCCACCCAATCTGACTAGGCTCCTCCTAAGCCCCTCCTCTGCTGTCTGACCCCACCCATTCTGCCCAGGCTCCTCCTAAGCCCCTCCTCTCTGACCCCACCCATTCTGCCCAGGCTCCTCCTAAGCCCCTCCTCTGCTGTCTGACCCCACCCATTCTGCCCAGGCTCCTCCTATACCCCTCCTATTTGACCCCAATCTGACTAGGCTCCTCCTAAGCCCCTCCTCTGCTGTCTGACCCCACCCATTCTGAGTAAGCTCCTCCTAAACCCCTCCTCTGCTGTCTGACCCCACCCATTCTGCCCAGGCTCCTCCTATACCCCCTCCTCTCTGACTCCACCCATTCTGCCTAGGCTCCTCCTATTTGACCCCACCCAATCTGACTAGGCTCCTCCTAAGCCCCTACTCTCTGACTCCACCCATTCTGCCCAGGCTCCTCCCATACCAGTCTGACCCCACCCATTCTGCCCAGGCTCCTCCTATACCCCTCCTATTTGACCCCACCCACTCTGACTTGGCTCCTCCTAAACCCCTCCTCTGCTGTCTGACCCCACCCATTCTGCCCAGGCTCCTCCTATACCCCCCTCCTCTCTGACTCCACCCATTCTGCCCAGGCTCCTCCCATACCTGTCTGACCCCACCCATTCTGCCCAGGCTCCTCCTATACCCCTCCTCTATGACCTTACCCATTCTGCCCAGGCTCCTCCTCCTCCTATTTGACCCCACCCAATCTGACTAGGCTCCTCCTAAGCCCCTCCTCTGCTGTCTGACCCCACCCATTCTGCCCAGGCTCCTCCTATACCGCCTCCTCTCTGACTCCACCCATTCTGCCCAGGCTCCTCCTATTTGACCCCACCCAATCTGACTAGGCTCCTCCTAAGCCCCTCCTCTCTGACTCCACCCATTCTGCCCAGGCTCCTCCTAAGCCCCTCCTCTGCTGTCTGACCCCACCCATTCTGCCCAGGCTCCTCCTATACCCCCCTCCTCTCTGACTCCACCCATTCTGCCCAGGCTCCTCCCATACCTGTCTGACCCCACCCATTCTGCCCAGGCTCCTCCTATACCCCCTCCTCTCTGACTCCACCCATTCTGCCCAGGCTCCTCCTATACCCCTCCTCTATGACCTTACCCATTCTGCCCAGGCTCCTCCTCCTCCTATTTGACCCCACCCAATCTGACTAGGCTCCTCCTAAGCCCCTCCTCTGCTGTCTGACCCCACCCATTCTGCCCAGGCTCCTCCTATACCCCCTCCTCTCTGACTCCACCCATTCTGCCCAGGCTCCTCCTAAGCCCCTCCTCTCTGACCCCACTCATTCTGCCCAGGCTCCTCCTATACCCTTCCTCTCTGACCCCACCCAATCTGACTAGGCTCCTCCTATACCCCTCCGACCTCACCCCCTCTGCTCAGGCTCCTCCTATACCCCCTCCCCTATACCCTTCCTCTCTGACCCCACCCAATCTGACTAGGCTCCTCCTATACCCCCTCCTTTCTGATTCCACCCATTCTGCCCAGGCTCCTCCTATTTGACCCCACCCAATCTGACTTGGCTCCTCCTAAACCCCTCCTCTGCTGTCTGACCCCACCCATTCTGCCCAGGCTCCTCCTATACCCCCTCCTCTCTGACTCCACCCATTCTGCCCAGGCTCCTCCCATACCCGTCTGACCCCACCCATTCTGCCCAGGCTCCTCCTATACCCCCTCCTATTTGACCCCACCCACTCTGACTTGGCTCCTCCTAAACCCCTCTGCTGTCTGACCCCACCCATTCTGCCCAGGCTCCTCCTATACCCCCCTCCTCTCTGACTCCACCCATTCTGCCCAGGCTCCTCCCATACCCGTATGACCCCACCCATTCTGCCCAGGCTCCTCCTAAGCCCCTCCTCTGCTGTCTGGGCCCAACCATTCTGCCCAGGCTGCTCCTATACCCCTCCTCTCTGACCCCACCCAATCTGACTAGGCTCCTCCTAAGCCCCTCCTCTGCTGTCTGACCCCACCCATTCTGCCCAGGCTCCTCCTATACCCCCTCCTCTCTGACTCCACCCATTCTGCCCAGGCTCCTCCTAAGCCACTCCCTGCTGTCTGACCCCACCCATTCTGCCCAGGCTCCTCCTAAGCCCCTCCTCTGCTGTCTGACCCCACCCATTCTGCCCAGGTTCTTCCTATACCCCCTCCTCTCTGACTCCACCCATTCTGCCCAGGCTCCTCCCATACCCGTCTGACCCCACCCATTCTGCCCAGGCTCCTCCTATACCCCTCCTATTTGACCCCACCCAATCTGACTTGGCTCCTCCTAAACCCCTCCTCTGCTGTCTGACCCCACCCATTCTGCCCAGGCTCCTCCTATACCCCCTCCTCTCTGACTCCACCCATTCTGCCCAGGCTCCTCCCATACCCGTCTGACCCCACCCATTCTGCCCAGGCTCCTCCCATACCCGTCTGACCCCACCCATTCTGCCCAGGCTCCTCCTATACCCCTCCTATTTGACCCCACCCAATTTGACTTGGCTCCTCCTATACCCCCTCCTCTCTGACTCCACCCATTCTGCCCAGGCTCCTCCCATACCCGTCTGATCCCACCCATTCTGCCCAGGCTCCTCCTATACCCCTCCTATTTGACCCCACCCACTCTGACTTGGCTCCTCCTAAACCCCTCCTCTGCTGTCTGACCCCACCCATTCTGCCCAGGCTCCTCCTATACCCCTCTTATTTGACCCCAATCTTACTAGGCTCCTCCTAAGCCCCTTCCCTGCTGTCTGACCCCACCCATTCTGCCCAGGCTCCTCCTATACCCCCTCCTCTCTGACTCCTCCCATTCTGCCCAGGCTCCTCCTATTTGACCCCACCCAATCTGACTAGGCTCCTCCTAAGCCCCTCCTCTCTGACTCCACCCATTCTGCCCAGGCTCCTCCTAAGCCCCTTCCCTGCTGTCTGACTCCACCCATTCTGCCTAGGCTCCTCCCATACCCGTCTGACCCCACCCATTCTGCCCAGGCTCCTCCTATACCCCTTCTCTCTGACCCCACCCAATCTGACTAGGCTCCTCCTAAGCCCCTCCTCTGCTGTCTTGCCCCACCCAACCTTCCCAGGCTCCTCCTATACCCCTTCTCTCTGACCCCACCCAATCTGACTAGGCTCCTCCTAAGCCCCTCCTCTGCTGTCTGACCCCACCCATTCTGCCCAGGCTCCTCCCATACCCGTCCGACCCCACCCATTCTGCCCAGGCTCCTCCTATACCCCTCCTCTCTGAACCCACCCAATCTGACTAGGCTCCTCCTAAGCCCCTCCTCTGCTGTCTGGCCCCACCCAACCTTCCCAGGCTCCTCCTATACCCCTTCTCTCTGACCCCACCCAATCTGACTAGGCTCCTCCTAAGCCCCTCCTCTGCTGTCTGACCCCACCCATTCTGCCCAGGCTCCTCCCATACCCGTCTGACCCCACCCATTCTGCCCAGGCTCCTCCTAAGCCCCTCCTCTGCTGTCTGGGCCCAACCATTCTGCCCAGGCTGCTCCTATACCCCTCCTCTCTGACCCCACCCAATCTGACTAGGCTCCTCCTAAGCCCCTCCTCTGCTGTCTGGCCCCACCCATTCTGCCCAGGCTCCTCCTATACCCCCTCCTCTCTGACCCCACCCATTCTGCCCAGGCTCCTCCTAAGCCCCTCCTCTCTGACCCCACCCAATCTGACTAGGCTCCTCCTATACTCCCTCCTCTCTGACCCCACCCATTCTGCCCAGGCTCCTCCTAAGCCCCTCCTCTCTGACCCCACCCATTCTGCCCAGGCTCCTCCTAAGCCCCTCCTCTGCTGTCTGACCCCACCCATTCTGCCCAGGCTGCTCCTAAGCCCCTCCTCTCTGACCCCACCCATTCTGCCCAGGCTCCTCCTAAGCCCCTCCTCTGCTGTCTGGGCCCAACCATTCTGCCCAGGCTGCTCCTATACCCCTCCTCTCTGACCCCACCCAATCTGACTAGGCTCCTCCTAAGCCCCTCCTCTGCTGTCTGACCCCACCCATTCTGCCCAGGCTCCTCCTAAGCCCCTCCTCTCTGACCCCACCCATTCTGCCCAGGCTCCTCCTAAGCCCCTCCTCTGCTGTCTGACCCCACCCATTCTGCCCAGGCTGCTCCTAAGCCCCTCCTCTCTGACCTCACCCATTCTGCCCAGGCTCCTCCTAAGCCCCTCCTCTGCTGTCTGGGCCCAACCATTCTGCCCAGGCTGCTCCTATACCCCTCCTCTCTGACCCCACCCAATCTGACTAGGCTCCTCCTAAGCCCCTCCTCTGCTGTCTGACCCCACCCATTCTGCCCAGGCTCCTCCTATACCCCTCCTCTCTGACCCCACCCAATCTGACTAAGCTCCTCCTAAACCCCTCCTCTGCTGTCTGACCCCACCCATTCTGCCCAGGCTCCTCCTATACCCCCTCCTCTCTGACTCCACCCACTCTGCCCAGGCTCCTCCTATTTGACCCCACCCAATCTGACTAGGCTCCTCCTAAGCCCCTCCTCTCTGACTCCACCCATTCTGCCCAGGCTCCTCCCATACCAGTCTGACCCCACCCATTCTGTCCAGGCTCCTCCTATACCCCTCCTATTTGACCCCACCCACTCTGACTTGGCTCCTCCTAAACCCCTCCTCTGCTGTCTGACCCCACCCATTCTGCCCAGGCTCCTCCTATACCCCCCTCCTCTCTGACTCCACCCATTCTGCCCAGGCTCCTCCCATACCTGTCTGACCCCACCCATTCTACCCAGGCTCCTCCCATACCTGTCTGACCCCACCCATTCTGCCCAGGCTCCTCCTATACCCCTCCTCTATGACCTTACCCATTCTGCCCAGGCTCCTCCTCCTCCTATTTGACCCCACCCAATCTGACTAGGCTCCTCCTAAGCCCCTCCTCTGCTGTCTGACCCCACCCATTCTGCCCAGGCTCCTCCTATACCGCCTCCTCTCTGACTCCACCCATTCTGCCCAGGCTCCTCCTATTTGACCCCACCCAATCTGACTAGGCTCCTCCTAAGCCCCTCCTCTCTGACTCCACCCATTCTGCCCAGGCTCCTCCTAAGCCCCTCCTCTGCTGTCTGACCCAACCCATTCTGCCCAGGCTCCTCCTATACCCCCCTCTCTGACTCCACCCATTCTGCCCAGGCTCCTCCCATACCTGTCTGACCCCACCCATTCTGCCCAGGCTCCTCCTATACCCCCTCCTCTCTGACTCCACCCATTCTGCCCAGGCTCCTCCTATACCCCTCCTCTATGACCTTACCCATTCTGCCCAGGCTCCTCCTCCTCCTATTTGACCCCACCCAATCTGACTAGGCTCCTCCTAAGCCCCTCCTCTGCTGTCTGACCCCACCCATTCTGCCCAGGCTCCTCCTATACCCCCTCCTCTCTGACTCCACCCATTCTGCCCAGGCTCCTCCTAATCCCCTCCTCTCTGACCCCACTCATTCTGCCCAGGCTCCTCCTATACCCTTCCTCTCTGACCCCACCCAATCTGACTAGGCTCCTCCTAAACCCCTCCTCTGCTGTCTGACCCCACCCATTCTGCCCAGGCTCCTCCTATACCCCCTCCTCTCTGACTCCTCCCATTCTGCCCAGGCTCCTCCCATACCAGTCTGACCCCACCCATTCTGCCCAGGCTCCTCCTATACCCCCCTCCTCTCTGACTCCACCCATTCTGCCCAGGCTCCTCCCATACCCCTCTGACCCCACCCATTCTGCCCAGGCTCCTCCTATACCCCTCCTATTTGACCCCACCCAATCTGACTAGGCTGCTCCTAAGCCCCTCCTCTCTGACCCCACCCATTCTGCCCAGGCTCCTCCTAAGCCCCTCCTCTGCTGTCTGACCCCACCCATTCTGCCCAGGCTGCTCCTAAGCCCCTCCTCTCTGACCCCACCCATTCTGCCCAGGCTCCTCCTAAGCCCCTCCTCTGCTGTCTGGGCCCAACCATTCTGCCCAGGCTGCTCCTATACCCCTCCTCTCTGACCCCACCCAATCTGACTAGGCTCCTCCTAAGCCCCTCCTCTGCTGTCTGACCCCACCCATTCTGCCCAGGCTCCTCCTATACCCCTCCTCTCTGACCCCACCCAATCTGACTAAGCTCCTCCTAAACCCCTCCTCTGCTGTCTGACCCCACCCATTCCTGCATTTCACCAGAACTCCCGAGGCGACTCCGGGAGCAACGCTGCTTTTAAAATTACTTGGACACTTGTCTACTTGTTCTTAGCCCGCCTACCTGCTTCGTTGTTTGGCGCTACGGAGCCAGCGCTTCTGCTCTTCCTGGCTGCTCCTGTCCTGCTCACTGACCCAGACCGCCACCGCTGATCGCCCCCTCCCTGCTGACTCTTGGAGTGGGACGGGCGGCTCCACCATCTTGGGCGGGTCTGGGCTCGGCGCTGCAGTTCTTTGGCCCCTCCCCCCTCGTTAAGTACTTTAGGCGGTCAGCTGTTAGCGCGCCTATCCTGCACTTCACCAGAACTCCCGAGGCGACTCCGGGAGCAACGCTGCTTTTAAAATTACTTGGACACTTGTCTACTTGTTCTTAGCCCGCCTACCTGCTTCGTTGTTTGGCGCTACGGAGCCAGCGCTTCTGCTCTTCCTGGCTGCTCCTGTCCTGCTCGCTGACCCAGACCGCCACCGCTGATCGCCCCCTCCCTGCTGACTCTTGGAGTGGGACGGGCGGCTCCACCATCTTGGGCGGGTCTGGGCTCGGCGCTGCAGTTCTTTGGCCCCTCCCCCCTCGTCAAGTACTTTAGGCGGTCAGCTGTTAGCGCGCCTATCCTGCACTTCACCAGAACTCCCGAGGCGACTCCGGGAGCAACGCTGCTTTTAAAATTACTTGGACACTTGTCTACTTGTTCTTAGCCCGCCTACCTGCTTCGTTGTTTGGCGCTACGGAGCCAGCGCTTCTGCTCTTCCTGGCTGCTCCTGTCCTGCTCGCTGACCCAGACCGCCACCGCTGATCGCCCCCTCCCTGCTGACTCTTGGAGTGGGACGGGCGGCTCCACCATCTTGGGCGGGTCTGGGCTCGGCGCTGCAGTTCTTTGGCCCCTCCCCCCTTGCCACACCCCCGGACTCTTTCCCCCATGTGTCGCTACTTAATGGTTACCCAGTCCCGGCCGCGCAGCGGACGCGCGCAGCGGGCGCGACGAAGGCGCGCCGAAGTTGCGCCTAAGTTAAGCCCGTCTGCGCCCGTCCGCGACAGGCCGGGACCAGGGGCCACACCCCCTGCCCTTTTTGTAGCTTATACCTCCGCACAACTCCTAGCTTTCAATGCTGTTTCCCCACTTTCACCTTCACTCTTGCACACCCTTGACACACTTGGTATTCTCGTCTCTCCTCCCCCTCACTTGACTCCACTTCTTTCTAGCCCCACTAGCACTACCCCCCTAGCTGCTGACCCCCCCTCTGCCTCCTATTCCTCCTCCCTCTCTGCCTCTGCCGCTGCTTCTGCCATATTGCTTAACACCCGCTCAGCGGCCAAACATCAGACGGCTCTCTTTAATCTTCTTACCTCCGACTCCCCAGATTTCCTTTTTTTGACCGAAACCTGGTTCACCGCTGACTCCCTTCCCGACCTCTTAGCCATTCTTCCTGACACCTATTATGCCCTCCGGGCTGATCGTCCGGACGGCAAGGTGGGGGGAGGGGTGGCGATGATCATTCGGTCAACCCTCAAATTCCAACTTCTTAATTACCCCCCTATCTCTAATGTGGACTACCTAGTGGCCCGCTCTCTCAATCTACCTGCCCCCCTCACTGTTGTCCTTGTGTACCGTCCTCCTCAATCTATGCCCTCTTTTGTAGCCTCCATTCAGGACCTTATGGCCACCCTTGTGGTCAATATTTCTTCCGTCCTATTGCTCGGCGACTTTAATTATTGGCCGGGTGATCCCAGGGAAGACCTTCCCTCGAAAGATTTCTCAGGCACTCTCCAATGCCTAAACTTCACTTCTCATATCTCAGCTCCCACTCATGTCCAGGGTCACATCTTGGACCAAATCTGGTCCTCTCGCCCCATTGTTTCACCCCCTCTTGTCTCCCCATGCGTCTGGTCGGATCATTTTTCCATCTCCTTTGCCATCCACCTGGGAGTGGTTGACAAGTCCCCCCTCCCCAAGAACATCTCAGCCCGCAATTGGAATCGAACGGACCTTGACTCTCTCTCGCTCACTTTGGCTTCATCTGTCCCTACCCTTACCAATCTTTCTCTTGATTCTCAGGTCAATGCCATTGGCACATGGCTTTCCTCCTCCTGCGACCTTGTCGCTCCGCTTAAAAAGATCAAGGCGATGCGTCCTCATGACGCGCACAAATGGTTCTCTCCAGAACTTAAAACCCTTAAACTCGACCTAAGGCGGTCGGAACGCCACTGGAGACGGAACTATTGCCCCTTGTTGCGCGCCAAATACAAATCACTCCTTGCTGAATATAAAAAAGCGATCCTGGCGGCTAAAACCGCCTATTTCTCTGAGAGAGTAGCTCTCGCGAATAACAAATCCCGTGAAATCTTCTCTCTGGTCTACAATCTTGCCACCTCTGATCGCTCCACCCCCAGTCCGGTTCCCTCACAGTCCCTCTGTTCTTCACTCAACGATTTTTTTATTGATAAGATTGTTAAGATCAAAGCCAACATTCCCACACTGCCACCACCCCGCCCCACCTGTCTTTCCATCTATCCTCCCTCCTCTTTTTCCTCCTTCCCTCCTCTCTCCACTGAACTATTTCTAAATCTACTGATCAAAATCAAGTCCGGTTCCCCCATGGATTGCGCGCCAGCACGCATTCTTAAAACCCTCTTCACCACTTGCTCTGGACCTCCTCTTGCTCTCCTTAACTCCTCTCTGGCTCTTGGATCTGTCCCCTCCTCTTTCAAATCTGCCATAGTCCTTCCGATTTTAAAGAAAACTGGCTTAGATCCCTCTCTTCCCTCCAATTTCCGTCCCATCTCTCTCCTTCCCTACCTTGGCAAGATCCTCGAGGCTCATGTCACTTCTTGCCTCTCCTCTTACATTGAGGAGAACAGCCTCCTTGCATCCCACCAGGCAGGATTTCGCCCGGGCCACTCCACGGAGATGGTGGTCCTCGCAGTCTTGGACGAGCTTAAGGGGAAGGCTGATTCCAATCTCCCCCAAGCTCTGGTCCTTCTCGACTTGTCCGCTGCGTTTGACACGGTCGACCATGCCATCCTTCTCGACCGTGTCAGCGCAGCGGGCATTCGGGGCGTGGCCTTTTCCTGGCTGGCGTCCTTCCTTCAGGATAGGTCCCAGGCAGTTCATCTTTCCGGTTTTTCCGCTCCTCCCCGTCCTGTCACTTGTGGAGTTCCCCAAGGCTCTTCTCTTTCCCCTCTCCTCTTCAATCTCTATATTCACCCCCTCATCACTTCTCTTCTTGAGCTGGGGGTCTCTGTGTATAACTACGCAGATGACCTTCAGCTCGTTTTCGATCTTTCTTCCTCCCCTGACTCTCTTCCCAAGTTCTGTTCCACTTTAGTTTTCATTTCTGACTGGATGTGCGCTAACCAACTGAAGCTCAATCCAGATAAAACTGAACTTGTTCTCACCGGTGGCTCTTCCAACCCCTGGACTCCCGCACATTGGCCCCTCTCTTTTGGTCCCCCCCCTATTCCCTCTTCTTCTGTCCGCACTCTTGGCATCAAAGTCAGTCATGACTTATCCATGCACGGTCAGATCAGCTCTGTTGTGTCCTCCTGCTTTCTTTCCCTCCGTTTAATCCGGAAAATCTCCCGCTTCTTCTCCTCTGATGCTCTCAAATCCATAGTCATGGCCCTCGTCATCTCTCGCCTTGACTATGGGAATGGCCTGTACGTGGGCATACCTGCTTACGAATCTCGCCGCCTACAGGCCATTCAAAACCAAGCTGCTCGTCTCATCCTTTCCCTCCCCAAATCCTCTCATATCACCCCGGCTCTTAAATCACTTCACTGGCTCCCTGTCCGTCTCAGATCCTTTTTCAAACTGGCCTGTCTAGCTTTCTTGGCTCACTCTCGCTCCGCACCCCTGTTCATCAACACTCTTGTCTCTTCTCATGCCCCTGTCCGCACCCTCCGTTCTTCCTCTCTCTCTCTTCTTCACACCCCTCGTTTCCGCAAATCCAGAACCGGGGGAACCCGATTCTCAGTCCTTGCCCCCCAGTTCTGGAATAGCCTTCCTCTCTCTATTCGCTCCATTCCCATCTACTCCCACTTTCGCAAAGCCCTTAAAACCTTCCTCTTCCTTCAGGCATTCCCCTCTTAATCTTCCCTGGGTCCCCTCTGCCGAGTTCTTGATCATGTCCCCAGCGCCAGGAAGCCGCTCGGCCATCGCGCGCTTTATTAAATATTTTATTCATTCATTCATTCATTCATTCTGCCCAGGCTCCTCCTATACCCCCTCCTCTCTGACTCCACCCACTCTGCCCAGGCTCCTCCTATTTGACCCCACCCAATCTGACTAGGCTCCTCCTAAGCCCCTCCTCTCTGACTCCACCCATTCTGCCCAGGCTCCTCCCATACCAGTCTGACCCCACCCATTCTGTCCAGGCTCCTCCTATACCCCTCCTATTTGACCCCACCCACTCTGACTTGGCTCCTCCTAAACCCCTCCTCTGCTGTCTGACCCCACCCATTCTGCCCAGGCTCCTCCTATACCCCCCTCCTCTCTGACTCCACCCATTCTGCCCAGGCTCCTCCCATACCTGTCTGACCCCACCCATTCTACCCAGGCTCCTCCCATACCTGTCTGACCCCACCCATTCTGCCCAGGCTCCTCCTATACCCCTCCTCTATGACCTTACCCATTCTGCCCAGGCTCCTCCTCCTCCTATTTGACCCCACCCAATCTGACTAGGCTCCTCCTAAGCCCCTCCTCTGCTGTCTGACCCCACCCATTCTGCCCAGGCTCCTCCTATACCGCCTCCTCTCTGACCCCACCCATTCTGCCCAGGCTCCTCCTAAGCCCCTCCTCTGCTGTCTGACCCCACCCATTCTGCCCAGGCTGCTCCTAAGCCCCTCCTCTCTGACCCCACCCATTCT
The DNA here is from genome assembly GCF_964263255.1 of Lissotriton vulgaris. Lineage (NCBI taxonomy): Eukaryota > Metazoa > Chordata > Amphibia > Caudata > Salamandridae > Lissotriton > Lissotriton vulgaris. Next base: position 1,484,995,171 of record NC_141685.1, read on the forward strand.
GCCCAGGCTCCTCCTAAGCCCCTCCTCTGCTGTCTGGGCCCAACCATTCTGCCCAGGCTGCTCCTATACCCCTCCTCTCTGACCCCACCCAATCTGACTAGGCTCCTCCTAAGCCCCTCCTCTGCTGTCTGACCCCACCCATTCTGCCCAGGCTCCTCCTATACCCCTCCTCTCTGACCCCACCCAATCTGACTAAGCTCCTCCTAAACCCCTCCTCTGCTGTCTGACCCCACCCATTCTGCCCAGGCTCCTCCTATACCCCCTCCTCTCTGACTCCACCCACTCTGCCCAGGCTCCTCCTATTTGACCCCACCCAATCTGACTAGGCTCCTCCTAAGCCCCTCCTCTCTGACTCCACCCATTCTGCCCAGGCTCCTCCCATACCAGTCTGACCCCACCCATTCTGTCCAGGCTCCTCCTATACCCCTCCTATTTGACCCCACCCACTCTGACTTGGCTCCTCCTAAACCCCTCCTCTGCTGTCTGACCCCACCCATTCTGCCCAGGCTCCTCCTATACCCCCCTCCTCTCTGACTCCACCCATTCTGCCCAGGCTCCTCCCATACCTGTCTGACCCCACCCATTCTACCCAGGCTCCTCCCATACCTGTCTGACCCCACCCATTCTGCCCAGGCTCCTCCTATACCCCTCCTCTATGACCTTACCCATTCTGCCCAGGCTCCTCCTCCTCCTATTTGACCCCACCCAATCTGACTAGGCTCCTCCTAAGCCCCTCCTCTCTGACTCCACCCATTCTGCCCAGGCTCCTCCTAAGCCCCTCCTCTGCTGTCTGACCCAACCCATTCTGCCCAGGCTCCTCCTATACCCCCCTCTCTGACTCCACCCATTCTGCCCAGGCTCCTCCCATACCTGTCTGACCCCACCCATTCTGCCCAGGCTCCTCCTATACCCCCTCCTCTCTGACTCCACCCATTCTGCCCAGGCTCCTCCTATACCCCTCCTCTATGACCTTACCCATTCTGCCCAGGCTCCTCCTCCTCCTATTTGACCCCACCCAATCTGACTAGGCTCCTCCTAAGCCCCTCCTCTGCTGTCTGACCCCACCCATTCTGCCCAGGCTCCTCCTATACCCCCTCCTCTCTGACTCCACCCATTCTGCCCAGGCTCCTCCTAAGCCCCTCCTCTCTGACCCCACTCATTCTGCCCAGGCTCCTCCTATACCCTTCCTCTCTGACCCCACCCAATCTGACTAGGCTCCTCCTATACCCCTCCGACCTCACCCCCTCTGCTCAGGCTCCTCCTATACCCCCTCCCCTATACCCTTCCTGTCTGACCCCACCCATTCTGACTAGGCTCCTCCTAAACCCCTCCTCTCTGACTACTCCCATTCTGCCCAGGCTCCTCCCATACCAGTCTGACCCCACCCATTCTGCCCAGGCTCCTCCTATACCCCCTCCTCTCTGACTCCACCCATTCCGCCCAGGCTCCTCCCATACCCCTCTGACCCCACCCATTCTGCCCAGGCTCCTCCTATACCCCTCCTATTTGACCCCACCCAATCTGACTAGGCTCCTCCTAAGCCCCTCCTCTGCTGTCTGACCCCACCCATTCTGCCCAGGCTCCTCCTATACCCCCTCCTCTCTGACTCCACCCATTCTGCCCAGGCTCCTCCTAAGCCACTCCCCTGCTGTCTGACCCCACCCATTCTGCCCAGGCTCCTCCTATACCCCTCCTATTTGACCCCACCCAATCTGACTTGGCTCCTCCTAAACCCCTCCTCTGCTGTCTGACCCCACCCATTCTGCCCAGGCTCCTCCTATACCCCCTCCTCTCTGACTCCACCCATTCTGCCCAGGCTCCTCCCATACCCGTCTGACCCCACCCATTCTGCCCAGGCTCCTCCCATACCCGTCTGACCCCACCCATTCTGCCCAGGCTCCTCCTATACCCCTCCTATTTGACCCCACCCAATCTGACTTGGCTCCTCCTATACCCCCTCCTCTCTGACTCCACCCATTCTGCCCAGGCTCCTCCCATACCCGTCTGACCCCACCCATTCTGCCCAGGCTCCTCCTATACCCCTCCTATTTGACCCCACCCACTCTGACTTGGCTCCTCCTAAACCCCTCCTCTGCTGTCTGACCCCACCCATTCTGCCCAGGCTCCTCCTATACCCCTCTTATTTGACCACAATCTTACTAGGCTGCTCCTAAGCCCCTTCCCTGCTGTCTGACCCCACCCATTCTGCCCAGGCTCCTCCTATACCCCCTCCTCTCTGACTCCTCCCATTCTGTCCAGGCTCCTCCTATTTGACCCCACCCAATCTGACTAGGCTCCTCCTAAGCCCCTCCTCTCTGACTCCACCCATTCTGCCCAGGCTCCTCCTAAGCCCCTCCTCTGCTGTCTGACCCCACCCATTCTGCCCAGGCTCCTCCCATACCAGTCTGACCCCACCCATTCTGCCCAGGCTCCTCCTATACCCCCCTCCTCTCTGACTCCACCCATTCTGCCCAGGCTCCTCCCATACCCGTCTGACCCCACCCATTCTGCCCAGGCTCCTCCTATACCCCTTCTCTCTGACCCCACCCAATCTGACTAGGCTCCTCCTAAGCCCCTCCTCTGCTGTCTGACCCCACCCATTCTGCCCAGGCTCCTCCTATACCCCTCTTATTTGACCCCAATCTTACTAGGCTCCTTCTAAGCCCCTCCTCTGCTGTCTGACCCCACCCATTGTGCCCGGGCTCCTCCTATACCCCTCCTCTCTGACCCCACCCATTCTGCCCAGGCTCCTCCCATACCCGTCAGACCCCACCCATTCTGCCCAGGCTCCTCCTATACCCCTCCTATTTGACCCCACCCAATCTGACTTGGCTCCTCCTAAACCCCTCCTCTGCTGTCTGACCCCACCCATTCTGCCCAGGCTCCTCCTTTACCCCCTCCTCTCTGACTCCACCCATTCTTCCCAGGCTCCTCCCATACCCGTCTGACCCCACCCATTCTGCCCAGGCTCCTCCCATACCCGTCTGACCCCACCCATTCTGCCCAGGCTCCTTCTATACCCCTCCTATTTGACCCTACCCAATCTGACTTGGCTCCTCCTATACCCCCTCCTCTCTGACTCCACCCATTCTGCCCAGGCTCCTCCTATACCCCCCTCCTCTCTGACTCCACCCATTCTGCCCAGGCTCTTCCCATACCCGTCTGACCCCACCCATTCTGCCCAGGCTCCTCCTATACCCCTTCTCTCTGACCCCACCCAATCTGACTAGGCTCCTCCTAAGCCCCTCCTCTGCTGTCTGGCCCCACCCAACCTTCCCAGGCTCCTCCTATACCCCTTCTCTCTGACCCCACGCAATCTGACTAGGCTCCTCCTAAGCCCCTCCTCTGCTGTCTGACCCCACCCATTCTGCCCAGGCTCCTCCCATACCCGTCTGACCCCACCCATTCTGCCCAGGCTCCTCCTATACCCCTCCTCTATGACCTTACCCATTCTGCCCAGGCTCCTCCTCCTCCTATTTGACCCCACCCAATCTGACTAGGCTCCTCCTAAGCCCCTCCTCTGCTGTCTGACCCCACCCATTCTGCCCAGGCTCCTCCTATTTGACCCCACCCAATCTGACTAGGTTCCTCCTAAGCCCCTCCTCTGCTGTCTGACCCCACCCATTCTGCCCAGGCTCTTCCTATACCCCCTCCTCTCTGACCCCACCCATTCTGCCCAGGCTCCTCCTATTTGACCCCACCCAATCTGACTAGGTTCCTCCTAAGCCCCTCCTCTGCTGTCTGGCCCCACCCAACCTTCCCAGGCTCCTCCTATACCCCTTCTCTCTGACCCCACCCAATCTGACTAGGCTCCTCCTAAGCCCCTCCTCTGCTGTCTGACCCCACCCATTCTGCCCAGGCTCCTCCTAAGCCCCTCCTCTCTGACCCCACCCATTCTGCCCAGGCTCCTCCTAAGCCCCTCCTCTGCTGTCTGACCCCACCCATTCTGCCCAGGCTCCTCCTATACCCCTCCTATTTGACCCCAATCTGACTAGGCTCCTCCTAAGCCCCTCCTCTGCTGTCTGACCCCACCCATTCTGAGTAAGCTCCTCCTAAACCCCTCCTCTGCTGTCTGACCCCACCCATTCTGCCCAGGCTCCTCCTATACCCCCTCCTCTCTGACTCCACCCATTCTGCCTAGGCTCCTCCTATTTGACCCCACCCAATCTGACTAGGCTCCTCCTAAGCCCCTACTCTCTGACTCCACCCATTCTGCCCAGGCTCCTCCCATACCAGTCTGACCCCACCCATTCTGCCCAGGCTCCTCCTATACCCCTCCTATTTGACCCCACCCACTCTGACTTGGCTCCTCCTAAACCCCTCCTCTGCTGTCTGACCCCACCCATTCTGCCCAGGCTCCTCCTATACCCCCCTCCTCTCTGACTCCACCCATTCTGCCCAGGCTCCTCCCATACCTGTCTGACCCCACCCATTCTGCCCAGGCTCCTCCTATACCCCTCCTCTATGACCTTACCCATTCTGCCCAGGCTCCTCCTCCTCCTATTTGACCCCACCCAATCTGACTAGGCTCCTCCTAAGCCCCTCCTCTGCTGTCTGACCCCACCCATTCTGCCCAGGCTCCTCCTATACCGCCTCCTCTCTGACTCCACCCATTCTGCCCAGGCTCCTCCTATTTGACCCCACCCAATCTGACTAGGCTCCTCCTAAGCCCCTCCTCTCTGACTCCACCCATTCTGCCCAGGCTCCTCCTAAGCCCCTCCTCTGCTGTCTGACCCCACCCATTCTGCCCAGGCTCCTCCTATACCCCCCTCCTCTCTGACTCCACCCATTCTGCCCAGGCTCCTCCCATACCTGTCTGACCCCACCCATTCTGCCCAGGCTCCTCCTATACCCCCTCCTCTCTGACTCCACCCATTCTGCCCAGGCTCCTCCTATACCCCTCCTCTATGACCTTACCCATTCTGCCCAGGCTCCTCCTCCTCCTATTTGACCCCACCCAATCTGACTAGGCTCCTCCTAAGCCCCTCCTCTGCTGTCTGACCCCACCCATTCTGCCCAGGCTCCTCCTATACCCCCTCCTCTCTGACTCCACCCATTCTGCCCAGGCTCCTCCTAAGCCCCTCCTCTCTGACCCCACTCATTCTGCCCAGGCTCCTCCTATACCCTTCCTCTCTGACCCCACCCAATCTGACTAGGCTCCTCCTATACCCCTCCGACCTCACCCCCTCTGCTCAGGCTCCTCCTATACCCCCTCCCCTATACCCTTCCTCTCTGACCCCACCCAATCTGACTAGGCTCCTCCTATACCCCCTCCTTTCTGATTCCACCCATTCTGCCCAGGCTCCTCCTATTTGACCCCACCCAATCTGACTTGGCTCCTCCTAAACCCCTCCTCTGCTGTCTGACCCCACCCATTCTGCCCAGGCTCCTCCTATACCCCCTCCTCTCTGACTCCACCCATTCTGCCCAGGCTCCTCCCATACCCGTCTGACCCCACCCATTCTGCCCAGGCTCCTCCTATACCCCCTCCTATTTGACCCCACCCACTCTGACTTGGCTCCTCCTAAACCCCTCTGCTGTCTGACCCCACCCATTCTGCCCAGGCTCCTCCTATACCCCCCTCCTCTCTGACTCCACCCATTCTGCCCAGGCTCCTCCCATACCCGTATGACCCCACCCATTCTGCCCAGGCTCCTCCTAAGCCCCTCCTCTGCTGTCTGGGCCCAACCATTCTGCCCAGGCTGCTCCTATACCCCTCCTCTCTGACCCCACCCAATCTGACTAGGCTCCTCCTAAGCCCCTCCTCTGCTGTCTGACCCCACCCATTCTGCCCAGGCTCCTCCTATACCCCCTCCTCTCTGACTCCACCCATTCTGCCCAGGCTCCTCCTAAGCCACTCCCTGCTGTCTGACCCCACCCATTCTGCCCAGGCTCCTCCTAAGCCCCTCCTCTGCTGTCTGACCCCACCCATTCTGCCCAGGTTCTTCCTATACCCCCTCCTCTCTGACTCCACCCATTCTGCCCAGGCTCCTCCCATACCCGTCTGACCCCACCCATTCTGCCCAGGCTCCTCCTATACCCCTCCTATTTGACCCCACCCAATCTGACTTGGCTCCTCCTAAACCCCTCCTCTGCTGTCTGACCCCACCCATTCTGCCCAGGCTCCTCCTATACCCCCTCCTCTCTGACTCCACCCATTCTGCCCAGGCTCCTCCCATACCCGTCTGACCCCACCCATTCTGCCCAGGCTCCTCCCATACCCGTCTGACCCCACCCATTCTGCCCAGGCTCCTCCTATACCCCTCCTATTTGACCCCACCCAATTTGACTTGGCTCCTCCTATACCCCCTCCTCTCTGACTCCACCCATTCTGCCCAGGCTCCTCCCATACCCGTCTGATCCCACCCATTCTGCCCAGGCTCCTCCTATACCCCTCCTATTTGACCCCACCCACTCTGACTTGGCTCCTCCTAAACCCCTCCTCTGCTGTCTGACCCCACCCATTCTGCCCAGGCTCCTCCTATACCCCTCTTATTTGACCCCAATCTTACTAGGCTCCTCCTAAGCCCCTTCCCTGCTGTCTGACCCCACCCATTCTGCCCAGGCTCCTCCTATACCCCCTCCTCTCTGACTCCTCCCATTCTGCCCAGGCTCCTCCTATTTGACCCCACCCAATCTGACTAGGCTCCTCCTAAGCCCCTCCTCTCTGACTCCACCCATTCTGCCCAGGCTCCTCCTAAGCCCCTTCCCTGCTGTCTGACTCCACCCATTCTGCCTAGGCTCCTCCCATACCCATCTGACCCCACCCATTCTGCCCAGGCTCCTCCTATACCCCTTCTCTCTGACCCCACCCAATCTGACTAGGCTCCTCCTAAGCCCCTCCTCTGCTGTCTTGCCCCACCCAACCTTCCCAGGCTCCTCCTATACCCCTTCTCTCTGACCCCACCCAATCTGACTAGGCTCCTCCTAAGCCCCTCCTCTGCTGTCTGACCCCACCCATTCTGCCCAGGCTCCTCCCATACCCGTCCGACCCCACCCATTCTGCCCAGGCTCCTCCTATACCCCTCCTCTCTGAACCCACCCAATCTGACTAGGCTCCTCCTAAGCCCCTCCTCTGCTGTCTGGCCCCACCCAACCTTCCCAGGCTCCTCCTATACCCCTTCTCTCTGACCCCACCCAATCTGACTAGGCTCCTCCTAAGCCCCTCCTCTGCTGTCTGACCCCACCCATTCTGCCCAGGCTCCTCCCATACCCGTCTGACCCCACCCATTCTGCCCAGGCTCCTCCTAAGCCCCTCCTCTGCTGTCTGGGCCCAACCATTCTGCCCAGGCTGCTCCTATACCCCTCCTCTCTGACCCCACCCAATCTGACTAGGCTCCTCCTAAGCCCCTCCTCTGCTGTCTGGCCCCACCCATTCTGCCCAGGCTCCTCCTATACCCCCTCCTCTCTGACCCCACCCATTCTGCCCAGGCTCCTCCTAAGCCCCTCCTCTCTGACCCCACCCAATCTGACTAGGCTCCTCCTATACTCCCTCCTCTCTGACCCCACCCATTCTGCCCAGGCTCCTCCTAAGCCCCTCCTCTCTGACCCCACCCATTCTGCCCAGGCTCCTCCTAAGCCCCTCCTCTGCTGTCTGACCCCACCCATTCTGCCCAGGCTGCTCCTAAGCCCCTCCTCTCTGACCCCACCCATTCTGCCCAGGCTCCTCCTAAGCCCCTCCTCTGCTGTCTGGGCCCAACCATTCTGCCCAGGCTGCTCCTATACCCCTCCTCTCTGACCCCACCCAATCTGACTAGGCTCCTCCTAAGCCCCTCCTCTGCTGTCTGACCCCACCCATTCTGCCCAGGCTCCTCCTAAGCCCCTCCTCTCTGACCCCACCCATTCTGCCCAGGCTCCTCCTAAGCCCCTCCTCTGCTGTCTGACCCCACCCATTCTGCCCAGGCTGCTCCTAAGCCCCTCCTCTCTGACCTCACCCATTCTGCCCAGGCTCCTCCTAAGCCCCTCCTCTGCTGTCTGGGCCCAACCATTCTGCCCAGGCTGCTCCTATACCCCTCCTCTCTGACCCCACCCAATCTGACTAGGCTCCTCCTAAGCCCCTCCTCTGCTGTCTGACCCCACCCATTCTGCCCAGGCTCCTCCTATACCCCTCCTCTCTGACCCCACCCAATCTGACTAAGCTCCTCCTAAACCCCTCCTCTGCTGTCTGACCCCACCCATTCTGCCCAGGCTCCTCCTATACCCCCTCCTCTCTGACTCCACCCACTCTGCCCAGGCTCCTCCTATTTGACCCCACCCAATCTGACTAGGCTCCTCCTAAGCCCCTCCTCTCTGACTCCACCCATTCTGCCCAGGCTCCTCCCATACCAGTCTGACCCCACCCATTCTGTCCAGGCTCCTCCTATACCCCTCCTATTTGACCCCACCCACTCTGACTTGGCTCCTCCTAAACCCCTCCTCTGCTGTCTGACCCCACCCATTCTGCCCAGGCTCCTCCTATACCCCCCTCCTCTCTGACTCCACCCATTCTGCCCAGGCTCCTCCCATACCTGTCTGACCCCACCCATTCTACCCAGGCTCCTCCCATACCTGTCTGACCCCACCCATTCTGCCCAGGCTCCTCCTATACCCCTCCTCTATGACCTTACCCATTCTGCCCAGGCTCCTCCTCCTCCTATTTGACCCCACCCAATCTGACTAGGCTCCTCCTAAGCCCCTCCTCTGCTGTCTGACCCCACCCATTCTGCCCAGGCTCCTCCTATACCGCCTCCTCTCTGACTCCACCCATTCTGCCCAGGCTCCTCCTATTTGACCCCACCCAATCTGACTAGGCTCCTCCTAAGCCCCTCCTCTCTGACTCCACCCATTCTGCCCAGGCTCCTCCTAAGCCCCTCCTCTGCTGTCTGACCCAACCCATTCTGCCCAGGCTCCTCCTATACCCCCCTCTCTGACTCCACCCATTCTGCCCAGGCTCCTCCCATACCTGTCTGACCCCACCCATTCTGCCCAGGCTCCTCCTATACCCCCTCCTCTCTGACTCCACCCATTCTGCCCAGGCTCCTCCTATACCCCTCCTCTATGACCTTACCCATTCTGCCCAGGCTCCTCCTCCTCCTATTTGACCCCACCCAATCTGACTAGGCTCCTCCTAAGCCCCTCCTCTGCTGTCTGACCCCACCCATTCTGCCCAGGCTCCTCCTATACCCCCTCCTCTCTGACTCCACCCATTCTGCCCAGGCTCCTCCTAATCCCCTCCTCTCTGACCCCACTCATTCTGCCCAGGCTCCTCCTATACCCTTCCTCTCTGACCCCACCCAATCTGACTAGGCTCCTCCTAAACCCCTCCTCTGCTGTCTGACCCCACCCATTCTGCCCAGGCTCCTCCTATACCCCCTCCTCTCTGACTCCTCCCATTCTGCCCAGGCTCCTCCCATACCAGTCTGACCCCACCCATTCTGCCCAGGCTCCTCCTATACCCCCCTCCTCTCTGACTCCACCCATTCTGCCCAGGCTCCTCCCATACCCCTCTGACCCCACCCATTCTGCCCAGGCTCCTCCTATACCCCTCCTATTTGACCCCACCCAATCTGACTAGGCTCCTCCTAAGCCCCTCCTCTGCTGTCTGACCCCACCCATTCTGCCCAGGCTCCTCCTATACCCCCTCCTCTCTGACTCCACCCATTCTGCCCAGGCTCCTCCTAAGCCACTCCCCTGCTGTCTGACCCCACCCATTCTGCCCAGGCTCCTCCTAAGCCCCTCCTCTGCTGTCTGACCCCACCCATTCTGCCCAGGTTCTTCCTATACCCCCTCCTCTCTGACTCCACCCATTCTGCCCAGGCTCCTCCCATACCCGTCTGACCCCACCCATTCTGCCCAGGCTCCTCCTATACCCCTCCTATTTGACCCCACCCAATCTGACTTGGCTCCTCCTAAACCCCTCCTCTGCTGTCTGACCCCACCCATTCTGCCCAGGCTCCTCCTATACCCCCTCCTCTCTGACTCCACCCATTCTGCCCAGGCTCCTCCCATACCCGTCTGACCCCACCCATTCTGCCCAGGCTCCTCCCATACCCGTCTGACCCCACCCATTCTGCCCAGGCTCCTCCTATACCCCTCCTATTTGACCCCACCCAATTTGACTTGGCTCCTCCTATACCCCCTCCTCTCTGACTCCACCCATTCTGCCCAGGCTCCTCCCATACCCGTCTGATCCCACCCATTCTGCCCAGGCTCCTCCTATACCCCTCCTATTTGACCCCACCCACTCTGACTTGGCTCCTCCTAAACCCCTCCTCTGCTGTCTGACCCCACCCATTCTGCCCAGGCTCCTCCTATACCCCTCTTATTTGACCGCAATCTTACTAGGCTCCTCCTAAGCCCCTTCCCTGCTGCCTGACCCCACCCATTCTGCCCAGGCTCCTCCTATACCCCCTCCTCTCTGACTCCTCCCATTCTGCCCAGGCTCCTCCTATTTGACCCCACCCAATCTGACTAGGCTCCTCCTAAGCCCCTCCTCTCTGACTCCACCCATTCTGCCCAGGCTCCTCCTAAGCCCCTTCCCTGCTGTCTGACTCCACCCATTCTGCCCAGGCTCCTCCCATACCCGTCTGACCCCACCCATTCTGCCCAGGCTCCTCCTATACCCCTTCTCTCTGACCCCACCCAATCTGACTAGGCTCCTCCTAAGCCCCTCCTCTGCTGTCTGGCCCCACCCAACCTTCCCAGGCTCCTCCTATACCCCTTCTCTCTGACCCCACCCAATCTGACTAGGCTCCTCCTAAGCCCCTCCTCTGCTGTCTGACCCCACCCATTCTTCCCAGGCTCCTCCCATACCCGTCTGACCCCACCCATTCTGCCCAGGCTCCTCCTATACCCCTCCTCTCTGAACCCACCCAATCTGACTAGGCTCCTCCTAAGCCCCTCCTCTGCTGTCTGGCCCCACCCAACCTTCCAAGGCTCCTCCTATACCCCTTCTCTCTGACCCTACCCAATCTGACTAGGCTCCTCCTAAGCCCCTCCTCTGCTGTCTGACCCCACCCATTCTGCCCAGGCTCCTCCCATACCCGTCTGACCCCACCCATTCTGCCCAGGCTCCTCCTAAGCCCCTCCTCTGCTGTCTGGACCCAACCATTCTGCCCAGGCTGCTCCTATACCCCTCCTCTCTGACCCCACCCAATCTGACTAGGCTCCTCCTAAGCCCCTCCTCTGCTGTCTGACCCCACCCATTCTGCCCAGGCTCCTCCTATACCCCTCCTCTCTGACCCCACCCAATCTGACTAAGCTCCTCCTAAACCCCTCCTCTGCTGTCTGACCCCACCCATTCTGCCCAGGCTCCTCCTATACCCCCTCCTCTCTGACTCCACCCACTCTGCCCAGGCTCCTCCTATTTGACCCCACCCAATCTGACTAGGCTCCTCCTAAGCCCCTCCTCTCTGACTCCACCCATTCTGCCCAGGCTCCTCCCATACCAGTCTGACCCCACCCATTCTGCCCAGGCTCCTCCTATACCCCTCCTATTTCACCCCACCCACTCTGACTTGGCTCCTCCTAAACCCCTCCTCTGCTGTCTGACCCCACCCATTCTGCCCAGGCTCCTCCTATACCCCCCTCCGCTCTGACTCCACCCATTCTGCCCAGGCTCCTCCCATACCTGTCTGACCCCACCCATTCTACCCAGGCTCCTCCCATACCTGTCTGACCCCACCCATTCTGCCCAGGCTCCTCCTATACCCCTCCTCTATGACCTTACCCATTCTGCCCAGGCTCCTCCTCCTCCTATTTGACCCCACCCAATCTGACTAGGCTCCTCCTAAGCCCCTCCTCTGCTGTCTGACCCCACCCATTCTGCCCAGGCTCCTCCTATACCGCCTCCTCTCTGACTCCACCCATTCTGCCCAGGCTCCTCCTATTTGACCCCACCCAATCTGACTAGGCTCCTCCTAAGCCCCTCCTCTCTGACTCCACCCATTCTGCCCAGGCTCCTCCTAAGCCCCTCCTCTGCTGTCTGACCCAACCCATTCTGCCCAGGCTCCTCCTATACCCCCCTCTCTGACTCCACCCATTCTGCCCAGGCTCCTCCCATACCTGTCTGACCCCACCCATTCTGCCCAGGCTCCTCCTATACCCCCTCCTCTCTGACTCCACCCATTCTGCCCAGGCTCCTCCTATACCCCTCCTCTATGACCTTACCCATTCTGCCCAGGCTCCTCCTCCTCCTATTTGACCCCACCCAATCTGACTAGGCTCCTCCTAAGCCCCTCCTCTCTGACTCCACCCATTCTGCCCAGGCTCCTCCCATACCAGTCTGACCCCACCCATTCTGCCCAGGCTCCTCCTATACCCCCCTCCTCTCTGACTCCTCCCATTCTGCCCAGGCTCCTCCTATTTGACCCCACCCAATCTGACTAGGCTCCTCCTATACCCCTCCTCTCTGACCCCACCCAATCTGACTAGGCTCCTCCTAAGCCCCTCCTCTGCTGTCTGGCCCCACCCAACCTTCCCAGGCTCCTCCTATACCCCTTCTCTCTGACCCCACCCAATCTGACTAGGCTCCTCCTAAGCCCCTCCTCTGCTGTCTGACCCCACCCATTCTTCCCAGGCTCCTCCCATACCCGTCTGACCCCACCCATTCTGCCCAGGCTCCTCCTATACCCCTCCTCTCTGAACCCACCCAATCTGACTAGGCTCCTCCTAAGCCCCTCCTCTGCTGTCTGGCCCCACCCAACCTTCCAAGGCTCCTCCTATACCCCTTCTCTCTGACCCTACCCAATCTGACTAGGCTCCTCCTAAGCCCCTCCTCTGCTGTCTGACCCCACCCATTCTGCCCAGGCTCCTCCCATACCCGTCTGACCCCACCCATTCTGCCCAGGCTCCTCCTAAGCCCCTCCTCTGCTGTCTGGACCCAACCATTCTGCCCAGGCTGCTCCTATACCCCTCCTCTCTGACCCCACCCAATCTGACTAGGCTCCTCCTAAGCCCCTCCTCTGCTGTCTGACCCCACCCATTCTGCCCAGGCTCCTCCTATACCCCTCCTCTCTGACCCCACCCAATCTGACTAAGCTCCTCCTAAACCCCTCCTCTGCTGTCTGACCCCACCCATTCTGCCCAGGCTCCTCCTATACCCCCTCCTCTCTGACTCCACCCACTCTGCCCAGGCTCCTCCTATTTGACCCCACCCAATCTGACTAGGCTCCTCCTAAGCCCCTCCTCTCTGACTCCACCCATTCTGCCCAGGCTCCTCCCATACCAGTCTGACCCCACCCATTCTGCCCAGGCTCCTCCTATACCCCTCCTATTTCACCCCACCCACTCTGACTTGGCTCCTCCTAAACCCCTCCTCTGCTGTCTGACCCCACCCATTCTGCCCAGGCTCCTCCTATACCCCCCTCCGCTCTGACTCCACCCATTCTGCCCAGGCTCCTCCCATACCTGTCTGACCCCACCCATTCTACCCAGGCTCCTCCCATACCTGTCTGACCCCACCCATTCTGCCCAGGCTCCTCCTATACCCCTCCTCTATGACCTTACCCATTCTGCCCAGGCTCCTCCTCCTCCTATTTGACCCCACCCAATCTGACTAGGCTCCTCCTAAGCCCCTCCTCTGCTGTCTGACCCCACCCATTCTGCCCAGGCTCCTCCTATACCGCCTCCTCTCTGACTCCACCCATTCTGCCCAGGCTCCTCCTATTTGACCCCACCCAATCTGACTAGGCTCCTCCTAAGCCCCTCCTCTCTGACTCCACCCATTCTGCCCAGGCTCCTCCTAAGCCCCTCCTCTGCTGTCTGACCCAACCCATTCTGCCCAGGCTCCTCCTATACCCCCCTCTCTGACTCCACCCATTCTGCCCAGGCTCCTCCCATACCTGTCTGACCCCACCCATTCTGCCCAGGCTCCTCCTATACCCCCTCCTCTCTGACTCCACCCATTCTGCCCAGGCTCCTCCTATACCCCTCCTCTATGACCTTACCCATTCTGCCCAGGCTCCTCCTCCTCCTATTTGACCCCACCCAATCTGACTAGGCTCCTCCTAAGCCCCTCCTCTGCTGTCTGACCCCACCCATTCTGCCCAGGCTCCTCCTATACCCCCTCCTCTCTGACTCCACCCATTCTGCCCAGGCTCCTCCTAAGCCCCTCCTCTCTGACCCCACTCATTCTGCCCAGGCTCCTCCTATACCCTTCCTCTCTGACCCCACCCAATCTGACTAGGCTCCTCCTATACCCCTCCGACCTCACCCCCTCTGCTCAGGCTCCTCCTATACCCCCTCCCCTATACCCTTCCTCTCTGACCCCACCCATTCTGACTAGGCTCCTCCTAAACCCCTCCTCTCTGACTACTCCCATTCTGCCCAGGCTCCTCCTATACCCCCTCCTCTCTGACTACTCCCATTCTGCCCAGGCTCCTCCCATACCAGTCTGACCCCACCCATTCTGCCCAGGCTCCTCCTATACCCCCCTCCTCTCTGACTCCACCCATTCTGCCCAGGCTCCTCCCATACCCCTCTGACCCCACCCATTCTGCCCAGGCTCCTCCTATACCCCTCCTATTTGACCCCACCCAATCTGACTAGGCTCCTCCTAAGCCCCTCCTCTGCTGTCTGACCCCACCCATTCTGCCCAGGCTCCTCCTATACCCCCTCCTCTCTGACTCCACCCATTCTGCCCAGGCTCCTCCTAAGCCACTCCCCTGCTGTCTGACCCCACCCATTCTGCCCAGGCTCCTCCTATACCCCTCCTATTTGACCCCACCCAATCTGACTTGGCTCCTCCTAAACCCCTCCTCTGCTGTCTGACCCCACCCATTCTGCCCAGGCTCCTCCTATACCCCCTCCTCTCTGACTCCACCCATTCTGCCCAGGCTCCTCCCATACCCGTCTGACCCCACCCATTCTGCCCAGGCTCCTCCCATACCCGTCTGACCCCACCCATTCTGCCCAGGCTCCTCCTATACCCCTCCTATTTGACCCCACCCAATCTGACTTGGCTCCTCCTATACCCCCTCCTCTCTGACTCCACCCATTCTGCCCAGGCTCCTCCCATACCCGTCTGACCCCACCCATTCTGCCCAGGCTCCTCCTATACCCCTCCTATTTGACCCCACCCACTCTGACTTGGCTCCTCCTAAACCCCTCCTCTGCTGTCTGACCCCACCCATTCTGCCCAGGCTCCTCCCATACCCCTCTTATTTGACCCCAATCTTACTAGGCTCCTCCTAAGCCCCTTCCCTGCTGTCTGACCCCACCCATTCTGCCCAGGCTCCTCCTATACTCCCTCCTCTCTGACTCCTCCCATTCTGTCCAGGCTCCTCCTATTTGACCCCACCCAATCTGACTAGGCTCCTCCTAAGCCCCTCCTCTCTGACTCCACCCATTCTGCCCAGGCTCCTCCTAAGCCCCTCCTCTGCTGTCTGACCCCACCAATTCTGCCCAGGCTCCTCCCATACCAGTCTGACCCCACCCATTCTGCCCAGGCTCCTCCTATACCCCCCTCCTCTCTGACTCCACCCATTCTGCCCAGGCTCCTCCCATACCCGTCTGACCCCACCCATTCTGCCCAGGCTCCTCCTATACCCCTTCTCTCTGACCCCACCCAATCTGACTAGGCTCCTCCTAAGCCCCTCCTCTGCTGTCTGACCCCACCCATTCTGCCCAGGCTCCTCCTATACCCCTCTTATTTGACCCCAATCTTACTAGGCTCCTCCTAAGCCCCTCCTCTGCTGTCTGACCCCACCCATTGTGCCCGGGCTCCTCCTATACCCCTCCTCTCTGACCCCACCCATTCTGCCCAGGCTCCTCCTAAGCCACTCCCCTGCTGTCTGACCCCACCCATTCTGCCCAGGCTCCTCCCATACCCGTCTGACCCCACCCATTCTGCCCAGGCTCCTCCTATACCCCTCCTATTTGACCCCACCCAATCTGACTTGGCTCCTCCTATACCCCCTCCTCTCTGACTCCACCCATTCTGCCCAGGCTCCTCCTATACCCCCCTCCTCTCTGACTCCACCCATTCTGCCCAGGCTCTTCCCATACCCGTCTGACCCCACCCATTCTGCCCAGGCTCCTCCTATACCACTTCTCTCTGACCCCACCCAATCTGACTAGGCTCCTCCTAAGCCCCTCCTCTGCTGTCTGGCCCCACCCAACCTTCCCAGGCTCCTCCTATACCCCTTCTCTCTGACCCCACGCAATCTGACTAGGCTCCTCCTAGGCCCCTCCTCTGCTGTCTGACCCCACCCATTCTGCCCAGGCTCCTCCCATACCCGTCTGACCCCACCCATTCTGCCCAGGCTCCTCCTATACCCCTCCTCTATGACCTTACCCATTCTGCCCAGGCTCCTCCTCCTCCTATTTGACCCCACCCAATCTGACTAGGCTCCACCTAAGCCCCTCCTCTGCTGTCTGACCCCACCCATTCTGCCCAGGCTCCTCCTATTTGACCCCACCCAATCTGACTAGGTTCCTCCTAAGCCCCTCCTCTGCTGTCTGACCCCACCCATTCTGCCCAGGCTCTTCCTATACCCCCTCCTCTCTGACCCCACCCATTCTGCCCAGGCTCCTCCAATTTGACCCCACCCAATCTGACTAGGTTCCTCCTAAGCCCCTCCTCTGCTGTCTGGCCCCACCCAACCTTCCCAGGCTCCTCCTATACCCCTTCTCTCTGACCCCACCCAATCTGACTAGGCTCCTCCTAAGCCCCTCCTCTGCTGTCTGACCCCACCCATTCTGCCCAGGCTCCTCCTAAGCCCCTCCTCTCTGACCCCACCCATTCTGCCCAGGCTCCTCCTAAGCCCCTCCTCTGCTGTCTGACCCCACCCATTCTGCCCAGGCTCCTCCTATACCCCTCCTATTTGACTCCAATCTGACTAGGCTCCTCCTAAGCCCCTCCTCTGCTGTCTGACCCCACCCATTCTGAGTAAGCTCCTCCTAAACCCCTCCTCTGCTGTCTGACCCCACCCATTCTGCCCAGGCTCCTCCTATACCCCCTCCTCTCTGACTCCACCCATTCTGCCCAGGCTCCTCCTATTTGACCCCACCCAATCTGACTAGGCTCCTCCTAAGCCCCTCCTCTCTGACTCCACCCATTCTGCCCAGGCTCCTCCCATACCAGTCTGACCCCACCCATTCTGCCCAGGCTCCTCCTATACCCCTCCTATTTGACCCCACCCACTCTGACTTGGCTCCTCCTAAACCCCTCCTCTGCTGTCTGACCCCACCCATTCTGCCCAGGCTCCTCCCATACCTGTCTGACCCCACCCATTCTGCCCAGGCTCCTCCTATACCCCTCCTCTATGACCTTACCCATTCTGCCCAGGCTCCTCCTCCTCCTATTTGACCCCACCCAATCTGACTAGGCTCCTCCTAAGCCCCTCCTCTGCTGTCTGACCCCACCCATTCTGCCCAGGCTCCTCCTATACCGCCTCCTCTCTGACTCCACCCATTCTGCCCAGGCTCCTCCTATTTGACCCCACCCAATCTGACTAGGCTCCTCCTAAGCCCCTCCTCTCTGACTCCACCCATTCTGCCCAGGCTCCTCCTAAGCCCCTCCTCTGCTGTCTGACCCCACCCATTCTGCCCAGGCTCCTCCTATACCCCCCTCCTCTCTGACTCCACCCATTCTGCCCAGGCTCCTCCCATACCTGTCTGACCCCACCCATTCTGCCCAGGTTCCTCCTATACCCCCTCCTCTCTGACTCCACCCATTCTGCCCAGGCTCCTCCTATACCCCTCCTCTATGAGCTTACCCATTCTGTCCAGGCTCCTCCTCCTCCTATTTGACCCCACCCAATCTGACTAGGCTCCTCCTAAGCCCCTCCTCTGCTGTCTGACCCCACCCATTCTGCCCAGGCTCCTCCTATACCCCCTCCTCTCTGACTCCACCCATTCTGCCCAGGCTCCTCCTAAGCCCCTCCTCTCTGACCCCACTCATTGTGCCCAGGCTCCTCCTATACCCTTCCTCTCTGACCCCACCCAATCTGACTAGGCTCCTCCTATACCCCTCCGACCTCACCCCCTCTGCTCAGGCTCCTCCTATACCCCCTCCCCTATACCCTTCCTCTCTGACCCCACCCAATCTGACTAGGCTCCTCCTATACCCCCTCCTTTCTGATTCCACCCATTCTGCCCAGGCTCCTCCTATTTGACCCCACCCAATCTGACTTGGCTCCTCCTAAACCCCTCCTCTGCTGTCTGACCCCACCCATTCTGCCCAGGCTCCTCCTATACCCCCTCCTCTCTGACTCCACCCATTCTGCCCAGGCTCCTCCCATACCCGTCTGACCCCACCCATTCTGCCCAGGCTCCTCCTATACCCCCTCCTATTTGACCCCACCCACTCTGACTTGGCTCCTCCTAAACCCCTCTGCTGTCTGACCCCACCCATTCTGCCCAGGCTCCTCCTATACCCCCCTCCTCTCTGACTCCACCCATTCTGCCCAGGCTCCTCCCATACCCGTATGACCCCACCCATTCTGCCCAGGCTCCTCCTAAGCCCCTCCTCTGCTGTCTGACCCCACCCATTCTGCCCAAGCTCCTCCTATACCCCTCCTCTCTGAACCCACCCAATCTGACTAGGCTCTTCCTAAGCCCCTCCTCTGCTGTCTGACCCCACCCATTCTGCCCAGGCTCCTCCTATTTGACCCCACCCAATCTGACTAGGTTCCTCCTAAGCCCCTCCTCTGCTGTCTGGCCCCACCCATTCTGCCCAGGCTCCTCCTATACCCCCTCCTCTCTGACCCCACCCATTCTGCCCAGGCTCCTCCTAAGCCCCTCCTCTCTGACCCCACCCAATCTGACTAGGCTCCTCCTATACCCCCTCCTCTCTGACCCCACCCATTCTGCCCAGGCTCCTCCTAAGCCCCTCCTCTCTGACCCCACCCATTCTGCCCAGGCTCCTCCTAAGCCCCTCCTCTGCTGTCTGACCCCACCCATTCTGCCCAGGCTGCTCCTAAGCCCCTCCTCTCTGACCCCACCCATTCTGCCCAGGCTCCTCCTAAGCCCCTCCTCTGCTGTCTGGGCCCAACCATTCTGCCCAGGCTGCTCCTATACCCCTCCTCTCTGACCCCACCCAATCTGACTAGGCTCCTCCTAAGCCCCTCCTCTGCTGTCTGACCCCACCCATTCTGCCCAGGCTCCTCCTAAGCCCCTCCTCTCTGACCCCACCCATTCTGCCCAGGCTCCTCCTAAGCCCCTCCTCTGCTGTCTGACCCCACCCATTCTGCCGAGGCTGCTCCTAAGCCCCTCCTCTCTGACCCCACCCATTCTGCCCAGGCTCCTCCTAAGCCCCTCCTCTGCTGTCTGGGCCCAACCATTCTGCCCAGGCTGCTCCTATACCCCTCCTCTCTGACCCCACCCAATCTGACTAGGCTCCTCCTAAGCCCCTCCTCTGCTGTCTGACCCCACCCATTCTGCCCAGGCTCCTCCTATACCCCTCCTCTCTGACCCCACCCAATCTGACTAAGCTCCTCCTAAACCCCTCCTCTGCTGTCTGACCCCACCCATTCTGCCCAGGCTCCTCCTATACCCCCTCCTCTCTGACTCCACCCACTCTGCCCAGGCTCCTCCTATTTGACCCCACCCAATCTGACTAGGCTCCTCCTAAGCCCCTCCTCTCTGACTCCACCCATTCTGCCCAGGCTCCTCCCATACCAGTCTGACCCCACCCATTCTGTCCAGGCTCCTCCTATACCCCTCCTATTTGACCCCACCCACTCTGACTTGGCTCCTCCTAAACCCCTCCTCTGCTGTCTGACCCCACCCATTCTGCCCAGGCTCCTCCTATACCCCCCTCCTCTCTGACTCCACCCATTCTGCCCAGGCTCCTCCCATACCTGTCTGACCCCACCCATTCTACCCAGGCTCCTCCCATACCTGTCTGACCCCACCCATTCTGCCCAGGCTCCTCCTATACCCCTCCTCTATGACCTTACCCATTCTGCCTAGGCTCCTCCTCCTCCTATTTGACCCCACCCAATCTGACTAGGCTCCTCCTAAGCCCCTCCTCTGCTGTCTGACCCCACCCATTCTGCCCAGGCTCCTCCTATACCGCCTCCTCTCTGACTCCACCCATTCTGCCCAGGCTCCTCCTATTTGACCCCACCCAATCTGACTAGGCTCCTCCTAAGCCCCTCCTCTCTGACTCCACCCATTCTGCCCAGGCTCCTCCTAAGCCCCTCCTCTGCTGTCTGACCCAACCCATTCTGCCCAGGCTCCTCCTATACCCCCCTGTCTGACTCCACCCATTCTGCCCAGGCTCCTCCCATACCTGTCTGACCCCACCCATTCTGCCCAGGCTCCTCCTATACCCCCTCCTCTCTGACTCCACCCATTCTGCCCAGGCTCCTCCTATACCCCTCCTCTATGACCTTACCCATTCTGCCCAGGCTCCTCCTCCTCCTATTTGACCCCACCCAATCTGACTAGGCTCCTCCTAAGCCCCTCCTCTGCTGTCTGACCCCACCCATTCTGCCCAGGCTCCTCCTATACCCCCTCCTCTCTGACTCCACCCATTCTGCCCAGGCTCCTCCTAAGCCCCTCCTCTCTGACCCCACTCATTCTGCCCAGGCTCCTCCTATACCCTTCCTCTCTGACCCCACCCAATCTGACTAGGCTCCTCCTATACCCCTCCGACCTCACCCCCTCTGCTCAGGCTCCTCCTATACCCCCTCCCCTATACCCTTCCTCTCTGACCCCACCCAATCTGACTAGGCTCCTCCTAAACCCCTCCTCTGCTGTCTGACCCCACCCATTCTGCCCAGGCTCCTCCTATACCCCCTCCTCTCTGACTCCTCCCATTCTGCCCAGGCTCCTCCCATACCAGTCTGACCCCACCCATTCTGCCCAGGCTCCTCCTATACCCCCCTCCTCTCTGACTCCACCCATTCTGCCCAGGCTCCTCCCATACCCCTCTGACCCCACCCATTCTGCCCAGGCTCCTCCTATACCCCTCCTATTTGACCCCACCCAATCTGACTAGGCTCCTCCTAAGCCCCTCCTCTGCTGTCTGACCCCACCCATTCTGCCCAGGCTCCTCCTATACCCCCTCCTCTCTGACTCCACCCATTCTGCCCAGGCTCCTCCTAAGCCACTCCCCTGCTCTCTGACCCCACCCATTCTGCCCAGGCTCCTCCTAAGCCCCTCCTCTGCTGTCTGACCCCACCCATTCTGCCCAGGTTCTTCCTATACCCCCTCCTCTCTGACTTCACCCATTCTGCCCAGGCTCCTCCCATACCCGTCTGACCCCACCCATTCTGCCCAGGCTCCTCCTATACCCCTCCTATTTGACCCCACCCAATATGACTTGGCTCCTCCTAAACCCCTCCTCTGCTGTCTGACCCCACCCATTCTGCCCAGGCTCCTCCTATACCCCCTCCTCTCTGACTCCACCCATTCTGCCCAGGCTCCTCCCATACCCGTCTGACCCCACCCATTCTGCCCAGGCTCCTCCCATACCCGTCTGACCCCACCCATTCTGCCCAGGCTCCTCCTATACCCCTCCTATTTGACCCCACCCAATTTGACTTGGCTCCTCCTATACCCCCTCCTCTCTGACTCCACCCATTCTGCCCAGGCTCCTCCTATACCCCTCCTATTTGACCCCACCCACTCTGACTTGGCTCCTCCTAAACCCCTCCTCTGCTGTCTGACCCCACCCATTCTGCCCAGGCTCCTCCTATACCCCTCTTATTTGACCCCAATCTTACTAGGCTCCTCCTAAGCCCCTTCCCTGCTGTCTGACCCCACCCATTCTGCCCAGGCTCCTCCTATACCCCCTCCTCTCTGACTCCTCCCATTCTGCCCAGGCTCCTCCTATTTGACCCCACCCAATCTGACTAGGCTCCTCCTAAGCCCCTCCTCTCTGACTCCACCCATTCTGCCCAGGCTCCTCCTAAGCCCCTTCCCTGCTGTCTGACTCCACCCATTCTGCCCAGGCACCTCCCATACCCGTCTGACCCCACCCATTCTGCCCAGGCTCCTCCTATACCCCTTCTCTCTGACCCCACCCAATCTGACTAGGCTCCTCCTAAGCCCCTCCTCTGCTGTCTGGCCCCACCCAACCTTCCCAGGCTCCTCCTATACCCCTTCTCTCTGACCCCACCCAATCTGACTAGGCTCCTCCTAAGCCCCTCCTCTGCTGTCTGACCCCACCCATTCTGCCCAGGCTCCTCCCATACACGTCTGACCCCACCCATTCTGCCCAGGCTCCTCCTATACCCCTCCTCTCTGAACCCACCCAATCTGACTAGGCTCCTCCTAAGCCCCTCCTCTGCTGTCTGGCCCCACCCAACCTTCCCAGGCTCCTCCTATACCCCTTCTCTCTGACCCCACCCAATCTGACTAGGCTCCTCCTAAGCCCCTCCTCTGCTGTCTGACCCCACCCATTCTGCCCAGGCTCCTCCCATACCCGTCTGACCCCACCCATTCTGCCCAGGCTCCTCCTAAGCCCCTCCTCTGCTGTCTGGGCCCAACCATTCTGCCCAGGCTGCTCCTATACCCCTCCTCTCTGACCCCACCCAATCTGACTAGGCTCCTCCTAAGCCCCTCCTCTGCTGTCTGTTCCCACCCATTCTGCCCAGGCTCCTCCTAAGCCCCTCCTCTCTGACCCCACCCATTCTGCCCAGGCTCCTCCTAAGCCCCTCCTCTGCTGTCTGACCCCACCCATTCTGCCCAGGCTGCTCCTAAGCCCCTCCTCTCTGACCCCACCCATTCTGCCCAGGCTCCTCCTAAGCCCCTCCTCTGCTGTCTGGGCCCAACCATTCTGCCCAGGCTGCTCCTATACCCCTCCTCTCTGACCCCACCCAATCTGACTAGGCTCCTCCTAAGCCCCTCCTCTGCTGTCTGACCCCACCCATTCTGCCCAGGCTCCTCCTATACCCCTCCTCTCTGACCCCACCCAATCTGACTAAGCTCCTCCTAAACCCCTCCTCTGCTGTCTGACCCCACCCATTCTGCCCAGGCTCCTCCTATACCCCCTCCTCTCTGACTCCACCCACTCTGCCCAGGCTCCTCCTATTTGACCCCACCCAATCTGACTAGGCTCCTCCTAAGCCCCTCCTCTCTGACTCCACCCATTCTGCCCAGGCTCCTCCCATACCAGTCTTACCCCACCCATTCTGCCCAGGCTCCTCCTATACCCCTCCTATTTCACCCCACCCACTCTGACTTGGCTCCTCCTAAACCCCTCCTCTGCTGTCTGACCCCACCCATTCTGCCCAGGCTCCTCCTATACCCCCCTCCGCTCTGACTCCACCCATTCTGCCCAGGCTCCTCCCATACCTGTCTGACCCCACCCATTCTACCCAGGCTCCTCCCATACCTGTCTGACCCCACCCATTCTGCCCAGGCTCCTCCTATACCCCTCCTCTATGACCTTACCCATTCTGCCCAGGCTCCTCCTCCTCCTATTTGACCCCACCCAATCTGACTAGGCTCCTCCTAAGCCCCTCCTCTGCTGTCTGACCCCACCCATTCTGCCCAGGCTCCTCCTATACCGCCTCCTCTCTGACTCCACCCATTCTGCCCAGGCTCCTCCTATTTGACCCCACCCAATCTGACTAGGCTCCTCCTAAGCCCCTCCTCTCTGACTCCACCCATTCTGCCCAGGCTCCTCCTAAGCCCCTCCTCTGCTGTCTGACCCAACCCATTCTGCCCAGGCTCCTCCTATACTCCCCTCTCTGACTCCACCCATTCTGCCCAGGCTCCTCCCATACCTGTCTGACCCCACCCATTCTGCCCAGGCTCCTCCTATACCCCCTCCTCTCTGACTCCACCCATTCTGCCCAGGCTCCTCCTATACCCCTCCTCTATGACCTTACCCATTCTGCCCAGGCTCCTCCTCCTCCTATTTGACCCCACCCAATCTGACTAGGCTCCTCCTAAGCCCCTCCTCTGCTGTCTGACCCCACCCATTCTGCCCAGGCTCCTCCTATTTGACCCCACCCAATCTGACTAGGTTCCTCCTAAGCCCCTCCTCTGCTGTCTGGCCCCACCCAACCTTCCCAGGCTCCTCCTATACCCCTTCTCTCTGACCCCACCCATTCTGCCCAGGCTCCTCCTAAGCCCCTCCTCTCTGACCCCACCCATTCTTCCCAGGCTCCTCCTAAGCCCCTCCTCTGCTGTCTGACCCCACCCATTCTGCCCAGGCTCCTCCTATACCCCTCCTATTTGACTCCAATCTGACTAGGCTCCTCCTAAGCCCCTCCTCTGCTGTCTGACCCCACCCATTCTGAGTAAGCTCCTCCTAAACCCCTCCTCTGCTGTCTGACCCCACCCATTCTGCCCAGGCTCCTCCTATACCCCCTCCTCTCTGACTCCACCCATTCTGCCCAGGCTCCTCCTATTTGACCCCACCCAATCTGACTAGGCTCCTCCTAAGCCCCTCCTCTCTGACTCCACCCATTCTGCCCAGGCTCCTCCCATACCAGTCTGACCCCACCCATTCTGCCCAGGCTCCTCCTATACCCCTCCTATTTGACCCCACCCACTCTGACTTGGCTCCTCCTAAACCCCTCCTCTGCTGTCTGACCCCACCCATTCTGCCCAGGCTCCTCCTATACCCCCCTCCTCTCTGACTCCACCCATTCTGCCCAGGCTCCTCCCATACCTGTCTGACCCCACATATTCTGCCCAGGCTCCTCCTATACCCCTCCTCTATGACCTTACCCATTCTGCCCAGGCTCCTCCTCCTCCTATTTGACCCCACCCAATCTGACTAGGCTCCTCCTAAGCCCCTCCTCTGCTGTCTGACCCCACCCATTCTGCCCAGGCTCCTCCTATACCGCCTCCTCTCTGACTCCACCCATTCTGCCCAGGCTCCTCCTATTTGACCCCACCCAATCTGACTAGGCTCCTCCTAAGCCCCTCCTCTCTGACTCCACCCATTCTGCCCAGGCTCCTCCTAAGCCCCTCCTCTGCTGTCTGACCCCACCCATTCTGCCCAGGCTCCTCCTATACCCCCCTCCTCTCTGACTCCACCCATTCTGCCCAGGCTCCTCCCATACCTGTCTGACCCCACCCATTCTGCCCAGGCTCCTCCTATACCCCCTCCTCTCTGACTCCACCCATTCTGCCCAGGCTCCTCCTATACCCCTCCTCTATGACCTTACCCATTCTGCCCAGGCTCCTCCTCCTCCTATTTGACCCCACCCAATCTGACTAGGCTCCTCCTAAGCCCCTCCTCTGCTGTCTGACCCCACCCATTCTGCCCAGGCTCCTCCTATACCCCCTCCTCTCTGACTCCACCCATTCTGCCCAGGCTCCTCCTAAGCCCCTCCTCTCTGACCCCACTCATTCTGCCCAGGCTCCTCCTATACCCTTCCTCTCTGACCCCACCCAATCTGACTAGGCTCCTCCTATACCCCTCCGACCTCACCCCCTCTGCTCAGGCTCCTCCTATACCCCCTCCCCTATACCCTTCCTCTCTGACCCCACCCAATCTGACTAGGCTCCTCCTATACCCCCTCCTTTCTGATTCCACCCATTCTGCCCAGGCTCCTCCTATTTGACCCCACCCAATCTGACTTGGCTCCTCCTAAACCCCTCCTCTGCTGTCTGACCCCACCCATTCTGCCCAGGCTCCTCCTATACCCCCTCCTCTCTGACTCCACCCATTCTGCAAGGCTCCTCCCATACCCGTCTGACCCCACCCATTCTGCCCAGGCTCCTCCTATACCCCCTCCTATTTGACCCCACCCACTCTGACTTGGCTCCTCCTAAACCCCTCTGCTGTCTGACCCCACCCATTCTGCCCAGGCTCCTCCTATACCCCCCTCCTCTCTGACTCCACCCATTCTGCCTAGGCTCCTCCCATACCCGTATGACCCCACCCATTCTGCCCAGGCTCCTCCTAAGCCCCTCCTCTGCTGTCTGACCCCACCCATTCTGCCCAAGCTCCTCCTATACCCCTCCTCTCTGAACCCACCCAATCTGACTAGGCTCATCCTAAGCCCCTCCTCTGCTGTCTGACCCCACCCATTCTGCCCAGGCTCCTCCTATTTGACCCCACCCAATCTGACTAGGTTCCTCCTAAGCCCCTCCTCTGCTGTCTGGCCCCACCCATTCTGCCCAGGCTCCTCCTATACCCCCTCCTCTCTGACCCCACCCATTCTGCCCAGGCTCCTCCTAAGCCCCTCCTCTCTGACCCCACCCAATCTGACTAGGCTCCTCCTATACCCCCTCCTCTCTGACCCCACCCATTCTGCCCAGGCTGCTCCTAAGCCCCTCCTCTCTGACCCCACCCATTCTGCCCAGGCTCCTCCTAAGCCCCTTCTCTGCTGTCTGGGCCCAACCATTCTGCCCAGGCTGCTCCTATACCCCTCCTCTCTGACCCCACCCAATCTGACTAGGCTCCTCCTAAGCCCCTCCTCTGCTGTCTGACCCCACCCATTCTGCCCAGGCTCCTCCTATACCCCTCCTCTCTGACCCCACCCAATCTGACTAAGCTCCTCCTAAACCCCTCCTCTGCTGTCTGACCCCACCCATTCTGCCCAGGCTCCTCCTATACCCCCTCCTCTCTGACTCCACCCACTCTGCCCAGGCTCCTCCTATTTGACCCCACCCAATCTGACTTGGCTCCTCCTAAACCCCTCCTCTGCTGTCTGACCCCACCCATTCTGCCCAGGCTCCTCCTATACCCCCCTCCTCTCTGACTCCACCCATTCTGCCCAGGCTCCTCCCATACCTGTCTGACCCCACCCATTCTACCCAGGCTCCTCCCATACCTGTCTGACCCCACCCATTCTGCCCAGGCTCCTCCTATACCCCTCCTCTATGACCTTACCCATTCTGCCCAGGCTCCTCCTCCTCCTATTTGACCCCACCCAATCTGACTAGGCTCCTCCTAAGCCCCTCCTCTGCTGTCTGACCCCACCCATTCTGCCCAGGCTCCTCCTATACCGCCTCCTCTCTGACTCCACCCATTCTGCCCAGGCTCCTCCTATTTGACCCCACCCAATCTGACTAGGCTCCTCCTAAGCCCCTCCTCTCTGACTCCACCCATTCTGCCCAGGCTCCTCCTAAGCCCCTCCTCTGCTGTCTGACCCAACCCATTCTGCCCAGGCTCCTCCTATACCCCCCTCTCTGACTCCACCCATTCTGCCCAGGCTCCTCCTATACCTGTCTGACCCCACCCATTCTGCCCAGGCTCCTCCTATACCCCCCTCCGCTCTGACTCCACCCATTCTGCTCAGGCTCCTCCCATACCTGTCTGACTCCACCCATTCTGCCCAGGCTCCTCCCATACCTGTCTGACCCCACCCATTCTGCCCAGGCTCCTCCTATACCCCCTCCTCTCTGACTCCACCCATTCTGCCCAGGCTCCTCCTATACCCCTCCTCTATGACCTTACCCATTCTGCCCAGGCTCCTCCTCCTCCTATTTGACCCCACCCAATCTGACTAGGCTCCTCCTAAGCCCCTCCTCTGCTGTCTGACCCCACCCATTCTGCCCAGGCTCCTCCTATACCCCCTCCTCTCTGACTCCACCCATTCTGCCCAGGCTCCTCCTAAGCCCCTCCTCTCTGACCCCACTCATTCTGCCCAGGCTCCTCCTATACCCTTCCTCTCTGACCCCACCCAATCTGACTAGGCTCCTCCTATACCCCTCCGACCTCACCCCCTCTGCTCAGGCTCCTCCTATACCCCCTTCCCTATACCCTTCCTCTCTGACCCCACCCATTCTGACTAGGCTCCTCCTAAACCCCTCCTCTCTGACTACTCCCATTCTGCCCAGGCTCCTCCTATACCCCCTCCTCTCTGACTACTCCCATTCTGCCCAGGCTCCTCCCATACCAGTCTGACCCCACCCATTCTGCCCAGGCTCCTCCTATACCCCCCTCCTCTCTGACTCCACCCATTCTGCCCAGGCTCCTCCCATACCCCTCTGACCCCACCCATTCTGCCCAGGCTCCTCCTATACCCCTCCTATTTGACCCCACCCAATCTGACTAGGCTCCTCCTAAGCCCCTCCTCTGCTGTCTGACCCCACCCATTCTGCCCAGGCTCCTCCTATACCCCTCCTATTTGACCCCACCCAATCTGACTTGGCTCCTCCTAAACCCCTCCTCTGCTGTCTGACCCCACCCTTTCTGCCCAGGCTCCTCCTATACCCCCTCCTCTCTGACTCCACCCATTCTGCCCAGGCTCCTCCCATACCCGTCTGACCCCACCCATTCTGCCCAGGCTCCTCCCATACCCGTCTGACCCCACCCATTCTGCCCAGGCTCCTCCTATACCCCTCCTATTTGACCCCACCCAATCTGACTTGGCTCCTCCTATACCCCCTCCTCTCTGACTCCACCCATTCTGCCCAGGCTTCTCCCATACCCGTCTGACCCCACCCATTCTGCCCAGGCTCCTCCTATACCCCTCCTATTTGACCCCACCCACTCTGACTTGGCTCCTCCTAAACCCCTCCTCTGCTGTCTGACCCCACCCATTCTGCCCAGGCTCCTCCCATACCCCTCTTATTTGACCCCAATCTTACTAGGCTCCTCCTAAGCCCCTTCCCTGCTGTCTGACTCCACCCATTCTGCCCAGGCTCCTCCTATACCCCCTCCTCTCTGACTCCTCCCATTCTGTCCAGGCTCCTCCTATTTGACCCCACCCAATCTGACTAGGCTCCTCCTAAGCCCCTCCTCTCTGACTCCACCCATTCTGCCCAGGCTCCTCCTAAGCCCCTCCTCTGCTGTCTGACCCCACCAATTCTGCCCAGGCTCCTCCCATACCAGTCTGACCCCACCCATTCTGCCCAGGCTCCTCCTATACCCCCCTCCTCTCTGACTCCACCCATTCTGCCCAGGCTCCTCCCATACCCGTCTGACCCCACCCATTCTGCCCAGGCTCCTCCTATACCCCTTCTCTCTGACCCCACCCAATCTGACTAGGCTCCTCCTAAGCCCCTCCTCTGCTGTCTGACCCCACCCATTGTGCCCGGGCTCCTCCTATACCCCTCCTCTCTGACCCCACCCATTCTGCCCAGGCTCCTCCTAAGCCACTCCCCTGCTGTCTGACCCCACCCATTCTGCCCAGGCTCCTCCCATACCCGTCTGACCCCACCCATTCTGCCCAGGCTCCTCCTATACCCCTCCTATTTGACCCCACCCAATCTGACTTGGCTCCTCCTATACCCCCTCCTCTCTGACTCCACCCATTCTGCCCAGGCTCCTCCTATACCCCCCTCCTCTCTGACTCCACCCATTCTGCCCAGGCTCTTCCCATACCCGTCTGACCCCACCCATTCTGCCCAGGCTCCTCCTATACCCCTTCTCTCTGACCCCACCCAATCTGACTAGGCTCCTCCTAAGCCCCTCCTCTGCTGTCTGGCCCCACCCAACTTTCCCAGGCTCCTCCTATACCCCTTCTCTCTGACCCCACGCAATCTGACTAGGCTCCTCCTAAGCCCCTCCTCTGCTGTCTGACCCCACCCATTCTGCCCAGGCTCCTCCCATACCCGTCTGACCCCACCCATTCTGCCCAGGCTCCTCCTATACCCCTCCTCTATGACCTTACCCATTCTGCCCAGGCTCCTCCTCCTCCTATTTGACCCCACCCAATCTGACTAGGCTCCTCCTAAGCCCCTCCTCTGCAGTCTGACCCCACCCATTCTGCCCAGGCTCCTCCTATTTGACCCCACCCAATCTGACTAGGTTCCTCCTAAGCCCCTCCTCTGCTGTCTGACCCCACCCATTCTGCCCAGGCTCTTCCTATACCCCCTCCTCTCTGACCCCACCCATTCTGCCCAGGCTCCTCCTATTTGACCCCACCCAATCTGACTAGGTTCCTCCTAAGCCCCTCCTCTGCTGTCTGGCCCCACCCAACCTTCCCAGGCTCCTCCTATACCCCTTCTCTCTGACCCCACCCAATCTGACTAGGCTCCTCCTAAGCCCCTCCTCTGCTGTCTGACCCCACCCATTCTGCCCAGGCTCCTCCTAAGCCCCTCCTCTCTGACCCCACCCATTCTGCCCAGGCTCCTCCTAAGCCCCTCCTCTGCTGTCTGACCCCTCCCATTCTGCCCAGGCTCCTCACATACCCCTCCTATTTGACTCCAATCTGACTAGGCTCCTCCTAAGCCCCTCCTCTGCTGTCTGACCCCACCCATTCTGAGTAAGCTCCTCCTAAACCCCTCCTCTGCTGTCTGACCCCACCCATTCTGCCCAGGCTCCTCCTATACCCCCTCCTCTCTGACTCCACCCATTCTGCCCAGGCTCCTCCTATTTGACCCCACCCAATCTGACTAGGCTCCTCCTAAGCCCCTCCTCTCTGACTCCACCCATTCTGCCCAGGCTCCTCCCATACCAGTCTGACCCCACCCATTCTGCCCAGGCTCCTCCTATACCCCTCCTATTTGACCCCACCCACTCTGACTTGGCTCCTCCTAAACCCCTCCTCTGCTGTCTGACCCCACCCATTCTGCCCAGGCTCCTCCTATACCCCCCTCCTCTCTGACTCCACCCATTCTGCCCAGGCTCCTCCTCCTCCTATTTGACCCCACCCAATCTGACTCGGCTCCTCCTAAGCCCCTCCTCTGCTGTCTAACCCCACCCATTCTGCCCAGGCTCCTCCTATACCGCCTCCTCTCTGACTCCACCCATTCTGCCCAGGCTCCTCCTATTTGACCCCACCCAATCTGACTAGGCTCCTCCTAAGCCCCTCCTCTCTGACTCCACCCATTCTGCCCAGGCTCCTCCTAAGCCCCTCCTCTGCTGTCTGACCCCACCCATTCTGCCCAGGCTCCTCCTATACCCCCCTCCTCTCTGACTCCACCCATTCTGCCCAGGCTCCTCCCATACCTGTCTGACCCCACCCATTCTGCCCAGGCTCCTCCTATACCCCCTCCTCTCTGACTCCACCCATTCTGCCCAGGCTCCTCCTATACCCCTCCTCTATGACCTTACCCATTCTGCCCAGGCTCCTCCTCCTCCTATTTGACCCCACCCAATCTGACTAGGCTCCTCCTAAGCCCCTCCTCTGCTGTCTGACCCCACCCATTCTGCCCAGGCTCCTCCTATACCCCCTCCTCTCTGACTCCACCCATTCTGCCCAGGCTCCTCCTAAGCCCCTCCTCTCTGACCCCACTCATTCTGTCCAGGCTCCTCCTATACCCTTCCTCTCTGACCCCACCCAATCTGACTAGGCTCCTCCTATACCCCTCCGACCTCACCCCCTCTGCTCAGGCTCCTCCTATACTCCCTCCCCTATACCCTTCCTCTCTGACCCCACCCAATCTGACTAGGCTCCTCCTCTACCCCCTCCTTTCTGATTCCACCCATTCTGCCCAGGCTCCTCCTATTTGACCCCACCCAATCTGACTTGGCTCCTCCTAAACCCCTCCTCTGCTGTCTGACCCCACCCATTCTGCCCAGGCTCCTCCTATACCCCCTCCTCTCTGACTCCACCCATTCTGCCCAGGCTCCTCCCATACCCGTCTGACCCCACCCATTCTGCCCAGGCTCCTCCTATACCCCCTCCTATTTGACCCCACCCACTCTGACTTGGCTCCTCCTAAACCCCTCTGCTGTCTGACCCCACCCATTCTGCCCAGGCTCCTCCTATACCCCCCTCCTCTCTGACTCCACCCATTCTGCCCAGGCTCCTCCCATACCCGTATGACCCCACCCATTCTGCCCAGGCTCCTCCTAAGCCCCTCCTCTGCTGTCTGACCCCACCCATTCTGCCCAAGCTCCTCCTATACCCCTCCTCTCTGAACCCACCCAATCTGACTAGGCTCCTCCTAAGCCCCTCCTCTGCTGTCTGACCCCACCCATTCTGCCCAGGCTCCTCCTATTTGACCCCACCCAATCTGACTAGGTTCCTCCTAAGCCCCTCCTCTGCTGTCTGGCCCCACCCATTCTGCCCAGGCTCCTCCTATACCCCCTCCTCTCTGACCCCACCCATTCTGCCCAGGCTCCTCCTAAGCCCCTCCTCTCTGACCCCACCCAATCTGACTAGGCTCCTCCTATACCCCCTCCTCTCTGACCCCACCCATTCTGCCCAGGCTCCTCCTAAGCCCCTCCTCTCTGACCCCACCCATTCTGCCCAGGCTCCTCCTAAGCCCCTCCTCTGCTGTCTGACCCCACCCATTCTGCCCAGGCTGCTCCTAAGCCCCTCCTCTCTGACCCCACCCATTCTGCCCAGGCTCCTCCTAAGCCCCTCCTCTGCTGTCTGGGCTTAACCATTCTGCCCAGGCTGCTCCTATACCCCTCCTCTCTGACCCCACCCAATCTGACTAGGCTCCTCCTAAGCCCCTCCTCTGCTGTCTGACCCCACCCATTCTGCCCAGGCTCCTCCTAAGCCCCTCCTCTCTGACCCCACCCATTCTGCCCAGGCTCCTCCTAAGCCCCTCCTCTGCTGTCTGACCCCACCCATTCTGCCCAGGCTGCTCCTAAGCCCCTCCTCTCTGACCCCACCCATTCTGCCCAGGCTCCTCCTAAGCCCCTCCTCTGCTGTCTGGGCCCAACCATTCTGCCCAGGCTGCTCCTATACCCCTCCTCTCTGACCCCACCCAATCTGACTAGGCTCCTCCTAAGCCCCTCCTCTGCTGTCTGACCCCACCCAACCTTCCCAGGCTCCTCCTATACCCCTTCTCTCTGACCCCACCCAATCTGACTAGGCTCCTCCTAAGCCCCTCCTCTGCTGTCTGACCCCACCCATTCTGCCCAGGCTCCTCCTATACCCCTCCTCTCTGACCCCACCCAATCTGACTAAGCTCCTCCTAAACCCCTCCTCTGCTGTCTGACCCCACCCATTCTGCCCAGGCTCCTCCTATACCCCCTCCTCTCTGACTCCACCCACTCTGCCCAGGCTCCTCCTATTTGACCCCACCCAATCTGACTTGGCTCCTCCTAAACCCCTCCTCTGCTGTCTGACCCCACCCATTCTGCCCAGGCTCCTCCTATACCCCCCTCCTCTCTGACTCCACCCATTCTGCCCAGGCTCCTCCCATACCTGTCTGACCCCACCCATTCTACCCAGGCTCCTCCCATACCTGTCTGACCCCACCCATTCTGCCCAGGCTCCTCCTATACCCCTCCTCTATGACCTTACCCATTCTGCCCAGGCTCCTCCTCCTCCTATTTGACCCCACCCAATCTGACTAGGCTCCTCCTAAGCCCCTCCTCTGCTGTCTGACCCCACCCATTCTGCCCAGGCTCCTCCTATACCGCCTCCTCTCTGACTCCACCCATTCTGCCCAGGCTCCTCCTATTTGACCCCACCCAATCTGACTAGGCTCCTCCTAAGCCCCTCCTCTCTGACTCCACCCATTCTGCCCAGGCTCCTCCTAAGCCCCTCCTCTGCTGTCTGACCCAACCCATTCTGCCCAGGCTCCTTCTATACCCCCCTGTCTGACTCCACCCATTCTGCCCAGGCTCCTCCCATACCTGTCTGACCCCACCCATTCTGCCCAGGCTCCTCCTATACCCCCTCCTCTCTGACTCCACCCATTCTGCCCAGGCTCCTCCTATACCCCTCCTCTATGACCTTACCCATTCTGCCCAGGCTCCTCCTCCTACTATTTGACCCCACCCAATCTGACTAGGCTCCTCCTAAGCCCCTCCTCTGCTGTCTGACCCCACCCATTCTGCCCAGGCTCCTCCTATACCCCCTCCTCTCTGACTCCACCCATTCTGCCCAGGCTCCTCCTAAGCCCCTCCTCTCTGACCCCACTCATTCTGCCCAGGCTCCTCCTATACCCTTCCTCTCTGACCCCACCCAATCTGACTAGGCTCCTCCTATACCCCTCCGACCTCACCCCCTCTGCTCAGGCTCCTCCTATACCCCCTCCCCTATACCCTTCCTCTCTGACCCCACCCAATCTGACTAGGCTCCTCCTAAACCCCTCCTCTGCTGTCTGACCCCACCCATTCTGCCCAGGCTCCTCCTATACCCCCTCCTCTCTGACTCCTCCCATTCTGCCCAGGCTCCTCCCATACCAGTCTGACCCCACCCATTCTGCCCAGGCTCCTCCTATACCCCCCTCCTCTCTGACTCCACCCATTCTGCCCAGGCTCCTCCCATACCCCTCTGACCCCACCCATTCTGCCCAGGCTCCTCCTATACCCCTCCTATTTGACCCCACCCAATCTGACTAGGCTCCTCCTAAGCCCCTCCTCTGCTGTCTGACCCCACCCATTCTGCCCAGGCTCCTCC
Source organism: Lissotriton vulgaris (assembly GCF_964263255.1). Classification (NCBI taxonomy): domain Eukaryota; kingdom Metazoa; phylum Chordata; class Amphibia; order Caudata; family Salamandridae; genus Lissotriton; species Lissotriton vulgaris. The sequence continues at coordinate 1,485,029,265 of NC_141685.1, forward strand.
TATACCCCCTCCTCTCTGACTCCACCCATTCTGCCCAGGCTCCTCCTAAGCCACTCCCCTGCTGTCTGACCCCACCCATTCTGCCCAGGCTCCTCCTAAGCCCCTCCTCTGCTGTCTGACCCCACCCATTCTGCCCAGGTTCTTCCTATACCCCCTCCTCTCTGACTCCACCCATTCTGCCCAGGCTCCTCCCATACCCGTCTGACCCCACCCATTCTGCCCAGGCTCCTCCTATACCCCTCCTATTTGACCCCACCCAATCTGACTTGGCTCCTCCTAAACCCCTCCTCTGCTGTCTGACCCCACCCATTCTGCCCAGGCTCCTCCTATACCCCCTCCTCTTTGACTCCACCCATTCTGCCCAGGCTCCTCCCATACCCGTCTGACCCCACCCATTCTGCCCAGGCTCCTCCCATACCCGTCTGACCCCACCCATTCTGCCCAGGCTCCTCCTATACCCCTCCTATTTGACCCCACCCAATCTGACTTGGCTCCTCCTAAACCCCTCCTCTGCTGTCTGACCCCACCCATTCTGCCCAGGCTCCTCCTATACCCCCTCCTCTCTGACTCCACCCATTCTGCCCAGGCTCCTCCCATACCCGTCTGACCCCACCCATTCTGCCCAGGCTCCTCCCATACCCGTCTGACCCCACCCATTCTGCCCAGGCTCCTCCTATACCCCTCCTATTTGACCCCACCCAATTTGACTTGGCTCCTCCTATACCCCCTCCTCTCTGACTCCACCCATTCTGCCCAGGCTCCTCCCATACCCGTCTGACCCCACCCATTCTGCCCAGGCTCCTCCTATACCCCTCCTATTTGACCCCACCCACTCTGACTTGGCTCCTCCTAAACCCCTCCTCTGCTGTCTGACTCCACCCATTCTGCCCAGGCTCCTCCTATACCCCTCTTATTTGACCCCAATCTTACTAGGCTCCTCCTAAGCCCCTTCCCTGCTGTCTGACCCCACCCATTCTGCCCAGGCTCCTCCTATACCCCCTCCTCTCTGACTCCTCCCATTCTGCCCAGGCTCCTCCTATTTGACCCCACCCAATCTGACTAGGCTCCTCCTAAGCCCCTCCTCTCTGACTCCACCCATTCTGCCCAGGCTCCTCCTAAGCCCCTTCCCTGCTGTCTGACTCCACCCATTCTGCCCAGGCTCCTCCCATACCCGTCTGACCCCACCCATTCTGCCCAGGCTCCTCCTATACCCCTTCTCTCTGACCCCACCCAATCTGACTAGGCTCCTCCTAAGCCCCTCCTCTGCTGTCTGGCCCCACCCAACCTTCCCAGGCTCCTCCTATACCCCTTCTCTCTGACCCCACCCAATCTGACTAGGCTCCTCCTAAGCCCCTCCTCTGCTGTCTGACCCCACCCATTCTGCCCAGGCTCCTCCCATACACGTCTGACCCCACCCATTCTGCCCAGGCTCCTCCTATACCCCTCCTCTCTGAACCCACCCAATCTGACTAGGCTCCTCCTAAGCCCCTCCTCTGCTGTCTGGCCCCACCCAACCTTCCCAGGCTCCTCCCATACCCGTCTGACCCCACCCATTCTGCCCAGGCTCCTCCTAAGCCCCTCCTCTGCTGTCTGGGCCCAACCATTCTGCCCAGGCTGCTCCTATACCCCTCCTCTCTGACCCCACCCAATCTGACTAGGCTCCTCCTAAGCCCCTCCTCTGCTGTCTGACCCCACCCATTCTGCCCAGGCTCCTCCTAAGCCCCTCCTCTCTGACCCCACCCATTCTGCCCAGGCTCCTCCTAAGCCCCTCCTCTGCTGTCTGACTCCACCCATTCTGCCCAGGCTCCTCCCATACCCGTCTGACCCCACCCATTCTGCCCAGGCTCCTCCTATACCCCTTCTCTCTGACCCCACCCAATCTGACTAGGCTCCTCCTAAGCCCCTCCTCTGCTGTCTGGCCCCACCCAACCTTCCCAGGCTCCTCCTATACCCCTTCTCTCTGACCCCACCCAATCTGACTAGGCTCCTCCTAAGCCCCTCCTCTGCTGTCTGACCCCACCCATTCTGCCCAGGCTCCTCCCATACACGTCTGACCCCACCCATTCTGCCCAGGCTCCTCCTATACCCCTCCTCTCTGAACCCACCCAATCTGACTAGGCTCCTCCTAAGCCCCTCCTCTGCTGTCTGGCCCCACCCAACCTTCCCAGGCTCCTCCCATACCCGTCTGACCCCACCCATTCTGCCCAGGCTCCTCCTAAGCCCCTCCTCTGCTGTCTGGGCCCAACCATTCTGCCCAGGCTGCTCCTATACCCCTCCTCTCTGACCCCACCCAATCTGACTAGGCTCCTCCTAAGCCCCTCCTCTGCTGTCTGACCCCACCCATTCTGCCCAGGCTCCTCCTAAGCCCCTCCTCTCTGACCCCACCCATTCTGCCCAGGCTGCTCCTAAGCCCCTCCTCTCTGACCCCACCCATTCTGCCCAGGCTCCTCCTAAGCCCCTCCTCTGCTGTCTGGGCCCAACCATTCTGCCCAGGCTGCTCCTATACCCCTCCTCTCTGACCCCACCCAATCTGACTAGGCTCCTCCTAAGCCCCTCCTCTGATGTCTGACCCCACCCATTCTGCCCAGGCTCCTCCTAAGCCCCTCCTCTCTGACCCCACCCATTCTGCCCAGGCTCCTCCTATACCCCTCCTATTTCACCCCACCCACTCTGACTTGGCTCCTCCTAAACCCCTCCTCTGCTGTCTGACCCCACCCATTCTGCCCAGGCTCCTCCTATACCCCCCTCCGCTCTGACTCCACCCATTCTGACCAGGCTCCTCCCATACCTGTCTGACCCCACCCATTCTACCCAGGCTCCTTCCATACCTGTCTGACCCCACCCATTCTGCCCAGGCTCCTCCTATACCCCTCCTCTATGACCTTACCCATTCTGCCCAGGCTACTCCTCCTCCTATTTGACCCCACCCAATCTGACTAGGCTCCTCCTAAGCCCCTCCTCTGCTGTCTGACCCCACCCATTCTGCCCAGGCTCCTCCTATACCGCCTCCTCTCTGACTCCACCCATTCTGCCCAGGCTCCTCCTATTTGACCCCACCCAATCTGACTAGGCTCCTCCTAAGCCCCTCCTCTCTGACTCCACCCATTCTGCCCAGGCTCCTCCTAAGCCCCTCCTCTGCTGTCTGACCCAACCCATTCTGCCCAGGCTCCTCCCATACCTGTCTGACCCCACCCATTCTGCCCAGGCTCCTCCTATACCCCCCTCCGCTCTGACTCCACCCATTCTGCCCAGGCTCATCCTATACCCCCTCCTCTCTGACTCCACCCATTCTGCCCAGGCTCCTCCTATACCCCTCCTCTATGACCTTACCCATTCTGCCCAGGCTCCTCCTCCTCCTATTTGACCCCACCCAATCTGACTAGGCTCCTCCTAAGCCCCTCCTCTGCTGTCTGACTCCACCCATTCTGCCCAGGCTCCTCCTAAGCCCCTCCTCTCTGACCCCACTCATTCTGCCCAGGCTCCTCCTATACCCCTCCGACCTCACCCCCTCTGCTCAGGCTCCTCCTATACCCCCTCCCCTATACCCTTCCTCTCTGACCCCACCCATTCTGACTAGGCTCCTCCTAAACCCCTCCTCTCTGACTACTCCCATTCTGCCCAGGCTCCTCCCATACCAGTCTGATCCCACCCATTCTGCCCAGGCTCCTCCTATACCCCCCTCCTCTCTGACTCCACCCATTCTGCCCAGGCTCCTCCCATACCCCTCTGACCCCACCCATTCTGCCCAGGCTCCTCCTATACCCCTCCTATTTGACCCCACCCAATCTGACTAGGCTCCTCCTAAGCCCCTCCTCTGCTGTCTGACAAAACCCATTCTGCCCAGGCTCCTCCTATACCCCCTCCTCTCTGACTCCACCCATTCTGCCCAGGCTCCTCCTAAGCCACTCCCCTGCTGTCTGACCCCACCCATTCTGCCCAGGCTCCTCCTATACCCCTCCTATTTGACCCCACCCAATCTGACTTGGCTCCTCCTAAACCCCTCCTCTGCTGTCTGACCCCACCCATTCTGCCCAGGCTCCTCCTATACCCCCTCCTCTCTGACTCCACCCATTCTGCCCAGGCTCCTCCCATACCCGTCTGACCCCACCCATTCTGCCCAGGCTCCTCCCATACCCGTCTGACCCCACCCATTCTGCCCAGGCTCCTCCTATACCCCTCCTATTTGACCCCACCCAATTTGACTTGGCTCCTCCTATACCCCCTCCTCTCTGACTCCACCCATTCTGCCCAGGCTCCTCCCATACCCGTCTGACCCCACCCATTCTGCCCAGGCTCCTCCTATACCCCTCCTATTTGACCCCACCCACTCTGACTTGGCTCCTCCTAAACCCCTCCTCTGCTGTCTGACTCCACCCATTCTGCCCAGGCTCCTCCTATACCCCTCTTATTTGACCCCAATCTTACTAGGCTCCTCCTAAGCCCCTTCCCTGCTGTCTGACCCCACCCATTCTGCCCAGGCTCCTCCTATACCCCCTCCTCTCTGACTCCTCCCATTCTGCCCAGGCTCCTCCTATTTGACCCCACCCAATCTGACTAGGCTCCTCCTAAGCCCCTCCTCTCTGACTCCACCCATTCTGCCCAGGCTCCTCCTAAGCCCCTTCCCTGCTGTCTGACTCCACCCATTCTGCCCAGGCTCCTCCCATACCCGTCTGACCCCACCCATTCTGCCCAGGCTCCTCCTATACCCCTTCTCTCTGACCCCACCCAATCTGACTAGGCTCCTCCTAAGCCCCTCCTCTGCTGTCTGGCCCCACCCAACCTTCCCAGGCTCCTCCTATACCCCTTCTCTCTGACCCCACCCAATCTGACTAGGCTCCTCCTAAGCCCCTCCTCTGCTGTCTGACCCCACCCATTCTGCCCAGGCTCCTCCCATACACGTCTGACCCCACCCATTCTGCCCAGGCTCCTCCTATACCCCTCCTCTCTGAACCCACCCAATCTGACTAGGCTCCTCCTAAGCCCCTCCTCTGCTGTCTGGCCCCACCCAACCTTCCCAGGCTCCTCCCATACCCGTCTGACCCCACCCATTCTGCCCAGGCTCCTCCTAAGCCCCTCCTCTGCTGTCTGGGCCCAACCATTCTGCCCAGGCTGCTCCTATACCCCTCCTCTCTGACCCCACCCAATCTGACTAGGCTCCTCCTAAGCCCCTCCTCTGCTGTCTGACCCCACCCATTCTGCCCAGGCTCCTCCTAAGCCCCTCCTCTCTGACCCCACCCATTCTGCCCAGGCTCCTCCTAAGCCCCTCCTCTGCTGTCTGACCCCACCCATTCTGCCCAGGCTGCTCCTAAGCCCCTCCTCTCTGACCCCACCCATTCTGCCCAGGCTCCTCCTAAGCCCCTCCTCTGCTGTCTGGGCCCAACCATTCTGCCCAGGCTGCTCCTATACCCCTCCTCTCTGACCCCACCCAATCTGACTAGGCTCCTCCTAAGCCCCTCCTCTGATGTCTGACCCCACCCATTCTGCCCAGGCTCCTCCTAAGCCCCTCCTCTCTGACCCCACCCATTCTGCCCAGGCTCCTCCTATACCCCTCCTATTTCACCCCACCCACTCTGACTTGGCTCCTCCTAAACCCCTCCTCTGCTGTCTGACCCCACCCATTCTGCCCAGGCTCCTCCTATACCCCCCTCCGCTCTGACTCCACCCATTCTGACCAGGCTCCTCCCATACCTGTCTGACCCCACCCATTCTACCCAGGCTCCTTCCATACCTGTCTGACCCCACCCATTCTGCCCAGGCTCCTCCTATACCCCTCCTCTATGACCTTACCCATTCTGCCCAGGCTACTCCTCCTCCTATTTGACCCCACCCAATCTGACTAGGCTCCTCCTAAGCCCCTCCTCTGCTGTCTGACCCCACCCATTCTGCCCAGGCTCCTCCTATACCGCCTCCTCTCTGACTCCACCCATTCTGCCCAGGCTCCTCCTATTTGACCCCACCCAATCTGACTAGGCTCCTCCTAAGCCCCTCCTCTCTGACTCCACCCATTCTGCCCAGGCTCCTCCTAAGCCCCTCCTCTGCTGTCTGACCCAACCCATTCTGCCCAGGCTCCTCCCATACCTGTCTGACCCCACCCATTCTGCCCAGGCTCCTCCTATACCCCCCTCCGCTCTGACTCCACCCATTCTGCCCAGGCTCCTCCCATACCTGTCTGACTCCACCCATTCTGCCCAGGCTCCTCCCATACCTGTCTGACCCCACCCATTCTGCCCAGGCTCATCCTATACCCCCTCCTCTCTGACTCCACCCATTCTGCCCAGGCTCCTCCTATACCCCTCCTCTATGACCTTACCCATTCTGCCCAGGCTCCTCCTCCTCCTATTTGACCCCACCCAATCTGACTAGGCTCCTCCTAAGCCCCTCCTCTGCTGTCTGACTCCACCCATTCTGCCCAGGCTCCTCCTAAGCCCCTCCTCTCTGACCCCACTCATTCTGCCCAGGCTCCTCCTATACCCCTCCGACCTCACCCCCTCTGCTCAGGCTCCTCCTATACCCCCTCCCCTATACCCTTCCTCTCTGACCCCACCCATTCTGACTAGGCTCCTCCTAAACCCCTCCTCTCTGACTACTCCCATTCTGCCCAGGCTCCTCCCATACCAGTCTGATCCCACCCATTCTGCCCAGGCTCCTCCTATACCCCCCTCCTCTCTGACTCCACCCATTCTGCCCAGGCTCCTCCCATACCCCTCCTATTTGACCCCACCCAATCTGACTAGGCTCCTCCTAAGCCCCTCCTCTGCTGTCTGACCCCACCCAACCTTCCCAGGCTCCTCCTATACCCCTTCTCTCTGACCCCACCCAATCTGACTAGGCTCCTCCTAAGCCCCTCCTCTGCTGTCTGACCCCACCCATTCTGCCCAGGCTCCTCCTATACCGCCTCCTCTCTGACTCCACCCATTCTGCCCAGGCTCCTCCTATTTGACCCCACCCAATCTGACTAGGCTCCTCCTAAGCCCCTCCTCTCTGACTCCACCCATTCTGCCCAGGCTCCTCCTAAGCCACTCCCCTGCTGTCTGACCCCACCCATTCTGCCCAGGCTCCTCCTATACCCCCTCCTCTCTGACTCCACCCATTCTGCCCAGGCTCCTCCTAAGCCACTCCCCTGCTGTCTGACCCCACCCATTCTGCCCAGGCTCCTCCTATACCCCTCCTATTTGACCCCACCCAATCTGACTTGGCTCCTCCTAAACCCCTCCTCTGCTGTCTGACCCCACCCATTCTGCCCAGGCTCCTCCTATACCCCCTCCTCTCTGACTCCACCCATTCTGCCCAGGCTCCTCCCATACCCGTCTGACCCCACCCATTCTGCCCAGGCTCCTCCACCCATTCTGCCCAGGCTCCTCCCATACCCGTCTGACCCCACCCATTCTGCCCAGGCTCCTCCTATACCCCTCCTATTTGACCCCACCCACTCTGACTTGGCTCCTCCTAAACCCCTCCTCTGCTGTCTGACCCCACCCATTCTGCCCAGGCTCCTCCTATACCCCTCTTATTTGACCCCAATCTTACTAGGCTCCTCCTAAGCCCCTTCCCTGCTGTCTGACTCCTCCCATTCTGCCCAGGCTCCTCCTATTTGACCCCACCCAATCTGACTAGGCTCCTCCTAAGCCCCTCCTCTGCTGTCTGACCCCACCCATTCTGCCCAGGCTCCTCCCATACCCCCCTCCTCTCTGACTCCACCCATTCTGCCCAGGCTCCTCCCATACCCGTCTGACCCCACCCATTCTGCCCAGGCTCCTCCTATACCCCTTCTCTCTGACCCCACCCAATCTGACTAGGCTCCTCCTAAGCCCCTCTGCTGTCTAACCCCACCCATTGTGCCCGGGCTCCTCCTATACCCCTCCTCTCTGACCCCACCCATTCTGCCCAGGCTCCTCCTATTTGACCCCACCCAATCTGACTAGGTTCCTCCTAAGCCCCTCCTCTGCTGTCTGGCCCCACCCAACCTTCCCAGGCTCCTCCTATACCCCTTCTCTCTGACCCCACTAATTCTGCCCAGGCTCCTCCTAAGCCCCTCCTCTCTGACCCCACCCATTCTTCCCAGGCTCCTCCTAAGCCCCTCCTCTGCTGTCTGACCCCACCCATTCTGCCCAGGCTCCTCCTATACCCCTCCTATTTGACTCCAATCTGACTAGGCTCCTCCTAAGCCCCTCCTCTGCTGTCTGACCCCACCCATTCTGAGTAAGCTCCTCCTAAACCCCTCCTCTGCTGTCTGACCCCACCCATTCTGCCCAGGCTCCTCCTATACCCCCTCCTCTCTGACTCCACCCATTCTGCCCAGGCTCCTCCTATTTGACCCCACCCAATCTGACTAGGCTCCTCCTAAGCCCCTCCTCTCTGACTCCACCCATTCTGCCCAGGCTCCTCCCATACCAGTCTGACCCCACCCATTCTGCCCAGGCTCCTCCTATACCCCTCCTTTTTGACCCCACCCACTCTGACTTGGCTCCTCCTAAACCCCTCCTCTGCTGTCTGACCCCACCCATTCTGCCCAGGCTCCTCCTATACCCCCCTCCTCTCTGACTCCACCCATTCTGCCCAGGCTCCTCCCATACCTGTCTGACCCCACATATTCTGCCCAGGCTCCTCCTATACCCCTCCTCTATGACCTTACCCATTCTGCCCAGGCTCCTCCTCCTCCTATTTGACCCCACCCAATCTGACTAGGCTCCTCCTAAGCCCCTCCTCTGCTGTCTGACCCCACCCATTCTGCCCAGGCTCCTCCTATACCGCCTCCTCTCTGACTCCACCCATTCTGCCCAGGCTCCTCCTATTTGACCCCACCCAATCTGACTAGGCTCCTCCTAAGCCCCTCCTCTCTGACTCCACCCATTCTGCCCAGGCTCCTCCTAAGCCCCTCCTCTGCTGTCTGACCCCACCCATTCTGCCCAGGCTCCTCCTATACCCCCCTCCTCTCTGACTCCACCCATTCTGCCCAGGCTCCTCCCATACCTGTCTGACCCCACCCATTCTGCCCAGGCTCCTCCTATACCCCCTCCTCTCTGACTCCACCCATTCTGCCCAGGCTCCTCCTATACCCCTCCTCTATGACCTTACCCATTCTGCCCAGGCTCCTCCTCCTCCTATTTGACCCCACCCAATCTGACTAGGCTCCTCCTAAGCCCCTCCTCTGCTGTCTGACCCCACCCATTCTGCCCAGGCTCCTCCTATACCCCCTCCTCTCTGACTCCACCCATTCTGCCCAGGCTCCTCCTAAGCCCCTCCTCTCTGACCCCACTCATTCTGCCCAGGCTCCTCCTATACCCTTCCTCTCTGACCCCACCCAATCTGACTAGGCTCCTCCTATACCCCTCCGACCTCACCCCCTCTGCTCAGGCTCCTCCTATACCCCCTCCCCTATACCCTTCCTCTCTGACCCCACCCAATCTGACTAGGCTCCTCCTATACCCCCTCCTTTCTGATTCCACCCATTCTGCCCAGGCTCCTCCTATTTGACCCCACCCAATCTGACTTGGCTCCTCCTAAACCCCTCCTCTGCTGTCTGACCCCACCCATTCTGCCCAGGCTCCTCCTATACCCCCTCCTCTCTGACTCCACCCATTCTGCAAGGCTCCTCCCATACCCGTCTGACCCCACCCATTCTGCCCAGGCTCCTCCTATACCCCCTCCTATTTGACCCCACCCACTCTGACTTGGCTCCTCCTAAACCCCTCTGCTGTCTGACCCCACCCATTCTGCCCAGGCTCCTCCTATACCCCCCTCCTCTCTGACTCCACCCATTCTGCCTAGGCTCCTCCCATACCCGTATGACCCCACCCATTCTGCCCAGGCTCCTCCTAAGCCCCTCCTCTGCTGTCTGACCCCACCCATTCTGCCCAAGCTCCTCCTATACCCCTCCTCTCTGAACCCACCCAATCTGACTAGGCTCATCCTAAGCCCCTCCTCTGCTGTCTGACCCCACCCATTCTGCCCAGGCTCCTCCTATTTGACCCCACCCAATCTGACTAGGTTCCTCCTAAGCCCCTCCTCTGCTGTCTGGCCCCACCCATTCTGCCCAGGCTCCTCCTATACCCCCTCCTCTCTGACCCCACCCATTCTGCCCAGGCTCCTCCTAAGCCCCTCCTCTCTGACCCCACCCAATCTGACTAGGCTCCTCCTATACCCCCTCCTCTCTGACCCCACCCATTCTGCCCAGGCTGCTCCTAAGCCCCTCCTCTCTGACCCCACCCATTCTGCCCAGGCTCCTCCTAAGCCCCTTCTCTGCTGTCTGGGCCCAACCATTCTGCCCAGGCTGCTCCTATACCCCTCCTCTCTGACCCCACCCAATCTGACTAGGCTCCTCCTAAGCCCCTCCTCTGCTGTCTGACCCCACCCATTCTGCCCAGGCTCCTCCTATACCCCTCCTCTCTGACCCCACCCAATCTGACTAAGCTCCTCCTAAACCCCTCCTCTGCTGTCTGACCCCACCCATTCTGCCCAGGCTCCTCCTATACCCCCTCCTCTCTGACTCCACCCACTCTGCCCAGGCTCCTCCTATTTGACCCCACCCAATCTGACTTGGCTCCTCCTAAACCCCTCCTCTGCTGTCTGACCCCACCCATTCTGCCCAGGCTCCTCCTATACCCCCCTCCTCTCTGACTCCACCCATTCTGCCCAGGCTCCTCCCATACCTGTCTGACCCCACCCATTCTACCCAGGCTCCTCCCATACCTGTCTGACCCCACCCATTCTGCCCAGGCTCCTCCTATACCCCTCCTCTATGACCTTACCCATTCTGCCCAGGCTCCTCCTCCTCCTATTTGACCCCACCCAATCTGACTAGGCTCCTCCTAAGCCCCTCCTCTGCTGTCTGACCCCACCCATTCTGCCCAGGCTCCTCCTATACCGCCTCCTCTCTGACTCCACCCATTCTGCCCAGGCTCCTCCTATTTGACCCCACCCAATCTGACTAGGCTCCTCCTAAGCCCCTCCTCTCTGACTCCACCCATTCTGCCCAGGCTCCTCCTAAGCCCCTCCTCTGCTGTCTGACCCAACCCATTCTGCCCAGGCTCCTCCTATACCCCCCTCTCTGACTCCACCCATTCTGCCCAGGCTCCTCCCATACCTGTCTGACCCCACCCATTCTGCCCAGGCTCCTCCTATACCCCCCTCCGCTCTGACTCCACCCATTCTGCCCAGGCTCCTCCCATACCTGTCTGACTCCACCCATTCTGCCCAGGCTCCTCCCATACCTGTCTGACCCCACCCATTCTGCCCAGGCTCCTCCTATACCCCCTCCTCTCTGACTCCACCCATTCTGCCCAGGCTCCTCCTATACCCCTCCTCTATGACCTTACCCATTCTGCCCAGGCTCCTCCTCCTCCTATTTGACCCCACCCAATCTGACTAGGCTCCTCCTAAGCCCCTCCTCTGCTGTCTGACCCCACCCATTCTGCCCAGGCTCCTCCTATACCCCCTCCTCTCTGACTCCACCCATTCTGCCCAGGCTCCTCCTAAGCCCCTCCTCTCTGACCCCACTCATTCTGCCCAGGCTCCTCCTATACCCTTCCTCTCTGACCCCACCCAATCTGACTAGGCTCCTCCTATACCCCTCCGACCTCACCCCCTCTGCTCAGGCTCCTCCTATACCCCCTTCCCTATACCCTTCCTCTCTGACCCCACCCATTCTGACTAGGCTCCTCCTAAACCCCTCCTCTCTGACTACTCCCATTCTGCCCAGGCTCCTCCTATACCCCCTCCTCTCTGACTACTCCCATTCTGCCCAGGCTCCTCCCATACCAGTCTGACCCCACCCATTCTGCCCAGGCTCCTCCTATACCCCCTCCTCTCTGACTCCACCCATTCTGCCCAGGCTCCTCCCATACCCCTCTGACCCCACCCATTCTGCCCAGGCTCCTCCTATACCCCTCCTATTTGACCCCACCCAATCTGACTAGGCTCCTCCTAAGCCCCTCCTCTGCTGTCTGACCCCACCCATTCTGCCCAGGCTCCTCCTATACCCCCTCCTCTCTGACTCCACCCATTCTGCCCAGGCTCCTCCTAAGCCACTCCCCTGCTGTCTGACCCCACCCATTCTGCCCAGGCTCCTCCTATACCCCTCCTATTTGACCCCACCCAATCTGACTTGGCTCCTCCTAAACCCCTCCTCTGCTGTCTGACCCCACCCATTCTGCCCAGGCTCCTCCTATACCCCCTCCTCTCTGACTCCACCCATTCTGCCCAGGCTCCTCCCATACCCGTCTGACCCCACCCATTCTGCCCAGGCTCCTCCCATACCCGTCTGACCCCACCCATTCTGCCCAGGCTCCTCCTATACCCCTCCTATTTGACCCCACCCAATCTGACTTGGCTCCTCCTATACCCCCTCCTCTCTGACTCCACCCATTCTGCCCAGGCTTCTCCCATACCCGTCTGACCCCACCCATTCTGCCCAGGCTCCTCCTATACCCCTCCTATTTGACCCCACCCACTCTGACTTGGCTCCTCCTAAACCCCTCCTCTGCTGTCTGACCCCACCCATTCTGCCCAGGCTCCTCCCATACCCCTCTTATTTGACCCCAATCTTACTAGGCTCCTCCTAAGCCCCTTCCCTGCTGTCTGACTCCACCCATTCTGCCCAGGCTCCTCCTATACCCCCTCCTCTCTGACTCCTCCCATTCTGTCCAGGCTCCTCCTATTTGACCCCACCCAATCTGACTAGGCTCCTCCTAAGCCCCTCCTCTCTGACTCCACCCATTCTGCCCAGGCTCCTCCTAAGCCCCTCCTCTGCTGTCTGACCCCACCAATTCTGCCCAGGCTCCTCCCATACCAGTCTGACCCCACCCATTCTGCCCAGGCTCCTCCTATACCCCCCTCCTCTCTGACTCCACCCATTCTGCCCAGGCTCCTCCCATACCCGTCTGACCCCACCCATTCTGCCCAGGCTCCTCCTATACCCCTTCTCTCTGACCCCACCCAATCTGACTAGGCTCCTCCTAAGCCCCTCCTCTGCTGTCTGACCCCACCCATTGTGCCCGGGCTCCTCCTATACCCCTCCTCTCTGACCCCACCCATTCTGCCCAGGCTCCTCCTAAGCCACTCCCCTGCTGTCTGACCCCACCCATTCTGCCCAGGCTCCTCCCATACCCGTCTGACCCCACCCATTCTGCCCAGGCTCCTCCTATACCCCTCCTATTTGACCCCACCCAATCTGACTTGGCTCCTCCTATACCCCCTCCTCTCTGACTCCACCCATTCTGCCCAGGCTCCTCCTATACCCCCCTCCTCTCTGACTCCACCCATTCTGCCCAGGCTCTTCCCATACCCGTCTGACCCCACCCATTCTGCCCAGGCTCCTCCTATACCCCTTCTCTCTGACCCCACCCAATCTGACTAGGCTCCTCCTAAGCCCCTCCTCTGCTGTCTGGCCCCACCCAACTTTCCCAGGCTCCTCCTATACCCCTTCTCTCTGACCCCACGCAATCTGACTAGGCTCCTCCTAAGCCCCTCCTCTGCTGTCTGACCCCACCCATTCTGCCCAGGCTCCTCCCATACCCGTCTGACCCCACCCATTCTGCCCAGGCTCCTCCTATACCCCTCCTCTATGACCTTACCCATTCTGCCCAGGCTCCTCCTCCTCCTATTTGACCCCACCCAATCTGACTAGGCTCCTCCTAAGCCCCTCCTCTGCTGTCTGACCCCACCCATTCTGCCCAGGCTCCTCCTATTTGACCCCACCCAATCTGACTAGGTTCCTCCTAAGCCCCTCCTCTGCTGTCTGACCCCACCCATTCTGCCCAGGCTCTTCCTATACCCCCTCCTCTCTGACCCCACCCATTCTGCCCAGGCTCCTCCTATTTGACCCCACCCAATCTGACTAGGTTCCTCCTAAGCCCCTCCTCTGCTGTCTGGCCCCACCCAACCTTCCCAGGCTCCTCCTATACCCCTTCTCTCTGACCCCACCCAATCTGACTAGGCTCCTCCTAAGCCCCTCCTCTGCTGTCTGACCCCACCCATTCTGCCCAGGCTCCTCCTAAGCCCCTCCTCTCTGACCCCACCCATTCTGCCCAGGCTCCTCCTAAGCCCCTCCTCTGCTGTCTGACCCCTCCCATTCTGCCCAGGCTCCTCACATACCCCTCCTATTTGACTCCAATCTGACTAGGCTCCTCCTAAGCCCCTCCTCTGCTGTCTGACCCCACCCATTCTGAGTAAGCTCCTCCTAAACCCCTCCTCTGCTGTCTGACCCCACCCATTCTGCCCAGGCTCCTCCTATACCCCCTCCTCTCTGACTCCACCCATTCTGCCCAGGCTCCTCCTATTTGACCCCACCCAATCTGACTAGGCTCCTCCTAAGCCCCTCCTCTCTGACTCCACCCATTCTGCCCAGGCTCCTCCCATACCAGTCTGACCCCACCCATTCTGCCCAGGCTCCTCCTATACCCCTCCTATTTGACCCCACCCACTCTGACTTGGCTCCTCCTAAACCCCTCCTCTGCTGTCTGACCCCACCCATTCTGCCCAGGCTCCTCCTATACCCCCCTCCTCTCTGACTCCACCCATTCTGCCCAGGCTCCTCCTCCTCCTATTTGACCCCACCCAATCTGACTAGGCTCCTCCTAAGCCCCTCCTCTGCTGTCTAACCCCACCCATTCTGCCCAGGCTCCTCCTATACCGCCTCCTCTCTGACTCCACCCATTCTGCCCAGGCTCCTCCTATTTGACCCCACCCAATCTGACTAGGCTCCTCCTAAGCCCCTCCTCTCTGACTCCACCCATTCTGCCCAGGCTCCTCCTAAGCCCCTCCTCTGCTGTCTGACCCCACCCATTCTGCCCAGGCTCCTCCTATACCCCCCTCCTCTCTGACTCCACCCATTCTGCCCAGGCTCCTCCCATACCTGTCTGACCCCACCCATTCTGCCCAGGCTCCTCCTATACCCCCTCCTCTCTGACTCCACCCATTCTGCCCAGGCTCCTCCTATACCCCTCCTCTATGACCTTACCCATTCTGCCCAGGCTCCTCCTCCTCCTATTTGACCCCACCCAATCTGACTAGGCTCCTCCTAAGCCCCTCCTCTGCTGTCTGACCCCACCCATTCTGCCCAGGCTCCTCCTATACCCCCTCCTCTCTGACTCCACCCATTCTGCCCAGGCTCCTCCTAAGCCCCTCCTCTCTGACCCCACTCATTCTGCCCAGGCTCCTCCTATACCCTTCCTCTCTGACCCCACCCAATCTGACTAGGCTCCTCCTATACCCCTCCGACCTCACCCCCTCTGCTCAGGCTCCTCCTATACTCCCTCCCCTATACCCTTCCTCTCTGACCCCACCCAATCTGACTAGGCTCCTCCTCTACCCCCTCCTTTCTGATTCCACCCATTCTGCCCAGGCTCCTCCTATTTGACCCCACCCAATCTGACTTGGCTCCTCCTAAACCCCTCCTCTGCTGTCTGACCCCACCCATTCTGCCCAGGCTCCTCCTATACCCCCTCCTCTCTGACTCCACCCATTCTGCCCAGGCTCCTCCCATACCCGTCTGACCCCACCCATTCTGCCCAGGCTCCTCCTATACCCCCTCCTATTTGACCCCACCCACTCTGACTTGGCTCCTCCTAAACCCCTCTGCTGTCTGACCCCACCCATTCTGCCCAGGCTCCTCCTATACCCCCCTCCTCTCTGACTCCACCCATTCTGCCCAGGCTCCTCCCATACCCGTATGACCCCACCCATTCTGCCCAGGCTCCTCCTAAGCCCCTCCTCTGCTGTCTGACCCCACCCATTCTGCCCAAGCTCCTCCTATACCCCTCCTCTCTGAACCCACCCAATCTGACTAGGCTCCTCCTAAGCCCCTCCTCTGCTGTCTGACCCCACCCATTCTGCCCAGGCTCCTCCTATTTGACCCCACCCAATCTGACTAGGTTCCTCCTAAGCCCCTCCTCTGCTGTCTGGCCCCACCCATTCTGCCCAGGCTCCTCCTATACCCCCTCCTCTCTGACCCCACCCATTCTGCCCAGGCTCCTCCTAAGCCCCTCCTCTCTGACCCCACCCATTCTGCCCAGGCTCCTCCTAAGCCCCTCCTCTGCTGTCTGACCCCACCCATTCTGCCCAGGCTCCTCCTAAGCCCCTCCTCTGCTGTCTGGGCTTAACCATTCTGCCCAGGCTGCTCCTATACCCCTCCTCTCTGACCCCACCCAATCTGACTAGGCTCCTCCTAAGCCCCTCCTCTGCTGTCTGACCCCACCCATTCTGCCCAGGCTCCTCCTAAGCCCCTCCTCTCTGACCCCACCCATTCTGCCCAGGCTCCTCCTAAGCCCCTCCTCTGCTGTCTGACCCCACCCATTCTGCCCAGGCTGCTCCTAAGCCCCTCCTCTCTGACCCCACCCATTCTGCCCAGGCTCCTCCTAAGCCCCTCCTCTGCTGTCTGGGCCCAACCATTCTGCCCAGGCTGCTCCTATACCCCTCCTCTCTGACCCCACCCAATCTGACTAGGCTCCTCCTAAGCCCCTCCTCTGCTGTCTGACCCCACCCAACCTTCCCAGGCTCCTCCTATACCCCTTCTCTCTGACCCCACCCAATCTGACTAGGCTCCTCCTAAGCCCCTCCTCTGCTGTCTGACCCCACCCATTCTGCCCAGGCTCCTCCTATACCCCTCCTCTCTGACCCCACCCAATCTGACTAAGCTCCTCCTAAACCCCTCCTCTGCTGTCTGACCCCACCCATTCTGCCCAGGCTCCTCCTATACCCCCTCCTCTCTGACTCCACCCACTCTGCCCAGGCTCCTCCTATTTGACCCCACCCAATCTGACTTGGCTCCTCCTAAACCCCTCCTCTGCTGTCTGACCCCACCCATTCTGCCCAGGCTCCTCCTATACCCCCCTCCTCTCTGACTCCACCCATTCTGCCCAGGCTCCTCCCATACCTGTCTGACCCCACCCATTCTACCCAGGCTCCTCCCATACCTGTCTGACCCCACCCATTCTGCCCAGGCTCCTCCTATACCCCTCCTCTATGACCTTACCCATTCTGCCCAGGCTCCTCCTCCTCCTATTTGACCCCACCCAATCTGACTAGGCTCCTCCTAAGCCCCTCCTCTGCTGTCTGACCCCACCCATTCTGCCCAGGCTCCTCCTATACCGCCTCCTCTCTGACTCGACCCATTCTGCCCAGGCTCCTCCTATTTGACCCCACCCAATCTGACTAGGCTCCTCCTAAGCCCCTCCTCTCTGACTCCACCCATTCTGCCCAGGCTCCTCCTAAGCCCCTCCTCTGCTGTCTGACCCAACCCATTCTGCCCAGGCTCCTCCTATACCCCCTCCTCTCTGACTCCACCCATTCTGCCCAGGCTCCTCCTATACCCCTCCTCTATGACCTTACCCATTCTGCCCAGGCTCCTCCTCCTACTATTTGACCCCACCCAATCTGACTAGGCTCCTCCTAAGCCCCTCCTCTGCTGTCTGACCCCACCCATTCTGCCCAGGCTCCTCCTATACCCCCTCCTCTCTGACTCCACCCATTCTGCCCAGGCTCCTCCTAAGCCCCTCCTCTCTGACCCCACTCATTCTGCCCAGGCTCCTCCTATACCCTTCCTCTCTGACCCCACCCAATCTGACTAGGCTCCTCCTATACCCCTCCGACCTCACCCCCTCTGCTCAGGCTCCTCCTATACCCCCTCCCCTATACCCTTCCTCTCTGACCCCACCCAATCTGACTAGGCTCCTCCTAAACCCCTCCTCTGCTGTCTGACCCCACCCATTCTGCCCAGGCTCCTCCTATACCCCCTCCTCTCTGACTCCTCCCATTCTGCCCAGGCTCCTCCCATACCAGTCTGACCCCACCCATTCTGCCCAGGCTCCTCCTATACCCCCCTCCTCTCTGACTCCACCCATTCTGCCCAGGCTCCTCCCATACCCCTCTGACCCCACCCATTCTGCCCAGGCTCCTCCTATACCCCCTCCTCTCTGACTCCACCCATTCTGCCCAGGCTCCTCCTAAGCCACTCCCCTGCTGTCTGACCCCACCCATTCTGCCCAGGCTCCTCCTAAGCCCCTCCTCTGCTGTCTGACCCCACCCATTCTGCCCAGGTTCTTCCTATACCCCCTCCTCTCTGACTCCACCCATTCTGCCCAGGCTCCTCCCATACCCGTCTGACCCCACCCATTCTGCCCAGGCTCCTCCTATACCCCTCCTATTTGACCCCACCCAATCTGACTTGGCTCCTCCTAAACCCCTCCTCTGCTGTCTGACCCCACCCATTCTGCCCAGGCTCCTCCTATACCCCCTCCTCTTTGACTCCACCCATTCTGCCCAGGCTCCTCCCATACCCGTCTGACCCCACCCATTCTGCCCAGGCTCCTCCCATACCCGTCTGACCCCACCCATTCTGCCCAGGCTCCTCCTATACCCCTCCTATTTGACCCCACCCAATCTGACTTGGCTCCTCCTAAACCCCTCCTCTGCTGTCTGACCCCACCCATTCTGCCCAGGCTCCTCCTATACCCCCTCCTCTCTGACTCCACCCATTCTGCCCAGGCTCCTCCCATACCCGTCTGACCCCACCCATTCTGCCCAGGCTCCTCCCATACCCGTCTGACCCCACCCATTCTGCCCAGGCTCCTCCTATACCCCTCCTATTTGACCCCACCCAATTTGACTTGGCTCCTCCTATACCCCCTCCTCTCTGACTCCACCCATTCTGCCCAGGCTCCTCCCATACCCGTCTGACCCCACCCATTCTGCCCAGGCTCCTCCTATACCCCTCCTATTTGACCCCACCCACTCTGACTTGGCTCCTCCTAAACCCCTCCTCTGCTGTCTGACTCCACCCATTCTGCCCAGGCTCCTCCTATACCCCTCTTATTTGACCCCAATCTTACTAGGCTCCTCCTAAGCCCCTTCCCTGCTGTCTGACCCCACCCATTCTGCCCAGGCTCCTCCTATACCCCCTCCTCTCTGACTCCTCCCATTCTGCCCAGGCTCCTCCTATTTGACCCCACCCAATCTGACTAGGCTCCTCCTAAGCCCCTCCTCTCTGACTCCACCCATTCTGCCCAGGCTCCTCCTAAGCCCCTTCCCTGCTGTCTGACTCCACCCATTCTGCCCAGGCTCCTCCCATACCCGTCTGACCCCACCCATTCTGCCCAGGCTCCTCCTATACCCCTTCTCTCTGACCCCACCCAATCTGACTAGGCTCCTCCTAAGCCCCTCCTCTGCTGTCTGGCCCCACCCAACCTTCCCAGGCTCCTCCTATACCCCTTCTCTCTGACCCCACCCAATCTGACTAGGCTCCTCCTAAACCCCTCCTCTGCTGTCTGACTCCACCCATTCTGCCCAGGCTCCTCCTATACCCCTCTTATTTGACCCCAATCTTACTAGGCTCCTCCTAAGCCCCTTCCCTGCTGTCTGACCCCACCCATTCTACCCAGGCTCCTCCCATACCTGTCTGACCCCACCCATTCTGCCCAGGCTCCTCCTATACCCCTCCTCTCTGACCCCACCCATTCTGCCCAGGCTCCTCCTAAGCCCCTCCTCTGCTGTCTGACCCCACCCATTCTGCCCAGGCTCCTCCTATACCCCCTCCTCTCTGACTCCACCCATTCTGCCCAGGCTCCTCCTAAGCCACTCCCCTGCTGTCTGACCCCACCCATTCTGCCCAGGCTCCTCCTAAGCCCCTCCTCTGCTGTCTGACCCCACCCATTCTGCCCAGGTTCTTCCTATACCCCCTCCTCTCTGACTCCACCCATTCTGCCCAGGCTCCTCCCATACCCGTCTGACCCCACCCATTCTGCCCAGGCTCCTCCTATACCCCTCCTATTTGACCCCACCCAATCTGACTAGGCTCCTCCTAAGCCCCTCCTCTGCTGTCTGACCCCACCCAACCTGCCCAGGGTCCTCCTCCTACAGACAACACCCATTCTCTTTCTTTCACTTTCCACACCTATTTTACTTACCGACCAATCTGCAATCCCTCTTTCGCTAGGCATGATTCCACTCTTACACAACACACAGACACATTTTACTTACCTGGTGCCGAACCCGGGATTTGAACCCTGGTTGCCTGGATGGAAGGCAGGAACTTACCCACTGGACCACACTGGTTTCCATGTAAGTAGCCTATCAAATTGTCCTTATGTCATGGTCATCCTTTTAATGTGCAATGGAAGCCACAGGGAAGGACACCAAGGCCTGTATGTTGCTTATAGTTACTACTGCAATCCTCTAGACCACCAAGGAGCTATAGCTCAAAGGTAAGGCTTGTACCTTTGGTGGGGACAGCCCTCACAGGCCAGGGTTCGAATCCTGCCAGTGCTGTAGAAGTATCCCAAGGTGGGAAATTTTCAAACAGTGATTTTCTTTTTTTCTTTTTTGCTAAGTGTTTTTCTGGTTTCCATGTAATTAGCCTATCAAATTGTCTGTATGTCATGGTCATCCATTTAATGTGCAATGGAAGCCACAGGAAAGGACACCAAGGCCTGTATGTTGCTTATAGTTACTACTGCAATCCTCCAGACTACCAAGGAGCTATAGCTCAAAGGTAAGGCTTGTACCTTTGGTGGGGACAGCCCTCACAGGCCAGGGTTCGAATCCTGCCAGTGCCGTAGAAGTATCCCAAGGTGGGAAATTTTCAAACAGTGGTTTTCTTTTTTTTTTTGTTGCTAAGTGTTTTTCTGGTTTCCATGTAAGTAGCCTATCAAATTGTCCTTATGTCATGGTTATCCATTTAATGTGCAATGGAAGCCACAGGAAAGGACACCAAGGCCTGTATGTTGCTTATAGTTACTACTGCAATCCTCCAGACCACCAAGGAGCTATAGCTCAAAGGTAAGGCTTGTACCTTTGGTGGGGACAGCCCTCACAGGCCAGAGTTCGAATCCTGTCAGTGCTGTAGAAGTATCCCAAGGTGGGAAATTTTCAAACAGTGATTTCCTTTTTTTTTTTTGTTGCTAAGTGTTTTTCTGGTTTCCATGTAAGTAGCCTATCAAATTGTCCTTATGTCATGGTCATCCATTTAATGTGCAATGGAAGCCACAGGAAAGGACACCAAGGCCTGTATGTTGCTTATAGTTACTACTGCATTCCTCTAGACCACCAAGGAGTTAGCTCAAATGTAAGGCTTGTACCTTTGGGGGGGACAGCCCTCACAGGCCAGGGTTCGAATCCTGCCAGTGCTGTAGAAGTATCCAAAGGTGGGAAATTTTCAAACAGTGTTTTTTTTTTTGCTAGTGGTTTTTTTGGCAGGTGTCTCCCAACATTTCATATGTTTTCTCTCATGACCTTCTACCAACCGCCCTATTTCTCAAGTAGGTGCTAGGAACAAGGCCTTATCTTCCTTTATCAATGTCGTCATTCTTTGTCCTTTAAGTTTGGTGAATTGCAGAGTGCAATTGTGGTATTGGGGGTTATAACTGAGCACAAGAATGCGAGGATGGTGCTACACTTATTGTAAAATAGGTTGGTTGATGGTGATTTTTCATTTTAGTGTGAGCCACTCGCTCAAATCAGAGGTTTGGTGCCAGTGAGCTTGGATAGAAATAAAGGTCAAGTATGAGCTCTGGCTAATGAAATGATGGGTCGAGTTTGAGGCTAGCTAGAGTCCATTTATTAGGTGCAATAAGAAGTTGGAAAGATTGTTTCCTTTAAGAGACAGACAAGAGCAGAGTCAAGCCTTTGCTCTAGTAGATCTGCATCATGCCTGCTGCAGGATGTGAAGGAGTGGACCTCCACAGCAGTGCGTTGTGCCGGGCTGGGCTGCACTGGGCTGGGCTGGGCCTGCCCTGGCATCTTGGATTTATTCACCCACCTCCTTCCTTTGAAGAACGCTCACGAACGGCCACGAACGGCCTTGTTCTGTACACAGGCGGACAGCAGGCAATTTAGGACCCTGCTAAATGATGGTGATGTCCCCATGTGCTTCCTTCGAGTGGCAAAATCCTTTGTCTAAGGCAGGTGGGCTTTTTTACAATTTGGTTGAAGACCATATGTTGGAGGCAGTATCACGGCACAAGCCGCCGACCGTCTCAGAAGAAAGTATGCATGGGAGGACATTATTTGCATAGGAGAGCCCTCTTCTCAGTCCCATTCTTAAGCTGCAGTGGCCATGAAGTGTTACTAGTGGGCAGCAGTATGAACAAAAGAGCACACTGAGGCTTTTCTTCTTCTTGCTGACATGATTCTTGGTCATTTTTGTCTTGCAGGGCCTAAGGAGTGAAGGACTACGATGACTGAGGGGATGAGGAATGGCTGGCCTGTATTTGTGGTGAAGGGGGAACATTTGGAAGGTAAACAGCAAGATGAAAGCGTCAAAGCATATATGTTTGCTGAGTGATTGAGTCTGTGTGTCACTTGTCTCTTTGTAGGGACATGTGAGAAAGGAACAGCAGCACCATAGACTTCAGGTGGGAGAGCAAGCAAGGATGAATATTTCCCTCAAATCCAAATACTTACAGCACCTCAAAGATGACAAGTGCGATATGATGTTCTGCAATTGCAAGGATTTGCCATGTGTGGTGCATAAATATGCATGGTTAGTGAGGTTTTTCCCAGAATGTGAGTATCGTTAGGCTGGCAAATGTCAGGCACTCCTTTGGGGGTATGAGGCCAAGAAAAAATTTGGGAAGTTTGCTACAGTCATCTGTAGGATCGAAAGACACTGGGGAATCGTTACAGAGGGAGCCAGGCTGCACAAAACGTGGTAACAGTTGGACAGAAATCTTTAGCAGGACTTTTGACTACCCCCAATGTGGGACCAGGACCGCAGTACCTCTCTGTCTCTGAAATGTATTTTGACCTCTGGGCACCACCATCTCAATGCCCCTCAAATGTTCCCTCCTGGAACCCCAGCTTTGGTAGTGCATCAACCAGGTTTCAATCATTTGAGTGACCACAAACACCCTTGCTATGTGCCTTCCATTTACATTCAGTCAGTAACCCAGCTGCTTCGTTCGCTATTGAATCTCAAGTGACAGTTGGATGCACATTGCAGGGGTATACAGGCATTTACCGTACTGTACAGCCCCTCTCAGTACAGTCAGACTACACTTCTTAAAATCATAAATACATGTTTTGTCCAACAGTAAGGCCGGGCCTTTCCTCTGTAGTTCATAGCCAACGTAAGGAGGAAAAAATAAGCTGAAGAGCATGCCAAAATTCTCTACAGACACTGCCAATCCTCACACTGCCTATTTGCATGCCGAGGTTATTCACTATGACCCACCAAACCAATTGGCAACAGTAGCCTCTCTCTGCCTCATTCGTATGCTCCGATGCCACCTTTATTTAGCAAATGTTAGTGCTCTAGGATTTCATAGCACGATTCGCTATAGCCTCTTTTTTCAACAGAAATGTCCTAAAGGTACCTATACCAATCTGCTGGGTGGGGAGGAGGGGGGCTGCTGCTGCTGGCAGTAAAATTTTGGGGCACCCCACCTGCAAAAATACATTCACATGCTCCTTGTTGTACCTTTCAATACCATAACTGCAGCAGAATCGTATGGTGACCCCTGTTGGTAACAGAAACTGTCAAACAGCTTTTTGCCACCCCCCCTCCCCCGTTGCCCCTAACCATTTGGGGTACACCCCATGAGGGAGGATCAGAGCAATAAAAAATAATGGTAGCCCCCCCAAAAAAGTACCTGGAAGGCATGCCATTCTGTGCACCTCATCGCTCTTCACGTTGCGCCTAAGCACCTTTTAATACTGCTCCCCGACTGCCCCCTCCCAACAGAAATCAGAAAGTATAGGGGGTGCATTAAAAAAGTGTTTGCAGTTCCCCACCATAAGTCAGGATCCTCCTCCATCTATGACCCCTTCCTAGGCCCTCAGACCCCACCCATTCTGCCCAGGCTCCTCCTATTTGACCACACCCAATCTGACTAGGCTCCTCCTTAACCCCTCCTCCGCTCTCTGACCCCACCCAATCTGACTAGGCTCCTCCTATACCCCCTCCTCTCTGACTCCACCCATTCTGCTCAGGCTCCTCCCATACCCCTCTGACCCCACCCATTCTGCCCAGGCTCCTCCTATACCCCTCTTATTTGACCCCAATCTGACTAGGCTCCTCCTAAGCCCCTCCTCCTCTGCTGTGTGACCCCACCCATTCTGACTAAGCTCCTCCTAAACCCCTCCTCTGCTGTCTGACCCCACCCATTCTGCCCAGGCTCCTCCTATACCCCCTCCTCTCTGACTCCACCCATTCTGCCCAGGCTCCTCCCATACCAGTCTGACCCCACCCATTCTGCCCAGGCTCCTCCTATACCCCTCCTATTTGACCCCACCCACTCTGACTTGGCTCCTCCTAAACCCCTCCTCCTCTGCTGTCTGACCCCACCCATTCTGCCCAGGCTCCTCCTATACCCCCCTCCTCTCTGACTCCACCCATTCCGCCCAGGCTCCTCCCATACCTGTCTGACCCCACCCATTCTGCCCAGGCTCCTCCCATACCTGTCTGACCCCACCCATTCTGCCCAGGCTCCTCCTATACCCCTCCTCTATGACCTTACCCATTCTGCCCAGGCTCCTCCTCCTCCTATTTGACCCCACCCAATCTGACTAGGCTCCTCCTAAGCCCCTCCTCTGCTGTCTGACCCCACCCATTCTGCCCAGGCTCCTCCTATTTGACCCCACCCAATCTGACTAGGTTCCTCCTAAGCCCCTCCTCTGCTGTCTGACCCCACCCATTCTGCCCAGGCTCTTCCTATACCCCCTCCTCTCTGACCCCACCCATTCTGCCCAGGCTCCTCCTATTTGACCCCACCCAATCTGACTAGGTTCCTCCTAAGCCCCTCCTCTGCTGTCTGGCCCCACCCAACCTACCCAGGCTCCTCCTATACCCCTTCTCTCTGACCCCACCCAATCTGACTAGGCTCCTCCTAAGCCCCTCCTCTGCTGTCTGACCCCACCCATTCTGCCCAGGCTCCTCCTAAGCCCCTCCTCTCTGACCCCACCCATTCTGCCCAGGCTCCTCCTAAGCCCCTCCTCTGCTGTCTGACCCCACCCATTCTGCCCAGGCTCCTCCTATACCCCTCCTCTATGACCTTACCCATTCTGCCCAGGCTCCTCCTCCTCCTATTTGACCCCACCCAATCTGACTAGGCTCCTCCTAAGCCCCTCCTCTGCTGTCTGACCCCACCCATTCTGCCCAGGCTCCTCCTATTTGACCCCACCCAATCTGACTAGGTTCCTCCTAAGCCCCTCCTCTGCTGTCTGACTCCACCCATTCTGCCCAGGCTCTTCCTATTTGACCCCACCCAATCTGACTAGGTTCCTCCTAAGCCCCTCCTCTGCTGTCTGGCCCCACCCAACCTACCCAGGCTCCTCCTATACCCCTTCTCTCTGACCCCACCCAATCTGACTAGGCTCCTCCTAAGCCCCTCCTCTGCTGTCTGACCCCACCCATTCTGCCCAGGCTCCTCCTAAGCCCCTCCTCTCTGACCCCACCCATTCTGCCCAGGCTCCTCCTAAGCCCCTCCTCTGCTGTCTGACCCCACCCATTCTGCCCAGGCTCCTCCTATACCCCTCCTATTTGACCCCAATCTGACTAGGCTTCTCTTAAGCCCCTCCTCTGCTGTCTGACCCCACCCATTCTGCCCAGGCTCCTCCTATACCCCCTCCTCTCTGACTCCACCCATTCTGCCCAGGCTCCTCCTATTTGACCCCACCCAATCTGACTAGGCTCCTCCTAAGCCCCTCCTCTCTGACTCCACCCATTCTGCCCAGGCTCCTCCCATACCAGTCTGACCCCACCCATTCTGCCCAGGCTCCTCCTATACCCCTCCTATTTGACCCCACCCACTCTGACTTGGCTCCTCCTAAACCCCTCCTCTGCTGTCTGACCCCACCCATTCTGCCCAGGCTCCTCCTATACCCCCCTCCTCTCTGACTCCACCCATTCTGCCCAGGCTCCTCCCATACCTGTCTGACCCCACCCATTCTGCCCAGGCTCCTCCTATACCCCTCCTCTATGACCTTACCCATTCTGCCCAGGCTCCTCCTCCTCCTATTTGACCCCACCCAATCTGACTAGGCTCCTCCTAAGCCCCTCCTCTGCTGTCTGACCCCACCCATTCTGCCCAGGCTCCTCCTATACCGCCTCCTCTCTGACTCCACCCATTCTGCCCAGGCTCCTCCTATTTGACCCCACCCAATCTGACTAGGCTCCTCCTAAGCCCCTCCTCTCTGACTCCACCCATTCTGCCCAGGCTCCTCCTAAGCCCCTCCTCTGCTGTCTGACCCCACCCATTCTGCCCAGGCTCCTCCTATACCCCCCTCCTCTCTGACTCCACCCATTCTGCCCAGGCTCCTCCTATACCCCCTCCTCTCTGACTCCACCCATTCTGCCCAGGCTCCTCCTATACCCCTCCTCTATGACCTTACCCATTCTGCCCAGGCTCCTCCTATTTGACCCCACCCAATCTGACTAGGCTCCTCCTAAGCCCCTCCTCTGCTGTCTGACCCCACCCATTCTGCCCAGGCTCCTCCTATACCCCCTCCTCTCTGACTCCACCCATTCTGCCCAGGCTCCTCCTAAGCCCCTCCTCTCTGACCCTACTCATTCTGCCCAGGCTCCTCCTATACCCCCTCCTCTCTGACTCCACCCATTCTGCCCAGGCTCCTCCTATACCCCTCCTCTATGACCTTACCCATTCTGCCCAGGCTCCTCCTCCTCCTATTTGACCCCACCCAATCTGACTAGGCTCCTCCTAAGCCCCTCCTCTGCTGTCTGACCCCACCCATTCTGCCCAGGCTCCTCCTATACCCCCTCCTCTCTGACTCCACCCATTCTGCCCAGGCTCCTCCTAAGCCCCTCCTCTCTGACTCCACCCATTCTGCCCAGGCTCCTCCTATACCCTTCCTCTCTGACCCCACCCAATCTGACTAGGCTCCTCCTATACCCCTCCGACCTCACCCCCTCTGCTCAGGCTCCTCCTATACTCCCTCCCCTATACCCTTCCTCTCTGACCCCACCCAATCTGACTAGGCTCCTCCTCTACCCCCTCCTTTCTGATTCCACCCATTCTGCCCAGGCTCCTCCTATTTGACCCCACCCAATCTGACTTGGCTCCTCCTAAACCCCTCCTCTGCTGTCTGACCCCACCCATTCTGCCCAGGCTCCTCCTATACCCCCTCCTCTCTGACTCCACCCATTCTGCCCAGGCTCCTCCCATACCCGTCTGACCCCACCCATTCTGCCCAGGCTCCTCCTATACCCCCTCCTATTTGACCCCACCCACTCTGACTTGGCTCCTCCTAAACCCCTCTGCTGTCTGACCCCACCCATTCTGCCCAGGCTCCTCCTATACCCCCCTCCTCTCTGACTCCACCCATTCTGCCCAGGCTCCTCCCATACCCGTATGACCCCACCCATTCTGCCCAGGCTCCTCCTAAGCCCCTCCTCTGCTGTCTGACCCCACCCATTCTGCCCAAGCTCCTCCTATACCCCTCCTCTCTGAACCCACCCAATCTGACTAGGCTCCTCCTAAGCCCCTCCTCTGCTGTCTGACCCCACCCATTCTGCCCAGGCTCCTCCTATTTGACCCCACCCAATCTGACTAGGTTCCTCCTAAGCCCCTCCTCTGCTGTCTGGCCCCACCCATTCTGCCCAGGCTCCTCCTATACCCCCTCCTCTCTGACCCCACCCATTCTGCCCAGGCTCCTCCTAAGCCCCTCCTCTCTGACCCCACCCAATCTGACTAGGCTCCTCCTATACCCCCTCCTCTCTGACCCCACCCATTCTGCCCAGGCTCCTCCTAAGCCCCTCCTCTCTGACCCCACCCATTCTGCCCAGGCTCCTCCTAAGCCCCTCCTCTGCTGTCTGACCCCACCCATTCTGCCCAGGCTGCTCCTAAGCCCCTCCTCTCTGACCCCACCCATTCTGCCCAGGCTCCTCCTAAGCCCCTCCTCTGCTGTCTGGGCTTAACCATTCTGCCCAGGCTGCTCCTATACCCCTCCTCTCTGACCCCACCCAATCTGACTAGGCTCCTCCTAAGCCCCTCCTCTGCTGTCTGACCCCACCCATTCTGCCCAGGCTCCTCCTAAGCCCCTCCTCTGCTGTCTGACCCCACCCATTCTGCCCAGGCTGCTCCTAAGCCCCTCCTCTCTGACCCCACCCATTCTGCCCAGGCTCCTCCTAAGCCCCTCCTCTGCTGTCTGGGCCCAACCATTCTGCCCAGGCTGCTCCTATACCCCTCCTCTCTGACCCCACCCAATCTGACTAGGCTCCTCCTAAGCCCCTCCTCTGCTGTCTGACCCCACCCAACCTTCCCAGGCTCCTCCTATACCCCTTCTCTCTGACCCCACCCAATCTGACTAGGCTCCTCCTAAGCCCCTCCTCTGCTGTCTGACCCCACCCATTCTGCCCAGGCTCCTCCTATACCCCTCCTCTCTGACCCCACCCAATCTGACTAAGCTCCTCCTAAACCCCTCCTCTGCTGTCTGACCCCACCCATTCTGCCCAGGCTCCTCCTATACCCCCTCCTCTCTGACTCCACCCACTCTGCCCAGGCTCCTCCTATTTGACCCCACCCAATCTGACTTGGCTCC
The DNA here is from genome assembly GCF_964263255.1 of Lissotriton vulgaris. NCBI lineage: Eukaryota > Metazoa > Chordata > Amphibia > Caudata > Salamandridae > Lissotriton > Lissotriton vulgaris. The sequence continues at coordinate 1,485,057,750 of NC_141685.1, forward strand.
TCCTAAACCCCTCCTCTGCTGTCTGACCCCACCCATTCTGCCCAGGCTCCTCCTATACCCCCCTCCTCTCTGACTCCACCCATTCTGCCCAGGCTCCTCCCATACCTGTCTGACCCCACCCATTCTGCCCAGGCTCCTCCTATACCCCTCCTCTCTGACCCCACCCATTCTGCCCAGGCTCCTCCTAAGCCCCTCCTCTGCTGTCTGACCCCACCCATTCTGCCCAGGCTCCTCCTATACCCCCTCCTCTCTGACTGCACCCATTCTGCCCAGGCTCCTCCTAAGCCACTCCCCTGCTGTCTGACCCCACCCATTCTGCCCAGGCTCCTCCTAAGCCCCTCCTCTGCTGTCTGACCCCACCCATTCTGCCCAGGTTCTTCCTATACCCCCTCCTCTCTGACTCCACCCATTCTGCCCAGGCTCCTCCCATACCCGTCTGACCCCACCCATTCCGCCCAGGCTCCTCCTATACCCCTCCTATTTGACCCCACCCAATCTGACTAGGCTCCTCCTAAGCCCCTCCTCTGCTGTCTGACCCCACCCAACCTGCCCAGGGTCCTCCTCCTACAGACAACACCCATTCTCTTTCTTTCACTTTCCACACCTATTTTACTTACCGACCAATCTGCAATCCCTCTTTCGCTAGGCATGATTCCACTCTTACACAACACACAGACACATTTTACTTACCTGGTGCCGAACCCGGGATTTGAACCCTGGTTGCCTGGATGGAAGGCAGGAACTTACCCACTGGACCACACTGGTTTCCATGTAAGTAGCCTATCAAATTGTCCTTATGTCATGGTCATCCTTTTAATGTGCAATGGAAGCCACAGGGAAGGACACCAAGGCCTGTATGTTGCTTATAGTTACTACTGCAATCCTCTAGACCACCAAGGAGCTATAGCTCAAAGGTAAGGCTTGTACCTTTGGTGGGGACAGCCCTCACAGGCCAGGGTTCGAATCCTGCCAGTGCTGTAGAAGTATCCCAAGGTGGGAAATTTTCAAACAGTGATTTTCTTTTTTTCTTTTTTGCTAAGTGTTTTTCTGGTTTCCATGTAATTAGCCTATCAAATTGTCTGTATGTCATGGTCATCCATTTAATGTGCAATGGAAGCCACAGGAAAGGACACCAAGGCCTGTATGTTGCTTATAGTTACTACTGCAATCCTCCAGACTACCAAGGAGCTATAGCTCAAAGGTAAGGCTTGTACCTTTGGTGGGGACAGCCCTCACAGGCCAGGGTTCGAATCCTGCCAGTGCCGTAGAAGTATCCCAAGGTGGGAAATTTTCAAACAGTGGTTTTCTTTTTTTTTTTTTGTTGCTAAGTGTTTTTCTGGTTTCCATGTAAGTAGCCTATCAAATTGTCCTTATGTCATGGTTATCCATTTAATGTGCAATGGAAGCCACAGGAAAGGACACCAAGGCCTGTATGTTGCTTATAGTTACTACTGCAATCCTCCAGACCACCAAGGAGCTATAGCTCAAAGGTAAGGCTTGTACCTTTGGTGGGGACAGCCCTCACAGGCCAGAGTTCGAATCCTGTCAGTGCTGTAGAAGTATCCCAAGGTGGGAAATTTTCAAACAGTGATTTCCTTTTTTTTTTTTGTTGCTAAGTGTTTTTCTGGTTTCCATGTAAGTAGCCTATCAAATTGTCCTTATGTCATGGTCATCCATTTAATGTGCAATGGAAGCCACAGGAAAGGACACCAAGGCCTGTATGTTGCTTATAGTTACTACTGCATTCCTCTAGACCACCAAGGAGTTAGCTCAAAGGTAAGGCTTGTACCTTTGGGGGGGACAGCCCTCACAGGCCAGGGTTCGAATCCTGCCAGTGCTGTAGAAGTATCCAAAGGTGGGAAATTTTCAAACAGTGTTTTTTTTTTTGCTAGTGGTTTTTTTGGCAGGTGTCTCCCAAAATTTCATATGTTTTCTCTCATGACCTTCTACCAACCGCCCTATTTCTCAAGTAGGTGCTAGGAACAAGGCCTTATCTTCCTTTATCAATGTCGTCATTCTTTGTCCTTTAAGTTTGGTGAATTGCAGAGTGCAATTGTGGTATTGGGGGTTATAACTGAGCACAAGAATGCGAGGATGGTGCTACACTTATTGTAAAATAGGTTGGTTGATGGTGATTTTTCATTTTAGTGTGAGCCACTCGCTCAAATCAGAGGTTTGGTGCCAGTGAGCTTGGATAGAAATAAAGGTCAAGTATGAGCTCTGGCTAATGAAATGATGGGTCGAGTTTGAGGCTAGCTAGAGTCCATTTATTAGGTGCAATAAGAAGTTGGAAAGATTGTTTCCTTTAAGAGACAGACAAGAGCAGAGTCAAGCCTTTGCTCTAGTAGATCTGCATCATGCCTGCTGCAGGATGTGAAGGAGTGGACCTCCACAGCAGTGCGTTGTGCCGGGCTGGGCTGCACTGGGCTGGGCTGGGCCTGCCCTGGCATCTTGGATTTATTCACCCACCTCCTTCCTTTGAAGAACGCTCACGAACGGCCACGAACGGCCTTGTTCTGTACACAGGCGGACAGCAGGCAATTTAGGACCCTGCTAAATGATGGTGATGTCCCCATGTGCTTCCTTCGAGTGGCAAAATCCTTTGTCTAAGGCAGGTGGGCTTTTTTACAATTTGGTTGAAGACCATATGTTGGAGGCAGTATCACGGCACAAGCCGCCGACCGTCTCAGAAGAAAGTATGCATGGGAGGACATTATTTGCATAGGAGAGCCCTCTTCTCAGTCCCATTCTTAAGCTGCAGTGGCCATGAAGTGTTACTAGTGGGCAGCAGTATGAACAAAAGAGCACACTGAGGCTTTTCTTCTTCTTGCTGACATGATTCTTGGTCATTTTTGTCTTGCAGGGCCTAAGGAGTGAAGGACTACGATGACTGAGGGGATGAGGAATGGCTGGCCTGTATTTGTGGTGAAGGGGGAACATTTGGAAGGTAAACAGCAAGATGAAAGCGTCAAAGCATATATGTTTGCTGAGTGATTGAGTCTGTGTGTCACTTGTCTCTTTGTAGGGACATGTGAGAAAGGAACAGCAGCACCATAGACTTCAGGTGGGAGAGCAAGCAAGGATGAATATTTCCCTCAAATCCAAATACTTACAGCACCTCAAAGATGACAAGTGCGATATGATGTTCTGCAATTGCAAGGATTTGCCATGTGTGGTGCATAAATATGCATGGTTAGTGAGGTTTTTCCCAGAATGTGAGTATCGTTAGGCTGGCAAATGTCAGGCACTCCTTTGGGGGTATGAGGCCAAGAAAAAATTTGGGAAGTTTGCTACAGTCATCTGTAGGATCGAAAGACACTGGGGAATCGTTACAGAGGGAGCCAGGCTGCACAAAACGTGGTAACAGTTGGACAGAAATCTTTAGCAGGACTTTTGACTACCCCCAATGTGGGACCAGGACCGCAGTACCTCTCTGTCTCTGAAATGTATTTTGACCTCTGGGCACCACCATCTCAATGCCCCTCAAATGTTCCCTCCTGGAACCCCAGCTTTGGTAGTGCATCAACCAGGTTTCAATCATTTGAGTGACCACAAACACCCTTGCTATGTGCCTTCCATTTACATTCAGTCAGTAACCCAGCTGCTTCGTTCGCTATTGAATCTCAAGTGACAGTTGGATGCACATTGCAGGGGTATACAGGCATTTACCGTACTGTACAGCCCCTCTCAGTACAGTCAGACTACACTTCTTAAAATCATAAATACATGTTTTGTCCAACAGTAAGGCCGGGCCTTTCCTCTGTAGTTCATAGCCAACGTAAGGAGGAAAAAATAAGCTGAAGAGCATGCCAAAATTCTCTACAGACACTGCCAATCCTCACACTGCCTATTTGCATGCCGAGGTTATTCACTATGACCCACCAAACCAATTGGCAACAGTAGCCTCTCTCTGCCTCATTCGTATGCTCCGATGCCACCTTTATTTAGCAAATGTTAGTGCTCTAGGATTTCATAGCACGATTCGCTATAGCCTCTTTTTTCAACAGAAATGTCCTAAAGGTACCTATACCAATCTGCTGGGTGGGGAGGAGGGGGGCTGCTGCTGCTGGCAGTAAAATTTTGGGGCACCCCACCTGCAAAAATACATTCACATGCTCCTTGTTGTACCTTTCAATACCATAACTGCAGCAGAATCGTATGGTGACCCCTGTTGGTAACAGAAACTGTCAAACAGCTTTTTGCCACCCCCCCTCCCCCGTTGCCCCTAACCATTTGGGGTACACCCCATGAGGGAGGATCAGAGCAATAAAAAATAATGGTAGCCCCCCCAAAAAAGTACCTGGAAGGCATGCCATTCTGTGCACCTCATCGCTCTTCACGTTGCGCCTAAGCACCTTTTAATACTGCTCCCCGACTGCCCCCTCCCAACAGAAATCAGAAAGTATAGGGGGTGCATTAAAAAAGTGTTTGCAGTTCCCCACCATAAGTCAGGATCCTCCTCCATCTATGACCCCTTCCTAGGCCCTCAGACCCCACCCATTCTGCCCAGGCTCCTCCTATTTGACCACACCCAATCTGACTAGGCTCCTCCTTAACCCCTCCTCCGCTCTCTGACCCCACCCAATCTGACTAGGCTCCTCCTATACCCCCTCCTCTCTGACTCCACCCATTCTGCTCAGGCTCCTCCCATACCCCTCTGACCCCACCCATTCTGCCCAGGCTCCTCCTATACCCCTCTTATTTGACCCCAATCTGACTAGGCTCCTCCTAAGCCCCTCCTCCTCTGCTGTGTGACCCCACCCATTCTGACTAAGCTCCTCCTAAACCCCTCCTCTGCTGTCTGGCCCCACCCATTCTGCCCAGGCTCCTCCTATACCCCCTCCTCTCTGACTCCACCCATTCTGCCCAGGCTCCTCCCATACCAGTCTGACCCCACCCATTCTGCCCAGGCTCCTCCTATACCCCTCCTATTTGACCCCACCCACTCTGACTTGGCTCCTCCTAAACCCCTCCTCCTCTGCTGTCTGACCCCACCCATTCTGCCCAGGCTCCTCCTATACCCCCCTCCTCTCTGACTCCACCCATTCCGCCCAGGCTCCTCCCATACCTGTCTGACCCCACCCATTCTGCCCAGGCTCCTCCCATACCTGTCTGACCCCACCCATTCTGCCCAGGCTCCTCCTATACCCCTCCTCTATGACCTTACCCATTCTGCCCAGGCTCCTCCTCCTCCTATTTGACCCCACCCAATCTGACTAGGCTCCTCCTAAGCCCCTCCTCTGCTGTCTGACCCCACCCATTCTGCCCAGGCTCCTCCTATTTGACCCCACCCAATCTGACTAGGTTCCTCCTAAGCCCCTCCTCTGCTGTCTGACCCCACCCATTCTGCCCAGGCTCTTCCTATACCCCCTCCTCTCTGACCCCACCCATTCTGCCCAGGCTCCTCCTATTTGACCCCACCCAATCTGACTAGGTTCCTCCTAAGCCCCTCCTCTGCTGTCTGGCCCCACCCAACCTACCCAGGCTCCTCCTATACCCCTTCTCTCTGACCCCACCCAATCTGACTAGGCTCCTCCTAAGCCCCTCCTCTGCTGTCTGACCCCACCCATTCTGCCCAGGCTCCTCCTAAGCCCCTCCTCTCTGACCCCACCCATTCTGCCCAGGCTCCTCCTAAGCCCCTCCTCTGCTGTCTGACCCCACCCATTCTGCCCAGGCTCCTCCTATACCCCTCCTCTATGACCTTACCCATTCTGCCCAGGCTCCTCCTCCTCCTATTTGACCCCACCCAATCTGACTAGGCTCCTCCTAAGCCCCTCCTCTGCTGTCTGACCCCACCCATTCTGCCCAGGCTCCTCCTATTTGACCCCACCCAATCTGACTAGGTTCCTCCTAAGCCCCTCCTCTGCTGTCTGACCCCACCCATTCTGCCCAGGCTCTTCCTATTTGACCCCACCCAATCTGACTAGGTTCCTCCTAAGCCCCTCCTCTGCTGTCTGGCCCCACCCAACCTACCCAGGCTCCTCCTATACCCCTTCTCTCTGACCCCACCCAATCTGACTAGGCTCCTCCTAAGCCCCTCCTCTGCTGTCTGACCCCACCCATTCTGCCCAGGCTCCTCCTAAGCCCCTCCTCTCTGACCCCACCCATTCTGCCCAGGCTCCTCCTAAGCCCCTCCTCTGCTGTCTGACCCCACCCATTCTGCCCAGGCTCCTCCTATACCCCTCCTATTTGACCCCAATCTGACTAGGCTTCTCTTAAGCCCCTCCTCTGCTGTCTGACCCCACCCATTCTGCCCAGGCTCCTCCTATACCCCCTCCTCTCTGACTCCACCCATTCTGCCCAGGCTCCTCCTATTTGACCCCACCCAATCTGACTAGGCTCCTCCTAAGCCCCTCCTCTCTGACTCCACCCATTCTGCCCAGGCTCCTCCCATACCAGTCTGACCCCACCCATTCTGCCCAGGCTCCTCCTATACCCCTCCTATTTGACCCCACCCACTCTGACTTGGCTCCTCCTAAACCCCTCCTCTGCTGTCTGACCCCACCCATTCTGCCCAGGCTCCTCCTATACCCCCCTCCTCTCTGACTCCACCCATTCTGCCCAGGCTCCTCCCATACCTGTCTGACCCCACCCATTCTGCCCAGGCTCCTCCTATACCCCTCCTCTATGACCTTACCCATTCTGCCCAGGCTCCTCCTCCTCCTATTTGACCCCACCCAATCTGACTAGGCTCCTCCTAAGCCCCTCCTCTGCTGTCTGACCCCACCCATTCTGCCCAGGCTCCTCCTATACCGCCTCCTCTCTGACTCCACCCATTCTGCCCAGGCTCCTCCTATTTGACCCCACCCAATCTGACTAGGCTCCTCCTAAGCCCCTCCTCTCTGACTCCACCCATTCTGCCCAGGCTCCTCCTAAGCCCCTCCTCTGCTGTCTGACCCCACCCATTCTGCCCAGGCTCCTCCTATACCCCCCTCCTCTCTGACTCCACCCATTCTGCCCAGGCTCCTCCTATACCCCCTCCTCTCTGACTCCACCCATTCTGCCCAGGCTCCTCCTATACCCCTCCTCTATGACCTTACCCATTCTGCCCAGGCTCCTCCTATTTGACCCACCCAATCTGACTAGGCTCCTCCTAAGCCCCTCCTCTGCTGTCTGACCCCACCCATTCTGCCCAGGCTCCTCCTATACCCCCTCCTCTCTGACTCCACCCATTCTGCCCAGGCTCCTCCTAAGCCCCTCCTCTCTGACCCTACTCATTCTGCCCAGGCTCCTCCTATACCCCCTCCTCTCTGACTCCACCCATTCTGCCCAGGCTCCTCCTATACCCCTCCTCTATGACCTTACCCATTCTGCCCAGGCTCCTCCTCCTCCTATTTGACCCCACCCAATCTGACTAGGCTCCTCCTAAGCCCCTCCTCTGCTGTCTGACCCCACCCATTCTGCCCAGGCTCCTCCTATACCCCCTCCTCTCTGACTCCACCCATTCTGCCCAGGCTCCTCCCATACCCGTCTGACCCCACCCATTCTGCCCAGGCTCCTCCTATACCCCCTCCTATTTGACCCCACCCACTCTGACTTGGCTCCTCCTAAACCCCTCTGCTGTCTGACCCCACCCATTCTGCCCAGGCTCCTCCTATACCCCCCTCCTCTCTGACTCCACCCATTCTGCCCAGGCTCCTCCCATACCCGTATGACCCCACCCATTCTGCCCAGGCTCCTCCTAAGCCCCTCCTCTGCTGTCTGACCCCACCCATTCTGCCCAAGCTCCTCCTATACCCCTCCTCTCTGAACCCACCCAATCTGACTAGGCTCCTCCTAAGCCCCTCCTCTGCTGTCTGACCCCACCCATTCTGCCCAAGCTCCTCCTATACCCCTCCTCTCTGAACCCACCCAATCTGACTAGGTTCCTCCTAAGCCCCTCCTCTGCTGTCTGGCCCCACCCATTCTGCCCAGGCTCCTCCTATACCCCCTCCTCTCTGACCCCACCCAATCTGACTAGGCTCCTCCTATACCCCCTCCTCTCTGACCCCACCCATTCTGCCCAGGCTCCTCCTAAGCCCCTCCTCTCTGACCCCACCCATTCTGCCCAGGCTCCTCCTAAGCCCCTCCTCTGCTGTCTGACCCCACCCATTCTGCCCAGGCTGCTCCTAAGCCCCTCCTCTCTGACCCCACCCATTCTGCCCAGGCTCCTCCTAAGCCCCTCCTCTGCTGTCTGGGCTTAACCATTCTGCCCAGGCTGCTCCTATACCCCTCCTCTCTGACCCCACCCAATCTGACTAGGCTCCTCCTAAGCCCCTCCTCTGCTGTCTGACCCCACCCATTCTGCCCAGGCTCCTCCTAAGCCCCTCCTCTGCTGTCTGACCCCACCCATTCTGCCCAGGCTGCTCCTAAGCCCCTCCTCTCTGACCCCACCCATTCTGCCCAGGCTCCTCCTAAGCCCCTCCTCTGCTGTCTGGGCCCAACCATTCTGCCCAGGCTGCTCCTATACCCCTCCTCTCTGACCCCACCCAATCTGACTAGGCTCCTCCTAAGCCCCTCCTCTGCTGTCTGACCCCACCCAACCTTCCCAGGCTCCTCCTATACCCCTTCTCTCTGACCCCACCCAATCTGACTAGGCTCCTCCTAAGCCCCTCCTCTGCTGTCTGACCCCACCCATTCTGCCCAGGCTCCTCCTATACCCCTCCTCTCTGACCCCACCCAATCTGACTAAGCTCCTCCTAAACCCCTCCTCTGCTGTCTGACCCCACCCATTCTGCCCAGGCTCCTCCTATACCCCCTCCTCTCTGACTCCACCCACTCTGCCCAGGCTCCTCCTATTTGACCCCACCCAATCTGACTTGGCTCCTCCTAAACCCCTCCTCTGCTGTCTGACCCCACCCATTCTGCCCAGGCTCCTCCTATACCCCCCTCCTCTCTGACTCCACCCATTCTGCCCAGGCTTCTCCCATACCTGTCTGACCCCACCCATTCTACCCAGGCTCCTCCCATACCTGTCTGACCCCACCCATTCTGCCCAGGCTCCTCCTATACCCCTCCTCTCTGACCCCACCCATTCTGCCCAGGCTCCTCCTAAGCCCCTCCTCTGCTGTCTGACCCCACCCATTCTGCCCAGGCTCCTCCTATACCCCCTCCTCTCTGACTCCACCCATTCTGCCCAGGCTCCTCCTAAGCCACTCCCCTGCTGTCTGACCCCACCCATTCTGCCCAGGCTCCTCCTAAGCCCCTCCTCTGCTGTCTGACCCCACCCATTCTGCCCAGGTTCTTCCTATACCCCCTCCTCTCTGACTCCACCCATTCTGCCCAGGCTCCTCCCATACCCGTCTGACCCCACCCATTCTGCCCAGGCTCCTCCTATACCCCTCCTATTTGACCCCACCCAATCTGACTAGGCTCCTCCTAAGCCCCTCCTCTGCTGTCTGACCCCACCCAACCTGCCCAGGGTCCTCCTCCTACAGACAACACCCATTCTCTTTCTTTCACTTTCCACACCTATTTTACTTACCGACCAATCTGCAATCCCTCTTTCGCTAGGCATGATTCCACTCTTACACAACACACAGACACATTTTACTTACCTGGTGCCGAACCCGGGATTTGAACCCTGGTTGCCTGGATGGAAGGCAGGAACTTACCCACTGGACCACACTGGTTTCCATGTAAGTAGCCTATCAAATTGTCCTTATGTCATGGTCATCCTTTTAATGTGCAATGGAAGCCACAGGGAAGGACACCAAGGCCTGTATGTTGCTTATAGTTACTACTGCAATCCTCTAGACCACCAAGGAGCTATAGCTCAAAGGTAAGGCTTGTACCTTTGGTGGGGACAGCCCTCACAGGCCAGGGTTCGAATCCTGCCAGTGCTGTAGAAGTATCCCAAGGTGGGAAATTTTCAAACAGTGATTTTCTTTTTTTCTTTTTTGCTAAGTGTTTTTCTGGTTTCCATGTAATTAGCCTATCAAATTGTCTGTATGTCATGGTCATCCATTTAATGTGCAATGGAAGCCACAGGAAAGGACACCAAGGCCTGTATGTTGCTTATAGTTACTACTGCAATCCTCCAGACTACCAAGGAGCTATAGCTCAAAGGTAAGGCTTGTACCTTTGGTGGGGACAGCCCTCACAGGCCAGGGTTCGAATCCTGCCAGTGCCGTAGAAGTATCCCAAGGTGGGAAATTTTCAAACAGTGGTTTTCTTTTTTTTTTTTGTTGCTAAGTGTTTTTCTGGTTTCCATGTAAGTAGCCTATCAAATTGTCCTTATGTCATGGTTATCCATTTAATGTGCAATGGAAGCCACAGGAAAGGACACCAAGGCCTGTATGTTGCTTATAGTTACTACTGCAATCCTCCAGACCACCAAGGAGCTATAGCTCAAAGGTAAGGCTTGTACCTTTGGTGGGGACAGCCCTCACAGGCCAGAGTTCGAATCCTGTCAGTGCTGTAGAAGTATCCCAAGGTGGGAAATTTTCAAACAGTGATTTCCTTTTTTTTTTTTGTTGCTAAGTGTTTTTCTGGTTTCCATGTAAGTAGCCTATCAAATTGTCCTTATGTCATGGTCATCCATTTAATGTGCAATGGAAGCCACAGGAAAGGACACCAAGGCCTGTATGTTGCTTATAGTTACTACTGCATTCCTCTAGACCACCAAGGAGTTAGCTCAAAGGTAAGGCTTGTACCTTTGGGGGGGACAGCCCTCACAGGCCAGGGTTCGAATCCTGCCAGTGCTGTAGAAGTATCCAAAGGTGGGAAATTTTCAAACAGTGTTTTTTTTTTTGCTAGTGGTTTTTTTGGCAGGTGTCTCCCAAAATTTCATATGTTTTCTCTCATGACCTTCTACCAACCGCCCTATTTCTCAAGTAGGTGCTAGGAACAAGGCCTTATCTTCCTTTATCAATGTCGTCATTCTTTGTCCTTTAAGTTTGGTGAATTGCAGAGTGCAATTGTGGTATTGGGGGTTATAACTGAGCACAAGAATGCGAGGATGGTGCTACACTTATTGTAAAATAGGTTGGTTGATGGTGATTTTTCATTTTAGTGTGAGCCACTCGCTCAAATCAGAGGTTTGGTGCCAGTGAGCTTGGATAGAAATAAAGGTCAAGTATGAGCTCTGGCTAATGAAATGATGGGTCGAGTTTGAGGCTAGCTAGAGTCCATTTATTAGGTGCAATAAGAAGTTGGAAAGATTGTTTCCTTTAAGAGACAGACAAGAGCAGAGTCAAGCCTTTGCTCTAGTAGATCTGCATCATGCCTGCTGCAGGATGTGAAGGAGTGGACCTCCACAGCAGTGCGTTGTGCCGGGCTGGGCTGCACTGGGCTGGGCTGGGCCTGCCCTGGCATCTTGGATTTATTCACCCACCTCCTTCCTTTGAAGAACGCTCACGAACGGCCACGAACGGCCTTGTTCTGTACACAGGCGGACAGCAGGCAATTTAGGACCCTGCTAAATGATGGTGATGTCCCCATGTGCTTCCTTCGAGTGGCAAAATCCTTTGTCTAAGGCAGGTGGGCTTTTTTACAATTTGGTTGAAGACCATATGTTGGAGGCAGTATCACGGCACAAGCCGCCGACCGTCTCAGAAGAAAGTATGCATGGGAGGACATTATTTGCATAGGAGAGCCCTCTTCTCAGTCCCATTCTTAAGCTGCAGTGGCCATGAAGTGTTACTAGTGGGCAGCAGTATGAACAAAAGAGCACACTGAGGCTTTTCTTCTTCTTGCTGACATGATTCTTGGTCATTTTTGTCTTGCAGGGCCTAAGGAGTGAAGGACTACGATGACTGAGGGGATGAGGAATGGCTGGCCTGTATTTGTGGTGAAGGGGGAACATTTGGAAGGTAAACAGCAAGATGAAAGCGTCAAAGCATATATGTTTGCTGAGTGATTGAGTCTGTGTGTCACTTGTCTCTTTGTAGGGACATGTGAGAAAGGAACAGCAGCACCATAGACTTCAGGTGGGAGAGCAAGCAAGGATGAATATTTCCCTCAAATCCAAATACTTACAGCACCTCAAAGATGACAAGTGCGATATGATGTTCTGCAATTGCAAGGATTTGCCATGTGTGGTGCATAAATATGCATGGTTAGTGAGGTTTTTCCCAGAATGTGAGTATCGTTAGGCTGGCAAATGTCAGGCACTCCTTTGGGGGTATGAGGCCAAGAAAAAATTTGGGAAGTTTGCTACAGTCATCTGTAGGATCGAAAGACACTGGGGAATCGTTACAGAGGGAGCCAGGCTGCACAAAACGTGGTAACAGTTGGACAGAAATCTTTAGCAGGACTTTTGACTACCCCCAATGTGGGACCAGGACCGCAGTACCTCTCTGTCTCTGAAATGTATTTTGACCTCTGGGCACCACCATCTCAATGCCCCTCAAATGTTCCCTCCTGGAACCCCAGCTTTGGTAGTGCATCAACCAGGTTTCAATCATTTGAGTGACCACAAACACCCTTGCTATGTGCCTTCCATTTACATTCAGTCAGTAACCCAGCTGCTTCGTTCGCTATTGAATCTCAAGTGACAGTTGGATGCACATTGCAGGGGTATACAGGCATTTACCGTACTGTACAGCCCCTCTCAGTACAGTCAGACTACACTTCTTAAAATCATAAATACATGTTTTGTCCAACAGTAAGGCCGGGCCTTTCCTCTGTAGTTCATAGCCAACGTAAGGAGGAAAAAATAAGCTGAAGAGCATGCCAAAATTCTCTACAGACACTGCCAATCCTCACACTGCCTATTTGCATGCCGAGGTTATTCACTATGACCCACCAAACCAATTGGCAACAGTAGCCTCTCTCTGCCTCATTCGTATGCTCCGATGCCACCTTTATTTAGCAAATGTTAGTGCTCTAGGATTTCATAGCACGATTCGCTATAGCCTCTTTTTTCAACAGAAATGTCCTAAAGGTACCTATACCAATCTGCTGGGTGGGGAGGAGGGGGGCTGCTGCTGCTGGCAGTAAAATTTTGGGGCACCCCACCTGCAAAAATACATTCACATGCTCCTTGTTGTACCTTTCAATACCATAACTGCAGCAGAATCGTATGGTGACCCCTGTTGGTAACAGAAACTGTCAAACAGCTTTTTGCCACCCCCCCTCCCCCGTTGCCCCTAACCATTTGGGGTACACCCCATGAGGGAGGATCAGAGCAATAAAAAATAATGGTAGCCCCCCCAAAAAAGTACCTGGAAGGCATGCCATTCTGTGCACCTCATCGCTCTTCACGTTGCGCCTAAGCACCTTTTAATACTGCTCCCCGACTGCCCCCTCCCAACAGAAATCAGAAAGTATAGGGGGTGCATTAAAAAAGTTTTTGCAGTTCCCCACCATAAGTCAGGATCCTCCTCCATCTATGACCCCTTCCTAGGCCCTCAGACCCCACCCATTCTGCCCAGGCTCCTCCTATTTGACCACACCCAATCTGACTAGGCTCCTCCTTAACCCCTCCTCCGCTCTCTGACCCCACCCAATCTGACTAGGCTCCTCCTATACCCCCTCCTCTCTGACTCCACCCATTCTGCTCAGGCTCCTCCCATACCCCTCTGACCCCACCCATTCTGCCCAGGCTCCTCCTATACCCCTCTTATTTGACCCCAATCTGACTAGGCTCCTCCTAAGCCCCTCCTCTGCTGTCTGACCCCACCCATTCTGACTAAGCTCCTCCTAAACCCCTCCTCTGCTGTCTGACCCCACCCATTCTGCCCAGGCTCCTCCTATACCCCCTCCTCTCTGACTCCACCCATTCTGCCCAGGCTCCTCCCATACCAGTCTGACCCCACCCATTCTGCCCAGGCTCCTCCTATACCCCTCCTATTTGACCCCACCCACTCTGACTTGGCTCCTCCTAAACCCCTCCTCCTCTGCTGTCTGACCCCACCCATTCTGCCCAGGCTCCTCCTATACCCCCCTCCTCTCTGACTCCACCCATTCCGCCCAGGCTCCTCCCATACCTGTCTGACCCCACCCATTCTGCCCAGGCTCCTCCCATACCTGTCTGACCCCACCCATTCTGCCCAGGCTCCTCCTATACCCCTCCTCTATGACCTTACCCATTCTGCCCAGGCTCCTCCTCCTCCTATTTGACCCCACCCAATCTGACTAGGCTCCTCCTAAGCCCCTCCTCTGCTGTCTGACCCCACCCATTCTGCCCAGGCTCCTCCTATTTGACCCCACCCAATCTGACTAGGTTCCTCCTAAGCCCCTCCTCTGCTGTCTGACCCCACCCATTCTGCCCAGGCTCTTCCTATACCCCCTCCTCTCTGACCCCACCCATTCTGCCCAGGCTCCTCCTATTTGACCCCACCCAATCTGACTAGGTTCCTCCTAAGCCCCTCCTCTGCTGTCTGGCCCCACCCAACCTACCCAGGCTCCTCCTATACCCCTTCTCTCTGACCCCACCCAATCTGACTAGGCTCCTCCTAAGCCCCTCCTCTGCTGTCTGACCCCACCCATTCTGCCCAGGCTCCTCCTAAGCCCCTCCTCTCTGACCCCACCCATTCTGCCCAGGCTCCTCCTAAGCCCCTCCTCTGCTGTCTGACCCCACCCATTCTGCCCAGGCTCCTCCTATACCCCTCCTATTTGACCCCAATCTGACTAGGCTCCTCTTAAGCCCCTCCTCTGCTGTCCCCACCCATTCTGCCCAGGCTCCTCCTATACCCCCTCCTCTCTGACTCCACCCATTCTGCCCAGGCTCCTCCTATTTGACCCCACCCAATCTGACTAGGCTCCTCCTAAGCCCCTCCTCTCTGACTCCACCCATTCTGCCCAGGCTCCTCCCATACCAGTCTGACCCCACCCATTCTGCCCAGGCTCCTCCTATACCCCTCCTATTTGACCCCACCCACTCTGACTTGGCTCCTCCTAAACCCCTCCTCTGCTGTCTGACCCCACCCATTCTGCCCAGGCTCCTCCTATACCCCCCTCCTCTCTGACTCCACCCATTCTGCCCAGGCTCCTCCCATACCTGTCTGACCCCACCCATTCTGCCCAGGCTCCTCCTATACCCCTCCTCTATGACCTTACCCATTCTGCCCAGGCTCCTCCTCCTCCTATTTGACCCCACCCAATCTGACTAGGCTCCTCCTAAGCCCCTCCTCTCTGACTCCACCCATTCTGCCCAGGCTCCTCCTAAGCCCCTCCTCTGCTGTCTGACCCCACCCATTCTGCCCAGGCTCCTCCTATACCCCCCTCCTCTCTGACTCCACCCATTCTGCCCAGGCTCCTCCCATACCTGTCTGACCCCACCCATTCTGCCCAGGCTCCTCCCATACCCCCTCCTCTCTGACTCCACCCATTCTGCCCAGGCTCCTCCTATACCCCTCCTCTATGACCTTACCCATTCTGCCCAGGCTCCTCCTCCTCCTATTTGACCCCACCCAATCTGACTAGGCTCCTCCTAAGCCCCTCCTCTGCTGTCTGACCCCACCCATTCTGCCCAGGCTCCTCCTATACCCCCTCCTCTCTGACTCCACCCATTCTGCCCAGGCTCCTCCTAAGCCCCTCCTCTCTGACCCTACTCATTCTGCCCAGGCTCCTCCTATACCCCTCCGACCTCACCCCCTCTGCTCAGGCTCCTCCTATACCCCCTCCCCTATACCCTTCCTCTCTGACCCCACCCATTCTGCCCAGGCTCCTCCTATACCCCCTCCTTTCTGATTCCACCCATTCTGCCCAGGCTCCTCCTATTTGACCCCACCCAATCTGACTTGACCCCACCCATTCTGCCCAGGCTCCTCCTATACCCCCTCCTCTCTGACTCCACCCATTCTGCCCAGGCTCCTCCCATACCCGTCTGACCCCACCCATTCTGCCCAGGCTCCTCCTATACCCCCTCCTATTTGACCCCACCCGCTCTGACTTGGCTCCTCCTAAACCCCTCTGCTGTCTGACCCCACCCATTCTGCCCAGGCTCCTCCTATACCCCCCTCCTCTCTGACTCCACCCATTCTGCCCAGGCTCCTCCCATACCCGTATGATCCCACCCATTCTGCCCAGGCTCCTCCTAAGCCCCTCCTCTGCTGTCTGACCCCACCCATTCTGCCCAAGCTCCTCCTAAGCCCCTCCTCTGCTGTCTGGGCCCAACCATTCTGCCCAGGCTGCTCCTATACCCCTCCTCTCTGACCCCACCCAATCTGACTAGGCTCCTCCTAAGCCCCTCTGCTGTCTGACCCCACCCAACCTGCCCAGGGTCCTCCTCCTACAGACAACACCCATTCTTTTTCTTTCACCTTTCTTTCCACACCTATTTTACTTACCGACCAATCTGCAATCCCTCTTTCGCTAGGCATGATTCCACTCTTACACAACACACAGACACATTTTACTTACCAATTTACTTACCTGGTGCCGAACCCGGGATTTGAACCCTGGTTGCCTGGATGGAAGGCAGGAACTTACCCACTGGACCACACTGGTTTCCATGTAAGTAGCCTATCAAATTGTCCTTATGTCATGGTCATCCTTTTAATGTGCAATGGAAGCCACAGGGAAGGACACCAAGGCCTGTATGTTGCTTATAGTTACTACTGCAATCCTCTAGACCACCAAGGAGCTATAGCTCAAAGGTAAGGCTTGTACCTTTGGTGGGGACAGCCCTCACAGGCCAGGGTTCGAATCCTGCCAGTGCTGTAGAAGTATCCCAAGGTGGGAAATTTTCAAACAGTGATTTTCTTTTTTTCTTTTTTGCTAAGTGTTTTTCTGGTTTCCATGTAATTAGCCTATCAAATTGTCTGTATGTCATGGTCATCCATTTAATGTGCAATGGAAGCCACAGGAAAGGACACCAAGGCCTGTATGTTGCTTATAGTTACTACTGCAATCCTCCAGACTACCAAGGAGCTATAGCTCAAAGGTAAGGCTTGTACCTTTGGTGGGGACAGCCCTCACAGGCCAGGGTTCGAATCCTGCCAGTGCTGTAGAAGTATCCCAAGGTGGGAAATTTTCAAACAGTGGTTTTCTTTTTTTTTTTGTTGCTAAGTGTTTTTCTGGTTTCCATGTAAGTAGCCTATCAAATTGTCCTTATGTCATGGTTATCCATTTAATGTGCAATGGAAGCCACAGGAAAGGACACCAAGGCCTGTATGTTGCTTATAGTTACTACTGCAATCCTCCAGACCACCAAGGAGTTAGCTCAAAGGTAAGGCTTGTACCTTTGGGGGGGACAGCCCTCACAGGCCAGGGTTCGAATCCTGCCAGTGCTGTAGAAGTATCCAAAGGTGGGAAATTTTCAAACAGTGTTTTTTTTTTTTGCTAGTGGTTTTTTTGGCAGGTGTCTCCCAACATTTCATATGTTTTCTCTCATGACCTTCTACCAACCGCCCTATTTCTCAAGTAGGTGCTAGGAACAAGGCCTTATCTTCCTTTATCAATGTCGTCATTCTTTGTCCTTTAAGTTTGGTGAATTGCAGAGTGCAATTGTGGTATTGGGGGTTATAACTGAGCACAAGAATGCGAGGATGGTGCTACACTTATTGTAAAATAGGTTGGTTGATGGTGATTTTTCATTTTAGTGTGAGCCACTCGCTCAAATCAGAGGTTTGGTGCCAGTGAGCTTGGATAGAAATAAAGGTCAAGTATGAGCTCTGGCTAATGAAATGATGGGTCGAGTTTGAGGCTAGCTAGAGTCCATTTATTAGGTGCAATAAGAAGTTGGAAAGATTGTTTCCTTTAAGAGACAGACAAGAGCAGAGTCAAGCCTTTGCTCTAGTAGATCTGCATCATGCCTGCTGCAGGATGTGAAGGAGTGGACCTCCACAGCAGTGCGTTGTGCCGGGCTGGGCTGCACTGGGCTGGGCTGGGCCTGCCCTGGCATCTTGGATTTATTCACCCACCTCCTTCCTTTGAAGAACGCTCACGAACGGCCACGAACGGCCTTGTTCTGTACACAGGCGGACAGCAGGCAATTTAGGACCCTGCTAAATGATGGTGATGTCCCCATGTGCTTCCTTCGAGTGGCAAAATCCTTTGTCTAAGGCAGGTGGGCTTTTTTACAATTTGGTTGAAGACCATATGTTGGAGGCAGTATCACGGCACAAGCCGCCGACCGTCTCAGAAGAAAGTATGCATGGGAGGACATTATTTGCATAGGAGAGCCCTCTTCTCAGTCCCATTCTTAAGCTGCAGTGGCCATGAAGTGTTACTAGTGGGCAGCAGTATGAACAAAAGAGCACACTGAGGCTTTTCTTCTTCTTGCTGACATGATTCTTGGTCATTTTTGTCTTGCAGGGCCTAAGGAGTGAAGGACTACGATGACTGAGGGGATGAGGAATGGCTGGCCTGTATTTGTGGTGAAGGGGGAACATTTGGAAGGTAAACAGCAAGATGAAAGCGTCAAAGCATATATGTTTGCTGAGTGATTGAGTCTGTGTGTCACTTGTCTCTTTGTAGGGACATGTGAGAAAGGAACAGCAGCACCATAGACTTCAGGTGGGAGAGCAAGCAAGGATGAATATTTCCCTCAAATCCAAATACTTACAGCACCTCAAAGATGACAAGTGCGATATGATGTTCTGCAATTGCAAGGATTTGCCATGTGTGGTGCATAAATATGCATGGTTAGTGAGGTTTTTCCCAGAATGTGAGTATCGTTAGGCTGGCAAATGTCAGGCACTCCTTTGGGGGTATGAGGCCAAGAAAAAATTTGGGAAGTTTGCTACAGTCATCTGTAGGATCGAAAGACACTGGGGAATCGTTACAGAGGGAGCCAGGCTGCACAAAACGTGGTAACAGTTGGACAGAAATCTTTAGCAGGACTTTTGACTACCCCCAATGTGGGACCAGGACCGCAGTACCTCTCTGTCTCTGAAATGTATTTTGACCTCTGGGCACCACCATCTCAATGCCCCTCAAATGTTCCCTCCTGGAACCCCAGCTTTGGTAGTGCATCAACCAGGTTTCAATCATTTGAGTGACCACAAACACCCTTGCTATGTGCCTTCCATTTACATTCAGTCAGTAACCCAGCTGCTTCGTTCGCTATTGAATCTCAAGTGACAGTTGGATGCACATTGCAGGGGTATACAGGCATTTACCGTACTGTACAGCCCCTCTCAGTACAGTCAGACTACACTTCTTAAAATCATAAATACATGTTTTGTCCAACAGTAAGGCCGGGCCTTTCCTCTGTAGTTCATAGCCAACGTAAGGAGGAAAAAATAAGCTGAAGAGCATGCCAAAATTCTCTACAGACACTGCCAATCCTCACACTGCCTATTTGCATGCCGAGGTTATTCACTATGACCCACCAAACCAATTGGCAACAGTAGCCTCTCTCTGCCTCATTCGTATGCTCCGATGCCACCTTTATTTAGCAAATGTTAGTGCTCTAGGATTTCATAGCACGATTCGCTATAGCCTCTTTTTTCAACAGAAATGTCCTAAAGGTACCTATACCAATCTGCTGGGTGGGGAGGAGGGGGGCTGCTGCTGCTGGCAGTAAAATTTTGGGGCACCCCACCTGCAAAAATACATTCACATGCTCCTTGTTGTACCTTTCAATACCATAACTGCAGCAGAATCGTATGGTGACCCCTGTTGGTAACAGAAACTGTCAAACAGCTTTTTGCCACCCCCCCTCCCCCGTTGCCCCTAACCATTTGGGGTACACCCCATGAGGGAGGATCAGAGCAATAAAAAATAATGGTAGCCCCCCCAAAAAAGTACCTGGAAGGCATGCCATTCTGTGCACC
This sequence comes from Lissotriton vulgaris, assembly GCF_964263255.1. NCBI lineage: Eukaryota > Metazoa > Chordata > Amphibia > Caudata > Salamandridae > Lissotriton > Lissotriton vulgaris. The sequence goes on from NC_141685.1 coordinate 1,485,077,396, forward strand.
TCATCGCTCTTCACGTTGCGCCTAAGCACCTTTTAATACTGCTCCCCGACTGCCCCCTCCCAACAGAAATCAGAAAGTATAGGGGGTGCATTAAAAAAGTTTTTGCAGTTCCCCACCATAAGTCAGGATCCTCCTCCATCTATGACCCCTTCCTAGGCCCTCAGACCCCACCCATTCTGCCCAGGCTCCTCCTATTTGACCACACCCAATCTGACTAGGCTCCTCCTTAACCCCTCCTCCGCTCTCTGACCCCACCCAATCTGACTAGGCTCCTCCTATACCCCCTCCTCTCTGACTCCACCCATTCTGCTCAGGCTCCTCCCATACCCCTCTGACCCCACCCATTCTGCCCAGGCTCCTCCTATACCCCTCTTATTTGACCCCAATCTGACTAGGCTCCTCCTAAGCCCCTCCTCTGCTGTCTGACCCCACCCATTCTGACTAAGCTCCTCCTAAACCCCTCCTCTGCTGTCTGACCCCACCCATTCTGCCCAGGCTCCTCCTATACCCCCTCCTCTCTGACTCCACCCATTCTGCCCAGGCTCCTCCTATTTGACCCCACCCAATCTGACTAGGCTCCTCCTAAGCCCCTCCTCTCTGACTCCACCCATTCTGCCCAGGCTCCTCCCATACCAGTCTGACCCCACCCATTCTGCCCAGGCTCCTCCTATACCCCTCCTATTTGACCCCACCCACTCTGACTTGGCTCCTCCTAAACCCCTCCTCCTCTGCTGTCTGACCCCACCCATTCTGCCCAGGCTCCTCCTATACCCCCCTCCTCTCTGACTCCACCCATTCCGCCCAGGCTCCTCCCATACCTGTCTGACCCCACCCATTCTGCCCAGGCTCCTCCCATACCTGTCTGACCCCACCCATTCTGCCCAGGCTCCTCCTATACCCCTCCTCTATGACCTTACCCATTCTGCCCAGGCTCCTCCTCCTCCTATTTGACCCCACCCAATCTGACTAGGCTCCTCCTAAGCCCCTCCTCTGCTGTCTGACCCCACCCATTCTGCCCAGGCTCCTCCTATTTGACCCCACCCAATCTGACTAGGTTCCTCCTAAGCCCCTCCTCTGCTGTCTGACCCCACCCATTCTGCCCAGGCTCTTCCTATACCCCCTCCTCTCTGACCCCACCCATTCTGCCCAGGCTCCTCCTATTTGACCCCACCCAATCTGACTAGGTTCCTCCTAAGCCCCTCCTCTGCTGTCTGGCCCCACCCAACCTACCCAGGCTCCTCCTATACCCCTTCTCTCTGACCCCACCCAATCTGACTAGGCTCCTCCTAAGCCCCTCCTCTGCTGTCTGACCCCACCCATTCTGCCCAGGCTCCTCCCAAGCCCCTCCCCTCTGACCCCACCCATTCTGCCCAGGCTCCTCCTAAGCCCCTCCTCTGCTGTCTGACCCCACCCATTCTGCCCAGGCTCCTCCTATACCCCTCCTATTTGACCCCAATCTGACTAGGCTCCTCTTAAGCCCCTCCTCTGCTGTCTGACCCCACCCATTCTGAGTAAGCTCCTCCTAAATCCCTCCTCTGCTGTCTGACCCCACCCATTCTGCCCAGGCTCCTCCTATACCCCCTCCTCTCTGACTCCACCCATTCTGCCCAGGCTCCTCCTATTTGACCCCACCCAATCTGACTAGGCTCCTCCTAAGCCCCTCCTCTCTGACTCCACCCATTCTGCCCAGGCTCCTCCCATACCAGTCTGACCCCACCCATTCTGCCCAGGCTCCTCCTATACCCCTCCTATTTGACCCCACCCACTCTGACTTGGCTCCTCCTAAACCCCTCCTCTGCTGTCTGACCCCACCCATTCTGCCCAGGCTCCTCCTATACCCCCCTCCTCTCTGACTCCACCCATTCTGCCCAGGCTCCTCCCATACCTGTCTGACCCCACCCATTCTGCCCAGGCTCCTCCTATACCCCTCCTCTATGACCTTACCCATTCTGCCCAGGCTCCTCCTCCTCCTATTTGACCCCACCCAATCTGACTAGGCTCCTCCTAAGCCCCTCATCTGCTGTCTGACCCCACCCATTCTGCCCAGGCTCCTCCTATACCGCCTCCTCTCTGACTCCACCCATTCTGCCCAGGCTCCTCCTATTTGACCCCACCCAATCTGACTAGGCTCCTCCTAAGCCCCTCCTCTCTGACTCCACCCATTCTGCCCAGGCTCCTCCTAAGCCCCTCCTCTGCTGTCTGACCCCACCCATTCTGCCCAGGCTCCTCCTATACCCCCCTCCTCTCTGACTCCACCCATTCTGCCCAGGCTCCTCCCATACCTGTCTGACCCCACCCATTCTGCCCAGGCTCCTCCTATACCCCCTCCTCTCTGACTCCACCCATTCTGCCCAGGCTCCTCCTATACCCCTCCTCTATGACCTTACCCATTCTGCCCAGGCTCCTCCTCCTCCTATTTGACCCCACCCAATCTGACTAGGCTCCTCCTAAGCCCCTCCTCTGCTGTCTGACCCCACCCATTCTGCCCAGGCTCCTCCTATACCCCCTCCTCTCTGACTCCACCCATTCTGCCCAGGCTCCTCCTAAGCCCCTCCTCTCTGACCCCACTCATTCTGCCCAGGCTCCTCCTATACCCTTCCTCTCTGACCCCACCCCCTCTGCTCAGGCTCCTCCTATACCCGCTCCCCTATACCCTTCCTCTCTGACCCCACCCAATCTGACTAGGCTCCTCCTATACCCCCTCCTTTCTGATTCCACCCATTCTGCCCAGGCTCCTCCTATACCCCCTCCTTTCTGATTCCACCCATTCTGCCCAGGCTCCTCCTATTTGACCCCACCCAATCTGACTTGGCTCCTCCTAAACCCCTCCTCTGCTGTTTGACCCCACCCATTCTGCCCAGGCTCCTCCTATACCCCCTCCTCTCTGACTCCACCCATTCTGCCCAGGCTCCTCCCATACCCGTCTGACCCCACCCATTCTGCCCAGGCTCCTCCTATACCCCCTCCTATTTGACCCCACCCGCTCTGACTTGGCTCCTCCTAAACCCCTCTGCTGTCTGACCCCACCCATTCTGCCCAGGCTCCTCCTATACCCCCCTCCTCTCTGACTCCACCCATTCTGCCCAGGCTCCTCCCATACCCGTATGACCCCACCCATTCTGCCCAGGCTCCTCCTAAGCCCCTCCTCTGCTGTCTGACCCCACCCATTCTGCCCAAGCTCCTCCTATACCCCTCCTCTCTGAACCCACCCATTCTGCCCAGGCTCCTCCTAAGCCCCTCCTCTGCTGTCTGGGCCCAACCATTCTGCCCAAGCTCCTCCTATACCCCTCCTCTCTGAACCCACCCATTCTGCCCAGGCTCCTCCTAAGCCCCTCCTCTGCTGTCTGGGCCCAACCATTCTGCCCAGGCTGCTCCTATACCCCTCCTCTCTGACCCCACCCAATCTGACTAGGCTCCTCCTAAGCCCCTCCTCTGCTGTCTGACCCCACCCATTCTGCCCAGGCTCCTCCTATACCCCTCCTCTCTGACCCCACCCAATCTGACTAAGCTCCTCCTAAACCCCTCCTCTGCTGTCTGACCCCACCCATTCTGCCCAGGCTCCTCCTATACCCCCTCTTCTCTGACTCCACCCACTCTGCCCAGGCTCCTCCTATTTGACCCCACCCAATCTGACTAGGCTTCTCCTAAGCCCCTCCTCTCTGACTCCACCCATTCTGCCCAGGCTCCTCCCATACCAGTCTGACCCCACCCATTCTGCCCAGGCTCCTCCTAAACCCCTCCTCTGCTGTCTGACCCCACCCATTCTGCCCAGGCTCCTCCTATACCCCCCTCCTCCTCTCTGACTCCACCCATTCTGCCCAGGCTCCTCCCATACCTGTCTGACCCCACCCATTCTACCCAGGCTCCTCCCATACCTGTCTGACCCCACCCATTCTGCCCAGGCTCCTCCTATACCCCTCCTCTATGACCTTACCCATTCTGCCCAGGCTCCTCCTCCTCCTATTTGACCCCACCCAATCTGACTAGGCTCCTCCTAAGCCCCTCCTCTGCTGTCTGACCCCACCCATTCTGCCCAGGCTCCTCCTATACCGCCTCCTCTCTGACTCCACCCAATCTGACTAGGCTCCTCCTAAGCCCCTCCTCTCTGACTCCACCCATTCTGCCCAGGCTCCTCCTAAGCCCCTCCTCTGCTGTCTGACCCAACCCATTCTGCCCAGGCTCCTCCAATACCCCCCTCTCTGACTCCACCCATTCTGCCCAGGCTCCTCCCATACCTGTCTGACCCCACCCATTCTGCCCAGGCTCCTCCTATACCCCCTCCTCTCTGACTCCACCCATTCTGCCCAGGCTCCTCCTATACCCCTCCTCTATGACCTTACCCATTCTGCCCAGGCTCCTCCTCCTCCTATTTGACCCCACCCAATCTGACTAGGCTCCTCCTAAGCCCCTCCTCTGCTGTCTGACCCCACCCATTCTGCCCAGGCTCCTCCTATACCCCCTCCTCTCTGACTCCACCCATTCTGCCCAGGCTCCTCCTAAGCCCCTCCTCTCTGACCCCACTCATTCTGCCCAGGCTCCTCCTATACCCCCTCCTATTTGACCCCACCCGCTCTGACTTGGCTCCTCCTAAACCCCTCTGCTGTCTGACCCCACCCATTCTGCCCAGGCTCCTCCTATACCCCCTCCTCTCTGACTCCTCCCATTCTGCCCAGGCTCCTCCCATACCAGTCTGACCCCACCCATTCTGCCCAGGCTCCTCCTATACCCCCTCCTCTCTGACTCCACCCATTCTGCCCAGGCTCCTCCCATACCCCTCTGACCCCACCCATTCTGCCCAGGCTCCTCCTATACCCCCTCCTATTTGACCCCACCCGCTCTGACTTGGCTCCTCCTAAACCCCTCTGCTGTCTGACCCCACCCATTCTGCCCAGGCTCCTCCTATACCCCCTCCTCTCTGACTCCTCCCATTCTGCCCAGGCTCCTCCCATACCAGTCTGACCCCACCCATTCTGCCCAGGCTCCTCCTATACCCCCTCCTCTCTGACTCCACCCATTCTGCCCAGGCTCCTCCCATACCAGTCTGACCCCACCCATTCTGCCCAGGCTCCTCCTATACCCCCCTCCTCTCTGACTCCACCCATTCTGCCCAGGCTCCTCCCATACCCCTCTGACCCCACCCATTCTGCCCAGGCTCCTCCTATACCCCCCTCCTCTCTGACTCCACCCATTCTGCCCAGGCTCCTCCCATACCCCTCTGACCCCACCCATTCTGCCCAGGCTCCTCCTATACCCCTCCTATTTGACCCCACCCAATCTGACTAGGCTCCTCCTAAGCCCCTCCTCTGCTGTCTGACCCCACCCATTCTGCCCAGGCTCCTCCTATACCCCCTCCTCTCTGACTCCATCCATTCTGCCCAGGCTCCTCCTAAGCCACTCCCCTGCTGTCTGACCCCACCCATTCTGCCCAGGCTCCTCCTAAGCCCCTCCTCTGCTGTCTGACCCCACCCATTCTGCCCAGGTTCTTCCTATACCCCCTCCTCTCTGACTCCACCCATTCTGCCCAGGCTCCTCCCATACCCGTCTGACCCCACCCATTCTGCCCAGGCTCCTCCTATACCCCTCCTATTTGACCCCACCCAATCTGACTTGGCTCCTCCTAAACCCCTCCTCTGCTGTCTGACCCCACCCATTCTGCCCAGGCTCCTCCTATACCCCCTCCTCTCTGACTCCACCCATTCTGCCCAGGCTCCTCCCATACCCGTCTGACCCCACCCATTCTGCCCAGGCTCCTCCCATACCCGTCTGACCCCACCCATTCTGCCCAGGCTCCTCCCATACCCGTCTGACCCCACCCATTCTGCCCAGGCTCCTCCTATACCCCTCCTATTTGACCCCACCCACTCTGACTTGGCTCCTCCTAAACCCCTCCTCTGCTGTCTGACCCCACCCATTCTGCCCAGGCTCCTCCTATACCCCTCTTATTTGACCCCAATCTTACTAGGCTCCTCCTAAGCCCCTTCCCTGCTGTCTGACCCCACCCATTCTGCCCAGGCTCCTCCTATACCCCCTCCTCTCTGACTCCTCCCATTCTGCCCAGGCTCCTCCTATTTGACCACACCCAATCTGACTAGGCTCCTCCTTAACCCCTCCTCCGCTCTCTGACCCCACCCAATCTGACTAGGCTCCTCCTATACCCCCTCCTCTCTGACTCCACCCATTCTGCTCAGGCTCCTCCCATACCCCTCTGACCCCACCCATTCTGCCCAGGCTCCTCCTATACCCCTCTTATTTGACCCCAATCTGACTAGGCTCCTCCTAAGCCCCTCCTCTGCTGTCTGACCCCACCCATTCTGACTAAGCTCCTCCTAAACCCCTCCTCTGCTGTCTGACCCCACCCATTCTGCCCAGGCTCCTCCTATACCCCCTCCTCTCTGACTCCACCCATTCTGCCCAGGCTCCTCCCATACCAGTCTGACCCCACCCATTCTGCCCAGGCTCCTCCTATACCCCTCCTATTTGACCCCACCCACTCTGACTTGGCTCCTCCTAAACCCCTCCTCCTCTGCTGTCTGACCCCACCCATTCTGCCCAGGCTCCTCCTATACCCCCCTCCTCTCTGACTCCACCCATTCCGCCCAGGCTCCTCCCATACCTGTCTGACCCCACCCATTCTGCCCAGGCTCCTCCCATACCTGTCTGACCCCACCCATTCTGCCCAGGCTCCTCCTATACCCCTCCTCTATGACCTTACCCATTCTGCCCAGGCTCCTCCTCCTCCTATTTGACCCCACCCAATCTGACTAGGCTCCTCCTAAGCCCCTCCTCTGCTGTCTGACCCCACCCATTCTGCCCAGGCTCCTCCTATTTGACCCCACCCAATCTGACTAGGTTCCTCCTAAGCCCCTCCTCTGCTGTCTGACCCCACCCATTCTGCCCAGGCTCTTCCTATACCCCCTCCTCTCTGACCCCACCCATTCTGCCCAGGCTCCTCCTATTTGACCCCACCCAATCTGACTAGGTTCCTCCTAAGCCCCTCCTCTGCTGTCTGGCCCCACCCAACCTACCCAGGCTCCTCCTATACCCCTTCTCTCTGACCCCACCCAATCTGACTAGGCTCCTCCTAAGCCCCTCCTCTGCTGTCTGACCCCACCCATTCTGCCCAGGCTCCTCCTAAGCCCCTCCTCTCTGACCCCACCCATTCTGCCCAGGCTCCTCCTAAGCCCCTCCTCTGCTGTCTGACCCCACCCATTCTGCCCAGGCTCCTCCTATACCCCTCCTATTTGACCCCAATCTGACTAGGCTCCTCTTAAGCCCCTCCTCTGCTGTCCCCACCCATTCTGCCCAGGCTCCTCCTATACCCCCTCCTCTCTGACTCCACCCATTCTGCCCAGGCTCCTCCTATTTGACCCCACCCAATCTGACTAGGCTCCTCCTAAGCCCCTCCTCTCTGACTCCACCCATTCTGCCCAGGCTCCTCCCATACCAGTCTGACCCCACCCATTCTGCCCAGGCTCCTCCTATACCCCTCCTATTTGACCCCACCCACTCTGACTTGGCTCCTCCTAAACCCCTCCTCTGCTGTCTGACCCCACCCATTCTGCCCAGGCTCCTCCTATACCCCCCTCCTCTCTGACTCCACCCATTCTGCCCAGGCTCCTCCCATACCTGTCTGACCCCACCCATTCTGCCCAGGCTCCTCCTATACCCCTCCTCTATGACCTTACCCATTCTGCCCAGGCTCCTCCTCCTCCTATTTGACCCCACCCAATCTGACTAGGCTCCTCCTAAGCCCCTCCTCTCTGACTCCACCCATTCTGCCCAGGCTCCTCCTAAGCCCCTCCTCTGCTGTCTGACCCCACCCATTCTGCCCAGGCTCCTCCTATACCCCCCTCCTCTCTGACTCCACCCATTCTGCCCAGGCTCCTCCCATACCTGTCTGACCCCACCCATTCTGCCCAGGCTCCTCCCATACCCCCTCCTCTCTGACTCCACCCATTCTGCCCAGGCTCCTCCTATACCCCTCCTCTATGACCTTACCCATTCTGCCCAGGCTCCTCCTCCTCCTATTTGACCCCACCCAATCTGACTAGGCTCCTCCTAAGCCCCTCCTCTGCTGTCTGACCCCACCCATTCTGCCCAGGCTCCTCCTATACCCCCTCCTCTCTGACTCCACCCATTCTGCCCAGGCTCCTCCTAAGCCCCTCCTCTCTGACCCTACTCATTCTGCCCAGGCTCCTCCTATACCCTTCCTCTCTGACCCCACCCAATCTGACTAGGCTCCTCCTATACCCCTCCGACCTCACCCCCTCTGCTCAGGCTCCTCCTATACCCCCTCCCCTATACCCTTCCTCTCTGACCCCACCCATTCTGCCCAGGCTCCTCCTATACCCCCTCCTTTCTGATTCCACCCATTCTGCCCAGGCTCCTCCTATTTGACCCCACCCAATCTGACTTGGCTCCTCCTAAACCCCTCCTCTGCTGTTTGACCCCACCCATTCTGCCCAGGCTCCTCCTATACCCCCTCCTCTCTGACTCCACCCATTCTGCCCAGGCTCCTCCCATACCCGTCTGACCCCACCCATTCTGCCCAGGCTCCTCCTATACCCCCTCCTATTTGTCCCCACCCGCTCTGACTTGGCTCCTCCTAAACCCCTCTGCTGTCTGACCCCACCCATTCTGCCCAGGCTCCTCCTATACCCCCCTCCTCTCTGACTCCACCCATTCTGCCCAGGCTCCTCCCATACCCGTATGATCCCACCCATTCTGCCCAGGCTCCTCCTAAGCCCCTCCTCTGCTGTCTGACCCCACCCATTCTGCCCAAGCTCCTCCTAAGCCCCTCCTCTGCTGTCTGGGCCCAACCATTCTGCCCAGGCTGCTCCTATACCCCTCCTCTCTGACCCCACCCAATCTGACTAGGCTCCTCCTAAGCCCCTCTGCTGTCTGACCCCACCCAACCTGCCCAGGGTCCTCCTCCTACAGACAACACCCATTCTTTTTCTTTCACCTTTCTTTCCACACCTATTTTACTTACCGACCAATCTGCAATCCCTCTTTCGCTAGGCATGATTCCACTCTTACACAACACACAGACACATTTTACTTACCAATTTACTTACCTGGTGCCGAACCCGGGATTTGAACCCTGGTTGCCTGGATGGAAGGCAGGAACTTACCCACTGGACCACACTGGTTTCCATGTAAGTAGCCTATCAAATTGTCCTTATGTCATGGTCATCCTTTTAATGTGCAATGGAAGCCACAGGGAAGGACACCAAGGCCTGTATGTTGCTTATAGTTACTACTGCAATCCTCTAGACCACCAAGGAGCTATAGCTCAAAGGTAAGGCTTGTACCTTTGGTGGGGACAGCCCTCACAGGCCAGGGTTCGAATCCTGCCAGTGCTGTAGAAGTATCCCAAGGTGGGAAATTTTCAAACAGTGATTTTCTTTTTTTCTTTTTTGCTAAGTGTTTTTCTGGTTTCCATGTAATTAGCCTATCAAATTGTCTGTATGTCATGGTCATCCATTTAATGTGCAATGGAAGCCACAGGAAAGGACACCAAGGCCTGTATGTTGCTTATAGTTACTACTGCAATCCTCCAGACTACCAAGGAGCTATAGCTCAAAGGTAAGGCTTGTACCTTTGGTGGGGACAGCCCTCACAGGCCAGGGTTCGAATCCTGCCAGTGCTGTAGAAGTATCCCAAGGTGGGAAATTTTCAAACAGTGGTTTTCTTTTTTTTTTTGTTGCTAAGTGTTTTTCTGGTTTCCATGTAAGTAGCCTATCAAATTGTCCTTATGTCATGGTTATCCATTTAATGTGCAATGGAAGCCACAGGAAAGGACACCAAGGCCTGTATGTTGCTTATAGTTACTACTGCAATCCTCCAGACCACCAAGGAGTTAGCTCAAAGGTAAGGCTTGTACCTTTGGGGGGGACAGCCCTCACAGGCCAGGGTTCGAATCCTGCCAGTGCTGTAGAAGTATCCAAAGGTGGGAAATTTTCAAACAGTGTTTTTTTTTTTTGCTAGTGGTTTTTTTGGCAGGTGTCTCCCAACATTTCATATGTTTTCTCTCATGACCTTCTACCAACCGCCCTATTTCTCAAGTAGGTGCTAGGAACAAGGCCTTATCTTCCTTTATCAATGTCGTCATTCTTTGTCCTTTAAGTTTGGTGAATTGCAGAGTGCAATTGTGGTATTGGGGGTTATAACTGAGCACAAGAATGCGAGGATGGTGCTACACTTATTGTAAAATAGGTTGGTTGATGGTGATTTTTCATTTTAGTGTGAGCCACTCGCTCAAATCAGAGGTTTGGTGCCAGTGAGCTTGGATAGAAATAAAGGTCAAGTATGAGCTCTGGCTAATGAAATGATGGGTCGAGTTTGAGGCTAGCTAGAGTCCATTTATTAGGTGCAATAAGAAGTTGGAAAGATTGTTTCCTTTAAGAGACAGACAAGAGCAGAGTCAAGCCTTTGCTCTAGTAGATCTGCATCATGCCTGCTGCAGGATGTGAAGGAGTGGACCTCCACAGCAGTGCGTTGTGCCGGGCTGGGCTGCACTGGGCTGGGCTGGGCCTGCCCTGGCATCTTGGATTTATTCACCCACCTCCTTCCTTTGAAGAACGCTCACGAACGGCCACGAACGGCCTTGTTCTGTACACAGGCGGACAGCAGGCAATTTAGGACCCTGCTAAATGATGGTGATGTCCCCATGTGCTTCCTTCGAGTGGCAAAATCCTTTGTCTAAGGCAGGTGGGCTTTTTTACAATTTGGTTGAAGACCATATGTTGGAGGCAGTATCACGGCACAAGCCGCCGACCGTCTCAGAAGAAAGTATGCATGGGAGGACATTATTTGCATAGGAGAGCCCTCTTCTCAGTCCCATTCTTAAGCTGCAGTGGCCATGAAGTGTTACTAGTGGGCAGCAGTATGAACAAAAGAGCACACTGAGGCTTTTCTTCTTCTTGCTGACATGATTCTTGGTCATTTTTGTCTTGCAGGGCCTAAGGAGTGAAGGACTACGATGACTGAGGGGATGAGGAATGGCTGGCCTGTATTTGTGGTGAAGGGGGAACATTTGGAAGGTAAACAGCAAGATGAAAGCGTCAAAGCATATATGTTTGCTGAGTGATTGAGTCTGTGTGTCACTTGTCTCTTTGTAGGGACATGTGAGAAAGGAACAGCAGCACCATAGACTTCAGGTGGGAGAGCAAGCAAGGATGAATATTTCCCTCAAATCCAAATACTTACAGCACCTCAAAGATGACAAGTGCGATATGATGTTCTGCAATTGCAAGGATTTGCCATGTGTGGTGCATAAATATGCATGGTTAGTGAGGTTTTTCCCAGAATGTGAGTATCGTTAGGCTGGCAAATGTCAGGCACTCCTTTGGGGGTATGAGGCCAAGAAAAAATTTGGGAAGTTTGCTACAGTCATCTGTAGGATCGAAAGACACTGGGGAATCGTTACAGAGGGAGCCAGGCTGCACAAAACGTGGTAACAGTTGGACAGAAATCTTTAGCAGGACTTTTGACTACCCCCAATGTGGGACCAGGACCGCAGTACCTCTCTGTCTCTGAAATGTATTTTGACCTCTGGGCACCACCATCTCAATGCCCCTCAAATGTTCCCTCCTGGAACCCCAGCTTTGGTAGTGCATCAACCAGGTTTCAATCATTTGAGTGACCACAAACACCCTTGCTATGTGCCTTCCATTTACATTCAGTCAGTAACCCAGCTGCTTCGTTCGCTATTGAATCTCAAGTGACAGTTGGATGCACATTGCAGGGGTATACAGGCATTTACCGTACTGTACAGCCCCTCTCAGTACAGTCAGACTACACTTCTTAAAATCATAAATACATGTTTTGTCCAACAGTAAGGCCGGGCCTTTCCTCTGTAGTTCATAGCCAACGTAAGGAGGAAAAAATAAGCTGAAGAGCATGCCAAAATTCTCTACAGACACTGCCAATCCTCACACTGCCTATTTGCATGCCGAGGTTATTCACTATGACCCACCAAACCAATTGGCAACAGTAGCCTCTCTCTGCCTCATTCGTATGCTCCGATGCCACCTTTATTTAGCAAATGTTAGTGCTCTAGGATTTCATAGCACGATTCGCTATAGCCTCTTTTTTCAACAGAAATGTCCTAAAGGTACCTATACCAATCTGCTGGGTGGGGAGGAGGGGGGCTGCTGCTGCTGGCAGTAAAATTTTGGGGCACCCCACCTGCAAAAATACATTCACATGCTCCTTGTTGTACCTTTCAATACCATAACTGCAGCAGAATCGTATGGTGACCCCTGTTGGTAACAGAAACTGTCAAACAGCTTTTTGCCACCCCCCCTCCCCCGTTGCCCCTAACCATTTGGGGTACACCCCATGAGGGAGGATCAGAGCAATAAAAAATAATGGTAGCCCCCCCAAAAAAGTACCTGGAAGGCATGCCATTCTGTGCACCTCATCGCTCTTCACGTTGCGCCTAAGCACCTTTTAATACTGCTCCCCGACTGCCCCCTCCCAACAGAAATCAGAAAGTATAGGGGGTGCATTAAAAAAGTTTTTGCAGTTCCCCACCATAAGTCAGGATCCTCCTCCATCTATGACCCCTTCCTAGGCCCTCAGACCCCACCCATTCTGCCCAGGCTCCTCCTATTTGACCACACCCAATCTGACTAGGCTCCTCCTTAACCCCTCCTCCGCTCTCTGACCCCACCCAATCTGACTAGGCTCCTCCTATACCCCCTCCTCTCTGACTCCACCCATTCTGCTCAGGCTCCTCCCATACCCCTCTGACCCCACCCATTCTGCCCAGGCTCCTCCTATACCCCTCTTATTTGACCCCAATCTGACTAGGCTCCTCCTAAGCCCCTCCTCTGCTGTCTGACCCCACCCATTCTGACTAAGCTCCTCCTAAACCCCTCCTCTGCTGTCTGACCCCACCCATTCTGCCCAGGCTCCTCCTATACCCCCTCCTCTCTGACTCCACCCATTCTGCCCAGGCTCCTCCTATTTGACCCCACCCAATCTGACTAGGCTCCTCCTAAGCCCCTCCTCTCTGACTCCACCCATTCTGCCCAGGCTCCTCCCATACCAGTCTGACCCCACCCATTCTGCCCAGGCTCCTCCTATACCCCTCCTATTTGACCCCACCCACTCTGACTTGGCTCCTCCTAAACCCCTCCTCCTCTGCTGTCTGACCCCACCCATTCTGCCCAGGCTCCTCCTATACCCCCCTCCTCTCTGACTCCACCCATTCCGCCCAGGCTCCTCCCATACCTGTCTGACCCCACCCATTCTGCCCAGGCTCCTCCCATACCTGTCTGACCCCACCCATTCTGCCCAGGCTCCTCCTATACCCCTCCTCTATGACCTTACCCATTCTGCCCAGGCTCCTCCTCCTCCTATTTGACCCCACCCAATCTGACTAGGCTCCTCCTAAGCCCCTCCTCTGCTGTCTGACCCCACCCATTCTGCCCAGGCTCCTCCTATTTGACCCCACCCAATCTGACTAGGTTCCTCCTAAGCCCCTCCTCTGCTGTCTGACCCCACCCATTCTGCCCAGGCTCTTCCTATACCCCCTCCTCTCTGACCCCACCCATTCTGCCCAGGCTCCTCCTATTTGACCCCACCCAATCTGACTAGGTTCCTCCTAAGCCCCTCCTCTGCTGTCTGGCCCCACCCAACCTACCCAGGCTCCTCCTATACCCCTTCTCTCTGACCCCACCCAATCTGACTAGGCTCCTCCTAAGCCCCTCCTCTGCTGTCTGACCCCACCCATTCTGCCCAGGCTCCTCCCAAGCCCCTCCCCTCTGACCCCACCCATTCTGCCCAGGCTCCTCCTAAGCCCCTCCTCTGCTGTCTGACCCCACCCATTCTGCCCAGGCTCCTCCTATACCCCTCCTATTTGACCCCAATCTGACTAGGCTCCTCTTAAGCCCCTCCTCTGCTGTCTGACCCCACCCATTCTGAGTAAGCTCCTCCTAAATCCCTCCTCTGCTGTCTGACCCCACCCATTCTGCCCAGGCTCCTCCTATACCCCCTCCTCTCTGACTCCACCCATTCTGCCCAGGCTCCTCCTATTTGACCCCACCCAATCTGACTAGGCTCCTCCTAAGCCCCTCCTCTCTGACTCCACCCATTCTGCCCAGGCTCCTCCCATACCAGTCTGACCCCACCCATTCTGCCCAGGCTCCTCCTATACCCCTCCTATTTGACCGCACCCACTCTGACTTGGCTCCTCCTAAACCCCTCCTCTGCTGTCTGACCCCACCCATTCTGCCCAGGCTCCTCCTATACCCCCCTCCTCTCTGACTCCACCCATTCTGCCCAGGCTCCTCCCATACCTGTCTGACCCCACCCATTCTGCCCAGGCTCCTCCTATACCCCTCCTCTATGACCTTACCCATTCTGCCCAGGCTCCTCCTCCTCCTATTTGACCCCACCCAATCTGACTAGGCTCCTCCTAAGCCCCTCATCTGCTGTCTGACCCCACCCATTCTGCCCAGGCTCCTCCTATACCGCCTCCTCTCTGACTCCACCCATTCTGCCCAGGCTCCTCCTATTTGACCCCACCCAATCTGACTAGGCTCCTCCTAAGCCCCTCCTCTCTGACTCCACCCATTCTGCCCAGGCTCCTCCTAAGCCCCTCCTCTGCTGTCTGACCCCACCCATTCTGCCCAGGCTCCTCCTATACCCCCCTCCTCTCTGACTCCACCCATTCTGCCCAGGCTCCTCCCATACCTGTCTGACCCCACCCATTCTGCCCAGGCTCCTCCTATACCCCCTCCTCTCTGACTCCACCCATTCTGCCCAGGCTCCTCCTATACCCCTCCTCTATGACCTTACCCATTCTGCCCAGGCTCCTCCTCCTCCTATTTGACCCCACCCAATCTGACTAGGCTCCTCCTAAGCCCCTCCTCTGCTGTCTGACCCCACCCATTCTGCCCAGGCTCCTCCTATACCCCCTCCTCTCTGACTCCACCCATTCTGCCCAGGCTCCTCCTAAGCCCCTCCTCTCTGACCCCACTCATTCTGCCCAGGCTCCTCCTATACCCTTCCTCTCTGACCCCACCCCCTCTGCTCAGGCTCCTCCTATACCCGCTCCCCTATACCCTTCCTCTCTGACCCCACCCAATCTGACTAGGCTCCTCCTATACCCCCTCCTTTCTGATTCCACCCATTCTGCCCAGGCTCCTCCTATACCCCCTCCTTTCTGATTCCACCCATTCTGCCCAGGCTCCTCCTATTTGACCCCACCCAATCTGACTTGGCTCCTCCTAAACCCCTCCTCTGCTGTTTGACCCCACCCATTCTGCCCAGGCTCCTCCTATACCCCCTCCTCTCTGACTCCACCCATTCTGCCCAGGCTCCTCCCATACCCGTCTGACCCCACCCATTCTGCCCAGGCTCCTCCTATACCCCCTCCTATTTGACCCCACCCGCTCTGACTTGGCTCCTCCTAAACCCCTCTGCTGTCTGACCCCACCCATTCTGCCCAGGCTCCTCCTATACCCCCCTCCTCTCTGACTCCACCCATTCTGCCCAGGCTCCTCCCATACCCGTATGACCCCACCCATTCTGCCCAGGCTCCTCCTATACCCCTCCTCTCTGAACCCACCCATTCTGCCCAGGCTCCTCCTAAGCCCCTCCTCTGCTGTCTGACCCCACCCATTCTGCCCAAGCTCCTCCTATACCCCTCCTCTCTGAACCCACCCATTCTGCCCAGGCTCCTCCTAAGCCCCTCCTCTGCTGTCTGGGCCCAACCATTCTGCCCAGGCTGCTCCTATACCCCTCCTCTCTGACCCCACCCAATCTGACTAGGCTCCTCCTAAGCCCCTCCTCTGCTGTCTGACCCCACCCATTCTGCCCAGGCTCCTCCTATACCCCTCCTCTCTGACCCCACCCAATCTGACTAAGCTCCTCCTAAACCCCTCCTCTGCTGTCTGACCCCACCCATTCTGCCCAGGCTCCTCCTATACCCCCTCTTCTCTGACTCCACCCACTCTGCCCAGGCTCCTCCTATTTGACCCCACCCAATCTGACTAGGCTTCTCCTAAGCCCCTCCTCTCTGACTCCACCCATTCTGCCCAGGCTCCTCCCATACCAGTCTGACCCCACCCATTCTGCCCAGGCTCCTCCTAAACCCCTCCTCTGCTGTCTGACCCCACCCATTCTGCCCAGGCTCCTCCTATACCCCCCTCCTCCTCTCTGACTCCACCCATTCTGCCCAGGCTCCTCCCATACCTGTCTGACCCCACCCATTCTACCCAGGCTCCTCCCATACCTGTCTGACCCCACCCATTCTGCCCAGGCTCCTCCTATACCCCTCCTCTATGACCTTACCCATTCTGCCCAGGCTCCTCCTCCTCCTATTTGACCCCACCCAATCTGACTAGGCTCCTCCTAAGCCCCTCCTCTGCTGTCTGACCCCACCCATTCTGCCCAGGCTCCTCCTATACCGCCTCCTCTCTGACTCCACCCAATCTGACTAGGCTCCTCCTAAGCCCCTCCTCTCTGACTCCACCCATTCTGCCCAGGCTCCTCCTAAGCCCCTCCTCTGCTGTCTGACCCAACCCATTCTGCCCAGGCTCCTCCAATACCCCCCTCTCTGACTCCACCCATTCTGCCCAGGCTCCTCCCATACCTGTCTGACCCCACCCATTCTGCCCAGGCTCCTCCTATACCCCCTCCTCTCTGACTCCACCCATTCTGCCCAGGCTCCTCCTATACCCCTCCTCTATGACCTTACCCATTCTGCCCAGGCTCCTCCTCCTCCTATTTGACCCCACCCAATCTGACTAGGCTCCTCCTAAGCCCCTCCTCTGCTGTCTGACCCCACCCATTCTGCCCAGGCTCCTCCTATACCCCCTCCTCTCTGACTCCACCCATTCTGCCCAGGCTCCTCCTAAGCCCCTCCTCTCTGACCCCACTCATTCTGCCCAGGCTCCTCCTATACCCCCTCCTATTTGACCCCACCCGCTCTGACTTGGCTCCTCCTAAACCCCTCTGCTGTCTGACCCCACCCATTCTGCCCAGGCTCCTCCTATACCCCCTCCTCTCTGACTCCTCCCATTCTGCCCAGGCTCCTCCTATACCCCCTCCTCTCTGACTCCACCCATTCTGCCCAGGCTCCTCCCATACCCCTCTGACCCCACCCATTCTGCCCAGGCTCCTCCTATACCCCCTCCTATTTGACCCCACCCGCTCTGACTTGGCTCCTCCTAAACCCCTCTGCTGTCTGACCCCACCCATTCTGCCCAGGCTCCTCCTATACCCCCTCCTCTCTGACTCCTCCCATTCTGCCCAGGCTCCTCCCATACCAGTCTGACCCCACCCATTCTGCCCAGGCTCCTCCTATACCCCCTCCTCTCTGACTCCACCCATTCTGCCCAGGCTCCTCCCATACCAGTCTGACCCCACCCATTCTGCCCAGGCTCCTCCTATACCCCCCTCCTCTCTGACTCCACCCATTCTGCCCAGGCTCCTCCCATACCCCTCTGACCCCACCCATTCTGCCCAGGCTCCTCCTATTCCCCCCTCCTCTCTGACTCCACCCATTCTGCCCAGGCTCCTCCCATACCCCTCTGACCCCACCCATTCTGCCCAGGCTCCTCCTATACCCCTCCTATTTGACCCCACCCAATCTGACTAGGCTCCTCCTAAGCCCCTCCTCTGCTGTCTGACCCCACCCATTCTGCCCAGGCTCCTCCTATACCCCCTCCTCTCTGACTCCATCCATTCTGCCCAGGCTCCTCCTAAGCCACTCCCCTGCTGTCTGACCCCACCCATTCTGCCCAGGCTCCTCCTAAGCCCCTCCTCTGCTGTCTGACCCCACCCATTCTGCCCAGGTTCTTCCTATACCCCCTCCTCTCTGACTCCACCCATTCTGCCCAGGCTCCTCCCATACCCGTCTGACCCCACCCATTCTGCCCAGGCTCCTCCTATACCCCTCCTATTTGACCCCACCCAATCTGACTTGGCTCCTCCTAAACCCCTCCTCTGCTGTCTGACCCCACCCATTCTGCCCAGGCTCCTCCTATACCCCCTCCTCTCTGACTCCACCCATTCTGCCCAGGCTCCTCCCATACCCGTCTGACCCCACCCATTCTGCCCAGGCTCCTCCCATACCCGTCTGACCCCACCCATTCTGCCCAGGCTCCTCCCATACCCGTCTGACCCCACCCATTCTGCCCAGGCTCCTCCTATACCCCTCCTATTTGACCCCACCCACTCTGACTTGGCTCCTCCTAAACCCCTCCTCTGCTGTCTGACCCCACCCATTCTGCCCAGGCTCCTCCTATACCCCTCTTATTTGACCCCAATCTTACTAGGCTCCTCCTAAGCCCCTTCCCTGCTGTCTGACCCCACCCATTCTGCCCAGGCTCCTCCTATACCCCCTCCTCTCTGACTCCTCCCATTCTGCCCAGGCTCCTCCTATTTGACCCCACCCAATCTGACTAGGCTCCTACTAAGCCCCTCCTCTCTGACTCCACCCATTCTGCCCAGGCTCCTCCTAAGCCCCTCCTCTGCTGTCTGACCCCACCCATTCTGCCCAGGCTCCTCCTAAGCCCCTCCTATTTGACCCCACCCAATCTGACTTGGCTCCTCCTAAACCCCTCCTCTGCTGTCTGACCCCACCCATTCTGCCCAAGCTCCTCCTAAGCCCCTCCTCTGCTGTCTGGGCCCAACCATTCTGCCCAGGCTGCTCCTATACCCCTCCTCTCTGACCCCACCCAATCTGACTAGGCTCCTCCTAAGCCCCTCTGCTGTCTGACCCCACCCAACCTGCCCAGGGTCCTCCTCCTACAGACAACACCCATTCTTTTTCTTTCACCTTTCTTTCCACACCTATTTTACTTACCGACCAATCTGCAATCCCTCTTTCGCTAGGCATGATTCCACTCTTACACAACACACAGACACATTTTACTTACCAATTTACTTACCTGGTGCCGAACCCGGGATTTGAACCCTGGTTGCCTGGATGGAAGGCAGGAACTTACCCACTGGACCACACTGGTTTCCATGTAAGTAGCCTATCAAATTGTCCTTATGTCATGGTCATCCTTTTAATGTGCAATGGAAGCCACAGGGAAGGACACCAAGGCCTGTATGTTGCTTATAGTTACTACTGCAATCCTCTAGACCACCAAGGAGCTATAGCTCAAAGGTAAGGCTTGTACCTTTGGTGGGGACAGCCCTCACAGGCCAGGGTTCGAATCCTGCCAGTGCTGTAGAAGTATCCCAAGGTGGGAAATTTTCAAACAGTGATTTTCTTTTTTTCTTTTTTGCTAAGTGTTTTTCTGGTTTCCATGTAATTAGCCTATCAAATTGTCTGTATGTCATGGTCATCCATTTAATGTGCAATGGAAGCCACAGGAAAGGACACCAAGGCCTGTATGTTGCTTATAGTTACTACTGCAATCCTCCAGACTACCAAGGAGCTATAGCTCAAAGGTAAGGCTTGTACCTTTGGTGGGGACAGCCCTCACAGGCCAGGGTTCGAATCCTGCCAGTGCTGTAGAAGTATCCCAAGGTGGGAAATTTTCAAACAGTGGTTTTCTTTTTTTTTTTGTTGCTAAGTGTTTTTCTGGTTTCCATGTAAGTAGCCTATCAAATTGTCCTTATGTCATGGTTATCCATTTAATGTGCAATGGAAGCCACAGGAAAGGACACCAAGGCCTGTATGTTGCTTATAGTTACTACTGCAATCCTCCAGACCACCAAGGAGTTAGCTCAAAGGTAAGGCTTGTACCTTTGGGGGGGACAGCCCTCACAGGCCAGGGTTCGAATCCTGCCAGTGCTGTAGAAGTATCCAAAGGTGGGAAATTTTCAAACAGTGTTTTTTTTTTTTGCTAGTGGTTTTTTTGGCAGGTGTCTCCCAACATTTCATATGTTTTCTCTCATGACCTTCTACCAACCGCCCTATTTCTCAAGTAGGTGCTAGGAACAAGGCCTTATCTTCCTTTATCAATGTCGTCATTCTTTGTCCTTTAAGTTTGGTGAATTGCAGAGTGCAATTGTGGTATTGGGGGTTATAACTGAGCACAAGAATGCGAGGATGGTGCTACACTTATTGTAAAATAGGTTGGTTGATGGTGATTTTTCATTTTAGTGTGAGCCACTCGCTCAAATCAGAGGTTTGGTGCCAGTGAGCTTGGATAGAAATAAAGGTCAAGTATGAGCTCTGGCTAATGAAATGATGGGTCGAGTTTGAGGCTAGCTAGAGTCCATTTATTAGGTGCAATAAGAAGTTGGAAAGATTGTTTCCTTTAAGAGACAGACAAGAGCAGAGTCAAGCCTTTGCTCTAGTAGATCTGCATCATGCCTGCTGCAGGATGTGAAGGAGTGGACCTCCACAGCAGTGCGTTGTGCCGGGCTGGGCTGCACTGGGCTGGGCTGGGCCTGCCCTGGCATCTTGGATTTATTCACCCACCTCCTTCCTTTGAAGAACGCTCACGAACGGCCACGAACGGCCTTGTTCTGTACACAGGCGGACAGCAGGCAATTTAGGACCCTGCTAAATGATGGTGATGTCCCCATGTGCTTCCTTCGAGTGGCAAAATCCTTTGTCTAAGGCAGGTGGGCTTTTTTACAATTTGGTTGAAGACCATATGTTGGAGGCAGTATCACGGCACAAGCCGCCGACCGTCTCAGAAGAAAGTATGCATGGGAGGACATTATTTGCATAGGAGAGCCCTCTTCTCAGTCCCATTCTTAAGCTGCAGTGGCCATGAAGTGTTACTAGTGGGCAGCAGTATGAACAAAAGAGCACACTGAGGCTTTTCTTCTTCTTGCTGACATGATTCTTGGTCATTTTTGTCTTGCAGGGCCTAAGGAGTGAAGGACTACGATGACTGAGGGGATGAGGAATGGCTGGCCTGTATTTGTGGTGAAGGGGGAACATTTGGAAGGTAAACAGCAAGATGAAAGCGTCAAAGCATATATGTTTGCTGAGTGATTGAGTCTGTGTGTCACTTGTCTCTTTGTAGGGACATGTGAGAAAGGAACAGCAGCACCATAGACTTCAGGTGGGAGAGCAAGCAAGGATGAATATTTCCCTCAAATCCAAATACTTACAGCACCTCAAAGATGACAAGTGCGATATGATGTTCTGCAATTGCAAGGATTTGCCATGTGTGGTGCATAAATATGCATGGTTAGTGAGGTTTTTCCCAGAATGTGAGTATCGTTAGGCTGGCAAATGTCAGGCACTCCTTTGGGGGTATGAGGCCAAGAAAAAATTTGGGAAGTTTGCTACAGTCATCTGTAGGATCGAAAGACACTGGGGAATCGTTACAGAGGGAGCCAGGCTGCACAAAACGTGGTAACAGTTGGACAGAAATCTTTAGCAGGACTTTTGACTACCCCCAATGTGGGACCAGGACCGCAGTACCTCTCTGTCTCTGAAATGTATTTTGACCTCTGGGCACCACCATCTCAATGCCCCTCAAATGTTCCCTCCTGGAACCCCAGCTTTGGTAGTGCATCAACCAGGTTTCAATCATTTGAGTGACCACAAACACCCTTGCTATGTGCCTTCCATTTACATTCAGTCAGTAACCCAGCTGCTTCGTTCGCTATTGAATCTCAAGTGACAGTTGGATGCACATTGCAGGGGTATACAGGCATTTACCGTACTGTACAGCCCCTCTCAGTACAGTCAGACTACACTTCTTAAAATCATAAATACATGTTTTGTCCAACAGTAAGGCCGGGCCTTTCCTCTGTAGTTCATAGCCAACGTAAGGAGGAAAAAATAAGCTGAAGAGCATGCCAAAATTCTCTACAGACACTGCCAATCCTCACACTGCCTATTTGCATGCCGAGGTTATTCACTATGACCCACCAAACCAATTGGCAACAGTAGCCTCTCTCTGCCTCATTCGTATGCTCCGATGCCACCTTTATTTAGCAAATGTTAGTGCTCTAGGATTTCATAGCACGATTCGCTATAGCCTCTTTTTTCAACAGAAATGTCCTAAAGGTACCTATACCAATCTGCTGGGTGGGGAGGAGGGGGGCTGCTGCTGCTGGCAGTAAAATTTTGGGGCACCCCACCTGCAAAAATACATTCACATGCTCCTTGTTGTACCTTTCAATACCATAACTGCAGCAGAATCGTATGGTGACCCCTGTTGGTAACAGAAACTGTCAAACAGCTTTTTGCCACCCCCCCTCCCCCGTTGCCCCTAACCATTTGGGGTACACCCCATGAGGGAGGATCAGAGCAATAAAAAATAATGGTAGCCCCCCCAAAAAAGTACCTGGAAGGCATGCCATTCTGTGCACCTCATCGCTCTTCACGTTGCGCCTAAGCACCTTTTAATACTGCTCCCCGACTGCCCCCTCCCAACAGAAATCAGAAAGTATAGGGGGTGCATTAAAAAAGTTTTTGCAGTTCCCCACCATAAGTCAGGATCCTCCTCCATCTATGACCCCTTCCTAGGCCCTCAGACCCCACCCATTCTGCCCAGGCTCCTCCTATTTGACCACACCCAATCTGACTAGGCTCCTCCTTAACCCCTCCTCCGCTCTCTGACCCCACCCAATCTGACTAGGCTCCTCCTATACCCCCTCCTCTCTGACTCCACCCATTCTGCTCAGGCTCCTCCCATACCCCTCTGACCCCACCCATTCTGCCCAGGCTCCTCCTATACCCCTCTTATTTGACCCCAATCTGACTAGGCTCCTCCTAAGCCCCTCCTCTGCTGTCTGACCCCACCCATTCTGACTAAGCTCCTCCTAAACCCCTCCTCTGCTGTCTGACCCCACCCATTCTGCCCAGGCTCCTCCTATACCCCCTCCTCTCTGACTCCACCCATTCTGCCCAGGCTCCTCCTATTTGACCCCACCCAATCTGACTAGGCTCCTCCTAAGCCCCTCCTCTCTGACTCCACCCATTCTGCCCAGGCTCCTCCCATACCAGTCTGACCCCACCCATTCTGCCCAGGCTCCTCCTATACCCCTCCTATTTGACCCCACCCACTCTGACTTGGCTCCTCCTAAACCCCTCCTCCTCTGCTGTCTGACCCCACCCATTCTGCCCAGGCTCCTCCTATACCCCCCTCCTCTCTGACTCCACCCATTCCGCCCAGGCTCCTCCCATACCTGTCTGACCCCACCCATTCTGCCCAGGCTCCTCCCATACCTGTCTGACCCCACCCATTCTGCCCAGGCTCCTCCTATACCCCTCCTCTATGACCTTACCCATTCTGCCCAGGCTCCTCCTCCTCCTATTTGACCCCACCCAATCTGACTAGGCTCCTCCTAAGCCCCTCCTCTGCTGTCTGACCCCACCCATTCTGCCCAGGCTCCTCCTATTTGACCCCACCCAATCTGACTAGGTTCCTCCTAAGCCCCTCCTCTGCTGTCTGACCCCACCCATTCTGCCCAGGCTCTTCCTATACCCCCTCCTCTCTGACCCCACCCATTCTGCCCAGGCTCCTCCTATTTGACCCCACCCAATCTGACTAGGTTCCTCCTAAGCCCCTCCTCTGCTGTCTGGCCCCACCCAACCTACCCAGGCTCCTCCTATACCCCTTCTCTCTGACCCCACCCAATCTGACTAGGCTCCTCCTAAGCCCCTCCTCTGCTGTCTGACCCCACCCATTCTGCCCAGGCTCCTCCTAAGCCCCTCCCCTCTGACCCCACCCATTCTGCCCAGGCTCCTCCTAAGCCCCTCCTCTGCTGTCTGACCCCACCCATTCTGCCCAGGCTCCTCCTATACCCCTCCTATTTGACCCCAATCTGACTAGGCTCCTCTTAAGCCCCTCCTCTGCTGTCTGACCCCACCCATTCTGAGTAAGCTCCTCCTAAATCCCTCCTCTGCTGTCTGACCCCACCCATTCTGCCCAGGCTCCTCCTATACCCCCTCCTCTCTGACTCCACCCATTCTGCCCAGGCTCCTCCTATTTGACCCCACCCAATCTGACTAGGCTCCTCCTAAGCCCCTCCTCTCTGACTCCACCCATTCTGCCCAGGCTCCTCCCATACCAGTCTGACCCCACCCATTCTGCCCAGGCTCCTCCTATACCCCTCCTATTTGACCCCACCCACTCTGACTTGGCTCCTCCTAAACCCCTCCTCTGCTGTCTGACCCCACCCATTCTGCCCAGGCTCCTCCTATACCCCCCTCCTCTCTGACTCCACCCATTCTGCCCAGGCTCCTCCCATACCTGTCTGACCCCACCCATTCTGCCCAGGCTCCTCCTATACCCCTCCTCTATGACCTTACCCATTCTGCCCAGGCTCCTCCTCCTCCTATTTGACCCCACCCAATCTGACTAGGCTCCTCCTAAGCCCCTCATCTGCTGTCTGACCCCACCCATTCTGCCCAGGCTCCTCCTATACCGCCTCCTCTCTGACTCCACCCATTCTGCCCAGGCTCCTCCTATTTGACCCCACCCAATCTGACTAGGCTCCTCCTAAGCCCCTCCTCTCTGACTCCACCCATTCTGCCCAGGCTCCTCCTAAGCCCCTCCTCTGCTGTCTGACCCCACCCATTCTGCCCAGGCTCCTCCTATACCCCCCTCCTCTCTGACTCCACCCATTCTGCCCAGGCTCCTCCCATACCTGTCTGACCCCACCCATTCTGCCCAGGCTCCTCCTATACCCCCTCCTCTCTGACTCCACCCATTCTGCCCAGGCTCCTCCTATACCCCTCCTCTATGACCTTACCCATTCTGCCCAGGCTCCTCCTCCTCCTATTTGACCCCACCCAATCTGACTAGGCTCCTCCTAAGCCCCTCCTCTGCTGTCTGACCCCACCCATTCTGCCCAGGCTCCTCCTATACCCCCTCCTCTCTGACTCCACCCATTCTGCCCAGGCTCCTCCTAAGCCCCTCCTCTCTGACCCCACTCATTCTGCCCAGGCTCCTCCTATACCCTTCCTCTCTGACCCCACCCCCTCTGCTCAGGCTCCTCCTATACCCGCTCCCCTATACCCTTCCTCTCTGACCCCACCCAATCTGACTAGGCTCCTCCTATACCCCCTCCTTTCTGATTCCACCCATTCTGCCCAGGCTCCTCCTATTTGACCCCACCCAATCTGACTTGGCTCCTCCTAAACCCCTCCTCTGCTGTTTGACCCCACCCATTCTGCCCAGGCTCCTCCTATACCCCCTCCTCTCTGACTCCACCCATTCTGCCCAGGCTCCTCCCATACCCGTCTGACCCCACCCATTCTGCCCAGGCTCCTCCTATACCCCCTCCTATTTGACCCCACCCGCTCTGACTTGGCTCCTCCTAAACCCCTCTGCTGTCTGACCCCACCCATTCTGCCCAGGCTCCTCCTATACCCCCCTCCTCTCTGACTCCACCCATTCTGCCCAGGCTCCTCCCATACCCGTATGACCCCACCCATTCTGCCCAGGCTCCTCCTAAGCCCCTCCTCTGCTGTCTGACCCCACCCATTCTGCCCAAGCTCCTCCTATACCCCTCCTCTCTGAACCCACCCATTCTGCCCAGGCTCCTCCTAAGCCCCTCCTCTGCTGTCTGGGCCCAACCATTCTGCCCAGGCTGCTCCTATACCCCTCCTCTCTGACCCCACCCAATCTGACTAGGCTCCTCCTAAGCCCCTCCTCTGCTGTCTGACCCCACCCATTCTGCCCAGGCTCCTCCTATACCCCTCCTCTCTGACCCCACCCAATCTGACTAAGCTCCTCCTAAACCCCTCCTCTGCTGTCTGACCCCACCCATTCTGCCCAGGCTCCTCCTATACCCCCTCTTCTCTGACTCCACCCACTCTGCCCAGGCTCCTCCTATTTGACCCCACCCAATCTGACTAGGCTTCTCCTAAGCCCCTCCTCTCTGACTCCACCCATTCTGCCCAGGCTCCTCCCATACCAGTCTGACCCCACCCATTCTGCCCAGGCTCCTCCTAAACCCCTCCTCTGCTGTCTGACCCCACCCATTCTGCCCAGGCTCCTCCTATACCCCCCTCCTCCTCTCTGACTCCACCCATTCTGCCCAGGCTCCTCCCATACCTGTCTGACCCCACCCATTCTACCCAGGCTCCTCCCATACCTGTCTGACCCCACCCATTCTGCCCAGGCTCCTCCTATACCCCTCCTCTATGACCTTACCCATTCTGCCCAGGCTCCTCCTCCTCCTATTTGACCCCACCCAATCTGACTAGGCTCCTCCTAAGCCCCTCCTCTGCTGTCTGACCCCACCCATTCTGCCCAGGCTCCTCCTATACCGCCTCCTCTCTGACTCCACCCAATCTGACTAGGCTCCTCCTAAGCCCCTCCTCTCTGACTCCACCCATTCTGCCCAGGCTCCTCCTAAGCCCCTCCTCTGCTGTCTGACCCAACCCATTCTGCCCAGGCTCCTCCAATACCCCCCTCTCTGACTCCACCCATTCTGCCCAGGCTCCTCCCATACCTGTCTGACCCCACCCATTCTGCCCAGGCTCCTCCTATACCCCCTCCTCTCTGACTCCACCCATTCTGCCCAGGCTCCTCCTATACCCCTCCTCTATGACCTTACCCATTCTGCCCAGGCTCCTCCTCCTCCTATTTGACCCCACCCAATCTGACTAGGCTCCTCCTAAGCCCCTCCTCTGCTGTCTGACCCCACCCATTCTGCCCAGGCTCCTCCTATACCCCCTCCTCTCTGACTCCACCCATTCTGCCCAGGCTCCTCCTAAGCCCCTCCTCTCTGACCCCACTCATTCTGCCCAGGCTCCTCCTATACCCTTCCTCTCTGACCCCACCCAATCTGACTAGGCTCCTCCTAAACCCCTCCTCTGCTGTCTGACCCCACCCATTCTGCCCAGGCTCCTCCTATACCCCCTCCTCTCTGACTCCTCCCATTCTGCCCAGGCTCCTCCCATACCAGTCTGACCCCACCCATTCTGCCCAGGCTCCTCCTATACCCCCCTCCTCTCTGACTCCACCCATTCTGCCCAGGCTCCTCCCATACCCCTCTGACCCCACCCATTCTGCCCAGGCTCCTCCTATACCCCTCCTATTTGACCCCACCCAATCTGACTAGGCTCCTCCTAAGCCCCTCCTCTGCTGTCTGACCCCACCCATTCTGCCCAGGCTCCTCCTATACCCCCTCCTCTCTGACTCCATCCATTCTGCCCAGGCTCCTCCTAAGCCACTCCCCTGCTGTCTGACCCCACCCATTCTGCCCAGGCTCCTCCTAAGCCCCTCCTCTGCTGTCTGACCCCACCCATTCTGCCCAGGTTCTTCCTATACCCCCTCCTCTCTGACTCCACCCATTCTGCCCAGGCTCCTCCCATACCCGTCTGACCCCACCCATTCTGCCCAGGCTCCTCCTATACCCCTCCTATTTGACCCCACCCAATCTGACTTGGCTCCTCCTAAACCCCTCCTCTGCTGTCTGACCCCACCCATTCTGCCCAGGCTCCTCCTATACCCCCTCCTCTCTGACTCCACCCATTCTGCCCAGGCTCCTCCCATACCCGTCTGACCCCACCCATTCTGCCCAGGCTCCTCCCATACCCGTCTGACCCCACCCATTCTGCCCAGGCTCCTCCCATACCCGTCTGACCCCACCCATTCTGCCCAGGCTCCTCCTATACCCCTCCTATTTGACCCCACCCACTCTGACTTGGCTCCTCCTAAACCCCTCCTCTGCTGTCTGACCCCACCCATTCTGCCCAGGCTCCTCCTATACCCCTCTTATTTGACCCCAATCTTACTAGGCTCCTCCTAAGCCCCTTCCCTGCTGTCTGACCCCACCCATTCTGCCCAGGCTCCTCCTATACCCCCTCCTCTCTGACTCCTCCCATTCTGCCCAGGCTCCTCCTATTTGACCCCACCCAATCTGACTAGGCTCCTACTAAGCCCCTCCTCTCTGACTCCACCCATTCTGCCCAGGCTCCTCCTAAGCCCCTCCTCTGCTGTCTGACCCCACCCATTCTGCCCAGGCTCCTCCTAAGCCCCTCCTATTTGACCCCACCCAATCTGACTTGGCTCCTCCTAAACCCCCCCTCTGCTGTCTGACCCCACCCATTCTGCCCAGGCTCCTCCTATACCGCCTCCTCTCTGACTCCACCCATTCTGCCCAGGCTCCTCCTATTTGACCCCACCCAATCTGACTAGGCTCCTCCTAAGCCCCTCCTCTCTGACTCCACCCATTCTGCCCAGGCTCCTCCTAAGCCCCTCCTCTGCTGTCTGACCCAACCCATTCTGCCCAGGCTCCTCCTATACCCCCCTCTCTGACTCCACCCATTCTGCCCAGGCTCCTCCCATACCTGTCTGACCCCACCCATTCTGCCCAGGCTCCTCCTATACCCCCTCCCCTCTGACTCCACCCATTCTGCCCAGGCTCCTCCTATACCCCTCCTCTATGACCTTACCCATTCTGCCCAGGCTCCTCCTCCTCCTATTTGACCCCACCCAATCTGACTAGGCTCCTCCTAAGCCCCTCCTCTGCTGTCTGACCCCACCCATTCTGCCCAGGCTCCTCCTATACCCCCTCCTCTCTGACTCCACCCATTCTGCCCAGGCTCCTCCTAAGCCCCTCCTCTCTGACCCCACTCATTCTGCCCAGGCTCCTCCTATACCCTTCCTCTCTGACCCCACCCAATCTGACTAGGCTCCTCCTAAACCCCTCCTCTGCTGTCTGACCCCACCCATTCTGCCCAGGCTCCTCCTATACCCCCTCCTCTCTGACTCCTCCCATTCTGCCCAGGCTCCTCCCATACCAGTCTGACCCCACCCATTCTGCCCAGGCTCCTCCTATACCCCCCTCCTCTCTGACTCCACCCATTCTGCCCAGGCTCCTCCCATACCCCTCTGACCCCACCCATTCTGCCCAGGCTCCTCCTATACCCCTCCTATTTGACCCCACCCAATCTGACTAGGCTCCTCCTAAGCCCCTCCTCTGCTGTCTGACCCCACCCATTCTGCACAGGCTCCTCCTATACCCCCTCCTCTCTGACTCCTCCCATTCTGCCCAGGCTCCTCCCATACCAGTCTGACCCCACCCATTCTGCCCAGGTTCCTCCTATACCCCCCTCCTCTCTGACTCCACCCATTCTGCCCAGGCTCCTCCCATACCCGTCTGACCCCACCCATTCTGCCCAGGCTCCTCCTATACCCCTCCTATTTGACCCCACCCAATCTGACTTGGCTCCTCCTAAACCCCTCCTCTGCTGTCTGACCCCACCCATTCTGCCCAGGCTCCTCCTATACCCCCTCCTCTCTGACTCCACCCATTCTGCCCAGGCTCCTCCCATACCCGTCTGACCCCACCCATTCTGCTCAGGCTCCTCCCATACCCGTCTGACCCCACCCATTCTGCCCAGGCTCCTCCCATACCCCTCTGACCCCACCCATTCTGCCCAGGCTCCTCCTATACCCCTCCTATTTGACCCCACCCACTCTGACTTGGCTCCTCCTAAACCCCTCCTCTGCTGTCTGACCCCACCCATTCTGCCCAGGCTCCTCCTATACCCCCTCCTCTCTGACTCCACCCATTCTGCCCAGGATCCTCCTAAGCCCCTCCTCTGCTGTCTGACCCCACCCATTCTGCCCAGGCTCCTCCCATACCCGTCTGACCCCACCCATTCTGCCCAGGCTCCTCCTCCTATACCCCCTCCTCTCTGACTCCACCCATTCTGCCCAGGCTCCTCCCATACCCGTCTGACCCCACCCATTCTGCCCAGGCTCCTCCCATACCCGTCTGACCCCACCCATTCTGCCCAGGCTCCTCCTATACCCCTCCTATTTGACCCCACCCAATCTGACTTGGCTCCTCCTATACCCCCTCCTCTCTGACTCCACCCATTCTGCCCAGGCTCCTCCCATACCAGTCTGACCCCACCCATTCTGCCCAGGCTCCTCCTATACCCCTTCTCTCTGACCCCACCCAATCTGACTAGGCTCCTCCTAAGCCCCTCCTCTGCTGTCTGACCCCACCCATTCTGACCAGGCTCCTCCCATACCCGTCTGACCCCACCCATTCTGCCCAGGCTCCTCCTATACCCCTCCTATTTGACCCCACCCAATCTGACTAGGCTCCTCCTAAGCCCCTCCTCTGCTGTCTGACCACACCCATTCTGCCCAGGCTCCTCCTATACCCCCTCCTCTCTGACTCCACCCATTCTGCCCAGGCTCCTCCTAAGCCACTCCCCTGCTGTCTGACCCCACCCATTCTGCCCAGGTTCTTCCTATACCCCCTCCTCTCTGACTCCACCCATTCTGCCCAGGCTCCTCCCAAACCTGTCTGACCCCACCCATTCTGCCCAGGCTCCTCCTATACCCCTCCTATTTGACCCCACCCAATCTGACTAGGCTCCTCCTAAGCCCCTCCTCTGCTGTCTGACCCCACCCATTCTGCCCAGGCTACTCCTATACCCCCTCCTCTCTGACTCCACCCATTCTGCCCAGGCTCCTCCTAAGCCACTCCCCTGCTGTCTGACCCCACCCATTCTGCCCAGGCTCCTCCTAAGCCCCTCCTCTGCTGTCTGACCCCACCCATTCTGCCCAGGTTCTTCCTATACCCCCTCCTCTCTGACTCCACCCATTCTGCCCAGGCTCCTCCCATACCTGTCTGACCCCACCCATTCTGCCCAGGCTCCTCCTATACCCCTCCTATTTGACCCCACCCAATCTGACTTGGCTCCTCCTAAACCCCTCCTCTGCTGTCTGACCCCACCCATTCTGCCCAGGCTCCTCCTATACCCCCTCCTCTTTGACTCCACCCATTCTGCCCAGGCTCCTCCCATACCCGTCTGACCCCACCCATTCTGCCCAGGCTCCTCCCATACCCGTCTGACCCCACCCATTCTGCCCAGGCTCCTCCTATACCCCTCCTATTTGACCCCACCCAATCTGACTTGGCTCCTCCTAAACCCCTCCTCTGCTGTCTGTCCCCACCCATTCTGCCCAGGCTCCTCCTATACCCCCTCCTCTCTGACTCCACCCATTCTGCCCAGGCTCCTCCCATACCCGTCTGACCCC
Organism: Lissotriton vulgaris; assembly: GCF_964263255.1. Classification (NCBI taxonomy): domain Eukaryota; kingdom Metazoa; phylum Chordata; class Amphibia; order Caudata; family Salamandridae; genus Lissotriton; species Lissotriton vulgaris. The sequence continues at coordinate 1,485,108,304 of NC_141685.1, forward strand.
ACCCATTCTGCCCAGGCTCCTCCCATACCCGTCTGACCCCACCCATTCTGCCCAGGCTCCTCCTATACCCCTCCTATTTGACCCCACCCAATTTGACTTGGCTCCTCCTATACCCCCTCCTCTCTGACTCCACCCATTCTGCCCAGGCTCCTCCCATACCCGTCTGACCCCACCCATTCTGCCCAGGCTCCTCCTATACCCCTCCTATTTGACCCCACCCACTCTGACTTGGCTCCTCCTAAACCCCTCCTCTGCTGTCTGACCCCACCCATTCTGCCCAGGCTCCTCCTATACCCCTCTTATTTGACCCCAATCTTACTAGGCTCCTCCTAAGCCCCTTCCCGCTGTCTGACCCCACCCATTCTGCCCAGGCTCCTCCTATACCCCCTCCTCTCTGACTCCTCCCATTCTGCCCAGGCTCCTCCTATTTGACCCCACCCAATCTGACTAGGCTCCTCCTAAGCCCCTCCTCTCTGACTCCACCCATTCTGCCCAGGCTCCTCCTAAGCCCCTTCCCTGCTGTCTGACTCCACCCATTCTGCCCAGGCTCCTCCCATACCCGTCTGACCCCACCCATTCTGCCCAGGCTCCTCCTATACCCCTTCTCTCTGACCCCACCCAATCTGACTAGGCTCCTCCTAAGCCCCTCCTCTGCTGTCTGGCCCCACCCAACCTTCCCAGGCTCCTCCTATACCCCTTCTCTCTGACCCCACCCAATCTGACTAGGCTCCTCCTAAGCCCCTCCTCTGCTGTCTGACCCCACCCATTCTGCCCAGGCTCCTCCCATACACGTCTGACCCCACCCATTCTGCCCAGGCTCCTCCTATACCCCTTCTCTCTGAACCCACCCAATCTGACTAGGCTCCTCCTAAGCCCCTCCTCTGCTGTCTGGCCCCACCCAACCTTCCCAGGCTCCTCCCATACCCGTCTGACCCCACCCATTCTGCCCAGGCTCCTCCTAAGCCCCTCCTCTGCTGTCTGGGCCCAACCATTCTGCCCAGGCTGCTCCTATACCCCTCCTCTCTGACCCCACCCAATCTCACTAGGCTCCTCCTAAGCCCCTCCTCTGCTGTCTGACCCCACCCATTCTGCCCAGGCTCCTCCTAAGCCCCTCCTCTGCTGTCTGGCCCCACCCAACCTTCCCAGGCTCCTCCCATACCCGTCTGACCCCACCCATTCTGCCCAGGCTCCTCCTAAGCCCCTCCTCTGCTGTCTGGCCCCACCCAACCTTCCCAGGCTCCTCCTATACCCCTTCTCTCTGACCCCACCCAATCTGACTAGGCTCCTCCTAAGCCCCTCCTCTGCTGTCTGACCCCACCCATTCTGCCCAGGCTCCTCCCATACACGTCTGACCCCACCCATTCTGCCCAGGCTCCTCCTATACCCCTCCTCTCTGAACCCACCCAATCTGACTAGGCTCCTCCTAAGCCCCTCCTCTGCTGTCTGGCCCCACCCAACCTTCCCAGGCTCCTCCCATACCTGTCTGACCCCACCCATTCTGCCCAGGCTCCTCCTATACCCCCTCCTCTCTGACTCCACCCATTCTGCCCAGGCTCCTCCTATACCCCTCCTCTATGACCTTACCCATTCTGCCCAGGCTCCTCCTATACCCCTCCTATTTCACCCCACCCACTCTGACTTGGCTCCTCCTAAACCCCTCCTCTGCTGTCTGACCCCACCCATTCTGCCCAGGCTCCTCCTATACCCCCCTCCGCTCTGACTCCACCCATTCTGCCCAGGCTCCTCCCATACCTGTCTGACTCCACCCATTCTGCCCAGGCTCCTCCCATACCTGTCTGACCCCACCCATTCTGCCCAGGCTCCTCCTATACCCCCTCCTCTCTGACTCCACCCATTCTGCCCAGGCTCCTCCTATACCCCTCCTCTATGACCTTACCCATTCTGCCCAGGCTCCTCCTCCTCCTATTTGACCCCACCCAATCTGACTAGGCTCCTCCTAAGCCCCTCCTCTGCTGTCTGACTCCACCCATTCTGCCCAGGCTCCTCCTAAGCCCCTACTCTCTGACCCCACTCATTCTGCCCAGGCTCCTCCTATACCCCTCCGACCTCACCCCCTCTGCTCAGGCTCCTCCTATACCCCCTCCCCTATACCCTTCCTCTCTGACCCCACCCATTCTGACTAGGCTCCTCCTAAACCCCTCCTCTCTGACTACTCCCATTCTGCCCAGGCTCCTCCCATACCAGTCTGATCCCACCCATTCTGCCCAGGCTCCTCCTATACCCCCCTCCTCTCTGACTCCACCCATTCTGCCCAGGCTCCTCCCATACCCCTCTGACCCCACCCATTCTGCCCAGGCTCCTCCTATACCCCTCCTATTTGACCCCACCCAATCTGACTAGGCTCCTCCTAAGCCCCTCCTCTGCTGTCTGACCCCACCCATTCTGCCCAGGCTCCTCCTATACCCCCTCCTCTCTGACTCCACCCATTCTGCCCAGGCTCCTCCTAAGCCACTCCCCTGCTGTCTGACCCCACCCATTCTGCCCAGGCTCCTCCTATACCCCTCCTATTTGACCCCACCCAATCTGACTTGGCTCCTCCTAAACCCCTCCTCTGCTGTCTGACCCCACCCATTCTGCCCAGGCTCCTCCTATACCCCCTCCTCTCTGACTCCTCCCATTCTGCCCAGGCTCCTCCCATACCAGTCTGACCCCACCCATTCTGCCCAGGCTCCTCCTATACCCCCCTCCTCTCTGACTCCACCCATTCTGCCCAGGCTCCTCCCATACCCCTCTGACCCCACCCATTCTGCCCAGGCTCCTCCTATACCCCTCCTATTTCACCCCACCCACTCTGACTTGGCTCCTCCTAAACCCCTCCTCTGCTGTCTGACCCCACCCATTCTGCCCAGGCTCCTCCTATACCCCCCTCCGCTCTGACTCCACCCATTCTGCCCAGGCTCCTCCCATACCTGTCTGACTCCACCCATTCTGCCCAGGCTCCTCCCATACCTGTCTGACCCCACCCATTCTGCCCAGGCTCCTCCTATACCCCCTCCTCTCTGACTCCACCCATTCTGCCCAGGCTCCTCCTATACCCCTCCTCTATGACCTTACCCATTCTGCCCAGGCTCCTCCTCCTCCTATTTGACCCCACCCAATCTGACTAGGCTCCTCCTAAGCCCCTCCTCTGCTGTCTGACTCCACCCATTCTGCCCAGGCTCCTCCTAAGCCCCTCCTCTCTGACCCCACTCATTCTGCCCAGGCTCCTCCTATACCCCTCCGACCTCACCCCCTCTGCTCAGGCTCCTCCTATACCCCCTCCCCTATACCCTTCCTCTCTGACCCCACCCATTCTGACTAGGCTCCTCCTAAACCCCTCCTCTCTGACTACTCCCATTCTGCCCAGGCTCCTCCCATACCAGTCTGATCCCACCCATTCTGCCCAGGCTCCTCCTATACCCCCCTCCTCTCTGACTCCACCCATTCTGCCCAGGCTCCTCCCATACCCCTCTGACCCCACCCATTCTGCCCAGGCTCCTCCTATACCCCTCCTATTTGACCCCACCCAATCTGACTAGGCTCCTCCTAAGCCCCTCCTCTGCTGTCTGACCCCACCCATTCTGCCCAGGCTCCTCCTATACCCCCTCCTCTCTGACTCCACCCATTCTGCCCAGGCTCCTCCTAAGCCACTCCCCTGCTGTCTGACCCCACCCATTCTGCCCAGGCTCCTCCTATACCCCTCCTATTTGACCCCACCCAATCTGACTTGGCTCCTCCTAAACCCCTCCTCTGCTGTCTGACCCCACCCATTCTGCCCAGGCTCCTCCTATACCCCCTCCTCTCTGACTCCTCCCATTCTGCCCAGGCTCCTCCCATACCAGTCTGACCCCACCCATTCTGCCCAGGCTCCTCCTATACCCCCCTCCTCTCTGACTCCACCCATTCTGCCCAGGCTCCTCCCATACCCCTCTGACCCCACCCATTCTGCCCAGGCTCCTCCTATACCCCTCCTATTTGACCCCACCCAATCTGACTAGGCTCCTCCTAAGCCCCTCCTCTGCTGTCTGACCCCACCCATTCTGCCCAGGCTCCTCCTATACCCCCTCCTCTCTGACTCCATCCATTCTGCCCAGGCTCCTCCTAAGCCACTCCCCTGCTGTCTGACCCCACCCATTCTGCCCAGGCTCCTCCTAAGCCCCTCCTCTGCTGTCTGACCCCACCCATTCTGCCCAGGTTCTTCCTATACCCCCTCCTCTCTGACTCCACCCATTCTGCCCAGGCTCCTCCCATACCCGTCTGACCCCACCAATTCTGCCCAGGCTCCTCCTATACCCCTCCTATTTGACCCCACCCAATCTGACTTGGCTCCTCCTAAACCCCTCCTCTGCTGTCTGACCCCACCCATTCTGCCCAGGCTCCTCCTATACCCCCTCCTCTCTGACTCCACCCATTCTGCCCAGGCTCCTCCCATACCCGTCTGACCCCACCCATTCTGCCCAGGCTCCTCCCATACCCGTCTGACCCCACCCATTCTGCCCAGGCTCCTCCCATACCCGTCTGACCCCACCCATTCTGCCCAGGCTCCTCCTATACCCCTCCTATTTGACCCCACCCACTCTGACTTGGCTCCTCCTAAACCCCTCCTCTGCTGTCTGACCCCACCCATTCTGCCCAGGCTCCTCCTATACCCCTCTTATTTGACCCCAATCTTACTAGGCTCCTCCTAAGCCCCTTCCCTGCTGTCTGACCCCACCCATTCTGCCCAGGCTCCTCCTATACCCCCTCCTCTCTGACTCCTCCCATTCTGCCCAGGCTCCTCCTATTTGACCCCACCCAATCTGACTAGGCTCCTACTAAGCCCCTCCTCTCTGACTCCACCCATTCTGCCCAGGCTCCTCCTAAGCCCCTCCTCTGCTGTCTGACCCCACCCATTCTGCCCAGGCTCCTCCTAAGCCCCTCCTATTTGACCCCACCCAATCTGACTTGGCTCCTCCTAAACCCCCCCTCTGCTGTCTGACCCCACCCATTCTGCCCAGGCTCCTCCTATACCGCCTCCTCTCTGACTCCACCCATTCTGCCCAGGCTCCTCCTATTTGACCCCACCCAATCTGACTAGGCTCCTCCTAAGCCCCTCCTCTCTGACTCCACCCATTCTGCCCAGGCTCCTCCTAAGCCCCTCCTCTGCTGTCTGACCCAACCCATTCTGCCCAGGCTCCTCCTATACCCCCCTCTCTGACTCCACCCATTCTGCCCAGGCTCCTCCCATACCTGTCTGACCCCACCCATTCTGCCCAGGCTCCTCCTATACCCCCTCCCCTCTGACTCCACCCATTCTGCCCAGGCTCCTCCTATACCCCTCCTCTATGACCTTACCCATTCTGCCCAGGCTCCTCCTCCTCCTATTTGACCCCACCCAATCTGACTAGGCTCCTCCTAAGCCCCTCCTCTGCTGTCTGACCCCACCCATTCTGCCCAGGCTCCTCCTATACCCCCTCCTCTCTGACTCCACCCATTCTGCCCAGGCTCCTCCTAAGCCCCTCCTCTCTGACCCCACTCATTCTGCCCAGGCTCCTCCTATACCCTTCCTCTCTGACCCCACCCAATCTGACTAGGCTCCTCCTAAACCCCTCCTCTGCTGTCTGACCCCACCCATTCTGCCCAGGCTCCTCCTATACCCCCTCCTCTCTGACTCCTCCCATTCTGCCCAGGCTCCTCCCATACCAGTCTGACCCCACCCATTCTGCCCAGGCTCCTCCTATACCCCCCTCCTCTCTGACTCCACCCATTCTGCCCAGGCTCCTCCCATACCCCTCTGACCCCACCCATTCTGCCCAGGCTCCTCCTATACCCCTCCTATTTGACCCCACCCAATCTGACTAGGCTCCTCCTAAGCCCCTCCTCTGCTGTCTGACCCCACCCATTCTGCACAGGCTCCTCCTATACCCCCTCCTCTCTGACTCCTCCCATTCTGCCCAGGCTCCTCCCATACCAGTCTGACCCCACCCATTCTGCCCAGGTTCCTCCTATACCCCCCTCCTCTCTGACTCCACCCATTCTGCCCAGGCTCCTCCCATACCCGTCTGACCCCACCCATTCTGCCCAGGCTCCTCCTATACCCCTCCTATTTGACCCCACCCAATCTGACTTGGCTCCTCCTAAACCCCTCCTCTGCTGTCTGACCCCACCCATTCTGCCCAGGCTCCTCCTATACCCCCTCCTCTCTGACTCCACCCATTCTGCCCAGGCTCCTCCCATACCCGTCTGACCCCACCCATTCTGCCCAGGCTCCTCCCATACCCGTCTGACCCCACCCATTCTGCCCAGGCTCCTCCTATACCCCTCCTATTTGACCCCACCCACTCTGACTTGGCTCCTCCTAAACCCCTCCTCTGCTGTCTGACCCCACCCATTCTGCCCAGGCTCCTCCTATACCCCCTCCTCTCTGACTCCACCCATTCTGCCCAGGATCCTCCTAAGCCCCTCCTCTGCTGTCTGACCCCACCCATTCTGCCCAGGCTCCTCCCATACCCGTCTGACCCCACCCATTCTGCCCAGGCTCCTCCTCCTATACCCCCTCCTCTCTGACTCCACCCATTCTGCCCAGGCTCCTCCCATACCCGTCTGACCCCACCCATTCTGCCCAGGCTCCTCCCATACCCGTCTGACCCCACCCATTCTGCCCAGGCTCCTCCTATACCCCTCCTATTTGACCCCACCCAATCTGACTTGGCTCCTCCTATACCCCCTCCTCTCTGACTCCACCCATTCTGCCCAGGCTCCTCCCATACCAGTCTGACCCCACCCATTCTGCCCAGGCTCCTCCTATACCCCTTCTCTCTGACCCCACCCAATCTGACTAGGCTCCTCCTAAGCCCCTCCTCTGCTGTCTGACCCCACCCATTCTGACCAGGCTCCTCCCATACCCGTCTGACCCCACCCATTCTGCCCAGGCTCCTCCTATACCCCTCCTATTTGACCCCACCCAATCTGACTAGGCTCCTCCTAAGCCCCTCCTCTGCTGTCTGACCACACCCATTCTGCCCAGGCTCCTCCTATACCCCCTCCTCTCTGACTCCACCCATTCTGCCCAGGCTCCTCCTAAGCCACTCCCCTGCTGTCTGACCCCACCCATTCTGCCCAGGTTCTTCCTATACCCCCTCCTCTCTGACTCCACCCATTCTGCCCAGGCTCCTCCCAAACCTGTCTGACCCCACCCATTCTGCCCAGGCTCCTCCTATACCCCTCCTATTTGACCCCACCCAATCTGACTAGGCTCCTCCTAAGCCCCTCCTCTGCTGTCTGACCCCACCCATTCTGCCCAGGCTCCTCCTATACCCCCTCCTCTCTGACTCCACCCATTCTGCCCAGGCTCCTCCCATACCCGTCTGACCCCACCCATTCTGCCCAGGCTCCTCCTATACCCCTCCTATTTGACCCCACCCAATCTGACTTGGCTCCTCCTAAACCCCTCCTCTGCTGTCTGACCCCACCCATTCTGCCCAGGCTCCTCCTATACCCCCTCCTCTTTGACTCCACCCATTCTGCCCAGGCTCCTCCCATACCCGTCTGACCCCACCCATTCTGCCCAGGCTCCTCCCATACCCGTCTGACCCCACCCATTCTGCCCAGGCTCCTCCTATACCCCTCCTATTTGACCCCACCCAATCTGACTTGGCTCCTCCTAAACCCCTCCTCTGCTGTCTGACCCCACCCATTCTGCCCAGGCTCCTCCTATACCCCCTCCTCTCTGACTCCACCCATTCTGCCCAGGCTCCTCCCATACCCGTCTGACCCCACCCATTCTGCCCAGGCTCCTCCCATACCCGTCTGACCCCACCCATTCTGCCCAGGCTCCTCCTATACCCCTCCTATTTGACCCCACCCAATTTGACTTGGCTCCTCCTATACCCCCTCCTCTCTGACTCCACCCATTCTGCCCAGGCTCCTCCCATACCCGTCTGACCCCACCCATTCTGCCCAGGCTCCTCCTATACCCCTCCTATTTGACCCCACCCACTCTGACTTGGCTCCTCCTAAACCCCTCCTCTGCTGTCTGACCCCACCCATTCTGCCCAGGCTCCTCCTATACCCCTCTTATTTGACCCCAATCTTACTAGGCTCCTCCTAAGCCCCTTCCCTGCTGTCTGACCCCACCCATTCTGCCCAGGCTCCTCCTATACCCCCTCCTCTCTGACTCCTCCCATTCTGCCCAGGCTCCTCCTATTTGACCCCACCCAATCTGACTAGGCTCCTCCTAAGCCCCTCCTCTCTGACTCCACCCATTCTGCCCAGGCTCCTCCTAAGCCCCTTCCCTGCTGTCTGACTCCACCCATTCTGCCCAGGCTCCTCCCATACCCGTCTGACCCCACCCATTCTGCCCAGGCTCCTCCTATACCCCTTCTCTCTGACCCCACCCAATCTGACTAGGCTCCTCCTAAGCCCCTCCTCTGCTGTCTGGCCCCACCCAACCTTCCCAGGCTCCTCCTATACCCCTTCTCTCTGACCCCACCCAATCTGACTAGGCTCCTCCTAAGCCCCTCCTCTGCTGTCTGACCCCACCCATTCTGCCCAGGCTCCTCCCATACACGTCTGACCCCACCCATTCTGCCCAGGCTCCTCCTATACACCTTCTCTCTGAACCCACCCAATCTGACTAGGCTCCTCCTAAGCCCCTCCTCTGCTGTCTGGCCCCACCCAACCTTCCCAGGCTCCTCCCATACCCGTCTGACCCCACCCATTCTGCCCAGGCTCCTCCTAAGCCCCTCCTCTGCTGTCTGGGCCCAACCATTCTGCCCAGGCTGCTCCTATACCCCTCCTCTCTGACCCCACCCAATCTCACTAGGCTCCTCCTAAGCCCCTCCTCTGCTGTCTGACCCCACCCATTCTGCCCAGGCTCCTCTTAAGCCCCTCCTCTGCTGTCTGGCCCCACCCAACCTTCCCAGGCTCCTCCTATACCCCTTCTCTCTGACCCCACCCAATCTGACTAGGCTCCTCCTAAGCCCCTCCTCTGCTGTCTGACCCCACCCATTCTGCCCAGGCTCCTCCCATACACGTCTGACCCCACCCATTCTGCCCAGGCTCCTCCTATACCCCCTCCTCTCTGACCCCACCCATTCTGCCCAGGCTCCTCCTATACCCCCTCCTCTCTGACTCCATCCATTCTGCCCAGGCTCCTCCTAAGCCACTCCCCTGCTGTCTGACCCCACCCATTCTGCCCAGGCTCCTCCTAAGCCCCTCCTCTGCTGTCTGACCCCACCCATTCTGCCCAGGTTCTTCCTATACCCCCTCCTCTCTGACTCCACCCATTCTGCCCAGGCTCCTCCCATACCCGTCTGACCCCACCAATTCTGCCCAGGCTCCTCCTATACCCCTCCTATTTGACCCCACCCAATCTGACTTGGCTCCTCCTAAACCCCTCCTCTGCTGTCTGACCCCACCCATTCTGCCCAGGCTCCTCCTATACCCCCTCCTCTCTGACTCCACCCATTCTGCCCAGGCTCCTCCCATACCCGTCTGACCCCACCCATTCTGCCCAGGCTCCTCCCATACCCGTCTGACCCCACCCATTCTGCCCAGGCTCCTCCCATACCCGTCTGACCCCACCCATTCTGCCCAGGCTCCTCCTATACCCCTCCTATTTGACCCCACCCACTCTGACTTGGCTCCTCCTAAACCCCTCCTCTGCTGTCTGACCCCACCCATTCTGCCCAGGCTCCTCCTATACCCCTCTTATTTGACCCCAATCTTACTAGGCTCCTCCTAAGCCCCTTCCCTGCTGTCTGACCCCACCCATTCTGCCCAGGCTCCTCCTATACCCCCTCCTCTCTGACTCCTCCCATTCTGCCCAGGCTCCTCCTATTTGACCCCACCCAATCTGACTAGGCTCCTACTAAGCCCCTCCTCTCTGACTCCACCCATTCTGCCCAGGCTCCTCCTAAGCCCCTCCTCTGCTGTCTGACCCCACCCATTCTGCCCAGGCTCCTCCTAAGCCCCTCCTATTTGACCCCACCCAATCTGACTTGGCTCCTCCTAAACCCCCCCTCTGCTGTCTGACCCCACCCATTCTGCCCAGGCTCCTCCTATACCGCCTCCTCTCTGACTCCACCCATTCTGCCCAGGCTCCTCCTATTTGACCCCACCCAATCTGACTAGGCTCCTCCTAAGCCCCTCCTCTCTGACTCCACCCATTCTGCCCAGGCTCCTCCTAAGCCCCTCCTCTGCTGTCTGACCCAACCCATTCTGCCCAGGCTCCTCCTATACCCCCCTCTCTGACTCCACCCATTCTGCCCAGGCTCCTCCCATACCTGTCTGACCCCACCCATTCTGCCCAGGCTCCTCCTATACCCCCTCCCCTCTGACTCCACCCATTCTGCCCAGGCTCCTCCTATACCCCTCCTCTATGACCTTACCCATTCTGCCCAGGCTCCTCCTCCTCCTATTTGACCCCACCCAATCTGACTAGGCTCCTCCTAAGCCCCTCCTCTGCTGTCTGACCCCACCCATTCTGCCCAGGCTCCTCCTATACCCCCTCCTCTCTGACTCCACCCATTCTGCCCAGGCTCCTCCTAAGCCCCTCCTCTCTGACCCCACTCATTCTGCCCAGGCTCCTCCTATACCCTTCCTCTCTGACCCCACCCAATCTGACTAGGCTCCTCCTAAACCCCTCCTCTGCTGTCTGACCCCACCCATTCTGCCCAGGCTCCTCCTATACCCCCTCCTCTCTGACTCCTCCCATTCTGCCCAGGCTCCTCCCATACCAGTCTGACCCCACCCATTCTGCCCAGGCTCCTCCTATACCCCCCTCCTCTCTGACTCCACCCATTCTGCCCAGGCTCCTCCCATACCCCTCTGACCCCACCCATTCTGCCCAGGCTCCTCCTATACCCCTCCTATTTGACCCCACCCAATCTGACTAGGCTCCTCCTAAGCCCCTCCTCTGCTGTCTGACCCCACCCATTCTGCACAGGCTCCTCCTATACCCCCTCCTCTCTGACTCCTCCCATTCTGCCCAGGCTCCTCCCATACCAGTCTGACCCCACCCATTCTGCCCAGGTTCCTCCTATACCCCCCTCCTCTCTGACTCCACCCATTCTGCCCAGGCTCCTCCCATACCCGTCTGACCCCACCCATTCTGCCCAGGCTCCTCCTATACCCCTCCTATTTGACCCCACCCAATCTGACTTGGCTCCTCCTAAACCCCTCCTCTGCTGTCTGACCCCACCCATTCTGCCCAGGCTCCTCCTATACCCCCTCCTCTCTGACTCCACCCATTCTGCCCAGGCTCCTCCCATACCCGTCTGACCCCACCCATTCTGCCCAGGCTCCTCCCATACCCGTCTGACCCCACCCATTCTGCCCAGGCTCCTCCTATACCCCTCCTATTTGACCCCACCCACTCTGACTTGGCTCCTCCTAAACCCCTCCTCTGCTGTCTGACCCCACCCATTCTGCCCAGGCTCCTCCTATACCCCCTCCTCTCTGACTCCACCCATTCTGCCCAGGATCCTCCTAAGCCCCTCCTCTGCTGTCTGACCCCACCCATTCTGCCCAGGCTCCTCCCATACCCGTCTGACCCCACCCATTCTGCCCAGGCTCCTCCTCCTATACCCCCTCCTCTCTGACTCCACCCATTCTGCCCAGGCTCCTCCCATACCCGTCTGACCCCACCCATTCTGCCCAGGCTCCTCCCATACCCGTCTGACCCCACCCATTCTGCCCAGGCTCCTCCTATACCCCTCCTATTTGACCCCACCCAATCTGACTTGGCTCCTCCTATACCCCCTCCTCTCTGACTCCACCCATTCTGCCCAGGCTCCTCCCATACCAGTCTGACCCCACCCATTCTGCCCAGGCTCCTCCTATACCCCTTCTCTCTGACCCCACCCAATCTGACTAGGCTCCTCCTAAGCCCCTCCTCTGCTGTCTGACCCCACCCATTCTGACCAGGCTCCTCCCATACCCGTCTGACCCCACCCATTCTGCCCAGGCTCCTCCTATACCCCTCCTATTTGACCCCACCCAATCTGACTAGGCTCCTCCTAAGCCCCTCCTCTGCTGTCTGACCACACCCATTCTGCCCAGGCTCCTCCTATACCCCCTCCTCTCTGACTCCACCCATTCTGCCCAGGCTCCTCCTAAGCCACTCCCCTGCTGTCTGACCCCACCCATTCTGCCCAGGTTCTTCCTATACCCCCTCCTCTCTGACTCCACCCATTCTGCCCAGGCTCCTCCCAAACCTGTCTGACCCCACCCATTCTGCCCAGGCTCCTCCTATACCCCTCCTATTTGACCCCACCCAATCTGACTAGGCTCCTCCTAAGCCCCTCCTCTGCTGTCTGACCCCACCCATTCTGCCCAGGCTCCTCCTATACCCCCTCCTCTCTGACTCCACCCATTCTGCCCAGGCTCCTCCCATACCCGTCTGACCCCACCCATTCTGCCCAGGCTCCTCCTATACCCCTCCTATTTGACCCCACCCAATCTGACTTGGCTCCTCCTAAACCCCTCCTCTGCTGTCTGACCCCACCCATTCTGCCCAGGCTCCTCCTATACCCCCTCCTCTTTGACTCCACCCATTCTGCCCAGGCTCCTCCCATACCCGTCTGACCCCACCCATTCTGCCCAGGCTCCTCCCATACCCGTCTGACCCCACCCATTCTGCCCAGGCTCCTCCTATACCCCTCCTATTTGACCCCACCCAATCTGACTTGGCTCCTCCTAAACCCCTCCTCTGCTGTCTGACCCCACCCATTCTGCCCAGGCTCCTCCTATACCCCCTCCTCTCTGACTCCACCCATTCTGCCCAGGCTCCTCCCATACCCGTCTGACCCCACCCATTCTGCCCAGGCTCCTCCCATACCCGTCTGACCCCACCCATTCTGCCCAGGCTCCTCCTATACCCCTCCTATTTGACCCCACCCAATTTGACTTGGCTCCTCCTATACCCCCTCCTCTCTGACTCCACCCATTCTGCCCAGGCTCCTCCCATACCCGTCTGACCCCACCCATTCTGCCCAGGCTCCTCCTATACCCCTCCTATTTGACCCCACCCACTCTGACTTGGCTCCTCCTAAACCCCTCCTCTGCTGTCTGACCCCACCCATTCTGCCCAGGCTCCTCCTATACCCCTCTTATTTGACCCCAATCTTACTAGGCTCCTCCTAAGCCCCTTCCCTGCTGTCTGACCCCACCCATTCTGCCCAGGCTCCTCCTATACCCCCTCCTCTCTGACTCCTCCCATTCTGCCCAGGCTCCTCCTATTTGACCCCACCCAATCTGACTAGGCTCCTCCTAAGCCCCTCCTCTCTGACTCCACCCATTCTGCCCAGGCTCCTCCTAAGCCCCTTCCCTGCTGTCTGACTCCACCCATTCTGCCCAGGCTCCTCCCATACCCGTCTGACCCCACCCATTCTGCCCAGGCTCCTCCTATACCCCTTCTCTCTGACCCCACCCAATCTGACTAGGCTCCTCCTAAGCCCCTCCTCTGCTGTCTGGCCCCACCCAACCTTCCCAGGCTCCTCCTATACCCCTTCTCTCTGACCCCACCCAATCTGACTAGGCTCCTCCTAAGCCCCTCCTCTGCTGTCTGACCCCACCCATTCTGCCCAGGCTCCTCCCATACACGTCTGACCCCACCCATTCTGCCCAGGCTCCTCCTATACACCTTCTCTCTGAACCCACCCAATCTGACTAGGCTCCTCCTAAGCCCCTCCTCTGCTGTCTGGCCCCACCCAACCTTCCCAGGCTCCTCCCATACCCGTCTGACCCCACCCATTCTGCCCAGGCTCCTCCTAAGCCCCTCCTCTGCTGTCTGGGCCCAACCATTCTGCCCAGGCTGCTCCTATACCCCTCCTCTCTGACCCCACCCAATCTCACTAGGCTCCTCCTAAGCCCCTCCTCTGCTGTCTGACCCCACCCATTCTGCCCAGGCTCCTCCTAAGCCCCTCCTCTGCTGTCTGGCCCCACCCAACCTTCCCAGGCTCCTCCTATACCCCTTCTCTCTGACCCCACCCAATCTGACTAGGCTCCTCCTAAGCCCCTCCTCTGCTGTCTGACCCCACCCATTCTGCCCAGGCTCCTCCCATACACGTCTGACCCCACCCATTCTGCCCAGGCTCCTCCTATACCCCCTCCTCTCTGACTCCACCCATTCTGCCCAGGCTCCTCCTATACCCCTCCTCTATGACCTTACCCATTCTGCCCAGGCTCCTCCTATACCCCTCCTATTTCACCCCACCCACTCTGACTTGGCTCCTCCTAAACCCCTCCTCTGCTGTCTGACCCCACCCATTCTGCCCAGGCTCCTCCTATACCCCCCTCCGCTCTGACTCCACCCATTCTGCCCAGGCTCCTCCCATACCTGTCTGACTCCACCCATTCTGCCCAGGCTCCTCCCATACCTGTCTGACCCCACCCATTCTGCCCAGGCTCCTCCTATACCCCCTCCTCTCTGACTCCACCCATTCTGCCCAGGCTCCTCCTATACCCCTCCTCTATGACCTTACCCATTCTGCCCAGGCTCCTCCTCCTCCTATTTGACCCCACCCAATCTGACTAGGCTCCTCCTAAGCCCCTCCTCTGCTGTCTGACTCCACCCATTCTGCCCAGGCTCCTCCTAAGCCCCTCCTCTCTGACCCCACTCATTCTGCCCAGGCTCCTCCTATACCCCTCCGACCTCACCCCCTCTGCTCAGGCTCCTCCTATACCCCCTCCCCTATACCCTTCCTCTCTGACCCCACCCATTCTGACTAGGCTCCTCCTAAACCCCTCCTCTCTGACTACTCCCATTCTGCCCAGGCTCCTCCCATACCAGTCTGATCCCACCCATTCTGCCCAGGCTCCTCCTATACCCCCCTCCTCTCTGACTCCACCCATTCTGCCCAGGCTCCTCCCATACCCCTCTGACCCCACCCATTCTGCCCAGGCTCCTCCTATACCCCTCCTATTTGACCCCACCCAATCTGACTAGGCTCCTCCTAAGCCCCTCCTCTGCTGTCTGACCCCACCCATTCTGCCCAGGCTCCTCCTATACCCCCTCCTCTCTGACTCCACCCATTCTGCCCAGGCTCCTCCTAAGCCACTCCCCTGCTGTCTGACCCCACCCATTCTGCCCAGGCTCCTCCTATACCCCTCCTATTTGACCCCACCCAATCTGACTTGGCTCCTCCCAAACCCCTCCTCTGCTGTCTGACCCCACCCATTCTGCCCAGGCTCCTCCTATTTGACCCCACCCAATCTGACTAGGCTCCTCCTAAGCCCCTCCTCTGCTGTCTGACTCCACCCATTCTGCCCAGGCTCCTCCTAAGCCCCTTCCCTGCTGTCTGACTCCTCCCATTCTGCCCAGGCTCCTCCTATTTGACCCCACCCAATCTGACTAGGCTCCTCCTAAGCCCCTCCTCTCTGACTCCACCCATTCTGCCCAGGCTCCTCCTAAGCCCCTCCTCTGCTGTCTGACCCCACCCATTCTGCCCAGGCTCCTCCCATACCAGTCTGACTCCACCCATTCTGCCCAGGCTCCTCCCATACCCGTCTGACCCCACCCATTCTGCCCAGGCTCCTCCTATACCCCTCCTATTTGACCCCACCCAATCTGACTAGGCTCCTCCTAAGCCCCTCCTCTGCTGTCTGACCCCACCCATTCTGCCCAGGCTCCTCCTATACCCCCTCCTCTCTGACTCCATCCATTCTGCCCAGGCTCCTCCTAAGCCACTCCCCTGCTGTCTGACCCCACCCATTCTGCCCAGGCTCCTCCTAAGCCCCTCCTCTGCTGTCTGACCCCACCCATTCTGCCCAGGTTCTTCCTATACCCCCTCCTCTCTGACTCCACCCATTCTGCCCAGGCTCCTCCCATACCCGTCTGACCCCACCAATTCTGCCCAGGCTCCTCCTATACCCCTCCTATTTGACCCCACCCAATCTGACTTGGCTCCTCCTAAACCCCTCCTCTGCTGTCTGACCCCACCCATTCTGCCCAGGCTCCTCCTATACCCCCTCCTCTCTGACTCCACCCATTCTGCCCAGGCTCCTCCCATACCCGTCTGACCCCACCCATTCTGCCCAGGCTCCTCCCATACCCGTCTGACCCCACCCATTCTGCCCAGGCTCCTCCCATACCCGTCTGACCCCACCCATTCTGCCCAGGCTCCTCCTATACCCCTCCTATTTGACCCCACCCACTCTGACTTGGCTCCTCCTAAACCCCTCCTCTGCTGTCTGACCCCACCCATTCTGCCCAGGCTCCTCCTATACCCCTCTTATTTGACCCCAATCTTACTAGGCTCCTCCTAAGCCCCTTCCCTGCTGTCTGACCCCACCCATTCTGCCCAGGCTCCTCCTATACCCCCTCCTCTCTGACTCCTCCCATTCTGCCCAGGCTCCTCCTATTTGACCCCACCCAATCTGACTAGGCTCCTACTAAGCCCCTCCTCTCTGACTCCACCCATTCTGCCCAGGCTCCTCCTAAGCCCCTCCTCTGCTGTCTGACCCCACCCATTCTGCCCAGGCTCCTCCTAAGCCCCTCCTATTTGACCCCACCCAATCTGACTTGGCTCCTCCTAAACCCCCCCTCTGCTGTCTGACCCCACCCATTCTGCCCAGGCTCCTCCTATACCGCCTCCTCTCTGACTCCACCCATTCTGCCCAGGCTCCTCCTATTTGACCCCACCCAATCTGACTAGGCTCCTCCTAAGCCCCTCCTCTCTGACTCCACCCATTCTGCCCAGGCTCCTCCTAAGCCCCTCCTCTGCTGTCTGACCCAACCCATTCTGCCCAGGCTCCTCCTATACCCCCCTCTCTGACTCCACCCATTCTGCCCAGGCTCCTCCCATACCTGTCTGACCCCACCCATTCTGCCCAGGCTCCTCCTACACCCCCTCCCCTCTGACTCCACCCATTCTGCCCAGGCTCCTCCTATACCCCTCCTCTATGACCTTACCCATTCTGCCCAGGCTCCTCCTCCTCCTATTTGACCCCACCCAATCTGACTAGGCTCCTCCTAAGCCCCTCCTCTGCTGTCTGACCCCACCCATTCTGCCCAGGCTCCTCCTATACCCCCTCCTCTCTGACTCCACCCATTCTGCCCAGGCTCCTCCTAAGCCCCTCCTCTCTGACCCCACTCATTCTGCCCAGGCTCCTCCTATACCCTTCCTCTCTGACCCCACCCAATCTGACTAGGCTCCTCCTAAACCCCTCCTCTGCTGTCTGACCCCACCCATTCTGCCCAGGCTCCTCCTATACCCCCTCCTCTCTGACTCCTCCCATTCTGCCCAGGCTCCTCCCATACCAGTCTGACCCCACCCATTCTGCCCAGGCTCCTCCTATACCCCCCTCCTCTCTGACTCCACCCATTCTGCCCAGGCTCCTCCCATACCCCTCTGACCCCACCCATTCTGCCCAGGCTCCTCCTATACCCCTCCTATTTGACCCCACCCAATCTGACTAGGCTCCTCCTAAGCCCCTCCTCTGCTGTCTGACCCCACCCATTCTGCACAGGCTCCTCCTATACCCCCTCCTCTCTGACTCCTCCCATTCTGCCCAGGCTCCTCCCATACCAGTCTGACCCCACCCATTCTGCCCAGGTTCCTCCTATACCCCCCTCCTCTCTGACTCCACCCATTCTGCCCAGGCTCCTCCCATACCCGTCTGACCCCACCCATTCTGCCCAGGCTCCTCCTATACCCCTCCTATTTGACCCCACCCAATCTGACTTGGCTCCTCCTAAACCCCTCCTCTGCTGTCTGACCCCACCCATTCTGCCCAGGCTCCTCCTATACCCCCTCCTCTCTGACTCCACCCATTCTGCCCAGGCTCCTCCCATACCCGTCTGACCCCACCCATTCTGCCCAGGCTCCTCCCATACCCGTCTGACCCCACCCATTCTGCCCAGGCTCCTCCTATACCCCTCCTATTTGACCCCACCCACTCTGACTTGGCTCCTCCTAAACCCCTCCTCTGCTGTCTGACCCCACCCATTCTGCCCAGGCTCCTCCTATACCCCCTCCTCTCTGACTCCACCCATTCTGCCCAGGATCCTCCTAAGCCCCTCCTCTGCTGTCTGACCCCACCCATTCTGCCCAGGCTCCTCCCATACCCGTCTGACCCCACCCATTCTGCCCAGGCTCCTCCTCCTATACCCCCTCCTCTCTGACTCCACCCATTCTGCCCAGGCTCCTCCCATACCCGTCTGACCCCACCCATTCTGCCCAGGCTCCTCCCATACCCGTCTGACCCCACCCATTCTGCCCAGGCTCCTCCTATACCCCTCCTATTTGACCCCACCCAATCTGACTTGGCTCCTCCTATACCCCCTCCTCTCTGACTCCACCCATTCTGCCCAGGCTCCTCCCATACCAGTCTGACCCCACCCATTCTGCCCAGGCTCCTCCTATACCCCTTCTCTCTGACCCCACCCAATCTGACTAGGCTCCTCCTAAGCCCCTCCTCTGCTGTCTGACCCCACCCATTCTGACCAGGCTCCTCCCATACCCGTCTGACCCCACCCATTCTGCCCAGGCTCCTCCTATACCCCTCCTATTTGACCCCACCCAATCTGACTAGGCTCCTCCTAAGCCCCTCCTCTGCTGTCTGACCACACCCATTCTGCCCAGGCTCCTCCTATACCCCCTCCTCTCTGACTCCACCCATTCTGCCCAGGCTCCTCCCAAACCTGTCTGACCCCACCCATTCTGCCCAGGCTCCTCCTATACCCCTCCTATTTGACCCCACCCAATCTGACTAGGCTCCTCCTAAGCCCCTCCTCTGCTGTCTGACCCCACCCATTCTGCCCAGGCTCCTCCTATACCCCCTCCTCTCTGACTCCACCCATTCTGCCCAGGCTCCTCCTAAGCCACTCCCCTGCTGTCTGACCCCACCCATTCTGCCCAGGCTCCTCCTAAGCCCCTCCTCTGCTGTCTGACCCCACCCATTCTGCCCAGGTTCTTCCTATACCCCCTCCTCTCTGACTCCACCCATTCTGCCCAGGCTCCTCCCATACCCGTCTGACCCCACCCATTCTGCCCAGGCTCCTCCTATACCCCTCCTATTTGACCCCACCCAATCTGACTTGGCTCCTCCTAAACCCCTCCTCTGCTGTCTGACCCCACCCATTCTGCCCAGGCTCCTCCTATACCCCCTCCTCTTTGACTCCACCCATTCTGCCCAGGCTCCTCCCATACCCGTCTGACCCCACCCATTCTGCCCAGGCTCCTCCCATACCCGTCTGACCCCACCCATTCTGCCCAGGCTCCTCCTATACCCCTCCTATTTGACCCCACCCAATCTGACTTGGCTCCTCCTAAACCCCTCCTCTGCTGTCTGACCCCACCCATTCTGCCCAGGCTCCTCCTATACCCCCTCCTCTCTGACTCCACCCATTCTGCCCAGGCTCCTCCCATACCCGTCTGACCCCACCCATTCTGCCCAGGCTCCTCCCATACCCGTCTGACCCCACCCATTCTGCCCAGGCTCCTCCTATACCCCTCCTATTTGACCCCACCCAATTTGACTTGGCTCCTCCTATACCCCCTCCTCTCTGACTCCACCCATTCTGCCCAGGCTCCTCCCATACCCGTCTGACCCCACCCATTCTGCCCAGGCTCCTCCTATACCCCTCCTATTTGACCCCACCCACTCTGACTTGGCTCCTCCTAAACCCCTCCTCTGCTGTCTGACCCCACCCATTCTGCCCAGGCTCCTCCTATACCCCTCTTATTTGACCCCAATCTTACTAGGCTCCTCCTAAGCCCCTTCCCTGCTGTCTGACCCCACCCATTCTGCCCAGGCTCCTCCTATACCCCCTCCTCTCTGACTCCTCCCATTCTGCCCAGGCTCCTCCTATTTGACCCCACCCAATCTGACTAGGCTCCTCCTAAGCCCCTCCTCTCTGACTCCACCCATTCTGCCCAGGCTCCTCCTAAGCCCCTTCCCTGCTGTCTGACTCCACCCATTCTGCCCAGGCTCCTCCCATACCCGTCTGACCCCACCCATTCTGCCCAGGCTCCTCCTATACCCCTTCTCTCTGACCCCACCCAATCTGACTAGGCTCCTCCTAAGCCCCTCCTCTGCTGTCTGGCCCCACCCAACCTTCCCAGGCTCCTCCTATACCCCTTCTCTCTGACCCCACCCAATCTGACTAGGCTCCTCCTAAGCCCCTCCTCTGCTGTCTGACCCCACCCATTCTGCCCAGGCTCCTCCCATACACGTCTGACCCCACCCATTCTGCCCAGGCTCCTCCTATACACCTTCTCTCTGAACCCACCCAATCTGACTAGGCTCCTCCTAAGCCCCTCCTCTGCTGTCTGGCCCTACCCAACCTTCCCAGGCTCCTCCCATACCCGTCTGACCCCACCCATTCTGCCCAGGCTCCTCCTAAGCCCCTCCTCTGCTGTCTGGGCCCAACCATTCTGCCCAGGCTGCTCCTATACCCCTCCTCTCTGACCCCACCCAATCTCACTAGGCTCCTCCTAAGCCCCTCCTCTGCTGTCTGACCCCACCCATTCTGCCCAGGCTCCTCCTAAGCCCCTCCTCTGCTGTCTGGCCCCACCCAACCTTCCCAGGCTCCTCCTATACCCCTTCTCTCTGACCCCACCCAATCTGACTAGGCTCCTCCTAAGCCCCTCCTCTGCTGTCTGACCCCACCCATTCTGCCCAGGCTCCTCCCATACACGTCTGACCCCACCCATTCTGCCCAGGCTCCTCCTATACCCCCTCCTCTCTGACTCCACCCATTCTGCCCAGGCTCCTCCTATACCCCTCCTCTATGACCTTACCCATTCTGCCCAGGCTCCTCCTATACCCCTCCTATTTCACCCCACCCACTCTGACTTGGCTCCTCCTAAACCCCTCCTCTGCTGTCTGACCCCACCCATTCTGCCCAGGCTCCTCCTATACCCCCCTCCGCTCTGACTCCACCCATTCTGCCCAGGCTCCTCCCATACCTGTCTGACTCCACCCATTCTGCCCAGGCTCCTCCCATACCTGTCTGACCCCACCCATTCTGCCCAGGCTCCTCCTATACCCCCTCCTCTCTGACTCCACCCATTCTGCCCAGGCTCCTCCTATACCCCTCCTCTATGACCTTACCCATTCTGCCCAGGCTCCTCCTCCTCCTATTTGACCCCACCCAATCTGACTAGGCTCCTCCTAAGCCCCTCCTCTGCTGTCTGACTCCACCCATTCTGCCCAGGCTCCTCCTAAGCCCCTCCTCTCTGACCCCACTCATTCTGCCCAGGCTCCTCCTATACCCCTCCGACCTCACCCCCTCTGCTCAGGCTCCTCCTATACCCCCTCCCCTATACCCTTCCTCTCTGACCCCACCCATTCTGACTAGGCTCCTCCTAAACCCCTCCTCTCTGACTACTCCCATTCTGCCCAGGCTCCTCCCATACCAGTCTGATCCCACCCATTCTGCCCAGGCTCCTCCTATACCCCCCTCCTCTCTGACTCCACCCATTCTGCCCAGGCTCCTCCCATACCCCTCTGACCCCACCCATTCTGCCCAGGCTCCTCCTATACCCCTCCTATTTGACCCCACCCAATCTGACTAGGCTCCTCCTAAGCCCCTCCTCTGCTGTCTGACCCCACCCATTCTGCCCAGGCTCCTCCTATACCCCCTCCTCTCTGACTCCACCCATTCTGCCCAGGCTCCTCCTAAGCCACTCCCCTGCTGTCTGACCCCACCCATTCTGCCCAGGCTCCTCCTATACCCCTCCTATTTGACCCCACCCAATCTGACTTGGCTCCTCCCAAACCCCTCCTCTGCTGTCTGACCCCACCCATTCTGCCCAGGCTCCTCCTATTTGACCCCACCCAATCTGACTAGGCTCCTCCTAAGCCCCTCCTCTGCTGTCTGACTCCACCCATTCTGCCCAGGCTCCTCCTAAGCCCCTTCCCTGCTGTCTGACTCCTCCCATTCTGCCCAGGCTCCTCCTATTTGACCCCACCCAATCTGACTAGGCTCCTCCTAAGCCCCTCCTCTCTGACTCCACCCATTCTGCCCAGGCTCCTCCTAAGCCCCTCCTCTGCTGTCTGACCCCACCCATTCTGCCCAGGCTCCTCCCATACCAGTCTGACTCCACCCATTCTGCCCAGGCTCCTCCCATACCCGTCTGACCCCACCCATTCTGCCCAGGCTCCTCCTATACCCCTCCTATTTGACCCCACCCAATCTGACTTGGCTCCTCCTAAACCCCTCCTCTGCTGTCTGACCCCACCCAACCTGCCCAGGCTCCTCCTATACCCCCCCTCCTCTCTGACTCCACCCATTCTGCCCAGGCTCCTCCTAAGCCCCTCCTCTGCTGTCTGACCCCACCCATTCTGCCCAGGCTCCTCCTATACCCCCTCCTCTCTGACTCCACCCATTCTGCCCAGGCTCCTCCTAAGCCCCTCCTCTCTGACCCCACTCATTCTGCCCAGGCTCCTCCTATACCCTTCCTCTCTGACCCCACCCAATCTGACTAGGCTCCTCCTAAACCCCTCCTCTGCTGTCTGACCCCACCCATTCTGCCCAGGCTCCTCCTATACCCCCTCCTCTCTGACTCCTCCCATTCTGCCCAGGCTCCTCCCATACCAGTCTGACCCCACCCATTCTGCCCAGGCTCCTCCTATACCCCCCTCCTCTCTGACTCCACCCATTCTGCCCAGGCTCCTCCCATACCCCTCTGACCCCACCCATTCTGCCCAGGCTCCTCCTATACCCCTCCTATTTGACCCCACCCAATCTGACTAGGCTCCTCCTAAGCCCCTCCTCTGCTGTCTGACCCCACCCATTCTGCACAGGCTCCTCCTATACCCCCTCCTCTCTGACTCCTCCCATTCTGCCCAGGCTCCTCCCATACCAGTCTGACCCCACCCATTCTGCCCAGGTTCCTCCTATACCCCCCTCCTCTCTGACTCCACCCATTCTGCCCAGGCTCCTCCCATACCCGTCTGACCCCACCCATTCTGCCCAGGCTCCTCCTATACCCCTCCTATTTGACCCCACCCAATCTGACTTGGCTCCTCCTAAACCCCTCCTCTGCTGTCTGACCCCACCCATTCTGCCCAGGCTCCTCCTATACCCCCTCCTCTCTGACTCCACCCATTCTGCCCAGGCTCCTCCCATACCCGTCTGACCCCACCCATTCTGCCCAGGCTCCTCCCATACCCGTCTGACCCCACCCATTCTGCCCAGGCTCCTCCTATACCCCTCCTATTTGACCCCACCCACTCTGACTTGGCTCCTCCTAAACCCCTCCTCTGCTGTCTGACCCCACCCATTCTGCCCAGGCTCCTCCTATACCCCCTCCTCTCTGACTCCACCCATTCTGCCCAGGATCCTCCTAAGCCCCTCCTCTGCTGTCTGACCCCACCCATTCTGCCCAGGCTCCTCCCATACCCGTCTGACCCCACCCATTCTGCCCAGGCTCCTCCTCCTATACCCCCTCCTCTCTGACTCCACCCATTCTGCCCAGGCTCCTCCCATACCCGTCTGACCCCACCCATTCTGCCCAGGCTCCTCCCATACCCGTCTGACCCCACCCATTCTGCCCAGGCTCCTCCTATACCCCTCCTATTTGACCCCACCCAATCTGACTTGGCTCCTCCTATACCCCCTCCTCTCTGACTCCACCCATTCTGCCCAGGCTCCTCCCATACCAGTCTGACCCCACCCATTCTGCCCAGGCTCCTCCTATACCCCTTCTCTCTGACCCCACCCAATCTGACTAGGCTCCTCCTAAGCCCCTCCTCTGCTGTCTGACCCCACCCATTCTGACCAGGCTCCTCCCATACCCGTCTGACCCCACCCATTCTGCCCAGGCTCCTCCTATACCCCTCCTATTTGACCCCACCCAATCTGACTAGGCTCCTCCTAAGCCCCTCCTCTGCTGTCTGACCACACCCATTCTGCCCAGGCTCCTCCTATACCCCCTCCTCTCTGACTCCACCCATTCTGCCCAGGCTCCTCCTAAGCCACTCCCCTGCTGTCTGACCCCACCCATTCTGCCCAGGTTCTTCCTATACCCCCTCCTCTCTGACTCCACCCATTCTGCCCAGGCTCCTCCCAAACCTGTCTGACCCCACCCATTCTGCCCAGGCTCCTCCTATACCCCTCCTATTTGACCCCACCCAATCTGACTAGGCTCCTCCTAAGCCCCTCCTCTGCTGTCTGACCCCACCCATTCTGCCCAGGCTCCTCCTATACCCCCTCCTCTCTGACTCCACCCATTCTGCCCAGGCTCCTCCTAAGCCACTCCCCTGCTGTCTGACCCCACCCATTCTGCCCAGGCTCCTCCTAAGCCCCTCCTCTGCTGTCTGACCCCACCCATTCTGCCCAGGTTCTTCCTATACCCCCTCCTCTCTGACTCCACCCATTCTGCCCAGGCTCCTCCCATACCCGTCTGACCCCACCCATTCTGCCCAGGCTCCTCCTATACCCCTCCTATTTGACCCCACCCAATCTGACTTGGCTCCTCCTAAACCCCTCCTCTGCTGTCTGACCCCACCCATTCTGCCCAGGCTCCTCCTATACCCCCTCCTCTTTGACTCCACCCATTCTGCCCAGGCTCCTCCCATACCCGTCTGACCCCACCCATTCTGCCCAGGCTCCTCCCATACCCGTCTGACCCCACCCATTCTGCCCAGGCTCCTCCTATACCCCTCCTATTTGACCCCACCCAATCTGACTTGGCTCCTCCTAAACCCCTCCTCTGCTGTCTGACCCCACCCATTCTGCCCAGGCTCCTCCTATACCCCCTCCTCTCTGACTCCACCCATTCTGCCCAGGCTCCTCCCATACCCGTCTGACCCCACCCATTCTGCCCAGGCTCCTCCCATACCCGTCTGACCCCACCCATTCTGCCCAGGCTCCTCCTATACCCCTCCTATTTGACCCCACCCAATTTGACTTGGCTCCTCCTATACCCCCTCCTCTCTGACTCCACCCATTCTGCCCAGGCTCCTCCCATACCCGTCTGACCCCACCCATTCTGCCCAGGCTCCTCCTATACCCCTCCTATTTGACCCCACCCACTCTGACTTGGCTCCTCCTAAACCCCTCCTCTGCTGTCTGACCCCACCCATTCTGCCCAGGCTCCTCCTATACCCCTCTTATTTGACCCCAATCTTACTAGGCTCCTCCTAAGCCCCTTCCCTGCTGTCTGACCCCACCCATTCTGCCCAGGCTCCTCCTATACCCCCTCCTCTCTGACTCCTCCCATTCTGCCCAGGCTCCTCCTATTTGACCCCACCCAATCTGACTAGGCTCCTCCTAAGCCCCTCCTCTCTGACTCCACCCATTCTGCCCAGGCTCCTCCTAAGCCCCTTCCCTGCTGTCTGACTCCACCCATTCTGCCCAGGCTCCTCCCATACCCGTCTGACCCCACCCATTCTGCCCAGGCTCCTCCTATACCCCTTCTCTCTGACCCCACCCAATCTGACTAGGCTCCTCCTAAGCCCCTCCTCTGCTGTCTGACCCCACCCATTCTGCCCAGGCTCCTCCCATACACGTCTGACCCCACCCATTCTGCCCAGGCTCCTCCTATACACCTTCTCTCTGAACCCACCCAATCTGACTAGGCTCCTCCTAAGCCCCTCCTCTGCTGTCTGGCCCCACCCAACCTTCCCAGGCTCCTCCCATACCCGTCTGACCCCACCCATTCTGCCCAGGCTCCTCCTAAGCCCCTCCTCTGCTGTCTGGGCCCAACCATTCTGCCCAGGCTGCTCCTATACCCCTCCTCTCTGACCCCACCCAATCTCACTAGGCTCCTCCTAAGCCCCTCCTCTGCTGTCTGACCCCACCCATTCTGCCCAGGCTCCTCCTAAGCCCCTCCTCTGCTGTCTGGCCCCACCCAACCTTCCCAGGCTCCTCCTATACCCCTTCTCTCTGACCCCACCCAATCTGACTAGGCTCCTCCTAAGCCCCTCCTCTGCTGTCTGACCCCACCCATTCTGCCCAGGCTCCTCCCATACACGTCTGACCCCACCCATTCTGCCCAGGCTCCTCCTATACCCCCTCCTCTCTGACTCCACCCATTCTGCCCAGGCTCCTCCTATACCCCTCCTCTATGACCTTACCCATTCTGCCCAGGCTCCTCCTATACCCCTCCTATTTCACCCCACCCACTCTGACTTGGCTCCTCCTAAACCCCTCCTCTGCTGTCTGACCCCACCCATTCTGCCCAGGCTCCTCCTATACCCCCCTCCGCTCTGACTCCACCCATTCTGCCCAGGCTCCTCCCATACCTGTCTGACTCCACCCATTCTGCCCAGGCTCCTCCCATACCTGTCTGACCCCACCCATTCTGCCCAGGCTCCTCCTATACCCCCTCCTCTCTGACTCCACCCATTCTGCCCAGGCTCCTCCTATACCCCTCCTCTATGACCTTACCCATTCTGCCCAGGCTCCTCCTCCTCCTATTTGACCCCACCCAATCTGACTAGGCTCCTCCTAAGCCCCTCCTCTGCTGTCTGACTCCACCCATTCTGCCCAGGCTCCTCCTAAGCCCCTCCTCTCTGACCCCACTCATTCTGCCCAGGCTCCTCCTATACCCCTCCGACCTCACCCCCTCTGCTCAGGCTCCTCCTATACCCCCTCCCCTATACCCTTCCTCTCTGACCCCACCCATTCTGACTAGGCTCCTCCTAAACCCCTCCTCTCTGACTACTCCCATTCTGCCCAGGCTCCTCCCATACCAGTCTGATCCCACCCATTCTGCCCAGGCTCCTCCTATACCCCCCTCCTCTCTGACTCCACCCATTCTGCCCAGGCTCCTCCCATACCCCTCTGACCCCACCCATTCTGCCCAGGCTCCTCCTACACCCCTCCTATTTGACCCCACCCAATCTGACTAGGCTCCTCCTAAGCCCCTCCTCTGCTGTCTGACCCCACCCATTCTGCCCAGGCTCCTCCTATACCCCCTCCTCTCTGACTCCACCCATTCTGCCCAGGCTCCTCCTAAGCCACTCCCCTGCTGTCTGACCCCACCCATTCTGCCCAGGCTCCTCCTATACCCCTCCTATTTGACCCCACCCAATCTGACTTGGCTCCTCCCAAACCCCTCCTCTGCTGTCTGACCCCACCCATTCTGCCCAGGCTCCTCCTATTTGACCCCACCCAATCTGACTAGGCTCCTCCTAAGCCCCTCCTCTGCTGTCTGACTCCACCCATTCTGCCCAGGCTCCTCCTAAGCCCCTTCCCTGCTGTCTGACTCCTCCCATTCTGCCCAGGCTCCTCCTATTTGACCCCACCCAATCTGACTAGGCTCCTCCTAAGCCCCTCCTCTCTGACTCCACCCATTCTGCCCAGGCTCCTCCTAAGCCCCTCCTCTGCTGTCTGACCCCACCCATTCTGCCCAGGCTCCTCCCATACCAGTCTGACTCCACCCATTCTGCCCAGGCTCCTCCCATACCCGTCTGACCCCACCCATTCTGCCCAGGCTCCTCCTATACCCCTCCTATTTGACCCCACCCAATCTGACTAGGCTCCTCCTAAGCCCCTCCTCTGCTGTCTGACCCCACCCATTCTGCCCAGGCTCCTCCTATACCCCCTCCTCTCTGACTCCATCCATTCTGCCCAGGCTCCTCCTAAGCCACTCCCCTGCTGTCTGACCCCACCCATTCTGCCCAGGCTCCTCCTAAGCCCCTCCTCTGCTGTCTGACCCCACCCATTCTGCCCAGGTTCTTCCTATACCCCCTCCTCTCTGACTCCACCCATTCTGCCCAGGCTCCTCCCATACCCGTCTGACCCCACCAATTCTGCCCAGGCTCCTCCTATACCCCTCCTATTTGACCCCACCCAATCTGACTTGGCTCCTCCTAAACCCCTCCTCTGCTGTCTGACCCCACCCATTCTGCCCAGGCTCCTCCTATACCCCCTCCTCTCTGACTCCACCCATTCTGCCCAGGCTCCTCCCATACCCGTCTGACCCCACCCATTCTGCCCAGGCTCCTCCCATACCCGTCTGACCCCACCCATTCTGCCCAGGCTCCTCCCATACCCGTCTGACCCCACCCATTCTGCCCAGGCTCCTCCTATACCCCTCCTATTTGACCCCACCCACTCTGACTTGGCTCCTCCTAAACCCCTCCTCTGCTGTCTGACCCCACCCATTCTGCCCAGGCTCCTCCTATACCCCTCTTATTTGACCCCAATCTTACTAGGCTCCTCCTAAGCCCCTTCCCTGCTGTCTGACCCCACCCATTCTGCCCAGGCTCCTCCTATACCCCCTCCTCTCTGACTCCTCCCATTCTGCCCAGGCTCCTCCTATTTGACCCCACCCAATCTGACTAGGCTCCTACTAAGCCCCTCCTCTCTGACTCCACCCATTCTGCCCAGGCTCCTCCTAAGCCCCTCCTCTGCTGTCTGACCCCACCCATTCTGCCCAGGCTCCTCCTAAGCCCCTCCTATTTGACCCCACCCAATCTGACTTGGCTCCTCCTAAACCCCCCCTCTGCTGTCTGACCCCACCCATTCTGCCCAGGCTCCTCCTATACCGCCTCCTCTCTGACTCCACCCATTCTGCCCAGGCTCCTCCTATTTGACCCCACCCAATCTGACTAGGCTCCTCCTAAGCCCCTCCTCTCTGACTCCACCCATTCTGCCCAGGCTCCTCCTAAGCCCCTCCTCTGCTGTCTGACCCAACCCATTCTGCCCAGGCTCCTCCTATACCCCCCTCTCTGACTCCACCCATTCTGCCCAGGCTCCTCCAATACCTGTCTGACCCCACCCATTCTGCCCAGGCTCCTCCTATACCCCCTCCCCTCTGACTCCACCCATTCTGCCCAGGCTCCTCCTATACCCCTCCTCTATGACCTTACCCATTCTGCCCAGGCTCCTCCTCCTCCTATTTGACCCCACCCAATCTGACTAGGCTCCTCCTAAGCCCCTCCTCTGCTGTCTGACCCCACCCATTCTGCCCAGGCTCCTCCTATACCCCCTCCTCTCTGACTCCACCCATTCTGCCCAGGCTCCTCCTAAGCCCCTCCTCTCTGACCCCACTCATTCTGCCCAGGCTCCTCCTATACCCTTCCTCTCTGACCCCACCCAATCTGACTAGGCTCCTCCTAAACCCCTCCTCTGCTGTCTGACCCCACCCATTCTGCCCAGGCTCCTCCTATACCCCCTCCTCTCTGACTCCTCCCATTCTGCCCAGGCTCCTCCCATACCAGTCTGACCCCACCCATTCTGCCCAGGCTCCTCCTATACCCCCCTCCTCTCTGACTCCACCCATTCTGCCCAGGCTCCTCCCATACCCCTCTGACCCCACCCATTCTGCCCAGGCTCCTCCTATACCCCTCCTATTTGACCCCACCCAATCTGACTAGGCTCCTCCTAAGCCCCTCCTCTGCTGTCTGACCCCACCCATTCTGCACAGGCTCCTCCTATACCCCCTCCTCTCTGACTCCTCCCATTCTGCCCAGGCTCCTCCCATACCAGTCTGACCCCACCCATTCTGCCCAGGTTCCTCCTATACCCCCCTCCTCTCTGACTCCACCCATTCTGCCCAGGCTCCTCCCATACCCGTCTGACCCCACCCATTCTGCCCAGGCTCCTCCTATACCCCTCCTATTTGACCCCACCCAATCTGACTTGGCTCCTCCTAAACCCCTCCTCTGCTGTCTGACCCCACCCATTCTGCCCAGGCTCCTCCTATACCCCCTCCTCTCTGACTCCACCCATTCTGCCCAGGCTCCTCCCATACCCGTCTGACCCCACCCATTCTGCCCAGGCTCCTCCCATACCCGTCTGACCCCACCCATTCTGCCCAGGCTCCTCCTATACCCCTCCTATTTGACCCCACCCACTCTGACTTGGCTCCTCCTAAACCCCTCCTCTGCTGTCTGACCCCACCCATTCTGCCCAGGCTCCTCCTATACCCGTCTGACCCCACCCATTCTGCCCAGGCTCCTCCTCCTATACCCCCTCCTCTCTGACTCCACCCATTCTGCCCAGGATCCTCCTAAGCCCCTCCTCTGCTGTCTGACCCCACCCATTCTGCCCAGGCTCCTCCCATACCCGTCTGACCCCACCCATTCTGCCCAGGCTCCTCCTCCTATACCCCCTCCTCTCTGACTCCACCCATTCTGCCCAGGCTCCTCCCATACCCGTCTGACCCCACCCATTCTGCCCAGGCTCCTCCCATACCCGTCTGACCCCACCCATTCTGCCCAGGCTCCTCCTATACCCCTCCTATTTGACCCCACCCAATCTGACTTGGCTCCTCCTATACCCCCTCCTCTCTGACTCCACCCATTCTGCCCAGGCTCCTCCCATACCAGTCTGACCCCACCCATTCTGCCCAGGCTCCTCCTATACCCCTTCTCTCTGACCCCACCCAATCTGACTAGGCTCCTCCTAAGCCCCTCCTCTGCTGTCTGACCCCACCCATTCTGACCAGGCTCCTCCCATACCCGTCTGACCCCACCCATTCTGCCCAGGCTCCTCCTATACCCCTCCTATTTGACCCCACCCAATCTGACTAGGCTCCTCCTAAGCCCCTCCTCTGCTGTCTGACCACACCCATTCTGCCCAGGCTCCTCCTATACCCCCTCCTCTCTGACTCCACCCATTCTGCCCAGGCTCCTCCCAAACCTGTCTGACCCCACCCATTCTGCCCAGGCTCCTCCTATACCCCTCCTATTTGACCCCACCCAATCTGACTAGGCTCCTCCTAAGCCCCTCCTCTGCTGTCTGACCCCACCCATTCTGCCCAGGCTCCTCCTATACCCCCTCCTCTCTGACTCCACCCATTCTGCCCAGGCTCCTCCTAAGCCACTCCCCTGCTGTCTGACCCCACCCATTCTGCCCAGGCTCCTCCTAAGCCCCTCCTCTGCTGTCTGACCCCACCCATTCTGCCCAGGTTCTTCCTATACCCCCTCCTCTCTGACTCCACCCATTCTGCCCAGGCTCCTCCCATACCCGTCTGACCCCACCCATTCTGCCCAGGCTCCTCCTATACCCCTCCTATTTGACCCCACCCAATCTGACTTGGCTCCTCCTAAACCCCTCCTCTGCTGTCTGACCCCACCCATTCTGCCCAGGCTCCTCCTATACCCCCTCCTCTTTGACTCCACCCATTCTGCCCAGGCTCCTCCCATACCCGTCTGACCCCACCCATTCTGCCCAGGCTCCTCCCATACCCGTCTGACCCCACCCATTCTGCCCAGGCTCCTCCTATACCCCTCCTATTTGACCCCACCCAATCTGACTTGGCTCCTCCTAAACCCCTCCTCTGCTGTCTGACCCCACCCATTCTGCCCAGGCTCCTCCTATACCCCCTCCTCTCTGACTCCACCCATTCTGCCCAGGCTCCTCCCATACCCGTCTGACCCCACCCATTCTGCCCAGGCTCCTCCCATACCCGTCTGACCCCACCCATTCTGCCCAGGCTCCTCCTATACCCCTCCTATTTGACCCCACCCAATTTGACTTGGCTCCTCCTATACCCCCTCCTCTCTGACTCCACCCATTCTGCCCAGGCTCCTCCCATACCCGTCTGACCCCACCCATTCTGCCCAGGCTCCTCCTATACCCCTCCTATTTGACCCCACCCACTCTGACTTGGCTCCTCCTAAACCCCTCCTCTGCTGTCTGACCCCACCCATTCTGCCCAGGCTCCTCCTATACCCCTCTTATTTGACCCCAATCTTACTAGGCTCCTCCTAAGCCCCTTCCCTGCTGTCTGACCCCACCCATTCTGCCCAGGCTCCTCCTATACCCCCTCCTCTCTGACTCCTCCCATTCTGCCCAGGCTCCTCCTATTTGACCCCACCCAATCTGACTAGGCTCCTCCTAAGCCCCTCCTCTCTGACTCCACCCATTCTGCCCAGGCTCCTCCTAAGCCCCTTCCCTGCTGTCTGACTCCACCCATTCTGCCCAGGCTCCTCCCATACCCGTCTGACCCCACCCATTCTGCCCAGGCTCCTCCTATACCCCTTCTCTCTGACCCCACCCAATCTGACTAGGCTCCTCCTAAGCCCCTCCTCTGCTGTCTGGCCCCACCCAACCTTCCCAGGCTCCTCCTATACCCCTTCTCTCTGACCCCACCCAATCTGACTAGGCTCCTCCTAAGCCCCTCCTCTGCTGTCTGACCCCACCCATTCTGCCCAGGCTCCTCCCATACACGTCTGACCCCACCCATTCTGCCCAGGCTCCTCCTATACACCTTCTCTCTGAACCCACCCAATCTGACTAGGCTCCTCCTAAGCCCCTCCTCTGCTGTCTGGCCCCACCCAACCTTCCCAGGCTCCTCCTAAGCCCCTCCTCTGCTGTCTGGCCCCACCCAACCTTCCCAGGCTCCTCCCATACCCGTCTGACCCCACCCATTCTGCCCAGGCTCCTCCTAAGCCCCTCCTCTGCTGTCTGGGCCCAACCATTCTGCCCAGGCTGCTCCTATACCCCTCCTCTCTGACCCCACCCAATCTCACTAGGCTCCTCCTAAGCCCCTCCTCTGCTGTCTGACCCCACCCATTCTGCCCAGGCTCCTCCTAAGCCCCTCCTCTGCTGTCTGGCCCCACCCAACCTTCCCAGGCTCCTCCTATACCCCTTCTCTCTGACCCCACCCAATCTGACTAGGCTCCTCCTAAGCCCCTCCTCTGCTGTCTGACCCCACCCATTCTGCCCAGGCTCCTCCTATACCCCCCTCCGCTCTGACTCCACCCATTCTGCCCAGGCTCCTCCCATACCTGTCTGACTCCACCCATTCTGCCCAGGCTCCTCCCATACCTGTCTGACCCCACCCATTCTGCCCAGGCTCCTCCTATACCCCTCCTCTATGACCTTACCCGTTCTGCCCAGGCTCCTCCTCCTCCTATTTGACCCCACCCAATCTGACTAGGCTCCTCCTAAGCCCCTCCTCTGCTGTCTGACTCCACCCATTCTGCCCAGGCTCCTCCTAAGCCCCTCCTCTCTGACCCCACTCATTCTGCCCAGGCTCCTCCTATACCCCTCCGACCTCACCCCCTCTGCTCAGGCTCCTCCTATACCCCCTCCCCTATACCCTTCCTCTCTGACCCCACCCATTCTGACTAGGCTCCTCCTAAACCCCTCCTCTCTGACTACTCCCATTCTGCCCAGGCTCCTCCCATACCAGTCTGATCCCACCCATTCTGCCCAGGCTCCTCCTATACCCCCCTCCTCTCTGACTCCACCCATTCTGCCCAGGCTCCTCCCATACCCCTCTGACCCCACCCATTCTGCCCAGGCTCCTCCTATACCCCTCCTATTTGACCCCACCCAATCTGACTAGGCTCCTCCTAAGCCCCTCCTCTGCTGTCTGACCCCACCCATTCTGCCCAGGCTCCTCCTATACCCCCTCCTCTCTGACTCCACCCATTCTGCCCAGGCTCCTCCTAAGCCACTCCCCTGCTGTCTGACCCCACCCATTCTGCCCAGGCTCCTCCTATACCCCTCCTATTTGACCCCACCCAATCTGACTTGGCTCCTCCCAAACCCCTCCTCTGCTGTCTGACCCCACCCATTCTGCCCAGGCTCCTCCTATTTGACCCCACCCAATCTGACTAGGCTCCTCCTAAGCCCCTCCTCTGCTGTCTGACTCCTCCCATTCTGCCCAGGCTCCTCCTATTTGACCCCACCCAATCTGACTAGGCTCCTCCTAAGCCCCTCCTCTCTGACTCCACCCATTCTGCCCAGGCTCCTCCTAAGCCCCTCCTCTGCTGTCTGACCCCACCCATTCTGCCCAGGCTCCTCCCATACCAGTCTGACTCCACCCATTCTGCCCAGGCTCCTCCCATACCCGTCTGACCCCACCCATTCTGCCCAGGCTCCTCCTATACCCCTCCTATTTGACCCCACCCAATCTGACTTGGCTCCTCCTAAACCCCTCCTCTGCTGTCTGACCCCACCCATTGTGCCCGGGCTCCTCCTATACCCCTCCCCTCTGACCCCACCCATTCTGCCCAGGCTCCTCCTAAGCCCCTCCTCTACTGTCTGACCCCACCCATTCTGCCCAGGTTCTTCGTATACCCCCTCCTCTCTGACTCCACCCATTCTGCTCAGGCTCCTCCCATACCCGTCAGACCCCACCCATTCTGCCCAGGCTCCTCCTATACCCCTCCTATTTGACCCCACCCAATCTGACTTGGCTCCTCCTAAACCCCTCCTCTGCTGTCTGACCCCACCCAACCTGCCCAGGCTCCTCCTATACCCCCCCTCCTCTCTGACTCCACCCATTCTGCCCAGGCTCCTCCTAAGCCCCTCCTCTGCTGTCTGACCCCACCCAACCTGCCCAGGGTCCTCCTCCTACAGACAACACCCATTCTTTTTCTTTCACCTTTCTTTCCACACCTATTTTACTTACCGACCAATCTGCAATCCCTCTTTCGCTAGGCATGATTCCACTCTTACACAACACACAGACACATTTTACTTACCAATTTACTTACCTGGTGCCGAACCCGGGATTTGAACCCTGGTTGCCTGGATGGAAGGCAGGAACTTACCCACTGGACCACACTGGTTTCCATGTAAGTAGCCTATCAAATTGTCCTTATGTCATGGTCATCCTTTTAATGTGCAATGGAAGCCACAGGGAAGGACACCAAGGCCTGTATGTTGCTTATAGTTACTACTGCAATCCTCTAGACCACCAAGGAGCTATAGCTCAAAGGTAAGGCTTGTACCTTTGGTGAGGACAGCCCTCACAGGCCAGGGTTCGAATCCTGCCAGTGCTGTAGAAGTATCCCAAGGTGGGAAATTTTCAAACAGTGATTTTCTTTTTTTTTTTTTTGCTAAGTGTTTTTCTGGTTTCCATGTAATTAGCCTATCAAATTGTCTGTATGTCATGGTCATCCATTTAATGTGCAATGGAAGCCACAGGAAAGGACACCAAGGCCTGTATGTTGCTTATAGTTACTACTGCAATCCTCCAGACTACCAAGGAGCTATAGCTCAAAGGTAAGGCTTGTACCTTTGGTGGGGACTGCCCTCACAGGCCAGGGTTCGAATCCTGCCAGTGCTGTAGAAGTATCCCAAGGTGGGAAATTTTCAAACAGTGGTTTTTTTTTTGCTAGTGGTTTTTTTGGCAGGTGTCTCCCAACATTTCATATGTTTTCTCTCATGACCTTCTACCAACCGCCCTATTTCTCAAGTAGGTGCTAGGAACAAGGCCTTATCTTCCTTTATCAATGTCGTCATTCTTTGTCCTTTAAGTTTGGTGAATTGCAGAGTGCAATTGTGGTATTGGGGGTTATAACTGAGCACAAGAATGCGAGGATGGTGCTACACTTATTGTAAAATAGGTTGGTTGATGGTGATTTTTCATTTTAGTGTGAGCCACTCGCTCAAATCAGAGGTTTGGTGCCAGTGAGCTTGGATAGAAATAAAGGTCAAGTATGAGCTCTGGCTAATGAAATGATGGGTCGAGTTTGAGGCTAGCTAGAGTCCATTTATTAGGTGCAATAAGAAGTTGGAAAGATTGTTTCCTTTAAGAGACAGACAAGAGCAGAGTCAAGCCTTTGCTCTAGTAGATCTGCATCATGCCTGCTGCAGGATGTGAAGGAGTGGACCTCCACAGCAGTGCGTTGTGCCGGGCTGGGCTGCACTGGGCTGGGCTGGGCCTGCCCTGGCATCTTGGATTTATTCACCCACCTCCTTCCTTTGAAGAACGCTCACGAACGGCCACGAACGGCCTTGTTCTGTACACAGGCGGACAGCAGGCAATTTAGGACCCTGCTAAATGATGGTGATGTCCCCATGTGCTTCCTTCGAGTGGCAAAATCCTTTGTCTAAGGCAGGTGGGCTTTTTTACAATTTGGTTGAAGACCATATGTTGGAGGCAGTATCACGGCACAAGCCGCCGACCGTCTCAGAAGAAAGTATGCATGGGAGGACATTATTTGCATAGGAGAGCCCTCTTCTCAGTCCCATTCTTAAGCTGCAGTGGCCATGAAGTGTTACTAGTGGGCAGCAGTATGAACAAAAGAGCACACTGAGGCTTTTCTTCTTCTTGCTGACATGATTCTTGGTCATTTTTGTCTTGCAGGGCCTAAGGAGTGAAGGACTACGATGACTGAGGGGATGAGGAATGGCTGGCCTGTATTTGTGGTGAAGGGGGAACATTTGGAAGGTAAACAGCAAGATGAAAGCGTCAAAGCATATATGTTTGCTGAGTGATTGAGTCTGTGTGTCACTTGTCTCTTTGTAGGGACATGTGAGAAAGGAACAGCAGCACCATAGACTTCAGGTGGGAGAGCAAGCAAGGATGAATATTTCCCTCAAATCCAAATACTTACAGCACCTCAAAGATGACAAGTGCGATATGATGTTCTGCAATTGCAAGGATTTGCCATGTGTGGTGCATAAATATGCATGGTTAGTGAGGTTTTTCCCAGAATGTGAGTATCGTTAGGCTGGCAAATGTCAGGCACTCCTTTGGGGGTATGAGGCCAAGAAAAAATTTGGGAAGTTTGCTACAGTCATCTGTAGGATCGAAAGACACTGGGGAATCGTTACAGAGGGAGCCAGGCTGCACAAAACGTGGTAACAGTTGGACAGAAATCTTTAGCAGGACTTTTGACTACCCCCAATGTGGGACCAGGACCGCAGTACCTCTCTGTCTCTGAAATGTATTTTGACCTCTGGGCACCACCATCTCAATGCCCCTCAAATGTTCCCTCCTGGAACCCCAGCTTTGGTAGTGCATCAACCAGGTTTCAATCATTTGAGTGACCACAAACACCCTTGCTATGTGCCTTCCATTTACATTCAGTCAGTAACCCAGCTGCTTCGTTCACTATTGAATCTCAAGTGACAGTTGGATGCACATTGCAGGGGTATACAGGCATTTACCGTACTGTACAGCCCCTCTCAGTACAGTCAGACTACACTTCTTAAAATCATAAATACATGTTTTGTCCAACAGTAAGGCCGGGCCTTTCCTCTGTAGTTCATAGCCAACGTAAGGAGGAAAAAATAAGCTGAAGAGCATGCCAAAATTCTCTACAGACACTGCCAATCCTCACACTGCCTATTTGCATGCCGAGGTTATTCACTATGACCCACCAAACCAATTGGCAACAGTAGCCTCTCTCTGCCTCATTCGTATGCTCCGATGCCACCTTTATTTAGCAAATGTTAGTGCTCTAGGATTTCATAGCACGATTCGCTATAGCCTCTTTTTTCAACAGAAATGTCCTAAAGGTACCTATACCAATCTGCTGGGTGGGGAGGAGGGGGGCTGCTGCTGCTGGCAGTAAAATTTTGGGGCACCCCACCTGCAAAAATACATTCACATGCTCCTTGTTGTACCTTTCAATACCATAACTGCAGCAGAATCGTATGGTGACCCCTGTTGGTAACAGAAACTGTCAAACAGCTTTTTGCCACCCCCCCTCCCCCGTTGCCCCTAACCATTTGGGGTACACCCCATGAGGGAGGATCAGAGCAATAAAAAATAATGGTAGCCCCCCCAAAAAAGTACCTGGAAGGCATGCCATTCTGTGCACCTCATCGCTCTTCACGTTGCGCCTAAGCACCTTTTAATACTGCTCCCCGACTGCCCCCTCCCAACAGAAATCAGAAAGTATAGGGGGTGCATTAAAAAAGTTTTTGCAGTTCCCCACCATAAGTCAGGATCCTCCTCCATCTATGACCCCTTCCTAGGCCCTCAGACCCCACCCATTCTGCCCAGGCTCCTCCTATTTGACCACACCCAATCTGACTAGGCTCCTCCTTAACCCCTCCTCCGCTCTCTGACCCCACCCAATCTGACTAGGCTCCTCCTATACCCCCTCCTCTCTGACTCCACCCATTCTGCTCAGGCTCCTCCCATACCCCTCTGACCCCACCCATTCTGCACAGGCTCCTCCTATACCCCTCTTATTTGACCCCAATCTGACTAGGCTCCTCCTAAGCCCCTCCTCTGCTGTCTGACCCCACCCATTCTGACTAAGCTCCTCCTAAACCCCTCCTCTGCTGTCTGACCCCACCCATTCTGCCCAGGCTCCTCCTATACCCCCTCCTCTCTGACTCCACCCATTCTGCCCAGGCTCCTCCTATTTGACCCCACCCAATCTGACTAGGCTCCTCCTAAGCCCCTCCTCTCTGACTCCACCCATTCTGCCCAGGCTCCTCCCATACCAGTCTGACCCCACCCATTCTGCCCAGGCTCCTCCTATACCCCTCCTATTTGACCCCACCCACTCTGACTTGGCTCCTCCTAAACCCCTCCTCCTCTGCTGTCTGACCCCACCCATTCTGCCCAGGCTCCTCCTATACCCCCCTCCTCTCTGACTCCACCCATTCCGCCCAGGCTCCTCCCATACCTGTCTGACCCCACCCATTCTGCCCAGGCTCCTCCCATACCTGTCTGACCCCACCCATTCTGCCCAGGCTCCTCCTATACCCCTCCTCTATGACCTTACCCATTCTGCCCAGGCTCCTCCTCCTCCTATTTGACCCCACCGAATCTGACTAGGCTCCTCCTAAGCCCCTCCTCTGCTGTCTGACCCCACCCATTCTGCCCAGGCTCCTCCTATTTGACCCCACCCAATCTGACTAGGTTCCTCCTAAGCCCCTCCTCTGCTGTCTGACCCCACCCATTCTGCCCAGGCTCTTCCTATACCCCCTCCTCTCTGACCCAACCCATTCTGCCCAGGCTCCTCCTATTTGACCCCACCCAATCTGACTAGGTTCCTCCTAAGCCCCTCCTCTGCTGTCTGGCCCCACCCAACCTACCCAGGCTCCTCCTATACCCCTTCTCTCTGACCCCACCCAATCTGACTAGGCTCCTCCTAAGCCCCTCCTCTGCTGTCTGACCCCACCCATTCTGCCCAGGCTCCTCCTAAGCCCCTCCTCTCTGACCCCACCCATTCTGCCCAGGCTCCTCCTAAGCCCCTCCTCTGCTGTCTGACCCCACCCATTCTGCCCAGGCTCCTCCTATACCCCTCCTATTTGACCCCAATCTGACTAGGCTCCTCTTAAGCCCCTCCTCTGCTGTCTGACCCCACCCATTCTGAGTAAGCTCCTCCTAAACCCCTCCTCTGCTGTCTGACCCCACCCATTCTGCCCAGGCTCCTCCTATACCCCCTCCTCTCTGACTCCACCCATTCTGCCCAGGCTCCTCCTATTTGACCCCACCCAATCTGACTAGGCTCCTCCTAAGCCCCTCCTCTCTGACTCCACCCATTCTGCCCAGGCTCCTCCCATACCAGTCTGACCCCACCCATTCTGCCCAGGCTCCTCCTATACCCCTCCTATTTGACCCCACCCACTCTGACTTGGCTCCTCCTAAACCCCTCCTCTGCTGTCTGACCCCACCCATTCTGCCCAGGCTCCTCCTATACCCCCCTCCTCTCTGACTCCACCCATTCTGCCCAGGCTCCTCCCATACCTGTCTGACCCCACCCATTCTGCCCAGGCTCCTCCTATACCCCTCCTCTATGACCTTACCCATTCTGCCCAGGCTCCTCCTCCTCCTATTTGACCCCACCCAATCTGACTAGGCTCCTCCTAAGCCCCTCCTCTGCTGTCTGACCCCACCCATTCTGCCCAGGCTCCTCCTATACCGCCTCCTCTCTGACTCCACCCATTCTGCCCAGGCTCCTCCTATTTGACCCCACCCAATCTGACTAGGCTCCTCCTAAGCCCCTCCTCTCTGACTCCACCCATTCTGCCCAGGCTCCTCCTAAGCCCCTCCTCTGCTGTCTGACCCCACCCATTCTGCCCAGGCTCCTCCTATACCCCCCTCCTCTCTGACTCCACCCATTCTGCCCAGGCTCCTCCCATACCTGTCTGACCCCACCCATTCTGCCCAGGCTCCTCCTATACCCCCTCCTCTCTGACTCCACCCATTCTGCCCAGGCTCCTCCTATACCCCTCCTCTATGACCTTACCCATTCTGCCCAGGCTCCTCCTCCTCCTATTTGACCCCACCCAATCTGACTAGGCTCCTCCTAAGCCCCTCCTCTGCTGTCTGACCCCACCCATTCTGCCCAGGCTCCTCCTATACCCCCTCCTCTCTGACTCCACCCATTCTGCCCAGGCTCCTCCTAAGCCCCTCCTCTCTGACCCCACTCATTCTGCCCAGGCTCCTCCTATACCCTTCCTCTCTGACCCCACCCAATCTGACTAGGCTCCTCCTATACCCCTCCGACCTCACCCCCTCTGCTCAGGCTCCTCCTATACCCCCTCCCCTATACCCTTCCTCTCTGACCCCACCCAATCTGACTAGGCTCCTCCTATACCCCCTCCTTTCTGATTCCACCCATTCTGCCCAGGCTCCTCCTATTTGACCCCACCCAATCTGACTTGGCTCCTCCTAAACCCCTCCTCTGCTGTTTGACCCCACCCATTCTGCCCAGGCTCCTCCTATACCCCCTCCTCTCTGACTCCACCCATTCTGCCCAGGCTCCTCCCATACCCGTCTGACCCCACCCATTCTGCCCAGGCTCCTCCTATACCCCCTCCTATTTGACCCCACCCGCTCTGACTTGGCTCCTCCTAAACCCCTCTGCTGTCTGACCCCACCCATTCTGCCCAGGCTCCTCCTATACCCCCTCCTCTCTGACTCCACCCATTCTGCCCAGGCTCCTCCCATACCCGTATGACCCCACCCATTCTGCCCAGGCTCCTCCTAAGCCCCTCCTCTGCTGTCTGACCCCACCCATTCTGCCCAAGCTCCTCCTATACCCCTCCTCTCTGAACCCACCCATTCTGCCCAGGCTCCTCCTAAGCCCCTCCTCTGCTGTCTGGGCCCAACCATTCTGCCCAGGCTGCTCCTATACCCCTCCTCTCTGACCCCACCCAATCTGACTAGGCTCCTCCTAAGCCCCTCCTCTGCTGTCTGACCCCACCCATTCTGCCCAGGCTCCTCCTATACCCCTCCTCTCTGACCCCACCCAATCTGACTAAGCTCCTCCTAAACCCCTCCTCTGCTGTCTGACCCCACCCATTCTGCCCAGGCTCCTCCTATACCCCCTCCTCTCTGACTCCACCCACTCTGCCCAGGCTCCTCCTATTTGACCCCACCCAATCTGACTAGGCTTCTCCTAAGCCCCTCCTCTCTGACTCCACCCATTCTGCCCAGGCTCCTCCCATACCAGTCTGACCCCACCCATTCTGCCCAGGCTCCTCCTAAACCCCTCCTCTGCTGTCTGACTCCACCCATTCTGCCCAGGCTCCTCCCACACCTGTCTGACCCCACCCATTCTACCCAGGCTCCTCCCATACCTGTCTGACCCCACCCATTCTGCCCAGGCTCCTCCTATACCCCTCCTCTATGACCTTACCCATTCTGCCCAGGCTCCTCCTCCTCCTATTTGACCCCACCCAATCTGACTAGGCTCCTCCTAAGCCCCTCCTCTGCTGTCTGACCCCACCCATTCTGCCCAGGCTCCTCCTATACCGCCTCCTCTCTGACTCCACCCATTCTGCCCAGGCTCCTCCTATTTGACCCCACCCAATCTGACTAGGCTCCTCCTAAGCCCCTCCTCTCTGACTCCACCCATTCTGCCCAGGCTCCTCCTAAGCCCCTCCTCTGCTGTCTGACCCAACCCATTCTGCCCAGGCTCCTCCAATACCCCCCTCTCTGACTCCACCCATTCTGCCCAGGCTCCTCCCATACCTGTCTGACCCCACCCATTCTGCCCAGGCTCCTCCTATACCCCCTCCTCTCTGACTCCACCCATTCTGCCCAGGCTCCTCCTATACCCCTCCTCTATGACCTTACCCATTCTGCCCAGGCTCCTCCTCCTCCTATTTGACCCCACCCAATCTGACTAGGCACCTCCTAAGCCCCTCCTCTGCTGTCTGACCCCACCCATTCTGCCCAGGCTCCTCCTATACCCCCTCCTCTCTGACTCCACCCATTCTGCCCAGGCTCCTCCTAAGCCCCTCCTCTCTGACCCCACTCATTCTGCCCAGGCTCCTCCTATACCCTTCCTCTCTGACCCCACCCAATCTGACTAGGCTCCTCCTAAACCCCTCCTCTGCTGTCTGACCCCACCCATTCTGCCCAGGCTCCTCCTATACCCCCTCCTCTCTGACTCCTCCCATTCTGCCCAGGCTCCTCCCATACCAGTCTGACCCCACCCATTCTGCCCAGGCTCCTCCTATACCCCCCTCCTCTCTGACTCCACCCATTCTGCCCAGGCTCCTCCCATACCCCTCTGACCCCACCCATTCTGCCCAGGCTCCTCCTATACCCCTCCTATTTGACCCCACCCAATCTGACTAGGCTCCTCCTAAGCCCCTCCTCTGCTGTCTGACCCCACCCATTCTGCCCAGGCTCCTCCTATACCCCCTCCTCTCTGACCCCACCCATTCTGCCCAGGCTCCTCCTAAACCCCTCCTCTGCTGTCTGACCCCACCCATTCTGCCCAGGCTCCTCCTATACCCCCCTCCTCCTCTCTGACTCCACCCATTCTGCCCAGGCTCCTCCCATACCTGTCTGACCCCACCCATTCTACCCAGGATCCTCCCATACCTGTCTGACCCCACCCATTCTGCCCAGGCTCCTCCTATACCCCTCCTCTATGACCTTACCCATTCTGCCCAGGCTCCTCCTCCTCCTATTTGACCCCACCCAATCTGACTAGGCTCCTCCTAAGCCCCTCCTCTGCTGTCTGACCCCACCCATTCTGCCCAGGCTCCTCCTATACCGCCTCCTCTCTGACTCCACCCATTCTGCCCAGGCTCCTCCTATTTGACCCCACCCAATCTGACTAGGCTCCTACTAAGCCCCTCCTCTCTGACTCCACCCATTCTGCCCAGGCTCCTCCTAAGCCCCTCCTCTGCTGTCTGACCCCACCCATTCTGCCCAGGCTCCTCCTAAGCCCCTCCTATTTGACCCCACCCAATCTGACTAGGCTCCTCCTAAGCCCCTCCTCTGCTGTCTGACCCCACCCATTCTGCCCAGGCTCCTCCTATACCGCCTCCTCTCTGACTCCACCCATTCTGCCCAGGCTCCTCCTATTTGACCCCACCCAATCTGACTAGGCTCCTCCTAAGCCCCTCCTCTCTGACTCCACCCATTCTGCCCAGGCTCCTCCTAAGCCCCTCCTCTGCTGTCTGACCCAACCCATTCTGCCCAGGCTCCTCCTATACCCCCCTCTCTGACTCCACCCATTCTGCCCAGGCTCCTCCCATACCTGTCTGACCCCACCCATTCTGCCCAGGCTCCTCCTATACCCCCTCCTCTCTGACTCCACCCATTCTGCCCAGGCTCCTCCTATACCCCTCCTCTATGACCTTACCCATTCTGCCCAGGCTCCTCCTCCTCCTATTTGACCCCACCCAATCTGACTAGGCTCCTCCTAAGCCCCTCCTCTGCTGTCTGACCCCACCCATTCTGCCCAGGCTCCTCCTATACCCCCTCCTCTCTGACTCCACCCATTCTGCCCAGGCTCCTCCTAAGCCCCTCCTCTCTGACCCCACTCATTCTGCCCAGGCTCCTCCTATACCCTTCCTCTCTGACCCCACCCAATCTGACTAGGCTCCTCCTAAACCCCTCCTCTGCTGTCTGACCCCACCCATTCTGCCCAGGCTCCTCCTATACCCCCTCCTCTCTGACTCCTCCCATTCTGCCCAGGCTCCTCCCATACCAGTCTGACCCCACCCATTCTGCCCAGGCTCCTCCTATACCCCCCTCCTCTCTGACTCCACCCATTCTGCCCAGGCTCCTCCCATACCCCTCT
Organism: Lissotriton vulgaris; assembly: GCF_964263255.1. Classification (NCBI taxonomy): domain Eukaryota; kingdom Metazoa; phylum Chordata; class Amphibia; order Caudata; family Salamandridae; genus Lissotriton; species Lissotriton vulgaris. The sequence continues at coordinate 1,485,151,891 of NC_141685.1, forward strand.
GACCCCTCCCATTCTGCCCAGGCTCCTCCTATACCCCTCCTATTTGACCCCACCCAATCTGACTAGGCTCCTCCTAAGCCCCTCCTCTGCTGTCTGACCCCACCCATTCTGCACAGGCTCCTCCTATACCCCCTCCTCTCTGACTCCTCCCATTCTGCCCAGGCTCCTCCCATACCAGTCTGACCCCACCCATTCTGCCCAGGTTCCTCCTATACCCCCCTCCTCTCTGACTCCACCCATTCTGCCCAGGCTCCTCCCATACCCGTCTGACCCCACCCATTCTGCCCAGGCTCCTCCTATTTGACCCCACCCAATCTGACTTGGCTCCTCCTAAACCCCTCCTCTGCTGTCTGACCCCACCCATTCTGCCCAGGCTCCTCCTATACCCCCTCCTCTCTGACTCCACCCATTCTGCCCAGGCTCCTCCCATACCCGTCTGACCCCACCCATTCTGCTCAGGCTCCTCCCATACCCGTCTGACCCCACCCATTCTGCCCAGGCTCCTCCCATACCCGTCTGACCCCACCCATTCTGCCCAGGCTCCTCCTATACCCCTCCTATTTGACCCCACCCACTCTGACTTGGCTCCTCCTAAACCCCTCCTCTGCTGTCTGACCCCACCCATTCTGCCCAGGCTCCTCCTATACCCCTCTTATTTGACCCCAATCTTACTAGGCTCCTCCTAAGCCCCTTCCCTGCTGTCTGACCCCACCCATTCTGCCCAGGCTCCTCCTATACCCCCTCCTCTCTGACTCCTCCCATTCTGCCCAGGCTCCTCCTATTTGACCCCACCCAATCTGACTTGGCTCCTCCTAAGCCCCTCCTCTGCTGTCTGACCCCACCCATTCTGCCCAGGCTCCTCCCATACCCGTCTGACCCCACCCATTCTGCCCAGGCTCCTCCCATACCCGTCTGACCCCACCCAATCTGACTTGGCTCCTCCTATACCCCCTCCTCTCTGACTCCACCCATTCTGCCCAGGCTCCTCCCATACCAGTCTGACCCCACCCATTCTGCCCAGGCTCCTCCTATACCCCTTCTCTCTGACCCCACCCAATCTGACTAGGCTCCTCCTAAGCCCCTCCTCTGCTGTCTGACCCCACCCATTCTGCCCAGGCTCCTCCCATACCCGTCTGACCCCACCCATTCTGCCCAGGCTCCTCCTATACCCCTCCTATTTGACCCCACCCAATCTGACTAGGCTCCTCCTAAGCCCCTCCTCTGCTGTCTGACCACACCCATTCTGCCCAGGCTCCTCCTATACCCCCTCCTCTCTGACTCCACCCATCCTCCCATACCAGTCTGACCCCACCCATTCTGCCCAGGCTCCTCCTATACCCCTTCTCTCTGACCCCACCCAATCTGACTAGGCTCCTCCTAAGCCCCTCCTCTGCTGTCTGGCCCCACCCAACCTTCCCAGGCTCCTCCTATACCCCTTCTCTCTGACCCCACCCAATCTGACTAGGCTCCTCCTAAGCCCCTCCTCTGCTGTCTGACCCCACCCATTCTGACCAGGCTCCTCCCATACCCGTCTGACCCCACCCATTCTGCCCAGGCTCCTCCTATACCCCTCCTATTTGACCCCACCCAATCTGACTAGGCTCCTCCTAAGCCCCTCCTCTGCTGTCTGGCCCCACCCAACCTTCCCAGGCTCCTCCTATACCCCTTCCCTCTGACCCCACCCAATCTGACTAGGCTCCTCCTAAGCCCCTCCTCTGCTGTCTGACCCCACCCATTCTGACCAGGCTCCTCCCATACCCGTCTGACCCCACCCATTCTGCCCAGGCTCCTCCTATACCCCTCCTATTTGACCCCACCCAATCTGACTAGGCTCCTCCTAAGCCCCTCCTCTGCTGTCTGACCACACCCATTCTGCCCAGGCTCCTCCTATACCCCCTCCTCTCTGACTCCACCCATTCTGCCCAGGCTCCTCCTAAGCCACTCCCCTGCTGTCTGACCCCACCCACTCTGCCCAGGTTCTTCCTATACCCCCTCCTCTCTGACCCCACCCATTCTGCCCAGGCTCCTCCTATACCCCCTCCTCTCTGACTCCACCCATTCTGCCCTGGCTCCTCCCATACGCCTCCTCTCTGAACCCACCCAATCTGACTAGGCTCCTCCTAAGCCCCTCCTCTGCTGTCTGACCCCACCCATTCTGCCCAGGCTCCTCCTATTTGACCCCACCCAATCTGACTAGGTTCCTCCTAAGCCCCTCCTCTGCTGTCTGACCCCACCCATTCTGCCCAGGCTCTTCCTATACCCCCTCCTCTCTGACCCCACCCATTCTGCCCAGGCTCCTCCTATTTGACCCCACCCAATCTGACTAGGTTCCTCCTAAGCCCCTCCTCTGCTGTCTGGCCCCACCCAACCTACCCAGGCTCCTCCTATACCCCTTCTCTCTGACCCCACCCAATCTGACTAGGCTCCTCCTAAGCCCCTCCTCTGCTGTCTGACCCCACCCATTCTGCCCAGGCTCCTCCTAAGCCCCTCCTCTCTGACCCCACCCATTCTGCCCAGGCTCCTCCTAAGCCCCTCCTCTGCTGTCTGACCCCACCCATTCTGCCCAGGCTCCTCCTATACCCCTCCTATTTGACCCCAATCTGACTAGGCTCCTCTTAAGCCCCTCCTCTGCTGTCTGACCCCACCCATTCTGAGTAAGCTCCTCCTAAACCCCTCCTCTGCTGTCTGACCCCACCCATTCTGCCCAGGCTCCTCCTATACCCCCTCCTCTCTGACTCCACCCATTCTGCCCAGGCTCCTCCTATTTGACCCCACCCAATCTGACTAGGCTCCTCCTAAGCCCCTCCTCTCTGACTCCACCCATTCTGCCCAGGCTCCTCCCATACCAGTCTGACCCCACCCATTCTGCCCAGGCTCCTCCTATACCCCTCCTATTTGACCCCACCCACTCTGACTTGGCTCCTCCTAAACCCCTCCTCTGCTGTCTGACCCCACCCATTCTGCCCAGGCTCCTCCTATACCCCCCTCCTCTCTGACTCCACCCATTCTGCCCAGGCTCCTCCCATACCTGTCTGACCCCACCCATTCTGCCCAGGCTCCTCCTATACCCCTCCTCTATGACCTTACCCATTCTGCCCAGGCTCCTCCTCCTCCTATTTGACCCCACCCAATCTGACTAGGCTCCTCCTAAGCCCCTCCTCTGCTGTCTGACCCCACCCATTCTGCCCAGGCTCCTCCTATACCGCCTCCTCTCTGACTCCACCCATTCTGCCCAGGCTCCTCCTATTTGACCCCACCCAATCTGACTAGGCTCCTCCTAAGCCCCTCCTCTCTGACTCCACCCATTCTGCCCAGGCTCCTCCTAAGCCCCTCCTCTGCTGTCTGACCCCACCCATTCTGCCCAGGCTCCTCCTATACCCCCCTCCTCTCTGACTCCACCCATTCTGCCCAGGCTCCTCCCATACCTGTCTGACCCCACCCATTCTGCCCAGGCTCCTCCTATACCCCCTCCTCTCTGACTCCACCCATTCTGCACAGGCTCCTCCTATACCCCTCCTCTATGACCTTACCCATTCTGCCCAGGCTCCTCCTCCTCCTATTTGACCCCACCCAATCTGACTAGGCTCCTCCTAAGCCCCTCCTCTGCTGTCTGACCCCACCCATTCTGCCCAGGCTCCTCCTATACCCCCTCCTCTCTGACTCCACCCATTCTGCCCAGGCTCCTCCTAAGCCCCTCCTCTCTGACCCCACTCATTCTGCCCAGGCTCCTCCTATACCCTTCCTCTCTGACCCCACCCAATCTGACTAGGCTCCTCCTATACCCCTCCGACCTCACCCCCTCTGCTCAGGCTCCTCCTATACCCCCTCCCCTATACCCTTCCTCTCTGACCCCACCCAATCTGACTAGGCTCCTCCTATACCCCCTCCTTTCTGATTCCACCCATTCTGCCCAGGCTCCTCCTATTTGACCCCACCCAATCTGACTTGGCTCCTCCTAAACCCCTCCTCTGCTGTTTGACCCCACCCATTCTGCCCAGGCTCCTCCTATACCCCCTCCTCTCTGACTCCACCCATTCTGCCCAGGCTCCTCCCATACCCGTCTGACCCCACCCATTCTGCCCAGGCTCCTCCTATACCCCCTCCTATTTGACCCCACCCGCTCTGACTTGGCTCCTCCTAAACCCCTCTGCTGTCTGACCCCACCCATTCTGCCCAGGCTCCTCCTATACCCCCCTCCTCTCTGACTCCACCCATTCTGCCCAGGCTCCTCCCATACCCGTATGACCCCACCCATTCTGCCCAGGCTCCTCCTAAGCCCCTCCTCTGCTGTCTGACCCCACCCATTCTGCCCAAGCTCCTCCTATACCCCTCCTCTCTGAACCCACCCATTCTGCCCAGGCTCCTCCTAAGCCCCTCCTCTGCTGTCTGGGCCCAACCATTCTGCCCAGGCTGCTCCTATACCCCTCCTCTCTGACCCCACCCAATCTGACTAGGCTCCTCCTAAGCCCCTCCTCTGCTGTCTGACCCCACCCATTCTGCCCAGGCTCCTCCTATACCCCTCCTCTCTGACCCCACCCAATCTGACTAAGCTCCTCCTAAACCCCTCCTCTGCTGTCTGACCCCACCCATTCTGCCCAGGCTCCTCCTATACCCCCTCCTCTCTGACTCCACCCACTCTGCCCAGGCTCCTCCTATTTGACCCCACCCAATCTGACTAGGCTTCTCCTAAGCCCCTCCTCTCTGACTCCACCCATTCTGCCCAGGCTCCTCCCATACCAGTCTGACCCCACCCATTCTGCCCAGGCTCCTCCTAAACCCCTCCTCTGCTGTCTGACCCCACCCATTCTGCCCAGGCTCCTCCTATACCCCCCTCCTCCTCTCTGACTCCACCCATTCTGCCCAGGCTCCTCCCACACCTGTCTGACCCCACCCATTCTACCCAGGCTCCTCCCATACCTGTCTGACCCCACCCATTCTGCCCAGGCTCCTCCTATACCCCTCCTCTATGACCTTACCCATTCTGCCCAGGCTCCTCCTCCTCCTATTTGACCCCACCCAATCTGACTAGGCTCCTCCTAAGCCCCTCCTCTGCTGTCTGACCCCACCCATTCTGCCCAGGCTCCTCCTATACCGCCTCCTCTCTGACTCCACCCATTCTGCCCAGGCTCCTCCTATTTGACCCCACCCAATCTGACTAGGCTCCTCCTAAGCCCCTCCTCTCTGACTCCACCCATTCTGCCCAGGCTCCTCCTAAGCCCCTCCTCTGCTGTCTGACCCAACCCATTCTGCCCAGGCTCCTCCAATACCCCCCTCTCTGACTCCACCCATTCTGCCCAGGCTCCTCCCATACCTGTCTGACCCCACCCATTCTGCCCAGGCTCCTCCTATACCCCCTCCTCTCTGACTCCACCCATTCTGCCCAGGCTCCTCCTATACCCCTCCTCTATGACCTTACCCATTCTGCCCAGGCTCCTCCTCCTCCTATTTGACCCCACCCAATCTGACTAGGCACCTCCTAAGCCCCTCCTCTGCTGTCTGACCCCACCCATTCTGCCCAGGCTCCTCCTATACCCCCTCCTCTCTGACTCCACCCATTCTGCCCAGGCTCCTCCTAAGCCCCTCCTCTCTGACCCCACTCATTCTGCCCAGGCTCCTCCTATACCCTTCCTCTCTGACCCCACCCAATCTGACTAGGCTCCTCCTAAACCCCTCCTCTGCTGTCTGACCCCACCCATTCTGCCCAGGCTCCTCCTATACCCCCTCCTCTCTGACTCCTCCCATTCTGCCCAGGCTCCTCCCATACCAGTCTGACCCCACCCATTCTGCCCAGGCTCCTCCTATACCCCCCTCCTCTCTGACTCCACCCATTCTGCCCAGGCTCCTCCCATACCCCTCTGACCCCACCCATTCTGCCCAGGCTCCTCCTATACCCCTCCTATTTGACCCCACCCAATCTGACTAGGCTCCTCCTAAGCCCCTCCTCTGCTGTCTGACCCCACCCATTCTGCCCAGGCTCCTCCTATACCCCCTCCTCTCTGACCCCACCCATTCTGCCCAGGCTCCTCCTAAACCCCTCCTCTGCTGTCTGACCCCACCCATTCTGCCCAGGCTCCTCCTATACCCCCCTCCTCCTCTCTGACTCCACCCATTCTGCCCAGGCTCCTCCCATACCTGTCTGACCCCACCCATTCTACCCAGGATCCTCCCATACCTGTCTGACCCCACCCATTCTGCCCAGGCTCCTCCTATACCCCTCCTCTATGACCTTACCCATTCTGCCCAGGCTCCTCCTCCTCCTATTTGACCCTACCCAATCTGACTAGGCTCCTCCTAAGCCCCTCCTCTGCTGTCTGACCCCACCCATTCTGCCCAGGCTCCTCCTATACCGCCTCCTCTCTGACTCCTCCCATTCTGCCCAGGCTCCTCCTATACCCCCCTCCTCTCTGACTCCACCCATTCTGCCCAGGCTCCTCCCATACCTGTCTGACCCCACCCATTCTGCCCAGGCTCCTCCTATTTGACCACACCCAATCTGACTAGGCTCCTCCTTAACCCCTCCTCCGCTCTCTGACCCCACCCAATCTGACTAGGCTCCTCCTATACCCCCTCCTCTCTGACTCCTCCCATTCTGCCCAGGCTCCTCCTATTTGACCCCACCCAATCTGACTAGGCTCCTCCTAAGCCCCTCCTCTCTGACTCCACCCATTCTGCACAGGCTCCTCCTAAGCCCCTCCTCTGCTGTCTGACCCAACCCATTCTGCCCAGGCTCCTCCTATACCCCCCTCTCTGACTCCACCCATTCTGCCCAGGCTCCTCCCATACCTGTCTGACCCAACCCATTCTGCCCAGGCTCCTCCTATACCCCCTCCTCTCTGACTCCACCCATTCTGCCCAGGCTCCTCCTATACCCCTCCTCTATGACCTTACCCATTCTGCCCAGGCTCCTCCTCCTCCTATTTGACCCCACCCAATCTGACTAGGCTCCTCCTAAGCCCCTCCTCTGCTGTCTGACCCCACCCATTCTGCCCAGGCTCCTCCTATACCCCCTCCTCTCTGACTCCACCCATTCTGCCCAGGCTCCTCCTAAGCCCCTCCTCTCTGACCCCACTCATTCTGCCCAGGCTCCTCCTATACCCTTCCTCTCTGACCCCACCCAATCTGACTAGGCTCCTCCTAAACCCCTCCTCTGCTGTCTGACCCCACCCATTCTGCCCAGGCTCCTCCTATACCCCCTCCTCTCTGACTCCTCCCATTCTGCCCAGGCTCCTCCCATACCAGTCTGACCCCACCCATTCTGCCCAGGCTCCTCCTATACCCCCCTCCTCTCTGACTCCACCCATTCTGCCCAGGCTCCTCCCATACCCCTCTGACCCCTCCCATTCTGCCCAGGCTCCTCCTATACCCCTCCTATTTGACCCCACCCAATCTGACTAGGCTCCTCCTAAGCCCCTCCTCTGCTGTCTGACCCCACCCATTCTGCACAGGCTCCTCCTATACCCCCTCCTCTCTGACTCCTCCCATTCTGCCCAGGCTCCTCCCATACCAGTCTGACCCCACCCATTCTGCCCAGGTTCCTCCTATACCCCCCTCCTCTCTGACTCCACCCATTCTGCCCAGGCTCCTCCCATACCCGTCTGACCCCACCCATTCTGCCCAGGCTCCTCCTATACCCCTCCTATTTGACCCCACCCAATCTGACTTGGCTCCTCCTAAACCCCTCCTCTGCTGTCTGACCCCACCCATTCTGCCCAGGCTCCTCCTATACCCCCTCCTCTCTGACTCCACCCATTCTGCCCAGGCTCCTCCCATACCCGTCTGACCCCACCCATTCTGCTCAGGCTCCTCCCATACCCGTCTGACCCCACCCATTCTGCCTAGGCTCCTCCCATACCCGTCTGACCCCACCCATTCTGCCCAGGCTCCTCCTATACCCCTCCTATTTGACCCCACCCACTCTGACTTGGCTCCTCCTAAACCCCTCCTCTGCTGTCTGACCCCACCCATTCTGCCCAGGCTCCTCCTATACCCCTCTTATTTGACCCCAATCTTACTAGGCTCCTCCTAAGCCCCTTCCCTGCTGTCTGACCCCACCCATTCTGCCCAGGCTCCTCCTATACCCCCTCCTCTCTGACTCCTCCCATTCTGCCCAGGCTCCTCCTATTTGACCCCACCCAATCTGACTTGGCTCCTCCTAAGCCCCTCCTCTGCTGTCTGACCCAACCCATTCTGCCCAGGCTCCTCCTATACCCCCCTCTCTGACTCCACCCATTCTGCCCAGGCTCCTCCCATACCTGTCTGACCCCACCCATTCTGCCCAGGCTCCTCCTATACCCCCTCCTCTCTGACTCCACCCATTCTGCCCAGGCTCCTCCTATACCCCTCCTCTATGACCTTACCCATTCTGCCCAGGCTCCTCCTCCTCCTATTTGACCCCACCCAATCTGACTAGGCTCCTCCTAAGCCCCTCCTCTGCTGTCTGACCCCACCCATTCTGCCCAGGCTCCTCCTATACCCCCTCCTCTCTGACTCCACCCATTCTGCCCAGGCTCCTCCTAAGCCCCTCCTCTCTGACCCCACTCATTCTGCCCAGGCTCCTCCTATACCCTTCCTCTCTGACCCCACCCAATCTGACTAGGCTCCTCCTAAACCCCTCCTCTGCTGTCTGACCCCACCCATTCTGCCCAGGCTCCTCCTATACCCCCTCCTCTCTGACTCCTCCCATTCTGCCCAGGCTCCTCCCATACCAGTCTGACCCCACCCATTCTGCCCAGGCTCCTCCTATACCCCCCTCCTCTCTGACTCCACCCATTCTGCCCAGGCTCCTCCCATACCCCTCTGACCCCTCCCATTCTGCCCAGGCTCCTCCTATACCCCTCCTATTTGACCCCACCCAATCTGACTAGGCTCCTCCTAAGCCCCTCCTCTGCTGTCTGACCCCACCCATTCTGCACAGGCTCCTCCTATACCCCCTCCTCTCTGACTCCTCCCATTCTGCCCAGGCTCCTCCCATACCAGTCTGACCCCACCCATTCTGCCCAGGTTCCTCCTATACCCCCCTCCTCTCTGACTCCACCCATTCTTCCCAGGCTCCTCCCATACCCGTCTGACCCCACCCATTCTGCCCAGGCTCCTCCTATACCCCTCCTATTTGACCCCACCCAATCTGACTTGGCTCCTCCTAAACCCCTCCTCTGCTGTCTGACCCCACCCATTCTGCCCAGGCTCCTCCTATACCCCCTCCTCTCTGACTCCACCCATTCTGCCCAGGCTCCTCCCATACCCGTCTGACCCCACCCATTCTGCTCAGGCTCCTCCCATACCCGTCTGACCCCACCCATTCTGCCCAGGCTCCTCCCATACCCGTCTGACCCCACCCATTCTGCCCAGGCTCCTCCTATACCCCTCCTATTTGACCCCACCCACTCTGACTTGGCTCCTCCTAAACCCCTCCTCTGCTGTCTGACCCCACCCATTCTGCCCAGGCTCCTCCTATACCCCTCTTATTTGACCCCAATCTTACTAGGCTCCTCCTAAGCCCCTTCCCTGCTGTCTGACCCCACCCATTCTGCCCAGGCTCCTCCTATACCCCCTCCTCTCTGACTCCTCCCATTCTGCCCAGGCTCCTCCTATTTGACCCCACCCAATCTGACTTGGCTCCTCCTAAGCCCCTCCTCTGCTGTCTGACCCCACCCATTCTGCCCAGGCTCCTCCCATACCCGTCTGACCCCACCCATTCTGCCCAGGCTCCTCCCATACCCGTCTGACCCCACCCAATCTGACTTGGCTCCTCCTATACCCCCTCCTCTCTGACTCCACCCATTCTGCCCAGGCTCCTCCCATACCAGTCTGACCCCACCCATTCTGCCCAGGCTCCTCCTATACCCCTTCTCTCTGACCCCACCCAATCTGACTAGGCTCCTCCTAAGCCCCTCCTCTGCTGTCTGACCCCACCCATTCTGCCCAGGCTCCTCCCATACCCGTCTGACCCCACCCATTCTGCCCAGGCTCCTCCTATACCCCTCCTATTTGACCCCACCCAATCTGACTAGGCTCCTCCTAAGCCCCTCCTCTGCTGTCTGACCACACCCATTCTGCCCAGGCTCCTCCTATACCCCCTCCTCTCTGACTCCACCCATCCTCCCATACCAGTCTGACCCCACCCATTCTGCCCAGGCTCCTCCTATACCCCTTCTCTCTGACCCCACCCAATCTGACTAGGCTCCTCCTAAGCCCCTCCTCTGCTGTCTGGCCCCACCCAACCTTCCCAGGCTCCTCCTATACCCCTTCTCTCTGACCCCACCCAATCTGACTAGGCTCCTCCTAAGCCCCTCCTCTGCTGTCTGACCCCACCCATTCTGACCAGGCTCCTCCCATACCCGTCTGACCCCACCCATTCTGCCCAGGCTCCTCCTATACCCCTCCTATTTGACCCCACCCAATCTGACTAGGCTCCTCCTAAGCCCCTCCTCTGCTGTCTGGCCCCACCCAACCTTCCCAGGCTCCTCCTATACCCCTTCTCTCTGACCCCACCCAATCTGACTAGGCTCCTCCTAAGCCCCTCCTCTGCTGTCTGACCCCACCCATTCTGACCAGGCTCCTCCCATACCCGTCTGACCCCACCCATTCTGCCCAGGCTCCTCCTATACCCCTCCTATTTGACCCCACCCAATCTGACTAGGCTCCTCCTAAGCCCCTCCTCTGCTGTCTGACCACACCCATTCTGCCCAGGCTCCTCCTATACCCCCTCCTCTCTGACTCCACCCATTCTGCCCAGGCTCCTCCTAAGCCACTCCCCTGCTGTCTGACCCCACCCATTCTGCCCAGGTTCTTCCTATACCCCCTCCTCTCTGACCCCACCCATTCTGCCCAGGCTCCTCCTATACCCCCTCCTCTCTGACTCCACCCATTCTGCCCAGGCTCCTCCCATACGCCTCCTCTCTGAACCCACCCAATCTGACTAGGCTCCTCCTAAGCCCCTCCTCTGCTGTCTGACCCCACCCATTCTGCCCAGGCTCCTCCTATTTGACCCCACCCAATCTGACTAGGTTCCTCCTAAGCCCCTCCTCTGCTGTCTGACCCCACCCATTCTGCCCAGGCTCTTCCTATACCCCCTCCTCTCTGACCCCACCCATTCTGCCCAGGCTCCTCCTATTTGACCCCACCCAATCTGACTAGGTTCCTCCTAAGCCCCTCCTCTGCTGTCTGGCCCCACCCAACCTACCCAGGCTCCTCCTATACCCCTTCTCTCTGACCCCACCCAATCTGACTAGGCTCCTCCTAAGCCCCTCCTCTGCTGTCTGACCCCACCCATTCTGCCCAGGCTCCTCCTAAGCCCCTCCTCTCTGACCCCACCCATTCTGCCCAGGCTCCTCCTAAGCCCCTCCTCTGCTGTCTGACCCCACCCATTCTGCCCAGGCTCCTCCTATACCCCTCCTATTTGACCCCAATCTGACTAGGCTCCTCTTAAGCCCCTCCTCTGCTGTCTGACCCCACCCATTCTGAGTAAGCTCCTCCTAAACCCCTCCTCTGCTGTCTGACCCCACCCATTCTGCCCAGGCTCCTCCTATACCCCCTCCTCTCTGACTCCACCCATTCTGCCCAGGCTCCTCCTATTTGACCCCACCCAATCTGACTAGGCTCCTCCTAAGCCCCTCCTCTCTGACTCCACCCATTCTGCCCAGGCTCCTCCCATACCAGTCTGACCCCACCCATTCTGCCCAGGCTCCTCCTATACCCCTCCTATTTGACCCCACCCACTCTGACTTGGCTCCTCCTAAACCCCTCCTCTGCTGTCTGACCCCACCCATTCTGCCCAGGCTCCTCCTATACCCCCCTCCTCTCTGACTCCACCCATTCTGCCCAGGCTCCTCCCATACCTGTCTGACCCCACCCATTCTGCCCAGGCTCCTCCTATACCCCTCCTCTATGACCTTACCCATTCTGCCCAGGCTCCTCCTCCTCCTATTTGACCCCACCCAATCTGACTAGGCTCCTCCTAAGCCCCTCCTCTGCTGTCTGACCCCACCCATTCTGCCCAGGCTCCTCCTATACCGCCTCCTCTCTGACTCCACCCATTCTGCCCAGGCTCCTCCTATTTGACCCCACCCAATCTGACTAGGCTCCTCCTAAGCCCCTCCTCTCTGACTCCACCCATTCTGCCCAGGCTCCTCCTAAGCCCCTCCTCTGCTGTCTGACCCCACCCATTCTGCCCAGGCTCCTCCTATACCCCCCTCCTCTCTGACTCCACCCATTCTGCCCAGGCTCCTCCCATACCTGTCTGACCCCACCCATTCTGCCCAGGCTCCTCCTATACCCCCTCCTCTCTGACTCCACCCATTCTGCCCAGGCTCCTCCTATACCCCTCCTCTATGACCTTACCCATTCTGCCCAGGCTCCTCCTCCTCCTATTTGACCCCACCCAATCTGACTAGGCTCCTCCTAAGCCCCTCCTCTGATGTCTGACCCCACCCATTCTGCCCAGGCTCCTCCTATACCCCCTCCTCTCTGACTCCACCCATTCTGCCCAGGCTCCTCCTAAGCCCCTCCTCTCTGACCCCACTCATTCTGCCCAGGCTCCTCCTATACCCTTCCTCTCTGACCCCACCCAATCTGACTAGGCTCCTCCTATACCCCTCCGACCTCACCCCCTCTGCTCAGGCTCCTCCTATACCCCCTCCCCTATACCCTTCCTCTCTGACCCCACCCAATCTGACTAGGCTCCTCCTATACCCCCTCCTTTCTGATTCCACCCATTCTGCCCAGGCTCCTCCTATTTGACCCCACCCAATCTGACTTGGCTCCCCCTAAACCCCTCCTCTGCTGTTTGACCCCACCCATTCTGCCCAGGCTCCTCCTATACCCCCTCCTCTCTGACTCCACCCATTCTGCCCAGGCTCCTCCCATACCCGTCTGACCCCACCCATTCTGCCCAGGCTCCTCCTATACCCCCTCCTATTTGACCCCACCCGCTCTGACTTGGCTCCTCCTAAACCCCTCTGCTGTCTGACCCCACCCATTCTGCCCAGGCTCCTCCTATACCCCCCTCCTCTCTGACTCCACCCATTCTGCCCAGGCTCCTCCCATACCCGTATGACCCCACCCATTCTGCCCAGGCTCCTCCTAAGCCCCTCCTCTGCTGTCTGACCCCACCCATTCTGCCCAAGCTCCTCCTATACCCCTCCTCTCTGAACCCACCCATTCTGCCCAGGCTCCTCCTAAGCCCCTCCTCTGCTGTCTGGGCCCAACCATTCTGCCCAGGCTGCTCCTATACCCCTCCTCTCTGACCCCACCCAATCTGACTAGGCTCCTCCTAAGCCCCTCCTCTGCTGTCTGACCCCACCCATTCTGCCCAGGCTCCTCCTATACCCCTCCTCTCTGACCCCACCCAATCTGACTAAGCTCCTCCTAAACCCCTCCTCTGCTGTCTGACCCCACCCATTCTGCCCAGGCTCCTCCTATACCCCCTCCTCTCTGACTCCACCCACTCTGCCCAGGCTCCTCCTATTTGACCCCACCCAATCTGACTAGGCTTCTCCTAAGCCCCTCCTCTCTGACTCCACCCATTCTGCCCAGGCTCCTCCCATACCAGTCTGACCCCACCCATTCTGCCCAGGCTCCTCCTAAACCCCTCCTCTGCTGTCTGACCCCACCCATTCTGCCCAGGCTCCTCCTATACCCCCCTCCTCCTCTCTGACTCCACCCATTCTGCCCAGGCTCCTCCCACACCTGTCTGACCCCACCCATTCTACCCAGGCTCCTCCCATACCTGTCTGACCCCACCCATTCTGCCCAGGCTCCTCCTATACCCCTCCTCTATGACCTTACCCATTCTGCCCAGGCTCCTCCTCCTCCTATTTGACCCCACCCAATCTGACTAGGCTCCTCCTAAGCCCCTCCTCTGCTGTCTGACCCCACCCATTCTGCCCAGGCTCCTCCTATACCGCCTCCTCTCTGACTCCACCCATTCTGCCCAGGCTCCTCCTATTTGACCCCACCCAATCTGACTAGGCTCCTCCTAAGCCCCTCCTCTCTGACTCCACCCATTCTGCCCAGGCTCCTCCTAAGCCCCTCCTCTGCTGTCTGACCCAACCCATTCTGCCCAGGCTCCTCCAATACCCCCCTCTCTGACTCCACCCATTCTGCCCAGGCTCCTCCCATACCTGTCTGACCCCACCCATTCTGCCCAGGCTCCTCCTATACCCCCTCCTCTCTGACTCCACCCATTCTGCCCAGGCTCCTCCTATACCCCTCCTCTATGACCTTACCCATTCTGCCCAGGCTCCTCCTCCTCCTATTTGACCCCACCCAATCTGACTAGGCACCTCCTAAGCCCCTCCTCTGCTGTCTGACCCCACCCATTCTGCCCAGGCTCCTCCTATACCCCCTCCTCTCTGACTCCACCCATTCTGCCCAGGCTCCTCCTAAGCCCCTCCTCTCTGACCCCACTCATTCTGCCCAGGCTCCTCCTATACCCTTCCTCTCTGACCCCACCCAATCTGACTAGGCTCCTCCTAAACCCCTCCTCTGCTGTCTGACCCCACCCATTCTGCCCAGGCTCCTCCTATACCCCCTCCTCTCTGACTCCTCCCATTCTGCCCAGGCTCCTCCCATACCAGTCTGACCCCACCCATTCTGCCCAGGCTCCTCCTATACCCCCCTCCTCTCTGACTCCACCCATTCTGCCCAGGCTCCTCCCATACCCCTCTGACCCCACCCATTCTGCCCAGGCTCCTCCTATACCCCTCCTATTTGACCCCACCCAATCTGACTAGGCTCCTCCTAAGCCCCTCCTCTGCTGTCTGACCCCACCCATTCTGCCCAGGCTCCTCCTATACCCCCTCCTCTCTGACCCCACCCATTCTGCCCAGGCTCCTCCTAAACCCCTCCTCTGCTGTCTGACCCCACCCATTCTGCCCAGGCTCCTCCTATACCCCCCTCCTCCTCTCTGACTCCACCCATTCTGCCCAGGCTCCTCCCATACCTGTCTGACCCCACCCATTCTACCCAGGATCCTCCCATACCTGTCTGACCCCACCCATTCTGCCCAGGCTCCTCCTATACCCCTCCTCTATGACCTTACCCATTCTGCCCAGGCTCCTCCTCCTCCTATTTGACCCCACCCAATCTGACTAGGCTCCTCCTAAGCCCCTCCTCTGCTGTCTGACCCCACCCATTCTGCCCAGGCTCCTCCTATACCGCCTCCTCTCTGACTCCTCCCATTCTGCCCAGGCTCCTCCTATACCCCCCTCCTCTCTGACTCCACCCATTCTGCCCAGGCTCCTCCCATACCTGTCTGACCCCACCCATTCTGCCCAGGCTCCTCCTATTTGACCACACCCAATCTGACTAGGCTCCTCCTTAACCCCTCCTCCGCTCTCTGACCCCACCCAATCTGACTAGGCTCCTCCTATACCCCCTCCTCTCTGACTCCTCCCATTCTGCCCAGGCTCCTCCTATTTGACCCCACCCAATCTGACTAGGCTCCTCCTAAGCCCCTCCTCTCTGACTCCACCCATTCTGCCCAGGCTCCTCCTATTTGACCCCACCCAATCTGACTAGGCTCCTCCTAAGCCCCTCCTCTCTGACTCCACCCATTCTGCCCAGGCTCCTCCTATTTGACCCCACCCAATCTGACTAGGCTCCTACTAAGCCCCTACTCTCTGACTCCACCCATTCTGCCCAGGCTCCTCCTAAGCCCCTCCTCTGCTGTCTGACCCCACCCATTCTGCCCAGGCTCCTCCTAAGCCCCTCCTATTTGACCCCACCCAATCTGACTAGGCTCCTCCTAAGCCCCTCCTCTGCTGTCTGACCCCACCCATTCTGCCCAGGCTCCTCCTATACCGCCTCCTCTCTGACTCCACCCATTCTGCCCAGGCTCCTCCTATTTGACCCCACCCAATCTGACTAGGCTCCTCCTAAGCCCCTCCTCTCTGACTCCACCCATTCTGCCCAGGCTCCTCCTAAGCCCCTCCTCTGCTGTCTGACCCAACCCATTCTGCCCAGGCTCCTCCTATACCCCCCTCTCTGACTCCACCCATTCTGCCCAGGCTCCTCCCATACCTGTCTGACCCAACCCATTCTGCCCAGGCTCCTCCTATACCCCCTCCTCTCTGACTCCACCCATTCTGCCCAGGCTCCTCCTATACCCCTCCTCTATGACCTTACCCATTCTGCCCAGGCTCCTCCTCCTCCTATTTGACCCCACCCAATCTGACTAGGCTCCTCCTAAGCCCCTCCTCTGCTGTCTGACCCCACCCATTCTGCCCAGGCTCCTCCTATACCCCCTCCTCTCTGACTCCACCCATTCTGCCCAGGCTCCTCCTAAGCCCCTCCTCTCTGACCCCACTCATTCTGCCCAGGCTCCTCCTATACCCTTCCTCTCTGACCCCACCCAATCTGACTAGGCTCCTCCTAAACCCCTCCTCTGCTGTCTGACCCCACCCATTCTGCCCAGGCTCCTCCTATACCCCCTCCTCTCTGACTCCTCCCATTCTGCCCAGGCTCCTCCCATACCAGTCTGACCCCACCCATTCTGCCCAGGCTCCTCCTATACCCCCCTCCTCTCTGACTCCACCCATTCTGCCCAGGCTCCTCCCATACCCCTCTGACCCCTCCCATTCTGCCCAGGCTCCTCCTATACCCCTCCTATTTGACCCCACCCAATCTGACTAGGCTCCTCCTAAGCCCCTCCTCTGCTGTCTGACCCCACCCATTCTGCACAGGCTCCTCCTATACTCCCTCCTCTCTGACTCCTCCCATTCTGCCCAGGCTCCTCCCATACCAGTCTGACCCCACCCATTCTGCCCAGGTTCCTCCTATACCCCCCTCCTCTCTGACTCCACCCATTCTGCCCAGGCTCCTCCCATACCCGTCTGACCCCACCCATTCTGCCCAGGCTCCTCCTATACCCCTCCTATTTGACCCCACCCAATCTGACTTGGCTCCTCCTAAACCCCTCCTCTGCTGTCTGACCCCACCCATTCTGCCCAGGCTCCTCCTATACCCCCTCCTCTCTGACTCCACCCATTCTGCCCAGGCTCCTCCCATACCCGTCTGACCCCACCCATTCTGCTCAGGCTCCTCCCATACCCGTCTGACCCCACCCATTCTGCCCAGGCTCCTCCCATACCCGTCTGACCCCACCCATTCTGCCCAGGCTCCTCCTATACCCCTCCTATTTGACCCCACCCACTCTGACTTGGCTCCTCCTAAACCCCTCCTCTGCTGTCTGACCCCACCCATTCTGCCCAGGCTCCTCCCATACCCGTCTGACCCCACCCATTCTGCCCAGGCTCCTCCTATACCCCTCCTATTTGACCCCACCCAATCTGACTAGGCTCCTCCTAAGCCCCTCCTCTGCTGTCTGGCCCCACCCAACCTTCCCAGGCTCCTCCTATACCCCTTCTCTCTGACCCCACCCAATCTGACTAGGCTCCTCCTAAGCCCCTCCTCTGCTGTCTGACCCCACCCATTCTGACCAGGCTCCTCCCATACCCGTCTGACCCCACCCATTCTGCCCAGGCTCCTCCTATACCCCTCCTATTTGACCCCACCCAATCTGACTAGGCTCCTCCTAAGCCCCTCCTCTGCTGTCTGACCACACCCATTCTGCCCAGGCTCCTCCTATACCCCCTCCTCTCTGACTCCACCCATTCTGCCCAGGCTCCTCCTAAGCCACTCCCCTGCTGTATGACCCCACCCATTCTGCCCAGGTTCTTCCTATACCCCCTCCTCTCTGACCCCACCCATTCTGCCCAGGCTCCTCCTATACCCCCTCCTCTCTGACTCCACCCATTCTGCCCAGGCTCCTCCCATACGCCTCCTCTCTGAACCCACCCAATCTGACTAGGCTCCTCCTAAGCCCCTCCTCTGCTGTCTGACCCCACCCATTCTGCCCAGGCTCCTCCTATTTGACCCCACCCAATCTGACTAGGTTCCTCCTAAGCCCCTCCTCTGCTGTCCGACCCCACCCATTCTGCCCAGGCTCTTCCTATACCCCCTCCTCTCTGACCCCACCCATTCTGCCCAGGCTCCTCCTATTTGACCCCACCCAATCTGACTAGGTTCCTCCTAAGCCCCTCCTCTGCTGTCTGGCCCCACCCAACCTACCCAGGCTCCTCCTATACCCCTTCTCTCTGACCCCACCCAATCTGACTAGGCTCCTCCTAAGCCCCTCCTCTGCTGTCTGACCCCACCCATTCTGCCCAGGCTCCTCCTAAGCCCCTCCTCTCTGACCCCACCCATTCTGCCCAGGCTCCTCCTAAGCCCCTCCTCTGCTGTCTGACCCCACCCATTCTGCCCAGGCTCCTCCTATACCCCTCCTATTTGACCCCAATCTGACTAGGCTCCTCTTAAGCCCCTCCTCTGCTGTCTGACCCCACCCATTCTGAGTAAGCTCCTCCTAAACCCCTCCTCTGCTGTCTGACCCCACCCATTCTGCCCAGGCTCCTCCTATACCCCCTCCTCTCTGACTCCACCCATTCTGCCCAGGCTCCTCCTATTTGACCCCACCCAATCTGACTAGGCTCCTCCTAAGCCCCTCCTCTCTGACTCCACCCATTCTGCCCAGGCTCCTCCCATACCAGTCTGACCCCACCCATTCTGCCCAGGCTCCTCCTATACCCCTCCTATTTGACCCCACCCACTCTGACTTGGCTCCTCCTAAACCCCTCCTCTGCTGTCTGACCCCACCCATTCTGCCCAGGCTCCTCCTATACCCCTCTTATTTGACCCCAATCTTACTAGGCTCCTCCTAAGCCCCTTCCCTGCTGTCTGACCCCACCCATTCTGCCCAGGCTCCTCCTATACCCCCTCCTCTCTGACTCCTCCCATTCTGCCCAGGCTCCTCCTATTTGACCCCACCCAATCTGACTAGGCTCCTCCTAAGCCCCTCCTCTCTGACTCCACCCATTCTGCCCAGGCTCCTCCCATACCAGTCTGACCCCACCCATTCTGCCCAGGCTCCTCCTATACCCCTCCTATTTGACCCCACCCACTCTGACTTGGCTCCTCCTAAACCCCTCCTCTGCTGTCTGACCCCACCCATTCTGCCCAGGCTCCTCCTATACCCCCCTCCTCTCTGACTCCACCCATTCTGCCCAGGCTCCTCCCATACCTGTCTGACCCCACCCATTCTGCCCAGGCTCCTCCTATACCCCTCCTCTATGACCTTACCCATTCTGCCCAGGCTCCTCCTCCTCCTATTTGACCCCACCCAATCTGACTAGGCTCCTCCTAAGCCCCTCCTCTGCTGTCTGACCCCACCCATTCTGCCCAGGCTCCTCCTATACCGCCTCCTCTCTGACTCCACCCATTCTGCCCAGGCTCCTCCTATTTGACCCCACCCAATCTGACTAGGCTCCTCCTAAGCCCCTCCTCTCTGACTCCACCCATTCTGCCCAGGCTCCTCCTAAGCCCCTCCTCTGCTGTCTGACCCCACCCATTCTGCCCAGGCTCCTCCTATACCCCCCTCCTCTCTGACTCCACCCATTCTGCCCAGGCTCCTCCTATACCCCCTCCTCTCTGACTCCACCCATTCTGCCCAGGCTCCTCCTATACCCCTCCTCTATGACCTTACCCATTCTGCCCAGGCTCCTCCTCCTCCTATTTGACCCCACCCAATCTGACTAGGCTCCTCCTAAGCCCCTCCTCTGATGTCTGACCCCACCCATTCTGCCCAGGCTCCTCCTATACCCCCTCCTCTCTGACTCCACCCATTCTGCCCAGGCTCCTCCTAAGCCCCTCCTCTCTGACCCCACTCATTCTGCCCAGGCTCCTCCTATACCCTTCCTCTCTGACCCCACCCAATCTGACTAGGCTCCTCCTATACCCCTCCGACCTCACCCCCTCTGCTCAGGCTCCTCCTATACCCCCTCCCCTATACCCTTCCTCTCTGACCCCACCCAATCTGACTAGGCTCCTCCTATACCCCCTCCTTTCTGATTCCACCCATTCTGCCCAGGCTCCTCCTATTTGACCCCACCCAATCTGACTTGGCTCCTCCTAAACCCCTCCTCTGCTGTTTGACCCCACCCATTCTGCCCAGGCTCCTCCTATACCCCCTCCTCTCTGACTCCACCCATTCTGCCCAGGCTCCTCCCATACCCGTCTGACCCCACCCATTCTGCCCAGGTTCCTCCTATACCCCCTCCTATTTGACCCCACCCGCTCTGACTTGGCTCCTCCTAAACCCCTCTGCTGTCTGACCCCACCCATTCTGCCCAGGCTCCTCCTATACCCCCCTCCTCTCTGACTCCACCCATTCTGCCCAGGCTCCTCCCATACCCGTATGACCCCACCCATTCTGCCCAGGCTCCTCCTAAGCCCCTCCTCTGCTGTCTGACCCCACCCATTCTGCCCAAGCTCCTCCTATACCCCTCCTCTCTGAACCCACCCATTCTGCCCAGGCTCCTCCTAAGCCCCTCCTCTGCTGTCTGGGCCCAACCATTCTGCCCAGGCTGCTCCTATACCCCTCCTCTCTGACCCCACCCAATCTGACTAGGCTCCTCCTAAGCCCCTCCTCTGCTGTCTGACCCCACCCATTCTGCCCAGGCTCCTCCTATACCCCTCCTCTCTGACCCCACCCAATCTGACTAAGCTCCTCCTAAACCCCTCCTCTGCTGTCTGACCCCACCCATTCTGCCCAGGCTCCTCCTATGCCCCCTCCTCTCTGACTCCACCCACTCTGCCCAGGCTCCTCCCACACCTGTCTGACCCCACCCATTCTACCCAGGCTCCTCCCATACCTGTCTGACCCCACCCATTCTGCCCAGGCTCCTCCTATACCCCTCCTCTATGACCTTACCCATTCTGCCCAGGCTCCTCCTCCTCCTATTTGACCCCACCCAATCTGACTAGGCTCCTCCTAAGCCCCTCCTCTGCTGTCTGACCCCACCCATTCTGCCCAGGCTCCTCCTATACCGCCTCCTCTCTGACTCCACCCATTCTGCCCAGGCTCCTCCTATTTGACCCCACCCAATCTGACTAGGCTCCTCCTAAACCCCTCCTCTGCTGTCTGACCCCACCCATTCTGCCCAGGCTCCTCCTATACCCCCCTCCTCCTCTCTGACTCCACCCATTCTGCCCAGGCTCCTCCCACACCTGTCTGACCCCACCCATTCTACCCAGGCTCCTCCCATACCTGTCTGACCCCACCCATTCTGCCCAGGCTCCTCCTATACCCCTCCTCTATGACCTTACCCATTCTGCCCAGGCTCCTCCTCCTCCTATTTGACCCCACCCAATCTGACTAGGCTCCTCCTAAGCCCCTCCTCTGCTGTCTGACCCCACCCATTCTGCCCAGGCTCCTCCTATACCGCCTCCTCTCTGACTCCACCCATTCTGCCCAGGCTCCTCCTATTTGACCCCACCCAATCTGACTAGGCTCCTCCTAAGCCCCTCCTCTCTGACTCCACCCATTCTGCCCAGGCTCCTCCTAAGCCCCTCCTCTGCTGTCTGACCCAACCCATTCTGCCCAGGCTCCTCCAATACCCCCCTCTCTGACTCCACCCATTCTGCCCAGGCTCCTCCCATACCTGTCTGACCCCACCCATTCTGCCCAGGCTCCTCCTATACCCCCTCCTCTCTGACTCCACCCATTCTGCCCAGGCTCCTCCTATACCCCTCCTCTATGACCTTACCCATTCTGCCCAGGCTCCTCCTCCTCCTATTTGACCCCACCCAATCTGACTAGGCACCTCCTAAGCCCCTCCTCTGCTGTCTGACCCCACCCATTCTGCCCAGGCTCCTCCTATACCCCCTCCTCTCTGACTCCACCCATTCTGCCCAGGCTCCTCCTAAGCCCCTCCTCTCTGACCCCACTCATTCTGCCCAGGCTCCTCCTATACCCTTCCTCTCTGACCCCACCCAATCTGACTAGGCTCCTCCTAAACCCCTCCTCTGCTGTCTGACCCCACCCATTCTGCCCAGGCTCCTCCTATACCCCCTCCTCTCTGACTCCTCCCATTCTGCCCAGGCTCCTCCCATACCAGTCTGACCCCACCCATTCTGCCCAGGCTCCTCCTATACCCCCCTCCTCTCTGACTCCACCCATTCTGCCCAGGCTCCTCCCATACCCCTCTGACCCCACCCATTCTGCCCAGGCTCCTCCTATACCCCTCCTATTTGACCCCACCCAATCTGACTAGGCTCCTCCTAAGCCCCTCCTCTGCTGTCTGACCCCACCCATTCTGCCCAGGCTCCTCCTATACCCCCTCCTCTCTGACCCCACCCATTCTGCCCAGGCTCCTCCTAAACCCCTCCTCTGCTGTCTGACCCCACCCATTCTGCCCAGGCTCCTCCTATACCCCCCTCCTCCTCTCTGACTCCACCCATTCTGCCCAGGCTCCTCCCATACCTGTCTGACCCCACCCATTCTACCCAGGATCCTCCCATACCTGTCTGACCCCACCCATTCTGCCCAGGCTCCTCCTATACCCCTCCTCTATGACCTTACCCATTCTGCCCAGGCTCCTCCTCCTCCTATTTGACCCCACCCAATCTGACTAGGCTCCTCCTAAGCCCCTCCTCTGCTGTCTGACCCCACCCATTCTGCCCAGGCTCCTCCTATACCGCCTCCTCTCTGACTCCTCCCATTCTGCCCAGGCTCCTCCTATACCCCCCTCCTCTCTGACTCCACCCATTCTGCCCAGGCTCCTCCCATACCTGTCTGACCCCACCCATTCTGCCCAGGCTCCTCCTATACCCCCCTCCTCTCTGACTCCACCCATTCTGCCCAGGCTCCTCCCATACCTGTCTGACCCCACCCATTCTGCCCAGGCTCCTCCTATACCCCTCCTCTATGACCTTACCCATTCTGCCCAGGCTCCTCCTCCTCCTATTTGACCCCACCCAATCTGACTAGGCTCCTCCTAAGCCCCTCCTCTGCTGTCTGACCCCACCCATTCTGCCCAGGCTCCTCCTATACCGCCTCCTCTCTGACTCCACCCATTCTGCCCAGGCTCCTCCTATTTGACCCCACCCAATCTGACTAGGCTCCTCCTAAGCCCCTCCTCTCTGACTCCACCCATTCTGCCCAGGCTCCTCCTATTTGACCCCACCCAATCTGACTAGGCTCCTCCTAAGCCCCTCCTCTCTGACTCCACCCATTCTGCCCAGGCTCCTCCTATTTGACCCCACCCAATCTGACTAGGCTCCTACTAAGCCCCTCCTCTCTGACTCCACCCATTCTGCCCAGGCTCCTCCTAAGCCCCTCCTCTGCTGTCTGACCCCACCCATTCTGCCCAGGCTCCTCCTAAGCCCCTCCTATTTGACCCCACCCAATCTGACTAGGCTCCTCCTAAGCCCCTCCTCTGCTGTCTGACCCCACCCATTCTGCCCAGGCTCCTCCTATACCGCCTCCTCTCTGACTCCACCCATTCTGCCCAGGCTCCTCCTATTTGACCCCACCCAATCTGACTAGGCTCCTCCTAAGCCCCTCCTCTCTGACTCCACCCATTCTGCCCAGGCTCCTCCTAAGCCCCTCCTCTGCTGTCTGACCCAACCCATTCTGCCCAGGCTCCTCCTATACCCCCCTCTCTGACTCCACCCATTCTGCCCAGGCTCCTCCCATACCTGTCTGACCCAACCCATTCTGCCCAGGCTCCTCCTATACCCCCTCCTCTCTGACTCCACCCATTCTGCCCAGGCTCCTCCTATACCCCTCCTCTATGACCTTACCCATTCTGCCCAGGCTCCTCCTCCTCCTATTTGACCCCACCCAATCTGACTAGGCTCCTCCTAAGCCCCTCCTCTGCTGTCTGACCCCACCCATTCTGCCCAGGCTCCTCCTATACCCCCTCCTCTCTGACTCCACCCATTCTGCCCAGGCTCCTCCTAAGCCCCTCCTCTCTGACCCCACTCATTCTGCCCAGGCTCCTCCTATACCCTTCCTCTCTGACCCCACCCAATCTGACTAGGCTCCTCCTAAACCCCTCCTCTGCTGTCTGACCCCACCCATTCTGCCCAGGCTCCTCCTATACCCCCTCCTCTCTGACTCCTCCCATTCTGCCCAGGCTCCTCCCATACCAGTCTGACCCCACCCATTCTGCCCAGGCTCCTCCTATACCCCCCTCCTCTCTGACTCCACCCATTCTACCCAGGCTCTTCCCATACCCCTCTGACCCCTCCCATTCTGCCCAGGCTCCTCCTATACCCCTCCTATTTGACCCCACCCAATCTGACTTGGCTCCTCCTAAACCCCTCCTCTGCTGTCTGACCCCACCCATTCTGCCCAGGCTCCTCCTATACCCCCTCCTCTCTGACTCCACCCATTCTGCCCAGGCTCCTCCCATACCCGTCTGACCCCACCCATTCTGCTCAGGCTCCTCCCATACCCGTCTGACCCCACCCATTCTGCCCAGGCTCCTCCCATACCCGTCTGACCCCCACCCATTCTGCCCAGGCTCCTCCCATACGCCTCCTCTCTGAACCCACCCAATCTGACTAGGCTCCTCCTAAGCCCCTCCTCTGCTGTCTGACCCCACCCATTCTGCCCAGGCTCCTCCTATTTGACCCCACCCAATCTGACTAGGTTCCTCCTAAGCCCCTCCTCTGCTGTCTGACCCCACCCATTCTGCCCAGGCTCTTCCTATACCCCCTCCTCTCTGACCCCACCCATTCTGCCCAGGCTCCTCCTATTTGACCCCACCCAATCTGACTAGGTTCCTCCTAAGCCCCTCCTCTGCTGTCTGGCCCCACCCAACCTACCCAGGCTCCTCCTATACCCCTTCTCTCTGACCCCACCCAATCTGACTAGGCTCCTCCTAAGCCCCTCCTCTGCTGTCTGACCCCACCCATTCTGCCCAGGCTCCTCCTAAGCCCCTCCTCTCTGACCCCACCCATTCTGCCCAGGCTCCTCCTAAGCCCCTCCTCTGCTGTCTGACCCCACCCATTCTGCCCAGGCTCCTCCTATACCCCTCCTATTTGACCCCAATCTGACTAGGCTCCTCTTAAGCCCCTCCTCTGCTGTCTGACCCCACCCATTCTGAGTAAGCTCCTCCTAAACCCCTCCTCTGCTGTCTGACCCCACCCATTCTGCCCATGCTCCTCCTATACCCCCTCCTCTCTGACTCCACCCATTCTGCCCAGGCTCCTCCTATTTGACCCCACCCAATCTGACTAGGCTCCTCCTAAGCCCCTCCTCTCTGACTCCACCCATTCTGCCCAGGCTCCTCCCATACCAGTCTGACCCCACCCATTCTGCCCAGGCTCCTCCTATACCCCTCCTATTTGACCCCACCCACTCTGACTTGGCTCCTCCTAAACCCCTCCTCTGCTGTCTGACCCCACCCATTCTGCCCAGGCTCCTCCTATACCCCTCTTATTTGACCCCAATCTTACTAGGCTCCTCCTAAGCCCCTTCCCTGCTGTCTGACCCCACCCATTCTGCCCAGGCTCCTCCTATACCCCCTCCTCTCTGACTCCTCCCATTCTGCCCAGGCTCCTCCTATTTGACCCCACCCAATCTGACTAGGCTCCTCCTAAGCCCCTCCTCTCTGACTCCACCAATTCTGCCCAGGCTCCTCCCATACCAGTCTGACCCCACCCATTCTGCCCAGGCTCCTCCTATACCCCTCCTATTTGACCCCACCCACTCTGACTTGGCTCCTCCTAAACCCCTCCTCTGCTGTCTGACCCCACCCATTCTGCCCAGGCTCCTCCTATACCCCTCTTATTTGACCCCAATCTTACTAGGCTCCTCCTAAGCCCCTTCCCTGCTGTCTGACCCCACCCATTCTGCCCAGGCTCCTCCTATACCCCCTCCTCTCTGACTCCTCCCATTCTGCCCAGGCTCCTCCTATTTGACCCCACCCAATCTGACTAGGCTCCTCCTAAGCCCCTCCTCTCTGACTCCACCCATTCTGCCCAGGCTCCTCCCATACCAGTCTGACCCCACCCATTCTGCCCAGGCTCCTCCTATACCCCTCCTATTTGACCCCACCCACTCTGACTTGGCTCCTCCTAAACCCCTCCTCTGCTGTCTGACCCCACCCATTCTGCCCAGGCTCCTCCTATACCCCCCTCCTCTCTGACTCCACCCATTCTGCCCAGGCTCCTCCCATACCTGTCTGACCCCACCCATTCTGCCCAGGCTCCTCCTATACCCCTCCTCTATGACCTTACCCATTCTGCCCAGGCTCCTCCTCCTCCTATTTGACCCCACCCAATCTGACTAGGCTCCTCCTAAGCCCCTCCTCTGCTGTCTGACCCCACCCATTCTGCCCAGGCTCCTCCTATACCGCCTCCTCTCTGACTCCACCCATTCTGCCCAGGCTCCTCCTATTTGACCCCACCCAATCTGACTAGGCTCCTCCTAAGCCCCTCCTCTCTGACTCCACCCATTCTGCCCAGGCTCCTCCTAAGCCCCTCCTCTGCTGTCTGACCCCACCCATTCTGCCCAGGCTCCTCCTATACCCCCCTCCTCTCTGACTCCACCCATTCTGCCCAGGCTCCTCCTATACCCCCTCCTCTCTGACTCCACCCATTCTGCCCAGGCTCCTCCTAAGCCCCTCCTCTCTGACCCCACTCATTCTGCCCAGGCTCCTCCTATACCCTTCCTCTCTGACCCCACCCAATCTGACTAGGCTCCTCCTATACCCCTCCGACCTCACCCCCTCTGCTCAGGCTCCTCCTATACCCCCTCCCCTATACCCTTCCTCTCTGACCCCACCCAATCTGACTAGGCTCCTCCTATACCCCCTCCTTTCTGATTCCACCCATTCTGCCCAGGCTCCTCCTATTTGACCCCACCCAATCTGACTTGGCTCCTCCTAAACCCCTCCTCTGCTGTTTGACCCCACCCATTCTGCCCAGGCTCCTCCTATACCCCCTCCTCTCTGACTCCACCCATTCTGCCCAGGCTCCTCCCATACCCGTCTGACCCCACCCATTCTGCCCAGGCTCCTCCTATACCCCCTCCTATTTGACCCCACCCGCTCTGACTTGGCTCCTCCTAAACCCCTCTGCTGTCTGACCCCACCCATTCTGCCCAGGCTCCTCCTATACCCCCCTCCTCTCTGACTCCACCCATTCTGCCCAGGCTCCTCCCATACCCGTATGACCCCACCCATTCTGCCCAGGCTCCTCCTAAGCCCCTCCTCTGCTGTCTGACCCCACCCATTCTGCCCAAGCTCCTCCTATACCCCTCCTCTCTGAACCCACCCATTCTGCCCAGGCTCCTCCTAAGCCCCTCCTCTGCTGTCTGGGCCCAACCATTCTGCCCAGGCTGCTCCTATACCCCTCCTCTCTGACCCCACCCAATCTGACTAGGCTCCTCCTAAGCCCCTCCTCTGCTGTCTGACCCCACCCATTCTGCCCAGGCTCCTCCTATACCCCTCCTCTCTGACCCCACCCAATCTGACTAAGCTCCTCCTAAACCCCTCCTCTGCTGTCTGACCCCACCCATTCTGCCCAGGCTCCTCCTATACCCCCTCCTCTCTGACTCCACCCACTCTGCCCAGGCTCCTCCCACACCTGTCTGACCCCACCCATTCTACCCAGGCTCCTCCCATACCTGTCTGACCCCACCCATTCTGCCCAGGCTCCTCCTATACCCCTCCTCTATGACCTTACCCATTCTGCCCAGGCTCCTCCTCCTCCTATTTGACCCCACCCAATCTGACTAGGCTCCTCCTAAGCCCCTCCTCTGCTGTCTGACCCCACCCATTCTGCCCAGGCTCCTCCTATACCGCCTCCTCTCTGACTCCACCCATTCTGCCCAGGCTCCTCCTATTTGACCCCACCCAATCTGACTAGGCTCCTCCTAAACCCCTCCTCTGCTGTCTGACCCCACCCATTCTGCCCAGGCTCCTCCTATACCCCCCTCCTCCTCTCTGACTCCACCCATTCTGCCCAGGCTCCTCCCACACCTGTCTGACCCCACCCATTCTACCCAGGCTCCTCCCATACCTGTCTGACCCCACCCATTCTGCCCAGGCTCCTCCTATACCCCTCCTCTATGACCTTACCCATTCTGCCCAGGCTCCTCCTCCTCCTATTTGACCCCACCCAATCTGACTAGGCTCCTCCTAAGCCCCTCCTCTGCTGTCTGACCCCACCCATTCTGCCCAGGCTCCTCCCATACCAGTCTGACCCCACCCATTCTGCCCAGGCTCCTCCTATACCCCTCCTATTTGACCCCACCCACTCTGACTTGGCTCCTCCTAAACCCCTCCTCTGCTGTCTGACCCCACCCATTCTGCCCAGGCTCCTCCTATACCCCCCTCCTCTCTGACTCCACCCATTCTGCCCAGGCTCCTCCCATACCTGTCTGACCCCACCCATTCTGCCCAGGCTCCTCCTATTCCCCTCCTCTATGACCTTACCCATTCTGCCCAGGCTCCTCCTCCTCCTATTTGACCCCACCCAATCTGACTAGGCTCCTCCTAAGCCCCTCCTCTGCTGTCTGACCCCACCCATTCTGCCCAGGCTCCTCCTATACCGCCTCCTCTCTGACTCCACCCATTCTGCCCAGGCTCCTCCTATTTGACCCCACCCAATCTGACTAGGCTCCTCCTAAGCCCCTCCTCTCTGACTCCACCCATTCTGCCCAGGCTCCTCCTAAGCCCCTCCTCTGCTGTCTGACCCCACCCATTCTGCCCAGGCTCCTCCTATACCCCCCTCCTCTCTGACTCCACCCATTCTGCCCAGGCTCCTCCCATACCTGTCTGACCCCACCCATTCTGCCCAGGCTCCTCCTATACCCCCTCCTCTCTGACTCCACCCATTCTGCCCAGGCTCCTCCTATACCCCTCCTCTATGACCTTACCCATTCTGCCCAGGCTCCTCCTCCTCCTATTTGACCCCACCCAATCTGACTAGGCTCCTCCTAAGCCCCTCCTCTGCTGTCTGACCCCACCCATTCTGCCCAGGCTCCTCCTATACCCCCTCCTCTCTGACTCCACCCATTCTGCCCAGGCTCCTCCTAAGCCCCTCCTCTCTGACCCCACTCATTCTGCCCAGGCTCCTCCTATACCCTTCCTCTCTGACCCCACCCAATCTGACTAGGCTCCTCCTATACCCCTCCGACCTCACACCCTCTGCTCAGGCTCCTCCTATACCCCCTCCCCTATACCCTTCCTCTCTGACCCCACCCAATCTGACTAGGCTCCTCCTATACGCCCTCCTTTCTGATTCCACCCATTCTGCCCAGGCTCCTCCTATTTGACCCCACCCAATCTGATTTGGCTCCTCCTAAACCCCTCCTCTGCTGTCTGACCCCACCCATTCTGCCCAGGCTCCTCCTATACCCCCTCCTCTCTGACTCCACCCATTCTGCCCAGGCTCCTCCCATACCCGTCTAACCCCACCCGTTCTGCCCAGGCTCCTCCTATACCCCATCCTATTTGACCCCACCCACTCTGACTTGGCTCCTCCTAAACCCCTCTGCTGTCTGACCCCACCCATTCTGCCCAGGCTCCTCCTATACCCCCCTCCTCTCTGACTCCACCCATTCTGCCCAGGCTCCTCCCATACCCGTATGACCCCACCCATTCTGCCCAGGCTCCTCCTAAGCCCCTCCTCTGCTGTCTGACCCCACCCATTCTGCCCAAGTTCCTCCTATACCCCTCCTCTCTGAACCCACCCAATCTGACTAGGCTCCTCCTAAGCCCCTCCTCTGCTGTCTGACCCCACCCATTCTGCCCAGGCTCCTCCTATTTGACCCCACCCAATCTGACTAGGTTCCTCCTAAGCCCCTCCTCTGCTGTCTGGCCCCACCCATTCTGCCTAGGCTCCTCCTATACCCCCTCCTCTCTGACCCCACCCATTCTGCCCAGGCTCCTCCTAAGCCCCTCCTCTCTGACCCCACCCAATCTGACTAGGCTCCTCCTATACCCCCTCCTCTCTGACCCCACCCATTCTGCCCAGGCTCCTCCTAAGCCCCTCCTCTCTGACCCCACCCATTCTGCCCAGGCTCCTCCTAAGCCCCTCCTCTGCTGTCTGACCCCACCCATTCTGCCCAGGCTGCTCCTAAGCCCCTCCTCTCTGACCCCACCCATTCTGCCCAGGCTCCTTCTAAGCCCCTCCTCCGCTGTCTGGGCCCAACCATTCTGCCCAGGCTGCTCCTATACCCCTCCTCTCTGACCCCACCCAATCTGACTAGGCTCCTCCTAAGCCCCTCCTCTGCTGTCTGACCCCACCCATTCTGCCCAGGCTCCTCCTAAGCCCCTCCTCTCTGACCCCACCCATTCTGCCCAGGCTCCTCCTAAGCCCCTCCTCTGCTGTCTGACCCCACCCATTCTGCCCAGGCTGCTCCTAAGCCCCTCCTCTCTGACCCCACCCATTCTGCCCAGGCTCCTCCTAAGCCCCTCCTCTGCTGTCTGGGCCCAACCATTCTGCCCAGGCTGCTCCTATACCCGTCCTCTCTGACCCCACCCAATCTGACTAGGCTCCTCCTAAGCCCCTCCTCTGCTGTCTGACCCCACCCATTCTGCCCAGGCTCCTCCTATACCCCTCCTCTCTGACCCCACCCAATCTGACTAAGCTCCTCCTAAACCCCTCCTCTGCTGTCTGACCCCACCCATTCTGCCCAGGCTCCTCCTATACCCCCTCCTCTCTGACTCCACCCACTCTGCCCAGGCTCCTCCTATTTGACCCCACCCAATCTGACTAGGCTCCTCCTAAGCCCCTCCTCTCTGACTCCACCCATTCTGCCCAGGCTCCTCCCATACCAGTCTGACCCCACCCATTCTGCCCAGGCTCCTCCTATACCCCTCCTATTTGACCCCACCCACTCTGACTTGGCTCCTCCTAAACCCCTCCTCTGCTGTCTGACCCCACCCATTCTGCCCAGGCTCCTCCTATACCCCCCTCCTCTCTGACTCCACCCATTCTGCCCAGGCTCCTCCCATACCTGTCTGACCCCACCCATTCTGCCCAGGCTCCTCCTATACCCCTCCTCTATGATCTTACCCATTCTGCCCAGGCTCCTCCTCCTCCTATTTGACCCCACCCAATCTGACTAGGCTCCTCCTAAGCCCCTCCTCTGCTGTCTGACCCCACCCATTCTGCCCAGGCTCCTCCTATACCGCCTCCTCTCTGACTCCACCCATTCTGCCCAGGCTCCTCCTAAGCCCCTCCTCTGCTGTCTGACCCAACCCATTCTGCCCAGGCTCCTCCTATACCCCCCTCTCTGACTCCACCCATTCTGCCCAGGCTCCACTCATACCTGTCTGACCCCACCCATTCTGCCCAGGCTCCTCCTCCTCCTATTTGACCCCACCCAATCTGACTAGGCTCCTCCTAAGCCCCTCCTCTGCTGTCTGACCCCACCCATTCTGCCCAGGCTCCTCCTATACCCCCTACTCTCTGACTCCACCCATTCTGCCCAGGCTCCTCCTAAGCCCCTCCTCTCTGACCCCACCCAATCTGACTAGGCTCCTCCTATACCTCTCCGACCTCACCCCCTCTGCTCAGGCTCCTCCTATACCCCCTCCCCTATACCCTTCCTCTCTGACCCCACCCAATCTGACTAGGCTCCTCCTAAACCCCTCCTCTGCTGTCTGACTCCACCCATTCTGCCCAGGCTCCTCCCATACCCGTCTGACCCCACCCATTCTGCCCAGGCTCCTCCTATACCCCTTCTCTCTGACCCCACCCAATCTGACTAGGCTCCTCCTAAGCCCCTCCTCTGCTGTCTGACCCCACCCATTCTGCCCAGGCTCCTCCTATACCCCTCTTATTTGACCCCAATCTTACTAGGCTCCTCCTAAGCCCCTCCTCTGCTGTCTGACCCCACCCATTGTGCCCGGGCTCCTCCTATACCCCTCCTCTCTGACCCCACCCATTCTGCCCAGGCTCCTCCTAAGCCACTCCCCTGCTGTCTGACCCCACCCATTCTGCCCAGGCTCCTCCTAAGCCCCTCCTCTGCTGTCTGACCCCACCCATTCTGCCCAGGTTCTTCCTATACCCCCTCCTCTCTGACTCCACCCATTCTGCTCAGGCTCCTCCCATACCCGTCTGACCCCACCCATTCTGCCCAGGCTCCTCCTATACCCCTCCTTTTTGACCCCACCCAATCTGACTTGGCTCCTCCTAAACCCCTCCTCTGCTGTCTGACCCCACCCATTCTGCCCAGGCTCCTCCTTTACCCCCTCCTCTCTGACTCCACCCATTCTGCCCAGGCTCCTCCCATACCCGTCTGACCCCACCCATTCTGCCCAGGCTCCTCCCATACCCGTCTGACCCCACCCATTCTGCCCAGGCTCCTCCTATACCCCTCCTATTTGACCCCACCCAATTTGACTTGGCTCCTCCTATACCCCCTCCTCTCTGACTCCACCCATTCTGCCCAGGCTCCTCCCATACCCGTCTGACCCCACCCATTCTGCCCAGGCTCCTCCTATACCCCTCCTATTTGACCCCACCCACTCTGACTTGGCTCCTCCTAAACCCCTCCTCTGCTGTCTGACCCCACCCATTCTGCCCAGGCTCCTCCTATACCCCTCTTATTTGACCCCAATCTTACTAGGCTCCTCCTAAGCCCCTTCCCTGCTGTCTGACCCCACCCATTCTGCCCAGGCTCCTCCTATACCCCCTCCTCTCTGACTCCTCCCATTCTGCCCAGGCTCCTCCTATTTGACCCCACCCAATCTGACTAGGCTCCTCCTAAGCCCCTCCTCTCTGACTCCACCCATTCTGCCCAGGCTCCTCCTAAGCCCCTCCTCTGCTGTCTGACCCCACCCATTCTGCCCAGGCTCCTCCCATACCAGTCTGACCCCACCCATTCTGCCCAGGCTCCTCCTATACCCCCCTCCTCTCTGACTCCACCCATTCTGCCCAGGCTCCTCCCATACCCGTCTGACCCCACCCATTCTGCCCAGGCTCCTCCTATACCCCTTCTCTCTGACCCCACCCAATCTGACTAGGCTCCTCCTAAGCCCCTCCTCTGCTGTCTGGCCCCACCCAACCTTCCCAGGCTCCTCCTATACCCCTTCTCTCTGACACCACCCAATCTGACTAGGCTCCTCCTAAGCCCCTCCTCTGCTGTCTGACCCCACCCATTCTGCCCAGGCTCCTCCCATACCCGTCTGACCCCACCCATTCTGCCCAGGCTCCTCCTAAGCCCCTTCTCTGCTGTCTGACCCCACCCATTCTGCCCAGGCTGCTCCTAAGCCCCTCCTCTCTGACCCCACCCATTCTGCCCAGGCTCCTCCTAAGCCCCTCCTCTGCTGTCTGGGCCCAACCATTCTGCCCAGGCTGCTCCTATACCCCTCCTCTCTGACCCCACCCAATCTGACTAGGCTCCTCCTAAGCCCCTCCTCTGCTGTCTGACCCCACCCATTCTGCCCAGGCTCCTCCTATACCCCTCCTCTCTGACCCCACCCAATCTGACTAAGCTCCTCCTAAACCCCTCCTCTGCTGTCTGACCCCACCCATTCTGCCCCGGCTCCTCCTATACCCCCTCCTCTCTGACTCCACCCACTCTGCCCAGGCTCCTCCTATTTGACCCCACCCAATCTGACTAGGCTCCTCCTAAGCCCCTCCTCTCTGACTCCACCCATTCTGCCCAGGCTCCTCCCATACCAGTCTGACCCCACCCATTCTGCCCAGGCTCCTCCTATACCCCTCCTATTTGACCCCACCCACTCTGACTTGGCTCCTCCTAAACCCCTCCTCTGCTGTCTGACCCCACCCATTCTGCCCAGGCTCCTCCTATACCCCCCTCCTCTCTGACTCCACCCATTCTGCCCAGGCTCCTCCCATACCTGTCTGACCCCACCCATTCTACCCAGGCTCCTCCCATACCTGTCTGACCCCACCCATTCTGCCCAGGCTCCTCCTATACCCCTCCTCTATGACCTTACCCATTCTGCCCAGGCTCCTCCTCCTCCTATTTGACCCCACCCAATCTGACTAGGCTTCTCCTAAGCCCCTCCTCTGCTGTCTGACCCCACCCATTCTGCCCAGGCTCCTCCTATACTGCCTCCTCTCTGACTCCACCCATTCTGCCCAGGCTCCTCCTATTTGACCCCACCCAATCTGACTAGGCTCCTCCTAAGCCCCTCCTCTGCTGTCTGGCCCCACCCAACCTTCCCAGGCTCCTCCTATACCCCTTCTCTCTGACCCCACCCAATCTGACTATGCTCCTCCTAAGCCCCTCCTCTGCTGTCTGACCCCACCCATTCTGCCCAGGCTCCTCCCATACCCGTCTGACCCCACCCATTCTGCCCAGGCTCCTCCTATACCCCTCCTCTCTGAACCCACCCAATCTGACTAGGCTCCTCCTAAGCCCCTCCTCTGCTGTCTGGCCCCACCCAACCTTCCCAGGCTCCTCCTATACCCCTTCTCTCTGACCCCACCCAATCTGACTAGGCTCCTCCTAAGCCCCTCCTCTGCTGTCTGACCCCACCCATTCTGCCCAGGCTCCTCCCATACCCGTCTGACCCCACCCATTCTGCCCAGGCTCCTCCTAAGCCTCTCCTCTGCTGTCTGGGCCCAACCATTCTGCCCAGGCTGCTCCTATACCCCTCCTCTCTGACCCCACCCAATCTGACTAGGCTCCTCCTAAGCCCCTCCTCTGCTGTCTGACCCCACACATTCTGCCCAGGCTGCTCCTAAGCCCCTCCTCTCTGACCCCACCCATTCTGCCCAGGCTCCTCCTAAGCCCCTCCTCTGCTGTCTGGGCCCAACCATTCTGCCCAGGCTGCTCCTATACCCCTCCTCTCTGACCCCACCCAATCTGACTAGGCTCCTCCTAAGCCCCTCCTCTGCTGTCTGACCCCACCCATTCTGCCCAGGCTCCTCCTATACCCCTCCTCTCTGACCCCACCCAATCTGACTAAGCTCCTCCTAAACCCCTCCTCTGCTGTCTGACCCCACCCATTCTGCCCAGGCTCCTCCTATACCCCCTCCTCTCTGACTCCACCCACTCTGCCCAGGCTCCTCCTATTTGACCCCACCCAATCTGACTAGGCTCCTCCTAAGCCCCTCCTCTCTGACTCCACCCATTCTGCCCAGGCTCCTCCCATACCAGTCTGACCCCACCCATTCTGCACAGGCTCCTCCTATACCCCTCCTATTTGACCCCACCCACTCTGACTTGGCTCCTCCTAAACCCCTCCTCTGCTGTCTGACCCCACCCATTCTGCCCAGGCTCCTCCTATACCCCCCTCCTCTCTGACTCCACCCATTCTGCCCAGGCTCCTCCCATACCTGTCTGACCCCACCCATTCGACCCAGGCTCCTCCCATACCTGTCTGACCCCACCCATTCTGCCCAGGCTCCTCCTATACCCCTCCTCTATGACCTTACCCATTCTGCCCAGGCTCCTCCTCCTCCTATTTGACCCCACCCAATCTGACTAGGCTCCTCCTAAGCCCCTCCTCTGCTGTCTGACCCCACCCATTCTGCCCAGGCTCCTCCTATACCGCCTCCTCTCTGACTCCACCCATTCTGCCCAGGCTCCTCCTATTTGACCCCACCCAATCTGACTAGGCTCCTCCTAAGCCCCTCCTCTCTGACTCCACCCATTCTGCCCAGGCTCCTCCTAAGCCCCTCCTCTGCTGTCTGACCCAACCCATTCTGCCCAGGCTCCTCCTATACCCCCTCTCTGACTCCACCCATTCTGCCCAGGCTCCTCCCATACCTGTCTGACCCCACCCATTCTGCCCAGGCTCCTCCTATACCCCCTCCTCTCTGACTCCACCCATTCTGCCCAGGCTCCTCCTAAGCCCCTCCTCTGCTGTCTGACCCAACCCATTCTGCCCAGGCTCCTCCTATACCCCCTCTCTGACTCCA
This sequence comes from Lissotriton vulgaris, assembly GCF_964263255.1. Lineage (NCBI taxonomy): Eukaryota > Metazoa > Chordata > Amphibia > Caudata > Salamandridae > Lissotriton > Lissotriton vulgaris. The sequence goes on from NC_141685.1 coordinate 1,485,187,588, forward strand.
CCCATTCTGCCCAGGCTCCTCCCATACCCGTCTGACCCCACCCATTCTGCCCAGGCTCCTCCCATACCCGTCTGACCCCACCCATTCTGCCCAGGCTCCTCCCATACCCGTCTGACCCCACCCATTCTGCCCAGGCTCCTCCTATACCCCTCCTATTTGACCCCACCCACTCTGACTTGGCTCCTCCTAAACCCCTCCTCTGCTGTCTGACCCCACCCATTCTGCCCAGGCTCCTCCTATACCCCCCTCCGCTCTGACTCCACCCATTCTGCCCAGGCTCCTCCCATACCTGTCTGACCCCACCCATTCTACCCAGGCTCCTCCCATACCTGTCTGACCCCACCCATTCTGCCCAGGCTCCTCCTATACCCCTCCTCTATGACCTTACCCATTCTGCCCAGGCTCCTCCTCCTCCTATTTGACCCCACCCAATCTGACTAGGCTCCTCCTAAGCCCCTCCTCTGCTGTCTGACCCCACCCATTCTGCCCAGGCTCCTCCTATACCGCCTCCTCTCTGACTCCACCCATTCTGCCCAGGCTCCTCCTAAGCCCCTCCTCTGCTGTCTGACCCAACCCATTCTGCCCAGGCTCCTCCTATACCCCCCTCTCTGACTCCACCCATTCTGCCCAGGCTCCACTCATACCTGTCTGACCCCACCCATTCTGCCCAGGCTCCTCCTCCTCCTATTTGACCCCACCCAATCTGACTAGGCTCCTCCTAAGCCCCTCCTCTGCTGTCTGACCCCACCCATTCTGCCCAGGCTCCTCCTATACCCCCTCCTCTCTGACTCCACCCATTCTGCCCAGGCTCCTCCTAAGCCCCTCCTCTCTGACCCCACCCAATCTGACTAGGCTCCTCCTATACCTCTCCGACCTCACCCCCTCTGCTCAGGCTCCTCCTATACCCCCTCCCCTATACCCTTCCTCTCTGACCCCACCCAATCTGACTAGGCTCCTCCTAAACCCCTCCTCTGCTGTCTGACCCCACCCATTGTGCCCAGGCTCCTCCTATACCCCCTCCTCTCTGACTACTCCCATTCTGCCCAGGCTCCTCCCATACCAGTCTGACCCCACCCATTCTGCCCAGGCTCCTCCTATACCCCCCTCCTCTCTGACTCCACCCATTCTGCCCAGGCTCCTCCCATACCCCTCTGACCCCACCCATTCTGCCCAGGCTCCTCCTATACCCCTCCTATTTGACCCCACCCAATCTGACTAGGCTCCTCCTAAGCCCCTCCTCTGCTGTCTGACCCCACCCATTCTGCCCAGGCTCCTCCTATACCCCCTCCTCTCTGACTCCACCCATTCTGCCCAGGCTCCTCCTAAGCCACTCCCCTGCTGTCTGACCCCACCCATTCTGCCCAGGCTCCTCCTAAGCCCCTCCTCTGCTGTCTGACCCCACCCATTCTGCCCAGGTTCTTCCTATACCCCCTCCTCTCTGACTCCACCCATTCTGCCCAGGCTCCTCCCATACCCGTCTGACCCCACCCATTCTGCCCAGGCTCCTCCTATACCCCTCCTATTTGACCCCACCCAATCTGACTTGGCTCCTCCTAAACCCCTCCTCTGCTGTCTGACCCCACCCATTCTGCCCAGGCTCCTCCTATACCCCCTCCTCTCTGACTCCACCCATTCTGCCCAGGCTCCTCCTATACCCCCTCCTCTCTGACTCCACCCATTCTGCCCAGGCTCCTCCCATACCCGTCTGACCCCACCCATTCTGCCCAGGCTCCTCCCATACCCGTCCGACCCCACCCATTCTGCCCAGGCTCCTCCTATACCCCTCCTATTTGACCCCACCCAATCTGACTTGGCTCCTCCTATACCCCCTCCTCTCTGACTCCACCCATTCTGCCCAGGCTCCTCCCATACCCGTCTGACCCCACCCATTCTGCCCAGGCTCCTCCTATACCCCTCCTATTTGACCCCACCCACTCTGACTTGGCTCCTCCTAAACCCCTCCTCTGCTGTCTGACCCCACCCATTCTGCCCAGGCTCCTCCTATACCCCTCTTATTTGACCCCAATCTTACTAGGCTCCTCCTAAGCCCCTTCCCTGCTGTCTGACCCCACCCATTCTGCCCAGGCTCCTCCTATACCCCCTCCTCTCTGACTCCTCCCATTCTGCCCAGGCTCCTCCTATTTGACCCCACCCAATCTGACTAGGCTCCTCCTAAGCCCCTCCTCTCTGACTCCACCCATTCTGCCCAGGCTCCTCCTAAGCCCCTCCTCTGCTGTCTGACCCCACCCATTCTGCCCAGGCTCCTCCCATACCAGTCTGACCCCACCCAATCTGACTAGGCTCCTCCTAAGCCCCTCCTCTCTGACTCCACCCATTCTGCCCAGGCTCCTCCTAAGCCCCTCCTCTGCTGTCTGACTCCACCCATTCTGCCCAGGCTCCTCCTATACCCCTCTTATTTGACCCCAATCTTACTAGGCTCCTCCTAAGCCCCTCCTCTGCTGTCTGACCCCACCCATTGTGCCCGGGCTCCTCCTATACCCCTCCTCTCTGACCCCACCCATTCTGCTCAGGCTCCTCCTAAGCCCCTCCTCTGCTGTCTGACCCCACCCATTCTGCCCAGGTTCTTCCTATACCCCTTCCTCTCTGACTCCACCCATTCTGCTCAGGCTCCTCCCATACCCGTCTGACCCCACCCATTCTGCCCAGGCTCCTCCTATACCCCTCCTATTTGACCCCACCCAATCTGACTTGGCTCCTCCTAAACCCCTCCTCTGCTGTCTGACCCCACCCATTCTGCCCAGGCTCCTCCTTTACCCCCTCCTCTCTGACTCCACCCATTCTGCCCAGGCTCCTCCTATACCCCTTCTCTCTGACCCCACGCAATCTGACTAGGCTCCTCCTAAGCCCCTCCTCTGCTGTCTGACCCCACCCATTCTGCCCAGGCTCCTCCTATACCCCTCCTCTCTGAACCCACCCAATCTGACTAGGCTCCTCCTAAGCCCCTCCTCTGCTGTCTGGCCCCACCCAACCTTCCCAGGCTCCTACTATACCCCTTCTCTCTGACCCCACCCAATCTGACTAGGCTCCTCCTAAGCCCCTCCTCTGCTGTCTGACCCCACCCATTCTGCCCAGGCTCCTCTTAAGCCCCTCCTCTCTGACCCCACCCAATCTGACTAGGCTCCTCCTAAGCCCCTTCCCTGCTGTCTGACCCCACCCATTCTGACTAGGCTCCTCCTAAGCCCCTCCTCTGCTGTCTGACCCCACCCATTCTGCCCAGGCTCCTCCCATACCCGTCTGACCCCACCCATTCTGCCCAGGCTCCTCCTATACCCCTCCTATTTGACCCCACCCAATCTGACTTGGCTCCTCCTAAACCCCTCCTCTGCTGTCTGACCCCACCCATTCTGCCCAGGCTCCTCCTATACCCCCTCCTCTCTGACTCCACCCATTCTGCCCAGGCTCCTCCTATACCCCCCTCCTCTCTGACCCCACCCATTCTGCCCAGGCTCCTCCCATACCCATCTGACCCCACCCATTCTGCCCAGGCTCCTCCTATACTCCTCCTATTTGACCCCACCCAATCTGACTTGGCTCCTCCTATACCCCCTCCTCTCTGACTCCACCCATTCTGCCCAGGCTCCTCCCATACCCGTCTGACCCCACCCATTCTGCCCAGGCTCCTCCTATACCCCTCCTATTTGACCCCACCCACTCTGACTTGGCTCCTCCTAAACCCCTCCTCTGCTGTCTGACCCCACCCATTCTGCCCAGGCTCCTCCTATACCCCTCTTATTTGACCCCAATCTTACTAGGCTCCTCCTAAGCCCCTTCCCTGCTGTCTGACCCCACCCATTCTGCCCAGGCTCCTCCTATACCCCCTCCTCTCTGACTCCTCCCATTCTGCCCAGGCTCCTCCTATTTGACCCCACCCAATCTGACTAGGCTCCTCCTAAGCCCCTCCTCTCTGACTCCACCCATTCTGCCCAGGCTCCTCCTAAGCCCCTCCTCTGCTGTCTGACCCCACCCATTCTGCCCAGGCTCCTCCCATACCAGTCTGACCCCACCCATTCTGCCCAGGCTCCTCCTATACCCCCCTCCTCTCTGACTCCACCCATTCTGCCCAGGCTCCTCCCATACCCGTCTGACCCCACCCATTCTGCCCAGGCTCCTCCTATACCCCTTCTCTCTGACCCCACCCAATCTGACTAGGCTCCTCCTAAGCCCCTCCTCTGCTGTCTGGCCCCACCCAACCTTCCCAGGCTCCTCCTATACCCCTTCTCTCTGACCCCACCCAATCTGACTAGGCTCCTCCTAAGCCCCTCCTCTGCTGTCTGACCCCACCCATTCTGCCCAGGCTCCTCCTATACCCCCTTCTCTCTGACCCCACCCAATCTGACTAGGCTCCTCCTAAGCCCCTCCTCTGCTGTCTGACCCCACCCATTCTGCCCAGGCTCCTCCTATACCCCCTTCTCTCTGACCCCACCCAATCTGACTAGGCTACTCCTAAGCCCCTCCTCTGCTGTCTGACCCCACCCATTCTGCCCAGGCTCCTCCTATACCCCCTCCTCTCTGAACCCACCCAATCTGACTAGGCTCCTCCTAAGCCCCTCCTCTGCTGTCTGACCCCACCCATTCTGCCCAGGCTCCTCCCATACCCGTCTGACCCCACCCATTCTGCCCAGGCTCCTCCTATACCCCTCCTCTCTGAACCCACCCAATCTGACTAGGCTCCTCCTAAGCCCCTCCTCTGCTGTCTGGCCCCACCCAACCTTCCCAGGCTCCTCCTATACCCCTTCTCTCTGACCCCACCCAATCTGACTAGGCTCCTCCTAAGCCCCTCCTCTGCTGTCTGACCCCACCCATTCTGCCCAGGCTCCTCCCATACCCGTCTGACCCCACCCATTCTGCCCAGGCTCCTCCTAAGCCTCTCCTCTGCTGTCTGGGCCCAACCATTCTGCCCAGGCTGCTCCTATACCCCTCCTCTCTGACCCCACCCAATCTGACTAGGCTCCTCCTAAGCCCCTCCTCTGCTGTCTGACCCCACCCATTCTGCCCAGGCTGCTCCTAAGCCCCTCCTCTCTGACCCCACCCATTCTGCCCAGGCTCCTCCTAAGCCCCTCCTCTGCTGTCTGGGCCCAACCATTCTGCCCAGGCTGCTCCTATACCCCTCCTCTCTGACCCCACCCAATCTGACTAGGCTCCTCCTAAGCCCCTCCTCTGCTGTCTGACCCCACCCATTCTGCCCAGGCTCCTCCTATACCCCTCCTCTCTGACCCCACCCAATCTGACTAAGCTCCTCCTAAACCCCTCCTCTGCTGTCTGACCCCACCCATTCTGCCCAGGCTCCTCCTAAGCCCCTCCTCTCTGACCCCACCCATTCTGCCCAGGCTCCTCCTAAGCCCCTCCTCTGCTGTCTGACTCCACCCATTCTGCCCAGGCTCCTCCTATACCCCTCTTATTTGACCCCAATCTTACTAGGCTCCTCCTAAGCCCCTCCTCTGCTGTCTGACCCCACCCATTGTGCCCGGGCTCCTCCTATACCCCTCCTCTCTGACCCCACCCATTCTGCTCAGGCTCCTCCTAAGCCCCTCCTCTGCTGTCTGACCCCACCCATTCTGCCCAGGTTCTTCCTATACCCCTTCCTCTCTGACTCCACCCATTCTGCTCAGGCTCCTCCCATACCCGTCTGACCCCACCCATTCTGCCCAGGCTCCTCCTATACCCCTCCTATTTGACCCCACCCAATCTGACTTGGCTCCTCCTAAACCCCTCCTCTGCTGTCTGACCCCACCCATTCTGCCCAGGCTCCTCCTTTACCCCCTCCTCTCTGACTCCACCCATTCTGCCCAGGCTCCTCCTATACCCCTTCTCTCTGACCCCACGCAATCTGACTAGGCTCCTCCTAAGCCCCTCCTCTGCTGTCTGACCCCACCCATTCTGCCCAGGCTCCTCCTATACCCCTCCTCTCTGAACCCACCCAATCTGACTAGGCTCCTCCTAAGCCCCTCCTCTGCTGTCTGGCCCCACCCAACCTTCCCAGGCTCCTACTATACCCCTTCTCTCTGACCCCACCCAATATGACTAGGCTCCTCCTAAGCCCCTCCTCTGCTGTCTGACCCCACCCATTCTGCCCAGGCTCCTCTTAAGCCCCTCCTCTCTGACCCCACCCAATCTGACTAGGCTCCTCCTAAGCCCCTTCCCTGCTGTCTGACCCCACCCATTCTGACTAGGCTCCTCCTAAGCCCCTCCTCTGCTGTCTGACCCCACCCATTCTGCCCAGGCTCCTCCTATACCCCCCTCCTCTCTGACTCCACCCAATCTGACTAGGCTCCTCCTAAGCCCCTCCTCTGCTGTCTGACCCCACCCATTCTGCCCAGGCTGCTCCTCTCTGACTCCACCCATTCTGCCCAGGCTCCTCCTAAGCCCCTCCTCTCTGACCCCACTCATTCTGCCCAGGCTCCTCCTATACCCTTCCTCTCTGACCCCACCCAATCTGACTAGGCTCCTCCTATACCCCTCCGACCTCACCCCCTCTGCTCAGGCTCCTCCTATACCCCCTCCCCTATACCCTTCCTCTCTGACCCCACCCAATCTGACTAGGCTCCTCCTAAACCCCTCCTCTGCTGTCTGACCCCACCCATTCTGCCCAGGCTCCTCCTATACCCCCTCCTCTCTGACTCCTCCCATTCTGCCCAGGCTCCTCCCATACTAGTCTGACCCCACCCATTCTGCCCAGGCTCCTCCTATACCCCCCTCCTCTCTGACTCCACCTATTCTGCCCAGGCTCCTCCCATACCCCTCTGACCCCACCCATTCTGCCCAGGCTCCTCCTATACCCCTCCTATTTGACCCCACCCAATCTGACTAGGCTCCTCCTAAGCCCCTCCTCTGCTGTCTGACCCCACCCATTCTGCCCAGGCTCCTCCTATACCCCCTCCTCTCTGACTCCACCCATTCTGCCCAGGCTCCTCCTAAGCCACTCCCCTGCTGTCTGACCCCACCCATTCTGCCCAGGCTCCTCCTAAGCCCCTCCTCTGCTGTCTGACCCCACCCATTCTGCCCAGGTTCTTCCTATACCCCCTCCTCTCTGACTCCACCCATTCTGCCCAGGCTCCTCCCATACCCGTCTGACCCCACCCATTATGCCCAGGCTCCTCCTATACCCCTCCTATTTGACCCCACCCAATCTGACTTGGCTCCTCCTAAACCCCTCCTCTGCTGTCTGACCCCACCCATTCTGCCCAGGCTCCTCCTATACCCCCTCCTCTCTGACTCCACCCATTCTGCCCAGGCTCCTCCTATACCCCCCTCCTCTCTGACCCCACCCATTCTGCCCAGGCTCCTCCCATACCCATCTGACCCCACCCATTCTGCCCAGGCTCCTCCTATACCCCTCCTATTTGACCCCACCCAATCTGACTTGGCTCCTCCTATACCCCCTCCTCTCTGACTCCACCCATTCTGCCCAGGCTCCTCCCATACCCGTCTGACCCCACCCATTCTGCCCAGGCTCCTCCTATACCCCTCCTATTTGACCCCACCCACTCTGACTTGGCTCCTCCTAAACCCCTCCTCTGCTGTCTGACCCCACCCATTCTGCCCAGGCTCTTCCTATACCCCTCTTATTTGACCCCAATCTTACTAGGCTCCTCCTAAGCCCCTTCCCTGCTGTCTGACCCCACCCATTCTGCCCAGGCTCCTCCTATACCCCCTCCTCTCTGACTCCTCCCATTCTGCCCAGGCTCCTCCTATTTGACCCCACCCAATCTGACTAGGCTCCTCCTAAGCCCCTCCTCTCTGACGCCACCCATTCTGCCCAGGCTCCTCCTAAGCCCCTCCTCTGCTGTCTGACCCCACCCATTCTGCCCAGGCTCCTCCCATACCAGTCTGACCCCACCCATTCTGCCCAGGCTCCTCCTATACCCCCCTCCTCTCTGACTCCACCCATTCTGCCCAGGCTCCTCCCATACCCGTCTGACCCCACCCATTCTGCCCAGGCTCCTCCTATACCCCTTCTCTCTGACCCCACCCAATCTGACTAGGCTCCTCCTAAGCCCCTCCTCTGCTGTCTGGCCCCACCCAACCTTCCCAGGCTCCTCCTATACCCCTTCTCTCTGACCCCACCCAATCTGACTATGCTCCTCCTAAGCCCCTCCTCTGCTGTCTGACCCCACCCATTCTGCCCAGGCTCCTCCCATACCCGTCTGACCCCACCCATTCTGCCCAGGCTCCTCCTATACCCCTCCTCTCTGAACCCACCCAATCTGACTAGGCTCCTCCTAAGCCCCTCCTCTGCTGTCTGGCCCCACCCAACCTTCCCAGGCTCCTCCTATACCCCTTCTCTCTGACCCCACCCAATCTGACTAGGCTCCTCCTAAGCCCCTCCTCTGCTGTCTGACCCCACCCATTCTGCCCAGGCTCCTCCCATACCCGTCTGACCCCACCCATTCTGCCCAGGCTCCTCCTAAGCCTCTCCTCTGCTGTCTGGGCCCAACCATTCTGCCCAGGCTGCTCCTATACCCCTCCTCTCTGACCCCACCCAATCTGACTAGGCTCCTCCTAAGCCCCTCCTCTGCTGTCTGACCCCACCCATTCTGCCCAGGCTGCTCCTAAGCCCCTCCTCTCTGACCCCACCCATTCTGCCCAGGCTCCTCCTAAGCCCCTCCTCTGCTGTCTGGGCCCAACCATTCTGCCCAGGCTGCTCCTATACCCCTCCTCTCTGACCCCACCCAATCTGACTAGGCTCCTCCTAAGCCCCTCCTCTGCTGTCTGACCCCACCCATTCTGCCCAGGCTCCTCCTATACCCCTCCTCTCTGACCCCACCCAATCTGACTAAGCTCCTCCTAAACCCCTCCTCTGCTGTCTGACCCCACCCATTCTGCCCAGGCTCCTCCTATACCCCCTCCTCTCTGACTCCACCCACTCTGCCCAGGCTCCTCCTATTTGACCCCACCCAATCTGACTAGGCTCCTCCTAAGCCCCTCCTCTCTGACTCCACCCATTCTGCCCAGGCTCCTCCCATACCAGTCTGACCCCACCCATTCTGCCCAGGCTCCTCCTATACCCCTCCTATTTGACCCCACCCACTCTGACTTGGCTCCTCCTAAACCCCTCCTCTGCTGTCTGACCCCACCCATTCTGCCCAGGCTCCTCCTATACCCCCCTCCTCTCTGACTCCACCCATTCTGCCCAGGCTCCTCCCATACCTGTCTGACCCCACCCATTCGACCCAGGCTCCTCCCATACCTGTCTGACCCCACCCATTCTGCCCAGGCTCCTCCTATACCCCTCCTCTATGACCTTACCCATTCTGCCCAGGCTCCTCCTCCTCCTATTTGACCCCACCCAATCTGACTAGGCTCCTCCTAAGCCCCTCCTCTGCTGTCTGACCCCACCCATTCTGCCCAGGCTCCTCCTATACCGCCTCCTCTCTGACTCCACCCATTCTGCCCAGGCTCCTCCTATTTGACCCCACCCAATCTGACTAGGCTCCTCCTAAGCCCCTCCTCTCTGACTCCACCCATTCTGCCCAGGCTCCTCCTAAGCCCCTCCTCTGCTGTCTGACCCAACCCATTCTGCCCAGGCTCCTCCTATACCCCCTCTCTGACTCCACCCATTCTGCCCAGGCTCCTCCCATACCTGTCTGACCCCACCCATTCTGCCCAGGCTCCTCCTATACCCCCTCCTCTCTGACTCCACCCATTCTGCCCAGGCTCCTCCTAAGCCCCTCCTCTGCTGTCTGACCCAACCCATTCTGCCCAGGCTCCTCCTATACCCCCTCTCTGACTCCACCCATTCTGCCCAGGCTCCTCCCATACCCGTCTGACCCCACCCATTCTGCCCAGGCTCCTCCCATACCCGTCTGACCCCACCCATTCTGCCCAGGCTCCTCCCATACCCGTCTGACCCCACCCATTCTGCCCAGGCTCCTCCTATACCCCTCCTATTTGACCCCACCCACTCTGACTTGGCTCCTCCTAAACCCCTCCTCTGCTGTCTGACCCCACCCATTCTGCCCAGGCTCCTCCTATACCCCCCTCCGCTCTGACTCCACCCATTCTGCCCAGGCTCCTCCCATACCTGTCTGACCCCACCCATTCTACCCAGGCTCCTCCCATACCTGTCTGACCCCACCCATTCTACCCAGGCTCCTCCTATACCCCTCCTCTATGACCTTACCCATTCTGCCCAGGCTCCTCCTCCTCCTATTTGACCCCACCCAATCTGACTAGGCTCCTCCTAAGCCCCTCCTCTGCTGTCTGACCCCACCCATTCTGCCCAGGCTCCTCCTATACCGCCTCCTCTCTGACTCCACCCATTCTGCCCAGGCTCCTCCTAAGCCCCTCCTCTGCTGTCTGACCCAACCCATTCTGCCCAGGCTCCTCCTATACCCCCCTCTCTGACTCCACCCATTCTGCCCAGGCTCCACTCATACCTGTCTGACCCCACCCATTCTGCCCAGGCTCCTCCTCCTCCTATTTGACCCCACCCAATCTGACTAGGCTCCTCCTAAGCCCCTCCTCTGCTGTCTGACCCCACCCATTCTGCCCAGGCTCCTCCTATACCCCCTCCTCTCTGACTCCACCCATTCTGCCCAGGCTCCTCCTAAGCCCCTCCTCTCTGACCCCACCCAATCTGACTAGGCTCCTCCTATACCTCTCCGACCTCACCCCCTCTGCTCAGGCTCCTCCTATAGCCCCTCCCCTATACCCTTCCTCTCTGACCCCACCCAATCTGACTAGGCTCCTCCTAAACCCCTCCTCTGCTGTCTGACCCCACCCATTGTGCCCAGGCTCCTCCTATACCCCCTCCTCTCTGACTACTCCCATTCTGCCCAGGCTCCTCCCATACCAGTCTGACCCCACCCATTCTGCCCAGGCTCCTCCTATACCCCCCTCCTCTCTGACTCCACCCATTCTGCCCAGGCTCCTCCCATACCCCTCTGACCCCACCCATTCTGCCCAGGCTCCTCCTATACCCCTCCTATTTGACCCCACCCAATCTGACTAGGCTCCTCCTAAGCCCCTCCTCTGCTGTCTGACCCCACCCATTCTGCCCAGGCTCCTCCTATACCCCCTCCTCTCTGACTCCACCCATTCTGCCCAGGCTCCTCCTAAGCCACTCCCCTGCTGTCTGACCCCACCCATTCTGCCCAGGCTCCTCCTAAGCCCCTCCTCTGCTGTCTGACCCCACCCATTCTGCCCAGGTTCTTCCTATACCCCCTCCTCTCTGACTCCACCCATTCTTCCCAGGCTCCTCCCATACCCGTCTGACCCCACCCATTCTGCCCAGGCTCCTCCTATACCCCTCCTATTTGACCCCACCCAATCTGACTTGGCTCCTCCTAAACCCCTCCTCTGCTGTCTGACCCCACCCATTCTGCCCAGGCTCCTCCTATACCCCCTCCTCTCTGACTCCACCCATTCTGCCCAGGCTCCTCCTATACCCCCTCCTCTCTGACTCCACCCATTCTGCCCAGGCTCCTCCCATACCCGTCTGACCCCACCCATTCTGCCCAGGCTCCTCCCATACCCGTCTGACCCCACCCATTCTGCCCAGGCTCCTCCTATACCCCTCCTATTTGACCCCACCCAATCTGACTTGGCTCCTCCTATACCCCCTCCTCTCTGACTCCACCCATTCTGCCCAGGCTCCTCCCATACCCGTCTGACCCCACCCATTCTGCCCAGGCTCCTCCTATACCCCTCCTATTTGACCCCACCCACTCTGACTTGGCTCCTCCTAAACCCCTCCTCTGCTGTCTGACCCCACCCATTCTGCCCAGGCTCCTCCTATACCCCTCTTATTTGACCCCAATCTTACTAGGCTCCTCCTAAGCCCCTTCCCTGCTGTCTGACCCCACCCATTCTGCACAGGCTCCTCCTATACCCCCTCCTCTCTGACTCCTCCCATTCTGCCCAGGCTCCTCCTATTTGACCCCACCCAATCTGACTAGGCTCCTCCTAAGCCCCTCCTCTCTGACTCCACCCATTCTGCCCAGGCTCCTCCTAAGCCCCTCCTCTGCTGTCTGACCCCACCCATTCTGTCCAGGCTCCTCCCATACCAGTCTGACCCCACCCAATCTGACTAGGCTCCTCCTAAGCCCCTCCTCTCTGACTCCACCCATTCTGCCCAGGCTCCTCCTAAGCCCCTCCTCTGCTGTCTGACTCCACCCATTCTGCCCAGGCTCCTCCTATACCCCTCTTATTTGACCCCAATCTTACTAGGCTCCTCCTAAGCCCCTCCTCTGCTGTCTGACCCCACCCATTGTGCCCGGGCTCCTCCTATACCCCTCCTCTCTGACCCCACCCATTCTGCTCAGGCTCCTCCTAAGCCCCTCCTCTGCTGTCTGACCCCACCCATTCTGCCCAGGTTCTTCCTATACCCCTTCCTCTCTGACTCCACCCATTCTGCTCAGGCTCCTCCCATACCCGTCTGACCCCACCCATTCTGCCCAGGCTCCTCCTATACCCCTCCTATTTGACCCCACCCAATCTGACTTGGCTCCTCCTAAACCCCTCCTCTGCTATCTGACCCCACCCATTCTGCCCAGGCTCCTCCTTTACCCCCTCCTCTCTGACTCCACCCATTCTGCCCAGGCTCCTCCTATACCCCTTCTCTCTGACCCCACGCAATCTGACTAGGCTCCTCCTAAGCCCCTCCACTGCTGTCTGACCCCACCCATTCTGCGCAGGCTCCTCCTATACCCCTCCTCTCTGAACCCACCCAATCTGACTAGGCTCCTCCTAAGCCCCTCCTCTGCTGTCTGGCCCCACCCAACCTTCCCAGGCTCCTACTATACCCCTTCTCTCTGACCCCACCCAATCTGACTAGGCTCCTCCTAAGCCCCTCCTCTGCTGTCTGACCCCACCCATTCTGCCCAGGCTCCTCTTAAGCCCCTCCTCTCTGACCCCACCCAATCTGACTAGGCTCCTCCTAAGCCCCTTCCCTGCTGTCTGACCCCACCCATTCTGACTAGGCTCCTCCTAAGCCCCTCCTCTGCTGTCTGACCCCACCCATTCTGCCCAGGCTCCTCCTATACCCCCCTCCTCTCTGACTCCACCCAATCTGACTAGGCTCCTCCTAAGCCCCTCCTCTGCTGTCTGACCCCACCCATTCTGCCCAGGCTGCTCCTCTCTGACTCCACCCATTCTGCCCAGGCTCCTCCTAAGCCCCTCCTCTCTGACCCCACTCATTCTGCCCAGGCTCCTCCTATACCCTTCCTCTCTGACCCCACCCAATCTGACTAGGCTCCTCCTATACCCCTCCGACCTCACCCCCTCTGCTCAGGCTCCTCCTATACCCCCTCCCCTATACCCTTCCTCCCTGACCCCACCCAATCTGACTAGGCTCCTCCTAAACCCCTCCTCTGCTGTCTGACCCCACCCATTCTGCCCAGGCTCCTCCTATACCCCCTCCTCTCTGACTCCTCCCATTCTGCCCAGGCTCCTCCCATACCCATCTGACCCCACCCATTCTGCCCAGGCTCCTCCTATACCCCTCCTATTTGACCCCACCCAATCTGACTTGGCTCCTCCTATACCCCCTCCTCTCTGACTCCACCCATTCTGCCCAGGCTCCTCCCATACCCGTCTGACCCCACCCATTCTGCCCAGGCTCCTCCTATACCCCTCCTATTTGACCCCACCCACTCTGACTTGGCTCCTCCTAAACCCCTCCTCTGCTGTCTGACCCCACCCATTCTGCCCAGGCTCCTCCTATACCCCTCTTATTTGACCCCAATCTTACTAGGCTCCTCCTAAGCCCCTTCCCTGCTGTCTGACCCCACCCATTCTGCCCAGGCTCCTCCTATTTGACCCCACCCAATCTGACTAGGCTCCTCCTAAGCCCCTCCTCTCTGACTCCACCCATTCTGCCCAGGCTCCTCCTAAGCCCCTCCTCTGCTGTCTGACCCCACCCATTCTGCCCAGGCTCCTCCCATACCAGTCTGACCCCACCCATTCTGCCCAGGCTCCTCCTATACCCCCCTCCTCTCTGACTCCACCCATTCTGCCCAGGCTCCTCCCATACCCGTCTGACCCCACCCAATCTGACTAGGCTCCTCCTAAGCCCCTCCTCTCTGACCCCACCCAATCTGACTAGGCTCCTCCTAAGCCCCTCCTCTGCTGTCTGGCCCCACCCAACCTTCCCAGGCTCCTCCTATACCCCTTCTCTCTGACCCCACCCAATCTGACTATGCTCCTCCTAAGCCCCTCCTCTGCTGTCTGACCCCACCCATTCTGCCCAGGCTCCTCCCATACCCGTCTGACCCCACCCATTCTGCCCAGGCTCCTCCTATACCCCTCCTCTCTGAACCCACCCAATCTGACTAGGCTCCTCCTAAGCCCCTCCTCTGCTGTCTGGCCCCACCCAACCTTCCCAGGCTCCTCCTATACCCCTTCTCTCTGACCCCACCCAATCTGACTAGGCTCCTCCTAAGCCCCTCCTCTGCTGTCTGACCCCACCCATTCTGCCCAGGCTCCTCCCATACCCGTCTGACCCCACCCATTCTGCCCAGGCTCCTCCTAAGCCTCTCCTTTGCTGTCTGGGCCCAACCATTCTGCCCAGGCTGCTCCTATACCCCTCCTCTCTGACCCCACCCAATCTGACTAGGCTCCTCCTAAGCCCCTCCTCTGCTGTCTGACCCCACCCATTCTGCCCAGGCTGCTCCTAAGCCCCTCCTCTCTGACCCCACCCATTCTGCCCAGGCTCCTCCTAAGCCCCTCCTCTGCTGTCTGGGCCCAACCATTCTGCCCAGGCTCCTCCTATACCCCCTCCTCTCTGACTCCACCCACTCTGCCCAGGCTCCTCCTATACCCCCTCCTCTCTGACTCCACCCACTCTGCCCAGGCTCCTCCTATTTGACCCCACCCAATCTGACTAGGCTCCTCCTAAGCCCCTCCTCTCTGACTCCACCCATTCTGCCCAGGCTCCTCCCATACCAGTCTGACCCCACCCATTCTGCCCAGGCTCCTCCTATACCCCTCCTATTTGACCCCACCCACTCTGACTTGGCTCCTCCTAAACCCCTCCTCTGCTGTCTGACCCCACCCATTCTGCCCAGGCTCCTCCTATACCCCCTCCTCTCTGACTCCACCCACTCTGCCCAGGCTCCTCCTATTTGACCCCACCCAATCTGACTAGGCTCCTCCTAAGCCCCTCCTCTCTGACTCCACCCATTCTGCCCAGGCTCCTCCCATACCAGTCTGACCCCACCCATTCTGCCCAGGCTCCTCCTATACCCCTCCTATTTGACCCCACCCACTCTGACTTGGCTCCTCCTAAACCCCTCCTCTGCTGTCTGACCCCACCCATTCTGCCCAGGCTCCTCCTATACCGCCTCCTCTCTGACTCCACCCATTCTGCCCAGGCTCCTCCTATTTGACCCCACCCAATCTGACTAGGCTCCTCCTAAGCCCCTCCTCTCTGACTCCACCCATTCTGCCCAGGCTCCTCCTAAGCCCCTCCTCTGCTGTCTGACCCAACCCATTCTGCCCAGGCTCCTCCTATACCCCCTCTCTGACTCCACCCATTCTGCCCAGGCTCCTCCCATACCTGTCTGACCCCACCCATTCTGCCCAGGCTCCTCCTATACCCCCTCCTCTCTGACTCCACCCATTCTGCCCAGGCTCCTCCTAAGCCCCTCCTCTGCTGTCTGACCCAACCCATTCTGCCCAGGCTCCTCCTATACCCCCTCTCTGACTCCACCCATTCTGCCCAGGCTCCTCCCATACCCGTCTGACCCCACCCATTCTGCCCAGGCTCCTCCCATACCCGTCTGACCCCACCCATTCTGCCCAGGCTCCTCCTATACCCCTCCTATTTGACCCCACCCACTCTGACTTGGCTCCTCCTAAACCCCTCCTCTGCTGTCTGACCCCACCCATTCTGCCCAGGCTCCTCCTATACCCCCCTCCGCTCTGACTCCACCCATTCTGCCCAGGCTCCTCCCATACCTGTCTGACCCCACCCATTCTACCCAGGCTCCTCCCATACCTGTCTGACCCCACCCATTCTGCCCAGGCTCCTCCTATACCCCTCCTCTATGACCTTACCCATTCTGCCCAGGCTCCTCCTCCTCCTATTTGACCCCACCCAATCTGACTAGGCTCCTCCTAAGCCCCTCCTCTGCTGTCTGACCCCACCCATTCTGCCCAGGCTCCTCCTATACCGCCTCCTCTCTGACTCCACCCATTCTGCCCAGGCTCCTCCTAAGCCCCTCCTCTGCTGTCTGACCCAACCCATTCTGCCCAGGCTCCTCCTATACCCCCCTCTCTGACTCCACCCATTCTGCCCAGGCTCCACTCATACCTGTCTGACCCCACCCATTCTGCCCAGGCTCCTCCTCCTCCTATTTGACCCCACCCAATCTGACTAGGCTCCTCCTAAGCCCCTCCTCTGCTGTCTGACCCCACCCATTCTGCCCAGGCTCCTCCTATACCCCCTCCTCTCTGACTCCACCCATTCTGCCCAGGCTCCTCCTAAGCCCCTCCTCTCTGACCCCACCCAATCTGACTAGGCTCCTCCTATACCTCTCCGACCTCACCCCCTCTGCTCAGGCTCCTCCTATACCCCCTCCCCTATACCCTTCCTCTCTGACCCCACCCAATCTGACTAGGCTCCTCCTAAACCCCTCCTCTGCTGTCTGACCCCACCCATTGTGCCCAGGCTCCTCCTATACCCCCTCCTCTCTGACTACTCCCATTCTGCCCAGGCTCCTCCCATACCAGTCTGACCCCACCCATTCTGCCCAGGCTCCTCCTATACCCCCCTCCTCTCTGACTCCACCCATTCTGCCCAGGCTCCTCCCATACCCCTCTGACCCCACCCATTCTGCCCAGGCTCCTCCTATACCCCTCCTATTTGACCCCACCCAATCTGACTAGGCTCCTCCTAAGCCCCTCCTCTGCTGTCTGACCCCACCCATTCTGCCCAGGCTCCTCCTATACCCCCTCCTCTCTGACTCCACCCATTCTGCCCAGGCTCCTCCTAAGCCACTCCCCTGCTGTCTGACCCCACCCATTCTGACTAGGCTCCTCCTAAGCCCCTCCTCTGCTGTCTGACCCCACCCATTCTGCCCAGGTTCTTCCTATACCCCCTCCTCTCTGACTCCACCCATTCTGCCCAGGCTCCTCCCATACCCGTCTGACCCCACCCATTCTGCCCAGGCTCCTCCTATACCCCTCCTATTTGACCCCACCCAATCTGACTTGGCTCCTCCTAAACCCCTCCTCTGCTGTCTGACCCCACCCATTCTGCCCAGGCTCCTCCTATACCCCCTCCTCTCTGACTCCACCCATTCTGCCCAGGCTCCTCCTATACCCCCTCCTCTCTGACTCCACCCATTCTGCCCAGGCTCCTCCCATACCCGTCTGACCCCACCCATTCTGCCCAGGCTCCTCCTATACCCCTCCTATTTGACCCCACCCAATCTGACTTGGCTCCTCCTATACCCCCTCCTCTCTGACTCCACCCATTCTGCCCAGGCTCCTCCCATACCCGTCTGACCCCACCCATTCTGCCCAGGCTCCTCCCATACCCGTCTGACCCCACCCATTCTGCCCAGGCTCCTCCTATACCCCTCCTATTTGACCCCACCCAATCTGACTTGGCTCCTCCCAAACCCCTCCTCTGCTGTCTGACCCCACCCATTCTGCCCAGGCTCCCCCTATACCCCTCTTATTTGACCCCAATCTTACTAGGCTCCTCCTAAGCCCCTTCCCTGCTGTCTGACCCCACCCATTCTGCCCAGGCTCCTCCTATACCCCCTCCTCTCTGACTCCTCCCATTCTGCCCAGGCTCCTCCTATTTGACCCCACCCAATCTGACTAGGCTCCTCCTGCCCCTCCTCTCTGACTCCACCCATTCTGCCCAGGCTCCTCCTAAGCCCCTCCTCTGCTGTCTGACCCCACCCATTCTGCCCAGGCTCCTCCCATACCAGTCTGACCCCACCCATTCTGCCCAGGCTCCTCCTATACCCCTCCTATTTGACCCCACCCACTCTGACTTGGCTCCTCCTAAACCCCTCCTCTGCTGTCTGACCCCACCCATTCTGCCCAGGCTCCTCCTATACCCCTCTTATTTGACCCCAATCTTACTAGGCTCCTCCTAAGCCCCTTCCCTGCTGTCTGACCCCACCCATTCTGCCCAGGCTCCTCCTATACCCCCTCCTCTCTGACTCCTCCCATTCTGCCCAGGCTCCTCCTATTTGACCCCACCCAATCTGACTAGGCTCCTCCTAAGCCCCTCCTCTCTGACTCCACCCATTCTGCCCAGGCTCCTCCTAAGCCCCTCCTCTGCTGTCTGACTCCACCCATTCTGCCCAGGCTCCTCCTATACCCCTCTTATTTGACCCCAATCTTACTAGGCTCCTCCTAAGCCCCTCCTCTGCTGTCTGACCCCACCCATTGTGCCCGGGCTCCTACTATACCCCTCCTCTCTGACCCCACCCATTCTGCTCAGGCTCCTCCTAAGCCCCTCCTCTGCTGTCTGACCCCACCCATTCTGCCCAGGCTCCTCCCATACCCGTCTGACCCCACCCATTCTGCCCAGGCTCCTCCTATACCCCTCCTATTTGACCCCACCCAATCTGACTTGGCTCCTCCTAAACCCCTCCTCTGCTGTCTGACCCCACCCATTCTGCCCAGGCTCCTCCTTTACCCCCTCCTCTCTGACTCCACCCATTCTGCCCAGGCTCCTCCTATACCCCTTCTCTCTGACCCCACGCAATCTGACTAGGCTCCTCCTAAGCCCCTCCTCTGCTGTCTGACCCCACCCATTCTGCCCAGGCTCCTCCTATACCCCTCCTCTCTGAACCCACCCAATCTGACTAGGCTCCTCCTAAGCCCCTCCTCTGCTGTCTGACCCCACCCATTCTGCCCAGGCTGCTCCTATTTGACCCCACCCAATCTGACTAGGCTCCTCCTAAGCCCCTCCTCTCTGACTCCACCCATTCTGCCCAGGCGCCTCCCATACCAGTCTGACCCCACCCATTCTGCCCAGGCTCCTCCTATACCCCTCCTCTATGACCTTACCCATTCTGCCCAGGCTCCTCCTCCTCCTATTTGACCCCACCCAATCTGACTAGGCTCCTCCTAAGCCCCTCCTCTGCTGTCTGACCCCACCCATTCTGCCCAGGCTCCTCCTATACCGCCTCCTCTCTGACTCCACCCATTCTGCCCAGGCTCCTCCTATTTGACCCCACCCAATCTGACTAGGCTCCTCCTAAGCCCCTCCTCTCTGACTCCACCCATTCTGCCCAGGCTCCTCCTAAGCCCCTCCTCTGCTGTCTGACCCAACCCATTCTGCCCAGGCTCCTCCTATTTGACCCCACCCAATCTGACTAGGCTCCTCCTAAGCCCCTCCTCTGCTGTCTGACCCCACCCATTCTGCCCAGGCTCCTCCTAAGCCCCTCCTCTGCTGTCTGACCCCACCCATTCTGCCCAGGCTCTTCCTATACCCCCTCCTCTCTGACTCCACCCATTCTGCCCAGGCTCCTCCCATACCCATCTGACCCCACCCATTCTGCCCAGGCTCCTCCTATACCCCTCCTATTTGACCCCACCCAATCTGACTAGGCTCCTCCTAA
Source organism: Lissotriton vulgaris (assembly GCF_964263255.1). NCBI lineage: Eukaryota > Metazoa > Chordata > Amphibia > Caudata > Salamandridae > Lissotriton > Lissotriton vulgaris. Next base: position 1,485,207,138 of record NC_141685.1, read on the forward strand.
GCCCCTCCTCTGCTGTCTGACCCCACCCATTCTGCCCAGGCTGCTCCTAAGCCCCTCCTCTCTGACCCCACCCATTCTGCCCAGGCTCCTCCTAAGCCCCTCCTCTGCTGTCTGGGCCCAACCATTCTGCCCAGGCTGCTCCTATACCCCTCCTCTCTGACCCCACCCAATCTGACTAGGCTCCTCCTAAGCCCCTCCTCTGCTGTCTGACCCCACCCATTCTGCCAGGCTCCTCCTATACCCCTCCTCTCTGACCCCACCCAATCTGACTAAGCTCCTCCTAAACCCCTCCTCTGCTGTCTGACCCCACCCATTCTGCCCAGGCTCCTCCTATACCCCCTCCTCTCTGACTCCACCCACTCTGCCCAGGCTCCTCCTATTTGACCCCACCCAATCTGACTAGGCTCCTCCTAAGCCCCTCCTCTCTGACTCCACCCATTCTGCCCAGGCTCCTCCCATACCAGTCTGACCCCACCCATTCTGCCCAGGCTCCTCCTATACCCCTCCTATTTGACCCCACCCACTCTGACTTGGCTCCTCCTAAACCCCTCCTCTGCTGTCTGACCCCACCCATTCTGCCCAGGCTCCTCCTATACCCCCCTCCTCTCTGACTCCACCCATTCTGCCCAGGCTCCTCCCATACCTGTCTGACCCCACCCATTCGACCCAGGCTCCTCCCATACCTGTCTGACCCCACCCATTCTGCCCAGGCTCCTCCTATACCCCTCCTCTATGACCTTACCCATTCTGCCCAGGCTCCTCCTCCTCCTATTTGACCCCACCCAATCTGACTAGGCTCCTCCTAAGCCCCTCCTCTGCTGTCTGACCCCACCCATTCTGCCCAGGCTCCTCCTATACCGCCTCCTCTCTGACTCCACCCATTCTGCCCAGGCTCCTCCTATTTGACCCCACCCAATCTGACTAGGCTCCTCCTAAGCCCCTCCTCTCTGACTCCACCCATTCTGCCCAGGCTCCTCCTAAGCCCCTCCTCTGCTGTCTGACCCAACCCATTCTGCCCAGGCTCCTCCTATACCCCCTCTCTGACTCCACCCATTCTGCCCAGGCTCCTCCCATACCTGTCTGACCCCACCCATTCTGCCCAGGCTCCTCCTATACCCCCTCCTCTCTGACTCCACCCATTCTGCCCAGGCTCCTCCTAAGCCCCTCCTCTGCTGTCTGACCCAACCCATTCTGCCCAGGCTCCTCCTATACCCCCTCTCTGACTCCACCCATTCTGCCCAGGCTCCTCCCATACCCGTCTGACCCCACCCATTCTGCCCAGGCTCCTCCCATACCCGTCTGACCCCACCCATTCTGCCCAGGCTCCTCCCATACCCGTCTGACCCCACCCATTCTGCCCAGGCTCCTCCTATACCCCTCCTATTTGACCCCACCCACTCTGACTTGGCTCCTCCTAAACCCCTCCTCTGCTGTCTGACCCCACCCATTCTGCCCAGGCTCCTCCTATACCCCCCTCCGCTCTGACTCCACCCATTCTGCCCAGGCTCCTCCCATACCTGTCTGACCCCACCCATTCTACCCAGGCTCCTCCCATACCTGTCTGACCCCACCCATTCTACCCAGGCTCCTCCTATACCCCTCCTCTATGACCTTACCCATTCTGCCCAGGCTCCTCCTCCTCCTATTTGACCCCACCCAATCTGACTAGGCTCCTCCTAAGCCCCTCCTCTGCTGTCTGACCCCACCCATTCTGCCCAGGCTCCTCCTATACCGCCTCCTCTCTGACTCCACCCATTCTGCCCAGGCTCCTCCTAAGCCCCTCCTCTGCTGTCTGACCCAACCCATTCTGCCCAGGCTCCTCCTATACCCCCCTCTCTGACTCCACCCATTCTGCCCAGGCTCCACTCATACCTGTCTGACCCCACCCATTCTGCCCAGGCTCCTCCTCCTCCTATTTGACCCCACCCAATCTGACTAGGCTCCTCCTAAGCCCCTCCTCTGCTGTCTGACCCCACCCATTCTGCCCAGGCTCCTCCTATACCCCCTCCTCTCTGACTCCACCCATTCTGCCCAGGCTCCTCCTAAGCCCCTCCTCTCTGACCCCACCCAATCTGACTAGGCTCCTCCTATACCTCTCCGACCTCACCCCCTCTGCTCAGGCTCCTCCTATACCCCCTCCCCTATACCCTTCCTCTCTGACCCCACCCAATCTGACTAGGCTCCTCCTAAACCCCTCCTCTGCTGTCTGACCCCACCCATTGTGCCCAGGCTCCTCCTATACCCCCTCCTCTCTGACTACTCCCATTCTGCCCAGGCTCCTCCCATACCAGTCTGACCCCACCCATTCTGCCCAGGCTCCTCCTATACCCCCCTCCTCTCTGACTCCACCCATTCTGCCCAGGCTCCTCCCATACCCCTCTGACCCCACCCATTCTGCCCAGGCTCCTCCTATACCCCTCCTATTTGACCCCACCCAATCTGACTAGGCTCCTCCTAAGCCCCTCCTCTGCTGTCTGACCCCACCCATTCTGCCCAGGCTCCTCCTATACCCCCTCCTCTCTGACTCCACCCATTCTGCCCAGGCTCCTCCTAAGCCACTCCCCTGCTGTCTGACCCCACCCATTCTGCCCAGGCTCCTCCTAAGCCCCTCCTCTGCTGTCTGACCCCACCCATTCTGCCCAGGTTCTTCCTATACCCCCTCCTCTCTGACTCCACCCATTCTGCCCAGGCTCCTCCCATACCCGTCTGACCCCACCCATTCTGCCCAGGCTCCTCCTATACCCCTCCTATTTGACCCCACCCAATCTGACTTGGCTCCTCCTAAACCCCTCCTCTGCTGTCTGACCCCACCCATTCTGCCCAGGCTCCTCCTATACCCCCTCCTCTCTGACTCCACCCATTCTGCCCAGGCTCCTCCTATACCCCCTCCTCTCTGACTCCACCCATTCTGCCCAGGCTCCTCCCATACCCGTCTGACCCCACCCATTCTGCCCAGGCTCCTCCCATACCCGTCTGACCCCACCCATTCTGCCCAGGCTCCTCCTATACCCCTCCTATTTGACCCCACCCAATCTGACTTGGCTCCTCCTATACCCCCTCCTCTCTGACTCCACCCATTCTGCCCAGGCTCCTCCCATACCCGTCTGACCCCACCCATTCTGCCCAGGCTCCTCCTATACCCCTCCTATTTGACCCCACCCACTCTGACTTGGCTCCTCCTAAACCCCTCCTCTGCTGTCTGACCCCACCTATTCTGCCCAGGCTCCTCCTATACCCCTCTTATTTGACCCCAATCTTACTAGGCTCCTCCTAAGCCCCTTCCCTGCTGTCTGACCCCACTCATTCTGCCCAGGCTCCTCCTATACCCCCTCCTCTCTGACTCCTCCCATTCTGCCCAGGCTCCTCCTATTTGACCCCACCCAATCTGACTAGGCTCCTCCTAAGCCCCTCCTCTCTGACTCCACCCATTCTGCCCAGGCTCCTCCTAAGCCCCTCCTCTGCTGTCTGACCCCACCCATTCTGTCCAGGCTCCTCCCATACCAGTCTGACCCCACCCAATCTGACTAGGCTCCTCCTAAGCCCCTCCTCTCTGACTCCACCCATTCTGCCCAGGCTCCTCCTAAGCCCCTCCTCTGCTGTCTGACTCCACCCATTCTGCCCAGGCTCCTCCTATACCCCTCTTATTTGACCCCAATCTTACTAGGCTCCTCCTAAGCCCCTCCTCTGCTGTCTGACCCCACCCATTGTGCCCGGGCTCCTCCTATACCCCTCCTCTCTGACCCCACCCATTCTGCTCAGGCTCCTCCTAAGCCCCTCCTCTGCTGTCTGACCCCACCCATTCTGCCCAGGTTCTTCCTATACCCCTTCCTCTCTGACTCCACCCATTCTGCTCAGGCTCCTCCCATACCCGTCTGACCCCACCCATTCTGCCCAGGCTCCTCCTATACCCCTCCTATTTGACCCCACCCAATCTGACTTGGCTCCTCCTAAACCCCTCCTCTGCTGTCTGACCCCACCCATTCTGCCCAGGCTCCTCCTTTACCCCCTCCTCTCTGACTCCACCCATTCTGCCCAGGCTCCTCCTATACCCCTTCTCTCTGACCCCACGCAATCTGACTAGGCTCCTCCTAAGCCCCTCCTCTGCTGTCTGACCCCACCCATTCTGCCCAGGCTCCTCCTATACCCCTCCTCTCTGAACCCACCCAATCTGACTAGGCTCCTCCTAAGCCCCTCCTCTGCTGTCTGGCCCCACCCAACCTTCCCAGGCTCCTACTATACCCCTTCTCTCTGACCCCACCCAATCTGACTAGGCTCCTCCTAAGCCCCTCCTCTGCTGTCTGACCCCACCCATTCTGCCCAGGCTCCTCTTAAGCCCCTCCTCTCTGACCCCACCCAATCTGACTAGGCTCCTCCTAAGCCCCTTCCCTGCTGTCTGACCCCACCCATTCTGACTAGGCTCCTCCTAAGCCCCTCCTCTGCTGTCTGACCCCACCCATTCTGCCCAGGCTCCTCCTATACCCCCCTCCTCTCTGACTCCACCCAATCTGACTAGGCTCCTCCTAAGCCCCTCCTCTGCTGTCTGACCCCACCCATTCTGCCCAGGCTGCTCCTCTCTGACTCCACCCATTCTGCCCAGGCTCCTCCTAAGCCCCTCCTCTCTGACCCCACTCATTCTGCCCAGGCTCCTCCTATACCCTTCCTCTCTGACCCCACCCAATCTGACTAGGCTCCTCCTATACCCCTCCGACCTCACCCCCTCTGCTCAGGCTCCTCCTATACCCCCTCCCCTATACCCTTCCTCCCTGACCCCACCCAATCTGACTAGGCTCCTCCTAAACCCCTCCTCTGCTGTCTGACCCCACCCATTCTGCCCAGGCTCCTCCTATACCCCCTCCTCTCTGACTCCTCCCATTCTGCCCAGGCTCCTCCCATACCCATCTGACCCCACCCATTCTGCCCAGGCTCCTCCTATACCCCTCCTATTTGACCCCACCCAATCTGACTTGGCTCCTCCTATACCCCCTCCTCTCTGACTCCACCCATTCTGCCCAGGCTCCTCCCATACCCGTCTGACCCCACCCATTCTGCCCAGGCTCCTCCTATACCCCTCCTATTTGACCCCACCCACTCTGACTTGGCTCCTCCTAAACCCCTCCTCTGCTGTCTGACCCCACCCATCCTGCCCAGGCTCCTCCTATACCCCTCTTATTTGACCCCAATCTTACTAGGCTCCTCCTAAGCCCCTTCCCTGCTGTCTGACCCCACCCATTCTGCCCAGGCTCCTCCTATTTGACCCCACCCAATCTGACTAGGCTCCTCCTAAGCCCCTCCTCTCTGACTCCACCCATTCTGCCCAGGCTCCTCCTAAGCCCCTCCTCTGCTGTCTGACCCCACCCATTCTGCCCAGGCTCCTCCCATACCAGTCTGACCCCACCCATTCTGCCCAGGCTCCTCCTATACCCCCCTCCTCTCTGACTCCACCCATTCTGCCCAGGCTCCTCCCATACCCGTCTGACCCCACCCAATCTGACTAGGCTCCTCCTAAGCCCCTCCTCTCTGACCCCACCCAATCTGACTAGGCTCCTCCTAAGCCCCTCCTCTGCTGTCTGGCCCCACCCAACCTTCCCAGGCTCCTCCTATACCCCTTCTCTCTGACCCCACCCAATCTGACTATGCTCCTCCTAAGCCCCTCCTCTGCTGTCTGACCCCACCCATTCTGCCCAGGCTCCTCCCATACCCGTCTGACCCCACCCATTCTGCCCAGGCTCCTCCTATACCCCTCCTCTCTGAACCCACCCAATCTGACTAGGCTCCTCCTAAGCCCCTCCTCTGCTGTCTGGCCCCACCCAACCTTCCCAGGCTCCTCCTATACCCCTTCTCTCTGACCCCACCCAATCTGACTAGGCTCCTCCTAAGCCCCTCCTCTGCTGTCTGACCCCACCCATTCTGCCCAGGCTCCTCCCATACCCGTCTGACCCCACCCATTCTGCCCAGGCTCCTCCTAAGCCTCTCCTCTGCTGTCTGGGCCCAACCATTCTGCCCAGGCTGCTCCTATACCCCTCCTCTCTGACCCCACCCAATCTGACTAGGCTCCTCCTAAGCCCCTCCTCTGCTGTCTGACCCCACCCATTCTGCCCAGGCTGCTCCTAAGCCCCTCCTCTCTGACCCCACCCATTCTGCCCAGGCTCCTCCTAAGCCCCTCCTCTGCTGTCTGGGCCCAACCATTCTGCCCAGGCTCCTCCTATACCCCCTCCTCTTTGACTCCACCCACTCTGCCCAGGCTCCTCCTATACCCCCTCCTCTCTGACTCCACCCACTCTGCCCAGGCTCCTCCTATTTGACCCCACCCAATCTGACTAGGCTCCTCCTAAGCCCCTCCTCTCTGACTCCACCCATTCTGCCCAGGCTCCTCCCATACCCGTCTGACCCCACCCATTCTGCCCAGGCTCCTCCTATACCCCTCCTATTTGACCCCACCCAATCTGACTTGGCTCCTCCTAAACCCCTCCTCTGCTGTCCCCACCCATTCTGCCCAGGCTCCTCCTATACCCCCTCCTCTCTGACTCCACCCATTCTGCCCAGGCTCCTCCCATACCCGTCTGACCCCACCCATTCTGCCCAGGCTCCTCCTATACCCCTCCTATTTGACCCCACCCAATCTGACTTGGCTCCTCCTAAACCCCTCCTCTGCTGTCCCCACCCATTCTGCCCAGGCTCCTCCTATACCCCCTCCTCTCTGACTCCACCCATTCTGCCCAGGCTCCTCCTATTTGACCCCACCCAATCTGACTAGGCTCCTCCTAAGCCCCTCCTCTCTGACTCCACCCATTCTGCCCAGGCTCCTCCCATACCAGTCTGACCCCACCCATTCTGCCCAGGCTCCTCCTATACCCCTCCTATTTGACCCCACCCACTCTGACTAGGCTCCTCCTAAGCCCCTCCTCTCTGACTCCACCCATTCTGCCCAGGCTCCTCCTAAGCCCCTCCTCTGCTGTCTGACCCCACCCATTCTGCCCAGGCTCCTCCTATACCCCCCTCCTCTCTGACTCCACCCATTCTGCCCAGGCTCCTCCCATACCCGTCTGACCCCACCCATTCTGCCCAGGCTCCTCCCATACCCGTCTGACCCCACCCATTCTGCCCAGGCTCCTCCTATACCCCTCCTATTTGACCCCACCCAATCTGACTTGGCTCCTCCTATACCCCCTCCTCTCTGACTCCACCCATTCTGCCCAGGCTCCTCCCATACCCGTCTGACCCCACCCATTCTGCCCAGGCTCCTCCCATACCCGTCTGACCCCACCCATTCTGCCCAGGCTCCTCCTATACCCCTCCTATTTGACCCCACCCAATCTGACTTGGCTCCTCCCAAACCCCTCCTCTGCTGTCTGACCCCACCCATTCTGCCCAGGCTCCTCCCATACCAGTCTGACCCCACCCATTCTGCCCAGGCTCCTCCTATACCCCTCCTATTTGACCCCACCCACTCTGACTTGGCTCCTCCTAAACCCCTCCTCTGCTGTCTGACCCCACCCATTCTGCCCAGGCTCCTCCTATACCCCTCTTATTTGACCCCAATCTTACTAGGCTCCTCCTAAGCCCCTTCCCTGCTGTCTGACCCCACCCATTCTGCCCAGGCTCCTCCTATACCCCCTCCTCTCTGACTCCTCCCATTCTGCCCAGGCTCCTCCTATTTGACCCCACCCAATCTGACTAGGCTCCTCCTAAGCCCCTCCTCTCTGACTCCACCCATTCTGCCCAGGCTCCTCCTAAGCCCCTCCTCTGCTGTCTGACTCCACCCATTCTGCCCAGGCTCCTCCTATACCCCTCTTATTTGACCCCAATCTTACTAGGCTCCTCCTAAGCCCCTCCTCTGCTGTCTGACCCCACCCATTCTGCCCAGGCTCCTCCCATACCCGTCTGACCCCACCCATTCTGCCCAGGCTCCTCCTATACCCCTCCTATTTGACCCCACCCAATCTGACTTGGCTCCTCCTAAACCCCTCCTCTGCTGTCTGACCCCACCCATTCTGCCCAGGCTGCTCCTATTTGACCCCACCCAATCTGACTAGGCTCCTCCTAAGCCCCTCCTCTGCTGTCTGACCCCACCCATTCTGCCCAGGCTCCTCCTATACCGCCTCCTCTCTGACTCCACCCATTCTGCCCAGGCTCCTCCTATTTGACCCCACCCAGTCTGACTAGGCTCCTCCTAAGCCCCTCCTCTCTGACTCCACCCATTCTGCCCAGGCTCCTCCTAAGCCCCTCCTCTGCTGTCTGACCCAACCCATTCTGCCCAGGCTCCTCCTATTTGACCCCACCCATTCTGCCCAGGCTCCTCCTATACCGCCTCCTCTCTGACTCCACCCATTCTGCCCAGGCTCCTCCCATACCCGTCTGACTCCACCCATTCTGCCCAGGCTCCACTCATACCTGTCTGACCCCACCCATTCTGCCCAGGTTCTTCCTATACCCCCTCCTCTCTGACTCCACCCATTCTGCCCAGGCTCCTCCCATACCCGTCTGACCCCACCCATTCTGCCCAGGCTCCTCCTATACCCCTCCTATTTGACCCCACCCAATCTGACTTGGCTCCTCCTAAACCCCTCCTCTGCTGTCCCCACCCATTCTGCCCAGGCTCCTCCTATACCCCCTCCTCTCTGACTCCACCCATTCTGCCCAGGCTCCTCCTATTTGACCCCACCCAATCTGACTAGGCTCCTCCTAAGCCCCTCCTCTCTGACTCCACCCATTCTGCCCAGGCTCCTCCCATACCAGTCTGACCCCACCCATTCTGCCCAGGCTCCTCCTATACCCCTCCTATTTGACCCCACCCACTCTGACTAGGCTCCTCCTAAGCCCCTCCTCTCTGACTCCACCCATTCTGCCCAGGCTCCTCCTAAGCCCCTCCTCTGCTGTCTGACCCCACCCATTCTGCCCAGGCTCCTCCTATACCCCCCTCCTCTCTGACTCCACCCATTCTGCCCAGGCTCCTCCCATACCCGTCTGACCCCACCCATTCTGCCCAGGCTCCTCCCATACCCGTCTGACCCCACCCATTCTGCCCAGGCTCCTCCTATACCCCTCCTATTTGACCCCACCCAATCTGACTTGGCTCCTCCTATACCCCCTCCTCTCTGACTCCACCCATTCTGCCCAGGCTCCTCCCATACCCGTCTGACCCCACCCATTCTGCCCAGGCTCCTCCCATACCCGTCTGACCCCACCCATTCTGCCCAGGCTCCTCCTATACCCCTCCTATTTGACCCCACCCAATCTGACTTGGCTCCTCCCAAACCCCTCCTCTGCTGTCTGACCCCACCCATTCTGCCCAGGCTCCTCCCATACCAGTCTGACCCCACCCATTCTGCCCAGGCTCCTCCTATACCCCTCCTATTTGACCCCACCCACTCTGACTTGGCTCCTCCTAAACCCCTCCTCTGCTGTCTGACCCCACCCATTCTGCCCAGGCTCCTCCTATACCCCTCTTATTTGACCCCAATCTTACTAGGCTCCTCCTAAGCCCCTTCCCTGCTGTCTGACCCCACCCATTCTGCCCAGGCTCCTCCTATACCCCCTCCTCTCTGACTCCTCCCATTCTGCCCAGGCTCCTCCTATTTGACCCCACCCAATCTGACTAGGCTCCTCCTAAGCCCCTCCTCTCTGACTCCACCCATTCTGCCCAGGCTCCTCCTAAGCCCCTCCTCTGCTGTCTGACTCCACCCATTCTGCCCAGGCTCCTCCTATACCCCTCTTATTTGACCCCAATCTTACTAGGCTCCTCCTAAGCCCCTCCTCTGCTGTCTGACCCCACCCATTCTGCCCAGGCTCCTCCCATACCCGTCTGACCCCACCCATTCTGCCCAGGCTCCTCCTATACCCCTCCTATTTGACCCCACCCAATCTGACTTGGCTCCTCCTAAACCCCTCCTCTGCTGTCTGACCCCACCCATTCTGCCCAGGCTGCTCCTATTTGACCCCACCCAATCTGACTAGGCTCCTCCTAAGCCCCTCCTCTGCTGTCTGACCCCACCCATTCTGCCCAGGCTCCTCCTATACCGCCTCCTCTCTGACTCCACCCATTCTGCCCAGGCTCCTCCTATTTGACCCCACCCAGTCTGACTAGGCTCCTCCTAAGCCCCTCCTCTCTGACTCCACCCATTCTGCCCAGGCTCCTCCTAAGCCCCTCCTCTGCTGTCTGACCCAACCCATTCTGCCCAGGCTCCTCCTATTTGACCCCACCCATTCTGCCCAGGCTCCTCCTATACCGCCTCCTCTCTGACTCCACCCATTCTGCCCAGGCTCCTCCTAAGCCCCTCCTCTGCTGTCTGACCCAACCCATTCTGCCCAGGCTCCTCCTATACCCCCCTCTCTGACTCCACCCATTCTGCCCAGGCTCCACTCATACCTGTCTGACCCCACCCATTCTGCCCAGGCTCCTCCTCCTCCTATTTGACCCCACCCAATCTGACTAGGCTCCTCCTAAGCCCCTCCTCTGCTGTCTGACCCCACCCATTCTGCCCAGGCTCCTCCTATACCCCCTCCTCTCTGACTCCACCCATTCTGCCCAGGCTCCTCCTAAGCCCCTCCTCTCTGACCCCACCCAATCTGACTAGGCTCCTCCTATACCTCTCCGACCTCACCCCCTCTGCTCAGGCTCCTCCTATACCCCCTCCCCTATACCCTTCCTCTCTGACCCCACCCAATCTGACTAGGCTCCTCCTAAACCCCTCCTCTGCTGTCTGACCCCACCCATTGTGCCCAGGCTCCTCCTATACCCCCTCCTCTCTGACTACTCCCATTCTGCCCAGGCTCCTCCCATACCAGTCTGACCCCACCCATTCTGCCCAGGCTCCTCCTATACCCCCCTCCTCTCTGACTCCACCCATTCTGCCCAGGCTCCTCCCATACCCCTCTGACCCCACCCATTCTGCCCAGGCTCCTCCTATACCCCTCCTATTTGACCCCACCCAATCTGACTAGGCTCCTCCTAAGCCCCTCCTCTGCTGTCTGACCCCACCCATTCTGCCCAGGCTCCTCCTATACCCCCTCCTCTCTGACTCCACCCATTCTGCCCAGGCTCCTCCTAAGCCACTCCCCTGCTGTCTGACCCCACCCATTCTGCCCAGGCTCCTCCTAAGCCCCTCCTCTGCTGTCTGACCCCACCCATTCTGCCCACGTTCTTCCTATACCCCCTCCTCTCTGACTCCACCCATTCTGCCCAGGCTCCTCCCATACCCGTCTGACCCCACCCATTCTGCCCAGGCTCCTCCTATACCCCTCCTATTTGACCCCACCCAATCTGACTTGGCTCCTCCTAAACCCCTCCTCTGCTGTCTGACCCCACCCATTCTGCCCAGGCTCCTCCTATACCCCCTCCTCTCTGACTCCACCCATTCTGCCCAGGCTCCTCCTATACCCCCTCCTCTCTGACTCCACCCATTCTGCCCAGGCTCCTCCCATACCCGTCTGACCCCACCCATTCTGCCCAGGCTCCTCCCATACCCGTCTGACCCCACCCATTCTGCCCAGGCTCCTCCTATACCCCTCCTATTTGACCCCACCCAATCTGACTTGGCTCCTCCTATACCCCCTCCTCTCTGACTCCACCCATTCTGCCCAGGCTCCTCCCATACCCGTCTGACCCCACCCATTCTGCCCAGGCTCCTCCTATACCCCTCCTATTTGACCCCACCCACTCTGACTTGGCTCCTCCTAAACCCCTCCTCTGCTGTCTGACCCCACCCATTCTGCCCAGGCTCCTCCTATACCCCTCTTATTTGACCCCAATCTTACTAGGCTCCTCCTAAGCCCCTTCCCTGCTGTCTGACCCCACTCATTCTGCCCAGGCTCCTCCTATACCCCCTCCTCTCTGACTCCTCCCATTCTGCCCAGGCTCCTCCTATTTGACCCCACCCAATCTGACTAGGCTCCTCCTAAGCCCCTCCTCTCTGACTCCACCCATTCTGCCCAGGCTCCTCCTAAGCCCCTCCTCTGCTGTCTGACCCCACCCATTCTGTCCAGGCTCCTCCCATACCAGTCTGACCCCACCCAATCTGACTAGGCTCCTCCTAAGCCCTTCCTCTCTGACTCCACCCATTCTGCCCAGGCTCCTCCTAAGCCCCTCCTCTGCTGTCTGACTCCACCCATTCTGCCCAGGCTCCTCCTATACCCCTCTTATTTGACCCCAATCTTACTAGGCTCCTCCTAAGCCCCTCCTCTGCTGTCTGACCCCACCCATTGTGCCCGGGCTCCTCCTATACCCCTCCTCTCTGACCCCACCCATTCTGCTCAGGCTCCTCCTAAGCCCCTCCTCTGCTGTCTGACCCCACCCATTCTGCCCAGGTTCTTCCTATACCCCTTCCTCTCTGACTCCACCCATTCTGCTCAGGCTCCTCCCATACCCGTCTGACCCCACCCATTCTGCCCAGGCTCCTCCTATACCCCTCCTATTTGACCCCACCCAATCTGACTTGGCTCCTCCTAAACCCCTCCTCTGCTGTCTGACCCCACCCATTCTGCCCAGGCTCCTCCTTTACCCCCTCCTCTCTGACTCCACCCATTCTGCCCAGGCTCCTCCTATACCCCTTCTCTCTGACCCCACGCAATCTGACTAGGCTCCTCCTAAGCCCCTCCTCTGCTGTCTGACCCCACCCATTCTGCCCAGGCTCCTCCTATACCCCTCCTCTCTGAACCCACCCAATCTGACTAGGCTCCTCCTAAGCCCCTCCTCTGCTGTCTGGCCCCACCCAACCTTCCCAGGCTCCTACTATACCCCTTCTCTCTGACCCCACCCAATCTGACTAGGCTCCTCCTAAGCCCCTCCTCTGCTGTCTGACCCCACCCATTCTGCCCAGGCTCCTCTTAAGCCCCTCCTCTCTGACCCCACCCAATCTGACTAGGCTCCTCATAAGCCCCTTCCCTGCTGTCTGACCCCACCCATTCTGACTAGGCTCCTCCTAAGCCCCTCCTCTGCTGTCTGACCCCACCCATTCTGCCCAGGCTCCTCCTATACCCCCCTCCTCTCTGACTCCACCCAATCTGACTAGGCTCCTCCTAAGCCCCTCCTCTGCTGTCTGACCCCACCCATTCTGCCCAGGCTGCTCCTCTCTGACTCCACCCATTCTGCCCAGGCTCCTCCTAAGCCCCTCCTCTCTGACCCCACTCATTCTGCCCAGGCTCCTCCTATACCCTTCCTCTCTGACCCCACCCAATCTGACTAGGCTCCTCCTATACCCCTCCGACCTCACCCCCTCTGCTCAGGCTCCTCCTATACCCCCTCCCCTATACCCTTCCTCCCTGACCCCACCCAATCTGACTAGGCTCCTCCTAAACCCCTCCTCTGCTGTCTGACCCCACCCATTCTGCCCAGGCTCCTCCTATACCCCCTCCTCTCTGACTCCTCCCATTCTGCCCAGGCTCCTCCCATACCCATCTGACCCCACCCATTCTGCCCAGGCTCCTCCTATACCCCTCCTATTTGACCCCACCCAATCTGACTTGGCTCCTCCTATACCCCCTCCTCTCTGACTCCACCCATTCTGCCCAGGCTCCTCCCATACCCGTCTGACCCCACCCATTCTGCCCAGGCTCCTCCTATACCCCTCCTATTTGACCCCACCCACTCTGACTTGGCTCCTCCTAAACCCCTCCTCTGCTGTCTGACCCCACCCATCCTGCCCAGGCTCCTCCTATACCCCTCTTATTTGACCCCAATCTTACTAGGCTCCTCCTAAGCCCCTTCCCTGCTGTCTGACCCCACCCATTCTGCCCAGGCTCCTCCTATTTGACCCCACCCAATCTGACTAGGCTCCTCCTAAGCCCCTCCTCTCTGACTCCACCCATTCTGCCCAGGCTCCTCCTAAGCCCCTCCTCTGCTGTCTGACCCCACCCATTCTGCCCAGGCTCCTCCCATACCAGTCTGACCCCACCCATTCTGCCCAGGCTCCTCCTATACCCCCCTCCTCTCTGACTCCACCCATTCTGCCCAGGCTCCTCCCATACCCGTCTGACCCCACCCAATCTGACTAGGCTCCTCCTAAGCCCCTCCTCTCTGACCCCACCCAATCTGACTAGGCTCCTCCTAAGCCCCTCCTCTGCTGTCTGGCCCCACCCAACCTTCCCAGGCTCCTCCTATACCCCTTCTCTCTGACCCCACCCAATCTGACTATGCTCCTCCTAAGCCCCTCCTCTGCTGTCTGACCCCACCCATTCTGCCCAGGCTCCTCCCATACCCGTCTGACCCCACCCATTCTGCCCAGGCTCCTCCTATACCCCTCCTCTCTGAACCCACCCAATCTGACTAGGCTCCTCCTAAGCCCCTCCTCTGCTGTCTGGCCCCACCCAACCTTCCCAGGCTCCTCCTATACCCCTTCTCTCTGACCCCACCCATTCTGCCCAGGCTCCTCCCATACCCGTCTGACCCCACCCATTCTGCCCAGGCTCCTCCTAAGCCTCTCCTCTGCTGTCTGGGCCCAACCATTCTGCCCAGGCTGCTCCTATACCCCTCCTCTCTGACCCCACCCAATCTGACTAGGCTCCTCCTAAGCTCCTCCTCTGCTGTCTGACCCCACCCATTCTGCCCAGGCTGCTCCTAAGCCCCTCCTCTCTGACCCCACCCATTCTGCCCAGGCTCCTCCTAAGCCCCTCCTCTGCTGTCTGGGCCCAACCATTCTGCCCAGGCTCCTCCTATACCCCCTCCTCTCTGACTCCACCCACTCTGCCCAGGCTCCTCCTATACCCCCTCCTCTCTGACTCCACCCACTCTGCCCAGGCTCCTCCTATTTGACCCCACCCAATCTGACTAGGCTCCTCCTAAGCCCCTCCTCTCTGACTCCACCCATTCTGCCCAGGCTCCTCCCATACCTGTCTGACCCCACCCATTCTGCCCAGGCTCCTCCTATACCCCCTCCTCTCTGACTCCACCCATTCTGCCCAGGCTCCTCCTTTACCCCTCCTCTATGACCTTACCCATTCTGCCCAGGCTCCTCCTCCTCCTATTTGACCCCACCCAATCTGACTAGGCTCCTCCTAAGCCTCTCCTCTGCTGTCTGACCCCACCCATTCTGCCCAGGCTCCTCCTTTACCCCCTCCTCTCTGACCCCACTCATTCTGCCCAGGCTCCTCCTATACCCTTCCTCTCTGACCCCACCCAATCTGACTAGGCTCCTCCTATACCCCTCCGACCTCACCCCCTCTGCTCAGGCTCCTCCTATACCCCCTCCCCTATACCCTTCCTCTCTGACCCCACCCAATCTGACTAGGCTCCTCCTAAACCCCTCCTCTGCTGTCTGACCCCACCCATTGTGCCCAGGCTCCTCCTATACCCCCTCCTCTCTGACTACTCCCATTCTGCCCAGGCTCCTCCCATACCAGTCTGACCCCACCCATTCTGCCCAGGCTCCTCCTATACCCCCCTCCTCTCTGACTCCACCCATTCTGCCCAGGCTCCTCCCATACCCCTCTGACCCCACCCATTCTGCCCAGGCTCCTCCTATACCCCTCCTATTTGACCCCACCCAATCTGACTAGGCTCCTCCTAAGCCCCTCCTCTGCTGTCTGACCCCACCCATTCTGCCCAGGCTCCTCCTAAGCCCCTCCTCTTCTGTCTGACCCCACCCATTCTGCCCAGGCTCTTCCTATACCCCCTCCTCTCTGACTCCACCCATTCTGCCCAGGCTCCTCCCATACCCATCTGACCCCACCCATTCTGCCCAGGCTCCTCCTATACCCCTCCTATTTGACCCCACCCAATCTGACTTGGCTCCTCCTATACCCCCTCCTCTCTGACTCCACCCATTCTGCCCAGGCTCCTCCCATACCCGTCTGACCCCACCCATTCTGCCCAGGCTCCTCCTATACCCCTCCTATTTGACCCCACCCACTCTGACTTGGCTCCTCCTAAACCCCTCCTCTGCTGTCTGACCCCACCCATTCTGCCCAGGCTCCTCCTATACCCCCTCCTCTCTGACTCCACCCACTCTGCCCAGGCTCCTCCTATTTGACCCCACCCAATCTGACTAGGCTCCTCCTAAGCCCCTCCTCTCTGACTCCACCCATTCTGCCCAGGCTCCTCCCATACCAGTCTGACCCCACCCATTCTGCCCAGGCTCCTCCTATACCCCTCCTATTTGACCCCACCCACTCTGACTTAACTCCTCCTAAACCCCTCCTCTGCTGTCTGACCCCACCCATTCTGCCCAGGCTCCTCCTATACCGCCTCCTCTCTGACTCCACCCATTCTGCCCAGGCTCCTCCTATTTGACCCCACCCAATCTGACTAGGCTCCTCCTAAGCCCCTCCTCTCTGACTCCACCCATTCTGCCCAGGCTCCTCCTAAGCCCCTCCTCTGCTGTCTGACCCAACCCATTCTGCCCAGGCTCCTCCTATACCCCCTCTCTGACCCCACCCATTCTGCCCAGGCTCCTCCTATACCCCCTCCTCTCTGACTCCACCCATTCTGCCCAGGCTCCTCCTAAGCCCCTCCTCTGCTGTCTGACCCAACCCATTCTGCCCAGGCTCCTCCTATACCCCCTCTCTGACTCCACCCATTCTGCCCAGGCTCCTCCCATACCCGTCTGACCCCACCCATTCTGCCCAGGCTCCTCCCATACCCGTCTGACCCCACCCATTCTGCCCAGGCTCCTCCTATACCCCTCCTATTTGACCCCACCCACTCTGACTTGGCTCCTCCTAAACCCCTCCTCTGCTGTCTGACCCCACCCATTCTGCCCAGGCTCCTCCTATACCCCCCTCCGCTCTGACTCCACCCATTCTGCCCAGGCTCCTCCCATACCTGTCTGACCCCACCCATTCTGCCCAGGCTCCTCCTATACCGCCTTCTCTCTGACTCCACCCATTCTGCCCAGGCTCCTCCTAAGCCCCTCCTCTGCTGTCTGACCCAACCCATTCTGCCCAGGCTCCTCCTATACCCCCCTCTCTGACTCCACCCATTCTGCCCAGGCTCCACTCATACCTGTCTGACCCCACCCATTCTGCCCAGGCTCCTCCTCCTCCTATTTGACCCCACCCAATCTGACTAGGCTCCTCCTAAGCCCCTCCTCTGCTGTCTGACCCCACCCATTCTGCCCAGGCTCCTCCTATACCCCCTCCTCTCTGACTCCACCCATTCTGCCCAGGCTCCTCCTAAGCCCCTCCTCTCTGACCCCACCCAATCTGACTAGGCTCCTCCTATACCTCTCCGACCTCACCCCCTCTGCTCTGACTCCACCCATTCTGCCCAGGCTCCTCCCATACCTGTCTGACCCCACCCATTCTGCCCAGGCTCCTCCTATACCGCCTTCTCTCTGACTCCACCCATTCTGCCCAGGCTCCTCCTAAGCCCCTCCTCTGCTGTCTGACCCAACCCATTGTGCCCAGGCTCCTCCTATACCCCCTCCTCTCTGACTACTCCCATTCTGCCCAGGCTCCTCCTAAGCCCCTCCTCTCTGACCCCACCCAATCTGACTAGGCTCCTCCTATACCTCTCCGACCTCACCCCCTCCGCTCTGACTCCACCCATTCTGCCCAGGCTCCTCCCATACCTGTCTGACCCCACCCATTCTGCCCAGGCTCCTCCTATACCGCCTTCTCTCTGACTCCACCCATTCTGCCCAGGCTCCTCCTAAGCCCCTCCTCTGCTGTCTGACCCAACCCATTCTGCCCAGGCTCCTCCTATACCCCCCTCTCTGACTCCACCCATTCTGCCCAGGCTCCACTCATACCTGTCTGACCCCACCCATTCTGCCCAGGCTCCTCCTCCTCCTATTTGACCCCACCCAATCTGACTAGGCTCCTCCTAAGCCCCTCCTCTGCTGTCTGACCCCACCCATTCTGCCCAGGCTCCTCCTATACCCCCTCCTCTCTGACTCCACCCATTCTGCCCAGGCTCCTCCTAAGCCCCTCCTCTCTGACCCCACCCAATCTGACTAGGCTCCTCCTATACCTCTCCGACCTCACCCCCTCTGCTCAGGCTCCTCCTATACCCCCTCCCCTATACCCTTCCTCTCTGACCCCACCCAATCTGACTAGGCTCCTCCTAAACCCCTCCTCTGCTGTCTGACCCCACCCATTGTGCCCAGGCTCCTCCTATACCCCCTCCTCTCTGACTACTCCCATTCTGCCCAGGCTCCTCCCATACCAGTCTGACCCCACCCATTCTGCCCAGGCTCCTCATATACCCCCCTCCTCTCTGACTCCACCCATTCTGCCCAGGCTCATCCCATACCCCTCTGACCCCACCCATTCTGCCCAGGCTCCTCCTATACCCCTCCTATTTGACCCCACCCAATCTGACTAGGCTCCTCCTAAGCCCCTCCTCTGCTGTCTGACCCCACCCATTCTGCCCAGGCTCCTCCTATACCCCCTCCTCTCTGACTCCACCCATTCTGCCCAGGCTCCTCCTAAGCCACTCCCCTGCTGTCTGACCCCACCCATTCTGACTAGGCTCCTCCTAAGCCCCTCCTCTGCTGTCTGACCCCACCCATTCTGCCCAGGTTCTTCCTATACCCCCTCCTCTCTGACTCCACCCATTCTGCCCAGGCTCCTCCCATACCCGTCTGACCCCACCCATTCTGCCCAGGCTCCTCCTATACCCCTCCTATTTGACCCCACCCAATCTGACTTGGCTCCTCCTAAACCCCTCCTCTGCTGTCCCCACCCATTCTGCCCAGGCTCCTCCTATACCCCCTCCTCTCTGACTCCACCCATTCTGCCCAGGCTCCTCCTATTTGACCCCACCCAATCTGACTAGGCTCCTCCTAAGCCCCTCCTCTCTGACTCCACCCATTCTGCCCAGGCTCCTCCCATACCAGTCTGACCCCACCCATTCTGCCCAGGCTCCTCCTATACCCCTCCTATTTGACCCCACCCACTCTGACTAGGCTCCTCCTAAGCCCCTCCTCTCTGACTCCACCCATTCTGCCCAGGCTCCTCCTAAGCCCCTCCTCTGCTGTCTGACTCCACCCATTCTGCCCAGGCTCCTCCCATACCCGTCTGACCCCACCCATTCTGCCCAGGCTCCTCCTATACCCCTCCTATTTGACCCCACCCAATCTGACTTGGCTCCTCCCAAACCCCTCCTCTGCTGTCTGACCCCACCCATTCTGCCCAGGCTCCTCCCATACCAGTCTGACCCCACCCATTCTGCCCAGGCTCCTCCTATACCCCTCCTATTTGACCCCACCCACTCTGACTTGGCTCCTCCTAAACCCCTCCTCTGCTGTCTGACCCCACCCATTCTGCCCAGGCTCCTCCTATACCCCCTCCTCTCTGACTCCTCCCATTCTGCCCAGGCTCCTCCTATTTGACCCCACCCAATCTGACTAGGCTCCTCCTAAGCCCCTCCTCTCTGACTCCACCCATTCTGCCCAGGCTCCTCCTAAGCCCCTCCTCTGCTGTCTGACCCCACCCATTCTGCCCAGGCTCCTCCTATACCCCTCTTATTTGACCCCAATCTTACTAGGCTCCTCCTAAGCCCCTCCTCTGCTGTCTGACCCCACCCATTCTGCCCAGGCTCCTCCCATACCCCTCCTATTTGACCCCACCCAATCTGACTTGGCTCCTCCTAAACCCCTCCTCTGCTGTCTGACCCCACCCATTCTGCCCAGGCTGCTCCTATTTGACCCCACCCAATCTGACTAGGCTCCTCCTAAGCCCCTCCTCTGCTGTCTGACCCCACCCATTCTGCCCAGGCTCCTCCTATACCGCCTCCTCTCTGACTCCACCCATTCTGCCCAGGCTCCTCCTATTTGACCCCACCCAGTCTGACTAGGCTCCTCCTAAGCCCCTCCTCTCTGACTCCACCCATTCTGCCCAGGCTCCTCCTAAGCCCCTCCTCTGCTGTCTGACCCAACCCATTCTGCCCAGGCTCCTCCTATTTGACCCCACCCATTCTGCCCAGGCTCCTCCTATACCGCCTCCTCTCTGACTCCACCCATTCTGCCCAGGCTCCTCCTAAGCCCCTCCTCTGCTGTCTGACCCAACCCATTCTGCCCAGGCTCCTCCTATACCCCCCTCTCTGACTCCACCCATTCTGCCCAGGCTCCACTCATACCTGTCTGACCCCACCCATTCTGCCCAGGCTCCTCCTACACCCCTCCTATTTGACCCCACCCAATCTGACTTGGCTCCTCCTATACCGCCTCCTCTCTGACTCCACCCATTCTGCCCAGGCTCCTCCTATTTGACCCCACCCAGTCTGACTAGGCTCCTCCTAAGCCCCTCCTCTCTGACTCCACCCATTCTGCCCTGGCTCCTCCTAAGCCCCTCCTCTGCTGTCTGACCCAACCCATTCTGCCCAGGCTCCTCCTATTTGACCCCACCCAATCTGACTAGGCTCCTCCTAAGCCCCTCCTCTGCTGTCTGACCCCACCCATTCTGCCCAGGCTCCTCCTAAGCCCCTCCTCTGCTGTCTGACCCCACCCATTCTGCCCAGGCTCTTCCTATACCCCCTCCTCTCTGACTCCACCCATTCTGCCCAGGCTCCTCCCATACCCATCTGACCCCACCCATTCTGCCCAGGCTCCTCCTATACCCCTCCTATTTGACCCCACCCAATCTGACTAGGCTCCTCCTAAGCCCCTCCTCTGCTGTCTGACCCCACCCATTCTGCCCAGGCTCCTCCTAAGCCCCTCCTCTGCTGTCTGACCCCACCCAACCTGCCCAGGGTCCTCCTCCTACAGACAACACCCATTCTCTTTCTTTCACCTTTCTTTCCACACCTATTTTACTTACCGACCAATCTGCAATCCCTCTTTCGCTAGGCATGATTCCACTCTTACACAACACACAGACACATTTTACTTACCAATTTACTTACCTGGTGCCGAACCCAGGATTTGAACCCTGGTTGCCTGGATGGAAGGCAGGAACTTACCCACTGGACCACACTGGTTTCCATGTAAGTAGCTTATCAAATTGTCCTTATGTCATGGTCATCCTTTTAATGTGCAATGGAAGCCACAGGGAAGGACACCAAGGCCTGTATGTTGCTTATAGTTACTACTGCAATCCTCTAGACCACCAAGGAGCTATAGCTCAAAGGTAAGGCTTGTACCTTTGGTGGGGACAGCCCTCACAGGCCCGGGTTTGAATCGTGCCAGTGCTGTAGAAGTATCCCAAGGTGGGAAATTTTCAAACAGTGATTTTCTTTTTTTTTTTTTGCTAAGTGTTTTTCTGGTTTCCATGTAAGTAGCCTATCAAATTGTCCGTATGTCATGGTCATCCATTTAATGTGCAATGGAAGCCACAGGAAAGGACACCAAGGCCTGTATGTTGCTTATAGTTACTACTGCAATCCTCCAGACTACCAAGGAGCTATAGCTCAAAGGTAAGGCTTGTACCTTTGGTGGGGACAGCCCTCACAGGCCAGGGTTCGAATCCTGCCAGTGCTGTAGAAGTATCCCAAGGTGGGAAATTTTCAATCAGTGGTTTTCTTTTCTTTTTTTGTTGCTAAGTGTTTTTCTGGTTTCCATGTAAGTAGCCTATCAAATTGTCCTTATGTCATGGTCATCCATTTAATGTGCAATGGAAGCCACAGGAAAGGACACCAAGGCCTGTATGTTGCTTATAGTTACTACTGCAATCCTCCAGACTACCAAGGAACTATAGCTCAAAGGTAAGTCTTGTACCTTTGGTGGGGACATCCCTCACAGGCCAGGGTTCGAATCCTGCCAGTGCTGTAGAAGTATCCCAAGGTGGGAAATTTTCAAACAGTGATTTTCTTTTTTTTTTTTGTTGCTAAGTGTTTTTCTGGTTTCCATGTAAGTAGCCTATCAAATTGTCCTTATGTCATGGTCATCCATTTAATGTGCAATGGAAGCCACAGGAAAGGACACCAAGGCCTGTATGTTGCTTATAGTTACTACTGCAATCCTCCAGACCACCAAGGAGCTATAGCTCAAAGGTAAGGCTTGTACCTTTGGTGGGGACAGCCCTCACAGGCCAGGGTTCGAATCCTGCCAGTGCTGTAGAAGTATCCCAAGGTGGGAAATTTTCAAACAGTGATTTTCTTTTTTTTTTGTTGCTAAGTGTTTTTCTGGTTTCCATGTAAGTAGCCTATCAAATTGTCCTTATGTCATGGTCATCCATTTAATGTGCAATGGAAGCCACAGGAAAGGACACCAAGGCCTGTATGTTGCGTATAGTTACTACTGCATTCCTCTAGACCACCAAGGAGATAGCTCAAAGGTAAGGCTTGTACCTTTGGGGGGGATAGCCCTCACAGGCCAGGGTTCGAATCCTGCCAGTGCTGTAGAAGTATCCCAAGGTGGGAAATTTTCAAACAGTGTTTTTTTTTTTTGCTAGTGGTTTTTTTGGCAGGTGTCTCCCAACATTTCATATGTTTTCTCTCATGACCTTCTACCAACCGCCCTATTTCTCAAGTAGGTGCTAGGAACAAGGCCTTATCTTCCTTTATCAATGTCGTCATTCTTTGTCCTTTAAGTTTGGTGAATTGCAGAGTGCAATTGTGGTATTGGGGGTTATAACTGAGCACAAGAATGCGAGGATGGTGCTACACTTATTGTAAAATAGGTTGGTTGATGGTGATTTTTCATTTTAGTGTGAGCCACTCGCTCAAATCAGAGGTTTGGTGCCAGTGAGCTTGGATAGAAATAAAGGTCAAGTATGAGCTCTGGCTAATGAAATGATGGGTCGAGTTTGAGGCTAGCTAGAGTCCATTTATTAGGTGCAATAAGAAGTTGGAAAGATTGTTTCCTTTAAGAGACAGACAAGAGCAGAGTCAAGCCTTTGCTCTAGTAGATCTGCATCATGCCTGCTGCAGGATGTGAAGGAGTGGACCTCCACAGCCGTGCGTTGTGCCGGGCTGGGCTGCACTGGGCTGGGCTGGGCCTGCCCTGGCATCTTGGATTTATTCACCCACCTCCTTCCTTTGAAGAACGCTCACGAACGGCCACGAACGTCCTTGTTCTGTATACAGGCGGACAGCAGGCAATTTAGGACCCTGCTAAATGATGGTGATGTCCCCATGTGCTTCCTTCGAGTGGCAAAATCCTTTGTCTAAGGCAGGTGGGCGTTTTTAAAATTTGGTTGAAGACCATATGTTGGAGGCAGTATCACGGCACAAGCCGCCGACCGTCTCAGAAGAAAGTATGCATGGGAGGACATTATTTGCATAGGAGAGCCCTCTTCTCAGTCCCATTCTTAAGCTGCAGTGGCCATGAAGTGTTACTAGTGGGCAGCAGTATGAACAAAAGAGCACACTGAGGCTTTTCTTCTTCTTGCTGACATGATTCTTGGTCATTTTTGTCTTGCAGGGCCTAAGGAGTGAAGGACTACGATGACTGAGGGGATGAGGAATGGCTGGCCTGTATTTGTGGTGAAGGGGGAACATTTGGAAGGTAAACAGCAAGATGAAAGCGTCAAAGCATATATGTTTGCTGAGTGATTGAGTCTGTGTGTCACTTGTCTCTTTGTAGGGACATGTGAGAAAGGAACAGCAGCACCATAGACTTCAGGTGGGAGAGCAAGCAAGGATGAATATTTCCCTCAAATCCAAATACTTACAGCACCTCAAAGATGACAAGTGCGATATGATGTTCTGCAATTGCAAGGATTTGCCATGTGTGGTGCATAAATATGCATGGTTAGTGAGGTTTTTCCCAGAATGTGAGTATCGTTAGGCTGGCAAATGTCAGGCACTCCTTTGGGGGTATGAGGCCAAGAAAAAATTTGGGAAGTTTGCTACAGTCATCTGTAGGATCGAAAGACACTGGGGAATCGTTACAGAGGGAGCCAGGCTGCACAAAACGTGGTAACAGTTGGACAGAAATCTTTAGCAGGACTTTTGACTACCCCCAATGTGGGACCAGGACCGCAGTACCTCTCTGTCTCTGAAACGTATTTTGACCTCTGGGCACCACCATCTCAATGCCCCTCAAATGTTCCCTCCTGGAACCCCAGCTTTGGTAGTGCATCAACCAGGTTTCAATCATTTGAGTGACCACAAACACCCTTGCTATGTGCCTTCCATTTACATTCAGTCAGTAACCCAGCTGCTTCGTTCGCTATTGAATCTCAAGTGACAGTTGGATGCACATTGCAGGGGTATACAGGCATTTACCGTACTGTACAGCCCCTCTCAGTACAGTCAGACTACACTTCTTAAAATCATAAATACATGTTTTGTCCAACAGTAAGGCCGGGCCTTTCCTCTGTAGTTCATAGCCAACGTAAGGAGGAAAAAATAAGCTGAAGAGCATGCCAAAATTCTCTACAGACACTGCCAATCCTCACACTGCCTATTTGCATGCCGAGGTTATTCACTATGACCCACCAAACCAATTGGCAACAGTAGCCTCTCTCTGCCTCATTCGTATGCTCCGATGCCACCTTTATTTAGCAAATGTTAGTGCTCTAGGATTTCATAGCACGATTCGCTATAGCCTCTTTTTTCAACAGAAATGTCCTAAAGGTACCTATACCAATCTGCTGGGTGGGGAGGAGGGGGGCTGCTGCTGCTGGCAGTAAAATTTTGGGGCACCCCACCTGCAAAAATACATTCACATGCTCCTTGTTGTACCTTTCAATACCATAACTGCAGCAGAATCGTATGGTGACCCCTGTTGGTAACAGAAACTGTCAAACAGCTTTTTGCCACCCCCCCTCCCCCGTTGCCCCTAACCATTTGGGGTACACCCCATGAGGGAGGATCAGAGCAATAAAAAATAATGGTAGCCCCCCCAAAAAAGTACCTGGAAGGCATGCCATTCTGTGCACCTCATCGCTCTTCACGTTGCGCCTAAGCACCTTTTAATACTGCTCCCCGACTGCCCCCTCCCAACAGAAATCAGAAAGTATAGGGAGTGCATTAAAAAAGTTTTTGCAGTTCCCCACCATAAGTCAGGATCCTCCTCCATCTATGACCCCTTCCTAGGCCCTCAGACCCCACCCATTCTGCCAAGGCTCCTCCTATTTGACCACACCCAATCTGACTAGGCTCCTCCTTAACCCCTCCTCCGCTCTCTGACCCCACCCAATCTGACTAAGCTCCTCCTAAACCCCTCCTCTGCTGTCTGACCCTACCCATTCTGCCCAGGCTCCTCCTATACCCCCTCCTCTCTGACTCCTCCCATTCTGCCCAGGCTCCTCCTATTTGACCCCACCCAATCTGACTAGGCTCCTCCTAAGCCCCTCCTCTCTGACTCCACCCATTCTGCCCAGGCTCCTCCCATACCAGTCTGACCCCACCCATTCTGCCCAGGCTCCTCCTATACCCCTCCTATTTGACCCCACCCACTCTGACTTGGCTCCTCCTAAACCCCTCCTCTGCTGTCTGACCCCACCCATTCTGCCCAGGCTCCTCCTATACCCCCCTCCTCTCTGACTCCACCCATTCTGCCCAGGCTCCTCCCATACCTGTCTGACCCCACCCATTCTGCCCAGGCTCCTCCTATACCCCTCCTCTATGACCTTACCCATTCTGCCCAGGCTCCTCCTCCTCCTATTTGACCCCACCCAATCTGACTAGGCTCCTCCTAAGCCCCTCCTCTGCTGTCTGACCCCACCCATTCTGCCCAGGCTCCTCCTATACCGCCTCCTCTCTGACTCCACCCATTCTGCCCAGGCTCCTCCTATTTGACCCCACCCAATCTGACTAGGCTCCTCCTAAGCCCCTCCTCTCTGACTCCACCCATTCTGCCCAGGCTCCTCCTAAGCCCCTCCTCTGCTGTCTGACCCCACCCATTCTGCCCAGGCTCCTCCTATACCCCCCTCCTCTCTGACTCCACCCATTCTGCCCAGGCTCCTCCCATACCTGTCTGACCCCACCCATTCTGCCCAGGCTCCTCCTATACCCCCTCCTCTCTGACTCCACCCATTCTGCCCAGGCTCCTCCTATACCCCTCCTCTATGACCTTACCCATTCTGCCCAGGCTCCTCCTCCTCCTATTTGACCCCACCCAATCTGACTAGGCTCCTCCTAAGCCCCTCCTCTGCTGTCTGACCCCACCCATTCTGCCCAGGCTCCTCCTATACCCCCTCCTCTCTGACTCCACCCATTCTGCCCAGGCTCCTCCTAAGCCCCTCCTCTCTGACCCCACTCATTCTGCCCAGGCTCCTCCTATACCCTTCCTCTCTGACCCCACCCAATCTGACT
This sequence comes from Lissotriton vulgaris, assembly GCF_964263255.1. Taxonomy (NCBI): domain Eukaryota; kingdom Metazoa; phylum Chordata; class Amphibia; order Caudata; family Salamandridae; genus Lissotriton; species Lissotriton vulgaris. The sequence goes on from NC_141685.1 coordinate 1,485,233,212, forward strand.
AGGCTCCTCCTATACCCCTCCGACCTCACCCCCTCTGCTCAGGCTCCTCCTATACCCCCTCCCCTATACCCTTCCTCTCTGACCCCACCCAATCTGACTAGGCTCCTCCTATACCCCCTCCTTTCTGATTCCACCCATTCTGCCCAGGCTCCTCCTATTTGACCCCACCCAATCTGACTTGGCTCCTCCTAAACCCTTCCTCTGCTGTCTGACCCCACCCATTCTGCCCAGGCTCCTCCTATACCCCCTCCTCTCTGACTCCACCCATTCTGCCCAGGCTCCTCCCATACCCGTCTGACCCCACCCATTCTGCCCAGGCTCCTCCTATACCCCCTCCTATTTGACCCCACCCGCTCTGACTTGGCTCCTCCTAAACCCCTCTGCTGTCTGACCCCACCCATTCTGCCCAGGCTCCTCCTATACCCCCCTCCTCTCTGACTCCACCCATTCTGCCCAGGCTCCTCCCATACCCGTATGACCCCACCCATTCTGCCCAGGCTCCTCCTAAGCCCCTCCTCTGCTGTGTGACCCCACCCATTCTGCCCAAGCTCCTCCTATACCCCTCCTCTCTGAACCCACCCAATCTGACTAGGCTCCTCCTAAGCCCCTCCTCTGCTGTCTGACCCCATCCATTCTGCCCAGGCTCCTCCTATTTGACCCCACCCAATCTGACTAGGTTCCTCCTAAGCCCCTCCTCTGCTGTCTGGCCCCACGCATTCTGCCCAGGCTCCTCCTATACCCCCTCCTCTCTGACCCCACCCATTCTGCCCAGGCTCCTCCTAAGCCCCTCCTCTCTGACCCCACCCAATCTGACTAGGCTCCTCCTATACCCCCTCCTCTCTGACCCCACCCATTCTGCCCAGGCTCCTCCTAAGCCCCTCCTCTCTGACCCCACCCATTCTGCCCAGGCTCCTCCTAAGCCCCTCCTCTGCTGTCTGACCCCACCCATTCTGCCCAGGCTGCTCCTAAGCCCCTCCTCTCTGACCCCACCCATTCTGCCCAGGCTCCTCCTAAGCCCCTCCTCTGCTGTCTGGGCCCAACCATTCTGCCCAGGCTGCTCCTATACCCCTCCTCTCTGACCCCACCCAATCTGACTAGGCTCCTCCTAAGCCCCTCCTCTGCTGTCCGACCCCACCCATTCTGCCCAGGCTCCTCCTAAGCCCCTCCTCTCTGACCCCACCCATTCTGCCCAGGCTCCTCCTAAGCCCCTCCTCTGCTGTCTGACCCCACCCATTCTGCCCAGGCTGCTCCTAAGCCCCTCCTCTCTGACCCCACCCATTCTGCCCAGGCTCCTCCTAAGCCCCTCCTCTGCTGTCTGGGCCCAACCATTCTGCCCAGGCTGCTCCTATACCCCTCCTCTCTGACCCCACCCAATCTGACTAGGCTCCTCCTAAGCCCCTCCTCTGCTGTCTGACCCCACCCATTCTGCCCAGGCTCCTCCTATACCCCTCCTCTCTGACCCCACCCAATCTGACTAAGCTCCTCCTAAACCCCTCCTCTGCTGTCTGACCCCACCCATTCTGCCCAGGCTCCTCCTATACCCCCTCCTCTCTGACTCCACCCACTCTGCCCAGGCTCCTCCTATTTGACCCCACCCAATCTGACTAGGCTCCTCCTAAGCCCCTCCTCTCTGACTCCACCCATTCTGCCCAGGCTCCTCCCATACCAGTCTGACCCCACCCATTCTGCCCAGGCTCCTCCTATACCCCTCCTATTTGACCCCACCCACTCTGACTTGGCTCCTCCTAAACCCCTCCTCTGCTGTCTGACCCCACCCATTCTGCCCAGGCTCCTCCTATACCCCCCTCCTCTCTGACTCCACCCATTCTGCCCAGGCTCCTCCCATACCTGTCTGACCCCACCCATTCTACCCAGGCTCCTCCCATACCTGTCTGACCCCACCCATTCTGCCCAGGCTCCTCCTATACCCCTCCTCTATGACCTTACCCATTCTGCCCAGGCTCCTCCTCCTCCTATTTGACCCCACCCAATCTGACTAGGCTCCTCCTAAGCCCCTCCTCTGCTGTCTGACCCCACCCATTCTGCCCAGGCTCCTCCTATTTGACCCCACCCAATCTGACTAGGCTCCTCCTAAGCCCCTCCTCTCTGACTCCACCCATTCTGCCCAGGCTCCTCCTAAGCCCCTCCTCTGCTGTCTGACCCAACCCATTCTGCCCAGGCTCCTCCTATACCCCCTCTCTGACTCCACCCATTCTGCCCAGGCTCCTCCCATACCTGTCTGACCCCACCCATTCTGCCCAGGCTCCTCCTATACCCCCTCCTCTCTGACTCCACCCATTCTGCCCAGGCTCCTCCTATACCCCTCCTCTATGACCTTACCCATTCTGCCCAGGCTCCTCCTATACCCTTCCTCTCTGACCCCACCCAATCTGACTAGGCTCCTCCTAAGCCCCTCCTCTGCTGTCTGACCCCACCCATTCTGCACAGGCTCCTCCTATACCCCCTCCTCTCTGACTCCACCCATTCTGCCCAGGCTCCTCCTAAGCCCCTCCTCTCTGACCCCACTCATTCTGCCCAGGCTCCTCCTATACCCTTCCTCTCTGACCCCACCCAATCTGACTAGGCTCCTCCTATACCCCTCCGACCTCACCCCCTCTGCTCAGGCTCCTCCTATACCCCCTCCCCTATACCCTTCCTCTCTGACCCCACCCAATCTGACTAGGCTCCTCCTAAACCCCTCCTCTGCTGTCTGACCCCGCCCATTCTGCCCAGGCTCCTCCTATACCCCCTCCTCTCTGACTCCTCCCATTCTGCCCAGGCTCCTCCCATACCAGTCTGACCCCACCCATTCTGCCCAGGCTCCTCCTATACCCCCCTCCTCTCTGACTCCACCCATTCTGCCCAGGCTCCTCCCATACCCCTCTGACCCCACCCATTCTGCCCAGGCTCCTCCTATACCCCTCCTATTTGACCCCACCCAATCTGACTAGGCTCCTCCTAAGCCCCTCCTCTGCTGTCTGACCCCACCCATTCTGCCCAGGCTCCTCCTATACCCCCTCCTCTCTGACTCCACCCATTCTGCCCAGGCTCCTCCTAAGCCACTCCCCTGCTGTCTGACCCCACCCATTCTGCCCAGGCTCCTCCTAAGCCCCTCCTCTGCTGTCTGACCCCACCCATTCTGCCCAGGCTCCTCCTATACCCCCTCCTCTCTGACTCCACCCATTCTGCCCAGGCTCCTCCTATACCCCCCTCCTCTCTGACCCCACCCATTCTGCCCAGGCTCCTCCCATACCCGTCTGACCCCACCCATTCTGCCCAGGCTCCTCCTATACCCCTCCTATTTGACCCCACCCAATCTGACTTGGCTCCTCCTATACCCCCTCCTCTCTGACTCCACCCATTCTGCCCAGGCTCCTCCCATACCCGTCTGACCCCACCCATTCTGCCCAGGCTCCTCCTATTTGACCCCACCCACTCTGACTTGGCTCCTCCTAAACCCCTCCTCTGCTGTCTGACCCCACCCATTCTGCCCAGGCTCCTCCTATACCCCTCTTATTTGACCCCAATCTTAATAGGCTCCTCCTAAGCCCCTTCCCTGCTGTCTGACCCCACCCATTCTGCCCAGGCTCCTCCTATACCCCCTCCTCTCTGACTCCTCCCATTCTGCCCAGGCTCCTCCTATTTGACCCCACCCAATCTGACTAGGCTCCTCCTAAGCCCCTCCTCTCTGACTCCACCCATTCTGCCCAGGCTCCTCCTAAGCCCCTCCTCTGCTGTCTGACCCCACCCATTCTGCCCAGGCTCCTCCCATACCAGTCTGACCCCACCCATTCTGCCCAGGCTCCTCCCATACCCCCCTCCTCTCTGACTCCACCCATTCTGCCCAGGCTCCTCCCATACCCGTCTGACCCCACCCATTCTGCCCAGGCTCCTCCTATACCCCTTCTCTCTGACCCCACCCAATCTGACTAGGCTCCTCCTAAGCCCCTCCTCTGCTGTCTGGCCCCACCCAACCTTCCCAGGCTCCTCCTATACCCCTTCTCTCTGACCCCACCCAATCTGACTAGGCTCCTCCTAAGCCCCTCCTCTGCTGTCTGACCCCACCCATTCTGCCCAGGCTCCTCCCATACCCGTCTGACCCCACCCATTCTGCCCAGGCTCCTCCTATACCCCTCCTCTCTGAACCCACCCAATCTGACTAGGCTCCTCCTAAGCCCCTCCTCTGCTGTCTGGCCCCACCCAACCTTCCCAGGCTCCTCCTATACCCCTTCTCTCTGACCCCACCCAATCTGACTAGGCTCCTCCTAAGCCCCTCCTCTGCTGTCTGACCCCACCCATTCTGCCCAGGCTCCTCCCATACCCGTCTGACCCCACCCATTCTGCCCAGGCTCCTCCTAAGCCTCTCCTCTGCTGTCTGGGCCCAACCATTCTGCCCAGGCTGCTCCTATACCCCTCCTCTCTGAACCCACCCAATCTGACTAGGCTCCTCCTAAGCCCCTCCTCTGCTGTCTGACCCCACCCATTCTGCCCAGGCTCCTCCTAAGCCCCTCCTCTCTGACCCCACCCATTCTGCCCAGGCTCCTCCTAAGCCCCTCCTCTCTGACCCCACCCATTCTGCCCAGGCTGCTCCTAAGCCCCTCCTCTCTGACCCCACCCATTCTGCCCAGGCTCCTCCTAAGCCCCTCCTCTGCTGTCTGGGCCCAACCATTCTGCCCAGGCTGCTCCTATACCCCTCCTCTCTGACCCCACCCAATCTGACTAGGCTCCTCCTAAGCCCCTCCTCTGCTGTCTGACCCCACCCATTCTGCCCAGGCTCCTCCTATACCCCTCCTCTCTGACCCCACCCAATCTGACTAAGCTCCTCCTAAACACCTCCTCTGCTGTCTGACCCCACCCATTCTGCCCAGGCTCCTCCTATACCCCCTCCTCTCTGACTCCACCCACTCTGCCCAGGCTCCTCCTATTTGACCCCACCCAATCTGACTAGGCTCCTCCTAAGCCCCTCCTCTCTGACTCCACCCATTCTGCCCAGGCTCCTCCCATACCAGTCTGACCCCACCCATTCTGCCCAGGCTCCTCCTATACCCCTCCTATTTGACCCCACCCACTCTGACTTGGCTCCTCCTAAACCCCTCCTCTGCTGTCTGACCCCACCCATTCTGCCCAGGCTCCTCCTATACCCCCCTCCTCTCTGACTCCACCCATTCTGCCCAGGCTCCTCCCATACCTGTCTGACCCCACCCATTCGACCCAGGCTCCTCCCATACCTGTCTGACCCCACCCATTCTGCCCAGGCTCCTCCTATACCCCTCCTCTATGACCTTACCCATTCTGCCCAGGCTCCTCCTCCTCCTATTTGACCCCACCCAATCTGACTAGGCTCCTCCTAAGCCCCTCCTCTGCTGTCTGACCCCACCCATTCTGCCCAGGCTACTCCTATACCGCCTCCTCTCTGACTCCACCCATTCTGCCCAGGCTCCTCCTATTTGACCCCACCCAATCTGACTAGGCTCCTCCTAAGCCCCTCCTCTCTGACTCCACCCATTCTGCCCAGGCTCCTCCTAAGCCCCTCCTCTGCTGTCTGACCCAACCCATTCTGCCCAGGCTCCTCCTATACCCCCTCTCTGACTCCACCCATTCTGCCCAGGCTCCTCCCATACCTGTCTGACCCTACCCATTCTGCCCAGGCTCCTCCTATACCCCCTCCTCTCTGACTCCACCCATTCTGCCCAGGCTCCTCCTATACCCCTCCTCTATGACCTTACCCATTCTGCCCAGGCTCCTCCTCCTCCTATTTGACCCCACCCAATCTGACTAGGCTCCTCCTAAGCCCCTCCTCTGCTGTCTGACCCCACCCATTCTGCCCAGGCTCCTCCTATACCCCCTCCTCTCTGACTCCACCCATTCTGCCCAGGCTCCTCCTAAGCCCCTCCTCTCTGACCCCACTCATTCTGCCCAGGCTCCTCCTATACCCTTCCTCTCTGACCCCACCCAATCTGACTAGGCTCCTCCTATACCCCTCCGACCTCACCCCCTCTGCTCAGGCTCCTCCTATACCCCCTCCCCTATACCCTTCCTCTCTGACCCCACCCAATCTGACTAGGCTCCTCCTAAACCCCTCCTCTGCTGTCTGACCCCACCCATTCTGCCCAGGCTCCTCCTATACCCCCTCCTCTCTGACTCCTCCCATTCTGCCCAGGCTCCTCCCATACCAGTCTGACCCCACCCATTCTGCCCAGGCTCCTCCTATACCCCCCTCCTCTCTGACTCCACCCATTCTGCCCAGGCTCCTCCCATACCCCTCTGACCCCACCCATTCTGCCCAGGCTCCTCCTATACCCCTCCTATTTGACCCCACCCAATCTGACTAGGCTCCTCCTAAGCCCCTCCTCTGCTGTCTGACCCCACCCATTCTGCCCAGGCTCCTCCTATACCCCCTCCTCTCTGACTCCACCCATTCTGCCCAGGCTCCTCCTAAGCCACTCCCCTGCTGTCTGACCCCACCCATTCTGCCCAGGCTCCTCCTAAGCCCCTCCTCTGCTGTCTGACCCCACCCATTCTGCCCAGGTTCTTCCTATACCCCCTCCTCTCTGACTCCACCCATTCTGCCCAGGCTCCTCCCATACCCGTCTGACCCCACCCAATCTGACTTGGCTCCTCCTAAACCCCTCCTCTGCTGTCTGACCCCACCCATTCTGCCCAGGCTCCTCCTATACCCCCTCCTCTCTGACTCCACCCATTCTGCCCAGGCTCCTCCCATACCCGTCTGACCCCACCCATTCTGCCCAGGCTCCTCCCATACCCGTCTGACCCCACCCATTCTGCCCAGGCTCCTCCCATACCCGTCTGACCCCACCCATTCTGCCCAGGCTCCTCCTATACCCCTCCTATTTGACCCCACCCACTCTGACTTGGCTCCTCCTAAACCCCTCCTCTGCTGTCTGACCCCACCCATTCTGCCCAGGCTCCTCCTATACCCCTCTTATTTGACCCCAATCTTACTAGGCTCCTCCTAAGCCCCTTCCCTGCTGTCTGACCCCACCCATTCTGCCCAGGCTCCTCCTATACCCCCTCCTCTCTGACTCCTCCCATTCTGCCCAGGCTCCTCCTATTTGACCCCACCCAATCTGACTAGGCTCCTCCTAAGCCCCTCCTCTCTGACTCCACCCATTCTGCCCAGGCTCCTCCTAAGCCCCTCCTCTGCTGTCTGACCCCACCCATTCTGCCCAGGCTCCTCCCATACCAGTCTGACCCCACCCATTCTGCCCAGGCTCCTCCTATACCCCCCTCCTCTCTGACTCCACCCATTCTGCCCAGGCTCCTCCCATACCCGTCTGACCCCACCCATTCTGCCCAGGCTCCTCCTATACCCCTTCTCTCTGACCCCACCCAATCTGACTAGGCTCCTCCTAAGCCCCTCCTCCTCCGCTGTCTGGCCCCACCCAACCTTCCCAGGCTCCTCCTATACCCCTTCTCTCTGACCCCACCCAATCTGACTAGGCTCCTCCTAAGCCCCTCCTCTGCTGTCTGACCCCACCCATTCTGCCCAGGCTTCTCCCATACCCGTCTGACCCCACCCATTCTGCCCAGGCTCCTCCTATACCCCTCCTCTCTGAACCCACCCAATCTGACTAGGCTCCTCCTAAGCCCCTCCTCTACTGTCTGGCCCCACCCAACCTTCCCAGGCTCCTCCTATACCCCTTCTCTCTGACCCCACCCAATCTGACTAGGCTCCTCATAAGCCCCTCCTCTGCTGTCTGACCCCACCCATTCTGCCCAGGCTCCTCCCATACCCGTCTGACCCCACCCATTCTGCCCAGGCTCCTCCTATACCCCTCCTATTTGACCCCACCCAATCTGACTAGGCTCCTCCTAAGCCCTTCCTCTGCTGTCTGACCCCACCCATTCTGCCCAGGCTCCTCCTATACCCCCTCCTCTCTGACTCCACCCATTCTGCCCAGGCTCCTCCTAAGCCACTCCCCTGCTGTCTGACCCCACCCATTCTGCCCAGGCTCCTCCTAAGCCCCTCCTCTGCTGTCTGACCCCACCCATTCTGCCCAGGTTCTTCCTATACCCCCTCCTCTCTGACTCCACCCATTCTGCCCAGGCTCCTCCCATACCCGTCTGACCCCACCCATTCTGCCCAGGCTCCTCCTATACCCCTCCTATTTGACCCCACCCAATCTGACTTGGCTCCTCCTAAACCCCTCCTCTGCTGTCTGACCCCACCCATTCTGCCCAGGCTCCTCCTATACCCCCTCCTCTCTGACTCCACCCATTCTGCCCAGGCTCCTCCCATACCCGTCTGACCCCACCCATTCTGCCCAGGCTCCTCCCATACCTGTCTGACCCCACCCATTCTGCCCAGGCTCCTCCTATACCCCTCCTATTTGACCCCACCCAATCTGACTTGGCTCCTCCTATACCCCCTCCTCTCTGACTCCACCCATTCTGCCCAGGCTCCTCCCATACCCGTCTGACCCCACCCATTCTGCCCAGGCTCCTCCTATACCCCTCCTATTTGACCCCACCCACTCTGACTTGGCTCCTCCTAAACCCCTCCTCTGCTGTCTGACCCCACCCATTCTGCCCAGGCTCCTCCTATACCCCTCTTATTTGACCCCAATCTTACTAGGCTCCTCCTAAGCCCCTTCCCTGCTGTCTGACCCCACCCATTCTGCCCAGGCTCCTCCTATACCCCCTCCTCTCTGACTCCTCCCATTCTGCCCAGGCTCCTCCTATTTGACCCCACCCAATCTGACTAGGCTCCTCCTAAGCCCCTCCTTTCTGACTCCACCCATTCTGCCCAGGCTCCTCCTAAGCCCCTCCTCTGCTGTCTGACCCCACCCATTCTGCCCAGGCTCCTCCCATACCCGTCTGACCCCACCCATTCTGCCCAGGCTCCTCCTATACCCCCTCCTCTCTGACTCCACCCATTCTGCCCAGGCTCCTCCCATACCCGTCTGACCCCACCCATTCTGCCCAGGCTCCTCCTATACCCCTTCTCTCTGACCCCACCCAATCTGACTAGGCTCCTCCTAAGCCCCTCCTCTGCTGTCTGGCCCCACCCAACCTTCCCAGGCTCCTCCTATACCCCTTCTCTCTGACCCCACCCAATCTGACTAGGCTCCTCCTAAGCCCCTCCTCTGCTGTCTGACCCCACCCATTCTGCCCAGGCTCCTCCTAAGCCCCTCCTCTCTGACCCCACCCATTCTGCCGAGGCTCCTCCTAAGCCCCTCCTCTGCTGTCTGACCCCACCCATTCTGCCCAGGCTCCTCCTATACCCCTCCTATTTGACCCCAATCTGACTAGGCTCCTCCTAAGCCCCTCCTCTGCTGTCTGACCCCACCCATTCTGAGTAAGCTCCTCCTAAACCCCTCCTCTGCTGTCTGACCCCACCCATTCTGCCCAGGCTCCTCCTATACCCCCTCCTCTCTGACTCCACCCATTCTGCCCAGGCTCCTCCTATTTGACCCCACCCAATCTGACTAGGCTCCTCCTAAGCCCCTCCTCTCTGACTCCACCCATTCTTCCCAGGCTCCTCCCATACCAGTCTGACCCCACCCATTCTGCCCAGGCTCCTCCTATACCCCTCCTATTTGACCCCACCCATTCTGCCCAGGCTCCTCCTCCTCCTATTTGACCCCACCCAATCTGACTAGGCTCCTCCTAAGCCCCTCCTCTGCTGTCTGACCCCACCCATTCTGCCCAGGCTCCTCCTATACCGCCTCCTCTCTGACTCCACCCATTCTGCCCAGGCTCCTCCTATTTGACCCCACCCAATCTGACTAGGCTCCTTCTAAGCCCCTCCTCTCTGACTCCACCCATTCTGCCCAGGCTCCTCCTAAGCCCCTCCTCTGCTGTCTGACCCCACCCATTCTGCCCAGGCTCCTCCTATACCCCCCTCCTCTCTGACTCCACCCATTCTGCCCAGGCTCCTCCCATACCTGTCTGACCCCACCCATTCTGCCCAGGCTCCTCCTATACCCCCTCCTCTCTGACTCCACCCATTCTGCCCAGGCTCCTCCTATACCCCTCCTCTATGACCTTACCCATTCTGCCCAGGCTCCTCCTCCTCCTATTTGACCCCACCCAATCTGACTAGGCTCCTCCTAAGCCCCTCCTCTGCTGTCTGACCCCACCCATTCTGCCCAGGCTCCTCCTATACCCCCTCCTCTCTGACTCCACCCATTCTGCCCAGGCTCCTCCTAAGCCCCTCCTCTCTGACCCCACTCATTCTGCCCAGGCTCCTCCTATACCCTTCCTCTCTGACCCCACCCAATCTGACTAGGCTCCTCCTATACCCCTCCGACCTCACCCCCTCTGCTCAGGCTCCTCCTATACCCCCTCCCCTATACCCTTCCTCTCTGACCCCACCCAATCTGACTAGGCTCCTCCTATACCCCCTCCTTTCTGATTCCACCCATTCTGCCCAGGCTCCTCCTATTTGACCCCACCCAATCTGACTTGGCTCCTCCTAAACCCCTCCTCTGCTGTCTGACCCCACCCATTCTGCCGAGGCTCCTCCTATACCCCCTCCTCTCTGACTCCACCCATTCTGCCCAGGCTCCTCCCATACCCGTCTGACCCCACCCATTCTGCCCAGGCTCCTCCTATACCCCCTCCTATTTGACCCCACCCACTCTGACTTGGCTCCTCCTAAACCCCTCTGCTGTCTGACCCCACCCATTCTGCCCAGGCTCCTCCTATACCCCCCTCCTCTCTGACTCCACCCATTCTGCCCAGGCTCCTCCCATACCCGTATGACCCCACCCATTCTGCCCAGGCTCCTCCTAAGCCCCTCCTCTGCTGTCTGACCCCACCCATTCTGCCCAAGCTCCTCCTATACCCCTCCTCTCTGAACCCACCCAATCTGACTAGGCTCCTCCTAAGCCCCTCCTCTGCTGTCTGACCCCACCCATTCTGCCCAGGCTCCTCCTATTTGACCCCACCCAATCTGACTAGGTTCCTCCTAAGCCCCTCCTCTGCTGTCTGGCCCCACCCATTCTGCCCAGGCTCCTCCTATACCCCCTCCTCTCTGACCCCACCCATTCTGCCCAGGCTCCTCCTAAGCCCCTCCTCTCTGACCCCACCCAATCTGACTAGGCTCCTCCTATACCCCCTCCTCTCTGACCCCACCCATTCTGCCCAGGCTCCTCCTAAGCCCCTCCTCTCTGACCCCACCCATTCTGCCCAGGCTCCTCCTAAGCCCCTCCTCTGCTGTCTGACCCCACCCATTCTGCCCAGGCTGCTCCTAAGCCCCTCCTCTCTGACCCCACCCATTCTGCCCAGGCTCCTCCTAAGCCCCTCCTCTGCTGTCTGGGCCCAACCATTCTGCCCAGGCTGCTCCTATACCCCTCCTCTCTGACCCCACCCAATCTGACTAGGCTCCTCCTAAGCCCCACCTCTGCTGTCTGACCCCACCCATTCTGCCCAGGCTCCTCCTAAGCCCCTCCTCTCTGACCCCACCCATTCTGCCCAGGCTCCTCCTAAGCCCCTCCTCTGCTGTCTGACCCCACCCATTCTGCCCAGGCTGCTCCTAAGCCCCTCCTCTCTGACCCCACCCATTCTGCCCAGGCTCCTCCTAAGCCCCTCCTCTGCTGTCTGGGCCCAACCATTCTGCCCAGGCTGCTCCTATACCCCTCCTCTCTGACCCCACCCAATCTGACTAGGCTCCTCCTAAGCCCCTCCTCTGCTGTCTGACCCCACCCATTCTGCCCAGGCTCCTCCTATACCCCTCCTCTCTGACCCCACCCAATCTGACTAAGCTCCTCCTAAACCCCTCCTCTGCTGTCTGACCCCACCCATTCTGCCCAGGCTCCTCCTATACCCCCTCCTCTCTGACTCCACCCACTCTGCCCAGGCTCCTCCTATTTGACCCCACCCAATCTGACTAGGCTCCTCCTAAGCCCCTCCTCTCTGACTCCACCCATTCTGCCCAGGCTCCTCCCATACCAGTCTGACCCCACCCATTCTGCCCAGGCTCCTCCTATACCCCTCCTATTTGACCCCACCCACTCTGACTTGGCTCCTCCTAAACCCCTCCTCTGCTGTCTGACCCCACCCATTCTGCCCAGGCTCCTCCTATACCCCCCTCCTCTCTGACTCCACCCATTCTGCCCAGGCTCCTCCCATACCTGTCTGACCCCACCCATTCTACACAGGCTCCTCCCATACCTGTCTGACCCCACCCATTCTGCCCAGGCTCCTCCTATACCCCTCCTCTATGACCTTACCCATTCTGCCCAGGCTCCTCCTCCTCCTATTTGACCCCACCCAATCTGACTAGGCTCCTCCTAAGCCCCTCCTCTGCTGTCTGACCCCACCCATTCTGCCCAGGCTCCTCCTATACCGCCTCCTCTCTGACTCCACCCATTCTGCCCAGGCTCCTCCTATTTGACCCACCCAATCTGACTAGGCTCCTCCTAAGCCCCTCCTCTCTGACTCCACCCATTCTGCCCAGGCTCCTCCTAAGCCCCTCCTCTGCTGTCTGACCCAACCCATTCTGCCCAGGCTCCTCCTATACCCCCTCCTCTCTGACTCCACCCATTCTGCCCAGGCTCCTCCTATACCCCTCCTCTATGACCTTACCCATTCTGCCCAGGCTCCTCCTCCTCCTATTTGACCCCACCCAATCTGACTAGGCTCCTCCTAAGCCCCTCCTCTGCTGTCTGACCCCACCCATTCTGCCCAGGCTCCTCCTATACCCCCTCCTCTCTGACTCCACCCATTCTGCCCAGGCTCCTCCTAAGCCCCTCCTCTCTGACCCCACTCATTCTGCCCAGGCTCCTCCTATACCCTTCCTCTCTGACCCCACCCAATCTGACTAGGCTCCTCCTATACCCCTCCAACCTCACCCCCTCTGCTCAGGCTCCTCCTATACCCCCTCCCCTATACCCTTCCTCTCTGACCCCACCCAATCTGACTAGGCTCCTCCTAAACCCCTCCTCTGCTGTCTGACCCCACCCATTCTGCCCAGGCTCCTCCTATACCCCCTCCTCTCTGACTCCTCCCATTCTGCCCAGGCTCCTCCCATACCAGTCTGACCCCACCCATTCTGCCCAGGCTCCTCCTATACCCCCCTCCTCTCTGACTCCACCCATTCTGCCCAGGATCCTCCCATACCCCTCTGACCCCACCCATTCTGCCCAGGCTCCTCCTATACCCCTCCTATTTGACCCCATCCAATCTGACTAGGCTCCTCCTAAGCCCCTCCTCTGCTGTCTCACCCCACCCATTCTGCCCAGGCTCCTCCTATACCCCCTCCTCTCTGACTCCACCCATTCTGCCCAGGCTCCTCCTAAGCCACTCCCCTGCTGTCTGACCCCACCCATTCTGCCCAGGCTCCTCCTAAGCCCCTCCTCTGCTGTCTGACCCCACCCATTCTGCCCAGGTTCTTCCTATACCCCCTCCTCTCTGACTCCACCCATTCTGCCCAGGCTCCTCCCATACCCGTCTGACCCCACCCATTCTGCCCAGGCTCCTCCTATACCCCTCCTATTTGACCCCACCCAATCTGACTTGGCTCCTCCTAAACCCCTCCTCTGCTGTCTGACCCCACCCATTCTGCCCAGGCTCCTCCTATACCCCCTCCTCTCTGACTCCACCCATTCTGCCCAGGCTCCTCCCATACCCGTCTGACCCCACCCATTCTGCCCAGGCTCCTCCCATACCCGTCTGACCCCACCCATTCTGCCCAGGCTCCTCCTATACCCCTCCTATTTGACCCCACCCAATTTGACTTGGCTCCTCCTATACCCCCTCCTCTCTGACTCCACCCATTCTGCCCAGGCTCCTCCCATACCCGTCTGACCCCACCCATTCTGCCCAGGCTCCTCCTATACCCCTCCTATTTGACCCCACCCACTCTGACTTGGCTCCTCCTAAACCCCTCCTCTGCTGTCTGACCCCACCCATTCTGCCCAGGCTCCTCCTATACCCCTCTTATTTGACCCCAATCTTACTAGGCTCCTCCTAAGCCCCTTCCCTGCTGTCTGACCCCACCCATTCTGCCCAGGCTCCTCCTATACCCCCTCCTCTCTGACTCCTCCCATTCTGCCCAGGCTCCTCCTATTTGACCCCACCCAATCTGACTAGGCTCCTCCTAAGCCCCTCCTCTCTGACTCCACCCATTCTGCCCAGGCTCCTCCTAAGCCCCTCCTCTGCTGTCTGACCCCACCCATTCTGCCCAGGCTCCTCCCATACCAGTCTGACCCCACCCATTCTGCCCAGGCTCCTCCCATACCCGTCTGACCCCACCCATTCTGCCCAGGCTCCTCCTATACCCCTTCTCTCTGACCCCACCCAATCTGACTATGCTCCTCCTAAGCCCCTCCTCTGCTGTCTGGCCCCACCCAACCTTCCCAGGCTCCTCCTATACCCCTTCTCTCTGACCCCACCCAATCTGACTAGGCTCCTCCTAAGCCCCTCCTCTGCTGTCTGACCCCACCCATTCTGCCCAGGCTCCTCCCATACCCGTCTGACCCCACCCATTCTGCCCAGGCTCCTCCTATACCCCTCCTCTCTGAACCCACCCAATCTGACTAGGCTCCTCCTAAGCCCCTCCTCTGCTGTCTGGCCCCACCCAACCTTCCCAGGCTCCTCCTATACCCCTTCTCTCTGACCCCACCCAATCTGACTAGGCTCCTCCTAAGCCCCTCCTCTGCTGTCTGACCCCACCCATTCTGCCCAGGCTCCTCCCATACCCGTCTGACCCCACCCATTCTGCCCAGGCACCTCCTAAGTCCCTCCTCTGCTGTCTGGGCCCAACCATTCTGCCCAGGCTGCTCCTATACCCCTCCTCTTTGACCCCACCCAATCTGACTAGGCTCCTCCTAAGCCCCTCCTCTGCTGTCTGACCCCACCCATACTGCCCAGGCTCCTCCTAAGCCCCTCCTCTCTGACCCCACCCATTCTGCCCAGGCTCCTCCTAAGCCCCTCCTCTGCTGTCTGACCCCACCCATTCTGCCCAGGCTGCTCCTAAGCCCCTCCTCTCTGACCCCACCCATTCTGCCCAGGCTCCTCCTAAGCCCCTCCTCTGCTGTCTGGGCCCAACCATTCTGCCCAGGCTGCTCCTATACCCCTCCTCTCTGACCCCACCCAATCTGACTAGGCTCCTCCTAAGCCCCTCCTCTGCTGTCTGACCCCACCCATTCTGCCCAGGCTCCTCCTATACCCCTCCTCTCTGACCCCACCCAATCTGACTAAGCTCCTCCTAAACCCCTCCTCTGCTGTCTGACCCCACCCATTCTGCCCAGGCTCCTCCCATACCCGTCTGACCCCACCCATTCTGCCCAGGCTCCTCCTAAGCCTCTCCTCTGCTGTCTGGGCCCAACCATTCTGCCCAGGCTGCTCCTATACCCCTCCTCTCTGACCCCACCCAATCTGACTAGGCTCCTCCTAAGCCCCTCCTCTGCTGTCTGACCCCACCAATTCTGCCCAGGCTCCTCCTAAGCCCCTCCTCTCTGACCCCACCCATTCTGCCCAGGCTCCTCCTAAGCCCCTCCTCTCTGACCCCACCCATTCTGCCCAGGCTGCTCCTAAGCCCCTCCTCTCTGACCCCACCCATTCTGCCCAGGCTCCTCCTAAGCCCCTCCTCTGCTGTATGGGCCCAACCATTCTGCCCAGGCTGCTCCTATACCCCTCCTCTCTGACCCCACCCAATCTGACTAGGCTCCTCCTAAGCCCCTCCTCTGCTGTCTGACCCCACCCATTCTGCCCAGGCTCCTCCTATACCCCTCCTCTCTGACCCCACCCAATCTGACTAAGCTCCTCCTAAACCCCTCCTCTGCTGTCTGACCCCACCCATTCTGCCCAGGCTCCTCCTATACCCCCTCCTCTCTGACTCCACCCACTCTGCCCAGGCTCCTCCTATTTGACCCCACCCAATCTGACTAGGCTCCTCCTAAGCCCCTCCTCTCTGACTCCACCCATTCTGCCCAGGCTCCTCCCATACCAGTCTGACCCCACCCATTCTGCCCAGGCTCCTCCTATACCCCTCCTATTTGACCCCACCCACTCTGACTTGGCTCCTCCTAAACCCCTCCTCTGCTGTCTGACCCCACCCATTCTGCCCAGGCTCCTCCTATACCCCCCTCCTCTCTGACTCCACCCATTCTGCCCAGGCTCCTCCCATACCTGTCTGACCCCACCCATTCTACCCAGGCTCCTCCCATACCTGTCTGACCCCACCCATTCTGCCCAGGCTCCTCCTATACCCCTCCTCTATGACCTTACCCATTCTGCCCAGGCTCCTCCTCCTCCTATTTGACCCCACCCAATCTGACTAGGCTCCTCCTAAGCCCCTCCTCTGCTGTCTGACCCCACCCATTCTGCCCAGGCTCCTCCTATACCGCCTCCTCTCTGACTCCACCCATTCTGCCCAGGCTCCTCCTATTTGACCCACCCAATCTGACTAGGCTCCTCCTAAGCCCCTCCTCTCTGACTCCACCCATTCTGCCCAGGCTCCTCCTAAGCCCCTCCTCTGCTGTCTGACCCAACCCATTCTGCCCAGGCTCCTCCTATACCCCCCTCTCTGACTCCACCCATTCTGCCCAGGCTCCTCCCATACCTGTCTGACCCCACCCATTCTGCCCAGGCTCCTCCTATACCCCCTCCTCTCTGACTCCACCCATTCTGCCCAGGCTCCTCCTATACCCCTCCTCTATGACCTTACCCATTCTGCCCAGGCTCCTCCTCCTCCTATTTGACCCCACCCAATCTGACTAGGCTCCTCCTAAGCCCCTCCTCTGCTGTCTGACCCCACCCATTCTGCCCAGGCTCCTCCTATACCCCCTCCTCTCTGACTCCACCCATTCTGCCCAGGCTCCTCCTAAGCCCCTCCTCTCCGACCCCACTCATTCTGCCCAGGCTCCTCCTATACCCTTCCTCTCTGACCCCACCCAATCTGACTAGGCTCCTCCTATACCCCTCCGACCTCACCCCCTCTGCTCAGGCTCCTCCTATACCCCCTCCCCTATACCCTTCCTCTCTGACCCCACCCAATCTGACTAGGCTCCTCCTAAACCCCTCCTCTGCTGTCTGACCCCACCCATTCTGCCCAGGCTCCTCCTATACCCCCTCCTCTCTGACTCCTCCCATTCTGCCCAGGCTCCTCCCATACCAGTCTGACCCCACCCATTCTGCCCAGGCTCCTCCTATACCCCCCTCCTCTCTGACTCCACCCATTCTGCCCAGGCTCCTCCCATACCCCTCTGACCCCACCCATTCTGCCCAGGCTCCTCCTATACCCCTCCTATTTGACCCCACCCAATCTGACTAGGCTCCTCCTAAGCCCCTCCTCTGCTGTCTGACCCCACCCATTCTGCCCAGGCTCCTCCTATACCCCCTCCTCTCTGACTCCACCCATTCTGCCCAGGCTCCTCCTAAGCCACTCCCCTGCTATCTGACCCCACCCATTCTGCCCAGGCTCCTCCTAAGCCCCTCCTCTGCTGTCTGACCCCACCCATTCTGCCCAGGTTCTTCCTATACCCCCTCCTCTCTGACTCCACCCATTCTGCCCAGGCTCCTCCCATACCTGTCTGACCCCACCCATTCTGCCCAGGCTCCTCCTATACCCCTCCTATTTGACCCCACCCAATCTGACTTGGCTCCTCCTAAACCCCTCCTCTGCTGTCTGACCCCACCCATTCTGCCCAGGCTCCTCCTATACCCCCTGCTCTCTGACTCCACCCATTCTGCCCAGGCTCCTCCCATACCCGTCTGACCCCACCCATTCTGCCCAGGCTCCTCCCATACCCGTCTGACCCCACCCATTCTGCCCAGGCTCCTCCTATACCCCTCCTATTTGACCCCACCCAATCTGACTTGGCTCCTCCTATACCCCCTCCTCTCTGACCCC
Source organism: Lissotriton vulgaris (assembly GCF_964263255.1). NCBI lineage: Eukaryota > Metazoa > Chordata > Amphibia > Caudata > Salamandridae > Lissotriton > Lissotriton vulgaris. The sequence goes on from NC_141685.1 coordinate 1,485,251,033, forward strand.
ACCCATTCTGCCCAGGCTCCTCCCATACCCGTCTGACCCCACCCATTCTGCCCAGGCTCCTCCTATACCCCTCCTATTTGACCCCACCCACTCTGACTTGGCTCCTCCTAAACCCCTCCTCTGCTGTCTGACCCCACCCATTCTGCCCAGGCTCCTCCTATACCCCTCTTATTTGACCCCAATCTTACTAGGCTCCTCCTAAGCCCCTTCCCTGCTGTCTGACCCCACCCATTCTGCCCAGGCTCCTCCTATACCCCCTCCTCTCTGACTCCTCCCATTCTGCCCAGGCTCCTCCTATTTGACCCCACCCAATCTGACTAGGCTCCTCCTAAGCCCCTCCTCTCTGACTCCACCCATTCTGCCCAGGCTCCTCCTAAGCCCCTCCTCTGCTGTCTGACCCCACCCATTCTGCCCAGGCTCCTCCCATACCAGTCTGACCCCACCCATTCTGCCCAGGCTCCTCCTATACCCCCCTCCTCTCTGACTCCACCCATTCTGCCCAGGCTCCTCCCATACCCGTCTGACCCCACCCATTCTGCCCAGGCTCCTCCTATACCCCTTCTCTCTGACCCCACCCAATCTGACTAGGCTCCTCCTAAGCCCCTCCTCTGCTGTCTGGCCCCACCCAACCTTCCCAGGCTCCTCCTATAGCCCTTCTCTCTGACCCCACCCAATCTGACTAGGCTCCTCCTAAGCCCCTCCTCTGCTGTCTGACCCCACCCATTCTGCCCAGGCTCCTCCCATACCCGTCTGACCCCACCCATTCTGCCCAGGCTCCTCCTATACCCCTCCTCTCTGAACCCACCCAATCTGACTAGGCTCCTCCTAAGCCCCTCCTCTGCTGTCTGGCCCCACCCAACCTTCCCAGGCTCCTCCTATACCCCTTCTCTCTGACCCCACCCAATCTGACTAGGCTCCTCCTAAGCCCCTCCTCTGCTGTCTGACCCCACCCATTCTGCCCAGGCTCCTCCCATACCCGTCTGACCCCACCCATTCTGCCCAGGCTCCTCCTAAGCCCCTCCTCTGCTGTCTGGGCCCAACCATTCTGCCCAGGCTGCTCCTATACCCCTCCTCTCTGACCCCACCCAATCTGACTAGGCTCCTCCTAAGCTCCTCCTCTGCTGTCTGACCCCACCCATTCTGCCCAGGCTCCTCCTAAGCCCCTCCTCTCTGACCCCACCCATTCTGCCCAGGCTCCTCCTAAGCCCCTCCTCTGCTGTCTGACCCCACCCATTCTGCCCAGGCTGCAACTAAGCCCCTCCTCTCTGACCCCACCCATTCTGCCCAGGCTCCTCCTAAGCCCCTCCTCTGCTGTCTGGGCCCAACCATTCTGCCCAGGCTGCTCCTATACCCCTCCTCTCTGACCCCACCCAATCTGACTAGGCTCCTCCTAAGCCCCTCCTCTGCTGTCTGACCCCACCCATTCTGCCCAGGCTCCTCCTATACCCCTCCTCTCTGACCCCACCCAATCTGACTAAGCTCCTCCTAAACCCCTCCTCTGCTGTCTGACCCCACCCATTCTGCCCAGGCTCCTCCTATACCCCCTCCTCTCTGACTCCACCCACTCTGCCCAGGCTCCTCCTATTTGACCCCACCCAACCTGACTAGGCTCCTCCTAAGCCCCTCCTCTCTGACTCCACCCATTCTGCCCAGGCTCCTCCCATACCAGTCTGACCCCACCCATTCTGCCCAGGCTCCTCCTATACCCCTCCTATTTGACCCCACCCACTCTGACTTGGCTCCTCCTAAACCCCTCCTCTGCTGTCTGACCCCACCCATTCTGCCCAGGCTCCTCCTATACCCCCCTCCGCTCTGACTCCACCCATTCTGCCCAGGCTCCTCCCATACCTGTCTGACCCCACCCATTCTACCCAGGCTCCTCCCATACCTGTCTGACCCCACCCATTCTGCCCAGGCTCCTCCTATACCCCTCCTCTATGACCTTACCCATTCTGCCCAGGCTCCTCCTCCTCCTATTTGACCCCACCCAATCTGACTAGGCTCCTCCTAAGCCCCTCCTCTGCTGTCTGACCCCACCCATTCTGCCCAGGCTCCTCCTATACCGCCTCCTCTCTGACTCCACCCATTCTGCCCAGGCTCCTCCTATTTGACCCCACCCAATCTGACTAGGCTCCTCCTAAGCCCCTCCTCTCTGACTCCACCCATTCTGCCCAGGCTCCTCCTAAGCCCCTCCTCTGCTGTCTGACCCAACCCATTCTGCCCAGGCTCCTCCTATACCCCCCTCTCTGACTCCACCCATTCTGCCCAGGCTCCTCCCATACCTGTCTGACCCCACCCATTCTGCCCAGGCTCCTCCTATACCCCCTCCTCTCTGACTCCACCCATTCTGCCCAGGCTCCTCCTATACCCCTCCTCTATGACCTTACCCATTCTGCCCAGGCTCCTCCTCCTCCTCCTCCTATTTGACCCCACCCAATCTGACTAGGCTCCTCCTAAGCCCCTCCTCTGCTGTCTGACCCCACCCATTCTGCCCAGGCTCCTCCTATACCCCCTCCTCTCTGACTCCACCCATTCTGCCCAGGCTCCTCCTAAGCCCCTCCTCTCTGACCCCACTCATTCTGCCCAGGCTCCTCCTATACCCTTCCTCTCTGACCCCACCCAATCTGACCAGGCTCCTCCTATACCCCTCCGACCTCACCCCCTCTGCTCAGGCTCCTCCTATACCCCCTCCCCTATACCCTTCCTCTCTGACCCCACCCAATCTGACTAGGCTCCTCCTAAACCCCTCCTCTGCTGTCTGACCCCACCCATTCTGCCCAGGCTCCTCCTATACCCCCTCCTCTCTGACTACTCCCATTCAGCCCAGGCTCCTCCCATACCAGTCTGACCCCACCCATTCTGCCCAGGCTCCTCCTATACCCCCCTCCTCTCTGACTCCACCCATTCTGCCCAGGCTCCTCCCATACCCCTCTGACCCCACCCATTCTGCCCAGGCTCCTCCTATACCCCTCCTATTTGACCCCACCCAATCTGACTAGGCTCCTCCTAAGCCCCTCCTCTGCTGTCTGACCCCACCCATTCTGCCCAGGCTCCTCCTATACCCCCTCCTCTCTGACTCTACCCATTCCGCCCAGGCTCCTCCTAAGCCACTCCCTTGCTGTCTGACCCCACCCATTCTGCCCAGGCTCCTCCTAAGCCCCTCCTCTGCTGTCTGACCCCACCCATTCTGCCCAGGTTCTTCCTTTACGCCCTCCTCTCTGACTCCACCCATTCTGCCCAGGCTCCTCCCATACCCGTCTGACCCCACCCATTCTGCCCAGGCTCCTCCTATACCCCTCCTATTTGACCCCACCCAATCTGACTTGGCTCCTCCTATACCCCCTCCTCTCTGACTCCACCCATTCTGCCCAGGCTCCTCCCATACCCGTCTGACCCCACCCATTCTGCCCAGGCTCCTCCTATACCCCTCCTATTTGACCCCACCCACTCTGACTTGGCTCCTCCTAAACCCCTCCTCTGCTGTCTGACCCCACCCATTCTGCCCAGGCTCCTCCTATACCCCTCTTATTTGACCCCAATCTTACTAGGCTCCTCCTAAGCCCCTTCCCTGCTGTCTGACCCCACCCATTCTGCCCAGGCTCCTCCTATACCCCCTCCTCTCTGACTCCTCCCATTCTGCCCAGGCTCCTCCTATTTGACCCCACCCAATCTGACTAGGCTCCTCCTAAGCCCCTCCTCTCTGACTCCACCCATTCTGCCCAGGCTCCTCCTAAGCCCCTCCTCTGCTGTCTGACCCCACCCATTCTGCCCAGGCTCCTCCCATACCAGTCTGACCCCACCCATTCTGCCCAGGCTCCTCCTATACCCCCCTCCTCTCTGACTCCACCCATTCTGCCCAGGCTCCTCCCATACCAGTCTGACCCCACCCATTCTGCCCAGGCTCCTCCTATACCCCCCTCCTCTCTGACTCCACCCATTCTGCCCAGGCTCCTCCCATACCCGTCTGACCCCACCCATTCTGCCCAGGCTCCTCCTATACCCCTTCTCTCTGACCCCACCCAATCTGACTAGGCTCCTCCTAAGCCCCTCCTCTGCTGTCTGACCCCACCCATTCTGCCCAGGCTCCTCCTATACCCCTCTTATTTGACCCCAATCTTACTAGGCTCCTCCTAAGCCCCTCCTCTGCTGTCTGACCCCACCCATTGTGCCCGGGCTCCTCCTATACCCCTCCTCTCTGACCCCACCCATTCTGCCCAGGCTCCTCCTAAGCCACTCCCCTGCTGTCTGACCCCACCCATTCTGCCCAGGCTCCTCCCATACCCGTCTGACCCCACCCATTCTGCCCAGGCTCCTCCTATACCCCTCCTATTTGACCCCACCCAATCTGACTAGGCTCCTCCTAAGCCCCTCCTCTGCTGTCTGACCCCACCCATTCTGCCCAGGCTCCTCCTAAGCCCCTCCTCTCTGACCCCACCCATTCTGCCCAGGCTCCTCCTAAGCCCCTCCTCTGCTGTCTGACCCCACCCATTCTGCCCAGGCTCCTCCTATACCCCTCCTATTTGACCCCAATCTGACTAGGCTCCTCCTAAGCCCCTCCTCTGCTGTCTGACCCCACCCATTCTGAGTAAGCTCCTCCTAAACCCCTCCTCTGCTGTCTGACCCCACCCATTCTGCCCAGGCTCCTCCTATACCCCCTCCTCTCTGACTCCACCCATTCTGCCCAGGCTCCTCCTATTTGACCCCACCCAATCTGACTAGGCTCCTCCTAAGCCCCTCCTCTCTGACTCCACCCATTCTGCCCAGGCTCCTCCCATACCAGTCTGACCCCACCCATTCTGCCCAGGCTCCTCCTATACCCCTCCTATTTGACCCCACCCACTCTGACTTGGCTCCTCCTAAACCCCTCCTCTGCTGTCTGACCCCACCCATTCTGCCCAGGCTCCTCCTATACCCCCCTCCTCTCTGACTCCACCCATTCTGCCCAGGCTCCTCCCATACCTGTCTGACCCCACCCATTCTGCCCAGGCTCCTCCTATACCCCTCCTCTATGACCTTACCCATTCTGCCCAGGCTCCTCCTCCTCCTATTTGACCCCACCCAATCTGACTAGGCTCCTCCTAAGCCCCTCCTCTGCTGTCTGACCCCACCCATTCTGCCCAGGCTCCTCCTATACCGCCTCCTCTCTGACTCCACCCATTCTGCCCAGGCTCCTCCTATTTGACCCCACCCAATCTGACTAGGCTCCTCCTAAGCCCCTCCTCTCTGACTCCACCCATTCTGCCCAGGCTCCTCCTAAGCCCCTCCTCTGCTGTCTGACCCCACCCATTCTGCCCAGGCTCCTCCTATACCCCCCTCCTCTCTGACTCCACCCATTCTGCCCAGGCTCCTCCCATACCTGTCTGACCCCACCCATTCTGCCCAGGCTCCTCCTATACCCCCTCCTCTCTGACTCCACCCATTCTGCCCAGGCTCCTCCTATACCCCTCCTCTATGACCTTACCCATTCTGCCCAGGCTCCTCCTCCTCCTATTTGACCCCACCCAATCTGACTAGGCTCCTCCTAAGCCCCTCCTCTGCTGTCTGACCCCACCCATTCTGCCCAGGCTCCTCCTATACCCCCTCCTCTCTGACTCCACCCATTCTGCCCAGGCTCCTCCTAAGCCCCTCCTCTCTGACCCCACTCATTCTGCCCAGGCTCCTCCTATACCCTTCCTCTCTGACCCCACCCAATCTGACTAGGCTCCTCCTATACCCCTCCGACCTCACCCCCTCTGCTCAGGCTCCTCCTATACCCCCTCCCCTATACCCTTCCTCTCTGACCCCACCCAATCTGACTAGGCTCCTCCTATACCCCCTCCTTTCTGATTCCACCCATTCTGCCCAGGCTCCTCCTATTTGACCCCACCCAATCTAACTTGGCTCCTCCTAAACCCCTCCTCTGCTGTCTGACCCCACCCATTCTGCCCAGGCTCCTCCTATACCCCCTCCTCTCTGACTCCACCCATTCTGCCCAGGCTCCTCCCATACCCGTCTGACCCCACCCATTCTGCCCAGGCTCCTCCTATACCCCCTCCTATTTGACCCCACCCACTCTGACTTGGCTCCTCCTAAACCCCTCTGCTGTCTGACCCCACCCATTCTGCCCAGGCTCCTCCTATACCCCCCTCCTCTCTGACTCCACCCATTCTGCCCAGGCTCCTCCCATACCCGTATGACCCCACCCATTCTGCCCAGGCTCCTCCTAAGCCCCTCCTCTGCTGTCTGACCCCACCCATTCTGCCCAAGCTCCTCCTATACCCCTCCTCTCTGAACCCACCCAATCTGACTAGGCTCCTCCTAAGCCCCTCCTCTGCTGTCTGACCCCACCCATTCTGCCCAGGCTCCTCCTATTTGACCCCACCCAATCTGACTAGGTTCCTCCTAAGCCCCTCCTCTGCTGTCTGGCCCCACCCATTCTGCCCAGGCTCCTCCTATACCCCCTCCTCTCTGACCCCACCCATTCTGCCCAGGCTCCTCCTAAGCCCCTCCTCTCTGACCCCACCCAATCTGACTAGGCTCCTCCTATACCCCCTCCTCTCTGACCCCACCCATTCTGCCCAGGCTCCTCCTAAGCCCCTCCTCTCTGACCCCACCCATTCTGCCCAGGCTCCTCCTAAGCCCCTCCTCTGCTGTCTGACCCCACCCATTCTGCCCAGGCTGCTCCTAAGCCCCTCCTCTCTAACCCCACCCATTCTGCCCAGGCTCCTCCTAAGCCCCTCCTCTGCTGTCTGGGCCCAACCATTCTGCCCAGGCTGCTCCTATACCCCTCCTCTCTGACCCCACCCAATCTGACTAGGCTCCTCCTAAGCCCCTCCTCTGCTGTCTGACCCCACCCATTCTGCCCAGGCTCCTCCTAAGCCCCTCCTCTCTGACCCCACCCATTCTGCCCAGGCTCCTCCTAAGCCCCTCCTCTGCTGTCTGACCCCACCCATTCTGCCCAGGCTGCTCCTAAGCCCCTCCTCTCTGACCCCACCCATTCTGCCCAGGCTCCTCCTAAGCCCCTCCTCTGCTGTCTGGGCCCAACCATTCTGCCCAGGCTGCTCCTATACCCCTCCTCTCTGACCCCACCCAATCTGACTAGGCTCCTCCTAAGCCCCTCCTCTGCTGTCTGACCCCACCCATTCTGCCCAGGCTCCTCCTATACCCCTCCTCTCTGACCCCACCCAATCTGACTAAGCTCCTCCTAAACCCCTCCTCTGCTGTCTGACCCCACCCATTCTGCCCAGGCTCCTCCTATACCCCCTCCTCTCTGACTCCACCCACTCTGCCCAGGCTCCTCCTATTTGACCCCACCCAATCTGACTAGGCTCCTCCTAAGCCCCTCCTCTCTGACTCCACCCATTCTGCCCAGACTCCTCCCATACCAGTCTGACCCCACCCATTCTGCCCAGGCTCCTCCTATACCCCTCCTATTTGACCCCACCCACTCTGACTTGGCTCCTCCTAAACCCCTCCTCTGCTGTCTGACCCCACCCATTCTGCCCAGGCTCCTCCTATACCCCCCTCCTCTCTGACTCCACCCATTCTGCCCAGGCTCCTCCCATACCTGTCTGACCCCACCCATTCTACCCAGGCTCCTCCCATACCTGTCTGACCCCACCCATTCTGCCCAGGCTCCTCCTATACCCCTCCTCTATGACCTTACCCATTCTGCCCAGGCTCCTCCTCCTCCTATTTGACCCCACCCAATCTGACTAGGCTCCTCCTAAGCCCCTCCTCTGCTGTCTGACCCCACCCATTCTGCCCAGGCTCCTCCTATACCGCCTCCTCTCTGACTCCACCCATTCTGCCCAGGCTCCTCCTATTTGACCCACCCAATCTGACTAGGCTCCTCCTAAGCCCCTCCTCTCTGACTCCACCCATTCTGCCCAGGCTCCTCCTAAGCCCCTCCTCTGCTGTCTGACCCAACCCATTCTGCCCAGGCTCCTCCTATACCCCCCTCTCTGACTCCACCCATTCTGCCCAGGCTCCTCCCATACCTGTCTGACCCCACCCATTCTGCCCAGGCTCCTCCTATACCCCCTCCTCTCTGACTCCACCCATTCTGCCCAGGCTCCTCCTTTACCCCTCCTCTATGACCTTACCCATTCTGCCCAGGCTCCTCCTCCTCCTATTTGACCCCACCCAATCTGACTAGGCTCCTCCTAAGCCCCTCCTCTGCTGTCTGACCCCACCCATTCTGCCCAGGCTCCTCCTATACCCCCTCCTCTCTGACTCCACCCATTCTGCCCAGGCTCCTCCTAAGCCCCTCCTCTCTGACCCCACTCATTCTGCCCAGGCTCCTCCTATACCCTTCCTCTCTGACCCCACCCAATCTGACTAGGCTCCTCCTATACCCCTCCGACCTCACCCCCTCTGCTCAGGCTCCTCCTATACCCCCTCCCCTATACCCTTCCTCTCTGACCCCACCCAATCTGACTAGGCTCCTCCTAAACCCCTCCTCTGCTGTCTGACCCCACCCATTCTGCCCAGGCTCCTCCTATACCCCCTCCTCTCTGACTCCTCCCATTCTGCCCAGGCTCCTCCCATACCAGTCTGACCCCACCCATTCTGCCCAGGCTCCTCCTATACCCCCCTCCTCTCTGACTCCACCCATTCTGCCCAGGCTCCTCCCATACCCCTCTGACCCCACCCATTCTGCCCAGGCTCCTCCTTTACCCCTCCTATTTGACCCCACCCAATCTGACTAGGCTCCTCCTAAGCCCCTCCTCTGCTGTCTGACCCCACCCATTCTGCCCAGGCTCCTCCTATACCCCCTCCTCTCTGACTCCACCCATTCTGCCCAGGCTCCTCCTAAGCCACTCCCCTGCTGTCTGACCCCACCCATTCTGCCCAGGCTCCTCCTAAGCCCCTCCTCTGCTGTCTGACCCCACCCATTCTGCCCAGGTTCTTCCTATACCCCCTCCTCTCTGACTCCACCCATTCTGCCCAGGCTCCTCCCATACCCGTCTGACCCCACCCATTCTGCCCAGGCTCCTCCTATACCCCTCCTATTTGACCCCACCCAATCTGACTTGGCTCCTCCTAAACCCCTCCTCTGCTGTCTGACCCCACCCATTCTGCCCAGGCTCCTCCTATACCCCCTCCTCTCTGACTCCACTCATTCTGCCCAGGCTCCTCCCATACCCGTCTGACCCCACCCATTCTGCCCAGGCTCCTCCCATACCCGTCTGACCCCACCCATTCTGCCCAGGCTCCTCCTATACCCCTCCTATTTGACCCCACCCAATTTGACTTGGCTCCTCCTATACCCCCTCCTCTCTGACTCCACCCATTCTGCCAAGGCTCCTCCCATACCCGTCTGACCCCACCCATTCTGCCCAGGCTCCTCCTATACCCCTCCTATTTGACCCCACCCACTCTGACTTGGCTCCTCCTAAACCCCTCCTCTGCTGTCTGACCCCACCCATTCTGCCCAGGCTCCTCCTATACCCCTCTTATTTGACCCCAATCTTACTAGGCTCCTCCTAAGCCCCTTCCCTGCTGTCTGACCCCACCCATTCTGCCCAGGCTCCTCCTATACCCCCTCCTCTCTGACTCCTCCCATTCTGCCCAGGCTCCTCCTATTTGACCCCACCCAATCTGACTAGGCTCCTCCTAAGCCCCTCCTCTCTGACTCCACCCATTCTGCCCAGGCTCCTCCTAAGCCCCTCCTCTGCTGTCTGACCCCACCCATTCTGCCCAGGCTCCTCCCATACCAGTCTGACCCCACCCATTCTGCCCAGGCTCCTCCCATACCCGTCTGACCCCACCCATTCTGCCCAGGCTCCTCCTATACCCCTTCTCTCTGACCCCACCCAATCTGACTAGGCTCCTCCTAAGCCCCTCCTCTGCTGTCTGGCCCCACCCAACCTTCCCAGGCTCCTCCTATACCCCTTCTCTCTGACCCCACCCAATCTGACTAGGCTCCTCCTAAGCCCCTCCTCTGCTGTCTGACCCCACCCATTCTGCCCAGGCTCCTCCCATACCCGTCTGACCCCACCCATTCTGCCCAGGCTCCTCCTATACCCCTCCTCTCTGAACCCACCCAATCTGACTAGGCTCCTCCTAAGCCCCTCCTCTGCTGTCTGGCCCCACCCAACCTTCCCAGGCTCCTCCTATACCCCTTCTCTCTGACCCCACCCAATCTGACTAGGCTCCTCCTAAGCCCCTCCTCTGCTGTCTGACCCCACCCATTCTGCCCAGGCTCCTCCTAAGCCCCTCCTCTGCTGTCTGGGCCCAACCATTCTGCCCAGGCTGCTCCTATACCCCTCCTCTCTGACCCCACCCAATCTGACTAGGCTCCTCCTAAGCCCCTCCTCTGCTGTCTGACCCCACCCATTCTGCCCAGGCTCCTCCTAAGCCCCTCCTCTCTGACCCCACCCATTCTGCCCAGGCTCCTCCTAAGCCCCTCCTCTGCTGTCTGACCCCACCCATTCTGCCCAGGCTGCTCCTAAGCCCCTCCTCTCTGACCCCACCCATTCTGCCCAGGCTCCTCCTAAGCCCCTCCTCTGCTGTCTGGGCCCAACCATTCTGCCCAGGCTGCTCCTATACCCCTCCTCTCTGACCCCACCCAATCTGACTAGGCTCCTCCTAAGCCCCTCCTCTGCTGTCTGACCCCACCCATTCTGCCCAGGCTCCTCCTATACCCCTCCTCTCTGACCCCACCCAATCTGACTAAGCTCCTCCTAAACCCCTCCTCTGCTGTCTGACCCCACCCATTCTGCCCAGGCTCCTCCTATACCCCCTCCTCTCTGACTCCACCCACTCTGCCCAGGCTCCTCCTATTTGACCCCACCCAATCTGACTAGGCTCCTCCTAAGCCCCTCCTCTCTGACTCCACCCATTCTGCCCAGGCTCCTCCCATACCAGTCTGACCCCACCCATTCTGCCCAGGCTCCTCCTATACCCCTCCTATTTGACCCCACCCACTCTGACTTGGCTCCTCCTAAACCCCTCCTCTGCTGTCTGACCTCACCCATTCTGCCCAGGCTCCTCCTATACCCCCTCCTCTCTGACCCCACCCATTCTACCCAGGCTCCTCCCATACCTGTCTGACCCCACCCATTCTGCCCAGGCTCCTCCTATACCCCTCCTCTATGACCTTACCCATTCTGCCCAGGCTCCTCCTCCTCCTATTTGACCCCACCCAATCTGACTAGGCTCCTCCTAAGCCCCTCCTCTGCTGTCTGACCCCACCCATTCTGCCCAGGCTCCTCCTATACCGCCTCCTCTCTGACTCCACCCATTCTGCCCAGGCTCCTCCTATTTGACCCACCCAATCTGACTAGGCTCCTCCTAAGCCCCTCCTCTCTGACTCCACCCATTCTGCCCAGGCTCCTCCTAAGCCCCTCCTCTGCTGTCTGACCCAACCCATTCTGCCCAGGCTCCTCCTATACCCCCCTCTCTGACTCCACCCATTCTGCCCAGGCTCCTCCCATACCTGTCTGACCCCACCCATTCTGCCCAGGCTCCTCCTATACCCCCTCCTCTCTGACTCCACCCATTCTGCCCAGGCTCCTCCTATACCCCTCCTCTATGACCTTACCCATTCTGCCCAGGCTCCTCCTCCTCCTATTTGACCCCACCCAATCTGACTAGGCTCCTCCTAAGCCCCTCCTCTGCTGTCTGACCCCACCCATTCTGCCCAGGCTCCTCCTATACCCCCTCCTCTCTGACTCCACCCATTCTGCCCAGGCTCCTCCTAAGCCCCTCCTCTGCTGTCTGACCCCACTCATTCTGCCCAGGCTCCTCCTATACCCTTCCTCTCTGACCCCACCCAATCTGACTAGGCTCCTCCTATACCCCTCCGACCTCACCCCCTCTGCTCAGGCTCCTCCTATACCCCCTCCCCTATACCCTTCCTCTCTGACCCCACCCAATCTGACTAGGCTCCTCCTAAACCCCTCCTCTGCTGTCTGACCCCACCCATTCTGCCCAGGCTCCTCCTATACCCCCTCCTCTCTGACTCCTCCCATTCTGCCCAGGCTCCTCCCATACCAGTCTGACCCCACCCATTCTGCCCAGGCTCCTCCTATACCCCCCTCCTCTCTGACTCCACCCATTCTGCCCAGGCTCCTCCCATACCCCTCCGACCCCACCCATTCTGCCCAGGCTCCTCCTATACCCCTCCTATTTGACCCCACCCAATCTGACTAGGCTCCTCCTAAGCCCCTCCTCTGCTGTCTGACCCCACCCATTCTGCCCAGGCTCCTCCTATACCCCCTCCTCTCTGACTCCACCCATTCTGCCCAGGCTCCTCCTAAGCCACTCCCCTGCTGTCTGACCCCACCCATTCTGCCCAGGCTCCTCCTAAGCCCCTCCTCTGCTGTCTGACCCCACCCATTCTGCCCAGGTTCTTCCTATACCCCCTCCTCTCTGACTCCACCCATTCTGCCCAGGCTCCTCCCATACCCGTCTGACCCCACCCATTCTGCCCAGGCTCCTCCTATACCCCTCCTATTTGACCCCACCCAATCTGACTTGGCTCCTCCTAAACCCCTCCTCTGCTGTCTGACCCCACCCATTCTGCCCAGGCTCCTCCTATACCCCCTCCTCTCTGACTCCACCCATTCTGCCCAGGCTCCTCCCATACCCGTCTGACCCCACCCATTCTGCCCAGGCTCCTCCCATACCCGTCTGACCCCACCCATTCTGCCCAGGCTCCTCCTATACCCCTCCTATTTGACCCCACCCAATTTGACTTGGCTCCTCCTATACCCCCTCCTCTCTGACTCCACCCATTCTGCCCAGGCTCCTCCCATACCCGTCTGACCCCACCCATTCTGCCCAGGCTCCTCCTATACCCCTCCTATTTGACCCCACCCACTCTGACTTGGCTCCTCCTAAACCCCTCCTCTGCTGTCTGACCCCACCCATTCTGCCCAGGCTCCTCCTATACCCCTCTTATTTGACCCCAATCTTACTAGGCTCCTCCTAAGCCCCTTCCCTGCTGTCTGACCCCACCCATTCTGCCCAGGCTCCTCCTATACCCCCTCCTCTCTGACTCCTCCCATTCTGCCCAGGCTCCTCCTATTTGACCCCACCCAATCTGACTAGGCTCCTCCTAAGCCCCTCCTCTCTGACTCCACCCATTCTGCCCAGGCTCCTCCTAAGCCCCTCCTCTGCTGTCTGACCCCACCCATTCTGCCCAGGCTCCTCCCATACCAGTCTGACCCCACCCATTCTGCCCAGGCTCCTCCTAAGCCCCTCCTCTGCTGTCTGACCCCACCCATTCTGCCCAGGCTCCTCCCATACCCGTCTGACCCCACCCATTCTGCCCAGGCTCCTCCTATACCCCTCCTCTCTGAACCCACCCAATCTGACTAGGCTCCTCCTAAGCCCCTCCTCTGCTGTCTGGCCCCACCCAACCTTCCCAGGCTCCTCCTATACCCCTTCTCTCTGACCCCACCCAATCTGACTAGGCTCCTCCTAAGCCCCTCCTCTGCTGTCTGACCCCACCCATTCTGCCCAGGCTCCTCCCATACCCGTCTGACCCCACCCATTCTGCCCAGGCTCCTCCTAAGCCCCTCCTCTGCTGTCTGGGCCCAACCATTCTGCCCAGGCTGCTCCTATACCCCTCCTCTCTGACCCCACCCAATCTGACTAGGCTCCTCCTAAGCCCCTCCTCTGCTGTCTGACCCCACCCATTCTGCCCAGGCTCCTCCTAAGCCCCTCCTCTCTGACCCCACCCATTCTGCCCAGGCTCTTCCTAAGCCCCTCCTCTGCTGTCTGACCCCACCCATTCTGCCCAGGCTGCTCCTAAGCCCCTCCTCTCTGACCCCACCCATTCTGCCCAGGCTCCTCCTAAGCCCCTCCTCTGCTGTCTGGGCCCAACCATTCTGCCCAGGCTGCTCCTATACCCCTCCTCTCTGACCCCACCCAATCTGACTAGGCTCCTCCTAAGCCCCTCCTCTGCTGTCTGACCCCACCCATTCTGCCCAGGCTCCTCCTATACCCCTCCTCTCTGACCCCACCCAATCTGACTAAGCTCCTCCTAAACCCCTCCTCTGCTGTCTGACCCCACCCATTCTGCCCAGGCTCCTCCTATACCCCCTCCTCTCTGACTCCACCCACTCTGCCCAGGCTCCTCCTATTTGACCCCACCCAATCTGACTAGGCTCCTCCTAAGCCCCTCCTCTCTGACTCCACCCATTCTGCCCAGGCTCCTCCCATACCAGTCTGACCCCACCCATTCTGCCCGGGCTCCTCCTATACCCCTCCTATTTGACCCCACCCACTCTGACTTGGCTCCTCCTAAACCCCTCCTCTGCTGTCTGACCCCACCCATTCTGCCCAGGCTCCTCCTATACCCCCCTCCTCTCTGACTCCACCCATTCTGCCCAGGCTCCTCCCATACCTGTCTGACCCCACCCATTCTACCCAGGCTCCTCCCAAACCTGTCTGACCCCACCCATTCTGCCCAGGCTCCTCCTATACCCCTCCTCTATGACCTCACCCATTCTGCCCAGGCTCCTCCTCCTCCTATTTGACCCCACCCAATCTGACTAGGCTCCTCCTAAGCCCCTCCTCTGCTGTCTGACCCCACCCATTCTGCCCAGGCTCCTCCTATACCGCCTCCTCTCTGACTCCACCCATTCTGCCCAGGCTCCTCCTATTTGACCCACCCAATCTGACTAGGCTCCTCCTAAGCCCCTCCTCTCTGACTCCACCCATTCTGCCCAGGCTCCTCCTAAGCCCCTCCTCTGCTGTCTGACCCAACCCATTCTGCCCAGGCTCCTCCTATACCCCCCTCTCTGACTCCACCCATTCTGCCCAGGCTCCTCCCATACCTGTCTGACCCCACCCATTCTGCCCAGGCTCCTCCTATACCCCCTCCTCTCTGACTCCACCCATTCTGCCCAGGCTCCTCCTATACCCCTCCTCTATGACCTTACCCATTCTGCCCAGGCTCCTCCTCCTCCTATTTGACCCCACCCAATCTGACTAGGCTCCTCCTAAGCCCCTCCTCTGCTGTCTGACCCCACCCATTCTGCCCAGGCTCCTCCTATACCCCCTCCTCTCTGACTCCACCCATTCTGCCCAGGCTCCTCCTAAGCCCCTCCTCTCTGACCCCACTCATTCTGCCCAGGCTCCTCCTATACCCTTCCTCTCTGACCCCACCCAATCTGACTAGGCTCCTCCTATACCCCTCCGACCTCACCCCCTCTGCTCAGGCTCCTCCTATACCCCCTCCCCTATACCCTTCCTCTCTGACCCCACCCAATCTGACTAGGCTCCTCCTAAACCCCTCCTCTGCTGTCTGACCCCACCCATTCTGCCCAGGCTCCTCCTATACCCCCTCCTCTCTGACTCCTCCCATTCTGCCCAGGCTCCTCCCATACCAGTCTGACCCCACCCATTCTGCCCAGGCTCCTCCTATACCCCCCTCCTCTCTGACTCCACCCATTCTGCCCAGGCTCCTCCCATACCCCTCTGACCCCACCCATTCTGCCCAGGCTCCTCCTATACCCCTCCTATTTGACCCCACCCAATCTGACTAGGCTCCTCCTAAGCCCCTCCTCTGCTGTCTGACCCCACCCATTCTGCCCAGGCTCCTCCTATACCCCCTCCTCTCTGACTCCACCCATTCTGCCCAGGCTCCTCCCATACCCGTCTGACCCCACCCATTCTGCCCAGGCTCCTCCCATACCCGTCTGACCCCACCCATTCTGCCCAGGCTCCTCCTATACCCCTCCTCTCTGAACCCACCCAATCTGACTTGGCTCCTCCTAAACCCCTCCTCTGCTGACCCCACCCAAGCAGAGGAGGGGCTTAGGAGGAGCCTGGGCAGAATGGGTGGAGTCAGAGAGGAGGGGGTATAGGAGGAGCCTGGGCAGAATGGGAGGAGTCAGAGAGAAGGGGGTATAGGAGGAGCCTGGGCAGAATGGGCGGGGTCAGACAGCAGAGGAGGGGCTTAGGAGGAGCCTGGGCAGAATGGGTGGAGTCAGAGAGGAGGGGGTATAGGAGGAGCCTGGGCAGAATGGGTGGGGTCAGACAGCAGAGGAGGGGCTTAGGAGGAGCCTAGTCAGATTGGGTGGGGTCAAATAGGAGGGGTATAGGAGGAGCCTGGGCAGAATGGGTGGGGTCAGACGGGTATGGGAGGAGCCTGGGCAGAATGGGTGGGGTCAGACAGCAGGGGAGTGGCTTAGGAGGAGCCTGGGCAGAATGGGTGGGGTCAGAGAGGAGGGGTATAGGAGGAGCCCGGGCACAATGGGTGGGGTCAGACAGCAGAGGAGGGGCTTAGGAGGAGCCTAGTAAGATTGGGGTCAAATAAGAGGGGTATAGGAGGAGCCTGGGCAGAATGGGTGGGGTCAGACAGCAGAGGAGGGGCTTAGGAGGAGCCTAGTCAGATTGGGTGGGGTCAGAGAGAAGGGGTATAGGAGGAGCCTGGGCAGAATGGGTAAGGTCATAGAGGAGGGGTATAGGAGGAGCCTGGGCAGAATGGGTGGGGTCAGACAGGTATGGGAGGAGCCTGGGCAGAATGGGTGGAGTCAGAGAGGAGGGGGGTATAGGAGGAGCCTGGGCAGAATGGGTGGGGTCAGACTGGTATGGGAGGAGCCTGGGCAGAATGGGTGGAGTCAGGGAGGAGGGGCTTAGGAGGAGCCTAGTCAGATTGGGTGGGGTCAAATAGGAGGAGCCTGGGCAGAATGGGAGGAGTCAGAGAGGAGGGGGTATAGGAGGAGCCTGGGCAGAATGGGTGGGGTCAGACAGCAGGGAAGGGGCTTAGGAGGAGCCTAGTAAGATTGGGGTCAAATAAGAGGGGTATAGGAGGAGCCTGGGCAGAATGGGTGGGGTCAGACAGCAGAGGAGGGGTTCAGGAGGAGCCAAGTCAGAGTGGGTGGGGTCAAATAGGAGGGGTATAGGAGGAGCCTGGGCAGAATGGGTGGGGTCAGACGGGTATGGGAGGAGCCTGGGCAGAATGGGTGGAGTCAGAGAGGAGGGGGTATAGGAGGAGCCTGGGCAGAATGGGTGGGGTCAGACAGCAGAGGAGGGGTTTAGGAGGAGCCAAGTCAGATTGGGTGGGGTCAAATAGGAGGGGTATAGGAGGAGCCTGGGCAGAATGGGTGGGGTCAGACGGGTATGGGAGGAGCCTGGGCAGAATGGGTGGAGTCAGAGAGGAGGGGGTAAAGGAAGAACCTGGGCAGAATGGGTGGGGTCAGACAGCAGAGGAGGGGCTTAGGAGGAGCCTGGGCAGAATGGGTGGGGTCAGACAGCAGGGGAGTGGCTTAGGAGGAGCCTGGGCGGAATGGGTAGAGTCAGAGAGGAGGGGGTATAGGAGGAGCCTGGGCAGAATGGGTTGGGTCAGACAGCAGAGGAGGGGGTTAGGAGGAGCCTGGGCAGAATGGGTGGAGTCAGAGAGGAGGGGCATAGGAGGAGCCTAGTCAGATTGGGTGGGGTCAAATAGGAGGAGCCTGGGCAGAATGGGTGGAGTCAGAGAGGAGGCGGTATAGGAGGAGCCTGGGCAGAATGGGTGGGGTCAGACAGCAAATAGGAGGAGGAGGAGCCTGGGCAGAATGGGTAAGGTCATAGAGGAGGGGTATAGGAGGAGCCTGGGCAGAATGGGTGGGGTCAGACAGGTATGGGAGAAGCCTGGGTAGAATGGGTGGGGTCAGACAGGTATGGGAGGAGCCTGGGCAGAATGGGTGGAGTCAGAGCGGAGGGGGGTATAGGAGGAGCCTGGGCAGAATGGGTGGGGTCAGACAGCAGAGGAGGGGTTTAGGAGGAGCCAAGTCAGAGTGGGTGGGGTCAAATAGGAGGGGTATAGGAGGAGCCTGGGCAGAATGGGTGGGGTCAGACTGGTATGGGAGGAGCCTGGGCAGAATGGGTGGAGTCAGAGAGGAGGGGCTTAGGAGGAGCCTAGTCAGATTGGGTGGGGTCAAATAGGAGGAGCCTGGGCAGAGTGGGTGGGGTCAGACAGCAGAGGAGGGGCTTAGGAGGAGCCTGGGCAGAATGGGTGGAGTCAGAGAGGAGGGGGTATAGGAGGAGCCAAGTCAGATTGGGTGGGGTCAAATAGGAGGGGTATAGGAGGAGCCTGGGCAGAATGGGTGGGGTCAGACGGGTATGGGAGGAGCCTGGGCAGAATGGGTGGGGTCAGACTGGTATGGGAGGAGCCTGGGCAGAATGGGTGGGGTCAGACAGCAGAGGAGGGGCTTAGGAGGAGCCTGGGCAGAATGGGTGGAGTCAGAGAGGAGGGGCTTAGGAGGAGCCTAGTCAGATTGGGTGGGGTCAAATAGGAGGAGCCTGGGCAGAATGGGAGGAGTCAGAGAGGAGGGGGTATAGGAGGAGCCTGGGCAGAATGGGTGGGGTCAGACAGCAGGGAAGGGGCTTAGGAGGAGCCTAGTAAGATTGGGGTCAAATAAGAGGGGTATAGGAGGAGCCTGGGCAGAATGGGTGGGGTCAGACAGCAGAGGAGGGGTTTAGGAGGAGCCAAGTCAGAGTGGGTGGGGTCAAATAGGAGGGGTATAGGAGGAGCCTGGGCAGAATGGGTGGGGTCAGACGGGTATGGGAGGAGCCTGGGCAGAATGGGTGGGGTCAGAGAGGAGGGGGTATAGGAGGAGCCAAGTCAGATTGGGTGGGGTCAAATAGGAGGGGTATAGGAGGAGCCTGGGCAGAATGGGTGGGGTCAGACGGGTATGGGAGGAGCCTGGGCAGAATGGGTGGAGTCAGAGAGGAGGGGGTATAGGAGGAGCCTGGGCAGAATGGGTGGGGTCAGACAGCAGAGGAGGGGTTTAGGAGGAGCCAAGTCAGATTGGGTGGGGTCAAATAGGAGGGGTATAGGAGGAGCCTGGGCAGAATGGGTGGGGTCAGACGGGTATGGGAGGAGCCTGGGCAGAATGGGTGGAGTCAGAGAGGAGGGGGTATAGGAAGAACCTGGGCAGAATGGGTGGGGTCAGACAGCAGAGGAGGGGCTTAGGAGGAGCCTGGGCAGAATGGGTGGGGTCAGACAGCAGGGGAGTGGCTTAGGAGGAGCCTGGGCAGAATGGGTGGAGTCAGAGAGGAGGGGGTATAGGAGGAGCCTGGGCAGAATGGGTGGGGTCAGACAGCAGAGGAGGGGCTTAGGAGGAGCCAAGTCAGAGTGGGTGGGGTCAAATAGGAGGGGTATAGGAGGAGCCTGGGCAGAATGGGTGGGGTCAGACGGGTATGGGAGGAGCCTGGGCAGAATGGGTGGAGTCAGAGAGGAGGGGGTATAGGAAGAACCTGGGCAGAATGGGTGGGGTCAGACAGCAGAGGAGGGGCTTAGGAGGAGCCTGGGCAGAATGGGTGGGGTCAAATAGGAGGGGTATAGGAGGAGCCTGGGCAGAATGGGTGGGGTCAGAGGGGTATGGGAGGAGCCTGGGCAGAATGGGTGGAGTCAGAGAGGAGGGGGGTATAGGAGGAGCCTGGGCAGAATGGGTGGGGTCAGACTGGTATGGGAGGAGCCTGGGCAGAATGGGTGGGGTCAGACAGCAGAGGAGGGGCTTAGGAGGAGCCTGGGCAGAATGGGTGGAGTCAGAGAGGAGGGGCTTAGGAGGAGCCTAGTCAGATTGGGTGGGGTCAAATAGGAGGAGCCTGGGCAGAATGGGAGGAGTCAGAGAGGAGGGGGTATAGGAGGAGCCTAGGCAGAATGGGTGGGGCCAGACAGCAGAGGAGGGGTTTAGGAGGAACCTAGTCAGATTGGGTGGGGTCAAATAGGAGGAGCCTGGGCAGAATGGGTGGGGTCAGACAGCAGAGGAGAGGCTTAGGAGGAGCCTAGTCAGATTGGGTGGGGTCAAATAGGAGGAGCCTGGGCAGAATGGGTGAGGTCAGACAGCAGAGGAGGGGTTTAGGAGGAGCCAAGTCAGATTGGGTGGGGTCAAATAGGAGGGGTATAGGAGGAGCCTGGGCAGAATGGGTGGAGTCAGAGAGGAGGGGCTTAGGAGAAGCCTAGTAAGATTGGGTGGAGTCAAATAGGAGGAGCCTGGGCAGAATGGGTGGGGTCAGACAGGTATGGGAGGAGCCTGGGCAGAATGGGTGGAGTCAGAGAGGAGGGGTTTAGGAGGAGCCAAGTCAGAGTGGGTGGGGTCAAATAGGAGGGGTATAGGAGGAGCCTGGGCAGAATGGGTGGGATCAGACGGGTATGGGAGGAGCCTGGGCAGAATGGGTGGAGTCAGAGAGGAGGGGCTTAGGAGGAGCCTAGTAAGATTGGGGTCAAATAAGAGGGGTATAGGAGGAGCCTGGGCAGAATGGGTGGGGTCAGACAGCAGAGGAGGGGCTTAGGAGGAGCCTAGTCAGATTGGGTGGGGTCAGAGAGAAGGGGTATAGGAGGAGCCTGGGCAGAATGGGTAAGGTCATAGAGGAGGGGTATAGGAGGAGCCTGGGCAGAATGGGTGGAGTCAGAGAGGAGGGGGTATAGGAGGAGCCTGGGCAGAATGGGTGGGGTCAGACTGGTATGGGAGGAGCCTGGGCAGAATGGGTGGAGTCAGAGAGGAGGGGCTTAGGAGGAGCCTAGTCAGATTGGGTGGGGTCAAATAGGAGGAGCCTGGGCAGAATGGGAGGAGTCAGAGAGGAGGGGGTATAGGAGGAGCCTGGGCAGAATGGGTGGGGTCAGACAGCAGGGAAGGGGCTTAGGAGGAGCCTAGTAAGATTGGGGTCAAATAAGAGGGGTATAGGAGGAGCCTGGGCAGAATGGGTGGGGTCAGACAGCAGAGGAGGGGTTTAGGAGGGTGGGGTCAGACAGGTATGGGAGGAGCCTGGGCAGAATGGGTGGAGTCAGAGAGGAGGGGGGTATAGGAGGAGCCTGGGCAGAATGGGTGGGGTCAGACTGGTATGGGAGGAGCCTGGGCAGAATGGGTGGAGTCAGAGAGGAGGGGCTTAGGAGGAGCCTAGTCAGATTGGGTGGGGTCAAATAGGAGGAGCCTGGGCAGAATGGGAGGAGTCAGAGAGGAGGGGGTATAGGAGGAGCCTGGGCAGAATGGGTGGGGTCAGACAGCAGGGAAGGGGCTTAGGAGGAGCCTAGTAAGATTGGGGTCAAATAAGAGGGGTATAGGAGGAGCCTGGGCAGAATGGGTGGGGTCAGACAGCAGAGGAGGGGTTTAGGAGGAGCCAAGTCAGAGTGGGTGGGGTCAAATAGGAGGGGTATAGGAGGAGCCTGGGCAGAATGGGTGGGGTCAGACGGGTATGGGAGGAGCCTGGGCAGAATGGGTGGAGTCAGAGAGGAGGGGGTATAGGAGGAGCCAAGTCAGATTGGGTGGGGTCAAATAGGAGGGGTATAGGAGGAGCCTGGGCAGAATGGGTGGGGTCAGACGGGTATGGGAGGAGCCTGGGCAGAATGGGTGGGGTCAGACGGGTATGGGAGGAGCCTGGGCAGAATGGGTGGAGTCAGACAGGAGGGGGTATAGGAGGAGCCTGGGCAGAATGGGTGGGGTCAGACAGCAGAGGAGGGGTTTAGGAGGAGCCAAGTCAGATTGGGTGGGGTCAAATAGGAGGGGTATAGGAGGAGCCTGGGCAGAATGGGTGGGGTCAGACGGGTATGGGAGGAGCCTGGGCAGAATGGGTGGAGTCAGAGAGGAGGGGGTAAAGGAAGAACCTGGGCAGAATGGGTGGGGTCAGACAGCAGAGGAGGGGCTTAGGAGGAGCCTGGGCAGAATGGGTGGGGTCAGACAGCAGGGGAGTGGCTTAGGAGGAGCCTGGGCGGAATGGGTAGAGTCAGAGAGGAGGGGGTATAGGAGGAGCCTGGGCAGAATGGGTGGGGTCAGACAGCAGAGGAGGGGCTTAGGAGGAGCCTAGTCAGATTGGGTGGGGTCAAATAGGAGGAGGAGGAGCCTGGGCAGAATGGGTAAGGTCATAGAGGAGGGGTATAGGAGGAGCCTGGGCAGAATGGGTGGAGTCAGAGAGGAGGGGGTATAGGAGGAGCCTGGGCAGAATGGGTGGGGTCAGACAGGTATGGGAGGAGCCTGGGCAGAATGGGTGGAGTCAGAGAGGGGGGTATAGGAGGAGCCTGGGCAGAATGGGTTGGGTCAGACAGCAGAGGAGGGGCTTAGGAGGAGCCTGGGCAGAATGGGTGGAGTCAGAGAGGAGGGGCTTAGGAGGAGCCTAGTCAGATTGGGTGGGGTCAAATAGGAGGAGCCTGGGCAGAATGGGTGGAGTCAGAGAGGAGGCGGTATAGGAGGAGCCTGGGCAGAATGGGTGGGGTCAGACAGCAGAGGAGGGGCTTAGGAGGAGCCTAGTCAGATTGGGTGGGGTCAAATAGGAGGAGGAGGAGCCTGGGCAGAATGGGTAAGGTCATAGAGGAGGGGTATAGGAGGAGCCTGGGTAGAATGGGTGGGGTCAGACAGGTATGGGAGGAGCCTGGGTAGAATGGGTGGGGTCAGACAGGTATGGGAGGAGCCTGGGCAGAATGGGTGGAGTCAGAGCGGAGGGGGGTATAGGAGGAGCCTGGGCAGAATGGTTGGGGTCAGACAGCAGAGGAGGGGTTTAGGAGGAGCCAAGTCAGAGTGGGTGGGGTCAAATAGGAGGGGTATAGGAGGAGCCTGGGCAGAATGGGTGGGGTCAGACGGGTATGGGAGGAGCCTGGGCAGAATGGGTGGGGTCAGACTGGTATGGGAGGAGCCTGGGCAGAATGGGTGGAGTCAGAGAGGAGGGGCTTAGGAGGAGCCTAGTCAGATTGGGTGGGGTCAAATAGGAGGAGCCTGGGCAGAGTGGGTGGAGTCAGAGAGGAGGGGGTATAGGAGGAGCCTGGGCAGAATGGGTGGGGTCAGACAGCAGAGGAGGGGTTTAGGAGGAGCTTAGTCAGATTGGGTGGGGTCAGAGAGGAGGGGTATAGGAGGAGCCTGGGCAGAATGGGTGGGGTCAGACAGCAGAGGAGGGGCTTAGGAGGAGCCTAGTCAGATTGGGTGGGGTCAGAGAGGAGGGGTATAGGAGCAGCCTGGGCAGAATGGTTGGGCCCAGACAGCAGAGGAGAGGCTTAGGAGGAGCCTGGGCAGAATGGGTGGGGTCAGACGGGTATGGGAGGAGCCTGGGCAGAATGGGTGGGGTCAGACAGCAGAGGAGGGGCTTAGGAGGAGCCTAGTCAGATTGGGTGGGGTCAGAGAGAAGGGGTATAGGAGGAGCCTGGGAAGGTTGGGTGGGGCCAGACAGCAGAGGAGGGGCTTAGGAGGAGCCTAGTCAGATTGGGTGGGTTCAGAGAGGAGGGGTATAGGAGGAGCCTGGGCAGAATGGGTGGGGTCAGACGGGTATGGGAGGAGCCTGGGCAGAATGGGTGGGGTCAGACAGCAGAGGAGGGGCTTAGGAGGAGCATAGTCAGATTGGGTGGGGTCAGAGAGAAGGGGTATAGGAGGAGCCTGGGAAGGTTGGGTGGGGCCAGACAGCAGAGGAGGGGCTTAGGAGGAGCCTAGTCAGATTGGGTGGGGTCAGAGAGAAGGGGTATAGGAGGAGCCTGGGCAGAATGGGTGGGGTCAGACGGGTATGGGAGGAGCCTGGGCAGAATGGGTGGAGTCAGAGAGGAGGGGGGTATAGGAGGAGCCTGGGCAGAATGGGTGGGGTCAGACTGGTATGGGAGGAGCCTGGGCAGAATGGGTGGGGTCAGACAGCAGAGGAGGGGCTTAGGAGGAGCCTGGGCAGAATGGGTGGAGTCAGAGAGGAGGGGCTTAGGAGGAGCCTAGTCAGATTGGGTGGGGTCAAATAGGAGGAGCCTGGGCAGAATGGGAGGAGTCAGAGAGGAGGGGGTATAGGAGGAGCCTGGGCAGAATGGGTGGGGTCAGACAGCAGGGAAGGGGCTTAGGAGGAGCCTAGTAAGATTGGGGTCAAATAAGAGGGGTATAGGAGGAGCCTGGGCAGAATGGGTGGGGTCAGACAGCAGAGGAGGGGTTTAGGAGGAGCCAAGTCAGAGTGGGTGGGGTCAAATAGGAGGGGTATAGGAGGAGCCTGGGCAGAATGGGTGGGGTCAGACGGGTATGGGAGGAGCCTGGGCAGAATGGGTGGAGTCAGAGAGGAGGGGGTATAGGAGGAGCCAAGTCAGATTGGGTGGGGTCAAATAGGAGGGGTATAGGAGGAGCCTGGGCAGAATGGGTGGGGTCAGATGGGTATGGGAGGAGCCTGGGCAGAATGGGTGGGGTCAGAGAGGAGGGGGGTATAGGAGGAGCCTGGGCAGAATGGGTGGAGTCAGAGAGGAGGGGGTATAGGAGGAGCCTGGGCAGAATGGGTGGGGTCAGACAGCAGAGGAGGGGTTTAGGGGGAGCCAAGTCAGATTGGGTGGGGTCAAATAGGAGGGGTATAGGAGGAGCCTGGGCAGAATGGGTGGGGTCAGACAGCAGGGGAGTGGCTTAGGAGGAGCCTGGGCAGAATGGGTGGAGTCAGAGAGGAGGGGGTATAGGAGGAGCCTGGGCAGAATGGGTGGGGTCAGACAGCAGAGGAGGGGCTTAGGAGGAGCCTAGTCAGATTGGGTGGGGTCAAATAGGAGGGGTATAGGAGGAGCCTGGGCAGAATGGGTGGGGTCAGAGGGGTATGGGAGGAGCCTGGGCAGAATGGGTGGAGTCAGAGAGGAGGGGGGTATAGGAGGAGCCTGGGCAGAATGGGTGGGGTCAGACTGGTATGGGAGGAGCCTGGGCAGAATGGGAGGAGTCAGAGAGGAGGGGGTATAGGAGGAGCCTGGGCAGAATGGGTGGGGTCAGACAGCAGAGGAGGGGTTTAGGAGGAGCCTAGTCAGATTGGGTGGGGTCAGAGAGGAAGGGTATAGGGGAGGGGGTATAGGAGGAGCCTGAGCAGAGGGGGTGAGGTCGGAGGGGTATAGGAGGAGCCTAGTCAGATTGGGTGGGGTCAGAGAGGAAGGGTATAGGAGGAGCCTGGGCAGAATGAGTGGGGTCAGAGAGGAGGGGCTTAGGAGGAGCCTGGGCAGAATGGGTGGAGTCAGAGAGGAGCAGCCTGGGCAGAATGGGTGGGGTCAGACAGCAGAGGAGGGGCTTAGGAGGAGCCTAGTCAGATTGGGTGGAGTCAGAGAGGAGGGGGGTATAGGAGGAGCCTGGGCAGAATGGGTGGGGTCAGACAGCAGAGGAGGGGCTTAGGAGGAGCCTAGTCAGAATGGGTGGGGTCAGACAGCAGGGAAGGGGCTTAGGAGGAGCCTAGTCAGATTGGGTGGGGTCAGAGAGGAGGGGCTTAAGAGGAGCCTGGGCAGAATGGGTGGGGTCAGACAGCAGAGGAGGGGCTTAGGAGGAGCCTAGTCAGATTGGGTGGGGTCAGAGAGAAGGGGTATAGTAGGAGCCTGGGAAGGTTGGGTGGAGTCAGAGAGGAGGGGGTAAAGGAGGAGCCTGGGCAGAATGGGTGGGGTCAGACAGCAGAGGAGGGGTTTAGGAGGAGCCAAGTCAGATTGGGTGGGGTCAAATAGGAGGGGTATAGGAGGAGCCTGGGCAGAATGGGTGGGGTCAGACGGGTATGGGAGGAGCCTGAGCAGAATGGGTGGAGTCAGAGAGGAAGGGGTATAGGAAGAACCTGGGCAGAATGGGTGGGGTCAGACAGCAGAGGAGGGGCTTAGGAGGAGCCTGAGCAGAATGGGTGGGGTCAGAGAGGAGGGGTATAGGAGGAGCCCGGGCACAATGGGTGGGGTCAGACAGCAGAGGAGGGGCTTAGGAGGAGCCTAGTAAGATTGGGGTCAAATAAGAGGGGTATAGGAGGAGCCTGGGCAGAATGGGTGGAGTCAGACAGCAGAGGAGGGGCTTAGGAGGAGCCTGGGCAGAATGGGTGGAGTCAGAGAGGAGGGGCTTAGGAGGAGCCTAGTCAGATTGGGTGGGGTCAGACTGGTATGGGAGGAGCCTGGGCAGAATGGGTGGGGTCAGACAGCAGAGGAGGGGCTTAGGAGGAGCCTGGGCAGAATGGGTGGAGTCAGAGAGGAGGGGCTTAGGAGGAGCCTAGTCAGATTGGGTGGGGTCAAATAGGAGGAGCCTGGGCAGAATGGGAGGAGTCAGAGAGGAGGGGGTATAGGAGGAGCCTGGGCAGAATGGGTGGGGTCAGACAGCAGGGAAGGGGCTTAGGAGGAGCCTAGTAAGATTGGGGTCAAATAAGAGGGGTATAGGAGGAGCCTGGGCAGAATGGGTGGGGTCAGACAGCAGAGGAGGGGTTTAGGAGGAGCCAAGTCAGAGTGGGTGGGGTCAAATAGGAGGGGTATAGGAGGAGCCTGGGCAGAATGGGTGGGGTCAGACGGGTATGGGAGGAGCCTGGGCAGAATGGGTGGAGTCAGAGAGGAGGGGGTATAGGAGGAGCCAAGTCAGATTGGGTGGGGTCAAATAGGAGGGGTATAGGAGGAGCCTGGGCAGAATGGGTGGGGTCAGACGGGTATGGGAGGAGCCTGGGCAGAATGGGTGGGGTCAGACGGGTATGGGAGGAGCCTGGGCAGAATGGGTGGAGTCAGAGAGGAGGGGGTATAGGAGGAGCCTGGGCAGAATGGGTGGAGTCAGAGAGGAGGGGGTATAGGAGGAGCCTGGGCAGAATGGGTGGGGTCAGACAGCAGAGGAGGGGTTTAGGAGGAGCCAAGTCAGATTGGGTGGGGTCAAATAGGAGGGGTATAGGAGGAGCCTGGGCAGAATGGGTGGGGTCAGACGGGTATGGGAGGAGCCTGGGCAGAATGGGTGGAGTCAGAGAGGAGGGGGTATAGGAAGAACCTGGGCAGAATGGGTGGGGTCAGACAGCAGAGGATGGGCTTAGGAGGAGCCTGGGCAGAATGGGTGGGGTCAGACAGCAGGGGAGTGGCTTAGGAGGAGCCTGGGCAGATTGGGTGGGGTCAAATAGGAGGAGCCTGGGCAGAATGGGTGGAGTCAGAGAGGAGGCGGTATAGGAGGAGCCTGGGCAGAATGGGTGGGGTCAGACAGCAGAGGAGGGGCTTAGGAGGAGCCTAGTCAGATTGGGTGGGGTCAAATAGGAGGAGGAGGAGCCTGGGCAGAATGGGTAAGGTCATAGAGGAGGGGTATAGGAGGAGCCTGGGCAGAATGGGTGGGGTCAGACAGGTATGGGAGGAGCCTGGGTCGAATGGGTGGGGTCAGACAGGTATGGGAGGAGCCTGGGCAGAATGGGTGGAGTCAGAGAGGAGGGGGGTATAGGAGGAGCCTGGGCAGAATGGGTGGGGTCAGACAGCAGAGGAGGGGTTTAGGAGGAGCCAAGTCAGAGTGGGTGGGGTCAAATAGGAGGGGTATAGGAGGAGCCTGGGCAGAATGGGTGGGGTCAGACTGGTATGGGAGGAGCCTGGGCAGAATGGGTGGAGTCAGAGAGGAGGGGCTTAGGAGGAGCCTAGTCAGATTGGGTGGGGTCAAATAGGAGGAGCCTGGGCAGAGTGGGTGGAGTCAGAGAGGAGGGGGTATAGGAGGAGCCTGGGCAGAATGGGTGGGGTCAGACAGCAGAGGAGGGGTTTAGGAGGAGCTTAGTCAGATTGGGTGGGGTCAGAGAGGAGGGGTATAGGAGGAGCCTGGGCAGAATGGGTGGGGTCAGACAGCAGAGGAGGGGCTTAGGAGGAGCCTAGTCAGATTGGGTGGGGTCAGAGAGGAGGGGTATAGGAGCAGCCTGGGCAGAATGGTTGGGCCCAGACAGCAGAGGAGAGGCTTAGGAGGAGCCTGGGCAGAATGGGTGGGGTCAGACGGGTATGGGAGGAGCCTGGGCAGAATGGGTGGGGTCAGACAGCAGAGGAGGGGCTTAGGAGGAGCCTAGTCAGATTGGGTGGGGTCAGAGAGAAGGGGTATAGGAGGAGCCTGGGAAGGTTGGGTGGGGCCAGACAGCAGAGGAGGGGCTTAGGAGGAGCCTAGTCAGATTGGGTGGGTTCAGAGAGGAGGGGTATAGGAGGAGCCTGGGCAGAATGGGTGGGGTCAGACGGGTATGGGAGGAGCCTGGGCAGAATGGGTGGGGTCAGACAGCAGAGGAGGGGCTTAGGAGGAGCATAGTCAGATTGGGTGGGGTCAGAGAGAAGGGGTATAGGAGGAGCCTGGGAAGGTTGGGTGGGGCCAGACAGCAGAGGAGGGGCTTAGGAGGAGCCTAGTCAGATTGGGTGGGGTCAGAGAGAAGGGGTATAGGAGGAGCCTGGGCAGAATGGGTGGGGTCAGACGGGTATGGGAGGAGCCTGGGCAGAATGGGTGGAGTCAGAGAGGAGGGGGGTATAGGAGGAGCCTGGGCAGAATGGGTGGGGTCAGACTGGTATGGGAGGAGCCTGGGCAGAATGGGTGGGGTCAGACAGCAGAGGAGGGGCTTAGGAGGAGCCTGGGCAGAATGGGTGGAGTCAGAGAGGAGGGGCTTAGGAGGAGCCTAGTCAGATTGGGTGGGGTCAAATAGGAGGAGCCTGGGCAGAATGGGAGGAGTCAGAGAGGAGGGGGTATAGGAGGAGCCTGGGCAGAATGGGTGGGGTCAGACAGCAGGGAAGGGGCTTAGGAGGAGCCTAGTAAGATTGGGGTCAAATAAGAGGGGTATAGGAGGAGCCTGGGCAGAATGGGTGGGGTCAGACAGCAGAGGAGGGGTTTAGGAGGAGCCAAGTCAGAGTGGGTGGGGTCAAATAGGAGGGGTATAGGAGGAGCCTGGGCAGAATGGGTGGGGTCAGATGGGTATGGGAGGAGCCTGGGCAGAATGGGTGGAGTCAGAGAGGAGGGGGTATAGGAGGAGCCAAGTCAGATTGGGTGGGGTCAAATAGGAGGGGTATAGGAGGAGCCTGGGCAGAATGGGTGGGGTCAGATGGGTATGGGAGGAGCCTGGGCAGAATGGGTGGGGTCAGAGAGGAGGGGGGTATAGGAGGAGCCTGGGCAGAATGGGTGGAGTCAGAGAGGAGGGGGTATAGGAGGAGCCTGGGCAGAATGGGTGGGGTCAGACAGCAGAGGAGGGGTTTAGGGGGAGCCAAGTCAGATTGGGTGGGGTCAAATAGGAGGGGTATAGGAGGAGCCTGGGCAGAATGGGTGGGGTCAGACAGCAGGGGAGTGGCTTAGGAGGAGCCTGGGCAGAATGGGTGGAGTCAGAGAGGAGGGGGTATAGGAGGAGCCTGGGCAGAATGGGTGGGGTCAGACAGCAGAGGAGGGGCTTAGGAGGAGCCTAGTCAGATTGGGTGGGGTCAAATAGGAGGGGTATAGGAGGAGCCTGGGCAGAATGGGTGGGGTCAGAGGGGTATGGGAGGAGCCTGGGCAGAATGGGTGGAGTCAGAGAGGAGGGGGGTATAGGAGGAGCCTGGGCAGAATGGGTGGGGTCAGACTGGTATGGGAGGAGCCTGGGCAGAATGGGAGGAGTCAGAGAGGAGGGGGTATAGGAGGAGCCTGGGCAGAATGGGTGGGGTCAGACAGCAGAGGAGGGGTTTAGGAGGAGCCTAGTCAGATTGGGTGGGGTCAGAGAGGAAGGGTATAGGGGAGGGGGTATAGGAGGAGCCTGAGCAGAGGGGGTGAGGTCGGAGGGGTATAGGAGGAGCCTAGTCAGATTGGGTGGGGTCAGAGAGGAAGGGTATAGGAGGAGCCTGGGCAGAATGAGTGGGGTCAGAGAGGAGGGGCTTAGGAGGAGCCTGGGCAGAATGGGTGGAGTCAGAGAGGAGCAGCCTGGGCAGAATGGGTGGGGTCAGACAGCAGAGGAGGGGCTTAGGAGGAGCCTAGTCAGATTGGGTGGAGTCAGAGAGGAGGGGGGTATAGGAGGAGCCTGGGCAGAATGGGTGGGGTCAGACAGCAGAGGAGGGGCTTAGGAGGAGCCTAGTCAGAATGGGTGGGGTCAGACAGCAGGGAAGGGGCTTAGGAGGAGCCTAGTCAGATTGGGTGGGGTCAGAGAGGAGGGGCTTAAGAGGAGCCTGGGCAGAATGGGTGGGGTCAGACAGCAGAGGAGGGGCTTAGGAGGAGCCTAGTCAGATTGGGTGGGGTCAGAGAGAAGGGGTATAGTAGGAGCCTGGGAAGGTTGGGTGGAGTCAGAGAGGAGGGGGTAAAGGAGGAGCCTGGGCAGAATGGGTGGGGTCAGACAGCAGAGGAGGGGTTTAGGAGGAGCCAAGTCAGATTGGGTGGGGTCAAATAGGAGGGGTATAGGAGGAGCCTGGGCAGAATGGGTGGGGTCAGACGGGTATGGGAGGAGCCTGAGCAGAATGGGTGGAGTCAGAGAGGAAGGGGTATAGGAAGAACCTGGGCAGAATGGGTGGGGTCAGACAGCAGAGGAGGGGCTTAGGAGGAGCCTGAGCAGAATGGGTGGGGTCAGAGAGGAGGGGTATAGGAGGAGCCCGGGCACAATGGGTGGGGTCAGACAGCAGAGGAGGGGCTTAGGAGGAGCCTAGTAAGATTGGGGTCAAATAAGAGGGGTATAGGAGGAGCCTGGGCAGAATGGGTGGAGTCAGACAGCAGAGGAGGGGCTTAGGAGGAGCCTGGGCAGAATGGGTGGAGTCAGAGAGGAGGGGCTTAGGAGGAGCCTAGTCAGATTGGGTGGGGTCAGACTGGTATGGGAGGAGCCTGGGCAGAATGGGTGGGGTCAGACAGCAGAGGAGGGGCTTAGGAGGAGCCTGGGCAGAATGGGTGGAGTCAGAGAGGAGGGGCTTAGGAGGAGCCTAGTCAGATTGGGTGGGGTCAAATAGGAGGAGCCTGGGCAGAATGGGAGGAGTCAGAGAGGAGGGGGTATAGGAGGAGCCTGGGCAGAATGGGTGGGGTCAGACAGCAGGGAAGGGGCTTAGGAGGAGCCTAGTAAGATTGGGGTCAAATAAGAGGGGTATAGGAGGAGCCTGGGCAGAATGGGTGGGGTCAGACAGCAGAGGAGGGGTTTAGGAGGAGCCAAGTCAGAGTGGGTGGGGTCAAATAGGAGGGGTATAGGAGGAGCCTGGGCAGAATGGGTGGGGTCAGACGGGTATGGGAGGAGCCTGGGCAGAATGGGTGGAGTCAGAGAGGAGGGGGTATAGGAGGAGCCAAGTCAGATTGGGTGGGGTCAAATAGGAGGGGTATAGGAGGAGCCTGGGCAGAATGGGTGGGGTCAGACGGGTATGGGAGGAGCCTGGGCAGAATGGGTGGGGTCAGACGGGTATGGGAGGAGCCTGGGCAGAATGGGTGGAGTCAGAGAGGAGGGGGTATAGGAGGAGCCTGGGCAGAATGGGTGGAGTCAGAGAGGAGGGGGTATAGGAGGAGCCTGGGCAGAATGGGTGGGGTCAGACAGCAGAGGAGGGGTTTAGGAGGAGCCAAGTCAGATTGGGTGGGGTCAAATAGGAGGGGTATAGGAGGAGCCTGGGCAGAATGGGTGGGGTCAGACGGGTATGGGAGGAGCCTGGGCAGAATGGGTGGAGTCAGAGAGGAGGGGGTATAGGAAGAACCTGGGCAGAATGGGTGGGGTCAGACAGCAGAGGAGGGGCTTAGGAGGAGCCTGGGCAGAATGGGTGGGGTCAGACAGCAGGGGAGTGGCTTAGGAGGAGCCTGGGCAGAATGGGTGGAGTCAGAGAGGAGGGGGTATAGGAGGAGCCTGGGCAGAATGGGTGGGGTCAGACAGCAGAGGAGGGGCTTAGGAGGAGCCTAGTCAGATTGGGTGGGGTCAAATAGGAGGGGTATAGGAGGAGCCTGGGCAGAATGGGTGGGGTCAGAGGGGTATGGGAGGAGCCTGGGCAGAATGGGTGGAGTCAGAGAGGAGGGGGGTATAGGAGGAGCCTGGGCAGAATGGGTGGGGTCAGACTGGTATGGGAGGAGCCTGGGCAGAATGGGAGTAGTCAGAGAGGAGGGGGTATAGGAGGAGCCTGGGCACAATGGGTGGGGTCAGACAGCAGAGGAGGGGTTTAGGAGGAGCCTAGTCAGATTGGGTGGGGTCAGAGAGGAAGGGTATAGGGGAGGGGGTATAGGAGGAGCCTGAGCAGAGGGGGTGAGGTCGGAGAGGTATAGGAGGAGCCTAGTCAGATTGGGTGGGGTCAGAGAGGAGGGGCTTAGGAGGAGCCTGGGCAGAATGGGTGGGGTCAGACAGCAGAGGAGGGGCTTAGGAGGAGCCTGGGCAGAATGGGTGGAGTCAGAGAGGAGGGGCTTAGGAGGAGCCTAGTCAGATTGGGTGGGGTCAAATAGGAGGAGCCTGGGCAGAATGGGAGGAGTCAGAGAGGAGGGGGTATAGGAGGAGCCTGGGCAGAATGGGTGGGGTCAGACAGCAGGGAAGGGGCTTAGGAGGAGCCTAGTAAGATTGGGGTCAAATAAGAGGGGTATAGGAGGAGCCTGGGCAGAATGGGTGGGGTCAGACAGCAGAGGAGGGGTTTAGGAGGAGCCAAGTCAGAGTGGGTGGGGTCAAATAGGAGGGGTATAGGAGGAGCCTGGGCAGAATGGGTGGGGTCAGACGGGTATGGGAGGAGCCTGGGCAGAATGGGTGGAGTCAGAGAGGAGGGGGTATAGGAGGAGCCAAGTCAGATTGGGTGGGGTCAAATAGGAGGGGTATAGGAGGAGCCTGGGCAGAATGGGTGGGGTCAGACGGGTATGGGAGGAGCCTGGGCAGAATGGGTGGGGTCAGACGGGTATGGGAGGAGCCTGGGCAGAATGGGTGGAGTCAGAGAGGAGGGGGTATAGGAGGAGCCTGGGCAGAATGGGTGGAGTCAGAGAGGAGGGGGTATAGGAGGAGCCTGGGCAGAATGGGTGGGGTCAGACAGCAGAGGAGGGGTTTAGGAGGAGCCAAGTCAGATTGGGTGGGGTCAAATAGGAGGGGTATAGGAGGAGCCTGGGCAGAATGGGTGGGGTCAGACGGGTATGGGAGGAGCCTGGGCAGAATGGGTGGAGTCAGAGAGGAGGGGGTATAGGAAGAACCTGGGCAGAATGGGTGGGGTCAGACAGCAGAGGAGGGGCTTAGGAGGAGCCTGGGCAGAATGGGTGGGGTCAGACAGCAGGGGAGTGGCTTAGGAGGAGCCTGGGCAGAATGGGTGGAGTCAGAGAGGAGGGGGTATAGGAGGAGCCTGGGCAGAATGGGTGGGGTCAGACAGCAGAGGAGGGGCTTAGGAGGAGCCTAGTCAGATTGGGTGGGGTCAAATAGGAGGGGTATAGGAGGAGCCTGGGCAGAATGGGTGGGGTCAGAGGGGTATGGGAGGAGCCTGGGCAGAATGGGTGGAGTCAGAGAGGAGGGGGGTATAGGAGGAGCCTGGGCAGAATGGGTGGGGTCAGACTGGTATGGGAGGAGCCTGGGCAGAATGGGAGTAGTCAGAGAGGAGGGGGTATAGGAGGAGCCTGGGCACAATGGGTGGGGTCAGACAGCAGAGGAGGGGTTTAGGAGGAGCCTAGTCAGATTGGGTGGGGTCAGAGAGGAAGGGTATAGGGGAGGGGGTATAGGAGGAGCCTGAGCAGAGGGGGTGAGGTCGGAGAGGTATAGGAGGAGCCTAGTCAGATTGGGTGGGGTCAGAGAGGAGGGGCTTAGGAGGAGCCTGGGCAGAATGGGTGGAGTCAGAGAGGAGGGGGTATAGGAGGAGCCTGGGCAGAATGGGTGGGGTCAGACAGCAGAGGAGGGGCTTAGGAGGAGCCTAGTCAGATTGGGTGGGGTCAAATAGGAGGAGGAGGAGCCTTGGCAGAATGGGTGGGGTCAGACAGGTATGAGTGGAGCCTGGGCAGAATGGGTGGAGTCAGAGAGGGGGGTATAGGAGGAGCCTGGGCAGAATGGGTTGGGTCAGACAGCAGAGGAGGGGCTTAGGAGGAGCCTGGGCAGAATGGGTGGAGTCAGAGAGGAGGCGGTATAGGAGGAGCCTGGGCAGAATGGGTGGGGTCAGACAGCAGAGGAGGGGCTTAGGAGGAGCCTAGTCAGATTGGGTGGGGTCAAATAGGAGGAGGAGGAGCCTGGGCAGAATGGGTAAGGTCATAGAGGAGGGGTATAGGAGGAGCCTGGGCAGAATGGGTGGGGTCAGACAGGTATGGGAGGAGCCTGGGTAGAATGGGTGGGGTCAGACAGGTATGGGAGGAGCCTGGGCAGAATGGGTGGAGTCAGAGCGGAGGGGGGTATAGGAGGAGCCTGGGCAGAATGGGTGGGGTCAGACAGCAGAAGAGGGGTTTAGGAGGAGCCAAGTCAGAGTGGGTGGGGTCAAATAGGAGGGGTATAGGAGGAGCCTGGGCAGAATGGGTGGGGTCAGACGGGTATGGGAGGAGCCTGGGCAGAATGGGTGGGGTCAGACGGGTATGGGAGGAGCCTGGGCAGAATGGGTGGGGTCAGACGGGTATGGGAGGAGCCTGGGCAGAATGGGTGGAGTCAGAGAGGGGGTATAGGAGGAGCCTGGGCAGAATGGGTTGGGTCAGACAGCAGAGGAGGGGCTTAGGAGGAGCCTGGGCAGAATGGGTGGAGTCAGAGAGGAGGGGGTATAGGAGGAGCCTGGGCAGAATGGGTGGGGTCAGACAGGTATGGGAGGAGCCTGGGCAGAATGGGTGGAGTCAGAGAGGGGGTATAGGAGGAGCCTGGGCAGAATGGGTTGGGTCAGACAGCAGAGGAGGGGCTTAGGAGGAGCCTGGGCAGAATGGGTGGAGTCAGAGAGGAGGGGCTTAGGAGGAGCCTAGTCAGATTGGGTGGGGTCAAATAGGAGGAGCCTGGGCAGAATGGGTGGAGTCAGAGAGGAGGCGGTATAGGAGGAGCCTGGGCAGAATGGGTGGGGTCAGACAACAGAGGAGGGGCTTAGGAGGAGCCTAGTCAGATTGGGTGGGGTCAAATAGGAGGAGGAGGAGCCTGGGCAGAATGGGTAAGGTCATAGAGGAGGGGTATAGGAGGAGCCTGGGCAGAATGGGTGGGGTCAGACAGGTATGGGAGGAGCCTGGGTCGAATGGGTGGGGTCAGACAGGTATGGGAGGAGCCTGGGCAGAATGGGTGGAGTCAGAGAGGAGGGGGGTATAGGAGGAGCCTGGGCAGAATGGGTGGGGTCAGACAGCAGAGGAGGGGTTTAGGAGGAGCCAAGTCAGAGTGGGTGGGGTCAAATAGGAGGGGTATAGGAGGAGCCTGGGCAGAATGGGTGGGGTCAGACTGGTATGGGAGGAGCCTGGGCAGAATGGGTGGAGTCAGAGAGGAGGGGCTTAGGAGGAGCCTAGTCAGATTGGGTGGGGTCAAATAGGAGGAGCCTGGGCAGAGTGGGTGGAGTCAGAGAGGAGGGGGTATAGGAGGAGCCTGGGCAGAATGGGTGGGGTCAGACAGCAGAGGAGGGGTTTAGGAGGAGCTTAGTCAGATTGGGTGGGGTCAGAGAGGAGGGGTATAGGAGGAGCCTGGGCAGAATGGGTGGGGTCAGACAGCAGAGGAGGGGCTTAGGAGGAGCCTAGTCAGATTGGGTGGGGTCAGAGAGGAGGGGTATAGGAGCAGCCTGGGCAGAATGGTTGGGCCCAGACAGCAGAGGAGGGGCTTAGGAGGAGCCTGGGCAGAATGGGTGGGGTCAGAGAGGAGGGGCTAAGGAGCAGCCTGGGCAGAATGGGTGGGGTCAGACAGCAGAGGAGGGGCTTAGGAGGAGCCTAGTCAGATTGGGTGGGGTCAGAGAGGAGGGGTATAGGAGCAGCCTGGGCAGAATGGTTGGGCCCAGACAGCAGAGGAGAGGCTTAGGAGGAGCCTGGGCAGAATGGGTGGGGTCAGACGGGTATGGGAGGAGCCTGGGCAGAATGGGTGGGGTCAGACAGCAGAGGAGGGGCTTAGGAGGAGCCTAGTCAGATTGGCTGGGGTCAGAGAGAAGGGGTATAGGAGGAGCCTGGGAAGGTTGGGTGGGGCCAGACAGCAGAGGAGGGGCTTAGGAGGAGCCTAGTCAGATTGGGTGGGTTCAGAGAGGAGGGGTATAGGAGGAGCCTGGGCAGAATGGGTGGGGTCAGACGGGTATGGGAGGAGCCTGGGCAGAATGGGTGGGGTCAGACAGCAGAGGAGGGGCTTAGGAGGAGCATAGTCAGATTGGGTGGGGTCAGAGAGAAGGGGTATAGGAGGAGCCTGGGAAGGTTGGGTGGGGCCAGACAGCAGAGGAGGGGCTTAGGAGGAGCCTAGTCAGATTGGGTGGGGTCAGAGAGAAGGGGTATAGGAGGAGCCTGGGCAGAATGGGTGGGGTCAGACGGGTATGGGAGGAGCCTGGGCAGAATGGGTGGGGTCAGAGAGGAGGGGCTTAGGAGGAGCCTAGTCAGATTGGGTGGGGTCAAATAGGAGGAGCCTGGGCAGAATGGGAGGAGTCAGAGAGGAGGGGGTATAGGAGGAGCCTGGGCAGAATGGGTGGGGTCAGACAGCAGGGAAGGGGCTTAGGAGGAGCCTAGTAAGATTGGGGTCAAATAAGAGGGGTATAGGAGGAGCCTGGGCAGAATGGGTGGGGTCAGACAGCAGAGGAGGGGTTTAGGAGGAGCCAAGTCAGAGTGGGTGGGGTCAAATAGGAGGGGTATAGGAGGAGCCTGGGCAGAATGGGTGGGGTCAGACGGGTATGGGAGGAGCCTGGGCAGAATGGGTGGGGTCAGAGAGGAGGGGGTATAGGAGGAGCCAAGTCAGATTGGGTGGGGTCAAATAGGTGGGGTATAGGAGGAGCCTGGGCAGAATGGGTGGGGTCAGATGGGTATGGGAGGAGCCTGGGCAGAATGGGTGGGGTCAGAGAGGAGGGGGGTATAGGAGGAGCCTGGGCAGAATGGGTGGAGTCAGAGAGGAGGGGGTATAGGAGGAGCCTGGGCAGAATGGGTGGGGTCAGACAGCAGAGGAGGGGTTTAGGAGGAGCCAAGTCAGATTGGGTGGGGTCAAATAGGAGGGGTATAGGAGGAGCCTGGGCAGAATGGGTGGGGTCAGACGGGTATGGGAGGAGCCTGGGCAGAATGGGTGGAGTCAGAGAGGAGGGGGTATAGGAAGAACCTGGGCAGAATGGGTGGGGTCAGACAGCAGAGGAGGGGCTTAGGAGGAGCCTGGGCAGAATGGGTGGGGTCAGACAGCAGGGGAGTGGCTTAGGAGGAGCCTGGGCAGAATGGGTGGAGTCAGAGAGGAGGGGGTATAGGAGGAGCCTGGGCAGAATGGGTGGGGTCAGACAGCAGAGGAGGGGCTTAGGAGGAGCCTAGTCAGATTGGGTGGGGTCAAATAGGAGGGGTATAGGAGGAGCCTGGGCAGAATGGGTGGGGTCAGAGGGGTATGGGAGGAGCCTGGGCAGAATGGGTGGAGTCAGAGAGGAGGGGGGTATAGGAGGAGCCTGGGCAGAATGGGTGGGGTCAGACTGGTATGGGAGGAGCCTGGGCAGAATGGGAGGAGTCAGAGAGGAGGGGGTATAGGAGGAGCCTGGGCAGAATGGGTGGGGTCAGACAGCAGAGGAGGGGTTTAGGAGGAGCCTAGTCAGATTGGGTGGGGTCAGAGAGGAAGGGTATAGGGGATGGGGTATAGGAGGAGCCTGAGCAGAGGGGGTGAGGTCGGAGGGGTATAGGAGGAGCCTAGTCAGATTGGGTGGGGTCAGAGAGGAAGAATATAGGAGGAGCCTGGGCAGAATGAGTGGGGTCAGAGAGGAGGGGCTTAGGAGGAGCCTGGGCAGAATGGGTGGAGTCAGAGAGGAGGGGGTATAGGAGGAGCCTGGGCAGAATGGGTGGGGTCAGACAGCAGAGGAGGGGCTTAGGAGGAGCCTAGTCAGATTGGGTGGGGTCAAATAGGAGGAGGAGGAGCCTGGGCAGAATGGGTAAGGTCATAGAGGAGGGGTATAGGAGGAGCCTGGGCAGAATGGG
The DNA here is from genome assembly GCF_964263255.1 of Lissotriton vulgaris. Taxonomy (NCBI): domain Eukaryota; kingdom Metazoa; phylum Chordata; class Amphibia; order Caudata; family Salamandridae; genus Lissotriton; species Lissotriton vulgaris. The sequence goes on from NC_141685.1 coordinate 1,485,288,544, forward strand.
TGGAGTCAGAGAGGAGGGGGTATAGGAGGAGCCTGGGCAGAATGGGTGGGGTCAGACAGGTATGGGAGGAGCCTGGGCAGAATGGGTGGAGTCAGAGAGGGGGGTATAGGAGGAGCCTGGGCAGAATGGGTTGGGTCAGACAGCAGAGGAGGGGCTTAGGAGGAGCCTGGGCAGAATGGGTGGAGTCAGAGAGGAGGGGCTTAGGAGGAGCCTAGTCAGATTGGGTGGGGTCAAATAGGAGGAGCCTGGGCAGAATGGGTGGAGTCAGAGAGGAGGTAGTATAGGAGGAGCCTGGGCAGAATGGGTGGGGTCAGACAGCAGAGGAGGGGCTTAGGAGGAGCCTGGGCAGAATGGGTGGGGTCAGACAGGTATGGGAGGAGCCTGGGTAGAATGGGTGGGGTCAGACAGGTATGGGAGGAGCCTGGGCAGAATGGGTGAAGTCAGAGAGGAGGGGGGTATAGGAGGAGCCTGGGCAGAATGGGTGGGGTCAGACAGCAGAGGAGGGGTTTAGGAGGAGCCAAGTCAGAGTGGGTGGGGTCAAATAGGAGGGGTATAGGAGGAGCCTGGGCAGAATGGGTGGGGTCAGACTGGTATGGGAGGAGCCTGGGCAGAATGGGTGGAGTCAGAGAGGAGGGGCTTAGGAGGAGCCTAGTCAGATTGGGTGGGGTCAAATAGGAGGAGCCTGGGCAGAGTGGGTGGAGTCAGAGAGGAGGGGGTATAGGAGGAGCCGGGGCAGAATGGGTGGGGTCAGACAGCAGAGGAGGGGTTTAGGACGAGCTTAGTCAGATTGGGTGGGGTCAGAGAGGAGGGGTATAGGAGGAGCCTGGGCAGAATGGGTGGGGTCAGACAGCAGAGGAGGGGCTTAGGAGGAGCCTAGTCAGATTGGGTGGGGTCAGAGAGGAGGGGTATAGGAGCAGCCTGGGCAGAATGGTTGGGCCCAGACAGCAGAGGAGGGGCTTAGGAGGAGCCTGGGCAGAATGGGTGGGGTCAGAGAGGAGGGGCTTAGGAGCAGCCTGGGCAGAATGGGTGGGGTCAGACAGCAGAGGAGGGGCTTAGGAGGAGCCTGGGCAGAATGGGTGGGGTCAGCGAGGAGGGGCTTAGGAGGAGCCTGGGCAGAATGGGTGGGGTCAGACAGCAGAGGAGGGGCTTAGGAGGAGCCTAGTCAGATTGGGTGGGGTCAGAGAGGAGGGGTATAGGAGCAGCCTGGGCAGAATGGTTGGGCCCAGACAGCAGAGGAGGGGCTTAGGAGGAGCCTGGGCAGAATGGGTGGGGTCAGAGAGGAGGGGCTTAGGAGCAGCCTGGGCAGAATGGGTGGGGTCAGACAGCAGAGGAGGGGCTTAGGAGGAGCCTGGGCAGAATGGGTGGGGTCAGAGAGGAGGGGCTTAGGAGGAGCTTGGGCAGATTGGGTGGGGTCAGAGAGGAGGGGGTATAGGAGGAGCCTAGTCAGATTGGGTGGGGTCAGAGAGGAGGGGCTTAGGAGGAGCCTGGGCAGAATGGGTGGGGTCAGAGAGGAGGGGGTATAGGAGGAGCCTGGGCAGAATGCGTGGGGCCAGACAGCAGAGGAGGGGCTTAGGAGGAACCTAGTCAGATTGGGTGGGGTCAAATAGGAGGAGCCTGGGCAGAATGGGTGGGGTCAGACAGCAGAGGAGGGGCTTAGGAGGAGCCTAGTCAGATTGGGTGGGTTCAGAGAGGAGGGGTATAGGAGGAGCTTGGGCAGAATGGGTGGGGTCAGACAGCAGAGGAGGGGCTTAGGAGGAGCCTGGGCAGAATGGGTGGGGTCATACGGGTATGGGAGGAGCCTGGGCAGAATGGGTGGAGTCAGAGAGGAGGGGGGTATAGGAGGAGCCTGGGCAGAATGGGTGGGGTCAGACAGCAGAGGGGTTTAGGAGGAGCCAAGTCAGAGCGGGTGGGGTCAAATAGGAGGGGGTATAGGAGGAGCCTGGGCAGAATGGGTGGGGTCAGACGGGTATGGGAGGAGCTGGGCAGAATGGGTGGAGTCAGAGAGGAGGGGGTATAGGAGGAGCCTGGGCAGAATGGGTGGGGTCAGACAGCAGAGGAGGGGTTTAGGAGGAGCCAAGTCAGATTGGGTGGGGTCAAATAGGAGGAGCCTGGGCAGAATGGGTGGAATCAGAAAGGAGGGGGTATAGGAGGAGCCTAGTCAGATTGGGTGGGGTCAGAGAGGAAGGGTATAGGGGAGGGGGTATAGGAGGAGCCTGAGCAGAGGGGGTGAGGTCGGAGGGGTATAGGAGGAGCCTAGTCAGATTGGGTGGGGTCAGAGAGGAAGGGTATAGGAGGAGCCTGGGCAGAATGAGTGGGGTCAGAGAGGAGGGGCTTAGGAGGAGCCTGGGCAGAATGGGTGGCGTCAGAGAGGAGGGGGTATAGGAGGAGCCTGGGCAGAATGGGTGGGGTCAGACAGCAGAGGAGGGGCTTAGGAGGAGCCTAGTCAGATTGGGTGGGGTCAAATAGGAGGAGGAGGAGCCTGGGCAGAATGGGTAAGGTCATAGAGGAGGGGTATAGGAGGAGCCTGGGCAGAATGGGTGGAGTCAGAGAGGAGGGGGTATAGGAGGAGCCTGGGCAGAATGGGTGGGGTCAGACAGGTATGGGAGGAGCCTGGGCAGAATGGGTGGAGTCAGAGAGGAGGGGGGTATAGGAGGAGCCTGGGCAGAATGGGTGGGGTCAGACAGCAGAGGAGGGGCTTAGGAGGAGCCTGGGCAGAATGGGTGGAGTCAGAGAGGAGGGGCTTAGGAGGAGCCTAGTCAGATTGGGTGGGGTCAAATAGGAGGAGCCTGGGCAGAATGGGTGGAGTCAGAGAGGAGGCGGTATAGGAGGAGCCTGGGCAGAATGGGTGGGGTCAGACAGCAGAGGAGGGGCTTAGGAGGAGCCTAGTCAGATTGGGTGGGGTCAAATAGGAGGAGGAGGAGCCTGGGCAGAATGGGTAAGGTCATAGAGGAGGGGTATAGGAGGAGCCTGGGCAGAATGGGTGGGGTCAGACAGGTATGGGAGGAGCCTGGGCAGAATGGGTGGAGTCAGAGAGGAGGGGGGTATAGGAGGAGCCTGGGCAGAATGGGTGGGGTCAGACAGCAGAGGAGGGGTTTAGGAGGAGCCAAGTCAGAGTGGGTGGGGTCAAATAGGAGGGGTATAGGAGGAGCCTGGGCAGAATGGGTGGGGTCAGACTGGTATGGGAGGAGCCTGGGCAGAATGGGTGGAGTCAGAGAGGAGGGGCTTAGCAGGAGCCTAGTCAGATTGGGTGGGGTCAAATAGGAGGAGCCTGGGCAGAATGGGTGGAGTCAGAGAGGAGGGGGTATAGGAGGAGCCTGGGCAGAATGGGTGGGGTCAGACAGCAGAGGAGGGGTTTAGGAGGAGCTTACTCAGAATGGGTGGGGTCAGACAGCAGAGGAGGGGCTTAGGAGGAGCCTAGTCAGATTGGGGTCAAATAGGAGGGGTATAGGAGGAGCCTGGGCAGAATGGGTGGGGTCAGACAGCAGAGGAGGGGCTTAGGAGGAGCCTGGGCAGAATGGGTGGGGTCAGAGAGGAGGGGCTTAGGAGGAGCCTGGGAAGGTTGGGTGGGGCCAGACAGCAGAGGAGGGGCTTAGGAGGAACCTAGTCAGATTGGGTGGGGTCAAATAGGAGGAGCCTGGGCAGAATGGGTGGGGTCAGAGAGGAGGGGGTATAGGAAGAGCCTGGGCAGAATGGGTGGGGTCAGACAGCAGAGGAGGGGCTTAGGAGGAACCTAGTCAGATTGGGTGGGGTCAAATAGGAGGAGCCTGGGCAGAATGGGTGGGGTCAGACAGCAGAGGAGGGGCTTAGGAGGAGCCTAGTCAGATTGGGTGGGGTCAAATAGGAGGAGGAGGAGCCTGGGCAGAATGGGTAAGGTCATAGAGGAGGGGTATAGGAGGAGCCTGGGCAGAATGGGTGGGGTCAGACAGGTATGGGAGGAGCCTGGGCAGAATGGGTGGGGTCAGACAGGTATGGGAGGAGCCTGGGCGGAATGGGTGGAGTCAGAGAGGAGGGGGGTATAGGAGGAGCCTGGGCAGAATGGGTGGGGTCAGACAGCAGAGGAGGAGGGGTTTAGGAGGAGCCAAGTCAGAGTGGGTGGGGTCAAATAGGAGGGGTATAGGAGGTGCCTGGGCAGAATGGGTGGGGTCAGACTGGTATGGGAGGAGCCTGGGCAGAATGGGTAGAGTCAGAGAGGAGGGGCTTAGGAGGAGCCTAGTCAGATTGGGTGGGTTCAAATAGGAGGAGCCTGGGCAGAATGGGTGGAGTCAGAGAGGAGGGGGTATAGGAGGAGCCTGGGCAGAATGGGTGGGGTCAGACAGCAGAGGAGGGGTTTAGGAGGAGCTTAGTCAGAATGGGTGGGGTCAGACAGCAGAGGAGGGGCTTAGGAGGAGCCTAGTCAGATTGGGGTCAAATAAGAGGGGTATAGGAGGAGCCTGGGCAGAATGGGTGGGGTCAGAGGGGTATGGGAGGAGCCTGAGCAGAATGGGTAGAGTCAGAGAGGAGGGGGTATAGGAGGAGCCTAGTCAGATTGGGTGGGGTCAGAGAGCGGAGGAGGGGTTAAGGAGGAGCCTAGTCAGATTGGGTGTGGTCAAATAGGAGGAGCCTGGGCAGAATGGGTGGGGTCTGAGGGCCTAGGAAGGGGTCATAGATGGAGGAGGATCCTGACTTATGGTGGGGAACTGCAAAAACTTTTTTAATGCACCCCCTATACTTTCTGATTTCTGTTGGGAGGGGGCAGTCGGGGAGCAGTATTAAAAGGTGCTTAGGCACAACGTGAAGAGCGATGAGGTGCACAGAATGGCATGCCTTCCAGGTACTTTTTTGGGGGGGCTACCATTATTTTTTATTGCTCTGATCCTCCCTCATGGGGTGTACCCCAAATGGTTAGGGGCAACGGGGGAGGGGGGGTGGCAAAAAGCTGTTTGACAGTTTCTGTTACCAACAGGGGTCACCATACGATTCTGCTGCAGTTATGGTATTGAAAGGTACAACAAGGAGCATGTGAATGTATTTTTGCAGGTGGGGTGCCCCAAAATTTTACTGCCAGCAGCAGCAGCCCCCCTCCTCCCCACCCAGCAGATTGGTATAGGTACCTTTAGGACATTTCTGTTGAAAAAAGAGGCTATAGCGAATCGTGCTATGAAATCCTAGAGCACTAACATTTGCTAAATAAAGGTGGCATCGGAGCATACGAATGAGGCAGAGAGAGGCTACTGTTGCCAATTGGTTTGGTGGGTCATAGTGAATAACCTCGGCATGCAAATAGGCAGTGTGAGGATTGGCAGTGTCTGTAGAGAATTTTGGCATGCTCTTCAGCTTATTTTTTCCTCCTTACGTTGGCTATGAACTACAGAGGAAAGGCCCGGCCTTACTGTTGGACAAAACATGTATTCATGATTTTAAGAAGTGTAGTCTGACTGTACTGAGAGGGGCTGTACAGTACGGTAAATGCCTGTATACCCCTGCAATGTGCATCCAACTGTCACTTGAGATTCAATAGCGAACGAAGCAGCTGGGTTACTGACTGAATGTAAATGGAAGGCACATAGCAAGGGTGTTTGTGGTCACTCAAATGATTGAAACCTGGTTGATGCACTACCAAAGCTGGGGTTCCAGGAGGGAACATTTGAGGGGCATTGAGATGGTGGTGCCCAGAGGTCATAATACGTTTCAGAGACAGAGAGGTACTGCGGTCCTGGTCCCACATTGGGGGTAGTCAAAATTCCTGCTAAAGATTTCTGTCCAACTGTTACCACGTTTTGTGCAGCCTGGCTCCCTCTGTAACGATTCCCCAGTGTCTTTCGATCCTACAGATGACTGTAGCAAACTTCCCAAATTTTTTCTTGGCCTCATACCCCCAAAGGAGTGCCTGACATTTGCCAGCCTAACGATACTCACATTCTGGGAAAAACCTCACTAACCATGCATATTTATGCACCACACATGGCAAATCCTTGCAATTGCAGAACATCATATCGCACTTGTCATCTTTGAGGTGCTGTAAGTATTTGGATTTGAGGGAAATATTCATCCTTGCTTGCTCTCCCACCTGAAGTCTATGGTGCTGCTGTTCCTTTCTCACATGTCCCTACAAAGAGACAAGTGACACACAGACTCAATCACTCAGCAAACATATATGCTTTGACGCTTTCATCTTGCTGTTTACCTTCCAAATGTTCCCCCTTCACCACAAATACAGGCCAGCCATTCCTCATCCCCTCAGTCATCGTAGTCCTTCACTCCTTAGGCCCTGCAAGACAAAAATGACCAAGAATCATGTCAGCAAGAAGAAGAAAAGCCTCAGTGTGCTCTTTTGTTCATACTGCTGCCCACTAGTAACACTTCATGGCCACTGCAGCTTAAGAATGGGACTGAGAAGAGGGCTCTCCTATGCAAATAATGTCCTCCCATGCATACTTTCTTCTGAGACGGTCGGCGGCTTGTGCCGTGATACTGCCTCCAACATATGGTCTTCAACCAAATTTTAAAAAAGCCCACCTGCCTTAGACAAAGGATTTTGCCACTCGAAGGAAGCACATGGGGACATCACCATCATTTAGCAGGGTCCTAAATTGCCTGCTGTCCGCCTGTATACAGAACAAGGACGTTCGTGGCCGTTCATGAGCGTTCTTCAAAGGAAGGAGGTGGGTGAATAAATCCAAGATGCCAGGGCAGGCCCAGCCCAGCCCAGTGCAGCCCAGCCCGGCACAACGCACTGCTGTGGAGGTCCACTCCTTCACATCCTGCAGCAGGCATGATGCAGATCTACTAGAGCAAAGGCTTGACTCTGCTCTTGTCTGTCTCTTAAAGGAAACAATCTTTCCAACTTCTTATTGCACCTAATAAATGGACTCTAGCTAGCCTCAAACTCGACCCATCATTTCATTAGCCAGAGCTCATACTTGACCTTTATTTCTATCCAAGCTCACTGGCACCAAACCTCTGATTTGAGCGAGTGGCTCACACTAAAATGAAAAATCACCATCAACCAACCTATTTTACAATAAGTGTAGCACCATCCTCGCATTCTTGTGCTCAGTTATAACCCCCAATACCACAATTGCACTCTGCAATTCACCAAACTTAAAGGACAAAGAATGACGACATTGATAAAGGAAGATAAGGCCTTGTTCCTAGCACCTACTTGAGAAATAGGGCGGTTGGTAGAAGGTCATGAGAGAAAACATATGAAATGTTGGGAGACACCTGCCAAAAAAACCACTAGCAAAAAAAAAAACACTGTTTGAAAATTTCCCACCTGGGGATACTTCTACAGCACTGGCAGGATTCGAACCCTGGCCTGTGAGGGCTGTCCCCCCCAAAGGTACAAGCCTTACCTTTGAGCTATCTCCTTGGTGGTCTAGAGGAATGCAGTAGTAACTATAAGCAACATACAGGCCTTGGTGTCCTTTCCTGTGGCTTCCATTGCACATTAAATGGATGACCATGACATAAGGACAATTTGATAGGCTACTTACATGGAAACCAGAAAAACACTTAGCAACAAAAAAAAAAAGAAAATCACTGTTTGAAAATTTCCCACCTTGGGATACTTCTACAGCACTGGCAGGATTCGAACCCTGGCCTGTGAGGGCTGTCCCCACCAAAGGTACAAGCCTTACCGTTGAGCTATAGCTCCTTGGTGGTCTGGAGGATTGCAGTAGTAACTATAAGCAACATACAGGCCTTGGTGTCCTTTCCTGTGGCTTCCATTGCACATTAAATGGATGACCATGACATAAGGACAATTTGATAGGCTACTTACATGGAAACCAGAAAAACACTTAGCAACAAAAAAAAAAAGAAAACCACTGTTTGAAAATTTCCCACCTTGGGATACTTCTACAGCACTGGCAGGATTCGAACCCTGGCCTGTGAGGGCTGTCCCCACCAAAGGTACAAGCCTTACCTTTGAGCTATAGCTCCTTGGTAGTCTGGAGGATTGCAGTAGTAACTATAAGCAACATACAGGCCTTGGTGTCCTTTCCTGTGGCTTCCATTGCACATTAAATGGATGACCATGACATACGGACAATTTGATAGGCTACTTACATGGAAACCAGAAAAACACTTAGCAAAAAAAAAAAAAGAAAATCACTGTTAGAAAATTTCCCACCTTGGGATACTTCTACAGCACTGGCAGGATTCGAACCCTGGCCTGTGAGGGCTGTCCCCACCAAAGGTACAAGCCTTACCTTTGAGCTATAGCTCCTTGGTGGTCTAGAGGATTGCAGTAGTAACTATAAGCAACATACAGGCCTTGGTGTCCTTCCCTGTGGCTTCCATTGCACATTAAAAGGATGACCATGACATAAGGACAATTTGATAGGCTACTTACATGGAAACCAGTGTGGTCCAGTGGGTAAGTTCCTGCCTTCCATCCAGGCAACCAGGGTTCAAATCCCGGGTTCGGCACCAGGTAAGTAAATTGGTAAGTAAAATGTGTCTGTGTGTTGTGTAAGAGTGGAATCATGCCTAGCGAAAGAGGGATTGCAGATTGGTCGGTAAGTAAAATAGGTGTGGAAAGAAAGGTGAAAGAAAGAGAATGGGTGTTGTCTGTAGGAGGAGGACCCTGGGCAGGTTGGGTGGGATCAGACAGCAGAGGAGGGGCTTAGGAGGAACCTAGTCAGATTGGGTGGGGTCAAATAGGAGCAGCCTGGGCAGAATGGGTGGGGTCAGACAGCAGAGGAGGGGCTTAGGAGGAGCCTAGTCAGATTGGGTGGAGTCAGAGAGGAGGGGGGTATAGGAGGAGCCTGGGCAGAATGGGTGGGGTCAGACAGCAGAGGAGGGGCTTAGGAGGAGCCTAGTCAGAATGGGTGGGGTCAGACAGCAGGGAAGGGGCTTAGGAGGAGCCTAGTCAGATTGGGTGGGTTCAGAGAGGTGGTGTATGGGAGGAGCCTGGGCAGAATGGGTGGAGTCAGAGAGGAGGGGGTATAGGAGGAGCCTGGGCAGAATGGGTGGGGTCAGAGAGGAGGGGTTTAGGAGGAGCCAAGTCAGATTGGGTGGGGTCAAATAGGAGGGGTATAGGAGGAGCCTGGGCAGAATGGGTGGGGTCAGACAGGTTTGGGAGGAGCCTGGGCAGAATGGGTGGAGTCAGAGAGGAGGGGGTATAGGAGGAGCCTGGGCAGAATGGGTGTGGTCAGACAGCAGAGGAGGGGCTTAGGAGGAGCCTAGTCAGATTGGGTGGGGTCAAATAGGAGGGGTATAGGAGGAGCCTGGGCAGAATGGGTGGGGTCAGACGGGTATGGGAGGAGCCTGGTCAGAATGGGTGGGGTCAGACAGCAGAGGAGGGGCTTAGGAGGAGCCTAGTCAGATTGGGTGGGGTCAGAGAGAAGGGGTATAGGAGGAGCCTGGGAAGGTTGGGTGGGGCCAGACAGCAGAGGAGGGGCTTAGGAGGAGCCTAGTCAGATTGGGTGGGGTCAGAGAGGAGGGGCTTAGGAGGAGCCTGGGCAGAATGGGAGGAGTCAGAGAGGAGGGGGTATAGGAGGAGCCTGGGCAGAATGGGTGGGGTCAGACAGCAGAGGAGGGGTTTAGGAGGAGCCTAGTCAGATTGGGTGGGGTCAGAGAGGAAGGGTATAGGAGGAGCCTGGGCAGAATGAGTGGGGTCAGAGAGGAGGGGCTTAGGAGGAGCCTGGGCAGAATGGGTGGGGTCAGACAGCAGAGGAGGGGCTTAGGAGGAGCCTAGTCAGATTGGGTGGGGTCAAATAGGAGGAGGAGGAGCCTGGGCAGAATGGGTAAGGTCATAGAGGAGGGGTATAGGAGGAGCCTGGGCAGAATGGGTGGAGTCAGAGAGGAGGGGGTATAGGAGGAGCCTGGGCAGATTGGGTGGGGTCAAATAGGAGGAGCCTGGGCAGAATGGGAGGAGTCAGAGAGGAGGGGGTATAGGAGGAGCCTGGGCAGAATGGGTGGGGTCAGACAGCAGAGGAGGGGTTTAGGAGGAGCCAAGTCAGAGTGGGTGGGGTCAAATAGGAGGGGTATAGGAGGAGCCTGGGCAGAATGGGTGGGGTCAGACGGGTATGGGAGGAGCCTGGGCAGAATGGGTGGAGTCAGAGAGGAGGGGGGTATAGGAGGAACCTGGGCAGAATGGGTGGGGTCAGACTGGTATGGGAGGAGCCTGGGCAGAATGGGAGGAGTCAGAGAGGAGGGGGTATAGGAGGAGCCTGTGCAGAATGGGTGGGGTCAGACAGCAGAGGAGGGGCTTAGGAGGAGCCTAGTCAGATTGGGTGGGGTCAAATAGGAGGGGTATAGGAGGAGCCTGGGCAGAATGGGTGGGGTCAGACGGGTATGGGAGGAGCCTGGGCAGAATGGGTGGGGTCAGACGGGTATGGGAGGAGCCTGGGCAGAATGGGTGGGGTCAGACGGGTATGGGAGGAGCCTGAGCAGAATGGGTGGGGTCAGACGGGTATGGGAGGAGCCTGGGCAGAATGGGTGGAGTCAGAGAGGAGGGGGTATAGGAGGAGCCTGGGCAGAATGGGTGGGGTCAGACAGCAGAGGAGGGGTTTAGGAGGAGCCAAGTCAGATTGGGTGGGGTCAGAGAGGAAGGGTATAGGAGGAGCCTGGGCAGAATGAGTGGGGTCAGAGAGGAGGGGCTTAGGAGGAGCCTGGGCAGAATGGGTGGAGTCAGAGAGGAGGGGGTATAGGAGGAGCCTGGGCAGAATGGGTGGGGTCAGACAGCAGAGGAGGGGCTTAGGAGGAGCCTAGTCAGATTGGGTGGGGTCAAATAGGAGGAGGAGGAGCCTGGGCAGAATGGGTAAGGTCATAGAGGAGGGGTATAGGAGGAGCCTGGGCAGAATGGGTGGAGTCAGAGAGGAGGGGGTATAGGAGGAGCCTGGGCAGAATGGGTGGGGTCAGACAGGTATGGGAGGAGCCTGGGCAGAATGGGTGGAGTCAGAGAGGGGGGTATAGGAGGAGCCTGGGCAGAATGGGTTGGGTCAGACAGCAGAGGAGGGGCTTAGGAGGAGCCTGGGCAGAATGGGTGGAGTCAGAGAGGAGGGGCTTAGGAGGAGCCTAGTCAGATTGGGTGGGGTCAAATAGGAGGAGCCTGGGCAGAATGGGTGGAGTCAGAGAGGAGGCGGTATAGGAGGAGCCTGGGCAGAATGGGTGGGGTCAGACAGCAGAGGAGGGGTTTAGGAGGAGCCAAGTCAGATTGGGTGGGGTCAAATAGGAGGGGCTTAGGAGGAGCCTGGGCAGAATGGGTGGGGTCAGACAGCAGAGGAGGGGCTTAGGAGGAGCCTGGGCAGAATGGGTGGAGTCAGAGAGGAGGGGCTTAGTAGGAGCCTAGTCAGATTGGGTGGGGTCAAATAGGAGGAGCCTGGGCAGAATGGGAGGAGTCAGAGAGGAGGGGGTATAGGAGGAGCCTGGGCAGAATGGGTGGGGTCAGACAGCAGGGAAGGGGCTTAGGAGGAGCCTAGTAAGATTGGGGTCAAATAAGAGGGGTATAGGAGGAGCCTGGGCAGAATGGGTGGGGTCAGACAGCAGAGGAGGGGTTTAGGAGGAGCCAAGTCAGAGTGGGTGGGGTCAAATAGGAGGGGTATAGGAGGAGCCTGGGCAGAATGGGTGGGGTCAGACGGGTATGGGAGGAGCCTGGGCAGAATGGGTGGGGTCAGACGGGTATGGGAGGAGCCTGGGCAGAATGGGTGGGGTCAGACGGGTATGGGAGGAGCCTGGGCAGAATGGGTAGAGTCAGAGAGGAGGGGGTATAGGAGGAGCCTGGGCAGAATGGGTGGGGTCAGACAGCAGAGGAGGGGTTTAGGAGGAGCCAAGTCAGATTGGGTGGGGTCAAATAGGAGGGGTATAGGAGGAGCCTGAGCAGAATGGGTGGGGTCAGACGGGTATGGGAGGAGCCTGGGCAGAATGGGTGGAGTCAGAGAGGAGGGGGTATAGGAAGAACCTGGGCAGAATGGGTGGGGTCAGACAGCAGAGGAGGGGCTTAGGAGGAGCCTGGGCAGAATGGGTGGGGTCAGACAGCAGGGGAGTGGCTTAGGAGGAGCCTGGGCAGAATGGGTGGAGTCAGAGAGGAGGGGGTATAGGAGGAGCCTGGGCAGAATGGGTGGGGTCAGACAGCAGAGGAGGGGCTTAGGAGGAGCCTAGTCAGATTGGGTGGGGTCAAATAGGAGGGTTATAGGAGGAGCCTGGGCAGAATGGGTGGAGTCAGAGAGGAGGGGGTATAGGAGGAGCCTGGGCAGAATGGGTGGGGTCAGAGAGGAGGGGTTTAGGAGGAGCCAAGTCAGATTGGGTGGGGTCAAATAGGAGGGGTATAGGAGGAGCCTGGGCAGAATGGGTGGGGTCAGACAGGTTTGGGAGGAGCCTGGGCAGAATGGGTGGAGTCAGAGAGGAGGGGGTATAGGAAGAACCTGGGCAGAATGGGTGGGGTCAGACAGCAGGGGAGTGGCTTAGGAGGAGCCTGGGCAGAATGGGTGGAGTCAGAGAGGAGGGGGTATAGGAGGAGCCTGGGCAGAATGGGTGTGGTCAGACAGCAGAGGAGGGGCTTAGGAGGAGCCTAGTCAGATTGGGTGGGGTCAAATAGGAGGGGTATAGGAGGAGCCTGGGCAGAATGGGTGGGGTCAGACGGGTATGGGAGGAGCCTGGTCAGAATGGGTGGGGTCAGACAGCAGAGGAGGGGCTTAGGAGGAGCCTAGTCAGATTGGGTGGGGTCAGAGAGAAGGGGTATGGGAGGAGCCTGGGAAGGTTGGGTGGGGCCAGACAGCAGAGGAGGGGCTTAGGAGGAGCCTAGTCAGATTGGGTGGGGTCAGAGAGAAGGGGTATAGGAGGAGCCTGGGCAGAATGGGTGGGGTCAGACTGGTATGGGAGGATGGGTGGAGTCAGAGAGGAGGGGGTATAGGAGGAGCCTGGGCAGAATGGGTGTGGTCAGACAGCAGAGGAGGGGCTTAGGAGGAGCCTAGTCAGATTGGGTGGGGTCAAATAGGAGGGGTATGGGAGGAGCCTGGGCAGAATGGGTGGGGTCAGACAGCAGAGGAGGGGCTTAGGAGGAGCCTAGTCAGATTGGGTGGGGTCAGAGAGAAGGGGTATAGGAGGAGCCTGGGAAGGTTGGGTGGGGCCAGACAGCAGAGGAGGGGCTTAGGAGGAGCCTAGTCAGATTGGGTGGGGTCAGAGAGGAGGGGCTTAGGAGGAGCCTGGGCAGAATGGGTGGAGTCAGAGAGGAGGGAGTATAGGAGGAGCCTGGGCAGAATGGGTGGGGTCAGACTGGTATGGGAGGAGCCTGGGCAGAATGGGAGGAGTCAGAGAGGAGGGGGTATAGGAGGAGCCTGGGCAGAATGGGTGGGGTCAGACAGCAGAGGAGGGGTTTAGGAGGAGCCTAGTCAGATTGGGTGGGGTCAGAGAGGAAGGGTATAGGAGGAGCCTGGGCAGAATGAGTGGGGTCAGAGAGGAGGGGCTTAGGAGGAGCCTGGGCAGAATGGGTGGAGTCAGAGAGGAGGGGGTATAGGAGGAGCCAGGGCAGAATGGGTGGGGTCAGACTGGTATGGGAGGAGCCTGGGCAGAATGGGTGGAGTCAGAGAGGAGGGGGTATAGGAGGAGGAGCCTGGGCAGAATGGGTGGGGTCAGACGGGTATGGGAGGAGCCTGGGCAGAATGGGTGGGGTCAGACAGCAGAGGAGGGGCTTAGGAGGATCCTGGGCAGAATGGGTGGAGTCAGAGAGGAGGGGCTTAGGAGGAGCCTAGTCAGATTGGGTGGGGTCAAATAGGAGGAGCCTGGGCAGAATGGGAGGAGTCAGAGAGGAGGGGGTATAGGAGGAGCCTGGGCAGAATGGGTGGGGTCAGACAGCAGAGGAGGGGTTTAGGAGGAGCCAAGTCAGAGTGGGTGGGGTCAAATAGGAGGGGTATAGGAGGAGCCTGGGCAGAATGGGTGGGGTCAGACGGGTATGGGAGGAGCCTGGGCAGAATGGGTGGAGTCAGAGAGGAGGGGGGTATAGGAGGAACCTGGGCAGAATGGGTGGGGTCAGACTGGTATGGGAGGAGCCTGGGCAGAATGGGAGGAGTCAGAGAGGAGGGGGTATAGGAGGAGCCTGTGCAGAATGGGTGGGGTCAGACAGCAGAGGAGGGGCTTAGGAGGAGCCTAGTCAGATTGGGTGGGGTCAAATAGGAGGGGTATAGGAGGAGCCTGGGCAGAATGGGTGGGGTCAGACGGGTATGGGAGGAGCCTGGGCAGAATGGGTGGGGTCAGACGGGTATGGGAGGAGCCTGAGCAGAATGGGTGGGGTCAGACGGGTATGGGAGGAGCCTGGGCAGAATGGGTGGAGTCAGAGAGGAGGGGGTATAGGAGGAGCCTGGGCAGAATGGGTGGGGTCAGACAGCAGAGGAGGGGTTTAGGAGGAGCCAAGTCAGATTGGGTGGGGTCAGAGAGGAAGGGTATAGGAGGAGCCTGGGCAGAATGAGTGGGGTCAGAGAGGAGGGGCTTAGGAGGAGCCTGGGCAGAATGGGTGGAGTCAGAGAGGAGGGGGTATAGGAGGAGCCTGGGCAGAATGGGTGGGGTCAGACAGCAGAGGAGGGGCTTAGGAGGAGCCTAGTCAGATTGGGTGGGGTCAAATAGGAGGAGCCTGGGCAGAATGGGTGGAGTCAGAGAGGAGGGGGTATAGGAGGAGCCTGGGCAGAATGGGTGGGGTCAGACAGCAGAGGAGGGGCTCAGGAGGAGCCTAGTCAGATTGGGTGGGGTCAAATAGGAGGAGCCTGGGCAGAATGGGTGGAGTCAGAGAGGAGGGGGTATAGGAGGAGCCTGGGCAGAATGGGTGGGGTCAGACAGCAGAGGAGGGGCTCAGGAGGAGCCTAGTCAGATTGGAGTAAAATAGGAGGGGTATAGGAGGAGCCTGGGCAGAATGGGAGGGGTCAGACAGCAGAGGAGGGGCTTAGGAGGAGCCTAGGCAGAATGGGTGGAGTCAGAGAGGAGGGGCTTAGGAGGAGCCTGGGCAGAATGGGTGGGGTCAGACAGCAGAGGAGGGGCTTAGGAGGAGTCTAGTCAGATTGGGTGGGGTCAGAGAGAAGGGGTATAGGAGGAGCCTGGGAAGGTTGGGTGGGGCCAGACAGCAGAGGAGGGGCTTAGGAGGAACCTAGTCAGATTGGGTGGGGTCAAATAGGAGGAGCCTGGGCAGATTGGGTGGGGTCAAATAGGAGGAGGAGGAGCCTGGGCAGAATGGGTAAGGTCATAGAGGAGGGGTATAGGAGGAGCCTGGGCAGAATGGGTGGAGTCAGAGAGGAGGGGGTATAGGAGGAGCCTGGGCAGAATGGGTGGGGTCAGACAGGTATGGGAGGAGCCTGGGCAGAATGGGTGGAGTCAGACAGGGGGGTATAGGAGGAGCCTGGGCAGAATGGGTTGGGTCAGACAGCAGAGGAGGGGCTTAGGAGGAGCCTGGGAAGAATGGGTGGAGTCAGAGAGGAGGGGCTTAGGAGGAGCCTAGTCAGATTGGGTGGGGTCAAACAGGAGGAGCCTGGGCAGAATGGGTGGAGTCAGAGAGGAGGGGGTATAGGAGGAGCCTGGGCAGAATGGGTGGGGTCAGAGGGGTATGGGAGGAGCCTGGGCAGAATGGGTGGAGTCAGAGAGGAGGGGGGTATAGGAGGAGCCTGGGCAGAATGGGTGGGGTCAGACTGGTATGGGAGGAGCCTGGGCAGAATGGGAGGAGTCAGAGAGGAGGGGGTATAGGAGGAGCCTGGGCAGAATGGGTGGGGTCAGACAGCAGAGGAGGGGTTTAGGAGGAGCCTAGTCAGATTGGGTGGGGTCAGAGAGGAAGGGTATAGGGGAGGGGGTATAGGGGAGGGGGTATAGGAGGAGCCTGAGCAGAGGGGTATAGGAGGGGGTATAGGAGGAGCCTAGTCAGATTGGGTGGGGTCAGAGAGGAAGGGTATAGGAGGAGCCTGGGCAGAATGAGTGGGGTCAGAGAGGAGGGGCTTAGGAGGAGCCTGGGCAGAATGGGTGGAGTCAGAGAGGAGGGGGTATAGGAGGAGCCTGGGCAGAATGGGTGGGGTCAGAGAGGAGGGGGTATAGGAGGAGCCTGGGCAGAATGGGTGGGGTCAGACAGCAGAGGAGGGGCTTAGGAGGAGCCTAGTCAGATTGGGTGGGGTCAAATAGGAGGAGGAGGAGCCTGGGCAGAATGGGTAAGGTCATAGAGGAGGGGTATAGGAGGAGCCTGGGCAGAATGGGTGGAGTCAGAGAGGAGGGGGTATAGGAGGAGCCTGGGCAGAATGGGTGGGGTCAGACAGGTATGGGAGGAGCCTGGGCAGAATGGGTGGAGTCAGACAGGGGGGTATAGGAGGAGCCTGGGCAGAATGGGTTGGGTCAGACAGCAGAGGAGGGGCTTAGGAGGAGCCTGGGCAGAATGGGTGGAGTCAGAGAGGAGGGGCTTAGGAGGAGCCTAGTCAGATTGGGTGGGGTCAAATAGGAGGAGCCTGGGCAGAATGGGTGGAGTCAGAGAGGAGGCGGTATAGGAGGAGCCTGGGCAGAATGGGTGGGGTCAGACAGCAGAGGAGGGGCTTAGGAGGAGCCTAGTCAGATTGGGTGGGGTCAAATAGGAGGAGGAGGAGCCTGGGCAGAATGGGTGGGGTCAGACAGGTATGGGAGGAGCCTGGGTAGAATGGGTGGGGTCAGAGAGGAGGGGGGTATAGGAGGAGCCTGGGCAGAATGGGTGGGGTCAGACAGCAGAGGAGGGGTTTAGGAGGAGCCAAGTCAGAGTGGGTGGGGTCAAATAGGAGGGGTATAGGAGGAGCCTGGGCAGAATGGGTGGGGTCAGACTGGTATGGGAGGAGCCTGGGCAGAATGGGTGGAGTCAGAGAGGAGGGGCTTAGGAGGAGCCTAGTCAGATTGGGTGGGGTCAAATAGGAGGAGCCTGGGCAGAATGGGTGGAGTCGGAGAGGAGGGGGTATAGGAGGAGCCTGGGCAGAATGGGTGGGGTCAGACAGCAGAGGAGGGGCTCAGGAGGAGCCTAGTCAGATTGGAGTCAAATAGGAGGGGTATAGGAGGAGCCTGGGCAGAATGGGAGGGGTCAGACAGCAGAGGAGGGGCTTAGGAGGAGCCTGGGCAGAATGGGTGGAGTCAGAGAGGAGGGGCTTAGGAGGAGCCTGGGCAGAATGGGTGGGGTCAGACAGCAGAGGAGGGGCTTAGGAGGAGCCTAGTCAGATTGGGTGGGGTCAGAGAGAAGGGGTATAGGAGGAGCCTGGGAAGGTTGGGTGGGGCCAGACAGCAGAGGAGGGGCTTAGGAGGAACCTAGTCAGATTGGGTGGGGTCAAATAGGAGGAGCCTGGGCAGATTGGGTGGGGTCAAATAGGAGGAGGAGGAGCCTGGGCAGAATGGGTAAGGTCATAGAGGAGGGGTATAGGAGGAGCCTGGGCAGAATGGGTGGAGTCAGAGAGGAGGGGGTATAGGAGGAGCCTGGGCAGAATGGGTGGGGTCAGACAGGTATGGGAGGAGCCTGGGCAGAATGGGTGGAGTCAGACAGGGGGGTATAGGAGGAGCCTGGGCAGAATGGGTTGGGTCAGACAGCAGAGGAGGGGCTTAGGAGGAGCCTGGGCAGAATGGGTGGAGTCAGAGAGGAGGGGCTTAGGAGGAGCCTAGTCAGATTGGGTGGGGTCAAACAGGAGGAGCCTGGGCAGAATGGGTGGAGTCAGAGAGGAGGGGGTATAGGAGGAGCCTGGGCAGAATGGGTGGGGTCAGACAGCAGAGGAGGGGCTCAGGAGGAGCCTAGTCAGATTGGAGTCAAATAGGAGGGGTATAGGAGGAGCCTGGGCAGAATGGGAGGGGTCAGACAGCAGAGGAGGGGCTTAGGAGGAGCCTGGGCAGAATGGGTGGAGTCAGAGAGGAGGGGCTTAGGAGGAGCCTGGGCAGAATGGGTGGGGTCAGACAGCAGAGGAGGGGCTTAGGAGGAGCCTAGTCAGATTGGGTGGGGTCAGAGAGAAGGGGTATAGGAGGAGCCTGGGAAGGTTGGGTGGGGCCAGACAGCAGAGGAGGGGCTTAGGAGGAACCTAGTCAGATTGGGTGGGGTCAAATAGGAGGAGCCTGGGCAGAATGGGTGGGGTCAGAGAGGAGGGGGTATAGGAAGAGCCTGGGCAGAATGGGTGGGGTCAGACAGCAGAGGAGGGGCTTAGGAGGAACCTAGTCAGATTGGGTGGGGTCAAATAGGAGGAGCCTGGGCAGAATGGGTGGGGTCAGACAGCAGAGGAGGGGCTTAGGAGGAGCCTAGTCAGATTGGGTGGGGTCAAATAGGAGGAGGAGGAGCCTGGGCAGAATGGGTAAGGTCATAGAGGAGGGGTATAGGAGGAGCCTGGGCAGAATGGGTGGGGTCAGACGGGTATGGGAGGAGCCTGGGCAGAATGGGTGGGGTCAGACAGCAGAGGAGGGGCTTAGGAGGAGCCTAGTCAGATTGCGTGGGGTCAGAGAGAAGGGGTATAGGAGGAGCCTGGGAAGGTTGGGTGGGGCCAGACAGCAGAGGAGGGGCTTAGGAGGAGCCTAGTCAGATTGGGTGGGGTCAGAGAGAAGGGGTATAGGAGGAGCCTGGGCAGAATGGGTGGGGTCAGACGGGTATGGGAAGAGCCTGGGCAGAATGGGTGGAGTCAGAGAGGAGGGGGGTATAGGAGGAGCCTGGGCAGAATGGGTGGAGTCAGAGAGGAGGGGGTATAGGAGGAGCCAAGTCAGATTGGGTGGGGTCAAATAGGAGGGGTATAGGAGGAGCCTGGGCAGAATGGGTGGGGTCAGACAGGTATGGGAGGAGCCTGGGTAGAATGGGTGGGGTCAGAGAGGAGGGGGGTATAGGAGGAGCCTGGGCAGAATGGGTGGGGTCAGACAGCAGAGGAGGGGTTTAGGAGGAGCCAAGTCAGAGTGGGTGGGGTCAAATAGGAGGGGTATAGGAGGAGCCTGGGCAGAATGGGTGGGGTCAGACTGGTATGGGAGGAGCCTGGGCAGAATGGGTGGAGTCAGAGAGGAGGGGCTTAGGAGGAGCCTAGTCAGATTGGGTGGGGTCAAATAGGAGGAGCCTGGGCAGAATGGGTGGAGTCGGAGAGGAGGGGGTATTGGAGGAGCCTGGGCAGAATGGGTGGGGTCAGACAGCAGAGGAGGGGCTCAGGAGGAGCCTAGTCAGATTGGAGTCAAATAGGAGGGGTATAGGAGGAGCCTGGGCAGAATGGGAGGGGTCAGACAGCAGAGGAGGGGCTTAGGAGGAGCCTGGGCAGAATGGGTGGAGTCAGAGAGGAGGGGCTTAGGAGGAGCCTGGGCAGAATGGGTGGGGTCAGACAGCAGAGGAGGGGCTTAGGAGGAGCCTAGTCAGATTGGGTGGGGTCAGAGAGAAGGGGTATAGGAGGAGCCTGGGAAGGTTGGGTGGGGCCAGACAGCAGAGGAGGGGCTTAGGAGGAACCTAGTCAGATTGGGTGGGGTCATATAGGAGGAGCCTGGGCAGATTGGGTGGGGTCAAATAGGAGGAGGAGGAGCCTGGGCAGAATGGGTAAGGTCATAGAGGAGGGGTATAGGAGGAGCCTGGGCAGAATGGGTGGAGTCAGAGAGGAGGGGGTATAGGAGGAGCCTGGGCAGAATGGGTGGGGTCAGACAGGTATGGGAGGAGCCTGGGCAGAATGGGTGGAGTCAGACAGGGGGGTATAGGAGGAGCCTGGGCAGAATGGGTTGGGTCAGACAGCAGAGGAGGGGCTTAGGAGGAGCCTGGGCAGAATGGGTGGAGTCAGAGAGGAGGGGCTTAGGAGGAGCCTAGTCAGATTGGGTGGGGTCAAACAGGAGGAGCCTGGGCAGAATGGGTGGAGTCAGAGAGGAGGGGGTATAGGAGGAGCCTGGGCAGAATGGGTGTGGTCAGACAGCAGAGGAGGGGCTTAGGAGGAGCCTAGTCAGATTGGGTGGGGTCAAATAGGAGGGGTATAGGAGGAGCCTGGGCAGAATGGGTGGGGTCAGACGGGTATGGGAGGAGCCTGGTCAGAATGGGTGGGGTCAGACAGCAGAGGAGGGGCTTAGGAGGAGCCTAGTCAGATTGGGTGGGGTCAGAGAGAAGGGGTATGGGAGGAGCCTGGGAAGGTTGGGTGGGGCCAGACAGCAGAGGAGGGGCTTAGGAGGAGCCTAGTCAGATTGGGTGGGGTCAGAGAGAAGGGGTATAGGAGGAGCCTGGGCAGAATGGGTGGGGTCAGACTGGTATGGGAGGATGGGTGGAGTCAGAGAGGAGGGGGTATAGGAGGAGCCTGGGCAGAATGGGTGTGGTCAGACAGCAGAGGAGGGGCTTAGGAGGAGCCTAGTCAGATTGGGTGGGGTCAAATAGGAGGGGTATGGGAGGAGCCTGGGCAGAATGGGTGGGGTCAGACAGCAGAGGAGGGGCTTAGGAGGAGCCTAGTCAGATTGGGTGGGGTCAGAGAGAAGGGGTATAGGAGGAGCCTGGGAAGGTTGGGTGGGGCCAGACAGCAGAGGAGGGGCTTAGGAGGAGCCTAGTCAGATTGGGTGGGGTCAGAGAGGAGGGGCTTAGGAGGAGCCTGGGCAGAATGGGTGGAGTCAGAGAGGAGGGAGTATAGGAGGAGCCTGGGCAGAATGGGTGGGGTCAGACTGGTATGGGAGGAGCCTGGGCAGAATGGGAGGAGTCAGAGAGGAGGGGGTATAGGAGGAGCCTGGGCAGAATGGGTGGGGTCAGACAGCAGAGGAGGGGTTTAGGAGGAGCCTAGTCAGATTGGGTGGGGTCAGAGAGGAAGGGTATAGGAGGAGCCTGGGCAGAATGAGTGGGGTCAGAGAGGAGGGGCTTAGGAGGAGCCTGGGCAGAATGGGTGGAGTCAGAGAGGAGGGGGTATAGGAGGAGCCAGGGCAGAATGGGTGGGGTCAGACTGGTATGGGAGGAGCCTGGGCAGAATGGGTGGAGTCAGAGAGGAGGGGGTATAGGAGGAGGAGCCTGGGCAGAATGGGTGGGGTCAGACGGGTATGGGAGGAGCCTGGGCAGAATGGGTGGGGTCAGACAGCAGAGGAGGGGCTTAGGAGGATCCTGGGCAGAATGGGTGGAGTCAGAGAGGAGGGGCTTAGGAGGAGCCTAGTCAGATTGGGTGGGGTCAAATAGGAGGAGCCTGGGCAGAATGGGAGGAGTCAGAGAGGAGGGGGTATAGGAGGAGCCTGGGCAGAATGGGTGGGGTCAGACAGCAGAGGAGGGGTTTAGGAGGAGCCAAGTCAGAGTGGGTGGGGTCAAATAGGAGGGGTATAGGAGGAGCCTGGGCAGAATGGGTGGGGTCAGACGGGTATGGGAGGAGCCTGGGCAGAATGGGTGGAGTCAGAGAGGAGGGGGGTATAGGAGGAACCTGGGCAGAATGGGTGGGGTCAGACTGGTATGGGAGGAGCCTGGGCAGAATGGGAGGAGTCAGAGAGGAGGGGGTATAGGAGGAGCCTGTGCAGAATGGGTGGGGTCAGACAGCAGAGGAGGGGCTTAGGAGGAGCCTAGTCAGATTGGGTGGGGTCAAATAGGAGGGGTATAGGAGGAGCCTGGGCAGAATGGGTGGGGTCAGACGGGTATGGGAGGAGCCTGGGCAGAATGGGTGGGGTCAGACGGGTATGGGAGGAGCCTGAGCAGAATGGGTGGGGTCAGACGGGTATGGGAGGAGCCTGGGCAGAATGGGTGGAGTCAGAGAGGAGGGGGTATAGGAGGAGCCTGGGCAGAATGGGTGGGGTCAGACAGCAGAGGAGGGGTTTAGGAGGAGCCAAGTCAGATTGGGTGGGGTCAGAGAGGAAGGGTATAGGAGGAGCCTGGGCAGAATGAGTGGGGTCAGAGAGGAGGGGCTTAGGAGGAGCCTGGGCAGAATGGGTGGAGTCAGAGAGGAGGGGGTATAGGAGGAGCCTGGGCAGAATGGGTGGGGTCAGACAGCAGAGGAGGGGCTTAGGAGGAGCCTAGTCAGATTGGGTGGGGTCAAATAGGAGGAGCCTGGGCAGAATGGGTGGAGTCAGAGAGGAGGGGGTATAGGAGGAGCCTGGGCAGAATGGGTGGGGTCAGACAGCAGAGGAGGGGCTCAGGAGGAGCCTAGTCAGATTGGGTGGGGTCAAATAGGAGGAGCCTGGGCAGAATGGGTGGAGTCAGAGAGGAGGGGGTATAGGAGGAGCCTGGGCAGAATGGGTGGGGTCAGACAGCAGAGGAGGGGCTCAGGAGGAGCCTAGTCAGATTGGAGTAAAATAGGAGGGGTATAGGAGGAGCCTGGGCAGAATGGGAGGGGTCAGACAGCAGAGGAGGGGCTTAGGAGGAGCCTAGGCAGAATGGGTGGAGTCAGAGAGGAGGGGCTTAGGAGGAGCCTGGGCAGAATGGGTGGGGTCAGACAGCAGAGGAGGGGCTTAGGAGGAGTCTAGTCAGATTGGGTGGGGTCAGAGAGAAGGGGTATAGGAGGAGCCTGGGAAGGTTGGGTGGGGCCAGACAGCAGAGGAGGGGCTTAGGAGGAACCTAGTCAGATTGGGTGGGGTCAAATAGGAGGAGCCTGGGCAGATTGGGTGGGGTCAAATAGGAGGAGGAGGAGCCTGGGCAGAATGGGTAAGGTCATAGAGGAGGGGTATAGGAGGAGCCTGGGCAGAATGGGTGGAGTCAGAGAGGAGGGGGTATAGGAGGAGCCTGGGCAGAATGGGTGGGGTCAGACAGGTATGGGAGGAGCCTGGGCAGAATGGGTGGAGTCAGACAGGGGGGTATAGGAGGAGCCTGGGCAGAATGGGTTGGGTCAGACAGCAGAGGAGGGGCTTAGGAGGAGCCTGGGAAGAATGGGTGGAGTCAGAGAGGAGGGGCTTAGGAGGAGCCTAGTCAGATTGGGTGGGGTCAAACAGGAGGAGCCTGGGCAGAATGGGTGGAGTCAGAGAGGAGGGGGTATAGGAGGAGCCTGGGCAGAATGGGTGGGGTCAGAGGGGTATGGGAGGAGCCTGGGCAGAATGGGTGGAGTCAGAGAGGAGGGGGGTATAGGAGGAGCCTGGGCAGAATGGGTGGGGTCAGACTGGTATGGGAGGAGCCTGGGCAGAATGGGAGGAGTCAGAGAGGAGGGGGTATAGGAGGAGCCTGGGCAGAATGGGTGGGGTCAGACAGCAGAGGAGGGGTTTAGGAGGAGCCTAGTCAGATTGGGTGGGGTCAGAGAGGAAGGGTATAGGGGAGGGGGTATAGGGGAGGGGGTATAGGAGGAGCCTGAGCAGAGGGGTATAGGAGGGGGTATAGGAGGAGCCTAGTCAGATTGGGTGGGGTCAGAGAGGAAGGGTATAGGAGGAGCCTGGGCAGAATGAGTGGGGTCAGAGAGGAGGGGCTTAGGAGGAGCCTGGGCAGAATGGGTGGAGTCAGAGAGGAGGGGGTATAGGAGGAGCCTGGGCAGAATGGGTGGGGTCAGAGAGGAGGGGGTATAGGAGGAGCCTGGGCAGAATGGGTGGGGTCAGACAGCAGAGGAGGGGCTTAGGAGGAGCCTAGTCAGATTGGGTGGGGTCAAATAGGAGGAGGAGGAGCCTGGGCAGAATGGGTAAGGTCATAGAGGAGGGGTATAGGAGGAGCCTGGGCAGAATGGGTGGAGTCAGAGAGGAGGGGGTATAGGAGGAGCCTGGGCAGAATGGGTGGGGTCAGACAGGTATGGGAGGAGCCTGGGCAGAATGGGTGGAGTCAGACAGGGGGGTATAGGAGGAGCCTGGGCAGAATGGGTTGGGTCAGACAGCAGAGGAGGGGCTTAGGAGGAGCCTGGGCAGAATGGGTGGAGTCAGAGAGGAGGGGCTTAGGAGGAGCCTAGTCAGATTGGGTGGGGTCAAATAGGAGGAGCCTGGGCAGAATGGGTGGAGTCAGAGAGGAGGCGGTATAGGAGGAGCCTGGGCAGAATGGGTGGGGTCAGACAGCAGAGGAGGGGCTTAGGAGGAGCCTAGTCAGATTGGGTGGGGTCAAATAGGAGGAGGAGGAGCCTGGGCAGAATGGGTGGGGTCAGACAGGTATGGGAGGAGCCTGGGTAGAATGGGTGGGGTCAGAGAGGAGGGGGGTATAGGAGGAGCCTGGGCAGAATGGGTGGGGTCAGACAGCAGAGGAGGGGTTTAGGAGGAGCCAAGTCAGAGTGGGTGGGGTCAAATAGGAGGGGTATAGGAGGAGCCTGGGCAGAATGGGTGGGGTCAGACTGGTATGGGAGGAGCCTGGGCAGAATGGGTGGAGTCAGAGAGGAGGGGCTTAGGAGGAGCCTAGTCAGATTGGGTGGGGTCAAATAGGAGGAGCCTGGGCAGAATGGGTGGAGTCGGAGAGGAGGGGGTATAGGAGGAGCCTGGGCAGAATGGGTGGGGTCAGACAGCAGAGGAGGGGCTCAGGAGGAGCCTAGTCAGATTGGAGTCAAATAGGAGGGGTATAGGAGGAGCCTGGGCAGAATGGGAGGGGTCAGACAGCAGAGGAGGGGCTTAGGAGGAGCCTGGGCAGAATGGGTGGAGTCAGAGAGGAGGGGCTTAGGAGGAGCCTGGGCAGAATGGGTGGGGTCAGACAGCAGAGGAGGGGCTTAGGAGGAGCCTAGTCAGATTGGGTGGGGTCAGAGAGAAGGGGTATAGGAGGAGCCTGGGAAGGTTGGGTGGGGCCAGACAGCAGAGGAGGGGCTTAGGAGGAACCTAGTCAGATTGGGTGGGGTCAAATAGGAGGAGCCTGGGCAGATTGGGTGGGGTCAAATAGGAGGAGGAGGAGCCTGGGCAGAATGGGTAAGGTCATAGAGGAGGGGTATAGGAGGAGCCTGGGCAGAATGGGTGGAGTCAGAGAGGAGGGGGTATAGGAGGAGCCTGGGCAGAATGGGTGGGGTCAGACAGGTATGGGAGGAGCCTGGGCAGAATGGGTGGAGTCAGACAGGGGGGTATAGGAGGAGCCTGGGCAGAATGGGTTGGGTCAGACAGCAGAGGAGGGGCTTAGGAGGAGCCTGGGCAGAATGGGTGGAGTCAGAGAGGAGGGGCTTAGGAGGAGCCTAGTCAGATTGGGTGGGGTCAAACAGGAGGAGCCTGGGCAGAATGGGTGGAGTCAGAGAGGAGGGGGTATAGGAGGAGCCTGGGCAGAATGGGTGGGGTCAGACAGCAGAGGAGGGGCTCAGGAGGAGCCTAGTCAGATTGGAGTCAAATAGGAGGGGTATAGGAGGAGCCTGGGCAGAATGGGAGGGGTCAGACAGCAGAGGAGGGGCTTAGGAGGAGCCTGGGCAGAATGGGTGGAGTCAGAGAGGAGGGGCTTAGGAGGAGCCTGGGCAGAATGGGTGGGGTCAGACAGCAGAGGAGGGGCTTAGGAGGAGCCTAGTCAGATTGGGTGGGGTCAGAGAGAAGGGGTATAGGAGGAGCCTGGGAAGGTTGGGTGGGGCCAGACAGCAGAGGAGGGGCTTAGGAGGAACCTAGTCAGATTGGGTGGGGTCAAATAGGAGGAGCCTGGGCAGAATGGGTGGGGTCAGAGAGGAGGGGGTATAGGAAGAGCCTGGGCAGAATGGGTGGGGTCAGACAGCAGAGGAGGGGCTTAGGAGGAACCTAGTCAGATTGGGTGGGGTCAAATAGGAGGAGCCTGGGCAGAATGGGTGGGGTCAGACAGCAGAGGAGGGGCTTAGGAGGAGCCTAGTCAGATTGGGTGGGGTCAAATAGGAGGAGGAGGAGCCTGGGCAGAATGGGTAAGGTCATAGAGGAGGGGTATAGGAGGAGCCTGGGCAGAATGGGTGGGGTCAGACGGGTATGGGAGGAGCCTGGGCAGAATGGGTGGGGTCAGACAGCAGAGGAGGGGCTTAGGAGGAGCCTAGTCAGATTGCGTGGGGTCAGAGAGAAGGGGTATAGGAGGAGCCTGGGAAGGTTGGGTGGGGCCAGACAGCAGAGGAGGGGCTTAGGAGGAGCCTAGTCAGATTGGGTGGGGTCAGAGAGAAGGGGTATAGGAGGAGCCTGGGCAGAATGGGTGGGGTCAGACGGGTATGGGAAGAGCCTGGGCAGAATGGGTGGAGTCAGAGAGGAGGGGGGTATAGGAGGAGCCTGGGCAGAATGGGTGGAGTCAGAGAGGAGGGGGTATAGGAGGAGCCAAGTCAGATTGGGTGGGGTCAAATAGGAGGGGTATAGGAGGAGCCTGGGCAGAATGGGTGGGGTCAGACAGGTATGGGAGGAGCCTGGGTAGAATGGGTGGGGTCAGAGAGGAGGGGGGTATAGGAGGAGCCTGGGCAGAATGGGTGGGGTCAGACAGCAGAGGAGGGGTTTAGGAGGAGCCAAGTCAGAGTGGGTGGGGTCAAATAGGAGGGGTATAGGAGGAGCCTGGGCAGAATGGGTGGGGTCAGACTGGTATGGGAGGAGCCTGGGCAGAATGGGTGGAGTCAGAGAGGAGGGGCTTAGGAGGAGCCTAGTCAGATTGGGTGGGGTCAAATAGGAGGAGCCTGGGCAGAATGGGTGGAGTCGGAGAGGAGGGGGTATTGGAGGAGCCTGGGCAGAATGGGTGGGGTCAGACAGCAGAGGAGGGGCTCAGGAGGAGCCTAGTCAGATTGGAGTCAAATAGGAGGGGTATAGGAGGAGCCTGGGCAGAATGGGAGGGGTCAGACAGCAGAGGAGGGGCTTAGGAGGAGCCTGGGCAGAATGGGTGGAGTCAGAGAGGAGGGGCTTAGGAGGAGCCTGGGCAGAATGGGTGGGGTCAGACAGCAGAGGAGGGGCTTAGGAGGAGCCTAGTCAGATTGGGTGGGGTCAGAGAGAAGGGGTATAGGAGGAGCCTGGGAAGGTTGGGTGGGGCCAGACAGCAGAGGAGGGGCTTAGGAGGAACCTAGTCAGATTGGGTGGGGTCATATAGGAGGAGCCTGGGCAGATTGGGTGGGGTCAAATAGGAGGAGGAGGAGCCTGGGCAGAATGGGTAAGGTCATAGAGGAGGGGTATAGGAGGAGCCTGGGCAGAATGGGTGGAGTCAGAGAGGAGGGGGTATAGGAGGAGCCTGGGCAGAATGGGTGGGGTCAGACAGGTATGGGAGGAGCCTGGGCAGAATGGGTGGAGTCAGACAGGGGGGTATAGGAGGAGCCTGGGCAGAATGGGTTGGGTCAGACAGCAGAGGAGGGGCTTAGGAGGAGCCTGGGCAGAATGGGTGGAGTCAGAGAGGAGGGGCTTAGGAGGAGCCTAGTCAGATTGGGTGGGGTCAAACAGGAGGAGCCTGGGCAGAATGGGTGGAGTCAGAGAGGAGGGGGTATAGGAGGAGCCTGGGCAGAATGGGTGGGGTCAGACAGCAGAGGAGGGGCTCAGGAGGAGCCTAGTCAGATTGGAGTCAAATAGGAGGGGTATAGGAGGAGCCTGGGCAGAATGGGAGGGGTCAGACAGCAGAGGAGGGGCTTAGGAGGAGCCTGGGCAGAATGGGTGGAGTCAGAGAGGAGGGGCTTAGGAGGAGCCTGGGCAGAATGGGTGGGGTCAGACAGCAGAGGAGGGGCTTAGGAGGAGCCTAGTCAGATTGGGTGGGGTCAGAGAGAAGGGGTATAGGAGGAGCCTGGGAAGGTTGGGTGGGGCCAGACAGCAGAGGAGGGGCTTAGGAGGAACCTAGTCAGATTGGGTGGGGTCAAATAGGAGGAGCCTGGGCAGAATGGGTGGGGTCAGAGAGGAGGGGGTATAGGAAGAGCCTGGGCAGAATGGGTGGGGTCAGACAGCAGAGGAGGGGCTTAGGAGGAACCTAGTCAGATTGGGTGGGGTCAAATAGGAGGAGCCTGGGCAGAATGGGTGGGGTCAGACAGCAGAGGAGGGGCTTAGGAGGAGCCTAGTCAGATTGGGTGGGGTCAAATAGGAGGAGGAGGAGCCTGGGCAGAATGGGTAAGGTCATAGAGGAGGGGTATAGGAGGAGCCTGGGCAGAATGGGTGGGGTCAGACGGGTATGGGAGGAGCCTGGGCAGAATGGGTGGGGTCAGACAGCAGAGGAGGGGCTTAGGAGGAGCCTAGTCAGATTGCGTGGGGTCAGAGAGAAGGGGTATAGGAGGAGCCTGGGAAGGTTGGGTGGGGCCAGACAGCAGAGGAGGGGCTTAGGAGGAGCCTAGTCAGATTGGGTGGGGTCAGAGAGAAGGGGTATAGGAGGAGCCTGGGCAGAATGGGTGGGGTCAGACGGGTATGGGAAGAGCCTGGGCAGAATGGGTGGAGTCAGAGAGGAGGGGGGTATAGGAGGAGCCTGGGCAGAATGGGTGGAGTCAGAGAGGAGGGGGTATAGGAGGAGCCAAGTCAGATTGGGTGGGGTCAAATAGGAGGGGTATAGGAGGAGCCTGGGCAGAATGGGTGGGGTCAGATGGGTATGGGAGGAGCCTGGGCAGAATGGGTGGGGTCAGACAGCAGGGGAGTGGCTTAGGAGGAGCCTGGGCAGAATGGGTGGGGTCAGAGAGGAGGGGTATAGGAGGAGCCCGGGCACAATGGGTGGGGTCAGACAGCAGAGGAGGGGCTTAGGAGGAGCCTAGTAAGATTGGGGTCAAATAAGAGGGGTATAGGAGGAGCCTGGGCAGAATGGGTGGGGTCAGACAGCAGAGGAGGGGCTTAGGAGGAGCCTAGTCAGATTGGGTGGGGTCAGAGAGAAGGGGTATAGGAGGAGCCTGGGCAGAATGGGTGGGGTCAGACGGGTATGGGAGGAGCCTGGGCAGAATGGGTGGAGTCAGAGAGGAGGGGGGTATAGGAGGAGCCTGGGCAGAATGGGTGGGGTCAGACTGGTATGGGAGGAGCCTGGGCAGAATTGGTGGGGTCAGACAGCAGAGGAGGGGCTTAGGAGGAGCCTGGGCAGAATGGGTGGAGTCAGAGAGGAGGGGCTTAGGAGGAGCCTAGTCAGATTGGGTGGGGTCAAATAGGAGGAGCCTGGACAGAATGGGAGGAGTCAGAGAGGAGGGGGTATAGGAGGAGCCTGGGCAGAATGGGTGGGGTCAGACAGCAGGGAAGGGGCTTAGGAGGAGCCTAGTAAGATTGGGGTCAAATAAGAGGGGTATGGGAGGAGCCTGGGCAGAATGGGTGGGGTCAGACAGCAGAGGAGGGGTTTAGGAGGAGCCAAGTCAGAGTGGGTGGGGTCAAATAGGAGGGGTATAGGAGGAGCCTGGGCAGAATGGGTGGGGTCAGATGGGTATGGGAGGAGCCTGGGCAGAATGGGTGGGGTCAGACAGCAGAGGAGGGGCTTAGGAGGAGCCTAGTCAGATTGGGTGGGTTCAGAGAGGAGGGGTATAGGAGGAGCCTGGGCAGAATGGGTGGGGTCAGACAGCAGAGGAGGGGCTTAGGAGGAGCCTGGGCAGAATGGGTGGAGTCAGAGAGGAGGCGGTATAGGAGGAGCCTGGGCAGAATGGGTGGGGTCAGACAGCAGAGGAGGGGCTTAGGAGGAGCCTAGTCAGATTGGGTGGGGTCAAATAGGAGGAGGAGGAGCCTGGGCAGAATGGGTGGGGTCAGACAGGTATGGGAGGAGCCTGGGTAGAATGGGTGGGGTCAGAGAGGAGGGGGGTATAGGAGGAGCCTGGGCAGAATGGGTGGGGTCAGACAGCAGAGGAGGGGTTTAGGAGGAGCCAAGTCAGAGTGGGTGGGGTCAAATAGGAGGGGTATAGGAGGAGCCTGGGCAGAATGGGTGGGGTCAGACTGGTATGGGAGGAGCCTGGGCAGAATGGGTGGAGTCAGAGAGGAGGGGCTTAGGAGGAGCCTAGTCAGATTGGGTGGGGTCAAATAGGAGGAGCCTGGGCAGAATGGGTGGAGTCGGAGAGGAGGGGGTATAGGAGGAGCCTGGGCAGAATGGGTGGGGTCAGACAGCAGAGGAGGGGCTCAGGAGGAGCCTAGTCAGATTGGAGTCAAATAGGAGGGGTATAGGAGGAGCCTGGGCAGAATGGGAGGGGTCAGACAGCAGAGGAGGGGCTTAGGAGGAGCCTGGGCAGAATGGGTGGAGTCAGAGAGGAGGGGCTTAGGAGGAGCCTGGGCAGAATGGGTGGGGTCAGACAGCAGAGGAGGGGCTTAGGAGGAGCCTAGTCAGATTGGGTGGGGTCAGAGAGAAGGGGTATAGGAGGAGCCTGGGAAGGTTGGGTGGGGCCAGACAGCAGAGGAGGGGCTTAGGAGGAACCTAGTCAGATTGGGTGGGGTCAAATAGGAGGAGCCTGGGCAGATTGGGTGGGGTCAAATAGGAGGAGGAGGAGCCTGGGCAGAATGGGTAAGGTCATAGAGGAGGGGTATAGGAGGAGCCTGGGCAGAATGGGTGGAGTCAGAGAGGAGGGGGTATAGGAGGAGCCTGGGCAGAATGGGTGGGGTCAGACAGGTATGGGAGGAGCCTGGGCAGAATGGGTGGAGTCAGACAGGGGGGTATAGGAGGAGCCTGGGCAGAATGGGTTGGGTCAGACAGCAGAGGAGGGGCTTAGGAGGAGCCTGGGCAGAATGGGTGGAGTCAGAGAGGAGGGGCTTAGGAGGAGCCTAGTCAGATTGGGTGGGGTCAAACAGGAGGAGCCTGGGCAGAATGGGAGGAGTCAGACAGCAGGGAAGGGGCTTAGGAGGAGCCTAGTAAGATTGGGGTCAAATAAGAGGGGTATAGGAGGAGCCTGGGCAGAATGGGTGGGGTCAGACAGCAGAGGAGTGGCTTAGGAGGAGCCTGGGCAGAATGGGTGGGGTCAGACGGGTATGGGGGGAGCCTGGGCAGAATGGGTGGGGTCAGACGGGTATGGGAGGAGCCTGGGCAGAATGGGTGGAGTCAGAGAGGAGGGGGTATAGGAGGAGCCTGGGCAGAATGGGTGGGGTCAGACAGCAGAGGAGGGGTTTAGGAGGAGCCAAGTCAGATTGGGTGGGGTCAAATAGGAGGGGTATAGGAGGAGCCTGGGCAGAATGGGTGGGGTCAGACAGCAGGGGAGTGGCTTAGGAGGAGCCTGGGCAGAATGGGTGGAGTCAGAGAGGAGGGGGTATAGGAGGAGCCTGGGCAGAATGGGTGGGGTCAGACAGCAGAGGAGGGGCTTAGGAGGAGCCTAGTCAGATTGGGTGGGGTCAAATAGGAGGGGTATAGGAGGAGCCTGGGCAGAATGGGTGGGGTCAGAGGGGTATGGGAGGAGCCTGGGCGGAATGGGTGGAGTCAGAGAGGAGGGGGGTATAGGAGGAGCCTGGGCAGAATGGGTGGGATCAGAGAGGAAGGGTATAGGGGAGGGGGTATAGGAGGAGCCTGAGCAGAGGGGGTGAGGTCGGAGGGGTATAGGAGGAGCCTGGGCAGAATGAGTGGGGTCAGAGAGGAGGGGCTTAGGAGGAGCCTGGGCAGAATGGGTGGAGTCAGACAGCAGAGGAGGGGCTTAGGAGGAGCCTAGTCAGATTGGGTGGGGTCAAATAGGAGGAGGAGGAGCCTGGGCAGAATGGGTAAGGTCATAGAGGAGGGGTATAGGAGGAGCCTGGGCAGAATGGGTGGAGTCAGAGAGGAGGGGGTATAGGAGGAGCCTGGGCAGAATGGGTGGGGTCAGACAGGTATGGGAGGAGCCTGGGCAGAATGGGTGGAGTCAGACAGGTATGGGAGGAGCCTTGGCAGAATGGGTGGAGTCAGAGCGGAGGGGGGTATAGGAGGAGCCTGGGCAGAATGGGTGGGGTCAGACAGGTATGGGAGGAGCCTGGGCAGAATGGGTTGGGTCAGACAGCAGAGGAGGGGCTTAGGAGGAGCCTGGGCAGAATGGGTGGAGTCAGAGAGGAGGGGCTTAGGAGGAGCCTAGTCAGATTGGGTGGGGTCAAATAGGAGGAGCCTGGGCAGAATGGGTGGAGTCAGAGAGGAGGCGGTATAGGAGGAGCCTGGGCAGAATGGGTGGGGTCAGACAGCAGAGGAGGGGCTTAGGAGGAGCCTAGTCAGATTGGGTGGGGTCAAATAGGAGGAGGAGTAGCCTGGGCAGAATGGGTAAGGTCATAGAGGAGGGGTATAGGAGGAGCCTGGGCAGAATGGGTGGGGTCAGACAGGTATGGGAGGAGCCTGGTCAGAATGGGTGGAGTCAGAGCGGAGGGGGGTATAGGAGGAGCCTGGACAGAATGGGTGGGGTCAGACAGCAGAGGAGGGGTTTAGGAGGAGCCAAGTCAGAGTGGGTGGGGTGAAATAGGAGGGGTATAGGAGGAGCCTGGGCAGAATGGGTGGGGTCAGAGAGGAGGGGCTTAGGAGGAGCCTGGGCAGAATGGGTGGGGTCAGACATCAGAGGAGGGGCTTAGGAGGAGCCTAGTCAGATTGGGTGGGGTCAGAGAGGAGGGGTATAGGAGCAGCCTGGGCAGAATGGTTGGGCCCAGACAGCAGAGGAGGGGCTTAGGAGGAGCCTGGGCAGAATGGGTGGGGTCAGAGAGGAGGGGCTTAGGAGCAGCCTGGGCAGAATGGGTGGGGTCAGACAGCAGAGGAGGGGCTTAGGAGGAGCCTGGGCAGAATGGGTGGGGTCAGAGAGGAGGGGCTTAGGAGGAGCCTGGGCAGAATGGGTGGGGTCAGACAGCAGAGGAGGGGCTTAGGAGGAGCCTAGTCAGATTGGGTGGGGTCAGAGAGGAGGGGTATAGGAGCAGCCTGGGCAGAATGGTTGGGCCCAGACAGCAGAGGAGGGGCTTAGGAGGAGCCTGGGCAGAATGGGTGGGGTCAGACGGGTATGGGAGGAGCCTGGGCAGAATGGGTGGGGTCAGACAGCAGAGGAGGGGCTTAGGAGGAGCCTAGTCAGATTGGGTGGGGTCAGAGAGAAGGGGTATAGGAGGAGCCTGGGAAGGTTGGGTGGGGCCAGACAGCAGAGGAGGGGCTTAGGAGGAGCCTAGTCAGATTGGGTGGGTTCAGAGAGGAGGGGTATAGGAGGAGCCTGGGCAGAATGGGTGGGGTCAGACGTGTATGGGAGGAGCCTGGGCAGAATGGGTGGGGTCAGACAGCAGAGGAGGGGCTTAGGAGGAGCCTAGTCAGATTGGGTGGGGTCAGAGAGAAGGGGTATAGGAGGAGCCTGGGAAGGTTGGGTGGGGCCAGACAGCAGAGGAGGGGCTTAGGAGGAGCCTAGTCAGATTGGGTGGGGTCAGAGAGAAGGGGTATAGGAGGAGCCTGGGCAGAATGGGTGGGGTCAGACGGGTATGGGAGGAGCCTGGGCAGAATGGGTGGAGTCAGACAGCAGGGAAGGGGCTTAGGAGGAGCCTGGGCAGAATGGGTGGAGTCAGAGAGGAGGGGCTTAGGAGGAGCCTAGTCAGATTGGGTGGGGTCAAATAGGAGGAGCCTGGGCAGAATGGGAGGAGTCAGAGAGGAGGGGGTATAGGAGGAGCCTGGGCAGAATGGGTGGGGTCAGACAGCAGGGAAGGGGCTTAGGAGGAGCCTAGTAAGATTGGGGTCAAATAAGAGGGGTATAGGAGGAGCCTGGGCAGAATGGGTGGGGTCAGACAGCAGAGGAGGGGTATAGGAGGAGCCTGGGCAGAATGGGTGGGGTCAGACGGGTATGGGAGGAGCCTGGGCAGAATGGGTGGAGTCAGAGAGGAGGGGGTATAGGAGGAGCCAAGTCAAATTGGGTGGGGTCAAATAGGAGGGGTATAGGAGGAGCCTGGGCAGAATGGGTGGGGTCAGACGGGTATGGGAGGAGCCTGGGCAGAATGGGTGGGGTCAGACGGGTATGGGAGGAGCCTGGGCAGAATGGGTGGAGTCAGAGAGGAGGGGGTATAGGAAGAACCTGGGCAGAATGGGTGGGGTCAGACAGCAGAGGAGGGGCTTAGGAGGAGCCTGGGCAGAATGGGTGGGGTCAGACAGCAGGGGAGTGGCTTAGGAGGAGCCTGGGCAGAATGGGTGGAGTCAGAGAGGAGGGGGTATAGGAGGAGCCTGGGCAGAATGGGTGGGGTCAGACAGCAGAGGAGGGGCTTAGGAGGAGCCTAGTCAGATTGGGTGGGGTCAAATAGGAGGGGTATAGGAGGAGCCTGGGCAGAATGGGTGGGGTCAGAGGGGTATGGGAGGAGCCTGGGCAGAATGGGTGGAGTCAGAGAGGAGGGGGGTATAGGAGGAGCCTGGGCAGAATGGGTGGGGTCAGACTGGTATGGGAGGAGCCTGGGCAGAATGGGAGGAGTCAGAGAGGAGGGGGTATAGGAGGAGCCTGGGCAGAATGGGTGGGGTCAGACAGCAGAGGAGGGGTTTAGGAGGAGCCTAGTCAGATTGGGTGGGGTCAGAGAGGAAGGGTATAGGGGAGGGGGTATAGGAGGAGCCTGAGCAGAGGGGGTGAGGTCGGAGGGGTATAGGAGGAGCCTAGTCAGATTGGGTGGGGTCAGAGAGGAAGGGTATAGGAGGAGCCTGGGCAGAATGAGTGGGGTCAGAGAGGAGGGGCTTAGGAGGAGCCTGGGCAGAATGGGTGGAGTCAGAGAGGAGGGGGTATAGGAGGAGCCTGGGCAGAATGGGTGGGGTCAGACAGCAGAGGAGGGGCTTAGGAGGAGCCTAGTCAGATTGGGTGGGGTCAAATAGGAGGGGTATAGGAGGAGCCTGGGCAGAATGGGTGGGGTCAGAGGGGTATGGGAGGAGCCTGGGCAGAATGGGTGGAGTCAGAGAGGAGGGGGGTATAGGAGGAGCCTGGGCAGAATGGGTGGGGTCAGACTGGTATGGGAGGAGCCTGGGCAGAATGGGAGGAGTCAGAGAGGAGGGGGTATAGGAGGAGCCTGGGCAGAATGGGTGGGGTCAGACAGCAGAGGAGGGGTTTAGGAGGAGCCTAGTCAGATTGGGTGGGGTCAGAGAGGAAGGGTATAGGGGAGGGGGTGTAGGAGGAGCCTGAGCAGAGGGGTATAGGAGGGGGTATAGGAGGAGCCTAGTCAGATTGGGTGGGGTCAGAGAGGAAGGGTATAGGAGGAGCCTGGGCAGAATGAGTGGGGTCAGAGAGGAGGGGCTTAGGAGGAGCCTGGGCAGAATGGGTGGAGTCAGAGAGGAGGGGGTATAGGAGGAGCCTGGGCAGAATGGGTGGGGTCAGAGAGGAGGGGGTATAGGAGGAGCCTGGGCAGAATGGGTGGGGTCAGACAGCAGAGGAGGGGCTTAGGAGGAGCCTAGTCAGATTGGGTGGGGTCAAATAGGAGGAGGAGGAGCCTGGGCAGAATGGGTAAGGTCATAGAGGAGGGGTATAGGAGGAGCCTGGGCAGAATGGGTGGAGTCAGAGAGGAGGGGGTATAGGAGGAGCCTGGGCAGAATGGGTGGGGTCAGACAGGTATGGGAGGAGCCTGGGCAGAATGGGTGGAGTCAGACAGGGGGGTATAGGAGGAGCCTGGGCAGAATGGGTTGGGTCAGACAGCAGAGGAGGGGCTTAGGAGGAGCCTGGGCAGAATGGGTGGAGTCAGAGAGGAGGGGCTTAGGAGGAGCCTAGTCAGATTGGGTGGGGTCAAATAGGAGGAGCCTGGGCAGAATGGGTGGAGTCAGAGAGGAGGCGGTATAGGAGGAGCCTGGGCAGAATGGGTGGGGTCAGACAGCAGAGGAGGGGCTTAGGAGGAGCCTAGTCAGATTGGGTGGGGTCAAATAGGAGGAGGAGGAGCCTGGGCAGAATGGGTGGGGTCAGACAGGTATGGGAGGAGCCTGGGTAGAATGGGTGGGGTCAGAGAGGAGGGGGGTATAGGAGGAGCCTGGGCAGAATGGGTGGGGTCAGACAGCAGAGGAGGGGTTTAGGAGGAGCCAAGTCAGAGTGGGTGGGGTCAAATAGGAGGGGTATAGGAGGAGCCTGGGCAGAATGGGTGGGGTCAGACTGGTATGGGAGGAGCCTGGGCAGAATGGGTGGGGTCAGACAGCAGAGGAGGGGCTTAGGAGGAGCCTAGTCAGATTGGGTGGGTTCAGAGAGGAGGGGTATAGGAGGAGCCTGGGCAGAATGGGTGGGGTCAGACAGCAGAGGAGGGGCTTAGGAGGAGCCTGGGCAGAATGGGTGGAGTCAGAGAGGAGGCGGTATAGGAGGAGCCTGGGCAGAATGGGTGGGGTCAGACAGCAGAGGAGGGGCTTAGGAGGAGCCTAGTCAGATTGGGTGGGGTCAAATAGGAGGAGGAGGAGCCTGGGCAGAATGGGTGGGGTCAGACAGGTATGGGAGGAGCCTGGGTAGAATGGGTGGGGTCAGAGAGGAGGGGGGTATAGGAGGAGCCTGGGCAGAATGGGTGGGGTCAGACAGCAGAGGAGGGGTTTAGGAGGAGCCAAGTCAGAGTGGGTGGGGTCAAATAGGAGGGGTATAGGAGGAGCCTGGGCAGAATGGGTGGGGTCAGACTGGTATGGGAGGAGCCTGGGCAGAATGGGTGGAGTCAGAGAGGAGGGGCTTAGGAGGAGCCTAGTCAGATTGGGTGGGGTCAAATAGGAGGAGCCTGGGCAGAATGGGTGGAGTCAGAGAGGAGGGGGTATAGGAGGAGCCTGGGCAGAATGGGTGGGGTCAGACAGCAGAGGAGGGGCTCAGGAGGAGCCTAGTCAGATTGGAGTCAAATAGGAGGGGTATAGGAGGAGCCTGGGCAGAATGGGAGGGGTCAGACAGCAGAGGAGGGGCTTAGGAGGAGCCTGGGCAGAATGGGTGGAGTCAGAGAGGAGGGGCTTAGGAGGAGCCTGGGCAGAATGGGTGGGGTCAGACAGCAGAGGAGGGGCTTAGGAGGAGCCTAGTCAGATTGGGTGGGGTCAGAGAGAAGGGGTATAGGAGGAGCCTGGGAAGGTTGGGTGGGGCCAGACAGCAGAGGAGGGGCTTAGGAGGAACCTAGTCAGATTGGGTGGGGTCAAATAGGAGGAGCCTGGGCAGATTGGGTGGGGTCAAATAGGAGGAGGAGGAGCCTGGGCAGAATGGGTAAGGTCATAGAGG
The DNA here is from genome assembly GCF_964263255.1 of Lissotriton vulgaris. Classification (NCBI taxonomy): domain Eukaryota; kingdom Metazoa; phylum Chordata; class Amphibia; order Caudata; family Salamandridae; genus Lissotriton; species Lissotriton vulgaris. The sequence continues at coordinate 1,485,325,140 of NC_141685.1, forward strand.
AGGGGTATAGGAGGAGCCTGGGCAGAATGGGTGGAGTCAGAGAGGAGGGGGTATAGGAGGAGCCTGGGCAGAATGGGTGGGGTCAGACAGGTATGGGAGGAGCCTGGGCAGAATGGGTGGAGTCAGACAGGGGGGTATAGGAGGAGCCTGGGCAGAATGGGTTGGGTCAGACAGCAGAGGAGGGGCTTAGGAGGAGCCTGGGCAGAATGGGTGGAGTCAGAGAGGAGGGGCTTAGGAGGAGCCTAGTCAGATTGGGTGGGGTCAAACAGGAGGAGCCTGGGCAGAATGGGTGGAGTCAGAGAGGAGGGGGTATAGGAGGAGCCTGGGCAGAATGGGTGGGGTCAGAGGGGTATGGGAGGAGCCTGGGCAGAATGGGTGGAGTCAGAGAGGAGGGGGGTATAGGAGGAGCCTGGGCAGAATGGGTGGGGTCAGACTGGTATGGGAGGAGCCTGGGCAGAATGGGAGGAGTCAGAGAGGAGGGGGTATAGGAGGAGCCTGGGCAGAATGGGTGGGGTCAGACAGCAGAGGAGGGGTTTAGGAGGAGCCTAGTCAGATTGGGTGGGGTCAGAGAGGAAGGGTATAGGGGAGGGGGTATAGGGGAGGGGGTATAGGAGGAGCCTGAGCAGAGGGGTATAGGAGGGGGTATAGGAGGAGCCTAGTCAGATTGGGTGGGGTCAGAGAGGAAGGGTATAGGAGGAGCCTGGGCAGAATGAGTGGGGTCAGAGAGGAGGGGCTTAGGAGGAGCCTGGGCAGAATGGGTGGAGTCAGAGAGGAGGGGGTATAGGAGGAGCCTGAGCAGAATGGGTGGGGTCAGAGAGGAGGGGGTATAGGAGGAGCCTGGGCAGAATGGGTGGGGTCAGACAGCAGAGGAGGGGCTTAGGAGGAGCCTAGTCAGATTGGGTGGGGTCAAATAGGAGGAGGAGGAGCCTGGGCAGAATGGGTAAGGTCATAGAGGAGGGGTATAGGAGGAGCCTGGGCAGAATGGGTGGAGTCAGAGAGGAGGGGGTATAGGAGGAGCCTGGGCAGAATGGGTGGGGTCAGACAGGTATGGGAGGAGCCTGGGCAGAATGGGTGGAGTCAGACAGGGGGGTATAGGAGGAGCCTGGGCAGAATGGGTTGGGTCAGACAGCAGAGGAGGGGCTTAGGAGGAGCCTGGGCAGAATGGGTGGAGTCAGAGAGGAGGGGCTTAGGAGGAGCCTAGTCAGATTGGGTGGGGTCAAATAGGAGGAGCCTGGGCAGAATGGGTGGAGTCAGAGAGGAGGCGGTATAGGAGGAGCCTGGGCAGAATGGGTGGGGTCAGACAGCAGAGGAGGGGCTTAGGAGGAGCCTAGTCAGATTGGGTGGGGTCAAATAGGAGGAGGAGGAGCCTGGGCAGAATGGGTGGGGTTAGACAGGTATGGGAGGAGCCTGGGTAGAATGGGTGGGGTCAGAGAGGAGGGGGGTATAGGAGGAGCCTGGGCAGAATGGGTGGGGTCAGACAGCAGAGGAGGGGTTTAGGAAGAGCCAAGTCAGAGTGGGTGGGGTCAAATAGGAGGGGTATAGGAGGAGCCTGGGCAGAATGGGTGGGGTCAGACTGGTATGGGAGGAGCCTGGGCAGAATGGGTGGGGTCAGACAGCAGAGGAGGGGCTTAGGAGGAGCCTAGTCAGATTGGGTGGGTTCAGAGAGGAGGGGTATAGGAGGAGCCTGGGCAGAATGGGTGGGGTCAGACAGCAGAGGAGGGGCTTAGGAGGAGCCTGGGCAGAATGGGTGGAGTCAGAGAGGAGGCGGTATAGGAGGAGCCTGGGCAGAATGGGTGGGGTCAGACAGCAGAGGAGGGGCTTAGGAGGAGCCTAGTCAGATTGGGTGGGGTCAAATAGGAGGAGGAGGAGCCTGGGCAGAATGGGTGGGGTCAGACAGGTATGGGAGGAGCCTGGGTAGAATGGGTGGGGTCAGAGAGGAGGGGGGTATAGGAGGAGCCTGGGCAGAATGGGTGGGGTCAGACAGCAGAGGAGGGGTTTAGGAGGAGCCAAGTCAGAGTGGGTGGGGTCAAATAGGAGGGGTATAGGAGGAGCCTGGGCAGAATGGGTGGGGTCAGACTGGTATGGGAGGAGCCTGGGCAGAATGGGTGGAGTCAGAGAGGAGGGGCTTAGGAGGAGCCTAGTCAGATTGGGTGGGGTCAAATAGGAGGAGCCTGGGCAGAATGGGTGGAGTCGGAGAGGAGGGGGTATAGGAGGAGCCTGGGCAGAATGGGTGGGGTCAGACAGCAGAGGAGGGGCTCAGGAGGAGCCTAGTCAGATTGGAGTCAAATAGGAGGGGTATAGGAGGAGCCTGGGCAGAATGGGAGGGGTCAGACAGCAGAGGAGGGGCTTAGGAGGAGCCTGGGCAGAATGGGTGGAGTCAGAGAGGAGGGGCTTAGGAGGAGCCTGGGCAGAATGGGTGGGGTCAGACAGCAGAGGAGGGGCTTAGGAGGAGCCTAGTCAGATTGGGTGGGGTCAGAGAGAAGGGGTATAGGAGGAGCCTGGGAAGGTTGGGTGGGGCCAGACAGCAGAGGAGGGGCTTAGGAGGAACCTAGTCAGATTGGGTGGGGTCAAATAGGAGGAGCCTGGGCAGATTGGGTGGGGTCAAATAGGAGGAGGAGGAGCCTGGGCAGAATGGGTAAGGTCATAGAGGAGGGGTATAGGAGGAGCCTGGGCAGAATGGGTGGAGTCAGAGAGGAGGGGGTATAGGAGGAGCCTGGGCAGAATGGGTGGGGTCAGACAGGTATGGGAGGAGCCTGGGCAGAATGGGTGGAGTCAGACAGGGGGGTATAGGAGGAGCCTGGGCAGAATGGGTTGGGTCAGACAGCAGAGGAGGGGCTTAGGAGGAGCCTGGGCAGAATGGGTGGAGTCAGAGAGGAGGGGCTTAGGAGGAGCCTAGTCAGATTGGGTGGGGTCAAACAGGAGGAGCCTGGGCAGAATGGGTGGAGTCAGAGAGGAGGGGGTATAGGAGGAGCCTGGGCAGAATGGGTGGGGTCAGACAGCAGAGGAGGGGCTCAGGAGGAGCCTAGTCAGATTGGAGTCAAATAGGAGGGGTATAGGAGGAGCCTGGGCAGAATGGGTGGGGTCAGACAGCAGAGGAGGGGCTTAGGAGGAGCCTAGTCAGATTGGGTGGGGTCAGAGAGAAGGGGTATAGGAGGAGCCTGGGAAGGTTGGGTGGGGCCAGACAGCAGAGGAGGGGCTTAGGAGGAACCTAGTCAGATTGGGTGGGGTCAAATAGGAGGAGCCTGGGCAGAATGGGTGGGGTCAGAGAGGAGGGGGTATAGGAAGAGCCTGGGCAGAATGGGTGGGGTCAGACAGCAGAGGAGGGGCTTAGGAGGAACCTAGTCAGATTGGGTGGGGTCAAATAGGAGGAGCCTGGGCAGAATGGGTGGGGTCAGACAGCAGAGGAGGGGCTTAGGAGGAGCCTAGTCAGATTGGGTGGGGTCAAATAGGAGGAGGAGGAGCCTGGGCAGAATGGGTAAGGTCATAGAGGAGGGGTATAGGAGGAGCCTGGGCAGAATGGGTGGGGTCAGACGGGTATGGGAGGAGCCTGGGCAGAATGGGTGGGGTCAGACAGCAGAGGAGGGGCTTAGGAGGAGCCTAGTCAGATTGCGTGGGGTCAGAGAGAAGGGGTATAGGAGGAGCCTGGGAAGGTTGGGTGGGGCCAGACAGCAGAGGAGGGGCTTAGGAGGAGCCTAGTCAGATTGGGTGGGGTCAGAGAGAAGGGGTATAGGAGGAGCCTGGGCAGAATGGGTGGGGTCAGACGGGTATGGGAAGAGCCTGGGCAGAATGGGTGGAGTCAGAGAGGAGGGGGGTATAGGAGGAGCCTGGGCAGAATGGGTGGAGTCAGAGAGGAGGGGGTATAGGAGGAGCCAAGTCAGATTGGGTGGGGTCAAATAGGAGGGGTATAGGAGGAGCCTGGGCAGAATGGGTGGGGTCAGACGGGTATGGGAGGAGCCTGGGCAGAATGGGTGGGGTCAGACAGCAGGGGAGTGGCTTAGGAGGAGCCTGGGCAGAATGGGTGGGGTCAGAGAGGAGGGGTATAGGAGGAGCCCGGGCACAATGGGTGGGGTCAGACAGCAGAGGAGGGGCTTAGGAGGAGCCTAGTAAGATTGGGGTCAAATAAGAGGGGTATAGGAGGAGCCTGGGCAGAATGGGTGGGGTCAGACAGCAGAGGAGGGGCTTAGGAGGAGCCTAGTCAGATTGGGTGGGGTCAGAGAGAAGGGGTATAGGAGGAGCCTGGGCAGAATGGGTGGGGTCAGACGGGTATGGGAGGAGCCTGGGCAGAATGGGTGGAGTCAGAGAGGAGGGGGGTATAGGAGGAGCCTGGGCAGAATGGGTGGGGTCAGACTGGTATGGGAGGAGCCTGGGCAGAATTGGTGGGGTCAGACAGCAGAGGAGGGGCTTAGGAGGAGCCTGGGCAGAATGGGTGGAGTCAGAGAGGAGGGGCTTAGGAGGAGCCTAGTCAGATTGGGTGGGGTCAAATAGGAGGAGCCTGGACAGAATGGGAGGAGTCAGAGAGGAGGGGGTATAGGAGGAGCCTGGGCAGAATGGGTGGGGTCAGACAGCAGGGAAGGGGCTTAGGAGGAGCCTAGTAAGATTGGGGTCAAATAAGAGGGGTATGGGAGGAGCCTGGGCAGAATGGGTGGGGTCAGACAGCAGAGGAGGGGTTTAGGAGGAGCCAAGTCAGAGTGGGTGGGGTCAAATAGGAGGGGTATAGGAGGAGCCTGGGCAGAATGGGTGGGGTCAGACGGGTATGGGAGGAGCCTGGGCAGAATGGGTGGGGTCAGACAGCAGAGGAGGGGCTTAGGAGGAGCCTAGTCAGATTGGGTGGGTTCAGAGAGGAGGGGTATAGGAGGAGCCTGGGCAGAATGGGTGGGGTCAGACAGCAGAGGAGGGGCTTAGGAGGAGCCTGGGCAGAATGGGTGGAGTCAGAGAGGAGGCGGTATAGGAGGAGCCTGGGCAGAATGGGTGGGGTCAGACAGCAGAGGAGGGGCTTAGGAGGAGACTAGTCAGATTGGGTGGGGTCAAATAGGAGGAGGAGGAGCCTGGGCAGAATGGGTGGGGTCAGACAGGTATGGGAGGAGCCTGGGTAGAATGGGTGGGGTCAGAGAGGAGGGGGGTATAGGAGGAGCCTGGGCAGAATGGGTGGGGTCAGACAGCAGAGGAGGGGTTTAGGAGGAGCCAAGTCAGAGTGGGTGGGGTCAAATAGGAGGGGTATAGGAGGAGCCTGGGCAGAATGGGTGGGGTCAGACTGGTATGGGAGGAGCCTGGGCAGAATGGGTGGAGTCAGAGAGGAGGGGCTTAGGAGGAGCCTAGTCAGATTGGGTGGGGTCAAATAGGAGGAGCCTGGGCAGAATGGGTGGAGTCGGAGAGGAGGGGGTATAGGAGGAGCCTGGGCAGAATGGGTGGGGTCAGACAGCAGAGGAGGGGCTCAGGAGGAGCCTAGTCAGATTGGAGTCAAATAGGAGGGGTATAGGAGGAGCCTGGGCAGAATGGGAGGGGTCAGACAGCAGAGGAGGGGCTTAGGAGGAGCCTGGGCAGAATGGGTGGAGTCAGAGAGGAGGGGCTTAGGAGGAGCCTGGGCAGAATGGGTGGGGTCAGACAGCAGAAGAGGGGCTTAGGAGGAGCCTAGTTAGATTGGGTGGGGTCAGAGAGAAGGGGTATAGGAGGAGCCTGGGAAGGTTGGGTGGGGCCAGACAGCAGAGGAGGGGCTTAGGAGGAACCTAGTCAGATTGGGTGGGGTCAAATAGGAGGAGCCTGGGCAGATTGGGTGGGGTCAAATAGGAGGAGGAGGAGCCTGGGCAGAATGGGTAAGGTCATAGAGGAGGGGTATAGGAGGAGCCTGGGCAGAATGGGTGGAGTCAGAGAGGAGGGGGTATAGGAGGAGCCTGGGCAGAATGGGTGGGGTCAGACAGGTATGGGAGGAGCCTGGGCAGAATGGGTGGAGTCAGACAGGGGGGTATAGGAGGAGCCTGGGCAGAATGGGTTGGGTCAGACAGCAGAGGAGGGGCTTAGGAGGAGCCTGGGCAGAATGGGTGGAGTCAGAGAGGAGGGGCTTAGGAGGAGCCTAGTCAGATTGGGTGGGGTCAAACAGGAGGAGCCTGGGCAGAATGGGTGGAGTCAGAGAGGAGGGGGTATAGGAGGAGCCTGGGCAGAATGGGTGGGGTCAGACAGCAGAGGAGGGGCTCAGGAGGAGCCTAGTCAGATTGGAGTCAAATAGGAGGGGTATAGGAGGAGCCTGGGCAGAATGGGAGGGGTCAGACAGCAGAGGAGGGGCTTAGGAGGAGCCTGGGCAGAATGGGTGGAGTCAGAGAGGAGGGGCTTAGGAGGAGCCTGGGCAGAATGGGTGGGGTCAGACAGCAGAGGAGGGGCTTAGGAGGAGCCTAGTCAGATTGGGTGGGGTCAGAGAGAAGGGGTATAGGAGGAGCCTGGGAAGGTTGGGTGGGGCCAGACAGCAGAGGAGGGGCTTAGGAGGAACCTAGTCAGATTGGGTGGGGTCAAATAGGAGGAGCCTGGGCAGAATGGGTGGGGTCAGAGAGGAGGGGGTATAGGAAGAGCCTGGGCAGAATGGGTGGGGTCAGACAGCAGAGGAGGGGCTTAGGAGGAACCTAGTCAGATTGGGTGGGGTCAAATCGGAGGAGCCTGGGCAGAATGGGTGGGGTCAGACAGCAGAGGAGGGGCTTAGGAGGAGCCTAGTCAGATTGGGTGGGGTCAAATAGGAGGAGGAGGAGCCTGGGCAGAATGGGTAAGGTCATAGAGGAGGGGTATAGGAGGAGCCTGGGCAGAATGGGTGGGGTCAGACGGGTATGGGAGGAGCCTGGGCAGAATGGGTGGGGTCAGACAGCAGAGGAGGGGCTTAGGAGGAGCCTAGTCAGATTGCGTGGGGTCAGAGAGAAGGGGTATAGGAGGAGCCTGGGAAGGTTGGGTGGGGCCAGACAGCAGAGGAGGGGCTTAGGAGGAGCCTAGTCAGATTGGGTGGGGTCAGAGAGAAGGGGTATAGGAGGAGCCTGGGCAGAATGGGTGGGGTCAGACGGGTATGGGAAGAGCCTGGGCAGAATGGGTGGAGTCAGAGAGGAGGGGGGTATAGGAGGAGCCTGGGCAGAATGGGTGGAGTCAGAGAGGAGGGGGTATAGGAGGAGCCAAGTCAGATTGGGTGGGGTCAAATAGGAGGGGTATAGGAGGAGCCTGGGCAGAATGGGTGGGGTCAGACGGGTATGGGAGGAGCCTGGGCAGAATGGGTGGGGTCAGACAGCAGGGGAGTGGCTTAGGAGGAGCCTGGGCAGAATGGGTGGGGTCAGAGAGGAGGGGTATAGGAGGAGCCCGGGCACAATGGGTGGGGTCAGACAGCAGAGGAGGGGCTTAGGAGGAGCCTAGTAAGATTGGGGTCAAATAAGAGGGGTATAGGAGGAGCCTGGGCAGAATGGGTGGGGTCAGACAGCAGAGGAGGGGCTTAGGAGGAGCCTAGTCAGATTGGGTGGGGTCAGAGAGAAGGGGTATAGGAGGAGCCTGGGCAGAAGGGGTGGGGTCAGACGGGTATGGGAGGAGCCTGGGCAGAATGGGTGGAGTCAGAGAGGAGGGGGGTATAGGAGGAGCCTGGGCAGAATGGGTGGGGTCAGACTGGTATGGGAGGAGCCTGGGCAGAATTGGTGGGGTCAGACAGCAGAGGAGGGGCTTAGGAGGAGCCTGGGCAGAATGGGTGGAGTCAGAGAGGAGGGGCTTAGGAGGAGCCTAGTCAGATTGGGTGGGGTCAAATAGGAGGAGCCTGGACAGAATGGGAGGAGTCAGAGAGGAGGGGGTATAGGAGGAGCCTGGGCAGAATGGGTGGGGTCAGACAGCAGGGAAGGGGCTTAGGAGGAGCCTAGTAAGATTGGGGTCAAATAAGAGGGGTATGGGAGGAGCCTGGGCAGAATGGGTGGGGTCAGACAGCAGAGGAGGGGTTTAGGAGGAGCCAAGTCAGAGTGGGTGGGGTCAAATAGGAGGGGTATAGGAGGAGCCTGGGCAGAATGGGTGGGGTCAGACGGGTATGGGAGAAGCCTGGGCAGAATGGGTGGAGTCAGAGAGGAGGGGGTATAGGAGGAGCCAAGTCAGATTGGGTGGGGTCAAATAGGAGGGGTATAGGAGGAGCCTGGGCAGAATGGGTGGGGTCAGACGGGTATGGGAGGAGCCTGGGCAGAATGGGTGGGGTCAGACGGGTATGGGAGGAGCCTGGGCAGAATGGGTGGAGTCAGAGAGGAGGGGGTATAGGAGGAGCCTGGGCAGAATGGGTGGGGTCAGACAGCAGAGGAGGGGTTTAGGAGGAGCCAAGTCAGATTGGGTGGGGTCAAATAGGAGGGGTATAGGAGGAGCCTGGGCAGAATGGGTGGGGTCAGACAGCAGGGGAGTGGCTTAGGAGGAGCCTGTGCAGAATGGGTGGAGTCAGAGAGGAGGGGGTATAGGAGGAGCCTGGGCAGAATGGGTGGGGTCAGACAGCAGAGGAGGGGCTTAGGAGGAGCCTAGTCAGATTGGGTGGGGTCAAATAGGAGGGGTATAGGAGGAGCCTGGGCAGAATGGGTGGGGTCAGAGGGGTATGGGAGGAGCCTGGGCAGAATGGGTGGAGTCAGAGAGGAGGGGGGTATAGGAGGAGCCTGGGCAGAATGGGTGGGGTCAGACTGGTATGGGAGGAGCCTGGGCAGAATGGGAGTAGTCAGAGAGGAGGGGGTATAGGAGGAGCCTGGGCAGAATGGGAGTAGTCAGAGAGGAGGGGTTTAGGAGGAGCCTAGTCAGAATGGGTGGGGTCAGAGAGGAAGGGTATAGGGAAGGGGGTATAGGAGGAGCCTGAGCAGAGGGGGTGAGGTCGGAGGGGTATAGGAGGAGCCTAGTCAGATTGGGTGGGGTCAGAGAGGAAGGGTATAGGAGGAGCCTGGGCAGAATGAGTGGGGTCAGAGAGGAGGGGCTTAGGAGGAGCCTGGGCAGAATGGGTGGAGTCAGAGAGGAGGGGGTATAGGAGGAGCCTGGGCAGAATGGGTGGGGTCAGACAGCAGAGGAGGGGCTTAGGAGGAGCCTAGTCAGATTGGGTGGGGTCAAATAGGAGGAGGAGGAGCCTGGGCAGAATGGGTAAGGTCCTAGAGGAGGGGTATGGGAGGAGCCTGGGCAGAATGGGTGGAGTCAGAGAGGAGGGGGTATAGGAGGAGCCTGGGCAGAATGGGTGGGGTCAGACAGGTATGGGAGGAGCCTGGGCAGAATGGGTGGAGTCAGACAGGTATGGGAGGAGCCTGGGCAGAATGGGTGGAGTCAGAGCGGAGGGGGGTATAGGAGGAGCCTGGGCAGAATGGGTGGGGTCAGACAGGTATGGGAGGAGCCTGGGCAGAATGGGTGGAGTCAGAGAGGGGGGTATAGGAGGAGCCTGGGCAGAATGGGTTGGGTCAGACAGCAGAGGAGGGGCTTAGGAGGAGCCTGGGCAGAATGGGTGGAGTCAGAGAGGAGGGGCTTAGGAGGAGCCTAGTCAGATTGGGTGGGGTCAAATAGGAGGAGCCTGGGCAGAATGGTTGGAGTCAGAGAGGAGGCGGTATAGGAGGAGCCTGGGCAGAATGGGTGGGGTCAGACAGCAGAGGAGGGGCTTAGGAGGATCCTAGTCAGATTGGGTGGGGTCAAATAGGAGGAGGAGGAGCCTGGGCAGAATGGGTAAGGTCATAGAGGAGGGGTATATGAGGAGCCTGGGCAGAATGGGTGGGGTCAGACAGGTATGGGAGGAGCCTGGGTAGAATGGGTGGGGTCAGACAGGTATGGGAGGAGCCTGGGCAGAATGGGTGGAGTCAGAGCGGAGGGGGGTATAGGAGGAGCCTGGGCAGAATGGGTGGGGTCAGACAGCAGAGGAGGGGTTTAGGAGGAGCCAAGTCAGAGTGGGTGGGGTGAAATAGGAGGGGTATAGGAGGAGCCTTGGCAGAATGGGTGGGGTCAGACTGGTATGGGAGGAGCCTGGGCAGAATGGGTGGAGTCAGAGAGGAGGGGCTTAGGAGGAGCCTAGTCAGATTGGGTGGGGTCAAATAGGAGGAGCCTGGGCAGAGTGGGTGGAGTCAGAGAGGAGGGGGTATAGGAGGAGCCTGGGCAGAATGGGTGGGGTCAGACAGCAGAGGAGGGGCTTAGGAGGAGCCTAGTCAGATTGGGTGGGGTCAGAGAGGAGGGGTATAGGAGCAGCCTGGGCAGAATGGTTGGGCCCAGACAGCAGAGGAGGGGCTTAAGGGGAGCCTGGGCAGAATGGGTGGGGTCAGAGAGGAGGGGCTTAGGAGGAGCCTGGGCAGAATGGGTGGGGTCAGACAGCAGAGGAGGGGCTTAGGAGGAGCCTAGTCAGATTGGGTGGGGTCAGAGAGGAGGGGTATAGGAGCAGCCTGGGCAGAATGGTTGGGCCCAGACAGCAGAGGAGGGGCTTAGGAGGAGCCTGGGCAGAATGGGTGGGGTCAGAGAGGAGGGGCTTAGGAGCAGCCTGGGCAGAATGGGTGGGGTCAGACAGCAGAGGAGGGGCTTAGGAGGAGCCTGGGCAGAATGGGTGGGGTCAGAGAGGAGGGGCTTAGGAGGAGCCTGGGCAGAATGGGTGGGGTCAGACAGCAGAGGAGGGGCTTAGGAGGAGCCTAGTCAGATTGGGTGGGGTCAGAGAGGAGGGGTATAGGAGCAGCCTGGGCAGAATGGTTGGGCCCAGACAGCAGAGGAGGGGCTTAGGAGGAGCCTGGGCAGAATGGGTGGGGTCAGAGAGGAGGGGCTTAGGAGGAGCCTGGGCAGAATGGGTGGGGTCAGACAGCAGAGGAGGGGCTTAGGAGGAGACTGGGCAGAATGGGTGGGGTCAGAGAGGAGGGGCTTAGGAGGAGCCTGGGCAGAATGGGTGGGGTCAGACAGCAGAGGAGGGGCTTAGGAGGAGCCTAGTCAGATTGGGTGGGGTCAGAGAGAAGGGGTATAGGAGGAGCCTGGGAAGGTTGGGTGGGGCCAGACAGCAGAGGAGGGGCTTAGGAGGAGCCTAGTCAGATTGGGTGGGTTCAGAGAGGAGGGGTATAGGAGGAGCCTGGGCAGAATGGGTGGGGTCAGACGGGTATGGGAGGAGCCTGGGCAGAATGGGTGGGGTCAGACAGCAGAGGAGGGGCTTAGGAGGAGCCTAGTCAGATTGGGTGGGGTCAGAGAGAAGGGGTATAGGAGGAGCCTGGGAAGGTTGGGTGGGGCCAGACAGCAGAGGAGGGGCTTAGGAGGAGCCTAGTCAGATTGGGTGGGGTCAGAGAGAAGGGGTATAGGAGGAGCCTGGGCAGAATGGGTGGAGTCAGACAGCAGGGAAGGGGCTTAGGAGGAGCCTGGGCAGAATGGGTGGAGTCAGAGAGGAGGGGCTTAGGAGGAGCCTAGTCAGATTGGGTGGGGTCAAATAGGAGGAGCCTGGGCAGAATGGGAGGAGTCAGAGAGGAGGGGGTATAGGAGGAGCCTGGGCAGAATGGGTGGGGTCAGACAGCAGGGAAGGGGCTTAGGAGGAGCCTAGTAAGATTGGGGTCAAATAAGAGGGGTATAGGAGGAGCCTGGGCAAAATGGGTGGGGTCAGACAGCAGAGGAGGGGTTTAGGAGGAGCCAAGTCAGAGTGGGTGGGGTCAAATAGGAGGGGTATAGGAGGAGCCTGGGCAGAATGGGTGGGGTCAGACGGGTATGGGAGGAGCCTGGGCAGAATGGGTGGAGTCAGAGAGGAGGGGGTATAGGAGGAGCCAAGTCAAATTGGGTGGGGTCAAATAGGAGGGGTATAGGAGGAGCCTGGGCAGAATGGGTGGGGTCAGACGGGTATGGGAGGAGCCTGGGCAGAATGGGTGGGGTCAGACGGGTATGGGAGGAGCCTGGGCAGAATGGGTGGAGTCAGAGAGGAGGGGGTATAGGAGGAGCCTGGGCAGAATGGGTGGGGTCAGACAGCAGAGGAGGGGTTTAGGAGGAGCCAAGTCAGATTGGGTGGGGTCAAATAGGAGGGGTATAGGAGGAGCCTGGGCAGAATGGGTGGGGTCAGACGGGTATGGGAGGAGCCTGGGCAGAATGGGTGGAGTCAGAGAGGAGGGGGTATAGGAAGAACCTGGGCAGAATGGGTGGGGTCAGACAGCAGAGGAGGGGCTTAGGAGGAGCCTGGGCAGAATGGGTGGGGTCAGACAGCAGGGGAGTGGCTTAGGAGGAGCCTGGGCAGAATGGGTGGAGTCAGAGAGGAGGGGGTATAGGAGGAGCCTGGGCAGAATGGGTGGGGTCAGACAGCAGAGGAGGGGCTTAGGAGGAGCCTAGTCAGATTGGGTGGGGTCAAATAGGAGGGGTATAGGAGGAGCCTGGGCAGAATGGGTGGGGTCAGAGGGGTATGGGAGGAGCCTGGGCAGAATGGGTGGAGTCAGAGAGGAGGGGGGTATAGGAGGAGCCTGGGCAGAATGGGTGGGGTCAGACTGGTAGGAGAGGAGCCTGGGCAGAATGGGAGGAGTCAGAGAGGAGGGGGTATAGGAGGAGCCAGGGCAGAATGGGTGGGGTCAGACAGCAGAGGAGGGGTTTAGGAGGAGCCTAGTCAGATTGGGTGGGGTCAGAGAGGAAGGGTATAGGGGAGGGGGTATAGGAGGAGCCTGAGCAGAGGGGGTGAGGTCGGAGGGGTATAGGAGGAGCCTAGTCAGATTGGGTGGGGTCAGAGAGGAAGGGTATAGGAGGAGCCTGGGCAGAATGAGTGGGGTCAGAGAGGAGGGGCTTAGGAGGAGCCTGGGCAGAATGGGTGGAGTCAGAGAGGAGGGGGTATAGGAGGAGCCTGGGCAGAATGGGTGGGGTCAGACAGCAGAGGAGGGGCTTAGGAGGAGCCTAGTCAGATTGGGTGGGGTCAAATAGGAGGAGGAGGAGCCTGGGCAGAATGGGTAAGGTCATAGAGGAGGGGTATAGGAGGAGCCTGGGCAGAATGGGTGGAGTCAGAGAGGAGGGGGTATAGGAGGAGCCTGGGCAGAATGGGTGGGGTCAGACAGGTATGGGAGGAGCCTGGGCAGAATGGGTGGAGTCAGAGAGGGGGGTATAGGAGGAGCCTGGGCAGAATGGGTTGGGTCAGACAGCAGAGGAGGGGCTTAGGAGGAGCCTGGGCAGAATGGGTGGAGTCAGAGAGGAGGCGGTATAGGAGGAGCCTGGGCAGAATGGGTGGGGTCAGACAGCAGAGGAGGGGCTTAGGAGGAGCCTAGTCAGATTGGGTGGGGTCAAATAGGAGGAGGAGGAGCCTGGGCAGAATGGGTAAGGTCATAGAGGAGGGGTATAGGAGGAGCCTGGGCAGAATGGGTGGGGTCAGACAGGTATGGGAGGAGCCTGGGTAGAATGGGTGGGGTCAGACAGGTATAGGAGGAGCCTGGGCAGAATGGGTGGAGTCAGAGAGGAGGGGGGTATAGGAGGAGCCTGGGCAGAATGGGTGGGGTCAGACAGCAGAGGAGGGGTTTAGGAGGAGCCAAGTCAGATTGGGTGGGGTCAAATAGGAGGAGCCTGGGCAGAGTGGGTGGAGTCAGAGAGGAGGGGGTATAGGAGGAGCCTGGGCAGAATGGGTGGGGTCAGACAGCAGAGGAGGGGTTTAGGAGGAGCTTAGTCAGATTGGGTGGGGTCAGAGAGGAGGGGTATAGGAGGAGCCTGGGCAGAATGGGTGGGGTCAGACAGCAGAGGAGGGGCTTAGGAGGAGCCTAGTCAGATTGGGTGGGGTCAGAGAGGAGGGGTATAGGAGCAGCCTGGGCAGAATGGTTGGGCCCAGACAGCAGAGAAGGGGCTTAGGAGGAGCCTGGGCAGAATGGGTGGGGTCAGAGAGGAGGGGCTTAGGAGCAGCCTGGGCAGAATGGGTGGGGTCAGAGAGGAGGGGGTATAGGAGGAGCCTAGTCAGATTGGGTGGGGTCAGAGAGGAGGGGCTTAGGAGGAGCCTGGGCAGAATGGGTGGGGTCAGAGAGGAGGGGGTATAGGAGGAGCCTGGGCAGAATGGGTGGGGCCAGACAGCAGAGGAGGGGCTTAGGAGGAACCTAGTCAGATTGGGTGGGGTCAAATAGGAGGAGCCTGGGCAGAATGGGTGGGGTCAGACAGCAGAGGAGGGGCTTAGGAGGAGCCTAGTCAGATTGGGTGGGTTCAGAGAGGAGGGGTATAGGAGGAGCTTGGGCAGAATGGGTGGGGTCAGACAGCAGAGGAGGGGCTTAGGAGGAGCCTGGGCAGAATGGGTGGGGTCAGACAGCAGAGGGGTTTAGGAGGAGCCAAGTCAGAGTGGGTGGGGTCAAATAGGAGGGGGTATAGGAGGAGCCTGGGCAGAATGGGTGGGGTCAGATGGGTATGGGAGGAGCCTTGCAGAATGGGTGGAGTCAGAGAGGAGGGGGTATAGGAGGAGCCTGGGCAGAATGGGTGGGGTCAGACAGCAGAGGAGGGGTTTAGGAGGAGCCAAGTCAGATTGGGTGGAGTCAAATAGGAGGAGCCTGGGCAGAATGGGTGGAATCAGAAAGGAGGGGGTATAGGAGGAGCCTAGTCAGATTGGGTGGGGTCAGAGAGGAAGGGTATAGGGGAGGGGGTATAGGAGGAGCCTGAGCAGAGGGGGTGAGGTCGGAGGGGTATAGGAGGAGCCTAGTCAGATTGGGTGGGGTCAGAGAGGAAGGGTATAGGAGGAGCCTGGGCAGAATGAGTGGGGTCAGAGAGGAGGGGCTTAGGAGGAGCCTGGGCAGAATGGGTGGAGTCAGAGAGGAGGGGGTATAGGAGGAGCCTGGGCAGAATGGGTGGGGTCAGACAGCAGAGGAGGGGCTTAGGAGGAGCCTAGTCAGATTGGGTGGGGTCAAATAGGAGGAGGAGGAGCCTGGGCAGAATGGGTAAGGTCATAGAGGAGGGGTATAGGAGGAGCCTGGGCAGAATGGGTGGAGTCAGAGAGGAGGGGGTATAGGAGGAGCCTGGGCAGAATGGGTGGGGTCAGACAGGTATGGGAGGAGCCTGGGCAGAATGGGTGGAGTCAGAGAGGAGGGGGGTATAGGAGGAGCCTGGGCAGAATGGGTGGGGTCAGACAGCAGAGGAGGGGCTTAGGAGGAGCCTGGGCAGAATGGGTGGAGTCAGAGAGGAGGGGCTTAGGAGGAGCCTAGTCAGATTGGGTGGGGTCAAATAGGAGGAGCCTGGGCAGAATGGGTGGAGTCAGAGAGGAGGCGGTATAGGAGGAGCCTGGGCAGAATGGGTGGGGTCAGACAGCAGAGGAGGGGCTTAGGAGGAGCCTAGTCAGATTGGGTGGGGTCAAATAGGAGGAGGAGGAGCCTGGGCAGAATGGGTAAGGTCATAGAGGAGGGGTATAGGAGGAGCCTGGGCAGAATGGGTGGGGTCAGACAGGTATGGGAGGAGCCTGGGCAGAATGGGTGGAGTCAGAGAGGAGGGGGGTATAGGAGGAGCCTGGGCAGAATGGGTGGGGTCAGACAGCAGAGGAGGGGTTTAGGAGGAGCCAAGTCAGAGTGGGTGGGGTCAAATAGGAGGGGTATAGGAGGAGCCTGGGCAGAATGGGTGGGGTCAGACTGGTATGGGAGGAGCCTGGGCAGAATGGGTGGAGTCAGAGAGGAGGGGCTTAGGAGGAGCCTAGTCAGATTGGGTGGGGTCAAATAGGAGGAGCCTGGGCAGAATGGGTGGAGTCAGAGAGGAGGGGGTATAGGAGGAGCCTGGGCAGAATGGGTGGGGTCAGACAGCAGAGGAGGGGTTTAGGAGGAGCTTACTCAGAATGGGTGGGGTCAGACAGCAGAGGAGGGGCTTAGGAGGAGCCTAGTCAGATTGGAGTCAAATAGGAGGGGTATAGGAGGAGCCTGGGCAGAATGGGTGGGGTCAGACAGCAGAGGAGGGGCTTAGGAGGAGCCTGGGAAGAATGGGTGGGGTCAGAGAGGAGGGGCTTAGGAGGAGCCTGGGCAGAATGGGTGGGGTCAGACAGCAGAGGAGGGGCTTAGGAGGAGCCTAGTCAGATTGGGTGGGGTCAGAGAGAAGGGGTATAGGAGGAGCCTGGGAAGGTTGGGTGGGGCCAGACAGCAGAGGAGGGGCTTAGGAGGAACCTAGTCAGATTGGGTGGGGTCAAATAGGAGGAGCCTGGGCAGAATGGGTGGGGTCAGACAGCAGAGGAGGGGCTTAGGAGGAGCCTAGTCAGATTGGGTGGGGTCAAATAGGAGGAGGAGGAGCCTGGGCAGAATGGGTAAGGTCATAGAGGAGGGGTATAGGAGGAGCCTGGGCAGAATGGGTGGAGTCAGAGAGGAGGGGGTATAGGAGGAGCCTGGGCAGAATGGGTGGGGTCAGACAGGTATGGGAGGAGCCTGGGCAGAATGGGTGGAGTCAGAGAGGGGAGTATAGGAGGAGCCTGGGCAGAATGGGTTGGGTCAGACAGCAGAGGAGGGGCTTAGGAGGAGCCTGGGCAGAATGGGTGGAGTCAGAGAGGAGGGGTCTAGGAGGAGCCTAGTCAGATTGGGTGGGGTCAAATAGGAGGAGCCTGGGCAGAATGGGTGGAGTCAGAGAGGAGGCGGTATAGGAGGAGCCTGGGCAGAATGGGTGGGGTCAGACAGCAGAGGAGGGGCTTAGGAGGAGCCTAGTCAGATTGGGTGGGGTCAAATAGGAGGAGGAGGAGCCTGGGCAGAATGGGTAAGGTCATAGAGGAGGGGTATAGGAGGAGCCTGGGCAGAATGGGTGGGGTCAGACAGGTATGGGAGGAGCCTGGGTAGAATGGGTGGGGTCAGACAGGTATGGGAGGAGCCTGGGCAGAATGGGTGGAGTCAGAGCGGAGGGGGGTATAGGAGGAGCCTGGGCAGAATGGGTGGGGTCAGACAGCAGAGGAGGGGTTTAGGAGGAGCCAAGTCAGAGTGGGTGGGGTGAAATAGGAGGGGTATAGGAGGAGCCTGGGCAGAATGGGTGGGGTCAGACTGGTATGGGAGGAGCCTGGGCAGAATGGGTGGAGTCAGAGAGGAGGGGCTTAGGAGGAGCCTAGTCAGATTGGGTGGGGTCAAATAGGAGGAGCCTGGGCAGAGTGGGTGGAGTCAGAGAGGAGGGGGTATAGGAGGAGCCTGGGCAGAATGGGTGGGGTCAGACAGCAGAGGAGGGGTTTAGGAGGAGCTTAGTCAGATTGGGTGGGGTCAGAGAGGAGGGGTATAGGAGGAGCCTGGGCAGAATGGGTGGGGTCAGACAGCAGAGGAGGGGCTTAGGAGGAGCCTAGTCAGATTGGGTGGGGTCAGAGAGGAGGGGTATAGGAGCAGCCTGGGCAGAATGGTTGGGCCCAGACAGCAGAGGAGGGGCTTAGGAGGAGCCTGGGCAGAATGGGTGGGGTCAGAGAGGAGGGGCTTAGGAGCAGCCTGGGCAGAATGGGTGGGGTCAGACAGCAGAGGAGGGGCTTAGGAGGAGCCTGGGCAGAATGGGTGGGGTCAGAGAGGAGGGGCTTAGGAGGAGCCTGGGCAGAATGGGTGGGGTCAGACAGCAGAGGAGGGGCTTAGGAGGAGCCTAGTCAGATTGGGTGGGGTCAGAGAGGAGGGGTATAGGAGCAGCCTGGGCAGAATGGTTGGGCCCAGACAGCAGAGGAGGGGCTTAGGAGGAGCCTGGGCAGAATGGGTGGGGTCAGACGGGTATGGGAGGAGCCTGGGCAGAATGGGTGGGGTCAGACAGCAGAGGAGGGGCTTAGGAGGAGCCTAGTCAGATTGGGTGGGGTCAGAGAGAAGGGGTATAGGAGGAGCCTGGGAAGGTTGGGTGGGGCCAGACAGCAGAGGAGGGGCTTGGGAGGAGCCTAGTCAGATTGGGTGGGTTCAGAGAGGAGGGGTATAGGAGGAGCCTGGGCAGAATGGGTGGGGTCAGACGTGTATGGGAGGAGCCTGGGCAGAATGGGTGGGGTCAGACAGCAGAGGAGGGGCTTAGGAGGAGCCTAGTCAGATTGGGTGGGGTCAGAGAGAAGGGGTATAGGAGGAGCCTGGGAAGGTTGGGTGGGGCCAGACAGCAGAGGAGGGGCTTAGGAGGAGCCTAGTCAGATTGGGTGGGGTCAGAGAGAAGGGGTATAGGAGGAGCCTGGGCAGAATGGGTGGGGTCAGACGGGTATGGGAGGAGCCTGGGCAGAATGGGTGGAGTCAGACAGCAGGGAAGGGGCTTAGGAGGAGCCTGGGCAGAATGGGTGGAGTCAGAGAGGAGGGGCTTAGGAGGAGCCTAGTCAGATTGGGTGGGGTCAAATAGGAGGAGCCTGGGCAGAATGGGAGGAGTCAGAGAGGAGGGGGTATAGGAGGAGCCTGGGCAGAATGGGTGGGGTCAGACAGCAGGGAAGGGGCTTAGGAGGAGCCTAGTAAGATTGGGGTCAAATAAGAGGGGTATAGGAGGAGCCTGGGCAGAATGGGTGGGGTCAGACAGCAGAGGAGGGGTTTAGGAGGAGCCAAGTCAGAGTGGGTGGGGTCAAATAGGAGGGGTATAGGAGGAGCCTGGGCAGAATGGGTGGGGTCAGACGGGTATGGGAGGAGCCTGGGCAGAATGGGTGGAGTCAGAGAGGAGGGGGTATAGGAGGAGCCAAGTCAAATTGGGTGGGGTCAAATAGGAGGGGTATAGGAGGAGCCTGGGCAGAATGGGTGGGGTCAGACGGGTATGGGAGGAGCCTGGGCAGAATGGGTGGGGTCAGACAGCAGGGGAGTGGCTTAGGAGGAGCCTGGGCAGAATGGGTGGGGTCAGAGAGGAGGGGTATAGGAGGAGCCCGGGCACAATGGGTGGGGTCAGACAGCAGAGGAGGGGCTTAGGAGGAGCCTAGTAAGATTGGGGTCAAATAAGAGGGGTACAGGAGGAGCCTGGGCAGAATGGGTGGGGTCAGACAGCAGAGGAGGGGCTTAGGAGGAGCCTAGTCAGATTGGGTGGGGTCAGAGAGAAGGGGTATAGGAGGAGCCTGGGCAGAATGGGTGGGGTCAGACGGGTATGGGAGGAGCCTGGGCAGAATGGGTGGAGTCAGAGAGGAGGGGGGTATAGGAGGAGCCTGGGCAGAATGGGTGGGGTCAGACTGGTATGGGAGGAGCCTGGGCAGAATTGGTGGGGTCAGACAGCAGAGGAGGGGCTTAGGAGGAGCCTGGGCAGAATGGGTGGAGTCAGAGAGGAGGGGCTTAGGAGGAGCCTAGTCAGATTGGGTGGGGTCAAATAGGAGGAGCCTGGACAGAATGGGAGGAGTCAGAGAGGAGGGAGTATAGGAGGAGCCTGGGCAGAATGGGTGGGGTCAGACAGCAGGGAAGGGGCTTAGGAGGAGCCTAGTAAGATTGGGGTCAAATAAGAGGGGTATGGGAGGAGCCTGGGCAGAATGGGTGGGGTCAGACAGCAGAGGAGGGGTTTAGGAGGAGCCAAGTCAGAGTGGGTGGGGTCAAATAGGAGGGGTATAGGAGGAGCCTGGGCAGAATGGGTGGGGTCAGACGGGTATGGGAGGAGCCTGGGCAGAATGGGTGGAGTCAGAGAGGAGGGGGTATAGGAGGAGCCAAGTCAGATTGGGTGGGGTCAAATAGGAGGGGTATAGGAGGAGCCTGGGCAGAATGGGTGGGGTCAGACGGGTATGGGAGGAGCCTGGGCAGAATGGGTGGGGTCAGACGGGTATGGGAGGAGCCTGGGCAGAATGGGTGGAGTCAGAGAGGAGGGGGTATAGGAGGAGCCTGGGCAGAATGGGTGGGGTCAGACAGCAGAGGAGGGGTTTAGGAGGAGCCAAGTCAGATTGGGTGGGGTCAAATAGGAGGGGTATAGGAGGAGCCTGGGCAGAATGGGTGGGGTCAGACAGCAGGGGAGTGGCTTAGGAGGAGCCTGGGCAGAATGGGTGGAGTCAGAGAGGAGGGGGTATAGGAGGAGCCTGGGCAGAATGGGTGGGGTCAGACAGCAGAGGAGGGGCTTAGGAGGAGCCTAGTCAGATTGGGTGGGGTCAAATAGGAGGGGTATAGGAGGAGCCTGGGCAGAATGGGTGGGGTCAGAGGGGTATGGGAGGAGCCTGGGCAGAATGGGTGGAGTCAGAGAGGAGGGGGGTATAGGAGGAGCCTGGGCAGAATGGGTGGGGTCAGACTGGTATGGGAGGAGCCTGGGCAGAATGGGAGTAGTCAGAGAGGAGGGGGTATAGGAGGAGCCTGGGCAGAATGGGAGTAGTCAGAGAGGAGGGGTTTAGGAGGAGCCTAGTCAGAATGGGTGGGGTCAGAGAGGAAGGGTATAGGGGAGGGGGTATAGGAGGAGCCTGAGCAGAGGGGGTGAGGTCGGAGGGGTATAGGAGGAGCCTAGTCAGATTGGGTGGGGTCAGAGAGGAAGGGTATAGGAGGAGCCTGGGCAGAATGAGTGGGGTCAGAGAGGAGGGGCTTAGGAGGAGCCTGGGCAGAATGGGTGGAGTCAGAGAGGAGGGGGTATAGGAGGAGCCTGGGCAGAATGGGTGGGGTCAGACAGCAGAGGAGGGGCTTAGGAGGAGCCTAGTCAGATTGGGTGGGGTCAAATAGGAGGAGGAGGAGCCTGGGCAGAATGGGTAAGGTCATAGAGGAGGGGTATAGGAGGAGCCTGGGCAGAATGGGTGGAGTCAGAGAGGAGGGGGTATAGGAGGAGCCTGGGCAGAATGGGTGGGGTCAGACAGGTATGGGAGGAGCCTGGGCAGAATGGGTGGAGTCAGAGAGGGGGGTATAGGAGGAGCCTGGGCAGAATGGGTTGGGTCAGACAGCAGAGGAGGGGCTTAGGAGGAGCCTGGGCAGAATGGGTGGAGTCAGAGAGGAGGGGCTTAGGAGGAGCCTAGTCAGATTGGGTGGGGTCAAATAGGAGGAGCCTGGGCAGAATGGGTGGAGTCAGAGAGGAGGCGGTATAGGAGGAGCCTGGGCAGAATGGGTGGGGTCAGACAGCAGAGGAGGGGCTTAGGAGGAGCCTAGTCAGATTGGGTGGGGTCAAATAGGAGGAGGAGGAGCCTGGGCAGAATGGGTAAGGTCATAGAGGAGGGGTATAGGAGGAGCCTGGGCAGAATGGGTGGGGTCAGACAGGTATGGGAGGAGCCTGGGTAGAATGGGTGGGGTCAGACAGGTATGGGAGGAGCCTGGGCAGAATGGGTGGAGTCAGAGCGGAGGGGGGTATAGGAGGAGCCTGGGCAGAATGGGTGGGGTCAGACAGCAGAGGAGGGGTTTAGGAAGAGCCAAGTCAGAGTGGGTGGGGTGAAATAGGAGGGGTATAGGAGGAGCCTGGGCAGAATGGGTGGGGTCAGACAGGTATGGGAGGAGCCTTTGCAGAATGGGTGGAGTCAGAGAGGAGGGGCTTAGGAGGAGCCTAGTCAGATTGGGTGGGGTCAAATAGGAGGAGCCTGGGCAGAGTGGGTGGAGTCAGAGAGGAGGGGGTATAGGAGGAGCCTGGGCAGAATGGGTGGGGTCAGACAGCAGAGGAGGGGTTTAGGAGGAGCTTAGTCAGATTGGGTGGGGTCAGAGAGGAGGGGTATAGGAGGAGCCTGGGCAGAATGGGTGGGGTCAGACAGCAGAGGAGGGGCTTAGGAGGAGCCTAGTCAGATTGGGTGGGGTCAGAGAGGAGGGGTATAGGAGCAGCCTGGGCAGAATGGTTGGGTCCAGACAGCAGAGGAGGGGCTTAGGAGGAGCCTGGGCAGAATGGGTGGGGTCAGACGGGTATGGGAGGAGCCTGGGCAGAATGGGTGGGGTCAGACAGCAGAGGAGGGGCTTAGGAGGAGCCTAGTCAGATTGGGTGGGGTCAGAGAGAAGGGGTATAGGAGGAGCCTTGGAAGGTTGGGTGGGGCCAGACAGCAGAGGAGGGGCTTAGGAGGAGCCTAGTCAGATTGGGTGGGTTCAGAGAGGAGGGGTATAGGAGGAGCCTGGGCAGAATGGGTGGGGTCAGACGGGTATGGGAGGAGCCTGGGAAGAATGGGTGGGGTCAGACAGCAGAGGAGGGGCTTAGGAGGAGCCTAGTCAGATTGGGTGGGGTCAGAGAGAAGGGGTATAGGAGGAGCCTGGGAAGGTTGGGTGGGGCCAGACAGCAGAGGAGGGGCTTAGGAGGAGCCTAGTCAGATTGGGTGGGGTCAGAGAGAAGGGGTATAGGAGGAGCCTGGGCAGAATGGGTGGGGTCAGACGGGTATGGGAGGAGCCTGGGCAGAATGGGTGGAGTCAGACAGCAGGGAAGGGGCTTAGGAGGAGCCTGGGCAGAATGGGTGGAGTCAGAGAGGAGGGGCTTAGGAGGAGCCTAGTCAGATTGGGTGGGGTCAAATAGGAGGAGCCTGGGCAGAATGGGAGGAGTCAGAGAGGAGGGGGTATAGGAGGAGCCTGGGCAGAATGGGTGGGGTCAGACAGCAGGGAAGGGGCTTAGGAGGAGCCTAGTAAGATTGGGGTCAAATAAGAGGGGTATAGGAGGAGCCTGGGCAGAATGGGTGGGGTCAGACAGCAGAGGAGGGGTTTAGGAGGAGCCAAGTCAGAGTGGGTGGGGTTAAATAGGAGGGGTATAGGAGGAGCCTGGGCAGAATGGGTGGGATCAGACGGGTATGGGAGGAGCCTGGGCAGAATGGGTGGAGTCAGAGAGGAGGGGGTATAGGAGGAGCCAAGTCAAATTGGGTGGGGTCAAATAGGAGGGGTATAGGAGGAGCCTGGGCAGAATGGGTGGGGTCAGACGGGTATGGGAGGAGCCTGGGCAGAATGGGTGGGGTCAGACGGGTATGGGAGGAGCCTGGGCAGAATGGGTGGAGTCAGAGAGGAGGGGGTATAGGAGGAGCCTGGGCAGAATGGGTGGGGTCAGACAGCAGAGGAGGGGTTTAGGAGGAGCCAAGTCAGATTGGGTGGGGTCAAATAGGAGGGGTATAGGAGGAGCCTGGGCAGAATGGGTGGGGTCAGACGGGTATGGGAGGAGCCTGGGCAGAATGGGTGGAGTCAGAGAGGAGGGGGTATAGGAAGAACCTGGGCAGAATGGGTGGGGTCAGACAGCAGAGGAGGGGCTTAGGAGGAGCCTGGGCAGAATGGGTGGGGTCAGACAGCAGGGGAGTGGCTTAGGAGGAGCCTGGGCAGAATGGGTGGAGTCAGAGAGGAGGTTGTATAGGAGGAGCCTGGGCAGAATGGGTGGGGTCAGACAGCAGAGGAGGGGCTTAGGAGGAGCCTAGTCAGATTGGGTGGGGTCAAATAGGAGGGGTATAGGAGGAGCCTGGGCAGAATGGGTGGGGTCAGAGGGGTATGGGAGGAGCCTGGGCAGAATGGGTGGAGTCAGAGAGGAGGGGGGTATAGGAGGAGCCTGGGCAGAATGGGTGGGGTCAGACTGGTATGGGAGGAGCCTGGGCAGAATGGGAGGAGTCAGAGAGGAGGGGGTATAGGAGGAGCCTGGGCAGAATGGGTGGGGTCAGACAGCAGGGAAGGGGCTTAGGAGGAGCCTAGTAAGATTGGGGTCAAATAAGAGGGGTATAGGAGGAGCCTGGGCAGAATGGGTGGGGTCAGACAGCAGAGGAGGGGTTTAGGAGGAGCCAAGTCAGAGTGGGTGGGGTCAAATAGGAGGGGTATAGGAGGAGCCTGGGCAGAATGGGTGGGGTCAGACGGGTATGGGAGGAGCCTGGGCAGAATGGGTGGAGTCAGAGAGGAGGGGGTATAGGAGGAGCCAAGTCAAATTGGGTGGGGTCAAATAGGAGGGGTATAGGAGGAGCCTGGGCAGAATGGGTGGGGTCAGACGGGTATGGGAGGAGCCTGGGCAGAATGGGTGGGGTCAGACAGCAGGGGAGTGGCTTAGGAGGAGCCTGGGCAGAATGGGTGGGGTCAGAGAGGAGGGGTATAGGAGGAGCCCGGGCACAATGGGTGGGGTCAGACAGCAGAGGAGGGGCTTAGGAGGAGCCTAGTAAGATTGGGGTCAAATAAGAGGGGTACAGGAGGAGCCTGGGCAGAATGGGTGGGGTCAGACAGCAGAGGAGGGGCTTAGGAGGAGCCTAGTCAGATTGGGTGGGGTCAGAGAGAAGGGGTATAGGAGGAGCCTGGGCAGAATGGGTGGGGTCAGACGGGTATGGGAGGAGCCTGGGCAGAATGGGTGGAGTCAGAGAGGAGGGGGGTATAGGAGGAGCCTGGGCAGAATGGGTGGGGTCAGACTGGTATGGGAGGAGCCTGGGCAGAATTGGTGGGGTCAGACAGCAGAGGAGGGGCTTAGGAGGAGCCTGGGCAGAATGGGTGGAGTCAGAGAGGAGGGGCTTAGGAGGAGCCTAGTCAGATTGGGTGGGGTCAAATAGGAGGAGCCTGGACAGAATGGGAGGAGTCAGAGAGGAGGGAGTATAGGAGGAGCCTGGGCAGAATGGGTGGGGTCAGACAGCAGGGAAGGGGCTTAGGAGGAGCCTAGTAAGATTGGGGTCAAATAAGAGGGGTATGGGAGGAGCCTGGGCAGAATGGGTGGGGTCAGACAGCAGAGGAGGGGTTTAGGAGGAGCCAAGTCAGAGTGGGTGGGGTCAAATAGGAGGGGTATAGGAGGAGCCTGGGCAGAATGGGTGGGGTCAGACGGGTATGGGAGGAGCCTGGGCAGAATGGGTGGAGTCAGAGAGGAGGGGGTATAGGAGGAGCCAAGTCAGATTGGGTGGGGTCAAATAGGAGGGGTATAGGAGGAGCCTGGGCAGAATGGGTGGGGTCAGACGGGTATGGGAGGAGCCTGGGCAGAATGGGTGGGGTCAGACGGGTATGGGAGGAGCCTGGGCAGAATGGGTGGAGTCAGAGAGGAGGGGGTATAGGAGGAGCCTGGGCAGAATGGGTGGGGTCAGACAGCAGAGGAGGGGTTTAGGAGGAGCCAAGTCAGATTGGGTGGGGTCAAATAGGAGGGGTATAGGAGGAGCCTGGGCAGAATGGGTGGGGTCAGACAGCAGGGGAGTGGCTTAGGAGGAGCCTGGGCAGAATGGGTGGAGTCAGAGAGGAGGGGGTATAGGAGGAGCCTGGGCAGAATGGGTGGGGTCAGACAGCAGAGGAGGGGCTTAGGAGGAGCCTAGTCAGATTGGGTGGGGTCAAATAGGAGGGGTATAGGAGGAGCCTGGGCAGAATGGGTGGGGTCAGAGGGGTATGGGAGGAGCCTGGGCAGAATGGGTGGAGTCAGAGAGGAGGGGGGTATAGGAGGAGCCTGGGCAGAATGGGTGGGGTCAGACTGGTATGGGAGGAGCCTGGGCAGAATGGGAGTAGTCAGAGAGGAGGGGGTATAGGAGGAGCCTGGGCAGAATGGGAGTAGTCAGAGAGGAGGGGTTTAGGAGGAGCCTAGTCAGAATGGGTGGGGTCAGAGAGGAAGGGTATAGGGGAGGGGGTATAGGAGGAGCCTGAGCAGAGGGGGTGAGGTCGGAGGGGTATAGGAGGAGCCTAGTCAGATTGGGTGGGGTCAGAGAGGAAGGGTATAGGAGGAGCCTGGGCAGAATGAGTGGGGTCAGAGAGGAGGGGCTTAGGAGGAGCCTGGGCAGAATGGGTGGAGTCAGAGAGGAGGGGGTATAGGAGGAGCCTGGGCAGAATGGGTGGGGTCAGACAGCAGAGGAGGGGCTTAGGAGGAGCCTAGTCAGATTGGGTGGGGTCAAATAGGAGGAGGAGGAGCCTGGGCAGAATGGGTAAGGTCATAGAGGAGGGGTATAGGAGGAGCCTGGGCAGAATGGGTGGAGTCAGAGAGGAGGGGGTATAGGAGGAGCCTGGGCAGAATGGGTGGGGTCAGACAGGTATGGGAGGAGCCTGGGCAGAATGGGTGGAGTCAGAGAGGGGGGTATAGGAGGAGCCTGGGCAGAATGGGTTGGGTCAGACAGCAGAGGAGGGGCTTAGGAGGAGCCTGGGCAGAATGGGTGGAGTCAGAGAGGAGGGGCTTAGGAGGAGCCTAGTCAGATTGGGTGGGGTCAAATAGGAGGAGCCTGGGCAGAATGGGTGGAGTCAGAGAGGAGGCGGTATAGGAGGAGCCTGGGCAGAATGGGTGGGGTCAGACAGCAGAGGAGGGGCTTAGGAGGAGCCTAGTCAGATTGGGTGGGGTCAAATAGGAGGAGGAGGAGCCTGGGCAGAATGGGTAAGGTCATAGAGGAGGGGTATAGGAGGAGCCTGGGCAGAATGGGTGGGGTCAGACAGGTATGGGAGGAGCCTGGGTAGAATGGGTGGGGTCAGACAGGTATGGGAGGAGCCTGGGCAGAATGGGTGGAGTCAGAGCGGAGGGGGGTATAGGAGGAGCCTGGGCAGAATGGGTGGGGTCAGACAGCAGAGGAGGGGTTTAGGAGGAGCCAAGTCAGAGTGGGTGGGGTGAAATAGGAGGGGTATAGGAGGAGCCTGGGCAGAATGGGTGGGGTCAGACAGGTATGGGAGGAGCCTTTGCAGAATGGGTGGAGTCAGAGAGGAGGGGCTTAGGAGGAGCCTAGTCAGATTGGGTGGGGTCAAATAGGAGGAGCCTGGGCAGAGTGGGTGGAGTCAGAGAGGAGGGGGTATAGGAGGAGCCTGGGCAGAATGGGTGGGGTCAGACAGCAGAGGAGGGGTTTAGGAGGAGCTTAGTCAGATTGGGTGGGGTCAGAGAGGAGGGGTATAGGAGGAGCCTGGGCAGAATGGGTGGGGTCAGACAGCAGAGGAGGGGCTTAGGAGGAGCCTAGTCAGATTGGGTGGGGTCAGAGAGGAGGGGTATAGGAGCAGCCTGGGCAGAATGGTTGGGTCCAGACAGCAGAGGAGGGGCTTAGGAGGAGCCTGGGCAGAATGGGTGGGGTCAGACGGGTATGGGAGGAGCCTGGGCAGAATGGGTGGGGTCAGACAGCAGAGGAGGGGCTTAGGAGGAGCCTAGTCAGATTGGGTGGGGTCAGAGAGAAGGGGTATAGGAGGAGCCTTGGAAGGTTGGGTGGGGCCAGACAGCAGAGGAGGGGCTTAGGAGGAGCCTAGTCAGATTGGGTGGGTTCAGAGAGGAGGGGTATAGGAGGAGCCTGGGCAGAATGGGTGGGGTCAGACGGGTATGGGAGGAGCCTGGGAAGAATGGGTGGGGTCAGACAGCAGAGGAGGGGCTTAGGAGGAGCCTAGTCAGATTGGGTGGGGTCAGAGAGAAGGGGTATAGGAGGAGCCTGGGAAGGTTGGGTGGGGCCAGACAGCAGAGGAGGGGCTTAGGAGGAGCCTAGTCAGATTGGGTGGGGTCAGAGAGAAGGGGTATAGGAGGAGCCTGGGCAGAATGGGTGGGGTCAGACGGGTATGGGAGGAGCCTGGGCAGAATGGGTGGAGTCAGACAGCAGGGAAGGGGCTTAGGAGGAGCCTGGGCAGAATGGGTGGAGTCAGAGAGGAGGGGCTTAGGAGGAGCCTAGTCAGATTGGGTGGGGTCAAATAGGAGGAGCCTGGGCAGAATGGGAGGAGTCAGAGAGGAGGGGGTATAGGAGGAGCCTGGGCAGAATGGGTGGGGTCAGACAGCAGGGAAGGGGCTTAGGAGGAGCCTAGTAAGATTGGGGTCAAATAAGAGGGGTATAGGAGGAGCCTGGGCAGAATGGGTGGGGTCAGACAGCAGAGGAGGGGTTTAGGAGGAGCCAAGTCAGAGTGGGTGGGGTTAAATAGGAGGGGTATAGGAGGAGCCTGGGCAGAATGGGTGGGATCAGACGGGTATGGGAGGAGCCTGGGCAGAATGGGTGGAGTCAGAGAGGAGGGGGTATAGGAGGAGCCAAGTCAAATTGGGTGGGGTCAAATAGGAGGGGTATAGGAGGAGCCTGGGCAGAATGGGTGGGGTCAGACGGGTATGGGAGGAGCCTGGGCAGAATGGGTGGGGTCAGACGGGTATGGGAGGAGCCTGGGCAGAATGGGTGGAGTCAGAGAGGAGGGGGTATAGGAGGAGCCTGGGCAGAATGGGTGGGGTCAGACAGCAGAGGAGGGGTTTAGGAGGAGCCAAGTCAGATTGGGTGGGGTCAAATAGGAGGGGTATAGGAGGAGCCTGGGCAGAATGGGTGGGGTCAGACGGGTATGGGAGGAGCCTGGGCAGAATGGGTGGAGTCAGAGAGGAGGGGGTATAGGAAGAACCTGGGCAGAATGGGTGGGGTCAGACAGCAGAGGAGGGGCTTAGGAGGAGCCTGGGCAGAATGGGTGGGGTCAGACAGCAGGGGAGTGGCTTAGGAGGAGCCTGGGCAGAATGGGTGGAGTCAGAGAGGAGGTTGTATAGGAGGAGCCTGGGCAGAATGGGTGGGGTCAGACAGCAGAGGAGGGGCTTAGGAGGAGCCTAGTCAGATTGGGTGGGGTCAAATAGGAGGGGTATAGGAGGAGCCTGGGCAGAATGGGTGGGGTCAGAGGGGTATGGGAGGAGCCTGGGCAGAATGGGTGGAGTCAGAGAGGAGGGGGGTATAGGAGGAGCCTGGGCAGAATGGGTGGGGTCAGACTGGTATGGGAGGAGCCTGGGCAGAATGGGAGGAGTCAGAGAGGAGGGGGTATAGGAGGAGCCTGGGCAGAATGGGTGGGGTCAGACAGCAGAGGAGGGGTTTAGGAGGAGCCTAGTCAGATTGGGTGGGGTCAGAGAGGAAGGGTATAGGGGAGGGGGTATAGGAGGAGCCTGAGCAGAGGGGTGAGGTCGGAGGGGTATAGGAGGAGCCTAGTCAGATTGGGTGGGGTCAGAGAGGAAGGGTATAGGAGGAGCCTGGGCAGAATGAGTGGGGTCAGAGAGGAGGGGCTTAGGAGGAGCCTGGGCAGAATGGGTGGAGTCAGAGAGGAGGGGGTATAGGAGGAGCCTGGGCAGAATGGGTGGGGTCAGACAGCAGAGGAGGGGCTTAGGAGGAGCCTAGTCAGATTGGGTGGGGTCAAATAGGAGGAGGAGGAGCCTGGGCAGAATGGGTAAGGTCATAGAGGAGGGGTATAGGAGGAGCCTGGGCAGAATGGGTGGAGTCAGAGAGGAGGGGGTATAGGAGGAGCCTGGGCAGAATGGGTGGGGTCAGACAGGTATGGGAGGAGCCTGGGCAGAATGGGTGGAGTCAGAGAGGGGGGTATAGGAGGAGCCTGGGCAGAATGGGTTGGGTCAGACAGCAGAGGAGGGGCTTAGGAGGAGCCTGGGCAGAATGGGTGGAGTCAGAGAGGAGGGGCTTAGGAGGAGCCTAGTCAGATTGGGTGGGGTCAAATAGGAGGAGCCTGGGCAGAATGGGTGGAGTCAGAGAGGAGGCGGTATAGGAGGAGCCTGGGCAGAATGGGTGGGGTCAGACAGCAGAGGAGGGGCTTAGGAGGAGCCTAGTCAGATTGGGTGGGGTCAAATAGGAGGAGGAGGAGCCTGGGCAGAATGGGTAAGGTCATAGAGGAGGGGTATAGGAGGAGCCTGGGCAGAATGGGTGGGGTCAGACAGGTATGGGAGGAGCCTGGGTAGAATGGGTGGGGTCAGACAGGTATGGGAGGAGCCTGGGCAGAATGGGTGGAGTCAGAGAGGAGGGGGGTATAGGAGGAGCCTGGGCAGAATGGGTGGGGTCAGACAGCAGAGGAGGGGTTTAGGAGGAGCCAAGTCAGAGTGGGTGGGGTCAAATAGGAGGGGTATAGGAGGAGCCTGGACAGAATGGGTGGGGTCAGACTGGTATGGGAGGAGCCTGGGCAGAATGGGTGGAGTCAGAGAGGAGGGGCTTAGGAGGAGCCTAGTCAGATTGGGTGGGGTCAAATAGGAGGAGCCTGGGCAGAGTGGGTGGAGTCAGAGAGGAGGGGGTATAGGAGGAGCCTGGGCAGAATGGGTGGGGTCAGACAGCAGAGGAGGGGTTTAGGAGGAGCTTAGTCAGATTGGGTGGGGTCAGAGAGGAGGGGTATAGGAGGAGCCTGGGCAGAATGGGTGGGGTCAGACAGCAGAGGAGGGGCTTAGGAGGAGCCTAGTCAGATTGGGTGGGGTCAGAGAGGAGGGGTATAGGAGCAGCCTGGGCAGAATGGTTGGGCCCAGACAGCAGAGGAGGGGCTTAGGAGGAGCCTGGGCAGAATGGGTGAGGTCAGAGAGGAGGGGCTTAGGAGCAGCCTGGGCAGAATGGGTGGGGTCAGACAGCAGAGGAGGGGCTTAGGAGGAGCCTGGGCAGAATGGGTGGGGTCAGAGAGGAGGGGCTTAGGAGGAGCCTGGGCAGAATGGGTGGGGTCAGACAGCAGAGGAGGGGCTTAGGAGGAGGCTAGTCAGATTGGGTGGGGTCAGAGAGGAGGGGTATAGGAGCAGCCTGGGCAGAATGGTTGGGCCCAGACAGCAGAGGAGGGGCTTAGGAGGAGCCTGGGCAGAATGGGTGGGGTCAGAGAGGAGGGGCTTAGGAGCAGCCTGGGCAGAATGGGTGGGGTCAGACAGCAGAGGAGGGGCTTAGGAGGAGCCTGGGCAGAATGGGTGGGGTCAGAGAGGAGGGGCTTAGGAGGAGCCTGGGCAGAATGGGTGGGGTCAGAGAGGAGGGGGTATAGGAGGAGCCTAGTCAGATTGGGTGGGGTCAGAGAGGAGGGGCTTAGGAGGAGCCTGGGCAGAATGGGTGGGGTCAGAGAGGAGGGGGTATAGGAGGAGCCTGGGCAGAATGGGTGGGGCCAGACAGCAGAGGAGGGGCTTAGGAGGAGCCTAGTCAGATTGGGTGGGGTCAGAGAGGAGGGGTATAGAAGCAGCCTGGGCAGAATGGTTGGGCCCAGACAGCAGAGGAGGGGCTTAGGAGGAGCCTGGGCAGAATGGGTGGGGTCAGACGGGTATGGGAGGAGCCTGGGCAGAATGGGTGGGGTCAGACAGCAGAGGAGGGGCTTAGGAGGAGCCTAGTCAGATTGGGTGGGGTCAGAGAGAAGGGGTATAGGAGGAGCCTGGGAAGGTTGGGTGGGGCCAGACAGCAGAGGAGGGGCTTAGGAGGAGCCTAGTCAGATTGGGTGGGTTCAGAGAGGAGGGGTATAGGAGGAGCCTGGGCAGAATGGGTGGGGTCAGATGGGTATGGGAGGAGCCTGGGCAGAATGGGTGGGGTCAGACAGCAGAGGAGGGGCTTAGGAGGAGCCTAGTCAGATTGGGTGGGGTCAGAGAGAAGGGGTATAGGAGGAGCCTGGGAAGGTTGGGTGGGGCAAGACAGCAGAGGAGGGGCTTAGGAGGAGCCTAGTCAGATTGGGTGGGGTCAGAGAGAAGGGGTATAGGAGGAGCCTGGGCAGAATGGATGGGGTCAGACGGGTATGGGAGGAGCCTGGGCAGAATGGGTGGAGTCAGACAGCAGGGAAGGGGCTTAGGAGGAGCCTGGGCAGAATGGGTGGAGTCAGAGAGGAGGGGCTTAGGAGGAGCCTAGTCAGATTGGGTGGGGTCAAATAGGAGGAGCCTGGGCAGAATGGGAGGAGTCAGAGAGGAGGGGGTATAGGAGGAGCCTGGGCAGAATGGGTGGGGTCAGACAGCAGGGAAGGGGCTTAGGAGGAGCCTAGTAAGATTGGGGTCAAATAAGAGGGGTATAGGAGGAGCCTGGGCAGAATGGGTGGGGTCAGACAGCAGAGGAGGGGTTTAGGAGGAGCCAAGTCAGAGTGGGTGGGGTCAAATAGGAGGGGTATAGGAGGAGCCTGGGCAGAATGGGTGGGATCAGACGGGTATGGGAGGAGCCTGGGCAGAATGGGTGGAGTCAGAGAGGAGGGGGTATAGGAGGAGCCAAGTCAAATTGGGTGGGGTCAAATAGGAGGGGTATAGGAGGAGCCTGGGCAGAATGGGTGGGGTCAGACGGGTATGGGAGGAGCCTGGGCAGAATGGGTGGGGTCAGACGGGTATGGGAGGAGCCTGGGCAGAATGGGTGGAGTCAGAGAGGAGGGGGTATAGGAGGAGCCTGGGCAGAATGGGTGGGGTCAGACAGCAGAGGAGGGGTTTAGGAGGAGCCAAGTCAGATTGGGTGGGGTCAAATAGGAGGGGTATAGGAGGAGCCTGGGCAGAATGGGTGGGGTCAGACGGGTATGGGAGGAGCCTGGGCAGAATGGGTGGAGTCAGAGAGGAGGGGGTATAGGAAGAACCTGGGCAGAATGGGTGGGGTCAGACAGCAGAGGAGGGGCTTAGGAGGAGCCTGGGCAGAATGGGTGGGGTCAGACAGCAGGGGAGTGGCTTAGGAGGAGCCTGGGCAGAATGGGTGGAGTCAGAGAGGAGGGGGTATAGGAGGAGCCTGGGCAGAATGGGTGGGGTCAGACAGCAGAGGAGGGGCTTAGGAGGAGCCTAGTCAGATTGGGTGGGGTCAGAGAGGAGGGGTATAGGAGCAGCCTGGGCAGAATGGTTGGGCCCAGACAGCAGAGGAGGGGCTTAGGAGGAGCCTGGGCAGAATGGGTGGGGTCATACGGGTATGGGAGGAGCCTGGGCAGAATGGGTGGAGTCAGAGAGGAGGGGGGTATAGGAGGAGCCTGGGCAGAATGGGTGGGGTCAGACAGCAGAGGGGTTTAGGAGGAGCCAAGTCAGAGTGGGTGGGGTCAAATAGGAGGGGGTATAGGAGGAGCCTGGGCAGAATGGGTGGGGTCAGACGGGTATGGGAGGAGCCTGGGCAGAATGGGTGGAGTTAGAGAGGAGGGGGTATAGGAGGAGCCTGGGCAGAATGGGTGGGGTCAGACAGCAGAGGAGGGGTTTAGGAGGAGCCAAGTCAGATTGGGTGGGGTCAAATAGGAGGAGCCTGGGCAGAATGGGTGGAATCAGAAAGGAGGGGGTATAGGAGGAGCCTAGTCAGATTGGGTGGGGTCAGAGAGGAAGGGTATAGGGGAGGGGGTATAGGAGGAGCCTGAGCAGAGGGGGTGAGGTCGGAGGGGTATAGGAGGAGCCTAGTCAGATTGGGTGGGGTCAGAGAGGAAGGGTATAGGAGGAGCCTGGGCAGAATGAGTGGGGTCAGAGAGGAGGGGCTTAGGAGGAGCCTGGGCAGAATGGGTGGAGTCAGAGAGGAGGGGGTATAGGAGGAGCCTGGGCAGAATGGGTGGGGTCAGACAGCAGAGGAGGGGCTTAGGAGGAGCCTAGTCAGATTGGGTGGGGTCAAATAGGAGGAGGAGGAGCCTGGGCAGAATGGGTAAGGTCATAGAGGAGGGGTATAGGAGGAGCCTGGGCAGAATGGGTGGAGTCAGAGAGGAGGGGGTATAGGAGGAGCCTGGGCAGAATGGGTGGGGTCAGACAGGTATGGGAGGAGCCTGGGCAGAATGGGTGGAGTCAGAGAGGAGGGGGGTATAGGAGGAGCCTGGGCAGAATGGGTGGGGTCAGACAGCAGAGGAGGGGCTTAGGAGGAGCCTGGGCAGAATGGGTGGAGTCAGAGAGGAGGGGCTTAGGAGGAGCCTAGTCAGATTGGGTGGGGTCAAATAGGAGGAGCCTGGGCAGAATGGGTGGAGTCAGAGAGGAGGCGGTATAGGAGAAGCCTGGGCAGAATGGGTGGGGTCAGACAGCAGAGGAGGGGCTTAGGAGGAGCCTAGTCAGATTGGGTGGGGTCAAATAGGAGGAGGAGGAGCCTGGGCAGAATGGGTAAGGTCATAGAGGAGGGGTATAGGAGGAGCCTGGGCAGAATGGGTGGGGTCAGACAGGTATGGGAGGAGCCTGGGCAGAATGGGTGGAGTCAGAGAGGAGGGGGGTATAGGAGGAGCCTGGGCAGAATGGGTGGGGTCAGACAGCAGAGGAGGGGTTTAGGAGGAGCCAAGTCAGAGTGGGTGGGGTCAAATAGGAGGGGTATAGGAGGAGCCTGGGCAGAATGGGTGGGGTCAGACTGGTATGGGAGGAGCCTGGGCAGAATGGGTGGAGTCAGAGAGTAGGGGCTTAGGAGGAGCCTAGTCAGATTGGGTGGGGTCAAATAGGAGGAGCCTAGGCAGAATGGGTGGAGTCAGAGAGGAGGGGGTATAGGAGGAGCCTGGGCAGAATGGGTGGGGTCAGACAGCAGAGGAGGGGTTTAGGAGGAGCTTACTCAGAATGGGTGGGGTCAGACAGCAGAGGAGGGGCTTAGGAGGAGCCTAGTCAGATTGGGGTCAAATAGGAGGGGTATAGGAGGAGCCTGGGCAGAATGGGTGGGGTCAGACAGCAGAGGAGGGGCTTAGGAGGAGCCTGGGCAGAATGGGTGGGGTCAGAGAGGAGGGGCTTAGGAGGAGCCTGGGCAGAATGGGTGGGGTCAGACAGCAGAGGAGGGGCTTAGGAGGAGCCTAGTCAGATTGGGTGGGGTCAGAGAGAAGGGTTATAGGAGGAGCCTGGGAAGGTTGGGTGGGGCCAGACAGCAGAGGAGGGGCTTAGGAGGAACCTAGTCAGATTGGGTGGGGTCAAATAGGAGGAGCCTGGGCAGAATGGGTGGGGTCAGAGAGGAGGGGGTATAGGAAGAGCCTGGGCAGAATGGGTGGGGTCAGACAGCAGAGGAGGGGCTTAGGAGGAACCTAGTCAGATTGGGTGGGGTCAAATAGGAGGAGCCTGGGCAGAATGGGTGGGGTCAGACAGCAGAGGAGGGGCTTAGGAGGAGCCTAGTCAGATTGGGTGGGGTCAAATAGGAGGAGGAGGAGCCTGGGCAGAATGGGTAAGGTCATAGAGGAGGGGTATAGGAGGAGCCTGGGCAGAATGGGTGGGGTCAGACGGGTATGGGAGGAGCCTGGGCAGAATGGGTGGGGTCAGACAGCAGAGGAGGGGCTTAGGAGGAGCCTAGTCAGATTGCGTGGGGTCAGAGAGAAGGGGTATAGGAGGAGCCTGGGAAGGTTGGGTGGGGCCAGACAGCAGAGGAGGGGCTTAGGAGGAGCCTAGTCAGATTGGGT
Organism: Lissotriton vulgaris; assembly: GCF_964263255.1. Classification (NCBI taxonomy): domain Eukaryota; kingdom Metazoa; phylum Chordata; class Amphibia; order Caudata; family Salamandridae; genus Lissotriton; species Lissotriton vulgaris. Next base: position 1,485,359,639 of record NC_141685.1, read on the forward strand.
GGGGTCAGAGAGAAGGGGTATAGGAGGAGCCTGGGCAGAATGGGTGGGGTCAGACGGGTATGGGAAGAGCCTGGGCAGAATGGGTGGAGTCAGAGAGGAGGGGGGTATAGGAGGAGCCTGGGCAGAATGGGTGGAGTCAGAGAGGAGGGGGTATAGGAGGAGCCAAGTCAGATTGGGTAGGGTCAAATAGGAGGGGTATAGGAGGAGCCTGGGCAGAATGGGTGGGGTCAGACGGGTATGGGAGGAGCCTGGGCAGAATGGGTGGGGTCAGACGGGTATGGGAGGAGCCTGGGCAGAATGGGTGGAGTCAGAGAGGAGGGGGTAAAGGAGGAGCCTGGGCAGAATGGGTGGGGTCAGACAGCAGAGGAGGGGTTTAGGAGGAGCCAAGTCAGATTGGGTGGGGTCAAATAGGAGGGGTATAGGAGGAGCCTGGGCAGAATGGGTGGGGTCTGACGGGTATGGGAGGAGCCTGGGCAGAATGGGTGGGGTCAGAGAGGAGGGGTATAGGAGGAGCCCGGGCACAATGGGTGGGGTCAGACAGCAGAGGAGGGGCTTAGAAGGAGCCTAGTAAGATTGGGGTCAAATAAGAGGGGTATAGGAGGAGCCTGGGCAGAATGGGTGGGGTCAGACAGCAGAGGAGGGGCTTAGGAGGAGCCTAGTCAGATTGGGTGGGGTCAGAGAGAAGGGGTATAGGAGGAGCCTGGGCAGAATGGGTGGGGTCAGACGGGTATGGGAGGAGCCTGGGCAGAATGGGTGGAGTCAGAGAGGAGGGGGGTATAGGAGGAGCCTGGGCAGAATGGGTGGGGTCAGACTGGTATGGGAGGAGCCTGGGCAGAATGGGTGGGGTCAGACAGCAGAGGAGGGGCTTAGGAGGAGCCTGGGCAGAATGGGTGGAGTCAGAGAGGAGGGGCTTAGGAGGAGCCTAGTCAGATTGGGTGGGGTCAAATAGGAGGAGCCTGGACAGAATGGGAGGAGTCAGAGAGGAGGGGGTATAGGAGGAGCCTGGGCAGAATGGGTGGGGTCAGACAGCAGGGAAGGGGCTTAGGAGGAGCCTAGTAAGATTGTGGTCAAATAAGAGGGGTATAGGAGGAGCCTGGGCAGAATGGGTGGGGTCAGACAGCAGAGGAGGGGTTTAGGAGGAGCCAAGTCAGAGTGGGTGGGGTCAAATAGGAGGGGTATAGGAGGAGCCTGGGCAGAATGGGTGGGGTCAGACGGGTATGGGAGGAGCCTGGGCAGAATGGGTGGAGTCAGAGAGGAGGGGGTATAGGAGGAGCCAAGTCAGATTGGGTGGGGTCAAATAGGAGGGGTATAGGAGGAGCCTGGGCAGAATGGGTGGGGTCAGACGGGTATGGGAGGAGCCTGGGCAGAATGGGTGGGGTCAGACGGGTATGGGAGGAGCCTGGGCAGAATGGGTGGAGTCAGAGAGGAGGGGGTATAGGAGGAGCCTGGGCAGAATGGGTGGGGTCAGACAGCAGAGGAGGGGTTTAGGAGGAGCCAAGTCAGATTGGGTGGGGTCAAATAGGAGGGGTATAGGAGGAGCCTGGGCAGAATGGGTGGGGTCAGACAGCAGGGGAGTGGCTTAGGAGGAGCCTGGGCAGAATGGGTGGAGTCAGAGAGGAGGGGGTATAGGAGGAGCCTGGGCAGAATGGGTGGGGTCAGACAGCAGAGGAGGGGCTTAGGAGGAGCCTAGTCAGATTGGGTGGGGTCAAATAGGAGGGGTATAGGAGGAGCCTGGGCAGAATGGGTGGGGTCAGAGGGGTATGGGAGGAGCCTGGGCGGAATGGGTGGAGTCAGAGAGGAGGGGGGTATAGGAGGAGCCTGGGCAGAATGGGTGGGGTCAGACTGGTATGGGAGGAGCCTGGGCAGAATGGGAGTAGTCAGAGAGGAGGGGGTATAGGAGGAGCCTGGGCAGAATGGGAGTAGTCAGAGAGGAGGGGTTTAGGAGGAGCCTAGTCAGAATGGGTGGGGTCAGAGAGGAAGGGTATAGGGGAGGGGGTATAGGAGGAGCCTGAGCAGAGGGGGTGAGGTCGGAGGGGTATAGGAGGAGCCTAGTCAGATTGGGTGGGGTCAGAGAGGAAGGGTATAGGAGGAGCCTGGGCAGAATGAGTGGGGTCAGAGAGGAGGGGCTTAGGAGGAGCCTGGGCAGAATGGGTGGAGTCAGAGAGGAGGGGGTATAGGAGGAGCCTGTGCAGAATGGGTGGGGTCAGACAGCAGAGGAGGGGCTTAGGAGGAGCCTAGTCAGATTGGGTGGGGTCAAATAGGAGGAGGAGGAGCCTGGGCAGAATGGGTAAGGTCATAGAGGAGGGGTATAGGAGGAGCCTGGGCAGAATGGGTGGAGTCAGAGAGGAGGGGGTATAGGAGGAGCCTGGGCAGAATGGGTGGGGTCAGACAGGTATGGGAGGAGCCTGGGCAGAATGGGTGGAGTCAGAGAGGGGGGTATAGGAGGAGCCTGGGCAGAATGGGTTGGGTCAGACAGCAGAGGAGGGGCTTAGGAGGAGCCTGGGCAGAATGGGTGGAGTCAGAGAGGAGGGGCTTAGGAGGAGCCTAGTCAGATTGGGTGGGGTCAAATAGGAGGAGGAGGAGCCTGGGCAGAATGGGTAAGGTCATAGAGGAGGGGTATAGGAGGAGCCTGGGCAGAATGGGTGGGGTCAGACAGGTATGGGAGGAGCCTGGGTAGAATGGGTGGGGTCAGACAGGTATGGGAGGAGCCTGGGCAGAATGGGTGGAGTCAGAGAGGAGGGGGGTATAGGAGGAGCCTGGGCAGAATGGGTGGGGTCAGACAGCAGAGGAGGGGTTTAGGAGGAGCCAAGTCAGAGTGGGTGGGGTCAAATAGGAGGGGTATAGGAGGAGCCTGGACAGAATGGGTGGGGTCAGACTGGTATGGGAGGAGCCTGGGCAGAATGGGTGGAGTCAGAGAGGAGGGGCTTAGGAGGAGCCTAGTCAGATTGGGTGGGGTCAAATAGGAGGAGCCTGGGCAGAGTGGGTGGAGTCAGAGAGGAGGGGGTATAGGAGGAGCCTGGGCAGAATGGGTGGGGTCAGACAGCAGAGGAGGGGTTTAGGAGGAGCTTAGTCAGATTGGGTGGGGTCAGAGAGGAGGGGTATAGGAGGAGCCTGGGCAGAATGGGTGGGGTCAGACAGCAGAGGAGGGGCTTAGGAGGAGCCTAGTCAGATTGGGTGGGGTCAGAGAGGAGGGGTATAGGAGCAGCCTGGGCAGAATGGTTGGGCCCAGACAGCAGAGGAGGGGCTTAGGAGGAGCCTGGGCAGAATGGGTGGGGTCAGAGAGGAGGGGCTTAGGAGCAGCCTGGGCAGAATGGGTGGGGTCAGACAGCAGAGGAGGGGCTTAGGAGGAGCCTGGGCAGAATGGGTGGGGTCAGAGAGGAGGCGGTATAGGAGGAGCCTGGGCAGAATGGGTGGGGTCAGACAGCAGAGGAGGGGCTTAGGAGGAGCCTAGTCAGATTGGGTGGGGTCAAATAGGAGGAGGAGGAGCCTGGGCAGAATGGGTAAGGTCATAGAGGAGGGGTATAGGAGGAGCCTGGGCAGAATGGGTGGGGTCAGACAGCAGAGGAGGGGTTTAGGAGGAGCCAAGTCAGAGTGGGTGGGGTCAAATAGGAGGGGTATAGGAGGAGCCTGGACAGAATGGGTGGGGTCAGACTGGTATGGGAGGAGCCTGGGCAGAATGGGTGGAGTCAGAGAGGAGGGGCTTAGGAGGAGCCTAGTCAGATTGGGTGGGGTCAAATAGGAGGAGCCTGGGCAGAGTGGGTGGAGTCAGAGAGGAGGGGGTATAGGAGGAGCCTGGGCAGAATGAATGAATGAATGAATGAATAAAATATTTAATAAAGCGCGCAATGGCCGAGCGGCTTCCTGGCGCTGGGGACCTGATCAAGAACTCGGCAGAGGGGACCCAGGGAAGATTAAGAGGGGAATGCCTGAAGGAAGAGGAAGGTTTTAAGGGCTTTGCGAAAGTGGGAGTAGATGGGAATGGAGCGAATAGAGAGAGGAAGGCTATTCCAGAACTGGGGGGCAAGGACTGAGAATCGGGTTCCCCCGGTTCTGGATTTGCGGAAACGAGGGGTGTGAAGAAGAGAGAGAGAGGAAGAACGGAGGGTGCGGACAGGGGCATGAGAAGAGACAAGAGTGTTGATGAACAGGGGTGCGGAGCGAGAGTGAGCCAAGAAAGCTAGACAGGCCAGTTTGAAAAAGGATCTGAGACGGACAGGGAGCCAGTGAAGTGATTTAAGAGCCGGGGTGATATGAGAGGATTTGGGGAGGGAAAGGATGAGACGACCAGCTTGGTTTTGAATGGCCTGTAGGCGGCGAGATTCGTAAGCAGGTATGCCCACGTACAGGCCATTCCCATAGTCAAGGCGAGAGATGACGAGGGCCATGACTATGGATTTGAGAGCATCAGAGGAGAAGAAGCGGGAGATTTTCCGGATTAAACAGAGGGAAAGAAAGCAGGAGGACACAACAGAGCTGATCTGACCGTGCATGGATAAGTCATGACTGACTTTGATGCCAAGAGTGCGGACAGAAGAAGAGGGAATAGGGGGGGGACCAAAAGAGAGGGGCCAATGTGCGGGAGTCCAGGGGTTGGAAGAGCCACCGGTGAGAACAAGTTCAGTTTTATCTGGATTGAGCTTCAGTTGGTTAGCGCACATCCAGTCAGAAATGAAAACTAAAGTGGAACAGAACTTGGGAAGAGAGTCAGGGGAGGAAGAAAGATCGAAAACGAGCTGAAGGTCATCTGCGTAGTTATACACAGAGACCCCCAGCTCAAGAAGAGAAGTGATGAGGGGGTGAATATAGAGATTGAAGAGGAGAGGGGAAAGAGAAGAGCCTTGGGGAACTCCACAAGTGACAGGACGGGGAGGAGCGGAAAAACCGGAAAGATGAACTGCCTGGGACCTATCCTGAAGGAAGGACGCCAGCCAGGAAAAGGCCACGCCCCGAATGCCCGCTGCGCTGACACGGTCGAGAAGGATGGCATGGTCGACCGTGTCAAACGCAGCGGACAAGTCGAGAAGGACCAGAGCTTGGGGGAGATTGGAATCAGCCTTCCCCTTAAGCTCGTCCAAGACTGCGAGGACCACCATCTCCGTGGAGTGGCCCGGGCGAAATCCTGCCTGGTGGGATGCAAGGAGGCTGTTCTCCTCAATGTAAGAGGAGAGGCAAGAAGTGACATGAGCCTCGAGGATCTTGCCAAGGTAGGGAAGGAGAGAGATGGGACGGAAATTGGAGGGAAGAGAGGGATCTAAGCCAGTTTTCTTTAAAATCGGAAGGACTATGGCAGATTTGAAAGAGGAGGGGACAGATCCAAGAGCCAGAGAGGAGTTAAGGAGAGCAAGAGGAGGTCCAGAGCAAGTGGTGAAGAGGGTTTTAAGAATGCGTGCTGGCGCGCAATCCATGGGGGAACCGGACTTGATTTTGATCAGTAGATTTAGAAATAGTTCAGTGGAGAGAGGAGGGAAGGAGGAAAAAGAGGAGGGAGGATAGATGGAAAGACAGGTGGGGCGGGGTGGTGGCAGTGTGGGAATGTTGGCTTTGATCTTAACAATCTTATCAATAAAAAAATCGTTGAGTGAAGAACAGAGGGACTGTGAGGGAACCGGACTGGGGGTGGAGCGATCAGAGGTGGCAAGATTGTAGACCAGAGAGAAGATTTCACGGGATTTGTTATTCGCGAGAGCTACTCTCTCAGAGAAATAGGCGGTTTTAGCCGCCAGGATCGCTTTTTTATATTCAGCAAGGAGTGATTTGTATTTGGCGCGCAACAAGGGGCAATAGTTCCGTCTCCAGTGGCGTTCCGACCGCCTTAGGTCGAGTTTAAGGGTTTTAAGTTCTGGAGAGAACCATTTGTGCGCGTCATGAGGACGCATCGCCTTGATCTTTTTAAGCGGAGCGACAAGGTCGCAGGAGGAGGAAAGCCATGTGCCAATGGCATTGACCTGAGAATCAAGAGAAAGATTGGTAAGGGTAGGGACAGATGAAGCCAAAGTGAGCGAGAGAGAGTCAAGGTCCGTTCGATTCCAATTGCGGGCTGAGATGTTCTTGGGGAGGGGAGACTTGTCAACCACTCCCAGGTGGATGGCAAAGGAGATGGAAAAATGATCCGACCAGACGCATGGGGAGACAAGAGGGGGTGAAACAATGGGGCGAGAGGACCAGATTTGGTCCAAGATGTGACCCTGGACATGAGTGGGAGCTGAGATATGAGAAGTGAAGTTTAGGCATTGGAGAGTGCCTGAGAAATCTTTCGAGGGAAGGTCTTCCCTGGGATCACCCGGCCAATAATTAAAGTCGCCGAGCAATAGGACGGAAGAATTATTGACCACAAGGGTGGCCATAAGGTCCTGAATGGAGGCTACAAAAGAGGGCATAGATTGAGGAGGACGGTACACAAGGACAACAGTGAGGGGGGCAGGTAGATTGAGAGAGCGGGCCACTAGGTAGTCCACATTAGAGATAGGGGGGTAATTAAGAAGTTGGAATTTGAGGGTTGACCGAATGATCATCGCCACCCCTCCCCCCACCTTGCCGTCCGGACGATCAGCCCGGAGGGCATAATAGGTGTCAGGAAGAATGGCTAAGAGGTCGGGAAGGGAGTCAGCGGTGAACCAGGTTTCGGTCAAAAAAAGGAAATCTGGGGAGTCGGAGGTAAGAAGATTAAAGAGAGCCGTCTGATGTTTGGCCGCTGAGCGGGTGTTAAGCAATATGGCAGAAGCAGCGGCAGAGGCAGAGAGGGAGGAGGAATAGGAGGCAGAGGGGGGGTCAGCAGCTAGGGGGGTAGTGCTAGTGGGGCTAGAAAGAAGCGGAGTCAAGTGAGGGGGAGGAGAGACGAGAATACCAAGTGTGTCAAGGTGGTGCAAGAGTGAAGGTGAAAGTGGGGAAACAGCATTGAAAGCTAGGAGTTGTGCGGAGGTATAAGCTACAAAAAGGGCAGGGGGTGTGGCCCCTGGTCCCGGCCTGTCGCGGACGGGCGCAGACGGGCTTAACTTAGGCGCAACTTCGGCGCGCCTTCGTCGCGTCCGCTGCGCGGCCGGGACTGGGTAACCATTAAGTAGCGACACATGGGGGAAAGAGTCCGGGGGTGTGGCAAGGGGGGAGGGGCCAAAGAACTGCAGCGCCGAGCCCAGACCCGCCCAAGATGGTGGAGCCGCCCGTCCCACTCCAAGAGTCAGCAGGGAGGGGGCGATCAGCGGTGGCGGTCTGGGTCAGCGAGCAGGACAGGGGCAGCCAGGAAGAGCAGAAGCGCTGGCTCCGTAGCGCCAAACAACGAAGCAGGTAGGCGGGCTAAGAACAAGTAGACAAGTGTCCAAGTAATTTTAAAAGCAGCGTTGCTCCCGGAGTCGCCTCGGGAGTTCTGGTGAAGTGCAGGATAGGCGCGCTAACAGCTGACCGCCTAAAGTACTTGACGAGGGGGGAGGGGCCAAAGAACTGCAGTGCCGAGCCCAGACCCGCCCAAGATGGTGGAGCCGCCCGTCCCACTCCAAGAGTCAGCAGGGAGGGGGCGATCAGCGGTGGCGGTCTGGGTCAGCGAGCAGGACAGGAGCAGCCAGGAAGAGCAGAAGCGCTGGCTCCGTAGCGCCAAACAACGAAGCAGGTAGGCGGGCTAAGAACAAGTAGACAAGTGTCCAAGTAATTTTAAAAGCAGCGTTGCTCCCGGAGTCGCCTCGGGAGTTCTGGTGAAGTGCAGGATAGGCGCGCTAACAGCTGACCGCCTAAAGTACTTGACGAGGGGGGAGGGGCCAAAGAACTGCAGCGCCGAGCCCAGACCCGCCCAAGATGGTGGAGCCGCCCGTCCCACTCCAAGAGTCAGCAGGGAGGGGGCGATCAGCGGTGGCGGTCTGGGTCAGTGAGCAGGACAGGAACAGCCAGGAAGAGCAGAAGCGCTGGCTCCGTAGCGCCAAACAACGAAGCAGGTAGGCGGGCTAAGAACAAGTAGACAAGTGTCCAAGTAATTTTAAAAGCAGCGTTGCTCCCGGAGTCGCCTCGGGAGTTCTGGTGAAATGCAGGAATGGGTGGGGTCAGACAGCAGAGGAGGGGTTTAGGAGGAGCTTAGTCAGATTGGGTGGGGTCAGAGAGGAGGGGTATAGGAGGAGCCTGGGCAGAATGGGTGGGGTCAGACAGCAGAGGAGGGGCTTAGGAGGAGCCTAGTCACATTGGGTGGGGTCAGAGAGGAGGGGTATAGGAGCAGCCTGGGCAGAATGGTTGGGCCCAGACAGCAGAGGAGGGGCTTAGGAGGAGCCTGGGCAGAATGGGTGGGGTCAGAGAGGAGGGGCTTAGGAGCAGCCTGGGCAGAATGGGTGGGGTCAGACAGCAGAGGAGGGGCTTAGGAGGAGCCTAGGCAGAATGGGTGGGGTCAGAGAGAAGGGGCTTAGGAGGAGCCTGGGCAGAATGGGTGGGGTCAGACAGCAGAGGAGGGGCTTAGGAGGAGCCTAGTCAGATTGGGTGGGGTCAGAGAGGAGGGGTATAGGAGCAGCCTGGGCAGAATGGTTGGGCCCAGACAGCAGAGGAGGGGCTTAGGAGGAGCCTGGGCAGAATGGGTGGGGTCAGAGAGGAGGGGCTTAGGAGCAGCCTGGGCAGAATGGGTGGGGTCAGACAGCAGAGGAGGGGCTTAGGAGGAGCCTGGGCAGAATGGGTGGGGTCAGAGAGGAGGGGCTTAGGAGGAGCCTGGGCAGAATGGGTGGGGTTAGAGAGGTGGGGGTATAGGAGGAGCCTAGTCAGATTGGGTGGGGTCAGAGAGGAGGGGCTTAGGAGGAGCCTGGGCAGAATGGGTGGGGTCAGAGAGGAGGGGGTATAGGAGGAGCCTGGGCAGAATGGGTGGGGCCAGACAGCAGAGGAGGGGCTTAGGAGGAACCTAGTCAGATTGGGTGGGGTCAAATAGGAGGAGCCTGGGCAGAATGGGTGGGGTCAGACAGCAGAGGAGGGGCTTAGGAGGAGCCTAGTCAGATTGGGTGGGTTCAGAGAGGAGGGGTATAGGAGGAGCTTGGGCAGAATGGGTGGGGTCAGACAGCAGAGGAGGGGCTTAGGAGGAGCCTGGGCAGAATGGGTGGGGTCATACGGGTATGGGAGGAGCCTGGGCAGAATGGGTGGAGTCAGAGAGGAGGGGGGTATAGGAGGAGCCTGGGCAGAATGGGTGGGGTCAGACAGCAGAGGGGTTTAGGAGGAGCCAAGTCAGAGTGGGTGGGGTCAAATAGGAGGGGGTATAGGAGGAGCCTGGGCAGAATGGGTGGGGTCAGACGGGTATGGGAGGAGCCTGGGCAGAATGGGTGGAGTCAGAGAGGAGGGGGTATAGGAGGAGCCTGGGCAGAATGGGTGGGGTCAGACAGCAGAGGAGGGGTTTAGGAGGAGCCAAGTCAGATTGGGTGGGGTCAAATAGGAGGAGCCTGGGCAGAATGGGTGGAATCAGAAAGGAGGGGGTATAGGAGGAGCCTAGTCAGATTGGGTGGGGTCAGAGAGGAAGGGTATAGGGAAGGGGGTATAGGAGGAGCCTGAGCAGAGGGGGTGAGGTCGGAGGGGTATAGGAGGAGCCTAGTCAGATTGGGTGGGGTCAGAGAGGAAGGGTATAGGAGGAGCCTGGGCAGAATGAGTGGGGTCAGAGAGGAGGGGCTTAGGAGGAGCCTGGGCAGAATGGGTGGAGTCAGAGAGGAGGGGGTATAGGAGGAGCCTGGGCAGAATGGGTGGGGTCAGACAGCAGAGGAGGGGCTTAGGAGGAGCCTAGTCAGATTGGGTGGGGTCAAATAGGAGGAGGAGGAGCCTGGGCAGAATGGGTAAGGTCATAGAGGAGGGGTATAGGAGGAGCCTGGGCAGAATGGGTGGAGTCAGAGAGGAGGGGGTATAGGAGGAGCCTGGGCAGAATGGGTGGGGTCAGACAGGTATGGGAGGAGCCTGGGCAGAATGGGTGGAGTCAGAGAGGAGGGGGGTATAGGAGGAGCCTGGGCAGAATGGGTGGGGTCAGACAGCAGAGGAGGGGCTTAGGAGGAGCCTGGGCAGAATGGGTGGAGTCAGAGAGGAGGGGCTTAGGAGGAGCCTAGTCAGATTGGGTGGGGTCAAATAGGAGGAGCCTGGGCAGAATGGGTGGAGTCAGAGAGGAGGCGGTATAGGAGGAGCCTGGGCAGAATGGGTGGGGTCAGACAGCAGAGGAGGGGCTTAGGAGGAGCCTAGTCAGATTGGGTGGGGTCAAATAGGAGGAGGAGCCTGGGCAGAATGGGTAAGGTCATAGAGGAGGGGTATAGGAGGAGCCTGGGCAGAATGGGTGGGGTCAGACAGGTATGGGAGGAGCCTGGGCAGAATGGGTGGAGTCAGAGAGGAGGGGGGTATAGGAGGAGCCTGGGCAGAATGGGTGGGGTCAGACAGCAGAGGAGGGGTTTAGGAGGAGCCAAGTCAGAGTGGGTGGGGTCAAATAGGAGGGGTATAGGAGGAGCCTGGGCAGAATGGGTGGGGTCAGACTGGTATGGGAGGAGCCTGGGCAGAATGGGTGGAGTCAGAGAGGAGGGGCTTAGGAGGAGCCTAGTCAGATTGGGTGGGGTCAAATAGGAGGAGCCTGGGCAGAATGGGTGGAGTCAGAGAGGAGGGGGTATAGGAGGAGCCTGGGCAGAATGGGTGGGGTCAGACAGCAGAGGAGGGGTTTAGGAGGAGCTTACTCAGAATGGGTGGGGTCAGACAGCAGAGGAGGGGCTTAGGAGGAGCCTAGTCAGATTGGGGTCAAATAGGAGGGGTATAGGAGGAGCCTGGGCAGAATGGGTGGGGTCAGACGGCAGAGGAGGGGCTTAGGAGGAGCCTGGGCAGAATGGGTGGGGTCAGAGAGGAGGGGCTTAGGAGGAGCCTGGGCAGAACGGGTGGGGTCAGACAGCAGAGGAGGGGCTTAGGAGGAGCCTAGTCAGATTGGGTGGGGTCAGAGAGAAGGGGTATAGGAGGAGCCTGGGAAGGTTGGGTGGGGCAAGACAGCAGAGGAGGGGCTTAGGAGGAACCTAGTCAGATTGGGTGGGGTCAAATAGGAGGAGCCTGGGCAGAATGGGTGGGGTCAGAGAGGAGGGGGTATAGGAAGAGCTTGGGCAGAATGGGTGGGGTCAGACAGCAGAGAAGGGGCTTAGGAGGAACCTAGTCAGATTGGGTGGGGTCAAATAGGAGGAGCCTGGGCAGAATGGGTGGGGTCAGACAGCAGAGGAGGGGCTTAGGAGGAGCCAAGTCAGAGTGGGTGGGGTCAAATAGGAGGGGTATAGGAGGAGCCTGGACAGAATGGGTGGGGTCAGACTGGTATGGGAGGAGCCTGGGCAGAATGGGTGGAGTCAGAGAGGAGGGGCTTAGGAGGAGCCTAGTCAGATTGGGTGGGGTCAAATAGGAGGAGCCTGGGCAGAGTGGGTGGAGTCAGAGAGGAGGGGGTATAGGAGGAGCCTGGGCAGAATGGGTGGGGTCAGACAGCAGAGGAGGGGTTTAGGAGGAGCTTAGTCAGATTGGGTGGGGTCAGAGAGGAGGGGTATAGGAGGAGCCTGGGCAGAATGGGTGGGGTCAGACAGCAGAGGAGGGGCTTAGGAGGAGCCTAGTCAGATTGGGTGGGGTCAGAGAGGAGGGGTATAGGAGCAGCCTGGGCAGAATGGTTGGGCCCAGACAGCAGAGGAGGGGCTTAGGAGGAGCCTGGGCAGAATGGGTGGGGTCAGAGAGGAGGGGCTTAGGAGCAGCCTGGGCAGAATGGGTGGGGTCAGACAGCAGAGGAGGGGCTTAGGAGGAGCCTGGGCAGAATGGGTGGGGTCAGAGAGGAGGGGCTTAGGAGGAGCCTGGGCAGAATGGGTGGGGTCAGACAGCAGAGGAGGGGCTTAGGAGGAGCCTAGTCAGATTGGGTGGGGTCAGAGAGGAGGGGTATAGGAGCAGCCTGGGCAGAATGGTTGGGCCCAGACAGCAGAGGAGGGGCTTAGGAGGAGCCTGGGCAGAATGGGTGGGGTCAGAGAGGAGGGGCTTAGGAGCAGCCTGGGCAGAATGGGTGGGGTCAGACAGCAGAGGAGGGGCTTAGGAGGAGCCTGGGCAGAATGGGTGGGGTCAGAGAGGAGGGGCTTAGGAGGAGCCTGGGCAGAATGGGTGGGGTCAGAGAGGAGGGGGTATAGGAGGAGCCTAGTCAGATTGGGTGGGGTCAGAGAGGAGGGGCTTAGGAGGAGCCTGGGCAGAATGGGTGGGGTCAGAGAGGAGGGGGTATAGGAGGAGCCTGGGCAGAATGGGTGGGGCCAGACAGCAGAGGAGGGGCTTAGGAGGAACCTAGTCAGATTGGGTGGGGTCAAATAGGAGGAGCCTGGGCAGAATGGGTGGGGTCAGACAGCAGAGGAGGGGCTTAGGAGGAGCCTAGTCAGATTGGGTGGGTTCAGAGAGGAGGGGTATAGGAGGAGCTTGGGCAGAATGGGTGGGGTCAGACAGCAGAGGAGGGGCTTAGGAGGAGCCTGGGCAGAATGGGTGGGGTCATACGGGTATGGGAGGAGCCTGGGCAGAATGGGTGGAGTCAGAGAGGAGGGGGGTATAGGAGGAGCCTGGGCAGAATGGGTGGGGTCAGACAGCAGAGGGGTTTAGGAGGAGCCAAGTCAGAGTGGGTGGGGTCAAATAGGAGGGGGTATAGGAGGAGCCTGGGCAGAATGGGTGGGGTCAGACGGGTATGGGAGGAGCCTGGGCAGAATGGGTGGAGTCAGAGAGGAGGGGGTATAGGAGGAGCCTGGGCAGAATGGGTGGGGTCAGACAGCAGAGGAGGGGTTTAGGAGGAGCCAAGTCAGATTGGGTGGGGTCAAATAGGAGGAGCCTGGGCAGAATGGGTGGAATCAGAAAGGAGGGGGTATAGGAGGAGCCTAGTCAGATTGGGTGGGGTCAGAGAGGAAGGGTATAGGGGAGGGGGTATAGGAGGAGCCTGAGCAGAGGGGGTGAGGTCGGAGGGGTATAGGAGGAGCCTAGTCAGATTGGGTGGGGTCAGAGAGGAAGGGTATAGGAGGAGCCCGGGCAGAATGAGTGGGGTCAGAGAGGAGGGGCTTAGGAGGAGCCTGGGCAGAATGGGTGGAGTCAGAGAGGAGGGGGTATAGGAGGAGCCTGGGCAGAATGGGTGGGGTCAGACAGCAGAGGAGGGGCTTAGGAGGAGCCTAGTCAGATTGGGTGGGGTCAAATAGGAGGAGGAGGAGCCTGGGCAGAATGGGTAAGGTCATAGAGGAGGGGTATAGGAGGAGCCTGGGCAGAATGGGTGGAGTCAGAGAGGAGGGGGTATAGGAGGAGCCTGGGCAGAATGGGTGGGGTCAGACAGGTATGGGAGGAGCCTGGGCAGAATGGGTGGAGTCAGAGAGGAAGGGGGTATAGGAGGAGCCTGGGCAGAATGGGTGGGGTCAGACAGCAGAGGAGGGGCTTAGGAGGAGCCTGGGCAGAATGGGTGGAGTCAGAGAGGAGGGGCTTAGGAGGAGCCTAGTCAGATTGGGTGGGGTCAAATAGGAGGAGCCTGGGCAGAATGGGTGGAGTCAGAGAGGAGGCGGTATAGGAGGAGCCTGGGCAGAATGGGTGGGGTCAGACAGCAGAGGAGGGGCTTAGGAGGAGCCTAGTCAGATTGGGTGGGGTCAAATAGGAGGAGGCGGAGCCTGGGCAGAATGGGTAAGGTCATAGAGGAGGGGTATAGGAGGAGCCTGGGCAGAATGGGTGGGGTCAGACAGGTATGGGAGGAGCCTGGGCAGAATGGGTGGAGTCAGAGAGGAGGGGGGTATAGGAGGAGCCTGGGCAGAATGGGTGGGGTCAGACAGCAGAGGAGGGGTTTAGGAGGAGCCAAGTCAGAGTGGGTGGGGTCAAATAGGAGGGGTATAGGAGGAGCCTGGGCAGAATGGGTGGGGTCAGACTGGTATGGGAGGAGCCTGGGCAGAATGGGTGGAGTCAGAGAGGAGGGGCTTAGGAGGAGCCTAGTCAGATTGGGTGGGGTCAAATAGGAGGAGCCTGGGCAGAATGGGTGGAGTCAGAGAGGAGGGGGTATAGGAGGAGCCTGGGCAGAATGGGTGGGGTCAGACAGCAGAGGAGGGGTTTAGGAGGAGCTTACTCAGAATGGGTGGGGTCAGACAGCAGAGGAGGGGCTTAGGAGGAGCCTAGTCAGATTGGGGTCAAATAGGAGGGGTATAGGAGGAGCCTGGGCAGAATGGGTGGGGTCAGACGGCAGAGGAGGGGCTTAGGAGGAGCCTGGGCAGAATGGGTGGGGTCAGAGAGGAGGGGCTTAGGAGGAGCCTGGGCAGAATGGGTGGGGTCAGACAGCAGAGGAGGGGCTTAGGAGGAGCCTAGTCAGATTGGGTGGGGTCAGAGAGAAGGGGTATAGGAGGAGCCTGGGAAGGTTGGGTGGGGCCAGACAGCAGAGGAGGGGCTTAGGAGGAACCTAGTCAGATTGGGTGGGGTCAAATAGGAGGAGCCTGGGCAGAATGGGTGGGGTCAGAGAGGAGGGGGTATAGGAAGAGCTTGGGCAGAATGGGTGGGGTCAGACAGCAGAGGAGGGGCTTAGGAGGAACCTAGTCAGATTGGGTGGGGTCAAATAGGAGGAGCCTGGGCAGAATGGGTGGGGTCAGACAGCAGAGGAGGGGCTTAGGAGGAGCCTAGTCAGATTGGGTGGGGTCAAATAGGAGGAGGAGGAGCCTGGGCAGAATGGGTAAGGTCATAGAGGAGGGGTATAGGAGGAGCCTGGGCAGAATGGGTGGAGTCAGAGAGGAGGGGGTATAGGAGGAGCCTGGGCAGAATGGGTGGAGTCAGAGAGGGGGGTATAGGAGGAGCCTCGGCAGAATGGGTTGGGTCAGACAGCAGAGGAGGGGCTTAGGAGGAGCCTGGGCAGAATGGGTGGAGTCAGAGAGGAGGGGCTTAGGAGGAGCCTAGTCAGATTGGGTGGGGTCAAATAGGAGGAGCCTGGGCAGAATGGGTGGAGTCAGAGAGGAGGGGCTTAGGAGGAGCCTAGTCAGATTGGGTGGGGTCAAATAGGAGGAGCCTGGGCAGAATGGGTGGAGTCAGAGAGGAGGCGGTATAGGAGGAGCCTGGGCAGAATGGGTGGGGTCAGACAGCAGAGGAGGGGTTTAGGAGGAGCCAAGTCAGAGTGGGTGGGGTCAAATAGGAGGGGTATAGGAGGAGCCTGGGCAGAATGGGTGGGGTCAGACAGCAGAGGAGGGGCTTAGGAGGAGCCTAGTCAGAATGGGTGGGGTCAGACAGCAGGGAAGGGGCTTAGGAGGAGCCTAGTCAGATTGGGTGGGGTCAGAGAGGAGGGGCTTAAGAGGAGCCTGGGCAGAATGGGTGGGGTCAGACAGCAGAGGAGGGGCTTAGGAGGAGCCTAGTCAGATTGGGTGGGGTCAGAGAGAAGGGGTATAGGAGGAGCCTGGGCAGAATGGGTGGGGTCAGACGGGTATGGGAGGAGCCTGGGCAGAATGGGTGGAGTCAGAGAGGAGGGGGGTATAGGAGGAGCCTGGGCAGAATGGGTGGGGTCAGACTGGTATGGGAGGAGCCTGGGCAGAATGGGTGGGGTCAGACAGCAGAGGAGGGGCTTAGGAGGAGCCTGGGCAGAATGGGTGGACTCAGAGAGGAGGGGCTTAGGAGGAGCCTAGTTAGATTGGGTGGGGTCAAATAGGAGGAGCCTGGGCAGAATGGGAGGAGTCAGAGAGGAGGGGGTATAGGAGGAGCCTGGGCAGAATGGGTGGGGTCAGACAGCAGGGAAGGGGCTTAGGAGGAGCCTAGTAAGATTGGGGTCAAATAAGAGGGGTATAGGAGGAGCCTGGGCAGAATGGGTGGGGTCAGACAGCAGAGGAGGGGTTTAGGAGGAGCCAAGTCAGAGTGGGTGGGGTCAAATAGGAGGGGTATAGGAGGAGCCTGGGCAGAATGGGTGGGGTCAGACGGGTATGGGAGGAGCCTGGGCAGAATGGGTGGAGTCAGAGAGGAGGGGGTATAGGAGGAGCCAAGTCAGATTGGGTGGGGTCAAATAGGAGGGGTATAGGAGGACCTTGGCAGAATGGGTGGGGTCAGACGGGTATGGGAGGAGCCTGGGCGGAATGGGTGGGGTCAGACGGGTATGGGAGGAGCCTGGGCAGAATGGGTGGAGTCAGAGAGGAGGGGGTATAGGAGGAGCCTGGGCAGAATGGGTGGGGTCAGACAGCAGAGGAGGGGGTTTAGGAGGAGCCAAGTCAGATTGGGTGGGGTCAAATAGGAGGGGTATAGGAGGAGCCTGGGCAGAATGGGTGGGGTCAGACGGGTATGGGAGGAGCCTGGGCAGAATGGGTGGAGTCAGAGAGGAGGGGGTATAGGAGGAGCCTGGGCAGAATGGGTGGGGTCAGACAGCAGAGGAGGGGTTTAGGAGGAGCCAAGTCAGATTGGGTGGGGTCAAATAGGAGGAGCCTGGGCAGAATGGGTGGAATCAGAAAGGAGGGGGTATAGGAGGAGCCTAGTCAGATTGGGTGGGGTCAGAGAGGAAGGGTATAGGGGAGGGGGTATAGGAGGAGCCTGAGCAGAGGGGGTGAGGTCGGAGGGGTATAGGAGGAGCCTAGTCAGATTGGGTGGGGTCAGAGAGGAAGGGTATAGGAGGAGCCCGGGCAGAATGAGTGGGGTCAGAGAGGAGGGGCTTAGGAGGAGCCTGGGCAGAATGGGTGGAGTCAGAGAGGAGGGGGTATAGGAGGAGCCTGGGCAGAATGGGTGGGGTCAGACAGCAGAGGAGGGGCTTAGGAGGAGCCTAGTCAGATTGGGTGGGGTCAAATAGGAGGAGGAGGAGCCTGGGCAGAATGGGTAAGGTCATAGAGGAGGGGTATAGGAGGAGCCTGGGCAGAATGGGTGGAGTCAGAGAGGAGGGGGTATAGGAGGAGCCTGGGCAGAATGGGTGGGGTCAGACAGGTATGGGAGGAGCCTGGGCAGAATGGGTGGAGTCAGAGAGGAAGGGGGTATAGGAGGAGCCTGGGCAGAATGGGTGGGGTCAGACAGCAGAGGAGGGGCTTAGGAGGAGCCTGGGCAGAATGGGTGGAGTCAGAGAGGAGGGGCTTAGGAGGAGCCTAGTCAGATTGGGTGGGGTCAAATAGGAGGAGCCTGGGCAGAATGGGTGGAGTCAGAGAGGAGGCGGTATAGGAGGAGCCTGGGCAGAATGGGTGGGGTCAGACAGCAGAGGAGGGGCTTAGGAGGAGCCTAGTCAGATTGGGTGGGGTCAAATAGGAGGAGGCGGAGCCTGGGCAGAATGGGTAAGGTCATAGAGGAGGGGTATAGGAGGAGCCTGGGCAGAATGGGTGGGGTCAGACAGGTATGGGAGGAGCCTGGGCAGAATGGGTGGAGTCAGAGAGGAGGGGGGTATAGGAGGAGCCTGGGCAGAATGGGTGGGGTCAGACAGCAGAGGAGGGGTTTAGGAGGAGCCAAGTCAGAGTGGGTGGGGTCAAATAGGAGGGGTATAGGAGGAGCCTGGGCAGAATGGGTGGGGTCAGACTGGTATGGGAGGAGCCTGGGCAGAATGGGTGGAGTCAGAGAGGAGGGGCTTAGGAGGAGCCTAGTCAGATTGGGTGGGGTCAAATAGGAGGAGCCTGGGCAGAATGGGTGGAGTCAGAGAGGAGGGGGTATAGGAGGAGCCTGGGCAGAATGGGTGGGGTCAGACAGCAGAGGAGGGGTTTAGGAGGAGCTTACTCAGAATGGGTGGGGTCAGACAGCAGAGGAGGGGCTTAGGAGGAGCCTAGTCAGATTGGGGTCAAATAGGAGGGGTATAGGAGGAGCCTGGGCAGAATGGGTGGGGTCAGACGGCAGAGGAGGGGCTTAGGAGGAGCCTGGGCAGAATGGGTGGGGTCAGAGAGGAGGGGCTTAGGAGGAGCCTGGGCAGAATGGGTGGGGTCAGACAGCAGAGGAGGGGCTTAGGAGGAGCCTAGTCAGATTGGGTGGGGTCAGAGAGAAGGGGTATAGGAGGAGCCTGGGAAGGTTGGGTGGGGCCAGACAGCAGAGGAGGGGCTTAGGAGGAACCTAGTCAGATTGGGTGGGGTCAAATAGGAGGAGCCTGGGCAGAATGGGTGGGGTCAGAGAGGAGGGGGTATAGGAAGAGCTTGGGCAGAATGGGTGGGGTCAGACAGCAGAGGAGGGGCTTAGGAGGAACCTAGTCAGATTGGGTGGGGTCAAATAGGAGGAGCCTGGGCAGAATGGGTGGGGTCAGACAGCAGAGGAGGGGCTTAGGAGGAGCCTAGTCAGATTGGGTGGGGTCAAATAGGAGGAGGAGGAGCCTGGGCAGAATGGGTAAGGTCATAGAGGAGGGGTATAGGAGGAGCCTGGGCAGAATGGGTGGGTCAGACAGGTATGGGAGGAGCCTGGGCAGAATGGGTGGGGTCAGACAGGTATGGGAGGAGCCTGGGCGGAATGGGTGGAGTCAGAGAGGAGGGGGGTATAGGAGGAGCCTGGGCAGAATGGGTGGGGTCAGACAGCAGAGGAGGAGGGGTTTAGGAGGAGCCAAGTCAGAGTGGGTGGGGTCAAATAGGAGGGGTATAGGAGGAGCCTGGGCAGAATGGGTGGGGTCAGACTGGTATGGGAGGAGCCTGGGCAGAATGGGTAGAGTCAGAGAGGAGGGGCTTAGGAGGAGCCTAGTCAGATTGGGTGGGGTCAAATAGGAGGAGCCTGGGCAGAATGGGTGGAGTCAGAGAGGAGGGGGTATAGGAGGACCCTGGGCAGGTTGGGTGGGGTCAGACAGCAGAGGAGGGGCTTAGGAGGAGCCTGGGCAGAATGGGTGGGGTCAGACAGCAGAGGAGGGGCTTAGGAGGAGCCTAGTCAGATTGGGTGGAGTCAGAGAGGAGGGGCTTAGGAGGAGCCTAGTCAGAATGGGTGGGGTCAGACAGCAGGGAAGGGGCTTAGGAGGAGCCTAGTCAGATTGGGTGGGGTCAGAGAGGAGGGGCTTAAGAGGAGCCTAGTCAGATTGGGTGGGTTCAGAGAGGAGGGGTATAGGAGGAGCCTGGGCAGAATGGGTGGGGTCAGACGGGTATGGGAGGAGCCTGGGCAGAATGGGTGGGGTCAGACAGCAGATGAGGGGCTTAGGAGGAGCCTAGTCAGATTGGGTGGGGTCAGAGAGAAGGAGTATAGGAGGAGCCTGGGAAGGTTGGGTGGGGCCAGACAGCAGAGGAGGGGCTTAGGAGGAGCCTGGGCAGAATGGGTGGGGTCAGACGGGTATGGGAGGAGCCTGGGCAGAATGGGTGGAGTCAGAGCGGAGGGGGGTATAGGAGGAGCCTGGGCAGAATGGGTGGGGTCAGACTGGTATGGGAGGAGCCTGGGCAGAATGGGTGGGGTCAGACAGCAGAGGAGGGGCTTAGGAGGAGCCTGGGCAAAATGGGTGGAGTCAGAGAGGAGGGGCTTAGGAGGAGCCTAGTCATATTGGGTGGGGTCAAATAGGAGGAGCCTGGGCAGAATGGGAGGAGTCAGAGAGGAGGGAAGGGGCTTAGGAGGAGCCTAGTAAGATTGGGGTCAAATAAGAGGGGTATAGGAGGAGCCTGGGCAGAATGGGTGGGGTCAGACAGGTATGGGAGGAGCCTGGGCGGAATGGGTGGAGTCAGAGCGGAGGGGGGTATAGGAGGAGCCTGGGCAGAATGGGTGGGGTCAGACAGCAGAGGAGGAGGGGTTTAGGAGGAGCCAAGTCAGAGTGGGTGGGGTCAAATAGGAGGGGTATAGGAGGAGCCTGGGCAGAATGGGTTGGGTCAGACTGGTATGGGAGGAGCCTGGGCAGAATGGGTAGAGTCAGAGAGGAGGGGCTTAGGAGGAGCCTAGTCAGATTGGGTGGGGTCAAATAGGAGGAGCCTGGGCAGAATGGGTGGAGTCAGAGAGGAGGGGGTATAGGAGGAGCCTGGGCAGAATGGGTGGGGTCAGACAGCAGAGGAGGGGTTTAGGAGGAGCTTAGTCAGAATGGGTGGGGTCAGACAGCAGAGGAGGGGTTTAGGAGGAGCCAAGTCAGAGTGGGTGGGGTCAAATAGGAGGGGTATAGGAGGAGCCTGGGCAGAATGGGTGGGGTCAGAGGGGTATGGGAGGAGCCTCAGCAGAATGGGTGGAGTCAGAGAGGAGGGGGTATAGGAGGAGCCTAGTCAGATTGGGTGGGGTCAAATAGGAGGAGGAGGAACCTGGGCAGAATGGGTGGAGTCAGAGAGGGGGGTATAGGAGGAGCCTGGGCAGAATGGGTTGGGTCAGACAGCAGAGGAGGGGCTTAGGAGGAGCCTGGGCAGAATGGGTGGAGTCAGAGAGGAGGGGCTTAGGAGGAGCCTAGTCAGATTGGGTGGGGTCAAATAGGAGGAGCCTGGGCCGAATGGGTGGAGTCAGAGAGGAGGCGGTATAGGAGGAGCCTGGGCAGAATGGGTGGGGTCAGACAGCAGAGGAGGGGTTTAGGAGGAGCCAAGTCAGATTGGGTGGGGTCAAATAGGAGGGGCTTAGGAGGAGCCTGGGCAGAATGGGTGGGGTCAGACAGCAGAGGAGGGGCTTAGGAGGAGCCTGGGCAGAATGGGTGGAGTCAGAGAGGAGGGGCTTAGGAGGAGCCTAGTCAGATTGGGTGGGGTCAAATAGGAGGAGCCTGGGCAGAATGGGTGGGGTCAGACGGGTATGGGAGGAGCCTGGGCAGAATGGATGGAGTCAGAGAGGAGGGGGTATAGGAAGAACCTGGGCAGAATGGGTGGGGTCAGACAGCAGAGGAGGGGCTTAGGAGGAGCCTGGGCAGAATGGGTGGGGTCAGACAGCAGGGGAGTGGCTTAGGAGGAGCCTGGGCAGAATGGGTGGAGTCAGAGAGGAGGGGGTATAGGAGGAGCCTGGGCAGAATGGGTGGGGTCAGACAGCAGAGGAGGGGCTTAGGAGGAGCCTAGTCAGATTGGGTGGGGTCAAATAGGAGGGGTATAGGAGGAGCCTGGGCAGAATGGGTGGGGTCAGAGGGGTATGGGAGGAGCCTGGGCAGAATGGGTGGAGTCAGAGAGGAGGGGGGTATAGGAGGAGTCTGGGCAGAATGGGTGGGGTCAGACTGGTATGGGAGGAGCCTGGGCAGAATGGGAGGAGTCAGAGAGGAGGGGGTATAGGAGGAGCCTGGGCAGAATGGGTGGGGTCAGACAGCAGAGGAGGGGTTTAGGAGGAGCCTAGTCAGATTGGGTGGGGTCAGAGAGGAAGGGTATAGGAGGAGCCTGGGCAGAATGAGTGGGGTCAGAGAGGAGGGGCTTAGGAGGAGCCTGGGCAGAATGGGTGGAGTCAGAGAGGAGGGGGTATAGGAGGAGCCTGGGCAGAATGGGTGGGGTCAGACAGCAGAGGAGGGGCTTAGGAGGAGCCTAGTCAGATTGGGTGGGGTCAAATAGGAGGAGGAGGAGCCTGGGCAGAATGGGTAAGGTCATAGAGGAGGGGTATAGGAGGAGCCTGGGCAGAATGGGTGGAGTCAGAGAGGAGGGGGTATAGGAGGAGCCTGGGCAGAATGGGTGGAGTCAGAGAGGGGGGTATAGGAGGAGCCTGGGCAGAATGGGTTGGGTCAGACAGCAGAGGAGGGGCTTAGGAGGAGCCTGGGCAGAATGGGTGGAGTCAGAGAGGAGGGGCTTAGGAGGAGCCTAGTCAGATTGGGTGGGGTCAAATAGGAGGAGCCTGGGCAGAATGGGTGGAGTCAGAGAGGAGGGGCTTAGGAGGAGCCTAGTCAGATTGGGTGGGGTCAAATAGGAGGAGCCTGGGCAGAATGGGTGGAGTCAGAGAGGAGGCGGTATAGGAGGAGCCTGGGCAGAATGGGTGGGGTCAGACAGCAGAGGAGGGGTTTAGGAGGAGCCAAGTCAGAGTGGGTGGGGTCAAATAGGAGGGGTATAGGAGGAGCCTGGGCAGAATGGGTGGGGTCAGACAGCAGAGGAGGGGCTTAGGAGGAGCCTAGTCAGAATGGGTGGGGTCAGACAGCAGGGAAGGGGCTTAGGAGGAGCCTAGTCAGATTGGGTGGGGTCAGAGAGGAGGGGCTTAAGAGGAGCCTGGGCAGAATGGGTGGGGTCAGACAGCAGAGGAGGGGCTTAGGAGGAGCCTAGTCAGATTGGGTGGGGTCAGAGAGAAGGGGTATAGGAGGAGCCTGGGCAGAATGGGTGGGGTCAGACGGGTATGGGAGGAGCCTGGGCAGAATGGGTGGAGTCAGAGAGGAGGGGGGTATAGGAGGAGCCTGGGCAGAATGGGTGGGGTCAGACTGGTATGGGAGGAGCCTGGGCAGAATGGGTGGGGTCAGACAGCAGAGGAGGGGCTTAGGAGGAGCCTGGGCAGAATGGGTGGACTCAGAGAGGAGGGGCTTAGGAGGAGCCTAGTTAGATTGGGTGGGGTCAAATAGGAGGAGCCTGGGCAGAATGGGAGGAGTCAGAGAGGAGGGGGTATAGGAGGAGCCTGGGCAGAATGGGTGGGGTCAGACAGCAGGGAAGGGGCTTAGGAGGAGCCTAGTAAGATTGGGGTCAAATAAGAGGGGTATAGGAGGAGCCTGGGCAGAATGGGTGGGGTCAGACAGCAGAGGAGGGGTTTAGGAGGAGCCAAGTCAGAGTGGGTGGGGTCAAATAGGAGGGGTATAGGAGGAGCCTGGGCAGAATGGGTGGGGTCAGACGGGTATGGGAGGAGCCTGGGCAGAATGGGTGGAGTCAGAGAGGAGGGGGTATAGGAGGAGCCAAGTCAGATTGGGTGGGGTCAAATAGGAGGGGTATAGGAGGACCTTGGCAGAATGGGTGGGGTCAGACGGGTATGGGAGGAGCCTGGGCGGAATGGGTGGGGTCAGACGGGTATGGGAGGAGCCTGGGCAGAATGGGTGGAGTCAGAGAGGAGGGGGTATAGGAGGAGCCTGGGCAGAATGGGTGGGGTCAGACAGCAGAGGAGGGGGTTTAGGAGGAGCCAAGTCAGATTGGGTGGGGTCAAATAGGAGGGGTATAGGAGGAGCCTGGGCAGAATGGGTGGGGTCAGACGGGTATGGGAGGAGCCTGGGCAGAATGGGTGGAGTCAGAGAGGAGGGGGTATAGGAAGAACCTGGGCAGAATGGGTGGGGTCAGACAGCAGAGGAGGGGCTTAGGAGGAGCCTGGGCAGAATGGGTGGGGTCAGACAGCAGGGGAGTGGCTTAGGAGGAGCCTGGGCAGAATGGGTGGAGTCAGAGAGGAGGGGGTATAGGAGGAGCCTGGGCAGAATGGGTGGGGTCAGACAGCAGAGGAGGGGCTTAGGAGGAGCCTAGTCAGATTGGGTGGGGTCAAATCAAATCAAATCAAATAAGACTTTATTTCGGTTAATATTTCAAACCATAAAAAGTACATGCATTGATTACATTATCAAAATTGCAACAATACATTTTTAAAAAAAAAAAAACATTATTTAAAAAACACGTTATACACAAATATCGTTAAAAATCATCATGATTGTTAAGTAGCAAAAGTGTCCTACTGGTCCTGATCATAGATCTAAGCAAGTTCTTATTCTCAGTGCAAGTTTTAAAAACGACAAAATATGGAGTACACAATCCTGGTGTAGGAGCTGCAAATACATGAGGGCAGGTCTAATTTGTTTAAAATCCAATGTTCTCAGCAAATCAACAAGAAAGTAACGTCTGGGATAGTCATAAAACCTACATAAAAATATAAAATGTAGCATGTCCTGAGGAGACTTCCCGTCGCAGCCACAGGGAGCTACATGTTTGCTAAAAATGTCTGATTTAGGTCTTATTAAAAGCTGCTGAAAAGTGTTGAATCTGAACCTAGTCAGTAGGAACTTTTCATGTGAGCTAAAGGCGCAGGCCAGATAGGGCTCCATTCCACCACACGACTTTAGCATAATAAACTTTCTGACACTTGGTTTCAGCAGTTCCACATTTTCTCTGTCCGCCAGTTTAAACTTTAAAAAGGCTCTTTTGACCGCTGTTATGTCCCCCTTCACAATGCCACTCGGGTGGGAGAACAGTTTAGGGCACCCCAGCATTTCAAAGCAGAATTTCAAATATTTTAACCAGGGGATGCGCATACAACTATCCTGAGATGTTACATCCCGTACAATCTGGTGGGTGAGTGGTATCTCTGTGTTAAGCCAAAGCGAGACCCAGCAGATCAGGGGCTTCAGTGCTAGATTATCGCATAAAAACGGTGTCCCTAACTCCTCATGCACAACAAGGTTCGGGGTACTCGAAGGAACACATAGTAACCGTTTGAAAAAGGTGTTTTCGGTAACCTGTAATTGAGTATTTGACACATAGCCCCACAATTCACTACCGTATACCGCCGTCGCTACAGACTTGGCATTATATAACTTAATCATTGCAGATATTGGTTTTTTTCCTATCTTTTTCGCAAGATTAAGGGTAGTTCCATTAACCCTCAACATATCATTTTTCTTCTTCGCCAGATGAGGGGCCCAACTTAACTTCGAGTCAAAAAGCACACCCAGATAGGAAAAAGTCTCTGTTACCGGGATGGGGCTGTCATCAAGCTTAAATACAAAGTTCTTTCTTGGGCGTTGGCCAACCTGCATTATATAGGACTTGGAGTTATTAACCATTAAATCCCTATCAGACATGAAAAGATTAAAAGCAGTTAAAAGTGCCTGAAGCCCCTTCTCCGTACGCGAGATTAAAACCGCGTCATCCGCGTATAACAGCACAGGGATGCCCCTTCTTCCTACTCTGGGGCAGTCTGCCTGTATAGATTGTAGAGCTGCATCCAAATCGTTAATATAAAAATTAAAAAGAAAAGGGGCAAAAATACATCCCTGACGTACTCCTTTATTTATCATAAACTTGTCAGTGGTATCCCCATTAGATGAATATCTTACATTGGCACTGGTTTGATGATGCATATCCACCAGGAGGTCGACAATCCCAATGTCGACTCCCTTCGCCCTCATGTATTGCCACAGCCTCCCCCTGTTGACACAGTCGAAGGCTGACGACAGGTCCATGAAGGCGAGGTGGATCGTGCCCTTCTGGGCCACTGTGTACTTGCTGAGTATGAGGAACAAATTAAGACACTGAGTGATCGTGGATCTGCCCTCACAGAATCCATATTGAGATATAGACATAACATTATTTGCAGATGCCCAACCAGTGATTCTCTTCAACAGAACTCTCCCGATAACTTTAACCTTTGAATCAATTAGGGAGATTGGACGGTAGCACGATGGGCTACCCCTGTCTCCCTTTTTGAAAACCGGGACAATTGTTGACACCCCCCAGGACACTGGGCATCCTACCACTGTGGCAGCATTAAAAACCGCCATCAAGATAGGGGCCCAGAAGTGTGGTCTGGACTTAAATAAATCAGGGGGGATGCCATCTGGGCCGGGAGCTTTGTTTGATGTCAGACCTTCTATGGCTTCAAACACTTCGCCGCACTCAAACCTGAATGATCCTTTAGATTTACTGGGAAAGCTCTCACCAATACCAGGATCGGCTGACAAGTACAGAGATTCAAAGTGACGAAACCAATCCTCTTTCATAATACAGCACTCCAACCCATCCCCCGGTTGTTCTGACAGGAATGGTTTTTTTACTAACTGCCAGAACTTCGTGCTACTATTTAAGGTCTCGGGGTCCAAAAGCTCATTCCAGGCCTCCACACGCAAAGTCTCCTTATGTTTTTTAAGGGTAGACTTGTAAACTTTGCGACAGAGTCGGATTTTCTCCTGGTTCCGTGGTACATCTGCCAATACTGCCTTCAGGTTACGGGCAGCTTTTGAGCACTCTTGGTTAAACCACCTTGGCCCACATTTCTCTAGGTTTCCCTTAGATGGTTTCGTGAGTAACCCTGATACTTTCCCCGCCAGAGCTTGAAAGGCATTAAGGACCCCCACCGGATCCGTCCCTGTACAATTAACAATTTCATCTGCACAGGATTCCTCTATAGTTTTATACAGAAGGTCTGGGGTGACAGTTGACCACTTTAGGCGCCGCCTCCCCTCAGTCGTGGTCAAGTTGCTTTCAAGGCGTAAGGGCATGACATCTGAAAGGCCAAAACCCCTGAGATAAACCACCAGGGGGTTGTGATCACTAAACTCACTTTTGCTAATGTCAAAGGATTCTAAGAAAGGCAACAGAGCTTCAGAAAATAGCATGTGGTCAATAAAGGTGCCTCTACCATGCCCCTTAAAAGTCGGAGTGTCAAAGCTTTTACCGGGATCTCTAATTTCCATACCCATTGTTAAAACTAAATCGTTCATCAAGGAATTACAAAATTCACCCTCTGCTGTGTGTGCAAAATGTAGCCCATCTGCTCTATTGCAGTTTAAGTCCCGTATACATTTCCTAAGGGGATCGCCACAGAGGTGCACATTGAAATCTCCCATGACCATTAGATTAAGGCTGTGTTTCTTCATGGAGACATTAATATATTCATCTAGTACAGTCAGTTCGTTAAGTGCTAGGGTGGTATTAGTAGCATTGTAAAAATTTACCAGTCCAACCCTATTACTTTTGGCAGACAAGACAATACCCTGGACACATAAACGTTGGACATTAATGGTGAGGATACTTGAGGTTATCAAAACAGAAACAAAAATCACCAATCCTCCCTTTGGTCTTCCTCTATTGGATGAGGTTGCTGGCACAGAGAACGCTTTATAACCTTCCAAGAACAATTCGCACTCCACATCCCAAGTCTCTTGGAGACAGATAACCTTAAATTGTTTAATGAAGGAGACCCACTTTTCATCTGCCATTTTAGTTGCTAGACCCGCAACGTTCCAAGACACAATATTCACACATTTATTGGACTCCTGTGGGTTGGTAGAGTCAATATTGCATGTTAATTCAGCTACATTTAATCCATCCTTGCCCACAGGTACTTTATGTCAGTCACACATATCAAGACCGGACAAAAGTTCGTATCTGTTATGTGTGTTGACGTTATAGGCCATCTGGCGTTGCCCTCCAGTGTCAAGTCTATTCCCTGGGTAAGATGGAAGACCTAGCCCGCCAGAATTAACTACATTGTATGTAAATTGCATCCCATTATTCCCAGTGTTCGGGGTCAGAGTATCAAACCGAAATGTTGGCCTACTCAGTTGTGGGGATGCCATACAGAGGTGAGCATAAAAATAACCCAGAGGACGAACACAAATACTACTCTCATTGTAAACCAGGGATGCAGCTCTCAGCAACACAGTTGCCACATGTTGGGGGTGTCTAAAATTAACCACAATGCAGTCCCCATTTCCCACTTTGTTAGAAGGCCCTACCCAGTTTACCCTTCTAACTAGCGTTATCTGGTCTGAGTACCCAACGGGGAAACCACAGTTCTTATTTAGCCATGAGACTGTCTTATTTTTTAGTGAGTCATATGACTCGCCATATGGAGATGCCGGATGGGTGCCAACTGCAGGGACATTTGTTAAGACCACCACAAAAGGCGCACAATCCGGAGGAAGATTTAGATAGCGGTTTCTTCTGTCAGGTCTAGTGACTATCTTGTTACCTGTAATTGGAGGTGAGCCTACCCGTGGCTGCGGGTTTCCTGTTATAGGTTGGGGGAGGCTAACAGGGGCTGGCCGCTGGGGACCATTCCCTGGTATATTCTGTGCACCTGCCAGATTGACTACTGCTGGCACCTTTTTCCCCTGTACAGCTTGGGTGGCCCTTATTTCTTTTAGTGTAGTACTAATATCTCCAGCAGCCTTTTGCTGCACGGAGAGAAGCCCCCCAAGCCTGCCTACTTCTTTTGTAAGGGAATCGATTTTTTCCACTAGAGGTTTGAGAGCCTCCTCTATCTTCATCCCCAAGCTGGTCTCCATAATTGCGATTAAGGCAGTAAACTGCTCATTAGTAATGTTAATACTGGCATTCTGCTTGGGGGGGCCTGAGTCAGCTCCCGTGAACACAAAAGGATTGTTAGCTGCTGACCAGATGTTATCTGTAGTGTGGGTAGGGTTTGCTACCGCTAAGTTGCTAGTTGGTTGTCCCCCTTTACGTGATGCCGTCTTTCTACACTGCCTAAATGGCCTCTTCTTGGGTGATACCCCCTCGCTTGCTTCACTAATTATATCGGGTTGCTCCCTCTCCCCCGAATGTACCATAGCCACAACATTTATAGTGTTGGGTGTTTGTGTCAGCATACATGTTGACGGGCTGACTGGTGGCTGGTCATGTGCCCTCGGAGAGGGCATTTCTATATTGGACAGACTAGCCCTGTTAGTGGCCTCTATGTCTTGTACAGCAATCAGGGGATCATCCTGTGTACATACTATGGTGTCTCCTTTCCCTAATGAGGCACGTCGATCGCTATTTATCTGGGCGACCTTTTTCACCATATAGTTGTCAATGGCAATTTGTCCCAGAGGCATGTTGCCTGCTTTAGCCTTTGACATTGCGATTGTACAATACACACTATAAGAAATTAAACAGTGCTAAATCAGATCCCTACCAGTTGTAGGCACAATATTTAAAGTGTCTCAGTTGCTACAGGAAATCAAGCGAACAAAAAACAATAATAAGGGGCCTACCCAGTCCGAGCAGCGTTTCTGGCCCAGACCAGACTCCTCAGGCCTCGGAGGGCCACAGAGGGCCCGCCCTTTGCCCGGGCTTAGCCTGGGCGCTCCCGCGCGCGTCTCGCGGGGCGAGAGGGGGTGTCAGCCTTTATCCGGCGCCTCCGGCGCTCACTGCGCGTCACGGGCGCGCTTTCCAGCAGAGGGAATGCTGGGGAGTGTAGTCCGGTCTTGCGGGACGCCTCCCTCGCCTCCCGGCGTGTGCCTCCGCTTCCTGGTTGCTGGTTGCTCCGGCCGTTCCCCTCACGGCAGTGCCCGTTGGCACGTTGGACAGGTAAGCCTGGTGTTCCCCCACTGAGCTCCCGGGGGGTCAGCCTTTATCCGGCGCCTCCGGCGCTCACTGCGCGTCACGGGCGCGCTTTCCAGCAGAGGGAATGCTGGGGAGTGTAGTCCGGTCTTGCGGGACGCCTCCCTCGCCTCCCGGCGTGTGCCTCCGCTTCCTGGTTGCTGGTTGCTCCGGCCGTTCCCCTCACGGCAGTGCCCGTTGGCACGTTGGACAGGTAAGCCTGGGTGGGGTCAAATAGGAGGGGTATAGGAGGAGCCTCGGCAAAATGGGTGGGGTCAGAGGGGTATGGGAGGAGCCTGGGCAGAATGGGTGGAGTCAGAGAGGAGGGGGGTATAGGAGGAGCCTGGGCAGAATGGGTGGGGTCAGACTGGTATGGGAGGAGCCTGGGCAGAATGGGTGGGGTCAGACAGCAGAGGAGGGGCTTAGGAGGAGCCTGGGCAGAATGGGTGGAGTCAGAGAGGAGGGGCTTAGGAGGAGCCTAGTCAGATTGGGTGGGGTCAAATAGGAGGAGCCTGGTCAGAATGGGAGGAGTCAGAGAGGAGGGGGTATAGGAGGAGCCTGGGCAGAATGGGTGGGGCCAGACAGCAGAGGAGGGGTTTAGGAGGAACCTAGTCAGATTGGGTGGGGTCAAATAGGAGGAGCCTGGGCAGAATGGGTGGGGTCAGACAGCAGAGGAGGGGCTTAGGAGGAGCCTAGTCAGATTGGGTGGGGTCAAATAGGAGGAGGAGGAGCCTGGGCAGAATGGGTAAGGTCATAGAGGAGGGGTATAGGAGGAGCCTGGGCAGAATGGGTGGGGTCAAATAGGAGGAGGAGGAGCCTGGGCAGAATGGGTAAGGTCATAGAGGAGGGGTTTAGGAGGAGCCAAGTCAGAGTGGGTGGGGTCAAATAGGAGGGGTATAGGAGGAGCCTGGGCAGAATGGGTGGGGTCAGACTGGTATGGGAGGAGCCTGGGCAGAATGGGTGGAGTCAGAGAGGAGGGGCTTAGGAGGAGCCTAGTAAGATTGGGTGGGGTCAAATAGGAGGAGCCTGGGCAGAATGGGTGGAGTCAGAGAGGAGGGGGTATAGGAGGAGCCTGGGCAGAATGGGTGGGGTCAGACAGCAGAGGAGGGGTTTAGGAGGAGCTTAGTCAGAATGGGTGGGGTCAGACAGCAGAGGAGGGGCTTAGGAGGAGCCTAGTCAGATTGGGGTCAAATAAGAGGGGTATAGGAGGAGCCTGGGCAGAATGGGTGGGGTCAGAGGGGTATGGGAGGAGCCTGAGCAGAATGGGTGGAGTCAGAGAGGAGGGGGTATAGGAGGAGCCTAGTCAGATTAGGTGGGGTCAGAGAGCGGAGGAGGGGTTAAGGAGGAGCCTAGTCAGATTGGGTGTGGTCAAATAGGAGGAGCCTGGGCAGAATGGGTGGGGTCTGAGGGCCTAGGAAGGGGTCATAGATGGAGGAGGATCCTGACTTATGGTGGGGAACTGCAAAAACTTTTTTAATGCACTCCCTATACTTTCTGATTTCTGTTGGGAGGGGGCAGTCGGGGAGCAGTATTAAAAGGTGCTTAGGCGCAACGTGAAGAGCGATGAGGTGCACAGAATGGCATGCCTTCCAGGTACTTTTTGGGGGGGCTACCATTATTTTTTATTGCTCTGATCCTCCCTCATGGGGTGTACCCCAAATGGTTAGGGGCAACGGGGGAGGGGGGGTGTCAAAAAGCTGTTTGACAGTTTCTGTTTCCAACAGGGGTCACCATACGATTCTGCTGCAGTTATGGTATTGAAAGGTACAACAAGGAGCATGTGAATGTATTTTTGCAGGTGGGGTGCCCCAAAATTTTACTGCCAGCAGCAGCAGCCCCCCTCCTCCCCACCCAGCAGATTGGTATAGGTACCTTTAGGACATTTCTGTTGAAAAAAGAGGCTATAGCGAATCGTGCTATGAAATCCTAGAGTACTAACATTTGCTAAATAAAGGTGGCATCGGAGCATACGAATGAGGCAGAGAGAGGCTACTGTTGCCAATTGGTTTGGTGGGTCATAGTGAATAACCTTGGCATGCAAATAGGCAGTGTGAGGATTGGCAGTGTCTGTAGAGAATTTTGGCATGCTCTTCAGCTTATTTTTTCCTCCTTACGTTGGCTATGAACTACAGAGGAAAGGCCCGGCCTTACTGTTGGACAAAACATGTATTTATGATTTTAAGAAGTGTAGTCTGACTGTACTGAGAGGGGCTGTACAGTACGGTAAATGCCTGTATACCCCTGCAATGTGCATCCAACTGTCACTTGAGATTCAATAGCGAACGAAGCAGCTGGGTTACTGACTGAATGTAAATGGAAGGCACATAGCAAGGGTGTTTGTGGTCACTCAAATGATTGAAACCTGGTTGATGCACTACCAAAGCTGGGGTTCCAGGAGGGAACATTTGAGGGGCATTGAGATGGTGGTGCCCAGAGGTCAAAATACGTTTCAGAGACAGAGAGGTACTGCGGTCCTGGTCCCACATTGGGGGTAGTCAAAAGTCCTGCTAAAGATTTCTGTCCAACTGTTACCACGTTTTGTGCAGCCTGGCTCCCTCTGTAACGATTCCCCAGTGTCTTTCGATCCTACAGATGACTGTAGCAAACTTCCCAAATTTTTTCTTGGCCTCATACCCCCAAAGGAGTGCCTGACATTTGCCAGCCTAACGATACTCACATTCTGGGAAAAACCTCACTAACCATGCATATTTATGCACCACACATGGCAAATCCTTGCAATTGCAGAACATCATATCGCACTTGTCATCTTTGAGGTGCTGTAAGTATTTGGATTTGAGGGAAATATTCATCCTTGCTTGCTCTCCCACCTGAAGTCTATGGTGCTGCTGTTCCTTTCTCACATGTCCCTACAAAGAGACAAGTGACACACAGACTCAATCACTCAGCAAACATATATGCTTTGACGCTTTCATCTTGCTGTTTACCTTCCAAATGTTCCCCCTTCACCACAAATACAGGCCAGCCATTCCTCATCCCCTCAGTCATCGTAGTCCTTCACTCCTTAGGCCCTGCAAGACAAAAATTACCAAGAATCATGTCAGCAAGAAGAAGAAAAGCCTCAGTGTGCTCTTTTGTTCATACTGCTGCCCACTAGTAACACTTCATGGCCACTGCAGCTTAAGAATGGGACTGAGAAGAGGGCTCTCCTATGCAAATAATGTCCTCCCATGCATACTTTCTTCTGAGACGGTCGGCGGCTTGTGCCGTGATACTGCCTCCAACATATGGTCTTCAACCAAATTTTAAAAAAGCCCACCTGCCTTAGACAAAGGATTTTGCCACTCGAAGGAAGCACATGGGGACATCACCATCATTTAGCAGGGTCCTAAATTGCCTGCTGTCCGCCTGTATACAGAACAAGGACGTTTGTGGCCGTTTGTGAGCGTTCTTCAAAGGAAGGAGGTGGGTGAATAAATCCAAGATGCCAGGGCAGGCCCAGCCCAGCCCAGTGCAGCCCAGCCCGGCACAACGCACTGCTGTGGAGGTCCACTCCTTCACATCCTGCAGCAGGCATGATGCAGATCTACTAGAGCAAAGGCTTGACTCTGCTCTTGTCTGTCTCTTAAAGGAAACAATCTTTCCAACTTCTTATTGCACCTAATAAATGGACTCTAGCTAGCCTCAAACTCAACCCATCATTTCATTAGCCAGAGCTCATACTTGACCTTTATTTCTATCCAAGCTCACTGGCACCAAACCTCTGATTTGAGCGAGTGGCTCACACTAAAATGAAAAATCACCATCAACCAACCTATTTTACAATAAGTGTAGCACCATCCTCGCATTCTTGTGCTCAGTTATAACCCCCAATACCACAATTGCACTCTGCAATTCACCAAACTTAAAGGACAAAGAATGACGACATTGATAAAGGAAGATAAGGCCTTGTTCCTAGCACCTACTTGAGAAATAGGGCGGTTGGTAGAAGGTCATGAGAGAAAACATATGAAATGTTGGGAGACACCTGCCAAAAAAACCACTAGCAAAAAAAAAAAACACTGTTTGAAAATTTCCCACCTTGGGATACTTCTACAGCACTGGCAGGATTCAAACCTTGGCCTGTGAGGGCTGTCCCCCCCAAAGGTACAAGCCGTACCTTTGAGCTATCTCCTTGGTGGTCTAGAGGAATGCAGTAGTAACTATAAGCAACATACAGGCCTTGGTGTCCTTTCCTGTGGCTTCCATTGCACATTAAATGGATGACCATGACATAAGGACAATTTGATAGGCTACTTACATGGAAACCAGAAAAACACTTAGCAACAAAAAAAAAAGAAAATCACTGTTTGAAAATTTCCCACCTTGGGATACTTCTACAACACTGGCAGGATTCGAACCCTGGCCTGTGAGAGCTGTCCCCACCAAAGGTACAAGCCTTACCTTTGAGCTATAGCTCCTTGGTGGTCTGGAGGATTGCAGTAGTAACTATAAGCAACATACAGGCCTTGGTGTCCTTTCCTGTGGCTTCCATTGCACATTAAATGGATGACCATGACATAAGGACAATTTGATAGGCTACTTACATGGAAACCAGAAAAACACTTAGCAACAAAAAAAAAAAGAAAACCACTGTTTGAAAATTTCCCACCTTGGGATACTTCTACAGCACTGGCAGGATTCGAAACCTGGCCTGTGAGGGCTGTCCCCACCAAAGGTACAAGCCTTACCTTTGAGCTATAGCTCCTTGGTAGTCTGGAGGATTGCAGTAGTAACTATAAGCAACATACAGGCCTTGGTGTCCTTTCCTGTGGCTTCCATTGCACATTAAATGGATGACCATGACATACGGACAATTTGATAGGCTACTTACATGGAAACCAGAAAAACACTTAGCAAAAAAAAAAAAAAGAAAATCACTGTTTGAAAATTTCCCACCTTGGGATACTTCTACAGCACTGGCAGGATTCGAACCCTGGCCTGTGAGGGCTGTCCCCACCAAAGGTACAAGCCTTACCTTTGAGCTATAGCTCCTTGGTGGTCTAGAGGATTGCAGTAGTAACTATAAGCAACATACAGGCCTTGGTGTCCTTCCCTGTGGCTTCCATTGCACATTAAAAGGATGACCATGACATAAGGACAATTTGATAGGCTACTTACATGGAAACCAGTGTGGTCCAGTGGGTAAGTTCCTGCCTTCCATCCAGGCAACCAGGGTTCAAATCCCGGGTTCGGCACCAGGTACGTAAATTGGTAAGTAAAATGTGTCTGTGTGTTGTGTAAGAGTGGAATCATGCCTAGCGAAAGAGGGATTGCAGATTGGTCGGTAAGTAAAATAGGTGTGGAAAGAAAGGTGAAAGAAAGAGAATGGGTGTTGTCTGTAGGAGGAGGACTCTGGGCAGGTCGGGTGGGGTCAGACAGCAGAGGAGGGGCTTAGGAGGAGCCTGGGCAGAATGGGTGGGGTCTAGGAGGAGGAGGAGCCTGGGCAGAATGGGTGGGGTCAGACAGCAGAGGAGGGGCTGAGGAGGAGCCTTGGCAGAATGGGTGGGGTCAGAGAGGAGGGGTATAGGAGAAGCTTGGGCAGAATGGGTGGGGTCAGACAGCAGAGGAGGGGCTTAGGAGGAGCCTGGGCAGAATGGGTGGGGTCAGACAGCAGAGGAAGGGCTTAGGAGGAGCCTAGTCAGATTGGGTGAGGAGGGGTATAGGAGGAGCCTGGGCAGAATGGGTGGGGTCAGACAGCAGAGGAGCCAAGTCAGATTGGGTGGGGTCAAATAGGAGGAGCCTGGGCAGAATGGGTGGGGTCAGACAGCAGAGGAGGGGCTTAGGAGGAACCTGGGCAGAATGGGTGGGGTCAGAGAGGAGGGGCTTAGGAGGAGCCTGGGTGGAGTCAGAGAGGAGGGGGTATAGGAGGAGCCTGGGCAGAATGAGTGGGGTCAGAGAGGAGGGGCTTAGGAGGAGCCTGGGCAGAATGGGTGGGGTCAAATAGGAGGAGGAGGAGCCTGGGCAGAATGGGTAAGGTCATAGAGGAGGGGTATAGGAGGAGCCTGGGCAGAATGGGTGGAGTCAGAGAGGAGGGGGTATAGGAGGAGCCTGGGCAGAATGGGTTGGGTCAGACAGCAGAGGAGGGGCTTAGGAGGAGCCTAGTCAGATTGGGTGGGGTCAAATAGGAGGAGGAGGAGGAGCCTGGGCAGAATGGGTAAGGTCATAGAGGAGGGGTATAGGAGGAGCCTGGGCAGAATGGGTGGAGTCAGAGAGGAGGGGCTTAGGAGGAGCCTGGGCAGAATGGGTGGAGTCAGAGAGGAGGGGCTTAGGAGGAGCCTAGTCAGATTGGGTGGGGTCAAATAGGAGGAGCCTGGGCAGAATGGGTGGAGTCAGAGAGGAGGCGGTAGAGGAGGAGCCTGGGCAGAATGGGTGGGGTCAGACAGCAGAGGAGGGGTTTAGGAGGAGCCAAGTCAGAGTGGGTGGGGTCAAATAGGAGGGGTATAGGAGGAGCCTGGGCAGAATGGGTGGGGTCAGACTGGTATGGGAGGAGCCTGGGCAGAATGGGTGGAGTCAGAGAGGAGGGGCTTAGGAGGAGCCTAGTCAGATTGGGGTCAAATAGGAGGGGTATAGGAGGAGCCTGGGCAGAATGGGTGGGGTCAGACAGCAGAGGAGGGGCTTAGGAGGAGCCTAGTCAGATTGGGGTCAAATAGGAGGGGTATAGGAGGAGCCTGGGCAGAATGGGTGGGGTCAGACAGCAGAGGAGGGGCTTAGGAGGAGCCTGGCCAGAATGGGTGGGGTCAGACAGCAGAGGAGGGGCTTAGGAGGAGCCTAGTCAGATTGGGTGGGGTCAGAGAGAAGGGGTATAGGAGGAGCCTGGGAAGGTTGGGTGGGGCCAGACAGCAGAGGAGGGGCTTAGGAGGAGCCTAGTCAGATTGGGTGGGGTCAGAGAGAAGGGGTATAGGAGGAGCCTGGGAAGGTTGGGTGGGGCCAGACAGCAGAGGAGGGGCTTAGGAGGAACCTAGTCAGATTGGGTGGGGTCAAATAGGAGGAGCCTGGGCAGAATGGGTGGGGTCAGAGAGGAGGGGGTATAGGAAGAGCCTGGGCAGAATGGGTGGGGTCAGACAGCAGAGGAGGGGCTTAGGAGGAACCTAGTCAGATTGGGTGGGGTCAAATAGGAGGAGCCTGGGCAGAATGGGTGGGGTCAGACAGCAGAGGAGGGGCTTAGGAGGAGCCTAGTCAGATTGGGTGGGGTCAAATAGGAGGAGGAGGAGCCTGGGCAGAATGGGTAAGGTCAGACAGGTATGGGAGGAGCCTGGGCAGAATGGGTGGGGTCAGACAGGTATGGGAGGAGCCTGGGCAGAATGGGTGGGGTCAGACAGGTATGGGAGGAGCCTGGGCGGAATGGGTGGAGTCAGAGAGGAGGGGGGTATAGGAGGAGCCTGGGCAGAATGGGTGGGGTCAGACAGCAGAGGAGGAGGGGTTTAGGAGGAGCCAAGTCAGAGTGGGTGGGGTCAAATAGGAGGGGTATAGGAGGAGCCTGGGCAGAATGGGTGGGGTCAGACTGGTATGGGAGGAGCCTGGGCAGAATGGGTGGAGTCAGAGAGGAGGGGCTTAGGAGGAGCCTAGTCAGATTGGGTGGGTCAAATAGGAGGAGCCTGGGCAGAATGGGTGGGGTCAGACAGCAGAGGAGGGGTTTAGGAGGAGCTTAGTCAGAATGGGTGGGGTCAGACAGCAGAGGAGGGGCTTAGGAGGAGCCTAGTCAGATTGGGGTCAAATGAGAGGGGTATAGGAGGAGCCTGGGCAGAATGGGTGGGGTCAGAGGGGTATGGGAGGAGCCTGAGCAGAATGGGTGGAGTCAGAGAGGAGGGGGTATAGGAGGAGCCTAGTCAGATTGGGTGGGGTCAGAGAGCGGAGGAGGGGTTAAGGAGGAGCCTAGTCAGATTGGGTGTGGTCAAATAGGAGGAGCCTGGGCAGAATGGGTGGGGTCTGAGGCCCTAGGAAGGGGTCATAGATGGAGGAGGATCCTGACTTATGGTGGGGAACTGCAAAAACTTTTTTAATGCACCCCCTATACTTTCTGATTTCTGTTGGGAGGGGGCAGTCGGGGAGCAGTATTAAAAGGTGCTTAGGCGCAACGTGAAGAGCGATGAGGTGCACAGAATGGCATGCCTTCCAGGTACTTTTTTGGGGGGGCTACCATTATTTTTTATTGCTCTGATCCTCCCTCATGGGGTGTACCCCAAATGGTTAGGGGCAACGGGGGAGGGGGGGGTGGCAAAAAGCTGTTTGACAGTTTCTGTTACCAACAGGGGTCACCATACGATTCTGCTGCAGTTATGGTATTGAAAGGTACAACAAGGAGCATGTGAATGTATTTTTGCAGGTGGGGTGCCCCAAAATTTTACTGCCAGCAGCAGCAGCCCCCCACCTCCCCACCCAGCAGATTGGTATAGGTACCTTTAGGACATTTCTGTTGAAAAAAGAGGCTATAGCGAATCGTGCTATGAAATCCTAGAGCACTAACATTTGCTAAATAAAGGTGGCATCGGAGCATACGAATGAGGCAGAGAGAGGCTACTGTTGCCAATTGGTTTGGTGGGTCATAGTGAATAACCTCGGCATGCAAATAGGCAGTGTGAGGATTGGCAGTGTCTGTAGAGAATGTTGGCATGCTCTTCAGCTTATTTTTTCCTCCTTACGTTGGCTATGAACTACAGAGGAAAGGCCCGGCCTTACTGTTGGACAAAACATGTATTTATGATTTTAAGAAGTGTAGTCTGACTGTACTGAGAGGGGCTGTACAGTACGGTAAATGCCTGTATACCCCTGCAATGTGCATCCAACTGTCACTTGAGATTCAATAGCGAACGAAGCAGCTGGGTTACTGACTGAATGTAAATGGAAGGCACATAGCAAGGGTGTTTGTGGTCACTCAAATGATTGAAACCTGGTTGATGCACTACCAAAGCTGGGGTTCCAGGAGGGAACATTTGAGGGGCATTGAGATGGTGGTGCCCAGAGGTCAAAATACGTTTCAGAGACAGA
This sequence comes from Lissotriton vulgaris, assembly GCF_964263255.1. Taxonomy (NCBI): domain Eukaryota; kingdom Metazoa; phylum Chordata; class Amphibia; order Caudata; family Salamandridae; genus Lissotriton; species Lissotriton vulgaris. The sequence goes on from NC_141685.1 coordinate 1,485,397,327, forward strand.
GAGGTACTGCGGTCCTGGTCCCACATTGGGGGTAGTCAAAAGTCCTGCTAAAGATTTCTGTCCAACTGTTACCACGTTTTGTGCAGCCTGGCTCCCTCTGTAACGATTCCCCAGTGTCTTTCGATCCTACAGATGACTGTAGCAAACTTCCCAAATTTTTTCTTGGCCTCATACCCCCAAAGGAGTGCCTGACATTTGCCAGCCTAACGATACTCACATTCTGGGAAAAACCTCACTAACCATGCATATTTATGCACCACACATGGCAAATCCTTGCAATTGCAGAACATCATATCGCACTTGTCATCTTTGAGGTGCTGTAAGTATTTGGATTTGAGGGAAATATTCATCCTTGCTTGCTCTCCCACCTGAAGTCTATGGTGCTGCTGTTCCTTTCTCACATGTCCCTACAAAGAGACAAGTGACACACAGACTCAATCACTCAGCAAACATATATGCTTTGACGCTTTCATCTTGCTGTTTACCTTCCAAATGTTCCCCCTTCACCACAAATACAGGCCAGCCATTCCTCATCCCCTCAGTCATCGTAGTCCTTCACTCCTTAGGCCCTGCAAGACAAAAATGACCAAGAATCATGTCAGCAAGAAGAAGAAAAGCCTCAGTGTGCTCTTTTGTTCATACTGCTGCCCACTAGTAACACTTCATGGCCACTGCAGCTTAAGAATGGGACTGAGAAGAGGGCTCTCCTATGCAAATAATGTCCTCCCATGCATACTTTCTTCTGAGACGGTCGGCGGCTTGTGCCGTGATACTGCCTCCAACATATGGTCTTCAACCAAATTTTAAAAAAGCCCACCTGCCCTAGACAAAGGATTTTGCCACTCGAAGGAAGCACATGGGGACATCACCATCATTTAGCAGGGTCCTAAATTGCCTGCTGTCCGCCTGTATACAGAACAAGGCCGTTCGTGGCCGTTCGTGAGCGTTCTTCAAAGGAAGGAGGTGGGTGAATAAATCCAAGATGCCAGGGCAGGCCCAGCCCAGCCCAGTGCAGCCCAGCCCGGCACAACGCACTGCTGTGGAGGTCCACTCCTTCACATCCTGCAGCAGGCATGATGCAGATCTACTAGAGCAAAGGCTTGACTCTGCTCTTGTCTGTCTCTTAAAGGAAACAATCTTTCCAACTTCTTATTGCACCTAATAAATGGACTCTAGCTAGCCTCAAACTCGACCCATCATTTAATTAGCCAGAGCTCATACTTGACCTTTATTTCTATCCAAGCTCACTGGCACCAAACCTCTGATTTGAGCGAGTGGCTCACACTAAAATGAAAAATCACCATCAACCAACCTATTTTACAATAAGTGTAGCACCATCCTCGCATTCTTGTGCTCAGTTATAACCCCCAATACCACAATTGCACTCTGCAATTCACCAAACTTAAAGGACAAAGAATGACGACATTGATAAAGGAAGATAAGGCCTTGTTCCTAGCACCTACTTGAGAAATAGGGCGGTTGGTAGAAGGTCATGAGAGAAAACATATGAAATGTTGGGAGACACCTGCCAAAAAAACCACTAGCAAAAAAAAAAAACACTGTTTGAAAATTTCCCACCTTGGGATACTTCTACAGCACTGGCAGGATTCGAACCCTGGCCTGTGAGGGCTGTCCCCCCCAAAGGTACAAGCCTTACCTTTGAGCTATCTCCTTGGTGGTCTAGAGGAATGCAGTAGTAACTATAAGCAACATACAGGCCTTGGTGTCCTTTCCTGTGGCTTCCATTGCACATTAAATGGATGACCATGACATAAGGACAATTTGATAGGCTACTTACATGGAAAACAGAAAAACACTTAGCAACAAAAAAAAAAAGAAAATCACTGTTTGAAAATTTCCCACCTTGGGATACTTCTACAGCACTGGCAGGATTCGAACCCTGGCCTGTGAGGGATGTCCCCACCAAAGGTACAAGCCTTACCTTTGAGCTATAGTTCCTTGGTAGTCTGGAGGATTGCAGTAGTAACTATAAGCAGCATACAGGCCTTGGTGTCCTTTCCTGTGGCTTCCATTGCACATTAAATGGATGACCATGACATAAGGACAATTTGATAGGCTACTTACATGGAAACCAGTGTGGTCCAGTGGGTAAGTTCCTGCCTTCCATCCAGGCAACCAGGGTTCAAATCCCGGGTTCGGCACCAGGTAAGTAAATTGGTAAGTAAAATGTGTCTGTGTGTTGTGTAAGAGTGGAATCATGCCTAGCGAAAGAGGGATTGCAGATTGGTCGGTAAGTAAAATAGGTGTGGAAAGAAAGGTGAAAGAAAGAGAATGGGTGTTGTCTGTAGGAGGAGGACCCTGGGCAGGTTGGGTGGGGTCAGACAGCAGAGGAGGGGCTTAGGAGGAGCCTGGGCAGAATGGGTGGAGTCAGAGAGGAGGGGGTATAGGAGGAGCCTGGGCAGGTTGGGTGGGGCCAGACAGCAGAGGAGGGGCTTAGGAGGAGCCTAGGGACTTAGGAGGAGCCTAGTCAGATTGGGTGGGGTCAGAGAGGAGGGGTATAGGAGGAGCCTGGGCAGAATGGGTGGGGGTCAGACAGCAGAGGAAGGGCTTAGGAGGAGCCTAGTCAGATTGGGTGGGGTCAGAGAGGAGGGGTATAGGAGGAGCCTGGGCAGAATGGGTGGGGTCAGACAGCAGAGGAGCCAAGTCAGATTGGGTGGGGTCAAATAGGAGGAGCCTGGGCAGAATGGGTGGGGTCAGACAGCAGAGGAGGGGCTTAGGAGGAACCTGGGCAGAATGGGTGGGGTCAGAGAGGAGAGGCTTAGGAGGAGCCTGGGCAGAATGGGTGGGGTCAGAGAGGAGGGGCTTAGGAGGAACCTAGTCAGATTGGGTGGGGTCAGAGAGAAGGGGTATAGGAGGAGCCTGGGAAGGTTGGGTGGGGCCAGACAGCAGAGGAGAGGCTTAGGAGGAACCTAGTCAGATTGGGTGGGGTCAAATAGGAAGAGCCAGGGCAGAATGGGTGGGGTCAGACAGCAGAGGAGGGGCTTAGGAGGAACCTGGGCAGAATGGGTGGGGTCAGAGAGGAGAGGCTTAGGAGGAGCCTGGGCAGAATGGGTGGGGTCAGAGAGGAGGGGCTTAGGAGGAACCTAGTCAGATTGGGTGGGGTCAGAGAGAAGGGGTATAGGAGGAGCCTGGGAAGGTTGGGTGGGGCCAGACAGCAGAGGAGAGGCTTAGGAGGAACCTAGTCAGATTGGGTGGGGTCAAATAGGAAGAGCCAGGGCAGAATGGGTGGGGTCAGACAGCAGAGGAGGGGCTTAGGAGGAGCCTAGTCAGATTGGGTGGGTTCAGAGAGGAGGGGTATAGGAGGAGCCTGGGCAGAATGGGTGGGGTCAGACAGCAGAGGAGGGGTTTAGGAGGAGCCAAGTCAGAGTGGGTGGGGTCAAATAGGAGGGGTATAGGAGGAGCCTGGGCAGAATGGGTGGAGTCAGAGAGGAGGGGGTATAGGAGGAGCCTGGGCAGAATGGGTGCGGTCAGATGGGTATGGGAGGAGCCTGGGTGGAGTCAGAGAGGAGGGGGTATAGGAAGAGCCTGGGCAGAATGGGTGGGGTCAGACAGCAGAGGAGGGGCTTAGGAGGAGCCTGGGCAGAATGGGTGGGGTCAGAGAGGAGGGGTATAGGAGGAGCCTAGTCAGATTGGGTGGGGTCAAATAGGAGGAGCCTGGGCAGAATGGGAGGAGTCAGAGAGGAGGGGGGTATAGGAGGAGCCTGGGCAGAATGGGTGGGGTCAGACTGGTATGGGAGGAGCCTGGGCAGAATGGGAGGGGTCAGACAGCAGAGGAGGGGCTTAGGAGGAGCCTAGTCAGATTGGGTGGGTTCAGAGAGGAGGGGTATAGGAGGAGCCTGGGCAGAATGGGTGGGGTCAGACTGGTATGGGAGGAGCCTGGGCAGAATGGGAGGAGTCAGAGAGGAGGGGGTATAGGAGGAGCATGGGCAGAATGGGTGGGGTCAGACAGCAGAGGAGGGGTTTAGGAGGAGCCTAGTCAGATTGGGTGGGGTCAGAGAGGAGGGGTATAGGAGGAGCCTGAGCAGAATGGGTGGAGTCAGAGAGGAGGGGCTATAGGAGGAGCCTGGGCAGAATGGGTGGGGTCAGACAGGTATGGGAGGAGCCTGGGCAGAATGGGTGGAGTCAGAGAGGGGGGTATAGGAGGAGCCTGGGCAGAATGGGTTGGGTCAGACAGCAGAGGAGGGGCTTAGGAGGAGCCTGGGCAGAATGGGTGGAGTCAGAGAGGAGGGGCTTAGGAGGAGCCTAGTCAGATTGGGTGGGGTCAAATAGGAGGAGCCTGGGCAGAATGGGTGGAGTCAGAGAGGAGGCGGTATAGGAGGAGCCTGGGCAGAATGGGTGGGGTCAGACAGGTATGGGAGGAGCCTGGGCAGAATGGGTGGAGTCAGAGAGGGGGGTATAGGAGGAGCCTGGGCAGAATGGGTTGGGTCAGACAGCAGAGGAGGGGCTTAGGAGGAGCCTGGGCAGAATGGGTGGAGTCAGAGAGGAGGGGCTTAGGAGGAGCCTAGTCAGATTGGGTGGGGTCAAATAGGAGGAGGAGGAGCCTAGGCAGAATGGGTAAGGTCATAGAGGAGGGGTATAGGAGGAGCCTGGGCAGAATGGGTGGGGTCAGATAGGTATGGGAGGAGCCTGGGCAGAATGGGTGGAGTCAGAGAGGAGGGGGGTATAGGAGGAGCCTGGGCAGAATGGGTGGGGTCAGACAGCAGAGGAGGGGTATAGGAGGAGCCTGGGCAGAATGGGTGGGGTCAGACTGGTATGGGAGGAGCCTGGGCAGAATGGGTGGAGTCAGAGAGGAGGGGCTTAGGAGGAGCCTAGTCAGATTGGGTGGGGTCAAATAGGAGGAGCCTGGGCAGAATGGGTGGGGTCAGACAGCAGAGGAGGGGGTATAGGAGGAGCCTAGTCAGATTGGGGTCAAATAGGAGGGGTATAGGAGGAGCCTGGGCAGAATGGGTGGGGTCAGACAGCAGAGGAGGGGCTTAGGAGGATCCTGGGCAGAATGGGTGGGGTCAGAGAGGAGGGGCTTAGGAGGAGCCTGGGCAGAATGGGTGGGGTCAGACAGCAGAGGAGGGGCTTAGGAGGAGCCTAGTCAGATTGGGTGGGGTCAGAGAGAAGGGGTATAGGAGGAGCCTGGGAAGGTTGGGTGGGGCCAGACAGCAGAGGAGGGGCTTAGGAGGAACCTAGTCAGATTGGGTGGGGTCAAATAGGAGGAGCCTGGGCAGAATGGGTGGGGTCAGACAGCAGAGGAGGGGCTTAGGAGGAGCCTAGTCAGATTGGGTGGGGTCAAATAGGAGGAGGAGGAGCCTGGGCAGAATGGGTAAGGTCATAGAGGAGGGGTATAGGAGGAGCCTGGGCAGAATGGGTGGGGTCAGACAGGTATGGGAGGAGCCTGGGCAGAATGGGTGGGGTCAGACAGGTATGGGAGGAGCCTGGGCGGAATGGGTGGAGTCAGAGAGGAGGGGGGTATAGGAGGAGCCTGGGCAGAATGGGTGGGGTCAGACAGCAGAGGAAGGGCTTAGGAGGAGCCTAGTCAGATTGGGTGGGGTCAGAGAGGAGGGGTATAGGAGGAGCCTGGGCAGAATGGGTGGGGTCAGACAGCAGAGGAGCCAAGTCAGATTGGGTGGGGTCAAATAGGAGGAGCCTGGGCAGAATGGGTGGGGTCAGACAGCAGAGGAGGGGCTTAGGAGGAACCTAGTCAGATTGGGTGGGGTCAGAGAGAAGGGGTATAGGAGGAGCCTGGGAAGGTTGGGTGGGGCCAGACAGCAGAGGAGGGGCTTAGGAGGAACCTAGTCAGATTGGGTGGGGTCAAATAGGAAGAGCCTGGGCAGAATGGGTGGGGTCAGACAGCAGAGGAGGGGCTTAGGAGGAGCCTAGTCAGATTGGGTGGGTTCAGAGAGGAGGGGTATAGGAGGAGCCTGGGCAGAATGGGTGGGGTCAGACAGCAGAGGAGGGGTTTAGGAGGAGCCAAGTCAGAGTGGGTGGGGTCAAATAGGAGGGGTATAGGAGGAGCCTGGGCAGAATGGGTGGAGTCAGAGAGGAGGGGGTATAGGAGGAGCCTGGGCAGAATGGGTGTGGTCAGATGGGTATGGGAGGAGCCTGGGCAGAATGGGTGGAGTCAGAGAGGAGGGGGTATAGGAAGTGCCTGGGCAGAATGGGTGGGGTCAGACAGCAGAGGAGGGGCTTAGGAGGAACCTAGTCAGATTGGGTGGGGTCAAATAGGAGGAGCCTGGGCAGAATGGGTGGGGTCAGACAGCAGAGGAGGGGCTTAGGAGGAGCCTAGTCAGATTGGGTGGGGTCAAATAGGAGGAGGAGGAGCCTGGGCAGAATGGGTAAGGTCATAGAGGAGGGGTATAGGAGGAGCCTGGGCAGAATGGGTGGGGTCAGACAGGTATGGGAGGAGCCTGGGCAGAATGGGTGGGGTCAGACAGGTATGGGAGGAGCCTGGGCGGAATGGGTGGAGTCAGAGAGGAGGGGGGTATAGGAGGAGCCTGGGCAGAATGGGTGGGGTCAGACAGCAGAGGAAGGGCTTAGGAGGAGCCTAGTCAGATTGGGTGGGGTCAGAGAGGAGGGGTATAGGAGGAGCCTGGGCAGAATGGGTGGGGTCAGACAGCAGAGGAGCCAAGTCAGATTGGGTGGGGTCAAATAGGAGGAGCCTGGGCAGAATGGGTGGGGTCAGACAGCAGAGGAGGGGCTTAGGAGGAACCTGGGCAGAATGGGTGGGGTCAGAGAGGAGAGGCTTAGGAGGAGCCTGGGCAGAATGGGTGGGGTCAGAGAGGAGGGGCTTAGGAGGAACCTAGTCAGATTGGGTGGGGTCAGAGAGAAGGGGTATAGGAGGAGCCTGGGAAGGTTGGGTGGGGCCAGACAGCAGAGGAGGGGCTTAGGAGGAACCTAGTCAGATTGGGTGGGGTCAAATAGGAAGAGCCTGGGCAGAATGGGTGGGGTCAGACAGCAGAGGAGGGGCTTAGGAGGAGCCTAGTCAGATTGGGTGGGTTCAGAGAGGAGGGGTATAGGAGGAGCCTGGGCAGAATGGGTGGGGTCAGAGAGGAGGGGTATAGGAGGAGCCTGGGCAGAATGGGTGGGGTCAGACAGCAGAGGAGGGGTTTAGGAGGAGCCAAGTCAGAGTGGGTGGGGTCAAATAGGAGGGGTATAGGAGGAGCCTGGGCAGAATGGGTGGAGTCAGAGAGGAGGGGGTATAGGAGGAGCCTGGGCAGAATGGGTGCGGTCAGATGGGTATGGGAGGAGCCTGGGCAGAATGGGTGGAGTCAGAGAGGAGGGGGTATAGGAAGAGCCTGGGCAGAATGGGTGGGGTCAGACAGCAGAGGAGGGGCTTAGGAGGAGCCTGGGCAGAATGGGTGGGGTCAGAGAGGAGGGGGGTATAGGAGGAGCCTGGGCAGAATGGGTGGGGTCAGACTGGTATGGGAGGAGCCTGGGCAGAATGGGAGGGGTCAGACAGCAGAGGAGGGGCTTAGGAGGAGCCTAGTCAGATTGGGTGGGTTCAGAGAGGAGGGGTATAGGAGGAGCCTGGGCAGAATGGGTGGGGTCAGACTGGTATGGGAGGAGCCTGGGCAGAATGGGAGGAGTCAGAGAGGAGGGGGTATAGGAGGAGCATGGGCAGAATGGGTGGGGTCAGACAGCAGAGGAGGGGTTTAGGAGGAGCCTAGTCAGATTGGGTGGGGTCAGAGAGGAAGGGTATAGGGGAGGGGGGTATAGGAGGAGCCTGAGCAGAGGGGGTGAGGTCGGAGGGGTATAGGAGGAGCCTAGTCAGATTGGGTGGGGTCAGAGAGGAGGGGTATAGGAGGAGCCTGAGCAGAATGGGTGGAGTCAGAGAGGAGGGGGTATAGGAGGAGCCTGGGCAGAATGGGTGGGGTCAGACAGGTATGGGAGGAGCCTGGGCAGAATGGGTGGAGTCAGAGAGGGGGGTATAGGAGGAGCCTGGGCAGAATGGGTTGGGTCAGACAGCAGAGGAGGGGCTTAGGAGGAGCCTGGGCAGAATGGGTGGAGTCAGAGAGGAGGGGCTTAGGAGGAGCCTAGTCAGATTGGGTGGGGTCAAATAGGAGGAGCCTGGGCAGAATGGGTGGAGTCAGAGAGGAGGCGGTATAGGAGGAGCCTGGGCAGAATGGGTGGGGTCAGACAGGTATGGGAGGAGCCTGGGCAGAATGGGTGGAGTCAGAGAGGGGGGTATAGGAGGAGCCTGGGCAGAATGGGTTGGGTCAGACAGCAGAGGAGGGGCTTAGGAGGAGCCTGGGCAGAATGGGTGGAGTCAGAGAGGAGGGGCTTAGGAGGAGCCTAGTCAGATTGGGTGGGGTCAAATAGGAGGAGGAGGAGCCTAGGCAGAATGGGTAAGGTCATAGAGGAGGGGTATAGGAGGAGCCTGGGCAGAATGGGTGGGGTCAGACAGGTATGGGAGGAGCCTGGGCAGAATGGGTGGAGTCAGAGAGGAGGGGGGTATAGGAGGAGCCTGGGCAGAATGGGTGGGGTCAGACAGCAGAGGAGGGGTATAGGAGGAGCCTGGGCAGAATGGGTGGGGTCAGACTGGTATGGGAGGAGCCTGGGCAGAATGGGTGGAGTCAGAGAGGAGGGGCTTAGGAGGAGCCTAGTCAGATTGGGTGGGGTCAAATAGGAGGAGCCTGGGCAGAATGGGTGGGGTCAGACAGCAGAGGAGGGGGTATAGGAGGAGCCTAGTCAGATTGGGGTCAAATAGGAGGGGTATAGGAGGAGCCTGGGCAGAATGGGTGGGGTCAGACAGCAGAGGAGGGGCTTAGGAGGAGCCTGGGCAGAATGGGTGGGGTCAGAGAGGAGGGGCTTAGGAGGAGCCTGGGCAGAATGGGTGGGGTCAGACAGCAGAGGAGGGGCTTAGGAGGAGCCTAGTCAGATTGGGTGGGGTCAGAGAGAAGGGGTATAGGAGGAGCCTGGGAAGGTTGGGTGGGGCCAGACAGCAGAGGAGGGGCTTAGGAGGAACCTAGTCAGATTGGGTGGGGTCAAATAGGAGGAGCCTGGGCAGAATGGGTGGGGTCAGAGAGGAGGGGGTATAGGAAGTGCCTGGGCAGAATGGGTGGGGTCAGACAGCAGAGGAGGGGCTTAGGAGGAACCTAGTCAGATTGGGTGGGGTCAAATAGGAGGAGCCTGGGCAGAATGGGTGGGGTCAGACAGCAGAGGAGGGGCTTAGGAGGAGCCTAGTCAGATTGGGTGGGGTCAAATAGGAGGAGGAGGAGCCTGGGCAGAATGGGTAAGGTCATAGAGGAGGGGTATAGGAGGAGCCTGGGCAGAATGGGTGGGGTCAGACAGGTATGGGAGGAGCCTGGGCAGAATGGGTGGGGTCAGACAGGTATGGGAGGAGCCTGGGCGGAATGGGTGGAGTCAGAGAGGAGGGGGGTATAGGAGGAGCCTGGGCAGAATGGGTGGGGTCAGACAGCAGAGGAGGAGGGGTTTAGGAGGAGCCAAGTCAGAGTGGGTGGGGTCAAATAGGAGGGGTATAGGAGGAGCCTGGGCAGAATGGGTGGGGTCAGACTGGTATGGGAGGAGCCTGGGCAGAATGGGTGGAGTCAGAGAGGAGGGGCTTAGGAGGAGCCTAGTCAGAATGGGTGGGGTCAGACAGCAGAGGAGGGGCTTAGGAGGAGCCTAGTCAGATTGGGGTCAAATGAGAGGGGTATAGGAGGAGCCTGGGCAGAATGGGTGGGGTCAGAGGGGTATGGGAGGAGCCTGAGCAGAATGGGTGGAGTCAGAGAGGAGGGGGTATAGGAGGAGCCTAGTCAGATTGGGTGGGGTCAGAGAGCGGAGGAGGGGTTAAGGAGGAGCCTAGTCAGATTGGGTGTGGTCAAATAGGAGGAGCCTGGGCAGAATGGGTGGGGTCTGAGGCCCTAGGAAGGGGTCATAGATGGAGGAGGATCCTGACTTATGGTGGGGAACTGCAAAAACTTTTTTAATGCACCCCCTATACTTTCTGATTTCTGTTGGGAGGGGGCAGTCGGGGAGCAGTATTAAAAGGTGCTTAGGCGCAACGTGAAGAGCGATGAGGTGCACAGAATGGCATGCCTTCCAGGTACTTTTTTGGGGGGGCTACCATTATTTTTTATTGCTCTGATCCTCCCTCATGGGGTGTACCCCAAATGGTTAGGGGCAACGGGGGAGGGGGGGGTGGCAAAAAGCTGTTTGACAGTTTCTGTTACCAACAGGGGTCACCATACGATTCTGCTGCAGTTATGGTATTGAAAGGTACAACAAGGAGCATGTGAATGTATTTTTGCAGGTGGGGTGCCCCAAAATTTTACTGCCAGCAGCAGCAGCCCCCCACCTCCCCACCCAGCAGATTGGTATAGGTACCTTTAGGACATTTCTGTTGAAAAAAGAGGCTATAGCGAATCGTGCTATGAAATCCTAGAGCACTAACATTTGCTAAATAAAGGTGGCATCGGAGCATACGAATGAGGCAGAGAGAGGCTACTGTTGCCAATTGGTTTGGTGGGTCATAGTGAATAACCTCGGCATGCAAATAGGCAGTGTGAGGATTGGCAGTGTCTGTAGAGAATGTTGGCATGCTCTTCAGCTTATTTTTTCCTCCTTACGTTGGCTATGAACTACAGAGGAAAGGCCCGGCCTTACTGTTGGACAAAACATGTATTTATGATTTTAAGAAGTGTAGTCTGACTGTACTGAGAGGGGCTGTACAGTACGGTAAATGCCTGTATACCCCTGCAATGTGCATCCAACTGTCACTTGAGATTCAATAGCGAACGAAGCAGCTGGGTTACTGACTGAATGTAAATGGAAGGCACATAGCAAGGGTGTTTGTGGTCACTCAAATGATTGAAACCTGGTTGATGCACTACCAAAGCTGGGGTTCCAGGAGGGAACATTTGAGGGGCATTGAGATGGTGGTGCCCAGAGGTCAAAATACGTTTCAGAGACAGAGAGGTACTGCGGTCCTGGTCCCACATTGGGGGTAGTCAAAAGTCCTGCTAAAGATTTCTGTCCAACTGTTACCACGTTTTGTGCAGCCTGGCTCCCTCTGTAACGATTCCCCAGTGTCTTTCGATCCTACAGATGACTGTAGCAAACTTCCCAAATTTTTTCTTGGCCTCATACCCCCAAAGGAGTGCCTGACATTTGCCAGCCTAACGATACTCACATTCTGGGAAAAACCTCACTAACCATGCATATTTATGCACCACACATGGCAAATCCTTGCAATTGCAGAACATCATATCGCACTTGTCATCTTTGAGGTGCTGTAAGTATTTGGATTTGAGGGAAATATTCATCCTTGCTTGCTCTCCCACCTGAAGTCTATGGTGCTGCTGTTCCTTTCTCACATGTCCCTACAAAGAGACAAGTGACACACAGACTCAATCACTCAGCAAACATATATGCTTTGACGCTTTCATCTTGCTGTTTACCTTCCAAATGTTCCCCCTTCACCACAAATACAGGCCAGCCATTCCTCATCCCCTCAGTCATCGTAGTCCTTCACTCCTTAGGCCCTGCAAGACAAAAATGACCAAGAATCATGTCAGCAAGAAGAAGAAAAGCCTCAGTGTGCTCTTTTGTTCATACTGCTGCCCACTAGTAACACTTCATGGCCACTGCAGCTTAAGAATGGGACTGAGAAGAGGGCTCTCCTATGCAAATAATGTCCTCCCATGCATACTTTCTTCTGAGACGGTCGGCGGCTTGTGCCGTGATACTGCCTCCAACATATGGTCTTCAACCAAATTTTAAAAAAGCCCACCTGCCCTAGACAAAGGATTTTGCCACTCGAAGGAAGCACATGGGGACATCACCATCATTTAGCAGGGTCCTAAATTGCCTGCTGTCCGCCTGTATACAGAACAAGGCCGTTCGTGGCCGTTCGTGAGCGTTCTTCAAAGGAAGGAGGTGGGTGAATAAATCCAAGATGCCAGGGCAGGCCCAGCCCAGCCCAGTGCAGCCCAGCCCGGCACAACACACTGCTGTGGAGGTCCACTCCTTCACATCCTGCAGCAGGCATGATGCAGATCTACTAGAGCAAAGGCTTGACTCTGCTCTTGTCTGTCTCTTAAAGGAAACAATCTTTCCAACTTCTTATTGCACCTAATAAATGGACTCTAGCTAGCCTCAAACTCGACCCATCATTTAATTAGCCAGAGCTCATACTTGACCTTTATTTCTATCCAAGCTCACTGGCACCAAACCTCTGATTTGAGCGAGTGGCTCACACTAAAATGAAAAATCACCATCAACCAACCTATTTTACAATAAGTGTAGCACCATCCTCGCATTCTTGTGCTCAGTTATAACCCCCAATACCACAATTGCACTCTGCAATTCACCAAACTTAAAGGACAAAGAATGACGACATTGATAAAGGAAGATAAGGCCTTGTTCCTAGCACCTACTTGAGAAATAGGGCGGTTGGTAGAAGGTCATGAGAGAAAACATATGAAATGTTGGGAGACACCTGCCAAAAAAACCACTAGCAAAAAAAAAAAACACTGTTTGAAAATTTCCCACCTTGGGATACTTCTACAGCACTGGCAGGATTCGAACCCTGGCCTGTGAGGGCTGTCCCCCCCAAAGGTACAAGCCTTACCTTTGAGCTATCTCCTTGGTGGTCTAGAGGAATGCAGTAGTAACTATAAGCAACATACAGGCCTTGGTGTCCTTTCCTGTGGCTTCCATTGCACATTAAATGGATGACCATGACATAAGGACAATTTGATAGGCTACTTACATGGAAAACAGAAAAACACTTAGCAACAAAAAAAAAAAGAAAATCACTGTTTGAAAATTTCCCACCTTGGGATACTTCTACAGCACTGGCAGGATTCGAACCCTGGCCTGTGAGGGATGTCCCCACCAAAGGTACAAGCCTTACCTTTGAGCTATAGTTCCTTGGTAGTCTGGAGGATTGCAGTAGTAACTATAAGCAGCATACAGGCCTTGGTGTCCTTTCCTGTGGCTTCCATTGCACATTAAATGGATGACCATGACATAAGGACAATTTGATAGGCTACTTACATGGAAACCAGTGTGGTCCAGTGGGTAAGTTCCTGCCTTCCATCCAGGCAACCAGGGTTCAAATCCCGGGTTCGGCACCAGGTAAGTAAATTGGTAAGTAAAATGTGTCTGTGTGTTGTGTAAGAGTGGAATCATGCCTAGCGAAAGAGGGATTGCAGATTGGTCGGTAAGTAAAATAGGTGTGGAAAGAAAGGTGAAAGAAAGAGAATGGGTGTTGTCTGTAGGAGGAGGACCCTGGGCAGGTTGGGTGGGGTCAGACAGCAGAGGAGGGGCTTAGGAGGAGCCTGGGCAGAATGGGTGGAGTCAGAGAGGAGGGGGTATAGGAGGAGCCTGGGCAGGTTGGGTGGGGCCAGACAGCAGAGGAGGGGCTTAGGAGGAGCCTAGGGACTTAGGAGGAGCCTAGTCAGATTGGGTGGGGTCAGAGAGGAAGGGTATAGGAGGAGCCTGGGCAGAATGGGTGGGGGTCAGACAGCAGAGGAAGGGCTTAGGAGGAGCCTAGTCAGATTGGGTGGGGTCAGAGAGGAGGGGTATAGGAGGAGCCTGGGCAGAATGGGTGGGGTCAGACAGCAGAGGAGCCAAGTCAGATTGGGTGGGGTCAAATAGGAGGAGCCTGGGCAGAATGGGTGGGGTCAGACAGCAGAGGAGGGGCTTAGGAGGAACCTGGGCAGAATGGGTGGGGTCAGAGAGGAGAGGCTTAGGAGGAGCCTGGGCAGAATGGGTGGGGTCAGAGAGGAGGGGCTTAGGAGGAACCTAGTCAGATTGGGTGGGGTCAGAGAGAAGGGGTATAGGAGGAGCCTGGGAAGGTTGGGTGGGGCCAGACAGCAGAGGAGAGGCTTAGGAGGAACCTAGTCAGATTGGGTGGGGTCAAATAGGAAGAGCCAGGGCAGAATGGGTGGGGTCAGACAGCAGAGGAGGGGCTTAGGAGGAGCCTAGTCAGATTGGGTGGGTTCAGAGAGGAGGGGTATAGGAGGAGCCTGGGCAGAATGGGTGGGGTCAGACAGCAGAGGAGGGGTTTAGGAGGAGCCAAGTCAGAGTGGGTGGGGTCAAATAGGAGGGGTATAGGAGGAGCCTGGGCAGAATGGGTGGAGTCAGAGAGGAGGGGGTATAGGAGGAGCCTGGGCAGAATGGGTGCGGTCAGATGGGTATGGGAGGAGCCTGGGTGGAGTCAGAGAGGAGGGGGTATAGGAAGAGCCTGGGCAGAATGGGTGGGGTCAGACAGCAGAGGAGGGGCTTAGGAGGAGCCTGGGCAGAATGGGTGGGGTCAGAGAGGAGGGGTATAGGAGGAGCCTAGTCAGATTGGGTGGGGTCAAATAGGAGGAGCCTGGGCAGAATGGGAGGAGTCAGAGAGGAGGGGGGTATAGGAGGAGCCTGGGCAGAATGGGTGGGGTCAGACTGGTATGGGAGGAGCCTGGGCAGAATGGGAGGGGTCAGACAGCAGAGGAGGGGCTTAGGAGGAGCCTAGTCAGATTGGGTGGGTTCAGAGAGGAGGGGTATAGGAGGAGCCTGGGCAGAATGGGTGGGGTCAGACTGGTATGGGAGGAGCCTGGGCAGAATGGGAGGAGTCAGAGAGGAGGGGGTATAGGAGGAGCATGGGCAGAATGGGTGGGGTCAGACAGCAGAGGAGGGGTCTAGGAGGAGCCTAGTCAGATTGGGTGGGGTCAGAGAGGAAGGGTATAGGAGGAGCCTGAGCAGAGGGGGTGAGGTCGGAGGGGTATAGGAGGAGCCTAGTCAGATTGGGTGGGGTCAGAGAGGAGGGGTATAGGAGGAGCCTGAGCAGAATGGGTGGAGTCAGAGAGGAGGGGCTATAGGAGGAGCCTGGGCAGAATGGGTGGGGTCAGACAGGTATGGGAGGAGCCTGGGCAGAATGGGTGGAGTCAGAGAGGGGGGTATAGGAGGAGCCTGGGCAGAATGGGTTGGGTCAGACAGCAGAGGAGGGGCTTAGGAGGAGCCTGGGCAGAATGGGTGGAGTCAGAGAGGAGGGGCTTAGGAGGAGCCTAGTCAGATTGGGTGGGGTCAAATAGGAGGAGCCTGGGCAGAATGGGTGGAGTCAGAGAGGAGGCGGTATAGGAGGAGCCTGGGCAGAATGGGTGGGGTCAGACAGGTATGGGAGGAGCCTGGGCAGAATGGGTGGAGTCAGAGAGGGGGGTATAGGAGGAGCCTGGGCAGAATGGGTTGGGTCAGACAGCAGAGGAGGGGCTTAGGAGGAGCCTGGGCAGAATGGGTGGAGTCAGAGAGGAGGGGCTTAGGAGGAGCCTAGTCAGATTGGGTGGGGTCAAATAGGAGGAGGAGGAGCCTAGGCAGAATGGGTAAGGTCATAGAGGAGGGGTATAGGAGGAGCCTGGGCAGAATGGGTGGGGTCAGATAGGTATGGGAGGAGCCTGGGCAGAATGGGTGGAGTCAGAGAGGAGGGGGGTATAGGAGGAGCCTGGGCAGAATGGGTGGGGTCAGACAGCAGAGGAGGGGTATAGGAGGAGCCTGGGCAGAATGGGTGGGGTCAGACTGGTATGGGAGGAGCCTGGGCAGAATGGGTGGAGTCAGAGAGGAGGGGCTTAGGAGGAGCCTAGTCAGATTGGGTGGGGTCAAATAGGAGGAGCCTGGGCAGAATGGGTGGGGTCAGACAGCAGAGGAGGGGGTATAGGAGGAGCCTAGTCAGATTGGGGTCAAATAGGAGGGGTATAGGAGGAGCCTGGGCAGAATGGGTGGGGTCAGACAGCAGAGGAGGGGCTTAGGAGGAGCCTGGGCAGAATGGGTGGGGTCAGAGAGGAGGGGCTTAGGAGGAGCCTGGGCAGAATGGGTGGGGTCAGACAGCAGAGGAGGGGCTTAGGAGGAGCCTAGTCAGATTGGGTGGGGTCAGAGAGAAGGGGTATAGGAGGAGCCTGGGAAGGTTGGGTGGGGCCAGACAGCAGAGGAGGGGCTTAGGAGGAACCTAGTCAGATTGGGTGGGGTCAAATAGGAGGAGCCTGGGCAGAATGGGTGGGGTCAGACAGCAGAGGAGGGGCTTAGGAGGAGCCTAGTCAGATTGGGTGGGGTCAAATAGGAGGAGGAGGAGCCTGGGCAGAATGGGTAAGGTCATAGAGGAGGGGTATAGGAGGAGCCTGGGCAGAATGGGTGGGGTCAGACAGGTATGGGAGGAGCCTGGGCAGAATGGGTGGGGTCAGACAGGTATGGGAGGAGCCTGGGCGGAATGGGTGGAGTCAGAGAGGAGGGGGGTATAGGAGGAGCCTGGGCAGAATGGGTGGGGTCAGACAGCAGAGGAAGGGCTTAGGAGGAGCCTAGTCAGATTGGGTGGGGTCAGAGAGGAGGGGTATAGGAGGAGCCTGGGCAGAATGGGTGGGGTCAGACAGCAGAGGAGCCAAGTCAGATTGGGTGGGGTCAAATAGGAGGAGCCTGGGCAGAATGGGTGGGGTCAGACAGCAGAGGAGGGGCTTAGGAGTAACCTAGTCAGATTGGGTGGGGTCAGAGAGAAGGGGTATAGGAGGAGCCTGGGAAGGTTGGGTGGGGCCAGACAGCAGAGGAGGGGCTTAGGAGGAACCTAGTCAGATTGGGTGGGGTCAAATAGGAAGAGCCTGGGCAGAATGGGTGGGGTCAGACAGCAGAGGAGGGGCTTAGGAGGAGCCTAGTCAGATTGGGTGGGTTCAGAGAGGAGGGGTATAGGAGGAGCCTGGGCAGAATGGGTGGGGTCAGACAGCAGAGGAGGGGTTTAGGAGGAGCCAAGTCAGAGTGGGTGGGGTCAAATAGGAGGGGTATAGGAGGAGCCTGGGCAGAATGGGTGGAGTCAGAGAGGAGGGGGTATAGGAGGAGCCTGGGCAGAATGGGTGCGGTCAGATGGGTATGGGAGGAGCCTGGGCAGAATGGGTGGAGTCAGAGAGGAGGGGGTATAGGAAGTGCCTGGGCAGAATGGGTGGGGTCAGACAGCAGAGGAGGGGCTTAGGAGGAACCTAGTCAGATTGGGTGGGGTCAAATAGGAGGAGCCTGGGCAGAATGGGTGGGGTCAGACAGCAGAGGAGGGGCTTAGGAGGAGCCTAGTCAGATTGGGTGGGGTCAAATAGGAGGAGGAGGAGCCTGGGCAGAATGGGTAAGGTCATAGAGGAGGGGTATAGGAGGAGCCTGGGCAGAATGGGTGGGGTCAGACAGGTATGGGAGGAGCCTGGGCAGAATGGGTGGGGTCAGACAGGTATGGGAGGAGCCTGGGCGGAATGGGTGGAGTCAGAGAGGAGGGGGGTATAGGAGGAGCCTGGGCAGAATGGGTGGGGTCAGACAGCAGAGGAAGGGCTTAGGAGGAGCCTAGTCAGATTGGGTGGGGTCAGAGAGGAGGGGTATAGGAGGAGCCTGGGCAGAATGGGTGGGGTCAGACAGCAGAGGAGCCAAGTCAGATTGGGTGGGGTCAAATAGGAGGAGCCTGGGCAGAATGGGTGGGGTCAGACAGCAGAGGAGGGGCTTAGGAGGAACCTGGGCAGAATGGGTGGGGTCAGAGAGGAGAGGCTTAGGAGGAGCCTGGGCAGAATGGGTGGGGTCAGAGAGGAGGGGCTTAGGAGGAACCTAGTCAGATTGGGTGGGGTCAGAGAGAAGGGGTATAGGAGGAGCCTGGGAAGGTTGGGTGGGGCCAGACAGCAGAGGAGGGGCTTAGGAGGAACCTAGTCAGATTGGGTGGGGTCAAATAGGAAGAGCCTGGGCAGAATGGGTGGGGTCAGACAGCAGAGGAGGGGCTTAGGAGGAGCCTGGGCAGAATGGGTGCGGTCAGATGGGTATGGGAGGAGCCTGGGCAGAATGGGTGGAGTCAGAGAGGAGGGGGTATAGGAAGAGCCTGGGCAGAATGGGTGGGGTCAGACAGCAGAGGAGGGGCTTAGGAGGAGCCTGGGCAGAATGGGTGGGGTCAGAGAGGAGGGGTATAGGAGGAGCCTAGTCAGATTGGGTGGGGTCAAATAGGAGGAGCCTGGGCAGAATGGGAGGAGTCAGAGAGGAGGGGGGTATAGGAGGAGCCTGGGCAGAATGGGTGGGGTCAGACTGGTATGGGAGGAGCCTGGGCAGAATGGGAGGGGTCAGACAGCAGAGGAGGGGCTTAGGAGGAGCCTAGTCAGATTGGGTGGGTTCAGAGAGGAGGGGTATAGGAGGAGCCTGGGCAGAATGGGTGGGGTCAGACTGGTATGGGAGGAGCCTGGGCAGAATGGGAGGAGTCAGAGAGGAGGGGGTATAGGAGGAGCATGGGCAGAATGGGTGGGGTCAGACAGCAGAGGAGGGGTCTAGGAGGAGCCTAGTCAGATTGGGTGGGGTCAGAGAGGAAGGGTATAGGGGAGGGGGGTATAGGAGGAGCCTGAGCAGAGGGGGTGAGGTCGGAGGGGTATAGGAGGAGCCTAGTCAGATTGGGTGGGGTCAGAGAGGAGGGGTATAGGAGGAGCCTGAGCAGAATGGGTGGAGTCAGAGAGGAGGGGGTATAGGAGGAGCCTGGGCAGAATGGGTGGGGTCAGACAGGTATGGGAGGAGCCTGGGCAGAATGGGTGGAGTCAGAGAGGGGGGTATAGGAGGAGCCTGGGCAGAATGGGTTGGGTCAGACAGCAGAGGAGGGGCTTAGGAGGAGCCTGGGCAGAATGGGTGGAGTCAGAGAGGAGGGGCTTAGGAGGAGCCTAGTCAGATTGGGTGGGGTCAAATAGGAGGAGCCTGGGCAGAATGGGTGGAGTCAGAGAGGAGGCGGTATAGGAGGAGCCTGGGCAGAATGGGTGGGGTCAGACAGGTATGGGAGGAGCCTGGGCAGAATGGGTGGAGTCAGAGAGGGGGGTATAGGAGGAGCCTGGGCAGAATGGGTTGGGTCAGACAGCAGAGGAGGGGCTTAGGAGGAGCCTGGGCAGAATGGGTGGAGTCAGAGAGGAGGGGCTTAGGAGGAGCCTAGTCAGATTGGGTGGGGTCAAATAGGAGGAGGAGGAGCCTAGGCAGAATGGGTAAGGTCATAGAGGAGGGGTATAGGAGGAGCCTGGGCAGAATGGGTGGGGTCAGATAGGTATGGGAGGAGCCTGGGCAGAATGGGTGGAGTCAGAGAGGAGGGGGGTATAGGAGGAGCCTGGGCAGAATGGGTGGGGTCAGACAGCAGAGGAGGGGTATAGGAGGAGCCTGGGCAGAATGGGTGGGGTCAGACTGGTATGGGAGGAGCCTGGGCAGAATGGGTGGAGTCAGAGAGGAGGGGCTTAGGAGGAGCCTAGTCAGATTGGGTGGGGTCAAATAGGAGGAGCCTGGGCAGAATGGGTGGGGTCAGACAGCAGAGGAGGGGGTATAGGAGGAGCCTAGTCAGATTGGGGTCAAATAGGAGGGGTATAGGAGGAGCCTGGGCAGAATGGGTGGGGTCAGACAGCAGAGGAGGGGCTTAGGAGGAGCCTGGGCAGAATGGGTGGGGTCAGAGAGGAGGGGCTTAGGAGGAGCCTGGGCAGAATGGGTGGGGTCAGACAGCAGAGGAGGGGCTTAGGAGGAGCCTAGTCAGATTGGGTGGGGTCAGAGAGAAGGGGTATAGGAGGAGCCTGGGAAGGTTGGGTGGGGCCAGACAGCAGAGGAGGGGCTTAGGAGGAACCTAGTCAGATTGGGTGGGGTCAAATAGGAGGAGCCTGGGCAGAATGGGTGGGGTCAGACAGCAGAGGAGGGGCTTAGGAGGAGCCTAGTCAGATTGGGTGGGGTCAAATAGGAGGAGGAGGAGCCTGGGCAGAATGGGTAAGGTCATAGAGGAGGGGTATAGGAGGAGCCTGGGCAGAATGGGTGGGGTCAGACAGGTATGGGAGGAGCCTGGGCAGAATGGGTGGGGTCAGACAGGTATGGGAGGAGCCTGGGCGGAATGGGTGGAGTCAGAGAGGAGGGGGGTATAGGAGGAGCCTGGGCAGAATGGGTGGGGTCAGACAGCAGAGGAAGGGCTTAGGAGGAGCCTAGTCAGATTGGGTGGGGTCAGAGAGGAGGGGTATAGGAGGAGCCTGGGCAGAATGGGTGGGGTCAGACAGCAGAGGAGCCAAGTCAGATTGGGTGGGGTCAAATAGGAGGAGCCTGGGCAGAATGGGTGGGGTCAGACAGCAGAGGAGGGGCTTAGGAGTAACCTAGTCAGATTGGGTGGGGTCAGAGAGAAGGGGTATAGGAGGAGCCTGGGAAGGTTGGGTGGGGCCAGACAGCAGAGGAGGGGCTTAGGAGGAACCTAGTCAGATTGGGTGGGGTCAAATAGGAAGAGCCTGGGCAGAATGGGTGGGGTCAGACAGCAGAGGAGGGGCTTAGGAGGAGCCTAGTCAGATTGGGTGGGTTCAGAGAGGAGGGGTATAGGAGGAGCCTGGGCAGAATGGGTGGGGTCAGACAGCAGAGGAGGGGTTTAGGAGGAGCCAAGTCAGAGTGGGTGGGGTCAAATAGGAGGGGTATAGGAGGAGCCTGGGCAGAATGGGTGGAGTCAGAGAGGAGGGGGTATAGGAGGAGCCTGGGCAGAATGGGTGCGGTCAGATGGGTATGGGAGGAGCCTGGGCAGAATGGGTGGAGTCAGAGAGGAGGGGGTATAGGAAGTGCCTGGGCAGAATGGGTGGGGTCAGACAGCAGAGGAGGGGCTTAGGAGGAACCTAGTCAGATTGGGTGGGGTCAAATAGGAGGAGCCTGGGCAGAATGGGTGGGGTCAGACAGCAGAGGAGGGGCTTAGGAGGAGCCTAGTCAGATTGGGTGGGGTCAAATAGGAGGAGGAGGAGCCTGGGCAGAATGGGTAAGGTCATAGAGGAGGGGTATAGGAGGAGCCTGGGCAGAATGGGTGGGGTCAGACAGGTATGGGAGGAGCCTGGGCAGAATGGGTGGGGTCAGACAGGTATGGGAGGAGCCTGGGCGGAATGGGTGGAGTCAGAGAGGAGGGGGGTATAGGAGGAGCCTGGGCAGAATGGGTGGGGTCAGACAGCAGAGGAAGGGCTTAGGAGGAGCCTAGTCAGATTGGGTGGGGTCAGAGAGGAGGGGTATAGGAGGAGCCTGGGCAGAATGGGTGGGGTCAGACAGCAGAGGAGCCAAGTCAGATTGGGTGGGGTCAAATAGGAGGAGCCTGGGCAGAATGGGTGGGGTCAGACAGCAGAGGAGGGGCTTAGGAGGAACCTGGGCAGAATGGGTGGGGTCAGAGAGGAGAGGCTTAGGAGGAGCCTGGGCAGAATGGGTGGGGTCAGAGAGGAGGGGCTTAGGAGGAACCTAGTCAGATTGGGTGGGGTCAGAGAGAAGGGGTATAGGAGGAGCCTGGGAAGGTTGGGTGGGGCCAGACAGCAGAGGAGGGGCTTAGGAGGAACCTAGTCAGATTGGGTGGGGTCAAATAGGAAGAGCCTGGGCAGAATGGGTGGGGTCAGACAGCAGAGGAGGGGCTTAGGAGGAGCCTGGGCAGAATGGGTGCGGTCAGATGGGTATGGGAGGAGCCTGGGCAGAATGGGTGGAGTCAGAGAGGAGGGGGTATAGGAAGAGCCTGGGCAGAATGGGTGGGGTCAGACAGCAGAGGAGGGGCTTAGGAGGAGCCTGGGCAGAATGGGTGGGGTCAGAGAGGAGGGGTATAGGAGGAGCCTAGTCAGATTGGGTGGGGTCAAATAGGAGGAGCCTGGGCAGAATGGGAGGAGTCAGAGAGGAGGGGGGTATAGGAGGAGCCTGGGCAGAATGGGTGGGGTCAGACTGGTATGGGAGGAGCCTGGGCAGAATGGGAGGGGTCAGACAGCAGAGGAGGGGCTTAGGAGGAGCCTAGTCAGATTGGGTGGGTTCAGAGAGGAGGGGTATAGGAGGAGCCTGGGCAGAATGGGTGGGGTCAGACTGGTATGGGAGGAGCCTGGGCAGAATGGGAGGAGTCAGAGAGGAGGGGGTATAGGAGGAGCATGGGCAGAATGGGTGGGGTCAGACAGCAGAGGAGGGGTTTAGGAGGAGCCTAGTCAGATTGGGTGGGGTCAGAGAGGAAGGGTATAGGGGAGGGGGGTATAGGAGGAGCCTGAGCAGAGGGGGTGAGGTCGGAGGGGTATAGGAGGAGCCTAGTCAGATTGGGTGGGGTCAGAGAGGAGGGGTATAGGAGGAGCCTGAGCAGAATGGGTGGAGTCAGAGAGGAGGGGGTATAGGAGGAGCCTGGGCAGAATGGGTGGGGTCAGACAGGTATGGGAGGAGCCTGGGCAGAATGGGTGGAGTCAGAGAGGGGGGTATAGGAGGAGCCTGGGCAGAATGGGTTGGGTCAGACAGCAGAGGAGGGGCTTAGGAGGAGCCTGGGCAGAATGGGTGGAGTCAGAGAGGAGGGGCTTAGGAGGAGCCTAGTCAGATTGGGTGGGGTCAAATAGGAGGAGCCTGGGCAGAATGGGTGGAGTCAGAGAGGAGGCGGTATAGGAGGAGCCTGGGCAGAATGGGTGGGGTCAGACAGGTATGGGAGGAGCCTGGGCAGAATGGGTGGAGTCAGAGAGGGGGGTATAGGAGGAGCCTGGGCAGAATGGGTTGGGTCAGACAGCAGAGGAGGGGCTTAGGAGGAGCCTGGGCAGAATGGGTGGAGTCAGAGAGGAGGGGCTTAGGAGGAGCCTAGTCAGATTGGGTGGGGTCAAATAGGAGGAGGAGGAGCCTAGGCAGAATGGGTAAGGTCATAGAGGAGGGGTATAGGAGGAGCCTGGGCAGAATGGGTGGGGTCAGACAGGTATGGGAGGAGCCTGGGCAGAATGGGTGGAGTTAGAGAGGAGGGGGGTATAGGAGGAGCCTGGGCAGAATGGGTGGGGTCAGACAGCAGAGGAGGGGTATAGGAGGAGCCTGGGCAGAATGGGTGGGGTCAGACTGGTATGGGAGGAGCCTGGGCAGAATGGGTGGAGTCAGAGAGGAGGGGCTTAGGAGGAGCCTAGTCAGATTGGGTGGGGTCAAATAGGAGGAGCCTGGGCAGAATGGGTGGGGTCAGACAGCAGAGGAGGGGGTATAGGAGGAGCCTAGTCAGATTGGGGTCAAATAGGAGGGGTATAGGAGGAGCCTGGGCAGAATGGGTGGGGTCAGACAGCAGAGGAGGGGCTTAGGAGGAGCCTGGGCAGAATGGGTGGGGTCAGAGAGGAGGGGCTTAGGAGGAGCCTGGGCAGAATGGGTGGGGTCAGACAGCAGAGGAGGGGCTTAGGAGGAGCCTAGTCAGATTGGGTGGGGTCAGAGAGAAGGGGTATAGGAGGAGCCTGGGAAGGTTGGGTGGGGCCAGACAGCAGAGGAGGGGCTTAGGAGGAACCTAGTCAGATTGGGTGGGGTCAAATAGGAGGAGCCTGGGCAGAATGGGTGGGGTCAGAGAGGAGGGGGTATAGGAAGTGCCTGGGCAGAATGGGTGGGGTCAGACAGCAGAGGAGGGGCTTAGGAGGAACCTAGTCAGATTGGGTGGGGTCAAATAGGAGGAGCCTGGGCAGAATGGGTGGGGTCAGACAGCAGAGGAGGGGCTTAGGAGGAGCCTAGTCAGATTGGGTGGGGTCAAATAGGAGGAGGAGGAGCCTGGGCAGAATGGGTAAGGTCATAGAGGAGGGGTATAGGAGGAGCCTGGGCAGAATGGGTGGGGTCAGACAGGTATGGGAGGAGCCTGGGCAGAATGGGTGGGGTCAGACAGGTATGGGAGGAGCCTGGGCGGAATGGGTGGAGTCAGAGAGGAGGGGGGTATAGGAGGAGCCTGGGCAGAATGGGTGGGGTCAGACAGCAGAGGAGGAGGGGTTTAGGAGGAGCCAAGTCAGAGTGGGTGGGGTCAAATAGGAGGGGTATAGGAGGAGCCTGGGCAGAATGGGTGGGGTCAGACTGGTATGGGAGGAGCCTGGGCAGAATGGGTGGAGTCAGAGAGGAGGGGCTTAGGAGGAGCCTAGTCAGAATGGGTGGGGTCAGACAGCAGAGGAGGGGCTTAGGAGGAGCCTAGTCAGATTGGGGTCAAATGAGAGGGGTATAGGAGGAGCCTGGGCAGAATGGGTGGGGTCAGAGGGGTATGGGAGGAGCCTGAGCAGAATGGGTGGAGTCAGAGAGGAGGGGGTATAGGAGGAGCCTAGTCAGATTGGGTGGGGTCAGAGAGCGGAGGAGGGGTTAAGGAGGAGCCTAGTCAGATTGGGTGTGGTCAAATAGGAGGAGCCTGGGCAGAATGGGTGGGGTCTGAGGCCCTAGGAAGGGGTCATAGATGGAGGAGGATCCTGACTTATGGTGGGGAACTGCAAAAACTTTTTTAATGCACCCCCTATACTTTCTGATTTCTGTTGGGAGGGGGCAGTCGGGGAGCAGTATTAAAAGGTGCTTAGGCGCAACGTGAAGAGCGATGAGGTGCACAGAATGGCATGCCTTCCAGGTACTTTTTTGGGGGGGCTACCATTATTTGTTATTGCTCTGATCCTCCCTCATGGGGTGTACCCCAAATGGTTAGGGGCAACGGGGGAGGGGGGGGTGGCAAAAAGCTGTTTGACAGTTTCTGTTACCAACAGGGGTCACCATACGATTCTGCTGCAGTTATGGTATTGAAAGGTACAACAAGGAGCATGTGAATGTATTTTTGCAGGTGGGGTGCCCCAAAATTTTACTGCCAGCAGCAGCAGCCCCCCACCTCCCCACCCAGCAGATTGGTATAGGTACCTTTAGGACATTTCTGTTGAAAAAAGAGGCTATAGCGAATCGTGCTATGAAATCCTAGAGCACTAACATTTGCTAAATAAAGGTGGCATCGGAGCATACGAATGAGGCAGAGAGAGGCTACTGTTGCCAATTGGTTTGGTGGGTCATAGTGAATAACCTCGGCATGCAAATAGGCAGTGTGAGGATTGGCAGTGTCTGTAGAGAATGTTGGCATGCTCTTCAGCTTATTTTTTCCTCCTTACGTTGGCTATGAACTACAGAGGAAAGGCCCGGCCTTACTGTTGGACAAAACATGTATTTATGATTTTAAGAAGTGTAGTCTGACTGTACTGAGAGGGGCTGTACAGTACGGTAAATGCCTGTATACCCCTGCAATGTGCATCCAACTGTCACTTGAGATTCAATAGCGAACGAAGCAGCTGGGTTACTGACTGAATGTAAATGGAAGGCACATAGCAAGGGTGTTTGTGGTCACTCAAATGATTGAAACCTGGTTGATGCACTACCAAAGCTGGGGTTCCAGGAGGGAACATTTGAGGGGCATTGAGATGGTGGTGCCCAGAGGTCAAAATACGTTTCAGAGACAGAGAGGTACTGCGGTCCTGGTCCCACATTGGGGGTAGTCAAAAGTCCTGCTAAAGATTTCTGTCCAACTGTTACCACGTTTTGTGCAGCCTGGCTCCCTCTGCAACGATTCCCCAGTGTCTTTCGATCCTACAGATGACTGTAGCAAACTTCCCAAATTTTTTCTTGGCCTCATACCCCCAAAGGAGTGCCTGACATTTGCCAGCCTAACGATACTCACATTCTGGGAAAAACCTCACTAACCATGCATATTTATGCACCACACATGGCAAATCCTTGCAATTGCAGAACATCATATCGCACTTGTCATCTTTGAGGTGCTGTAAGTATTTGGATTTGAGGGAAATATTCATCCTTGCTTGCTCTCCCACCTGAAGTCTATGGTGCTGCTGTTCCTTTCTCACATGTCCCTACAAAGAGACAAGTGACACACAGACTCAATCACTCAGCAAACATATATGCTTTGACGCTTTCATCTTGCTGTTTACCTTCCAAATGTTCCCCCTTCACCACAAATACAGGCCAGCCATTCCTCATCCCCTCAGTCATCGTAGTCCTTCACTCCTTAGGCCCTGCAAGACAAAAATGACCAAGAATCATGTCAGCAAGAAGAAGAAAAGCCTCAGTGTGCTCTTTTGTTCATACTGCTGCCCACTAGTAACACTTCATGGCCACTGCAGCTTAAGAATGGGACTGAGAAGAGGGCTCTCCTATGCAAATAATGTCCTCCCATGCATACTTTCTTCTGAGACGGTCGGCGGCTTGTGCCGTGATACTGCCTCCAACATATGGTCTTCAACCAAATTTTAAAAAAGCCCACCTGCCCTAGACAAAGGATTTTGCCACTCGAAGGAAGCACATGGGGACATCACCATCATTTAGCAGGGTCCTAAATTGCCTGCTGTCCGCCTGTATACAGAACAAGGCCGTTCGTGGCCGTTCGTGAGCGTTCTTCAAAGGAAGGAGGTGGGTGAATAAATCCAAGATGCCAGGGCAGGCCCAGCCCAGCCCAGTGCAGCCCAGCCCGGCACAACGCACTGCTGTGGAGGTCCACTCCTTCACATCCTGCAGCAGGCATGATGCAGATCTACTAGAGCAAAGGCTTGACTCTGCTCTTGTCTGTCTCTTAAAGGAAACAATCTTTCCAACTTCTTATTGCACCTAATAAATGGACTCTAGCTAGCCTCAAACTCGACCCATCATTTCATTAGCCAGAGCTCATACTTGACCTTTATTTCTATCCAAGCTCACTGGCACCAAACCTCTGATTTGAGCGAGTGGCTCACACTAAAATGAAAAATCACCATCAACCAACCTATTTTACAATAAGTGTAGCACCATCCTCGCATTCTTGTGCTCAGTTATAACCCCCAATACCACAATTGCACTCTGCAATTCACCAAACTTAAAGGACAAAGAATGACGACATTGATAAAGGAAGATAAGGCCTTGTTCCTAGCACCTACTTGAGAAATAGGGCGGTTGGTAGAAGGTCATGAGAGAAAACATATGAAATGTTGGGAGACACCTGCCAAAAAAACCACTAGCAAAAAAAAAAAACACTGTTTGAAAATTTCCCACCTTGGGATACTTCTACAGCACTGGCAGGATTCGAACCCTGGCCTGTGAGGGCTGTCCCCCCCAAAGGTACAAGCCTTACCTTTGAGCTATCTCCTTGGTGGTCTAGAGGAATGCAGTAGTAACTATAAGCAACATACAGGCCTTGGTGTCCTTTCCTGTGGCTTCCATTGCACATTAAATGGATGACCATGACATAAGGACAATTTGATAGGCTACTTACATGGAAAACAGAAAAACACTTAGCAACAAAAAAAAAAAGAAAATCACTGTTTGAAAATTTCCCACCTTGGGATACTTCTACAGCACTGGCAGGATTCGAACCCTGGCCTGTGAGGGATGTCCCCACCAAAGGTACAAGCCTTACCTTTGAGCTATAGTTCCTTGGTAGTCTGGAGGATTGCAGTAGTAACTATAAGCAGCATACAGGCCTTGGTGTCCTTTCCTGTGGCTTCCATTGCACATTAAATGGATGACCATGACATAAGGACAATTTGATAGGCTACTTACATGGAAACCAGTGTGGTCCAGTGGGTAAGTTCCTGCCTTCCATCCAGGCAACCAGGGTTCAAATCCCGGGTTCGGCACCAGGTAAGTAAATTGGTAAGTAAAATGTGTCTGTGTGTTGTGTAAGAGTGGAATCATGCCTAGCGAAAGAGGGATTGCAGATTGGTCGGTAAGTAAAATAGGTGTGGAAAGAAAGGTGAAAGAAAGAGAATGGGTGTTGTCTGTAGGAGGAGGACCCTGGGCAGGTTGGGTGGGGTCAGACAGCAGAGGAGGGGCTTAGGAGGAGCCTGGGCAGAATGGGTGGAGTCAGAGAGGAGGGGGTATAGGAGGAGCCTGGGCAGGTTGGGTGGGGCCAGACAGCAGAGGAGGGGCTTAGGAGGAGCCTAGGGACTTAGGAGGAGCCTAGTCAGATTGGGTGGGGTCAGAGAGGAGGGGTATAGGAGGAGCCTGGGCAGAATGGGTGGGGGTCAGACAGCAGAGGAGGGGCTTAGGAGGAGCCTGGGCAGAATGGGTGGGGTCAGACAGCAGAGGAAGGGCTTAGGAGGAGCCTAGTCAGATTGGGTGGGGTCAGAGAGGAGGGGTATAGGAGGAGCCTGGGCAGAATGGGTGGGGTCAGACAGCAGAGGAGCCAAGTCAGATTGGGTGGGGTCAAATAGGAGGAGCCTGGGCAGAATGGGTGGGGTCAGACAGCAGAGGAGGGGCTTAGGAGGAACCTGGGCAGAATGGGTGGGGTCAGAGAGGAGAGGCTTAGGAGGAGCCTGGGCAGAATGGGTGGGGTCAGAGAGGAGGGGCTTAGGAGGAACCTAGTCAGATTGGGTGGGGTCAGAGAGAAGGGGTATAGGAGGAGCCTGGGAAGGTTGGGTGGGGCCAGACAGCAGAGGAGGGGCTTAGGAGGAACCTAGTCAGATTGGGTGGGGTCAAATAGGAAGAGCCTGGGCAGAATGGGTGGGGTCAGACAGCAGAGGAGGGGCTTAGGAGGAGCCTAGTCAGATTGGGTGGGTTCAGAGAGGAGGGGGTATAGGAGGAGCCTGGGCAGAATGGGTGGGGTCAGACAGCAGAGGAGGGGTTTAGGAGGAGCCAAGTCAGAGTGGGTGGGGTCAAATAGGAGGGGTATAGGAGGAGCCTGGGCAGAATGGGTGGAGTCAGAGAGGAGGGGGTATAGGAGGAGCCTGGGCAGAATGGGTGCGGTCAGATGGGTATGGGAGGAGCCTGGGTGGAGTCAGAGAGGAGGGGGTATAGGAAGAGCCTGGGCAGAATGGGTGGGGTCAGACAGCAGAGGAGGGGCTTAGGAGGAGCCTGGGCAGAATGGGTGGGGTCAGACAGCAGAGGAGGGGCTTAGGAGGAGCCTGGGCAGAATGGGTGGAGTCAGAGAGGAGGGGGTATAGGAGGAGCCTGGGCAGGTTGGGTGGGGCCAGACAGCAGAGGAGGGGCTTAGGAGGAGCCTAGGGACTTAGGAGGAGCCTAGTCAGATTGGGTGGGGTCAGAGAGGAGGGGTATAGGAGGAGCCTAGTCAGATTGGGTGGGGTCAAATAGGAGGAGCCTGGGCAGAATGGGAGGAGTCAGAGAGGAGGGGGGTATAGGAGGAGCCTAGTCAGATTGGGTGGGTTCAGAGAGGAGGGGTATAGGAGGAGCCTGGGCAGAATGGGTGGGGTCAGACTGGTATGGGAGGAGCCTGGGCAGAATGGGAGGAGTCAGAGAGGAGGGGGTATAGGAGGAGCATGGGCAGAATGGGTGGGGTCAGACAGCAGAGGAGGGGTTTAGGAGGAGCCTAGTCAGATTGGGTGGGGTCAGAGAGGAAGGGTATAGGGGAGGGGGGTATAGGATGAGCAGAGGGGGTGAGGTCGGAGGGGTATAGGAGGAGCCTAGTCAGATTGGGTGGGGTCAGAGAGGAGGGGTATAGGAGGAGCCTGAGCAGAATGGGTGGAGTCAGAGAGGAGGGGCTTAGGAGGAGCCTAGTCAGATTGGGTGGGGTCAAATAGGAGGAGCCTGGGCAGAATGGGTGGAGTCAGAGAGGAGGCGGTATAGGAGGAGCCTGGGCAGAATGGGTGGGGTCAGACAGGTATGGGAGGAGCCTGGGCAGAATGGGTGGAGTCAGAGAGGGGGGTATAGGAGGAGCCTGGGCAGAATGGGTTGGGTCAGACAGCAGAGGAGGGGCTTAGGAGGAGCCTGGGCAGAATGGGTGGAGTCAGAGAGGAGGGGCTTAGGAGGAGCCTAGTCAGATTGGGTGGGGTCAAATAGGAGGAGCCTGGGCAGAATGGGTGGGGTCAGACAGCAGAGGAGGGGGTATAGGAGGAGCCTAGTCAGATTGGGGTCAAATAGGAGGGGTATAGGAGGAGCCTGGGCAGAATGGGTGGGGTCAGACAGCAGAGGAGGGGCTTAGGAGGAGCCTGGGCAGAATGGGTGGGGTCAGAGAGGAGGGGCTTAGGAGGAGCCTGGGCAGAATGGGTGGGGTCAGACAGCAGAGGAGGGGCTTAGGAGGAGCCTAGTCAGATTGGGTGGGGTCAGAGAGAAGGGGTATAGGAGGAGCCTGGGAAGGTTGGGTGGGGCCAGACAGCAGAGGAGGGGCTTAGGAGGAACCTAGTCAGATTGGGTGGGGTCAAATAGGAGGAGCCTGGGCAGAATGGGTGGGGTCAGAGAGGAGGGGGTATAGGAAGTGCCTGGGCAGAATGGGTGGGGTCAGACAGCAGAGGAGGGGCTTAGGAGGAACCTAGTCAGATTGGGTGGGGTCAAATAGGAGGAGCCTGGGCAGAATGGGTGGGGTCAGACAGCAGAGGAGGGGCTTAGGAGGAGCCTAGTCAGATTGGGTGGGGTCAAATAGGAGGAGGAGGAGCCTGGGCAGAATGGGTAAGGTCATAGAGGAGGGGTATAGGAGGAGCCTGGGCAGAATGGGTGGGGTCAGACAGGTATGGGAGGAGCCTGGGCAGAATGGGTGGGGTCAGACAGGTATGGGAGGAGCCTGGGCGGAATGGGTGGAGTCAGAGAGGAGGGGGGTATAGGAGGAGCCTGGGCAGAATGGGTGGGGTCAGACAGCAGAGGAAGGGCTTAGGAGGAGCCTAGTCAGATTGGGTGGGGTCAGAGAGGAGGGGTATAGGAGGAGCCTGGGCAGAATGGGTGGGGTCAGACAGCAGAGGAGCCAAGTCAGATTGGGTGGGGTCAAATAGGAGGAGCCTGGGCAGAATGGGTGGGGTCAGACAGCAGAGGAGGGGCTTAGGAGGAACCTAGTCAGATTGGGTGGGGTCAGAGAGAAGGGGTATAGGAGGAGCCTGGGAAGGTTGGGTGGGGCCAGACAGCAGAGGAGGGGCTTAGGAGGAACCTAGTCAGATTGGGTGGGGTCAAATAGGAAGAGCCTGGGCAGAATGGGTGGGGTCAGACAGCAGAGGAGGGGCTTAGGAGGAGCCTAGTCAGATTGGGTGGGTTCAGAGAGGAGGGGTATAGGAGGAGCCTGGGCAGAATGGGTGGGGTCAGACAGCAGAGGAGGGGTTTAGGAGGAGCCAAGTCAGAGTGGGTGGGGTCAAATAGGAGGGGTATAGGAGGAGCCTGGGCATAATGGGTGGAGTCAGAGAGGAGGGGGTATAGGAGGAGCCTGGGCAGAATGGGTGCGGTCAGATGGGTATGGGAGGAGCCTGGGCAGAATGGGTGGAGTCAGAGAGGAGGGGGTATAGGAAGTGCCTGGGCAGAATGGGTGGGGTCAGACAGCAGAGGAGGGGCTTAGGAGGAGCCTGGGCAGAATGGGTGGGGTCAGAGAGGAGGGGTATAGGAGGAGCCTAGTCAGATTGGGTGGGGTCAAATAGGAGGAGCCTGGGCAGAATGGGAGGAGTCAGAGAGGAGGGGGGTATAGGAGGAGCCTGGGCAGAATGGGTGGGGTCAGACTGGTATGGGAGGAGCCTGGGCAGAATGGGAGGGGTCAGACAGCAGAGGAGGGGCTTAGGAGGAGCCTAGTCAGATTGGGTGGGTTCAGAGAGGAGGGGTATAGGAGGAGCCTGGGCAGAATGGGTGGGGTCAGACTGGTATGGGAGGAGCCTGGGCAGAATGGGAGGAGTCAGAGAGGAGGGGGTATAGGAGGAGCATGGGCAGAATGGGTGGGGTCAGACAGCAGAGGAGGGGTTTAGGAGGAGCCTAGTCAGATTGGGTGGGGTCAGAGAGGAAGGGTATAGGGGAGGGGGGTATAGGAGGAGCCTGAGCAGAGGGGGTGAGGTCGGAGGGGTATAGGAGGAGCCTAGTCAGATTGGGTGGGGTCAGAGAGGAGGGGTATAGGAGGAGCCTGAGCAGAATGGGTGGAGTCAGAGAGGAGGGGGTATAGGAGGAGCCTGGGCAGAATGGGTGGGGTCAGACAGGTATGGGAGGAGCCTGGGCAGAATGGGTGGAGTCAGAGAGGGGGGTATAGGAGGAGCCTGGGCAGAATGGGTTGGGTCAGACAGCAGAGGAGGGGCTTAGGAGGAGCCTGGGCAGAATGGGTGGAGTCAGAGAGGAGGGGCTTAGGAGGAGCCTAGTCAGATTGGGTGGGGTCAAATAGGAGGAGCCTGGGCAGAATGGGTGGAGTCAGAGAGGAGGCGGTATAGGAGGAGCCTGGGCAGAATGGGTGGGGTCAGACAGGTATGGGAGGAGCCTGGGCAGAATGGGTGGAGTCAGAGAGGGGGGTATAGGAGGAGCCTGGGCAGAATGGGTTGGGTCAGACAGGAGAGGAGGGGCTTAGGAGGAGCCTGGGCAGAATGGGTGGAGTCAGAGAGGAGGGGCTTAGGAGGAGCCTAGTCAGATTGGGTGGGGTCAAATAGGAGGAGGAGGAGCCTAGGCAGAATGGGTAAGGTCATAGAGGAGGGGTATAGGAGGAGCCTGGGCAGAATGGGTGGGGTCAGACAGGTATGGGAGGAGCCTGGGCAGAATGGGTGGAGTCAGAGAGGAGGGGGTATAGGAGGAGCCTGGGCAGAATGGGTGGGGTCAGACAGCAGAGGAGGGGTATAGGAGGAGCCTGGGCAGAATGGGTGGGGTCAGACTGGTATGGGAGGAGCCTGGGCAGAATGGGTGGAGTCAGAGAGGAGGGGCTTAGGAGGAGCCTAGTCAGATTGGGTGGGGTCAAATAGGAGGAGCCTGGGCAGAATGGGTGGGGTCAGACAGCAGAGGAGGGGGTATAGGAGGAGCCTAGTCAGATTGGGGTCAAATAGGTGGGGTATAGGAGGAGCCTGGGCAGAATGGGTGGGGTCAGACAGCAGAGGAGGGGCTTAGGAGGAGCCTGGGCAGAATGGGTGGGGTCAGAGAGGAGGGGCTTAGGAGGAGCCTGGGCAGAATGGGTGGGGTCAGACAGCAGAGGAGGGGCTTAGGAGGAGCCTAGTCAGATTGGGTGGGGTCAGAGAGAAGGGGTATAGGAGGAGCCTGGGAAGGTTGGGTGGGGCCAGACAGCAGAGGAGGGGCTTAGGAGGAACCTAGTCAGATTGGGTGGGGTCAAATAGGAGGAGCCTGGGCAGAATGGGTGGGGTCAGAGAGGAGGGGGTATAGGAAGTGCCTGGGCAGAATGGGTGGGGTCAGACAGCAGAGGAGGGGCTTAGGAGGAACCTAGTCAGATTGGGTGGGGTCAAATAGGAGGAGCCTGGGCAGAATGGGTGGGGTCAGACAGCAGAGGAGGGGCTTAGGAGGAGCCTAGTCAGATTGGGTGGGGTCAAATAGGAGGAGGAGGAGCCTGGGCAGAATGGGTAAGGTCATAGAGGAGGGGTATAGGAGGAGCCTGGGCAGAATGGGTGGGGTCAGACAGGTATGGGAGGAGCCTGGGCAGAATGGGTGGGGTCAGACAGGTATGGGAGGAGCCTGGGCGGAATGGGTGGAGTCAGAGAGGAGGGGGGTATAGGAGGAGCCTGGGCAGAATGGGTGGGGTCAGACAGCAGAGGAGGAGGGGTTTAGGAGGAGCCAAGTCAGAGTGGGTGGGGTCAAATAGGAGGGGTATAGGAGGAGCCTGGGCAGAATGGGTGGGGTCAGACTGGTATGGGAGGAGCCTGGGCAGAATGGGTGGAGTCAGAGAGGAGGGGGTATAGGAGGAGCCTGGGCAGAATGGGTGGGGTCAGACAGCAGAGGAGGGGCTTAGGAGGAGCCTAGTCAGATTGGGTGGGTTCAGAGAGGAGGGGTATAGGAGGAGCCTGGTCAGACTGGTATGGGAGGAGCCTGGGCAGAATGGGAGGAGTCAGAGAGGAGGGGGTATAGGAGGAGCCTGGGCAGAATGGGTGGGGTCAGACAGCAGAGAAGGGGTTTAGGAGGAGCCTAGTCAGATTGGGTGGGGTCAGAGAGGAGGGGGTATAGGAGGAGCCTGGGCAGAATGGGTGGGGTCAGACAGCAGAGGAGGGGCTTAGGAGGAGCCTAATTAGATTGGGTGGGGTCAAATAGGAGGAGGAGGAGCCTGGGCAGAATGGGTAAGGTCATAGAGGAGGGGTATAGGAGGAGCCTGGGCAGAATGGGTGGAGTCAGAGAGGAGGGGGTATAGGAGGAGCCTGGGCAGAATGGGTGGAGTCAGAGAGGAGGGGGTATAGGAGGAGCCTGGGCAGAATGGGTGGGGTCAGACAGCAGAGGAGGGGCTTAGGAGGAGCCTAGTCAGATTGGGTGAGGTCAAATAGGAGGAGGAGGAACCTGGGCAGAATGGGTAAGGTCATAGAGGAGGGGTATAGGAGGAGCCTGGGCAGAATGGGTGGAGTCAGAGAGGAGGGGGTATAGGAGGAGCCTGGGCAGAATGGGTGGGGTCAGACAGGTATGGGAGGGGCCTGGGCAGAATGGGTGGAGTCAGAGAGGAGGGGCTTAGGAGGAGCCTAGTCAGATTGGGTGGGGTCAAATAGGAGGAGCCTGGGCAGAATGGGTGGAGTCAGAGAGGAGGCGGTATAGGAGGAGCCTGGGCAGAATGGGTGGGGTCAGACAGCAGAGGAGGGGCTTAGGAGGAGCCTAGTCAGATTGGGTGGGGTCAAATAGGAGGAGGAGGAGCCTGGGCAGAATGGGTAAGGTCATAGAGGAGGGGTATAGGAGGAGCCTGGGCAGAATGGGTGGGGTCAGACAGGTATGGGAGGAGCCTGGGCAGAATGGGTGGAGTCAGAGAGGATGGGGGTATAGGAGGAGCCTGGGCAGAATGGGTGGGGTCAGAGAGGAGGGGCTTAGGAGGAGCCTAGTCAGATTGGGTGGGGTCAAATAGGAGGAGCCTGGGCAGAATGGGTGGAGTCAGAGAGGAGGGCGTATAGGAGGAGCCTGGGCAGAATGGGTGGGGTCAGACAGCAGAGGAGGGGTTTAGGAGGAGCTTAGTCAGAATGGGTGGGGTCAGACAGCAGAGGAGGGGCTTAGGAGGAGCCTAGTCAGATTGGGGTCAAATAGGAGGGGTATAGGAGGAGCCTGGGCAGAATGGGTGGGGTCAGACAGCAGAGGAGGGGCTTAGCAGGAGACTGGGCAGAATGGGTGGGGTCAGAGAGGAGGGGCTTAGGAGGAGCCTGGGCAGAATGGGTGGGGTCAGACAGCAGAGGAGGGGCTTAGGAGGAGCCTAGTCAGATTGGGTGGGGTCAGAGAGAAGGGGTATAGGAGGAGCCTGGGAAGGTTGGGTGGGGCCAGACAGCAGAGGAGGGGCTTAGGAGGAACCTAGTCAGATTGGGTGGGGTCAAATAGGAGGAGCCTGGGCAGAATGGGTGGGGTCAGAGAGGAGGGGGTATAGGAAGAGCCTGGGCAGAATGGGTGGGGTCAGACAGCAGAGGAGGGGCTTAGGAGGAACCTAGTCAGATTGGGTGGGGTCAAATAGGAGGAGCCTGGGCAGAATGGGTGGGGTCAGACAGCAGAGGAGGGGCTTAGGAGGAGCCTAGTCAGATTGGGTGGGGTCAAATAGGAGGAGGAGGAGGAGCCTGGGCAGAATGGGTAAGGTCATAGAGGAGGGGTATAGGAGGAGCCTGGGCAGAATGGGTGGGGTCAGACAGGTATGGGAGGAGCCTGGGCAGAATGGGTGGGGTCAGACAGGTATGGGAGGAGCCTGGGCGGAATGGGTGGAGTCAGAGAGGAGGGGGGTATAGGAGGAGCCTGGGCAGAATGGGTGGGGTCAGACAGCAGAGGAGGAGGGGTTTAGGAGGAGCCAAGTCAGAGTGGGTGGGGTCAAATAGGAGGGGTATAGGAGGAGCCTGGGCAGAATGGGTTGGGGTCAGACTGGTATGGGAGGAGCCTGGGCAGAATGGGTGGAGTCAGAGAGGAGGGGCTTAGGAGGAGCCTAGTCAGATTGGGTGGGGTCAAATAGGAGGAGCCTGGGCAGAATGGGTGGAGTCAGAGAGGAGGGGGTATAGGAGGAGCCTGGGCAGAATGGGTGGGGTCAGACAGCAGAGGAGGGGCTTAGGAGGAGCCTAGTCAGATTGGGGTCAAATAAGAGGGGTATAGGAGGAGCCTGGGCAGAATGGGTGGGGTCAGAGGGGTATGGGAGGAGCCTGAGCAGAATGGGTGGAGTCAGAGAGGAGGGGGTATAGGAGGAGCCTAGTCAGATTGGGTGGGGTCAGAGAGCGGAGGAGGGGTTAAGGAGGAGCCTAGTCAGATTGGGTGTGGTCAAATAGGAGGAGCCTGGGCAGAATGGGTGGGGTCTGAGGGCCTAGGAAGGGGTCATAGATGGAGTAGGATCCTGACTTATGGTGGGGAACTGCAAAAACTTTTTTAATGCACCCCCTATACTTTCTGATTTCTGTTGGGAGGGGGCAGTCGGGGAGCAGTATTAAAAGGTGCTTAGGCGCAACGTGAAGAGCGATGAGGTGCACAGAATGGCATGCCTTCCAGGTACTTTTTTGGGGGGGCTACCATTATTTTTTATTGCTCTGATCCTCCCTCATGGGGTGTACCCCAAATGGTTAGGGGCAACGGGGGAGGGGGGGGTGGCAAAAAGCTGTTTGACAGTTTCTGTTACCAACAGGGGTCACCATACGATTCTGCTGCAGTTATGGTATTGAAAGGTACAACAAGGAGCATGTGAATGTATTTTTGCAGGTGGGGTGCCCCAAAATTTTACTGCCAGCAGCAGCAGCCCCCCTCCTCCCCACCCAGCAGATTGGTATAGGTACCTTTAGGACATTTCTGTTGAAAAAAGAGGCTATAGCGAATCGTGCTATGAAATCCTAGAGCACTAACATTTGCTAAATAAAGGTGGCATCGGAGCATACGAATGAGGCAGAGAGAGGCTACTGTTGCCAATTGGTTTGGTGGGTCATAGTGAATAACCTCGGCATGCAAATAGACAGTGTGAGGATTGGCAGTGTCTGTAGAGAATTTTGGCATGCTCTTCAGCTTATTTTTTCCTCCTTACGTTGGCTATGAACTACAGAGGAAAGGCCCGGCCTTACTGTTGGACAAAACATGTATTTATGATTTTAAGAAGTGTAGTCTGACTGTACTGAGAGGGGCTGTACAGTACGGTAAATGCCTGTATACCCCTGCAATGTGCATCCAACTGTCACTTGAGATTCAATAGCGAACGAAGCAGCTGGGTTACTGACTGAATGTAAATGGAAGGCACATAGCAAGGGTGTTTGTGGTCACTCAAATGATTGAAACCTGGTTGATGCACTACCAAAGCTGGGGTTCCAGGAGGGAACATTTGAGGGGCATTGAGATGGTGGTGCCCAGAGGTCAAAATACGTTTCAGAGACAGAGAGGTACTGCGGTCCTGGTCCCACATTGGGGGTAGTCAAAAGTCCTGCTAAAGATTTCTGTCCAACTGTTACCACGTTTTGTGCAGCCTGGCTCCCTCTGTAACGATTCCCCAGTGTCTTTCGATCCTACAGATGACTGTAGCAAACTTCCCAAATTTTTTCTTGGCCTCATACCCCCAAAGGAGTGCCTGACATTTGCCAGCCTAACGATACTCACATTCTGGGAAAAACCTCACTAACCATGCATATTTATGCACCACACATGGCAAATCCTTGCAATTGCAGAACATCATATCGCACTTGTCATCTTTGAGGTGCTGTAAGTATTTGGATTTGAGGGAAATATTCATCCTTGCTTGCTCTCCCACCTGAAGTCTATGGTGCTGCTGTTCCTTTCTCACATGTCCCTACAAAGAGACAAGTGACACACAGACTCAATCACTCAGCAAACATATATGCTTTGACGCTTTCATCTTGCTGTTTACCTTCCAAATGTTCCCCCTTCACCACAAATACAGGCCAGCCATTCCTCATCCCCTCAGTCATCGTAGTCCTTCACTCCTTAGGCCCTGCAAGACAAAAATGACCAAGAATCATGTCAGCAAGAAGAAGAAAAGCCTCAGTGTGCTCTTTTGTTCATACTGCTGCCCACTAGTAACACTTCATGGCCACTGCAGCTTAAGAATGGGACTGAGAAGAGGGCTCTCCTATGCAAATAATGTCCTCCCATGCATACTTTCTTCTGAGACGGTCGGCGGCTTGTGCCGTGATACTGCCTCCAACATATGGTCTTCAACCAAATTTTAAAAAAGCCCACCTGCCCTAGACAAAGGATTTTGCCACTCGAAGGAAGCACATGGGGACATCACCATCATTTAGCAGGGTCCTAAATTGCCTGCTGTCCGCCTGTATACAGAACAAGGACGTTCGTGGCCGTTCGTGAGCGTTCTTCAAAGGAAGGAGGTGGGTGAATAAATCCAAGATGCCAGGGCAGGCCCAGCCCAGCCCAGTGCAGCCCAGCCCGGCACAACGCACTGCTGTGGAGGTCCACTCCTTCACATCCTGCAGCAGGCATGATGCAGATCTACTAGAGCAAAGGCTTGACTCTGCTCTTGTCTGTCTCTTAAAGGAAACAATCTTTCCAACTTCTTATTGCACCTAATAAATGGACTCTAGCTAGCCTCAAACTCGACCCATCATTTCATTAGCCAGAGCTCATACTTGACCTTTATTTCTATCCAAGCTCACTGGCACCAAACCTCTGATTTGAGCGAGTGGCTCACACTAAAATGAAAAATCACCATCAACCAACCTATTTTACAGTAAGTGTAGCACCATCCTCGCATTCTTGTGCTCAGTTATAACCCCCAATACCACAATTGCACTCTGCAATTCACCAAACTTAAAGGACAAAGAATGACGACATTGATAAAGGAAGATAAGGCCTTGTTCCTAGCACCTACTTGAGAAATAGGGCGGTTGGTAGAAGGTCATGAGAGAAAACATATGAAATGTTGGGAGACACCTGCCAAAAAAACCACTAGCAAAAAAAAAAACCACTGTTTGAAAATTTCCCACCTTGGGATACTTCTACAGCACTGGCAGGATTCGAACCCTGGCCTGTGAGGGCTGTCCCCCCCCCAAAGGTACAAGCCTTACCTTTGAGCTATCTCCTTGGTGGTCTAGAGGAATGCAGTAGTAACTATAAGCAACATACAGGCCTTGGTGTCCTTTCCTGTGGCTTCCATTGCACATTAAATGGATGACCATGACATAAGGACAATTTGATAGGCTACTTACATGGAAACCAGAAAAACACTTAGCAACAAAAAAAAAAGAAAATCACTGTTTGAAAATTCCCCACCTTGGGATACTTCTACAGCACTGGCAGGATTCGAACCCTGGCCTGTGAGGGCTGTCCCCACCAAAGGTACAAGCCTTACCTTTGAGCTATAGTTCCTTGGTGGTCTGGAGGATTGCAGTAGGAACTATAAGCAACATACAGGCCTTGGTGTCCTTTCCTGTGGCTTCCATTGCACATTAAATGGATGACCATGACATAAGGACAATTTGATAGGCTACTTACATGGAAACCAGAAAAACACTTAGCAACAAAAAAAAAAAGAAAATCACTGTTTGAAAATTTCCCACCTTGGGATACTTCTACAGCACTGGCAGGATTCGAACCCTGGCCTGTGAGGGCTGTCCCCACCAAAGGCACAAGCCTTACCTTTGAGCTATAGTTCCTTGGTGGTCTGGAGGATTGCAGTAGTAACTATAAGCAACATACAGGCCTTGGTGTCCTTTCCTGTGGCTTCCATTGCACATTAAATGGATGACCATGACATAAGGACAATTTGATAGGCTACTTACATGGAAACCAGAAAAACACTTAGCAACAAAAAAAAAAAAGAAAACCACTGTTTGAAAATTTCCCACCTTGGGATACTTCTACAGCACTGGCAGGATTCGAACCCTGGCCTGTGAGGGCTGTCCCCACCAAAGGTACAAGCCTTACCTTTGAGCTATAGCTCCTTGGTAGTCTGGAGGATTGCAGTAGTAACTATAAGCAACATACAGGCCTTGGTGTCCTTTCCTGTGGCTTCCATTGCACATTAAATGGATGACCATGACATACGGACAATTTGATAGGCTACTTACATGGAAACCAGAAAAACACTTAGCAAAAAAAAAAAAGAAAATCACTGTTTGAAAATTTCCCACCTTGGGATACTTCTACAGCACTGGCAGGATTCGAACCCTGGCCTGTGAGGGCTGTCCCCACCAAAGGTACAAGCCTTACCTTTGAGCTATAGCTCCTTGGTGGTCTAGAGGATTGCAGTAGTAACTATAAGCAACATACAGGCCTTGGTGTCCTTCCCTGTGGCTTCCATTGCACATTAAAAGGATGACCATGACATAAGGACAATTTGATAGGCTACTTACATGGAAACCAGTGTGGTCCAGTGGGTAAGTTCCTGCCTTCCATCCAGGCAACCAGGGTTCAAATCCCGGGTTCGGCACCAGGTAAGTAAATTGGTAAGTAAAATGTGTCTGTGTGTTGTGTAAGAGTGGAATCATGCCTAGCGAAAGAGGGATTGCAGATTGGTCGGTAAGTAAAATAGGTGTGGAAAGAAAGGTGAAAGAAAGAGAATGGGTGTTGTCTGTAGGAGGAGGACCCTGGGCAGGTTGGGTGGGGTCAGACAGCAGAGGAGGGGCTTAGGAGGAGCCTAGTCAGATTGGGTGGGGTCAGAGAGGAGGGGCTTAAGAGGAGCCTAGTCAGATTGGGTGGGGTCAGAGAGGAGGGGTATAGGAGGAGCCTGGGCAGAATGGGTGGGGTCAGACAGCAGAGGAGGGGTTTAGGAGGAGCCAACTCAGATTGGGTGGGGTCAAATAGGAGGGGCTTAGGAGGAGCCTGGGCAGAATGGGTGGGGTCAGACAGCAGAGGAGGGGCTTAGGAGGAGCCTGGGCAGAATGGGTGGGGTCAGAGAGGAGGGGCTTAGGAGGTATGGGAGGAGCCTAGTCAGATTGGGTGGGGTCAGAGAGGAGGGGCTTAGGAGGTGGGTCAGAGAGGAGGGGCTTAGGAGGAGCCTAGTCAGATTGGGTGGGGTCAGACAGCAGGGAAGGGGCTTAGGAGGAGCCTAGTCAGATTGGGTGGGGTCAGAGAGGAGGGGCTTAGGAGGAGCCTAGTCAGAATGGGTGGGGTCAGACAGCAGGGAAGGGGCTTAGGAGGAGCCTAGTCAGATTGGGTGGGGTCAGACTGGTATGGGAGGAGCCTGGGCAGAATGGGTGGAGTCAGAGAGGAGGGGGGTATAGGAGGAGCCTGGGCAGAATGGGTGGGGTCAGACTGGTATGGGAGGAGCCTGGGCAGAATGGGTGGGGTCAGACAGCAGAGGAGGGGCTTAGGAGGAGCCTGGGCAGAATGGGTGAAGTCAGAGAGGAGGGGCTTAGGAGGAGCCTAGTCAGATTGGGTGGGGTCAAATAGGAGGAGCCTGGGCAGAATGGGAGGAGTCAGAGAGGAGGGGGTATAGGAGGAGCCTGGGCAGAATGGGTGGGGTCAGACAGCAGGGAAGGGGCTTAGGAGGAGCCTAGTAAGATTGGGGTCAAATA
Source organism: Lissotriton vulgaris (assembly GCF_964263255.1). NCBI lineage: Eukaryota > Metazoa > Chordata > Amphibia > Caudata > Salamandridae > Lissotriton > Lissotriton vulgaris. The sequence continues at coordinate 1,485,438,279 of NC_141685.1, forward strand.
AGAGGGGTGTAGGAGGAGCCTGGGCAGAATGGGTGGGGTCAGACGGGCATGGGAGGAGCCTGGGCAGAATGGGTGGAGTCAGAGAGGAGGGGGTATAGGAGGAGCCAAGTCAGATTGGGTGGGGTCAGACGGGTATGGGAGGAGCCTGGGCAGAATGGGTGGAGTCAGAGAGGAGGGGGTATAGGGGGAGCCAAGTCAGATTGGGTGGGGTCAGACGGGTATGGGAGGAGCCTGGGCAGAATGGGTGGAGTCAGAGAGGAGGGGGTATAGGAGGAGCCTGGGCAGAATGGGTGGGGTCAGACAGCAGAGGAGGGGCTTAGGAGGAGCCTAGTCAGATTGGGTGGGGTCAAATAGGAGGAGCCTGGGCAGAATGGGTGGGGTCAGACAGCAGAGGAGGGGTATAGGAGGAGCCTGGGCAGAATGGGTGGAGTCAGAGAGGAGGGGGTATAGGAGGAGCCTGGGCAGAATGGGTGGGGTCAGACAGCAGAGGAGGGGTTTAGGAGGAGCTTAGTCAGAATGGGTGGGGTCAGACAGCAGAGGAGGGGCTTAGGAGGAGCCTAGTCAGATTGGGGTCAAATAAGAGGGGTATAGGAGGAGCCTGGGCAGAATGGGTGGGGTCAGAGGGGTATGGGAGGAGCCTGAGCAGAATGGGTGGAGTCAGAGAGGAGGGGGTATAGGAGGAGCCTAGTCAGATTGGGTGGGGTCAGAGAGCGGAGGAGGGGTTAAGGAGGAGCCTAGTCAGATTGGGTGTGGTCAAATAGGAGGAGCCTGGGCAGAATGGGTGGGGTCAGACAGCAGAGGAGGGGCTTAGGAGGAGCCTGGGCAGAATGGGTGGGGTCAGACAGCAGAGGAAGGGCTTAGGAGGAGCCTAGTCAGATTGGGTGGGGTCAGAGAGGAGGGGTATAGGAAGAGCCTGGGCAGAATGGGTGGGGACAGCAGAGGAGTGGCTTAGGAGGAACCTGGCCAGAATGGGTGGGGTCAGAGAGGAGGGGCTTAGGAGGAGCCTGGGCAGAATGGGTGGAGTCAGAGAGGAGGGGGTATAGGAAGAGCCTGGGCAGAATGGGTGGGGTCAGACAGCAGAGGAGCAGAGGAGGAGGGGCTTAGGAGGAGCCTAGTCAGATTGGGTGGGGTCAGAGAGGAGGGGTATAGGAGGAGCCTAGTCAGATTGGGTGGGGTCAAATAGGAGGAGCCTGGGCAGAATGGGAGGAGTCAGAGAGGAGGGGGGTATAGGAGGAGCCTGGGCAGAATGGGTGGGGTCAGACGGGTATGGGAGGAGCCTGGGCAGAATGGGTGGAGTCAGAGAGGAGGGGGTATAGGAAGAGCCTGGGCAGAATGGGTGGGGTCAGAGAGGAGGGGGTATAGGAGGAGCCTGGGCAGAATGGGTGGGGTCAGACAGCAGAGGAGGGGTTTAGGAGGAGCTTAGTCAGATTGGGTGGGGTCAAATAGGAGGGGTATAGGAGGAGCCTGGGCAGAATGGGTGGGGTCAGACGGGTATGGGAGGAGCCTGGGCAGAATGGGTGGAGTCAGAGAGGAGGGGGTATAGGAAGAGCCTGGGCAGAATGGGTGGGGTCAGACAGCAGAGGAGGGGCTTAAGAGGAACCTAGTCAGATTGGGTGGGGTCAAATAGGAGGAGCCTGGGCAGAATGGGTGGGGTCAGACAGCAGAGGAGGAGGAGGAGGGGTTTAGGAGGAGCCAAGTCAGAGTGGGTGGGGTCAAATAGGAGGGGTATAGGAGGAGCCTGGGCAGAATGGGTGGGGTCAGACTGGTATGGGAGGAGCCTGGGCAGAATGGGTGGAGTCAGAGAGGAGGGGCTTAGGAGGAGCCTAGTCAGATTGTATGGGGTCAAATAGGAGGAGCCTGGGCAGAATGGGTGGAGTCAGAGAGGAGGGGGTATAGGAGGAGCCTGGGCAGAATGGGTGGGGTCAGACAGCAGAGGAGGGGCCTAGGAGGAGCCTGGGCAGAATGGGTGGGGTCAGACTGGTATGGGAGGAGCCTGGGCAGAATGGGTGGGGTCAGAGAGGAGGGGTATAGGAGGAGCCTGGGCAGAATGGGTGGGGTCAGACAGCAGAGGAGGGGTTTAGGAGGAGCCAACTCAGATTGGGTGGGGTCAAATAGGAGGGGCTTAGGAGGAGCCTGGGCAGAATGGGTGGGGTCAGACAGCAGAGGAGGGGCTTAGGAGGAGCCTGGGCAGAATGGGTGGGGTCAGAGAGGAGGGGCTTAGGAGGTATGGGAGGAGCCTAGTCAGATTGGGTGGGGTCAGAGAGGAGGGGCTTAGGAGGTGGGTCAGAGAGGAGGGGCTTAGGAGGAGCCTAGTCAGATTGGGTGGGGTCAGACAGCAGGGAAGGGGCTTAGGAGGAGCCTAGTCAGATTGGGTGGGGTCAGAGAGGAGGGGCTTAGGAGGAGCCTAGTCAGAATGGGTGGGGTCAGACAGCAGGGAAGGGGCTTAGGAGGAGCCTAGTCAGATTGGGTGGGGTCAGACTGGTATGGGAGGAGCCTGGGCAGAATGGGTGGAGTCAGAGAGGAGGGGGGTATAGGAGGAGCCTGGGCAGAATGGGTGGGGTCAGACTGGTATGGGAGGAGCCTGGGCAGAATGGGTGGGGTCAGACAGCAGAGGAGGGGCTTAGGAGGAGCCTGGGCAGAATGGGTGAAGTCAGAGAGGAGGGGCTTAGGAGGAGCCTAGTCAGATTGGGTGGGGTCAAATAGGAGGAGCCTGGGCAGAATGGGAGGAGTCAGAGAGGAGGGGGTATAGGAGGAGCCTGGGCAGAATGGGTGGGGTCAGACAGCAGGGAAGGGGCTTAGGAGGAGCCTAGTAAGATTGGGGTCAAATAAGAGGGGTGTAGGAGGAGCCTGGGCAGAATGGGTGGGGTCAGACGGGCATGGGAGGAGCCTGGGCAGAATGGGTGGAGTCAGAGAGGAGGGGGTATAGGAGGAGCCAAGTCAGATTGGGTGGGGTCAGACGGGTATGGGAGGAGCCTGGGCAGAATGGGTGGAGTCAGAGAGGAGGGGGTATAGGGGGAGCCAAGTCAGATTGGGTGGGGTCAGACGGGTATGGGAGGAGCCTGGGCAGAATGGGTGGAGTCAGAGAGGAGGGGGTATAGGAGGAGCCTGGGCAGAATGGGTGGGGTCAGACAGCAGAGGAGGGGTTTAGGAGGAGCCCAGTCAGATTGGGTGGGGTCAAATAGGAGGGGTATAGGAGGAGCCTGGGCAGAATGGGTGGGGTCAGACAGCAGAGGAGGGGCTTAGGAGGAGCCTAGTCAGATTGGGTGGGGTCAAATAGGAGGAGCCTGGGCAGAATGGGTGGGGTCAGACAGCAGAGGAGGGGTATAGGAGGAGCCTGGGCAGAATGGGTGGAGTCAGAGAGGAGGGGGTATAGGAGGAGCCTGGGCAGAATGGGTGGGGTCAGACAGCAGAGGAGGGGTTTAGGAGGAGCTTAGTCAGAATGGGTGGGGTCAGACAGCAGAGGAGGGGCTTAGGAGGAGCCTAGTCAGATTGGGGTCAAATAAGAGGGGTATAGGAGGAGCCTGGGCAGAATGGGTGGGGTCAGAGGGGTATGGGAGGAGCCTGAGCAGAATGGGTGGAGTCAGAGAGGAGGGGGTATAGGAGGAGCCTAGTCAGATTGGGTGGGGTCAGAGAGCGGAGGAGGGGTTAAGGAGGAGCCTAGTCAGATTGGGTGTGGTCAAATAGGAGGAGCCTTGGCAGAATGGGTGGGGTCTGAGGGCCTAGGAAGGGGTCATAGATGGAGGAGGATCCTGACTTATGGTGGGGAACTGCAAAAACTTTTTTAATGCACTCCCTATACTTTCTGATTTCTGTTGGGAGGGGGCAGTCGGGGAGCAGTATTAAAAGGTGCTTAGGCGCAACGTGAAGAGCGATGAGTGCACAGAATGGCATGCCTTCCAGGTACTTTTTGGGGGGGCTACCATTATTTTTTATTGCTCTGATCCTCCCTCATGGGGTGTACCCCAAATGGTTAGGGGCAACGGGGGAGGGGGGGGTGTCAAAAAGCTGTTTGACAGTTTCTGTTACCAACAGGGGTCACCATACGATTCTGCTGCAGTTATGGTATTGAAAGGTACAACAAGGAGCATGTGAATGTATTTTTGCAGGTGGGGTGCCCCAAAATTTTACTGCCAGCAGCAGCAGCCCCCCTCCTCCCCACCCAGCAGATTGGTATAGGTACCTTTAGGACATTTCTGTTGAAAAAAGAGGCTATAGCGAATCGTGCTATGAAATCCTAGAGCACTAACATTTGCTAAATAAAGGTGGCATCGGAGCATACGAATGAGGCAGAGAGAGGCTACTGTTGCCAATTGGTTTGGTGGGTCATAGTGAATAACCTCGGCATGCAAATAGGCAGTGTGAGGATTGGCAGTGTCTGTAGAAAATTTTGGCATGCTCTTCAGCTTATTTTTTCCTCCTTACGTTGGCTATGAACTACAGAGGAAAGGCCCGGCCTTACTGTTGGACAAAACATGTATTTATGATTTTAAGAAGTGTAGTCTGACTGTACTGAGAGGGGCTGTACAGTACGGTAAATGCCTGTATACCCCTGCAATGTGCATCCAACTGTCACTTGAGATTCAATAGCGAACGAAGCAGCTGGGTTACTGACTGAATGTAAATGGAAGGCACATAGCAAGGGTGTTTGTGGTCACTCAAATGATTGAAACCTGGTTGATGCACTACCAAAGCTGGGGTTCCAGGAGGGAACATTTGAGGGGCATTGAGATGGTGGTGCCCAGAGGTCAAAATACGTTTCAGAGACAGAGAGGTACTGCGGTCCTGGTCCCACATTGGGGGTAGTCAAAAGTCCTGCTAAAGATTTCTGTCCAACTGTTACCATGTTTTGTGCAGCCTGGCTCCCTCTGTAACGATTCCCCAGTGTCTTTCGATCCTACAGATGACTGTAGCAAACTTCCCAAATTTTTTCTTGGCTTCATACCCCCAAAGGAGTGCCTGACATTTGCCAGCCTAACGATACTCACATTCTGGGAAAAACCTCACTAACCATGCATATCTATGCACCACACATGGCAAATCCTTGCAATTGCAGAACATCATATCGCACTTGTCATCTTTGAGGTGCTGTAAGTATTTGGATTTGAGGGAAATATTCATCCTTGCTTGCTCTCCCACCTGAGGTCTATGGTGCTGCTGTTCCTTTCTCACATGTCCCTACAAAGAGACAAGTGACACACAGACTCAATCACTCAGCAAACATATATGCTTTGACGCTTTCATCTTGCTGTTTACCTTCCAAATGTTCCCCCTTCACCACAAATACAGGCCAGCCATTCCTCATCCCCTCAGTCATCGTAGTCCTTCACTCCTTAGGCCCTGCAAGACAAAAATGACCAAGAATCATGTCAGCAAGAAGAAGAAAAGCCTCAGTGTGCTCTTTTGTTCATACTGCTGCCCACTAGTAACACTTCATGGCCACTGCAGCTTAAGAATGGGACTGAGAAGAGGGCTCTCCTATGCAAATAATGTCCTCACATGCATACTTTCTTCTGAGACGGTCGGCGGCTTGTGCCGTGATACTGCCTCCAACATATGGTCTTCAACCAAATTTTAAAAAAGCCCACCTGCCTTAGACAAAGGATTTTGCCACTCGAAGGAAGCACATGGGGACATCACCATCATTTAGCAGGGTCCTAAATTGCCTGCTGTCCGCCTGTATACAGAACAAGGACGTTTGTGGCCGTTCGTGAGCGTTCTTCAAAGGAAGGAGGTGGGTGAATAAATCCAAGATGCCAGGGCAGGCCCAGCCCAGCCCAGTGCAGCCCAGCCCGGCACAACGCACTGCTGTGGAGGTCCACTCCTTCACATCCTGCAGCAGGCATGATGCAGATCTACTAGAGCAAAGGCTTGACTCTGCTCTTGTCTGTCTCTTAAAGGAAACAATCTTTCCAACTTCTTATTGCACCTAATAAATGGACTCTAGCTAGCCTCAAACTCGACCCATCATTTCATTAGCCAGAGCTCATACTTGACCTTTATTTCTATCCAAGCTCACTGGCACCAAACCTCTGATTTGAGCGAGTGGCTCACACTAAAATGAAAAATCACCACCAACCAACCTATTTTACAATAAGTGTAGCACCATCCTCGCATTCTTGTGCTCAGTTATAACCCCCAATACCACAATTGCACTCTGCAATTCACCAAACTTAAAGGACAAAGAATGACGACATTGATAAAGGAAGATAAGGCCTTGTTCCTAGCACCTACTTGAGAAATAGGGCGGTTGGTAGAAGGTCATGAGAGAAAACATATGAAATGTTGGGAGACACCTGCCAAAAAAACCACTAGCAAAAAAAAAAAACACTGTTTGAAAATTTCCCACCTTGGGATACTTCTACAGCACTGGCAGGATTCGAACCCTGGCCTGTGAGGGCTGTCCCCCCCAAAGGTACAAGCCTTACCTTTGAGCTATCTCCTTGGTGGTCTAGAGGAATGCAGTAGTAACTATAAGCAACATACAGGCCTTGGTGTCCTTTCCTGTGGCTTCCATTGCACATTAAATGGATGACCATGACATAAGGACAATTTGATAGGCTACTTACATGGAAACCAGAAAAACACTTAGCAACAAAAAAAAAAGAAAATCACTGTTTGAAAATTCCCCACCTTGGGATACTTCTACAGCACTGGCAGGATTCGAACCCTGGCCTGTGAGGGCTGTCCCCACCAAAGGTACAAGCCTTACCTTTGAGCTATAGCTCCTTGGTGGTCTGGAAGATTGCAGTAGTAACTATAAGCAACATACAGGCCTTGGTGTCCTTTCCTGTGGCTTCCATTGCACATTAAATGGATGACCATGACATAAGGACAATTTGATAGGCTACTTACATGGAAACCAGAAAAACACTTAGCAACAAAAAAAAAAAGAAAACCACTGTTTGAAAATTTCCCACCTTGGGATACTTCTACAGCACTGGCAGGATTTGAACCCTGGCCTGTTAGGGCTGTCCCCACCAAAGGTACAAGCCTTACCTTTGAGCTATAGCTCCTTGGTAGTCTGGAGGATTGCAGTAGTAACTATAAGCAACATACAGGCCTTGGTGTCCTTTCCTGTGGCTTCCATTGCACATTAAATGGATGACCATGACATACGGACAATTTGATAGGCTACTTACATGGAAACCAGAAAAACACTTAGCAAAAAAAAAAAAAGAAAATCACTGTTTGAAAATTTCCCACCTTGGGATACTTTTACAGCACTGGCAGGATTCGAACCCTGGCCTGTGAGGGCTGTCCCCACCAAAGGTACAAGCCTTACCTTTGAGCTATAGCTCTTTGGTGGTCTAGAGGATTGCAGTAGTAACTATAAGCAACATACAGGCCTTGGTGTCCTTCCCTGTGGCTTCCATTGCACATTAAAAGGATGACCATGACATAAGGACAATTTGATAGGCTACTTACATGGAAACCAGTGTGGTCCAGTGGGTAAGTTCCTGCCTTCCATCCAGGCAACCAGGGTTCAAATCCCGGGTTCGGCACCAGGTACGTAAATTGGTAAGTAAAATGTGTCTGTGTGTTGTGTAAGAGTGGAATCATGCCTAGCGAATGAGGGATTGCAGATTGGTCGGTAAGTAAAATAGGTGTGGAAAGAAAGGTGAAAGAAAGAGAATGGGTGTTGTCTGTAGGAGGAGGACCCTGGGCAGGTTGGGTGGGGCCAGACAGCAGAGGAGGGGCTTAGGAGGAGCCTAGGGACTTAGGAGGAGCCAAGTCAGATTGGGTGGGGTCAAATAGGAGGGGTATAGGAGGAGCCTGGGCAGAATGGGTGGGGTCAGAGAGGAGGGGTATAGGAGGAGCTTGGGCAGAATGGGTGGGGTCAGACAGCAGAGGAGGGGTTTAGGAGGAGCCAAGTCAGATTGGGTGGGGTCAAATAGGAGGGGTATAGGAGGAGCCTGGGCAGAATGGGTGGGGTCAGACAGCAGAGGAGGGGCTTAGGAGGAGCCTGGGCAGAATGGGTGGGGTCAGACAGCAGAGGAAGGGCTTAGGAGGAGCCTAGTCAGATTGGGTGGGGTCAGAGAGGAGGGGTATAGGAGGAGCCTGGGCAGAATGGGTGGGGTCAGACAGCAGAGGAGGGGTTTAGGAGGAACCTAGTCAGATTGGGTGGGGTCAAATAGGAAGAGCCTGGGCAGAATGGGTGGGGACAGCAGAGGAGAGGCTTAGGAGGAACCTGGCCAGAATGGGTGGGGTCAGAGAGGAGGGGCTTAGGAGGAGCCTGGGCAGAATGGGTGGGGTCAGACAGCAGAGGAGGGGTTTAGGAGGAACCTAGTCAGATTGGGTGGGGTCAAATAGGAAGAGCCTGGGCAGAATGGGTGGGGTCAGACAGCAGAGGAGGAGGGGCTTAGGAGGAGCCTAGTCAGATTGGGTGGGGTCAGAGAGGAGGGGTATAGGAGGAGCCTAGTCAGATTGGGTGGGGTCAAATAGGAGGAGCCTGGGCAGAATGGGAGGAGTCAGAGAGGAGGGGTATAGGAGGAGCCTGGGCAGAATGGGTGGGGTCAGACAGCAGAGGAGGGGCTTAGAAGGAGCCTGGGCAGAATGGGTGGGGTCAGACAGCAGAGGAAGGGCTTAGGAGGAGCCTAGTCAGATTGGGTGGGGTCAGAGAGGAGGGGTATAGGAGGAGCCTAGTCAGATTGGGTGGGGTCAAATAGGAGGAGCCTGGGCAGAATGGGAGGAGTCAGAGAGGAGGGGGGTATAGGAGGAGCCTGGGCAGAATGGGTGGGGTCAGACGGGTATGGGAGGAGCCTGGGCAGAATGGGTGGAGTCAGAGAGGAGGGGGTATAGGAAGAGCCTGGGCAGAATGGGTGGGGTCAGAGAGGAGGGGGTATAGGAGGAGCCTGGGCAGAATGGGTGGGGACAGCAGAGGAGTGGCTTAGGAGGAACCTGGCCAGAATGGGTGGGGTCAGAGAGGAGGGGCTTAGGAGGAGCCTGGGCAGAATGGGTGGAGTCAGAGAGGAGGGGGTATAGGAAGAGCCTGGGCAGAATGGGTGGGGTCAGACAGCAGAGGAGCAGAGGAGGAGGGGCTTAGGAGGAGCCTAGTCAGATTGGGTGGGGTCAGAGAGGAGGGGTATAGGAGGAGCCTAGTCAGATTGGGTGGGGTCAAATAGGAGGAGCCTGGGCAGAATGGGAGGAGTCAGAGAGGAGGGGGGTATAGGAGGAGCCTGGGCAGAATGGGTGGGGTCAGACGGGTATGGGAGGAGCCTGGGCAGAATGGGTGGAGTCAGAGAGGAGGGGGTATAGGAAGAGCCTGGGCAGAATGGGTGGGGTCAGAGAGGAGGGGGTATAGGAGGAGCCTGGGCAGAATGGGTGGGGTCAGACAGCAGAGGAGGGGTTTAGGAGGAGCTTAGTCAGATTGGGTGGGGTCAAATAGGAGGGGTATAGGAGGAGCCTGGGCAGAATGGGTGGGGTCAGACGGGTATGGGAGGAGCCTGGGCAGAATGGGTGGAGTCAGAGAGGAGGGGGTATAGGAAGAGCCTGGGCAGAATGGGTGGGGTCAGACAGCAGAGGAGGGGCTTAAGAGGAACCTAGTCAGATTGGGTGGGGTCAAATAGGAGGAGCCTGGGCAGAATGGGTGGGGTCAGACAGCAGAGGAGGAGGAGGAGGGGTTTAGGAGGAGCCAAGTCAGAGTGGGTGGGGTCAAATAGGAGGGGTATAGGAGGAGCCTGGGCAGAATGGGTGGGGTCAGACAGCAGAGGAGGGGCTTAGGAGGAGCCTGGGCAGAATGGGTGGGGTCAGACAGCAGAGGAAGGGCTTAGGAGGAGCCTAGTCAGATTGGGTGGGGTCAGAGAGGAGGGGTATAGGAGGAGCCTGGGCAGAATGGGTGGGGTCAGACAGCAGAGGAGGGGTATAGGAGGAGCCTAGTCAGATTGGGTGGGGTCAAATAGGAGGAGCCTGGGCAGAATGGGAGGAGTCAGAGAGGAGGGGGGTATAGGAGGAGCCTGGGCAGAATGGGTGGGGTCAGACGGGTATGGGAGGAGCCTGGGCGGAATGGGTGGAGTCAGAGAGGAGGGGGGTATAGGAGGAGCCTGGGCAGAATGGGTGGGGTCAGACAGCAGAGGAGGGGCTTAGGAGGAGCCTGGGCAGAATGGGTGGGGTCAGACAGCAGAGGAAGGGCTTAGGAGGAGCCTGGGCAGAATGGGTGGGGTCAGACAGCAGAGGAAGGGCTTAGGAGGAGCCTAGTCAGATTGGGTGGGGTCAGAGAGGAGGGGTATAGGAAGAGCCTGGGCAGAATGGGTGGGGACAGCAGAGGAGTGGCTTAGGAGGAACCTGGCCAGAATGGGTGGGGTCAGAGAGGAGGGGCTTAGGAGGAGCCTGGGCAGAATGGGTGGAGTCAGAGAGTGGAGTTCTGGACTTTTTGGTTCCGTCCAGAGGTGTCAGGGTACAACACCCAAAGACCCCGGAGTCCCACCTGCCTTGGTGCACAAATGAACAGAAACACGGGCTTCTCGATGGTGGCGTCAAAGACCAAAGGTTTATTACTGCAGGGACACAGAAGTCACAGAATCTACACACGGGCAGAATCTAGGAGACTGTTCGATTTGTACAAAGTGGGTTGCTCCTTATATACTAAAATTTGTGCTCTAGGCAAATATTTCACATGTCGGTACATTCCCAAACCTTTGTGTCTCTAAACAATAAATATTTGGCGTTACACAGGAACTGTCGATAATATCTGATACCAAACATCACGAAGAGGGGTTCCCACCAGTCCATCACAATCCCTTGTCAATATTGTATTCAAGACCCGGACCGCCTCATCGTAAAGTTCGTTACCTCCCCCTAATAAAGGCCCAGAAGGAAAGGAGCAGAGCCAGGTGCAGAAGATAGAAAAGCGGGATAAGAGATGTTTGTGGGTTGTAAATGGGCAAGGCTACCGGCTTCGGCCGCCTAATCATGATCAGGTACAATGGACAGGAAAACCAGTTCAGGTGGGCTGGCCTCGGGCAGAGGAGGCAGCCTTTGTCGAGTCATGCAGCTTCAGCGTGATCTGGTTTAAGGTGCACGTGTCATGTAAGAGGTGAATCTCCGGCTAAGGCTACGTGTCCTTAATCAAAGTGAAGTGAATGAAATGATCAGAGGCTATTGCATATGTGAGGGCAAGGAACCACAAAATGGCGGCCATGATCTTAAGATGGATGCCGTGTGTATATCAGAAATGTGTCAGTGGAAGGAGTGCTCTTGCTCGTAGCGTAGCGAAAACACTAGGATATACTAAATGGATCATTTGCGGTTCGCTGATACTATTTTTATGTATTTCCGACAAACTTGAAAACACGGGTTCAAGTCGTCACGGAACCGTCACGGAACCTCAGACCCTCCTTTTGCCCTTACATAGGCAATTACTCAATCTATGTCTGAATCTAGTTCTATGCTCATCAGGTCAGTGACATGCTGTTGTATCATCATCCTTTCTCGTGTCTTTTCTCCAAATGCAGGTGGTTTCCTAAAACAGGTTGTAGCACAAAGACTACACAGAGCAGGACCACACTGGATAATCAGACAACATGAGAATAGTAATATCAAGATGACACCAATGACCATTAGAACCTTCCATCCCCACGCTGAGATCAGAGTCCAAACCCACTCCATAAAGGACCAGTTTCCCTCATCTACATGTATGGAGTCCGAAATCTTGTGCAACTTAGAGATCGCCTCGTAAACTGTTGGAGCATTATCAGGAATAAAGACACAGCAGCTCGATTGGATCATTCTGCATACCCCACCTCGATCTGCAAGTATAACATCTAGAACCATACGGTTCTGCAATGTCATGAGCCTATCCGCCTGAAGCTCAGCTGTCAGATTGCTAAGGGCACCAGCAGTTTCGGTAATAGTAGATTCAACTACCCGTGTTAGCTGACGTATGTTTCTACTATTGGCCATAGGCCCCCAGAACGGAAGGAAGCCTTTGAAGAAGTCTCCAGCTTCCTGACCAGCTGTATCTTCCTTGCTGAAGACACCTCTCGCTACTCTTGTTCTGTGGTAATCAGGTGAAGCAGTGTATGTCGGAGGCAATAATCGAGCAATATAACATGATCCTGAGAAGTCGGCAGGCAACCATGTATAAGCTCTGTCTCGACAAATGAAATAGGTACCCCTAGCAGTAAGAAAGGCAGGGGAAGAGTTAGCCGGAAACACATAAGTCTCTACGCACTCACTCCTCCCTAGCTGAGCTCTCGGATTTCTCCCATTACCTTGCAAACAGACCTGACCTCGGTGAGGTACGACCCAGATTGGAGTTGAGCTTTTACGCTTGCTTTCTCCTAAACTAAGGCGATACTCTGAAGTATTCCAACTTAAATATACTCGCAATTCGTCTCTAGGGTATGATGGAGTATTATTGACGTCCTTGACCATGTCAATAATTCCCTGGACTAAAGCTTTGTTGGCAGAGTTATATTTAGTGGAACGTGGTGGACGTGGAGGATAGGTCTCAAGAGCATAAGCAAAGATGGTTTGAAGGGCCTGAAATGATCCATTGTAGCTGAAAGGCAAAACCAGATAGGGAATACCTTTATCCATAGTGTGGGGTATCAAGCCACACACCCAACAGTCTGTCGTGTTAACTACCAGTTGGTGTTGGTGCAAGAGCTGTACAAAAGTATTATTAATGAATTCTGAGCGTCGAGCTTGCTCATGTTCCGGAAACGAGTGAAAAGAGTGTATAGAAGAAACAGTAGAAATAGCAGGATCAAGGGGAGGTACTGTAGATACTGGCACAAAAATCAAATTTATGCTAAAGACAATTCCACCCACCAGTGTTGCTAAAACAATCAAAAATGTAATGGCACATTGCATCAAGAAACATTTGCTATGAAGAATTCTATTTAGTCTGTTTCTGCGAACGTAAATCACATTTTCTCGTTGCAGCGCAGGAAGTTCCATCTTCTACAATCCGCTCGCGACCACTGATGATGTGTACGTAGATGAAAATGCCTCTGTCAGCCCTGGGAGTTCCCAGTACTAACAGAAAGATCGACCTTGTGTCAGACCCCTGCAAATTCAAACTAGGCACACAGCCACGACCCTACGGCTACCCAGACGGCAAGGCAATTTTAAAAACAATAAACAATAACAAACTTCCTGGCTGAAGGCAAAAGTTCAAAATATATATATATATATCAAAATCACAGTATGCAGTTGCCTGCTTTATTAGTCCTTTTTATGGCTTCTAAGGTTGTATCTTGTCTTCGCTGGTACTGTTTGATCGGAAAATAGTGTATCACTAGCAGCTGTTGCAGAGTTTACGTTCGCAGATGGCAAAGTTTCTTCTGATGCTGGAAACAAATTTTCAATGTTCAAAGCAGTCTTTTCAAGAGGAGAGTCACGTTTCAAAGTGTCAGAAATCAAATCGGCATCGCTGAAAGGGACAAATTTCGGAGTTGTTTCAGCTTCGGAGGCACCAATTCCCTTTTTCACCCAGTCGTCGTAGGGCAGCGGCAGTGGAACACGCTTTACGTGAGAAGCGTGGATCCAGTGCTTGCGACCAGCAACACGTACAGCTGTCCTCGTCGCCAGCAGGATTTGGAAGGGGCCGATGTAGCGAGGCTGAAGATTCTTTGTCCTCGCAAAATTTCTGACCACCACGTGGTCGCCGGGTTTCAGCTGATGCCCTGGACTCTCCGGAGGTTTTGGCAAAGCATCAAAGACCTGTTGATGAATAAGACTTAATTTAGCAGTCAAGTCGTAAAGATAGTCTATCAACATAGGATATTCAATGGAGCAGAATTGTTTAGGCCTTGGCACACCCCAGACATTTGCCGGGCGGCCAAATACAATCTCATATGGAGAAAGCCCTATTCTAGAATGCACTGTTGCTCTCGTTGATAACAAGGCCAAAGGAAGTGCGTCTGGCCAAGCCAAACCTGTGGATGCTTGAATTTTGGCTATTTTAAGCTTGAGGGTGCCATTGTAACCCTCGACTAAACCAGCAGACTGGGGATGGTTCGCACTATGAAATTTTTGTTTCAATCCTAGACCAGCACACACACTCTGCATAACTTTCCCTATAAACTCACTTCCGTTATCTGACCATACAATCCGTGGCATTCCAAACCTAGGGAAAAATTCTTTGAGAAGAATTTTGGCAGTTGATAAAGCAGTGTTGTCCTTTAGTGGGTATGCTTCTATCCACCTGGAAAAAGCACAAACCACCACCAGGACGTATTTTAAATTGTTGCAGCGTTCCATGTGAATGAAGTCTAACTGTATTACTTCAAAGGGACAGGAAGGAGGAGCAAAATGACCAGCTGGAGTTGGAGTTCCCTTGCCAGGATTATGCATCAAGCACACCATACAATTTTTCACCACTCTCTCTGCACACTTACTGATTCCCTCATTCTTCCAGACCGGAGCTAACATCTTACATATCCCTTTAGAACTTATGTGCGCTACTCCATGCGCCATCGTCACTACTGCAAGCACATACGCATCAGGCAACATCCAACGCTGCTGTTCTGTCAAATCGATCCAACATCCATTCGAGTCCAATTTGCCCGTACTTTCTCTCCATACGCGTTTCTCTTCCTCAGTCGCTTCTTTCTGAATCTCTTTCACACTTTCCATTGTGTCCTCACACATTCCAGACTCAGCAATCCATCTTGCAGACGTAGCAACATACATTCTACTCATCATGTCTCTAGCTGTCTGTTTAGCGGTTTCATCAGCAAAGGCATTTCCCCGACCAACATCATCCGTGATTGCTTTATGAGCACTGCACTTCACAATCGCAACTTCAGTCGGTAAGGTTAGAGATTCTAACAAGTCGTTAACTAGCTGACCATGTTGAATCTTAGTCCCATGGGACGTAATGAAACCCCTTTCTCTCCACAACCGGCCAAAACTATGGGCCACGCCAAATGCGTACTGACTATCTGTAAACACATTCACTCTCTTTCCCTCAGCTAAAACACACGCTCTCGTAAGAGCTATTAACTCTGCAGCTTGGGCAGAATTCTGACTCACTCTTGCAGTCTCCACAATCGTCTTCAAAGTCGTTACCGCGTAGGCAGCAGTCACATCACCATTCTCCAATTTAAAACATGACCCGTCCACATACAGCGTACCATCCGGGTCGGATAGAGGAGTATCTCTCAAGTCGATACGACCTTTTGTCTCTTCCTCCGTTTTGAAATAACAGTCATGTGGCTCAGAATCACTCGACTCTTGATCAGTCGGCAACAATGTTGCTGGGTTCAATACATTGCATCTTTTGATCTGAATATGACTCGCTAATAACGTCAGCTCGTAACCAGATAATCTCGCACTAGTAAGGTGTTGTGTCTTCGTTCGGTTCATGAGTGTGTCCACTGCATGAGGAACCATGACCACTAGCATATTGTTCATCACCAAACCAGCAGATTGTCGAATGGAAGCTGCAGCTGCCGCTGTAGCCCTCAAACAACTAGGCAATGCTCTAGCTACCGGATCTAATGTTGATGAGAAATACGCACAAGGGCGTTGTTTATCACCAAACTTCTGTGTCAAGACACTCAACGCGCAACCTTCTCTTTCGTGAACGTAGAGCGTGAATGGCTTACTGTAATCAGGTGTGCCCAATACAGGAGCTGAACACAAAGCTTTTCGTAATTCAGCAAAACTCTCTTGACATTCATCAGACCATGGCACCGGACTCGGAACATTTTTCCCAGTCAAAGCTACCAACGGTTTTGCTAAAAGTGAAAAATTTGGGATCCATTGCCTACAGTAAGAGGTAATACCTAGAAAGGCACGTACTTCCCTCTGTGTGCGTGGAACACTCATCTGCGTAATTGCTTTTATTCTTTCTGGGGTCAACTTCCTTCCCTCCTTTGATAAGAGGTGACCTAGGTAGGTTACTTCTTGGCAGCAATATTGCATTTTGGAAGGTGACACCTTATGATTCAAATTAGACAAATGATGCAATAGTGAAATTGTAGCTGCTTTGCAAGTTTCCTTGTCATCGGCAGCCACCAAAAGATCATCTACGTATTGTACTAGGGCAGAACCTGGAGGAAGGACAAAAGAATCTAACTGGCTTTTTAAAGCTTGACTGTAAATAGATGGACTTTCACAGTAGCCTTGTGGAGCGCGTTTAAATCTGAAACTGCGACCTCCTAAACAGAAGCCAAAAATATCTCTGCTTTCCTCGGCTATCGGAATGCTGAAAAAGGCATTCTTCAAGTCGATGACTGAGAACCATGTAGCTGTAGCAGGAATCAATGTTAACAAAGCAGTAATGTCTGGCACTACAGGAAACTGCGGAATTACAATCTTATTAACTTCTCTAAGGTCTATGACAAACCTATAGACTGGAGGCTTTGTAGGATCTGTTCGTTTCAAAATCGGCAATACAGGACTATTACAAACATTTCCTCGCGTTTCTTCAACCACACCTTTTTTAATCAAATCTTGCACAATCAATAAGAGTGCACGCTCACCTTCATTCGATATTTTATATTGAGGAATTCTTGGAAATTTCACATTCGCTTTCAAAGTTACTACATACGGTGGAATCTCTAGTAGACCTACATCATTGGGATCAGTCGCCCAAAGAGAATCAGGGAGTGAACGTAGCTCCGGCGGGAGTTTGTCCATTGACAAGTACATCGGAGAGGTGAGTCTTTTACCCAAAGTAAGCTGTACTCCTTCCGGAGAACAGTACAATGTCGCATATAGTCGTTTTAACAAATCTAAACCAAGCAGATTTTCATTACAACCTGTCGTCAAAATCAGGGGTGCTTTCAAGTGACACGGTCCAACAGAAATAGACAAAGGACCAGATATCGGGTTGTACACAGGGGCGCCTGAAAAACCTACGGAAACATTTGTTGAGCCAGACAAAGGTGCGCCAGGGAGTTTCGCATGCATGATAGAACTTTTTGCGGCACCAGTATCCAACAGAAACGGTTCGACTACACCTGATGTTGCTACTGCGACATAAGGCCCACTCTGATCCACTGGAACTGATACTACTCCCTCTCTCTGTCTATGGCTGTCCTAGTACCCATTTTGTTGAAATCCCTCTTCAACTTCACAATAATCCTCAACAAGATATTGCTGAGATCTATTCTGTTGAGCTGACTGTACATTTCGCTGATCAAAGTGATTAGAAGGACGATCATTAGTTTGTGGAGGCATAGCACCTCGTCCCCGACCTCTAGAATTCTGTGCAAAACCACCACGACCTCTCTGAGCTGCTGCCGCATTATTTTGCGCTAAAATCTGACAATCATTTTTATAGTGACCCTCTTTCTTACAGTACGCACACTGATTCCACTGATATTGAGGCCTGGTCGAATTATAATCTGTCTTTTGATACGAATTCTGTTGCATATTAGTCTGATTCGTGCGAGGCGGATACGCCTGCTGTAAAAGAACTTTAGTCTTTAAATCTTTCGTTTTCTTCTCTGATTTCTCCTTTTCCTCTTTATCCCTATTTTCATAGTACTGTGCAGTCGCAAGTATTTGCGCTGTCGTAGATACAGCCCACGCACTTTCTGAGTCTTTCAATTTATTGCATAATTCAGGTAACAAATTATGCACAAATTTATCGACAAACAATCTCTGTCCTCCTTCAGTGCTCATATCCTGACCACTATGGTCTACAAAAGTCTCTTCGAACCTCGTGAAGAAGTCGGAGACACTTTCGTCTTTCTTCTGCTTGCATGCGGATAATTTATCCCAATTAACACGCAATGCTGGCATCAGAGTCTTCATTAAATCAATTATTCTACCAGGAAGATTAGCAATTAGGGGTTCGGGTTTCGCACCACCTATTTGTTGAGCATCTGCTGCAGTGATAGCTGCCCAATCACCACCTAAAGCAGCCTGATGATCCTCTCTACGAATTTTAGCCCACACTGGTTGTGGAACTACATTACCAAACAACATATCAATGTCGGCTAAGTTCATTATACAAGCCTCAACTGTCTGTGTCAATTCCTTGTAATATCCGGCTGGATTCTTACGTGGATCTGGCAAGGCCTGTTTCACTGCTAACACTTCTGCTCGCTTCCACGGAATATGTATCCATACTCTTTGGAACTGTGCTGGAACAGCTGCAATACCCGCATTATCATCACGTTGTACTGCTTCGCGCCAAATTGGAGGAACTTCCCTCATAGGATATTGGCGACTTAGCTTCATTCTACCTTTCTCTAAATCTCTCGGCGAACGAAGAGATGGATCATTCCTAAAACTCAAAATGAGTTCCATCGCTTCCTTTATATTATCGCCCACTATTATTCCAGCAGCAAACTCTTTTTGAATCGTAATTAAATCTTCCAAATCTGATTCGACATCGTCTTCTTCTATTTCCTCACGCAACAACGAGCACATCTCGTCGAAGACGTATCGCTGTGTTGGCTCTCCCCATTGCATAAATGTCTCTAACACATCTTTCGTACTATATCTTCTAACTTTTGTAATCCATCTGAGAGCTGTGGAGTCTAAAACTCCCCGTTCCTCAGTACTTGGAAGCTGACTCCGTCTCTGAACAGAGTCAGGAGTAGGAGTCTTAATCAAGGTTTTATATATAGGAGACAGCATATTAGTAACAGAATCAGTAATTCTTCGACGAACAGAAAGTGGAGTTAGTACACTCGCAGACATAGAGAACGCAGTAGAGGTAGGAATAGATGACGAAACAGTAGGAGTATCGAGGAAAATAGTTTGAGGACCAATAGGTACAGTGGTAGGTATAGGAGCGGGCAGTGCAGGAAGAGGAGGAGCTGTAGGAACACTTACATTCACCACAGGAGGTATAGGAACTTGATTCTGAGGAACAAGAACACCAGGTTGTCCAGCAACCGGCAATTGAACATCCGGTATAAGTGGAGCCGCAGCACCTTGTGCATACGGTGGAGGCGACCGTAACAGATAAGATAGCAGAGGATCGTTTTCGGAATCCTCCAGTATCTTAGCCATTTTCGATGGCAAGGCAGGATAGCACTTGTCAATCGCTAAGTTACGCTCTCTAATGGCTACATCTATGGCTTTCTCACACTCGTTAGCCTGCAACTGCTTAGTCGCTTGCTCTAGAGTTAACTCTTCTAGTTCTTTTTGCTCTTTTTTCAACCTTTTCATTTCTCTCTGTTTGGATTCTTTCCGCCAATAACGAAAAGAGTCAAACATTGCCGGCCGGGCTTTCTTCCTAAACAATTTCGCTTCTAAATTGTCGAGAATCTCTTGTTCAAAACTACCATGCAGTGGCCAACTAAGGACACCATCCTTCTTACAATAACGGACCCATATCTCATTATAAGTTATAGGACCCACACCATACTTACAATATAGGTCATATAGGGGAGTCCCAATCGGAGGAACCAGACAGGAATCCTCTAATTGTGAGTCACTGTTGCAACTAAAACAAGACAACATTTTCCGACTTACCATTTTCAGTCCGGAACACAAAACAAACAAAACACGAAACAAATTGTGCACTTGAACCAAGAACTTAGGCCTACCAAAACGAACTGATGTATCGATACCCAAAACTGAACCAAATAGATTATCGTAACCAGAACAACTAGTGATAATCTTACAAAACCAAACCAAACCAAAAACCGATCAAGGATTTTTAACAATCCTCACAAAAGTAACCAGCTAGCTATCACTAAATACTTAACTGAGGCACTGAAGACGTCACCAAGGAGAAACCCGTCACGTTTCGCCGTACTAAGGACTGCACCACTTCGGGTCCAAGACAGGGCGACGGTCAAGGCAACGGCCCACTGCAGCCGTCCTGAACGGGAACCCTCGTGGAAGAGAACTTCAGGGCCACTTTTGCGATATGCCGGGATCGATGAAGTGGGGCGCCTCCCTCAGGAATCTTCACACGAAGCTTCTCGAACTCTTCAGGCTTTTGGACCGGTACCGAATGACGTCGCCCCACGTTGGGCGCCAATTGGAGTTCTGGACTTTTTGGTTCCGTCCAGAGGTGTCAGGGTACAACACCCAAAGACCCCGGAGTCCCACCTGCCTTGGTGCACAAATGAACAGAAACACGGGCTTCTCGATGGTGGCGTCAAAGACCAAAGGTTTATTACTGCAGGGACACAGAAGTCACAGAATCTACACACGGGCAGAATCTAGGAGACTGTTCGATTTGTACAAAGTGGGTTGCTCCTTATATACTAAAATTTGTGCTCTAGGCAAATATTTCACATGTCGGTACATTCCCAAACCTTTGTGTCTCTAAACAATAAATATTTGGCGTTACACAGGAACTGTCGATAATATCTGATACCAAACATCACGAAGAGGGGTTCCCACCAGTCCATCACAATCCCTTGTCAATATTGTATTCAAGACCCGGACCGCCTCATCGTAAAGTTCGTTACCTCCCCCTAATAAAGGCCCAGAAGGAAAGGAGCAGAGCCAGGTGCAGAAGATAGAAAAGCGGGATAAGAGATGTTTGTGGGTTGTAAATGGGCAAGGCTACCGGCTTCGGCCGCCTAATCATGATCAGGTACAATGGACAGGAAAACCAGTTCAGGTGGGCTGGCCTCGGGCAGAGGAGGCAGCCTTTGTCGAGTCATGCAGCTTCAGCGTGATCTGGTTTAAGGTGCACGTGTCATGTAAGAGGTGAATCTCCGGCTAAGGCTACGTGTCCTTAATCAAAGTGAAGTGAATGAAATGATCAGAGGCTATTGCATATGTGAGGGCAAGGAACCACAAAATGGCGGCCATGATCTTAAGATGGATGCCGTGTGTATATCAGAAATGTGTCAGTGGAAGGAGTGCTCTTGCTCGTAGCGTAGCGAAAACACTAGGATATACTAAATGGATCATTTGCGGTTCGCTGATACTATTTTTATGTATTTCCGACAAACTTGAAAACACGGGTTCAAGTCGTCACGGAACCGTCACGGAACCTCAAGAGGAGGGGGTATAGGAAGAGCCTGGGCAGAATGGGTGGGGTCAGACAGCAGAGGAGCAGAGGAGGAGGGGCTTAGGAGGAGCCTAGTCAGATTGGGTGGGGTCAGAGAGGAGGGGTATAGGAGGAGCCTAGTCAGATTGGGTGGGGTCAAATAGGAGGAGCCTGGGCAGAATGGGAGGAGTCAGAGAGGAGGGGGGTATAGGAGGAGCCTGGGCAGAATGGGTGGGGTCAGACGGGTATGGGAGGAGCCTGGGCAGAATGGGTGGAGTCAGAGAGGAGGGGGTATAGGAAGAGCCTGGGCAGAATGGGTGGGGTCAGAGAGGAGGGGGTATAGGAGGAGCCTGGGCAGAATGGGTGGGGTCAGACAGCAGAGGAGGGGTTTAGGAGGAGCTTAGTCAGATTGGGTGGGGTCAAATAGGAGGGGTATAGGAGGAGCCTGGGCAGAATGGGTGGGGTCAGACGGGTATGGGAGGAGCCTGGGCAGAATGGGTGGAGTCAGAGAGGAGGGGGTATAGGAAGAGCCTGGGCAGAATGGGTGGGGTCAGACAGCAGAGGAGGGGCTTAAGAGGAACCTAGTCAGATTGGGTGGGGTCAAATAGGAGGAGCCTGGGCAGAATGGGTGGGGTCAGACAGCAGAGGAGGAGGAGGAGGGGTTTAGGAGGAGCCAAGTCAGAGTGGGTGGGGTCAAATAGGAGGGGTATAGGAGGAGCCTGGGCAGAATGGGTGGGGTCAGACTGGTATGGGAGGAGCCTGGGCAGAATGGGTGGAGTCAGAGAGGAGGGGCTTAGGAGGAGCCTAGTCAGATTGTATGGGGTCAAATAGGAGGAGCCTGGGCAGAATGGGTGGAGTCAGAGAGGAGGGGGTATAGGAGGAGCCTGGGCAGAATGGGTGGGGTCAGACAGCAGAGGAGGGGCCTAGGAGGAGCCTGGGCAGAATGGGTGGGGTCAGACTGGTATGGGAGGAGCCTGGGCAGAATGGGTGGGGTCAGACAGCAGAGGAGGGGCTTAGGAGGAGCCTGGGCAGAATGGGTGGAGTCAGAGAGGAGGGGCTTAGGAGGAGCCTAGTCAGATTGGGTGGGGTCAAATAGGAAGAGCCTGGGCAGAATGGGTGGGGTCAGACAGCAGAGGAGGGGCTTAGGAGGAGCCTAGTCAGATTGGGTGGGTTCAGAGAGGAGGGGTATAGGAGGAGCCTGGGCAGAATGGGTGGGGTCAGACAGCAGAGGAGGGGCTTAGGAGGAGCCTAGTCAGATTGGGTGGGGTCAGAGAGAAGGGGTATAGGAGGAGCCTGGGAAGGTTGGGTGGGGTCAGACAGCAGAGGAGGGGCTTAGGAGGAGCCTGGGCAGAATGGGTGGGGTCACACAGCAGAGGAGGGGTTTAGGAGGAGCCAAGTCAGATTGGGTGGGGTCAAATAGGAGGGGTATAGGAGGAGCCTGGGCAGAATGGGTGGGGTCAGATGGGTATGGGAGGAGCCTGGGCAGAATGGGTGGAGTCAGAGAGGAGGGGGTATAGGAGGAGCCTGGGCAGAATGGGTGGGGTCAGACAGCAGAGGAGGGGTTTAGGAGGAGCCAAGTCAGATTGGGTGGGGTCAAATAGGAGGGGTATAGGAGGAGCCTGGGCAGAATGGGTGGGGTCAGACGGGTATGGGAGGAGCCTGGGCAGAATGGGTGGAGTCAGAGAGGAGGGGGGTATAGGAAGAGCCTGGGCAGAATGGGTGGGGTCAGACAGCAGAGGAGGGGCTTAAGAGGAGCCTAGTCAGATTGGGTGGGGTCAGAGAGAAGGGGTATAGGAGGAGCCTGGGAAGGTTGGGTGGGGCCAGACAGCAGAGGAGGGGCTTAGGAGGAACCTAGTCAGATTGGGTGGGGTCAAATAGGAGGAGCTTGGGCAGAATGGGTGGGGTCAGACAGCAGAGGAGGGGCTTAGGAGGAGCCTAGTCAGATTGGGTGGGTTCAGAGAGGAGGGGTATAGGAGGAGCCTGGGCAGAATGGGTGGGGTCAGACAGCAGAGGAGGGGTTTAGGAGGAGCCAAGTCAGAGTGGGTGGGGTCAAATAGGAGGGGTATAGGAGGAGCCTGGGCAGAATGGGTGCGGTCAGATGGGTATGGGAGGAGCCTGGGCAGAATGGGTGGAGTCAGAGAGGAGGGGGTATAGGAGGAGCCTGGGCAGAATGGGTGGGGTCAGACAGCAGAGGAGGGGTTTAGGAGGAGCTTGGGCAGAATGGGTGGGGTCAGACAGCAGAGGAGGGGTTTAGGAGGAGCTTAGTCAGAATGGGTGGGGTCAGACAGCAGAGGAGGGGCTTAGGAGGAGCCTGGGCAGAATGAGTGGGGTCAGACAGCAGAGGAGGGGCTTAGGAGGAGCCTAGTCAGATTGGGTGGGGTCAGAGAGGAGGGGTATAGGAGGAGCCTAGTCAGATTATGTGGGGTCAAATAGGAGGAGCCTGGGCAGAATGGGAGGAGTCAGAGAGGAGGGGGGTATAGGAGGAGCCTGGGCAGAATGGGTGGGGTCAGACTGGTATGGGAGGAGCCTGGGCAGAATGGGTGGGGTCAGACAGCAGAGGAGGGGCTTAGGAGGAGCCTAGTCAGATTGGGTGGGTTCAGAGAGGAGGGGTATAGGAGGAGCCTGGGCAGAATGGGTGGGGTCAGACAGCAGAGGAGGGGCTTAGGAGGAGCCTAGTCAGATTGGGTGGAGTCAGAGAGGAGGGGGGTATAGGAGGAGTCTGGGCAGAATGGGTGGGGTCAGACAGCAGAGGAGGGGGTTAGGAGGAGCCAAGTCAGAGTGGGTGGGGTCAAATAGGAGGGGTATAGGAGGAGCCTGGGCAGAATGGGTGGGGTCAGATGGGTATGGGAGGAGCCTGGGCAGAATGGGTGGAGTCAGAGAGGAGGGGGTATAGGAGGAGCCTGGGCAGAATGGGTGGGGTCAGACAGCAGAGGAGGGGTTTAGGAGGAGCCAAGTCAGATTGAGTGGGGTCAAATAGGAGGGGTATAGGAGGAGCCTGGGCAGAATGGGTGGGGTCAGACGGGTATGGGAGGAGCCTGGGCAGAATGGGTGGAGTCAGAGAGGAGGGGGTATAGGAGGAGCCTGGGCAGAATGGGTGGGGTCAGACAGCAGAGGAAGGGCTTAGGAGGAGCCTAGTCAGATTGGGTGGGGTCAGAGAGGAGGGGTATAGGAGGAGCCTGGGCAGAATGGGTGGGGTCAGACAGCAGAGGAGGGGTTTAGGAGGAACCTAGTCAGATTGGGTGGGGTCAAATAGGAAGAGCCTGGGCAGAATGGGTGGGGACAGCAGAGGAGGGGCTTAGGAGGAACCTGGGCAGAATGGGTGGGGTCAGAGGGGAGGGGCTTAGGAGGAGCCTGGGCAGAATGGGTGGGGTCAGACAGCAGAGGAGGGGTTTAGGAGGAACCTAGTCAGATTGGGTGGGGTCAAATAGGAAGAGCCTGGGCAGAATGGGTGGGGTCAGACAGCAGAGGAGGGGCTTAGGAGGAGCCTAGTCAGATTGGGTGGGGTCAAATAGGAGGGGTATAGGAGGAGCCTGGGCAGAATGGGTGGGGTCAGATGGGTATGGGAGGAGCCTGGGCAGAATGGGTGGAGTCAGAGAGGAGGGGGTATAGGAGGAGCCTGGGCAGAATGGGTGGGGTCAGACAGCAGAGGAGGGGTTTAGGAGGAGCCAAGTCAGATTGGGTGGGGTCAAATAGGAGGGGTATAGGAGGAGCCTGGGCAGAATGGGTGGGGTCAGACGGGTATGGGAGGAGCCTGGGCAGAATGGGTGGAGTCAGAGAGGAGGGGGTATAGGAAGAGCCTGGGCAGAATGGGTGGGGTCAGACAGCAGAGGAGCAGAGGAGGAGGGGCTTAGGAGGAGCCTAGTCAGATTGGGTGGGGTCAGAGAGGAGGGGTATAGGAGGAGCCTAGTCAGATTGGGTGGGGTCAAATAGGAGGAGCCTGGGCAGAATGGGAGGAGTCAGAGAGGAGGGGGGTATAGGAGGAGCCTGGGCAGAATGGGTGGGGTCAGACGGGTATGGGAGGAGCCTGGGCAGAATGGGTGGAGTCAGAGAGGAGGGGGTATAGGAAGAGCCTGGGCAGAATGGGTGGGGTCAGAGAGGAGGGGCTTAGGAGGAGCCTAGTCAGATTGGGTGGGGTCAAATAGGAGGAGCCTGGGCAGAATGGGAGGAGTCAGAGAGGAGGGGGTATAGGAGGAGCCTGGGCAGAATGGGTGGGGTCAGACAGCAGAGGAGGGGTTTAGGAGGAGCTTAGTCAGAATGGGTGGGGTCAGACAGCAGAGGAGGGGCTTAGGAGGAACCTAGTCAGATTGGGTGGGGTCAAATAGGAGGGGTATAGGAGGAGCCTGGGCAGAATGGGTGGGGTCAGACGGGTATGGGAGGAGCCTGGGCAGAATGGGTGGAGTCAGAGAGGAGGGGGTATAGGAAGAGCCTGGGCAGAATGGGTGGGGTCAGACAGCAGAGGAGGGGCTTAAGAGGAACCTAGTCAGATTGGGTGGGGTCAAATAGGAGGAGCCTGGGCAGAATGGGTGGGGTCAGACAGCAGAGGAGGGGCTTAGGAGGAGCCTAGTCAGATTGGGTGGGGTCAAATAGGAGGAGGAGGAGGAGCCTGGGCAGAATGGGTGGGGTCAGACAGGTATGGGAGGAGCCTGGGCAGAATGGGTGGGGTCAGACAGGTATGGGAGGAGCCTGGGCGGAATGGGTGGAGTCAGAGAGGAGGGGGGTATAGGAGGAGCCTGGGCAGAATGGGTGGGGTCAGACAGCAGAGGAGGAGGAGGGGTTTAGGAGGAGCCAAGTCAGAGTGGGTGGGGTCAAATAGGAGGGGTATAGGAGGAGCCTGGGCAGAATGGGTGGGGTCAGACTGGTATGGGAGGAGCCTGGGCAGAATGGGTGGAGTCAGAGAGGAGGGGCTTAGGAGGAGCCTAGTCAGATTGTATGGGGTCAAATAGGAGGAGCCTGGGCAGAATGGGTGGAGTCAGAGAGGAGGGGGTATAGGAGGAGCCTGGGCAGAATGGGTGGGGTCAGACAGCAGAGGAGGGGCTTAGGAGGAGCCTGGGCAGAATGGGTGGGGTCAGACTGGTATGGGAGGAGCCTGGGCAGAATGGGTGGGGTCAGACAGCAGAGGAGGGGCTTAGGAGGAGCCTGGGCAGAATGGGTGGAGTCAGAGAGGAGGGGCTTAGGAGGAGCCTAGTCAGATTGGGTGGGGTCAAATAGGAAGAGCCTGGGCAGAATGGGTGGGGTCAGACAGCAGAGGAGGGGCTTAGGAGGAGCCTAGTCAGATTGGGTGGGTTCAGAGAGGAGGGGTATAGGAGGAGCCTGGGCAGAATGGGTGGGGTCAGACAGCAGAGGAGGGGCTTAGGAGGAGCCTAGTCAGATTGGGTGGGGTCAGAGAGAAGGGGTATAGGAGGAGCCTGGGAAGGTTGGGTGGGGTCAGACAGCAGAGGAGGGGCTTAGGAGGAGCCTAGTCAGATTGGGTGGGGTCAGGGAGGAGGAGGGGTATAGGAGGAGCCTGGGCAGAATGGGTGGGGTCAGACGGGTATGGGAGGAGCCTGGGCAGAATGGGTGGAGTCAGAGAGGAGGGGGGTATAGGAGGAGCCTGGGCAGAATGGGTGGGGTCACACAGCAGAGGAGGGGTTTAGGAGGAGCCAAGTCAGAGTGGGTGGGGTCAAATAGGAGGGGTATAGGAGGAGCCTGGGCAGAATGGGTGGGGTCAGATGGGTATGGGAGGAGCCTGGGCAGAATGGGTGGAGTCAGAGAGGAGGGGGTATAGGAGGAGCCTGGGCAGAATGGGTGGGGTCAGACAGCAGAGGAGGGGTTTAGGAGGAGCCAAGTCAGATTGGGTGGGGTCAAATAGGAGGGGTATAGGAGGAGCCTGGGCAGAATGGGTGGGGTCAGACGGGTATGGGAGGAGCCTGGGCAGAATGGGTGGAGTCAGAGAGGAGGGGGG
Source organism: Lissotriton vulgaris (assembly GCF_964263255.1). Taxonomy (NCBI): domain Eukaryota; kingdom Metazoa; phylum Chordata; class Amphibia; order Caudata; family Salamandridae; genus Lissotriton; species Lissotriton vulgaris. The sequence continues at coordinate 1,485,465,086 of NC_141685.1, forward strand.
TATAGGAAGAGCCTGGGCAGAATGGGTGGGGTCAGACAGCAGAGGAGGGGCTTAAGAGGAGCCTAGTCAGATTGGGTGGGGTCAGAGAGAAGGGGTATAGGAGGAGCCTGGGAAGGTTGGGTGGGGCCAGACAGCAGAGGAGGGGCTTAGGAGGAACCTAGTCAGATTGGGTGGGGTCAAATAGGAGGAGCTTGGGCAGAATGGGTGGGGTCAGACAGCAGAGGAGGGGCTTAGGAGGAGCCTAGTCAGATTGGGTGGGTTCAGAGAGGAGGGGTATAGGAGGAGCCTGGGCAGAATGGGTGGGGTCAGACAGCAGAGGAGGGGTTTAGGAGGAGCCAAGTCAGAGTGGGTGGGGTCAAATAGGAGGGGTATAGGAGGAGCCTGGGCAGAATGGGTGCGGTCAGATGGGTATAGGAGGAGCCTGGGCAGAATGGGTGGAGTCAGAGAGGAGGGGGTATAGGAGGAGCCTGGGCAGAATGGGTGGGGTCAGACAGCAGAGGAGGGGTTTAGGAGGAGCTTAGTCAGAATGGGTGGGGTCAGACAGCAGAGGAGGGGCTTAGGAGGAGCCTAGTCAGATTGGGGTCAAATAAGAGGGGTATAGGAGGAGCCTGGGCAGAATGGGTGCGGTCAGACGGGTATGGGAGGAGCCTGGGCAGAATGGGTGGAGTCAGAGAGGAGGGGGTATAGGATGAGCCTGGACAGAATGGGTGGGGTCAGACAGCAGAGGAGGGGCTTAGGAGGAGCCTGGGCAGAATGGGTGGGGTCAGACAGCAGAGGAGGGGCTTAGGAGGAGCCTAGTCAGATTGGGTGGGGTCAGAGAGGAGGGGTATAGGAGGAGCCTAGTCAGATTATGTGGGGTCAAATAGGAGGAGCCTGGGCAGAATGGGAGGAGTCAGAGAGGAGGGGGGTATAGGAGGAGCCTGGGCAGAATGGGTGGGGTCAGACTGGTATGGGAGGAGCCTGGGCAGAATGGGTGGGGTCAGACAGCAGAGGAGGGGCTTAGGAGGAGCCTAGTCAGATTGGGTGGGTTCAGAGAGGAGGGGTATAGGAGGAGCCTGGGCAGAATGGGTGGGGTCAGACAGCAGAGGAGGGGCTTAGGAGGAGCCTAGTCAGATTGGGTGGAGTCAGAGAGGAGGGGGGTATAGGAGGAGTCTGGGCAGAATGGGTGGGGTCAGACAGCAGAGGAGGGGTTTAGGAGGAGCCAAGTCAGAGTGGGTGGGGTCAAATAGGAGGGGTATAGGAGGAGCCTGGGCAGAATGGGTGGGGTCAGATGGGTATGGGAGGAGCCTGGGCAGAATGGGTGGAGTCAGAGAGGAGGGGGTATAGGAGGAGCCTGGGCAGAATGGGTGGGGTCAGACAGCAGAGGAGGGGTTTAGGAGGAGCCAAGTCAGATTGGGTGGGGTCAAATAGGAGGGGTATAGGAGAAGCCTGGGCAGAATGGGTGGGGTCAGACGGGTATGGGAGGAGCCTGGGCAGAATGGGTGGAGTCAGAGAGGAGGGGGTATAGGAGGAGCCTGGGCAGAATGGGTGGGGTCAGACAGCAGAGGAAGGGCTTAGGAGGAGCCTAGTCAGATTGGGTGGGGTCAGAGAGGAGGGGTATAGGAGGAGCCTGGGCAGAATGGGTGGGGTCAGACAGCAGAGGAGGGGTTTAGGAGGAACCTAGTCAGATTGGGTGGGGTCAAATAGGAAGAGCCTGGGCAGAATGGGTGGGGACAGCAGAGGAGGGGCTTAGGAGGAACCTGGGCAGAATGGGTGGGGTCAGAGAGGAGGGGCTTAGGAGGAGCCTGGGCAGAATGGGTGGGGTCAGACAGCAGAGGAGGGGTTTAGGAGGAACCTAGTCAGATTGGGTGGGGTCAAATAGGAAGAGCCTGGGCAGAATGGGTGGGGTCAGACAGCAGAGGAGGGGCTTAGGAGGAGCCTAGTCAGATTGGGTGGGGTCAAATAGGAGGGGTATAGGAGGAGCCTGGGCAGAATGGGTGGGGTCAGATGGGTATGGGAGGAGCCTGGGCAGAATGGGTGGAGTCAGAGAGGAGGGGGTATAGGAGGAGCCTGGGCAGAATGGGTGGGGTCAGACAGCAGAGGAGGGGTTTAGGAGGAGCCAAGTCAGATTGGGTGGGGTCAAATAGGAGGGGTATAGGAGGAGCCTGGGCAGAATGGGTGGGGTCAGACGGGTATGGGAGGAGCCTGGGCAGAATGGGTGGAGTCAGAGAGGAGGGGGTATAGGAAGAGCCTGGGCAGAATGGGTGGGGTCAGACAGCAGCGGAGCAGAGGAGGAGGGGCTTAGGAGGAGCCTAGTCAGATTGGGTGGGGTCAGAGAGGAGGGGTATAGGAGGAGCCTAGTCAGATTGGGTGGGGTCAAATAGGAGGAGCCTGGGCAGAATGGGAGGAGTCAGAGAGGAGGGGTATAGGAGGAGCCTGGGCAGAATGGGTGGGGTCAGACAGCAGAGGAGGGGCTTAGGAGGAGCCTGGGCAGAATGGGTGGGGTCAGACAGCAGAGGAAGGGCTTAGGAGGAGCCTAGTCAGATTGGGTGGGGTCAGAGAGGAGGGGTATAGGAAGAGCCTGGGCAGAATGGGTGGGGACAGCAGAGGAGTGGCTTAGGAGGAACCTGGCCAGAATGGGTGGGGTCAGAGAGGAGGGGCTTAGGAGGAGCCTGGGCAGAATGGGTGGAGTCAGAGAGGAGGGGGTATAGGAAGAGCCTGGGCAGAATGGGTGGGGTCAGACAGCAGAGGAGCAGAGGAGGAGGGGCTTAGGAGGAGCCTAGTCAGATTGGGTGGGGTCAGAGAGGAGGGGTATAGGAGGAGCCTAGTCAGATTGGGTGGGGTCAAATAGGAGGAGCCTGGGCAGAATGGGAGGAGTCAGAGAGGAGGGGGGTATAGGAGGAGCCTGGGCAGAATGGGTGGGGTCAGACGGGTATGGGAGGAGCCTGGGCAGAATGGGTGGAGTCAGAGAGGAGGGGGTATAGGAAGAGCCTGGGCAGAATGGGTGGGGTCAGAGAGGAGGGGGTATAGGAGGAGCCTGGGCAGAATGGGTGGGGTCAGACAGCAGAGGAGGGGTTTAGGAGGAGCTTAGTCAGATTGGGTGGGGTCAAATAGGAGGGGTATAGGAGGAGCCTGGGCAGAATGGGTGGGGTCAGACGGGTATGGGAGGAGCCTGGGCAGAATGGGTGGAGTCAGAGAGGAGGGGGTATAGGAAGAGCCTGGGCAGAATGGGTGGGGTCAGACAGCAGAGGAGGGGCTTAAGAGGAACCTAGTCAGATTGGGTGGGGTCAAATAGGAGGAGCCTGGGCAGAATGGGTGGGGTCAGACAGCAGAGGAGGAGGAGGAGGGGTTTAGGAGGAGCCAAGTCAGAGTGGGTGGGGTCAAATAGGAGGGGTATAGGAGGAGCCTGGGCAGAATGGGTGGGGTCAGACTGGTATGGGAGGAGCCTGGGCAGAATGGGTGGAGTCAGAGAGGAGGGGCTTAGGAGGAGCCTAGTCAGATTGTATGGGGTCAAATAGGAGGAGCCTGGGCAGAATGGGTGGAGTCAGAGAGGAGGGGGTATAGGAGGAGCCTGGGCAGAATGGGTGGGGTCAGACAGCAGAGGAGGGGCCTAGGAGGAGCCTGGGCAGAATGGGTGGGGTCAGACTGGTATGGGAGGAGCCTGGGCAGAATGGGTGGGGTCAGACAGCAGAGGAGGGGCTTAGGAGGAGCCTGGGCAGAATGGGTGGGGTCAGACAGCAGAGGAGGGGTTTAGGAGGAACCTAGTCAGATTGGGTGGGGTCAAATAGGAAGAGCCTGGGCAGAATGGGTGGGGTCAGACAGCAGAGGAGGAGGGGCTTAGGAGGAGCCTAGTCAGATTGGGTGGGGTCAGAGAGGAGGGGTATAGGAGGAGCCTAGTCAGATTGGGTGGGGTCAAATAGGAGGAGCCTGGGCAGAATGGGAGGAGTCAGAGAGGAGGGGTATAGGAGGAGCCTGGGCAGAATGGGTGGGGTCAGACAGCAGAGGAGGGGCTTAGGAGGAGCCTGGGCAGAATGGGTGGGGTCAGACAGCAGAGGAAGGGCTTAGGAGGAGCCTAGTCAGATTGGGTGGGGTCAGAGAGGAGGGGTATAGGAAGAGCCTGGGCAGAATGGGTGGGGACAGCAGAGGAGTGGCTTAGGAGGAACCTGGCCAGAATGGGTGGGGTCAGAGAGGAGGGGCTTAGGAGGAGCCTGGGCAGAATGGGTGGAGTCAGAGAGGAGGGGGTATAGGAAGAGCCTGGGCAGAATGGGTGGGGTCAGACAGCAGAGGAGCAGAGGAGGAGGGGCTTAGGAGGAGCCTAGTCAGATTGGGTGGGGTCAGAGAGGAGGGGTATAGGAGGAGCCTAGTCAGATTGGGTGGGGTCAAATAGGAGGAGCCTGGGCAGAATGGGAGGAGTCAGAGAGGAGGGGGGTATAGGAGGAGCCTGGGCAGAATGGGTGGGGTCAGACGGGTATGGGAGGAGCCTGGGCAGAATGGGTGGAGTCAGAGAGGAGGGGGTATAGGAAGAGCCTGGGCAGAATGGGTGGGGTCAGAGAGGAGGGGGTATAGGAGGAGCCTGGGCAGAATGGGTGGGGTCAGACAGCAGAGGAGGGGTTTAGGAGGAGCTTAGTCAGATTGGGTGGGGTCAAATAGGAGGGGTATAGGAGGAGCCTGGGCAGAATGGGTGGGGTCAGACGGGTATGGGAGGAGCCTGGGCAGAATGGGTGGAGTCAGAGAGGAGGGGGTATAGGAAGAGCCTGGGCAGAATGGGTGGGGTCAGACAGCAGAGGAGGGGCTTAAGAGGAACCTAGTCAGATTGGGTGGGGTCAAATAGGAGGAGCCTGGGCAGAATGGGTGGGGTCAGACAGCAGAGGAGGAGGAGGAGGGGTTTAGGAGGAGCCAAGTCAGAGTGGGTGGGGTCAAATAGGAGGGGTATAGGAGGAGCCTGGGCAGAATGGGTGGGGTCAGACTGGTATGGGAGGAGCCTGGGCAGAATGGGTGGAGTCAGAGAGGAGGGGCTTAGGAGGAGCCTAGTCAGATTGTATGGGGTCAAATAGGAGGAGCCTGGGCAGAATGGGTGGAGTCAGAGAGGAGGGGGTATAGGAGGAGCCTGGGCAGAATGGGTGGGGTCAGACAGCAGAGGAGGGGCCTAGGAGGAGCCTGGGCAGAATGGGTGGGGTCAGACTGGTATGGGAGGAGCCTGGGCAGAATGGGTGGGGTCAGACAGCAGAGGAGGGGCTTAGGAGGAGCCTGGGCAGAATGGGTGGAGTCAGAGAGGAGGGGCTTAGGAGGAGCCTAGTCAGATTGGGTGGGGTCAAATAGGAAGAGCCTGGGCAGAATGGGTGGGGTCAGACAGCAGAGGAGGGGCTTAGGAGGAGCCTAGTCAGATTGGGTGGGTTCAGAGAGGAGGGGTATAGGAGGAGCCTGGGCAGAATGGGTGGGGTCAGACAGCAGAGGAGGGGCTTAGGAGGAGCCTAGTCAGATTGGGTGGGGTCAGAGAGAAGGGGTATAGGAGGAGCCTGGGAAGGTTGGGTGGGGTCAGACAGCAGAGGAGGGGCTTAGGAGGAGCCTGGGCAGAATGGGTGGGGTCACACAGCAGAGGAGGGGTTTAGGAGGAGCCAAGTCAGATTGGGTGGGGTCAAATAGGAGGGGTATAGGAGGAGCCTGGGCAGAATGGGTGGGGTCAGATGGGTATGGGAGGAGCCTGGGCAGAATGGGTGGAGTCAGAGAGGAGGGGGTATAGGAGGAGCCTGGGCAGAATGGGTGGGGTCAGACAGCAGAGGAGGGGTTTAGGAGGAGCCAAGTCAGATTGGGTGGGGTCAAATAGGAGGGGTATAGGAGGAGCCTGGGCAGAATGGGTGGGGTCAGACGGGTATGGGAGGAGCCTGGGCAGAATGGGTGGAGTCAGAGAGGAGGGGGGTATAGGAAGAGCCTGGGCAGAATGGGTGGGGTCAGACAGCAGAGGAGGGGCTTAAGAGGAGCCTAGTCAGATTGGGTGGGGTCAGAGAGAAGGGGTATAGGAGGAGCCTGGGAAGGTTGGGTGGGGCCAGACAGCAGAGGAGGGGCTTAGGAGGAACCTAGTCAGATTGGGTGGGGTCAAATAGGAGGAGCTTGGGCAGAATGGGTGGGGTCAGACAGCAGAGGAGGGGCTTAGGAGGAGCCTAGTCAGATTGGGTGGGTTCAGAGAGGAGGGGTATAGGAGGAGCCTGGGCAGAATGGGTGGGGTCAGACAGCAGAGGAGGGGTTTAGGAGGAGCCAAGTCAGAGTGGGTGGGGTCAAATAGGAGGGGTATAGGAGGAGCCTGGGCAGAATGGGTGCGGTCAGATGGGTATGGGAGGAGCCTGGGCAGAATGGGTGGAGTCAGAGAGGAGGGGGTATAGGAGGAGCCTGGGCAGAATGGGTGGGGTCAGACAGCAGAGGAGGGGTTTAGGAGGAGCTTGGGCAGAATGGGTGGGGTCAGACAGCAGAGGAGGGGTTTAGGAGGAGCTTAGTCAGAATGGGTGGGGTCAGACAGCAGAGGAGGGGCTTAGGAGGAGCCTGGGCAGAATGAGTGGGGTCAGACAGCAGAGGAGGGGCTTAGGAGGAGCCTAGTCAGATTGGGTGGGGTCAGAGAGGAGGGGTATAGGAGGAGCCTAGTCAGATTATGTGGGGTCAAATAGGAGGAGCCTGGGCAGAATGGGAGGAGTCAGAGAGGAGGGGGGTATAGGAGGAGCCTGGGCAGAATGGGTGGGGTCAGACTGGTATGGGAGGAGCCTGGGCAGAATGGGTGGGGTCAGACAGCAGAGGAGGGGCTTAGGAGGAGCCTAGTCAGATTGGGTGGGTTCAGAGAGGAGGGGTATAGGAGGAGCCTGGGCAGAATGGGTGGGGTCAGACAGCAGAGGAGGGGCTTAGGAGGAGCCTAGTCAGATTGGGTGGAGTCAGAGAGGAGGGGGGTATAGGAGGAGTCTGGGCAGAATGGGTGGGGTCAGACAGCAGAGGAGGGGGTTAGGAGGAGCCAAGTCAGAGTGGGTGGGGTCAAATAGGAGGGGTATAGGAGGAGCCTGGGCAGAATGGGTGGGGTCAGATGGGTATGGGAGGAGCCTGGGCAGAATGGGTGGAGTCAGAGAGGAGGGGGTATAGGAGGAGCCTGGGCAGAATGGGTGGGGTCAGACAGCAGAGGAGGGGTTTAGGAGGAGCCAAGTCAGATTGAGTGGGGTCAAATAGGAGGGGTATAGGAGGAGCCTGGGCAGAATGGGTGGGGTCAGACGGGTATGGGAGGAGCCTGGGCAGAATGGGTGGAGTCAGAGAGGAGGGGGTATAGGAGGAGCCTGGGCAGAATGGGTGGGGTCAGACAGCAGAGGAAGGGCTTAGGAGGAGCCTAGTCAGATTGGGTGGGGTCAGAGAGGAGGGGTATAGGAGGAGCCTGGGCAGAATGGGTGGGGTCAGACAGCAGAGGAGGGGTTTAGGAGGAACCTAGTCAGATTGGGTGGGGTCAAATAGGAAGAGCCTGGGCAGAATGGGTGGGGACAGCAGAGGAGGGGCTTAGGAGGAACCTGGGCAGAATGGGTGGGGTCAGAGGGGAGGGGCTTAGGAGGAGCCTGGGCAGAATGGGTGGGGTCAGACAGCAGAGGAGGGGTTTAGGAGGAACCTAGTCAGATTGGGTGGGGTCAAATAGGAAGAGCCTGGGCAGAATGGGTGGGGTCAGACAGCAGAGGAGGGGCTTAGGAGGAGCCTAGTCAGATTGGGTGGGGTCAAATAGGAGGGGTATAGGAGGAGCCTGGGCAGAATGGGTGGGGTCAGATGGGTATGGGAGGAGCCTGGGCAGAATGGGTGGAGTCAGAGAGGAGGGGGTATAGGAGGAGCCTGGGCAGAATGGGTGGGGTCAGACAGCAGAGGAGGGGTTTAGGAGGAGCCAAGTCAGATTGGGTGGGGTCAAATAGGAGGGGTATAGGAGGAGCCTGGGCAGAATGGGTGGGGTCAGACGGGTATGGGAGGAGCCTGGGCAGAATGGGTGGAGTCAGAGAGGAGGGGGTATAGGAAGAGCCTGGGCAGAATGGGTGGGGTCAGACAGCAGAGGAGCAGAGGAGGAGGGGCTTAGGAGGAGCCTAGTCAGATTGGGTGGGGTCAGAGAGGAGGGGTATAGGAGGAGCCTAGTCAGATTGGGTGGGGTCAAATAGGAGGAGCCTGGGCAGAATGGGAGGAGTCAGAGAGGAGGGGGGTATAGGAGGAGCCTGGGCAGAATGGGTGGGGTCAGACGGGTATGGGAGGAGCCTGGGCAGAATGGGTGGAGTCAGAGAGGAGGGGGTATAGGAAGAGCCTGGGCAGAATGGGTGGGGTCAGAGAGGAGGGGCTTAGGAGGAGCCTAGTCAGATTGGGTGGGGTCAAATAGGAGGAGCCTGGGCAGAATGGGAGGAGTCAGAGAGGAGGGGGTATAGGAGGAGCCTGGGCAGAATGGGTGGGGTCAGACAGCAGAGGAGGGGTTTAGGAGGAGCTTAGTCAGAATGGGTGGGGTCAGACAGCAGAGGAGGGGCTTAGGAGGAACCTAGTCAGATTGGGTGGGGTCAAATAGGAGGGGTATAGGAGGAGCCTGGGCAGAATGGGTGGGGTCAGACGGGTATGGGAGGAGCCTGGGCAGAATGGGTGGAGTCAGAGAGGAGGGGGTATAGGAAGAGCCTGGGCAGAATGGGTGGGGTCAGACAGCAGAGGAGGGGCTTAAGAGGAACCTAGTCAGATTGGGTGGGGTCAAATAGGAGGAGCCTGGGCAGAATGGGTGGGGTCAGACAGCAGAGGAGGGGCTTAGGAGGAGCCTAGTCAGATTGGGTGGGGTCAAATAGGAGGAGGAGGAGGAGCCTGGGCAGAATGGGTGGGGTCAGACAGGTATGGGAGGAGCCTGGGCAGAATGGGTGGGGTCAGACAGGTATGGGAGGAGCCTGGGCGGAATGGGTGGAGTCAGAGAGGAGGGGGGTATAGGAGGAGCCTGGGCAGAATGGGTGGGGTCAGACAGCAGAGGAGGAGGAGGGGTTTAGGAGGAGCCAAGTCAGAGTGGGTGGGGTCAAATAGGAGGGGTATAGGAGGAGCCTGGGCAGAATGGGTGGGGTCAGACTGGTATGGGAGGAGCCTGGGCAGAATGGGTGGAGTCAGAGAGGAGGGGCTTAGGAGGAGCCTAGTCAGATTGTATGGGGTCAAATAGGAGGAGCCTGGGCAGAATGGGTGGAGTCAGAGAGGAGGGGGTATAGGAGGAGCCTGGGCAGAATGGGTGGGGTCAGACAGCAGAGGAGGGGCTTAGGAGGAGCCTGGGCAGAATGGGTGGGGTCAGACTGGTATGGGAGGAGCCTGGGCAGAATGGGTGGGGTCAGACAGCAGAGGAGGGGCTTAGGAGGAGCCTGGGCAGAATGGGTGGAGTCAGAGAGGAGGGGCTTAGGAGGAGCCTAGTCAGATTGGGTGGGGTCAAATAGGAAGAGCCTGGGCAGAATGGGTGGGGTCAGACAGCAGAGGAGGGGCTTAGGAGGAGCCTAGTCAGATTGGGTGGGTTCAGAGAGGAGGGGTATAGGAGGAGCCTGGGCAGAATGGGTGGGGTCAGACAGCAGAGGAGGGGCTTAGGAGGAGCCTAGTCAGATTGGGTGGGGTCAGAGAGAAGGGGTATAGGAGGAGCCTGGGAAGGTTGGGTGGGGTCAGACAGCAGAGGAGGGGCTTAGGAGGAGCCTAGTCAGATTGGGTGGGGTCAGGGAGGAGGAGGGGTATAGGAGGAGCCTGGGCAGAATGGGTGGGGTCAGACGGGTATGGGAGGAGCCTGGGCAGAATGGGTGGAGTCAGAGAGGAGGGGGGTATAGGAGGAGCCTGGGCAGAATGGGTGGGGTCACACAGCAGAGGAGGGGTTTAGGAGGAGCCAAGTCAGAGTGGGTGGGGTCAAATAGGAGGGGTATAGGAGGAGCCTGGGCAGAATGGGTGGGGTCAGATGGGTATGGGAGGAGCCTGGGCAGAATGGGTGGAGTCAGAGAGGAGGGGGTATAGGAGGAGCCTGGGCAGAATGGGTGGGGTCAGACAGCAGAGGAGGGGTTTAGGAGGAGCCAAGTCAGATTGGGTGGGGTCAAATAGGAGGGGTATAGGAGGAGCCTGGGCAGAATGGGTGGGGTCAGACGGGTATGGGAGGAGCCTGGGCAGAATGGGTGGAGTCAGAGAGGAGGGGGGTATAGGAAGAGCCTGGGCAGAATGGGTGGGGTCAGACAGCAGAGGAGGGGCTTAAGAGGAGCCTAGTCAGATTGGGTGGGGTCAGAGAGAAGGGGTATAGGAGGAGCCTGGGAAGGTTGGGTGGGGCCAGACAGCAGAGGAGGGGCTTAGGAGGAACCTAGTCAGATTGGGTGGGGTCAAATAGGAGGAGCTTGGGCAGAATGGGTGGGGTCAGACAGCAGAGGAGGGGCTTAGGAGGAGCCTAGTCAGATTGGGTGGGTTCAGAGAGGAGGGGTATAGGAGGAGCCTGGGCAGAATGGGTGGGGTCAGACAGCAGAGGAGGGGTTTAGGAGGAGCCAAGTCAGAGTGGGTGGGGTCAAATAGGAGGGGTATAGGAGGAGCCTGGGCAGAATGGGTGCGGTCAGATGGGTATAGGAGGAGCCTGGGCAGAATGGGTGGAGTCAGAGAGGAGGGGGTATAGGAGGAGCCTGGGCAGAATGGGTGGGGTCAGACAGCAGAGGAGGGGTTTAGGAGGAGCTTAGTCAGAATGGGTGGGGTCAGACAGCAGAGGAGGGGCTTAGGAGGAGCCTAGTCAGATTGGGGTCAAATAAGAGGGGTATAGGAGGAGCCTGGGCAGAATGGGTGCGGTCAGACGGGTATGGGAGGAGCCTGGGCAGAATGGGTGGAGTCAGAGAGGAGGGGGTATAGGATGAGCCTGGACAGAATGGGTGGGGTCAGACAGCAGAGGAGGGGCTTAGGAGGAGCCTGGGCAGAATGGGTGGGGTCAGACAGCAGAGGAGGGGCTTAGGAGGAGCCTAGTCAGATTGGGTGGGGTCAGAGAGGAGGGGTATAGGAGGAGCCTAGTCAGATTATGTGGGGTCAAATAGGAGGAGCCTGGGCAGAATGGGAGGAGTCAGAGAGGAGGGGGGTATAGGAGGAGCCTGGGCAGAATGGGTGGGGTCAGACTGGTATGGGAGGAGCCTGGGCAGAATGGGTGGGGTCAGACAGCAGAGGAGGGGCTTAGGAGGAGCCTAGTCAGATTGGGTGGGTTCAGAGAGGAGGGGTATAGGAGGAGCCTGGGCAGAATGGGTGGGGTCAGACAGCAGAGGAGGGGCTTAGGAGGAGCCTAGTCAGATTGGGTGGAGTCAGAGAGGAGGGGGGTATAGGAGGAGTCTGGGCAGAATGGGTGGGGTCAGACAGCAGAGGAGGGGTTTAGGAGGAGCCAAGTCAGAGTGGGTGGGGTCAAATAGGAGGGGTATAGGAGGAGCCTGGGCAGAATGGGTGGGGTCAGATGGGTATGGGAGGAGCCTGGGCAGAATGGGTGGAGTCAGAGAGGAGGGGGTATAGGAGGAGCCTGGGCAGAATGGGTGGGGTCAGACAGCAGAGGAGGGGTTTAGGAGGAGCCAAGTCAGATTGGGTGGGGTCAAATAGGAGGGGTATAGGAGAAGCCTGGGCAGAATGGGTGGGGTCAGACGGGTATGGGAGGAGCCTGGGCAGAATGGGTGGAGTCAGAGAGGAGGGGGTATAGGAGGAGCCTGGGCAGAATGGGTGGGGTCAGACAGCAGAGGAAGGGCTTAGGAGGAGCCTAGTCAGATTGGGTGGGGTCAGAGAGGAGGGGTATAGGAGGAGCCTGGGCAGAATGGGTGGGGTCAGACAGCAGAGGAGGGGTTTAGGAGGAACCTAGTCAGATTGGGTGGGGTCAAATAGGAAGAGCCTGGGCAGAATGGGTGGGGACAGCAGAGGAGGGGCTTAGGAGGAACCTGGGCAGAATGGGTGGGGTCAGAGAGGAGGGGCTTAGGAGGAGCCTGGGCAGAATGGGTGGGGTCAGACAGCAGAGGAGGGGTTTAGGAGGAACCTAGTCAGATTGGGTGGGGTCAAATAGGAAGAGCCTGGGCAGAATGGGTGGGGTCAGACAGCAGAGGAGGGGCTTAGGAGGAGCCTAGTCAGATTGGGTGGGGTCAAATAGGAGGGGTATAGGAGGAGCCTGGGCAGAATGGGTGGGGTCAGATGGGTATGGGAGGAGCCTGGGCAGAATGGGTGGAGTCAGAGAGGAGGGGGTATAGGAGGAGCCTGGGCAGAATGGGTGGGGTCAGACAGCAGAGGAGGGGTTTAGGAGGAGCCAAGTCAGATTGGGTGGGGTCAAATAGGAGGGGTATAGGAGGAGCCTGGGCAGAATGGGTGGGGTCAGACGGGTATGGGAGGAGCCTGGGCAGAATGGGTGGAGTCAGAGAGGAGGGGGTATAGGAAGAGCCTGGGCAGAATGGGTGGGGTCAGACAGCAGCGGAGCAGAGGAGGAGGGGCTTAGGAGGAGCCTAGTCAGATTGGGTGGGGTCAGAGAGGAGGGGTATAGGAGGAGCCTAGTCAGATTGGGTGGGGTCAAATAGGAGGAGCCTGGGCAGAATGGGAGGAGTCAGAGAGGAGGGGTATAGGAGGAGCCTGGGCAGAATGGGTGGGGTCAGACAGCAGAGGAGGGGCTTAGGAGGAGCCTGGGCAGAATGGGTGGGGTCAGACAGCAGAGGAAGGGCTTAGGAGGAGCCTAGTCAGATTGGGTGGGGTCAGAGAGGAGGGGTATAGGAAGAGCCTGGGCAGAATGGGTGGGGACAGCAGAGGAGTGGCTTAGGAGGAACCTGGCCAGAATGGGTGGGGTCAAAGAGGAGGGGCTTAGGAGGAGCCTGGGCAGAATGGGTGGAGTCAGAGAGGAGGGGGTATAGGAAGAGCCTGGGCAGAATGGGTGGGGTCAGACAGCAGAGGAGCAGAGGAGGAGGGGCTTAGGAGGAGCCTAGTCAGATTGGGTGGGGTCAGAGAGGAGGGGTATAGGAGGAGCCTAGTCAGATTGGGTGGGGTCAAATAGGAGGAGCCTGGGCAGAATGGGAGGAGTCAGAGAGGAGGGGGGTATAGGAGGAGCCTGGGCAGAATGGGTGGGGTCAGACGGGTATGGGAGGAGCCTGGGCAGAATGGGTGGAGTCAGAGAGGAGGGGGTATAGGAAGAGCCTGGGCAGAATGGGTGGGGTCAGAGAGGAGGGGGTATAGGAGGAGCCTGGGCAGAATGGGTGGGGTCAGACAGCAGAGGAGGGGTTTAGGAGGAGCTTAGTCAGATTGGGTGGGGTCAAATAGGAGGGGTATAGGAGGAGCCTGGGCAGAATGGGTGGGGTCAGACGGGTATGGGAGGAGCCTGGGCAGAATGGGTGGAGTCAGAGAGGAGGGGGTATAGGAAGAGCCTGGGCAGAATGGGTGGGGTCAGACAGCAGAGGAGGGGCTTAAGAGGAACCTAGTCAGATTGGGTGGGGTCAAATAGGAGGAGCCTGGGCAGAATGGGTGGGGTCAGACAGCAGAGGAGGAGGAGGAGGGGTTTAGGAGGAGCCAAGTCAGAGTGGGTGGGGTCAAATAGGAGGGGTATAGGAGGAGCCTGGGCAGAATGGGTGGGGTCAGACTGGTATGGGAGGAGCCTGGGCAGAATGGGTGGAGTCAGAGAGGAGGGGCTTAGGAGGAGCCTAGTCAGATTGTATGGGGTCAAATAGGAGGAGCCTGGGCAGAATGGGTGGAGTCAGAGAGGAGGGGGTATAGGAGGAGCCTGGGCAGAATGGGTGGGGTCAGACAGCAGAGGAGGGGCCTAGGAGGAGCCTGGGCAGAATGGGTGGGGTCAGACTGGTATGGGAGGAGCCTGGGCAGAATGGGTGGGGTCAGACAGCAGAGGAGGGGCTTAGGAGGAGCCTGGGCAGAATGGGTGGAGTCAGAGAGGAGGGGCTTAGGAGGAGCCTAGTCAGATTGGGTGGGGTCAAATAGGAAGAGCCTGGGCAGAATGGGTGGGGTCAGACAGCAGAGGAGGGGCTTAGGAGGAGCCTAGTCAGATTGGGTGGGTTCAGAGAGGAGGGGTATAGGAGGAGCCTGGGCAGAATGGGTGGGGTCAGACAGCAGAGGAGGGGCTTAGGAGGAGCCTAGTCAGATTGGGTGGGGTCAGAGAGAAGGGGTATAGGAGGAGCCTGGGAAGGTTGGGTGGGGTCAGACAGCAGAGGAGGGGCTTAGGAGGAGCCTGGGCAGAATGGGTGGGGTCACACAGCAGAGGAGGGGTTTAGGAGGAGCCAAGTCAGATTGGGTGGGGTCAAATAGGAGGGGTATAGGAGGAGCCTGGGCAGAATGGGTGGGGTCAGATGGGTATGGGAGGAGCCTGGGCAGAATGGGTGGAGTCAGAGAGGAGGGGGTATAGGAGGAGCCTGGGCAGAATGGGTGGGGTCAGACAGCAGAGGAGGGGTTTAGGAGGAGCCAAGTCAGATTGGGTGGGGTCAAATAGGAGGGGTATAGGAGGAGCCTGGGCAGAATGGGTGGGGTCAGACGGGTATGGGAGGAGCCTGGGCAGAATGGGTGGAGTCAGAGAGGAGGGGGGTATAGGAAGAGCCTGGGCAGAATGGGTGGGGTCAGACAGCAGAGGAGGGGCTTAAGAGGAGCCTAGTCAGATTGGGTGGGGTCAGAGAGAAGGGGTATAGGAGGAGCCTGGGAAGGTTGGGTGGGGCCAGACAGCAGAGGAGGGGCTTAGGAGGAACCTAGTCAGATTGGGTGGGGTCAAATAGGAGGAGCTTGGGCAGAATGGGTGGGGTCAGACAGCAGAGGAGGGGCTTAGGAGGAGCCTAGTCAGATTGGGTGGGTTCAGAGAGGAGGGGTATAGGAGGAGCCTGGGCAGAATGGGTGGGGTCAGACAGCAGAGGAGGGGTTTAGGAGGAGCCAAGTCAGAGTGGGTGGGGTCAAATAGGAGGGGTATAGGAGGAGCCTGGGCAGAATGGGTGCGGTCAGATGGGTATGGGAGGAGCCTGGGCAGAATGGGTGGAGTCAGAGAGGAGGGGGTATAGGAGGAGCCTGGGCAGAATGGGTGGGGTCAGACAGCAGAGGAGGGGTTTAGGAGGAGCTTGGGCAGAATGGGTGGGGTCAGACAGCAGAGGAGGGGTTTAGGAGGAGCTTAGTCAGAATGGGTGGGGTCAGACAGCAGAGGAGGGGCTTAGGAGGAGCCTGGGCAGAATGAGTGGGGTCAGACAGCAGAGGAGGGGCTTAGGAGGAGCCTAGTCAGATTGGGTGGGGTCAGAGAGGAGGGGTATAGGAGGAGCCTAGTCAGATTATGTGGGGTCAAATAGGAGGAGCCTGGGCAGAATGGGAGGAGTCAGAGAGGAGGGGGGTATAGGAGGAGCCTGGGCAGAATGGGTGGGGTCAGACTGGTATGGGAGGAGCCTGGGCAGAATGGGTGGGGTCAGACAGCAGAGGAGGGGCTTAGGAGGAGCCTAGTCAGATTGGGTGGGTTCAGAGAGGAGGGGTATAGGAGGAGCCTGGGCAGAATGGGTGGGGTCAGACAGCAGAGGAGGGGCTTAGGAGGAGCCTAGTCAGATTGGGTGGAGTCAGAGAGGAGGGGGGTATAGGAGGAGTCTGGGCAGAATGGGTGGGGTCAGACAGCAGAGGAGGGGGTTAGGAGGAGCCAAGTCAGAGTGGGTGGGGTCAAATAGGAGGGGTATAGGAGGAGCCTGGGCAGAATGGGTGGGGTCAGATGGGTATGGGAGGAGCCTGGGCAGAATGGGTGGAGTCAGAGAGGAGGGGGTATAGGAGGAGCCTGGGCAGAATGGGTGGGGTCAGACAGCAGAGGAGGGGTTTAGGAGGAGCCAAGTCAGATTGAGTGGGGTCAAATAGGAGGGGTATAGGAGGAGCCTGGGCAGAATGGGTGGGGTCAGACGGGTATGGGAGGAGCCTGGGCAGAATGGGTGGAGTCAGAGAGGAGGGGGTATAGGAGGAGCCTGGGCAGAATGGGTGGGGTCAGACAGCAGAGGAAGGGCTTAGGAGGAGCCTAGTCAGATTGGGTGGGGTCAGAGAGGAGGGGTATAGGAGGAGCCTGGGCAGAATGGGTGGGGTCAGACAGCAGAGGAGGGGTTTAGGAGGAACCTAGTCAGATTGGGTGGGGTCAAATAGGAAGAGCCTGGGCAGAATGGGTGGGGACAGCAGAGGAGGGGCTTAGGAGGAACCTGGGCAGAATGGGTGGGGTCAGAGGGGAGGGGCTTAGGAGGAGCCTGGGCAGAATGGGTGGGGTCAGACAGCAGAGGAGGGGTTTAGGAGGAACCTAGTCAGATTGGGTGGGGTCAAATAGGAAGAGCCTGGGCAGAATGGGTGGGGTCAGACAGCAGAGGAGGGGCTTAGGAGGAGCCTAGTCAGATTGGGTGGGGTCAAATAGGAGGGGTATAGGAGGAGCCTGGGCAGAATGGGTGGGGTCAGATGGGTATGGGAGGAGCCTGGGCAGAATGGGTGGAGTCAGAGAGGAGGGGGTATAGGAGGAGCCTGGGCAGAATGGGTGGGGTCAGACAGCAGAGGAGGGGTTTAGGAGGAGCCAAGTCAGATTGGGTGGGGTCAAATAGGAGGGGTATAGGAGGAGCCTGGGCAGAATGGGTGGGGTCAGACGGGTATGGGAGGAGCCTGGGCAGAATGGGTGGAGTCAGAGAGGAGGGGGTATAGGAAGAGCCTGGGCAGAATGGGTGGGGTCAGACAGCAGAGGAGCAGAGGAGGAGGGGCTTAGGAGGAGCCTAGTCAGATTGGGTGGGGTCAGAGAGGAGGGGTATAGGAGGAGCCTAGTCAGATTGGGTGGGGTCAAATAGGAGGAGCCTGGGCAGAATGGGAGGAGTCAGAGAGGAGGGGGGTATAGGAGGAGCCTGGGCAGAATGGGTGGGGTCAGACGGGTATGGGAGGAGCCTGGGCAGAATGGGTGGAGTCAGAGAGGAGGGGGTATAGGAAGAGCCTGGGCAGAATGGGTGGGGTCAGAGAGGAGGGGCTTAGGAGGAGCCTAGTCAGATTGGGTGGGGTCAAATAGGAGGAGCCTGGGCAGAATGGGAGGAGTCAGAGAGGAGGGGGTATAGGAGGAGCCTGGGCAGAATGGGTGGGGTCAGACAGCAGAGGAGGGGTTTAGGAGGAGCTTAGTCAGAATGGGTGGGGTCAGACAGCAGAGGAGGGGCTTAGGAGGAACCTAGTCAGATTGGGTGGGGTCAAATAGGAGGGGTATAGGAGGAGCCTGGGCAGAATGGGTGGGGTCAGACGGGTATGGGAGGAGCCTGGGCAGAATGGGTGGAGTCAGAGAGGAGGGGGTATAGGAAGAGCCTGGGCAGAATGGGTGGGGTCAGACAGCAGAGGAGGGGCTTAAGAGGAACCTAGTCAGATTGGGTGGGGTCAAATAGGAGGAGCCTGGGCAGAATGGGTGGGGTCAGACAGCAGAGGAGGGGCTTAGGAGGAGCCTAGTCAGATTGGGTGGGGTCAAATAGGAGGAGGAGGAGGAGCCTGGGCAGAATGGGTGGGGTCAGACAGGTATGGGAGGAGCCTGGGCAGAATGGGTGGGGTCAGACAGGTATGGGAGGAGCCTGGGCGGAATGGGTGGAGTCAGAGAGGAGGGGGGTATAGGAGGAGCCTGGGCAGAATGGGTGGGGTCAGACAGCAGAGGAGGAGGAGGGGTTTAGGAGGAGCCAAGTCAGAGTGGGTGGGGTCAAATAGGAGGGGTATAGGAGGAGCCTGGGCAGAATGGGTGGGGTCAGACTGGTATGGGAGGAGCCTGGGCAGAATGGGTGGAGTCAGAGAGGAGGGGCTTAGGAGGAGCCTAGTCAGATTGTATGGGGTCAAATAGGAGGAGCCTGGGCAGAATGGGTGGAGTCAGAGAGGAGGGGGTATAGGAGGAGCCTGGGCAGAATGGGTGGGGTCAGACAGCAGAGGAGGGGCTTAGGAGGAGCCTGGGCAGAATGGGTGGGGTCAGACTGGTATGGGAGGAGCCTGGGCAGAATGGGTGGGGTCAGACAGCAGAGGAGGGGCTTAGGAGGAGCCTGGGCAGAATGGGTGGAGTCAGAGAGGAGGGGCTTAGGAGGAGCCTAGTCAGATTGGGTGGGGTCAAATAGGAAGAGCCTGGGCAGAATGGGTGGGGTCAGACAGCAGAGGAGGGGCTTAGGAGGAGCCTAGTCAGATTGGGTGGGTTCAGAGAGGAGGGGTATAGGAGGAGCCTGGGCAGAATGGGTGGGGTCAGACAGCAGAGGAGGGGCTTAGGAGGAGCCTAGTCAGATTGGGTGGGGTCAGAGAGAAGGGGTATAGGAGGAGCCTGGGAAGGTTGGGTGGGGTCAGACAGCAGAGGAGGGGCTTAGGAGGAGCCTAGTCAGATTGGGTGGGGTCAGGGAGGAGGAGGGGTATAGGAGGAGCCTGGGCAGAATGGGTGGGGTCAGACGGGTATGGGAGGAGCCTGGGCAGAATGGGTGGAGTCAGAGAGGAGGGGGGTATAGGAGGAGCCTGGGCAGAATGGGTGGGGTCACACAGCAGAGGAGGGGTTTAGGAGGAGCCAAGTCAGAGTGGGTGGGGTCAAATAGGAGGGGTATAGGAGGAGCCTGGGCAGAATGGGTGGGGTCAGATGGGTATGGGAGGAGCCTGGGCAGAATGGGTGGAGTCAGAGAGGAGGGGGTATAGGAGGAGCCTGGGCAGAATGGGTGGGGTCAGACAGCAGAGGAGGGGTTTAGGAGGAGCCAAGTCAGATTGGGTGGGGTCAAATAGGAGGGGTATAGGAGGAGCCTGGGCAGAATGGGTGGGGTCAGACGGGTATGGGAGGAGCCTGGGCAGAATGGGTGGAGTCAGAGAGGAGGGGGGTATAGGAAGAGCCTGGGCAGAATGGGTGGGGTCAGACAGCAGAGGAGGGGCTTAAGAGGAGCCTAGTCAGATTGGGTGGGGTCAGAGAGAAGGGGTATAGGAGGAGCCTGGGAAGGTTGGGTGGGGCCAGACAGCAGAGGAGGGGCTTAGGAGGAACCTAGTCAGATTGGGTGGGGTCAAATAGGAGGAGCTTGGGCAGAATGGGTGGGGTCAGACAGCAGAGGAGGGGCTTAGGAGGAGCCTAGTCAGATTGGGTGGGTTCAGAGAGGAGGGGTATAGGAGGAGCCTGGGCAGAATGGGTGGGGTCAGACAGCAGAGGAGGGGTTTAGGAGGAGCCAAGTCAGAGTGGGTGGGGTCAAATAGGAGGGGTATAGGAGGAGCCTGGGCAGAATGGGTGCGGTCAGATGGGTATAGGAGGAGCCTGGGCAGAATGGGTGGAGTCAGAGAGGAGGGGGTATAGGAGGAGCCTGGGCAGAATGGGTGGGGTCAGACAGCAGAGGAGGGGTTTAGGAGGAGCTTAGTCAGAATGGGTGGGGTCAGACAGCAGAGGAGGGGCTTAGGAGGAGCCTAGTCAGATTGGGGTCAAATAAGAGGGGTATAGGAGGAGCCTGGGCAGAATGGGTGCGGTCAGACGGGTATGGGAGGAGCCTGGGCAGAATGGGTGGAGTCAGAGAGGAGGGGGTATAGGATGAGCCTGGACAGAATGGGTGGGGTCAGACAGCAGAGGAGGGGCTTAGGAGGAGCCTGGGCAGAATGGGTGGGGTCAGACAGCAGAGGAGGGGCTTAGGAGGAGCCTAGTCAGATTGGGTGGGGTCAGAGAGGAGGGGTATAGGAGGAGCCTAGTCAGATTATGTGGGGTCAAATAGGAGGAGCCTGGGCAGAATGGGAGGAGTCAGAGAGGAGGGGGGTATAGGAGGAGCCTGGGCAGAATGGGTGGGGTCAGACTGGTATGGGAGGAGCCTGGGCAGAATGGGTGGGGTCAGACAGCAGAGGAGGGGCTTAGGAGGAGCCTAGTCAGATTGGGTGGGTTCAGAGAGGAGGGGTATAGGAGGAGCCTGGGCAGAATGGGTGGGGTCAGACAGCAGAGGAGGGGCTTAGGAGGAGCCTAGTCAGATTGGGTGGAGTCAGAGAGGAGGGGGGTATAGGAGGAGTCTGGGCAGAATGGGTGGGGTCAGACAGCAGAGGAGGGGTTTAGGAGGAGCCAAGTCAGAGTGGGTGGGGTCAAATAGGAGGGGTATAGGAGGAGCCTGGGCAGAATGGGTGGGGTCAGATGGGTATGGGAGGAGCCTGGGCAGAATGGGTGGAGTCAGAGAGGAGGGGGTATAGGAGGAGCCTGGGCAGAATGGGTGGGGTCAGACAGAAGAGGAGGGGTTTAGGAGGAGCCAAGTCAGATTGGGTGGGGTCAAATAGGAGGGGTATAGGAGAAGCCTGGGCAGAATGGGTGGGGTCAGACGGGTATGGGAGGAGCCTGGGCAGAATGGGTGGAGTCAGAGAGGAGGGGGTATAGGAGGAGCCTGGGCAGAATGGGTGGGGTCAGACAGCAGAGGAAGGGCTTAGGAGGAGCCTAGTCAGATTGGGTGGGGTCAGAGAGGAGGGGTATAGGAGGAGCCTGGGCAGAATGGGTGGGGTCAGACAGCAGAGGAGGGGTTTAGGAGGAACCTAGTCAGATTGGGTGGGGTCAAATAGGAAGAGCCTGGGCAGAATGGGTGGGGACAGCAGAGGAGGGGCTTAGGAGGAACCTGGGCAGAATGGGTGGGGTCAGAGAGGAGGGGCTTAGGAGGAGCCTGGGCAGAATGGGTGGGGTCAGACAGCAGAGGAGGGGTTTAGGAGGAACCTAGTCAGATTGGGTGGGGTCAAATAGGAAGAGCCTGGGCAGAATGGGTGGGGTCAGACAGCAGAGGAGGGGCTTAGGAGGAGCCTAGTCAGATTGGGTGGGGTCAAATAGGAGGGGTATAGGAGGAGCCTGGGCAGAATGGGTGGGGTCAGATGGGTATGGGAGGAGCCTGGGCAGAATGGGTGGAGTCAGAGAGGAGGGGGTATAGGAGGAGCCTGGGCAGAATGGGTGGGGTCAGACAGCAGAGGAGGGGTTTAGGAGGAGCCAAGTCAGATTGGGTGGGGTCAAATAGGAGGGGTATAGGAGGAGCCTGGGCAGAATGGGTGGGGTCAGACGGGTATGGGAGGAGCCTGGGCAGAATGGGTGGAGTCAGAGAGGAGGGGGTATAGGAAGAGCCTGGGCAGAATGGGTGGGGTCAGACAGCAGCGGAGCAGAGGAGGAGGGGCTTAGGAGGAGCCTAGTCAGATTGGGTGGGGTCAGAGAGGAGGGGTATAGGAGGAGCCTAGTCAGATTGGGTGGGGTCAAATAGGAGGAGCCTGGGCAGAATGGGAGGAGTCAGAGAGGAGGGGGGTATAGGAGGAGCCTGGGCAGAATGGGTGGGGTCAGACTGGTATGGGAGGAGCCTGGGCAGAATGGGTGGAGTCAGAGAGGAGGGGCTTAGGAGGAGCCTAGTCAGATTGGGTGGGGTCAAATAGGAGGAGCCTGGGCAGAATGGGAGGAGTCAGAGAGGAGGGGGTATAGGAGGAGCCTGGGCAGAATGGGTGGGGTCAGACAGCAGAGGAGGGGTTTAGGAGGAGCTTAGTCAGAATGGGTGGGGTCAGACAGCAGAGGAGTGGCTTAGGAGGAACCTAGTCAGATTGGGTGGGGTCAAATAGGAGGGGTATAGGAGGAGCCTGGGCAGAATGGGTGGGGTCAGACGGGTATGGGAGGAGCCTGGGCAGAATGGGTGGAGTCAGAGAGGAGGGGGTATAGGAAGAGCCTGGGCAGAATGGGTGGGGTCAGACAGCAGAGGAAGGGCTTAAGAGGAACCTAGTCAGATTGGGTGGGGTCAAATAGGAGGAGCCTGGGCAGAATGGGTGGGGTCAGACAGCAGAGGAGGGGCTTAGGAGGAGCCTAGTCAGATTGGGTGGGGTCAAATAGGAGGAGGAGGAGCCTGGGCAGAATGGGTGGGGTCAGACAGGTATGGGAGGAGCCTGGGCAGAATGGGTGGGGTCAGACAGGTATGGGAGGAGCCTGGGCGGAATGGGTGGAGTCAGAGAGGAGGGGGGTATAGGAGGAGCCTGGGCAGAATGGGTGGGGTCAGACAGCAGAGGAGGAGGAGGGGTTTAGGAGGAGCCAAGTCAGAGTGGGTGGGGTCAAATAGGAGGGGTATAGGAGGAGCCTGGGCAGAATGGGTGGGGTCAGACTGGTATGGGAGGAGCCTGGGCAGAATGGGTGGAGTCAGAGAGGAGGGGCTTAGGAGGAGCCTAGTCAGATTGTGTGGGGTCAAATAGGAGGAGCCTGGGCAGAATGGGTGGAGTCAGAGAGGAGGGGGTATAGGAGGATCCTGGGCAGAATGGGTGGGGTCAGACAGCAGAGGAGGGGCTTAGGAGGAGCCTGGGCAGAATGGGTGGGGTCAGACTGGTATGGGAGGAGCCTGGGCAGAATGGGTGGGGTCAGACAGCAGAGGAGGGGCTTAGGAGGAGCCTGGGCAGAATGGGTGGAGTCAGAGAGGAGGGGCTTAGGAGGAGCCTAGTCAGATTGGGTGGGGTCAAATAGGAAGAGCCTGGGCAGAATGGGTGGGGTCAGACAGCAGAGGAGGGGCTTAGGAGGAGCCTAGTCAGATTGGGTGGGTTCAGAGAGGAGGGGTATAGGAGGAGCCTGGGCAGAATGGGTGGGGTCAGACAGCAGAGGAGGGGCTTAGGAGGAGCCTAGTCAGATTGGGTGGGGTCAGAGAGAAGGGGTATAGGAGGAGCCTGGGAAGGTTGGGTGGGGCCAGACAGCAGAGGAGGGGCTTAGGAGGAACCTAGTCAGATTGGGTGGGGTCAAATAGGAAGAGCCTGGGCAGAATGGGTGGGGTCAGACAGCAGAGGAGGGGCTTAGGAGGAGCCTAGTCAGATTGGGTGGGTTCAGAGAGGAGGGGTATAGGAGGAGCCTGGGCAGAATGGGTGGGGTCAGACAGCAGAGGAGGGGCTTAGGAGGAGCCTAGTCAGATTGGGTGGGGTCAAATAGGAGGAGCCTGGGCAGAATGGGTGGGGTCAGACAGCAGAGGAGGGGCTTAGGAGGAGCCTAGTCAGATTGGGTGGGGTCAAATAGGAGGAGGAGGAGCCTGGGCAGAATGGGTGGGGTCAGACAGGTATGGGAGGAGCCTGGGCAGAATGGGTGGGGTCAGACAGGTATGGGAGGAGCCTGGGCGGAATGGGTGGAGTCAGAGAGGAGGGGGGTATAGGAGGAGCCTGGGCAGAATGGGTGGGGTCAGACAGCAGAGGAGGAGGAGGGGTTTAGGAGGAGCCAAGTCAGAGTGGGTGGGGTCAAATAGGAGGGGTATAGGAGGAGCCTGGGCAGAATGGGTGGGGTCAGACTGGTATGGGAGGAGCCTGGGCAGAATGGGTGGAGTCAGAGAGGAGGGGCTTAGGAGGAGCCTAGTCAGATTGTGTGGGGTCAAATAGGAGGAGCCTGGGCAGAATGGGTGGAGTCAGAGAGGAGGGGGTATAGGAGGAGCCTGGGCAGAATGGGTGGGGTCAGACAGCAGAGGAGGGGCTTAGGAGGAGCCTGGGCAGAATGGGTGGGGTCAGACTGGTATGGGAGGAGCCTGGGCAGAATGGGTGGGGTCAGACAGCAGAGGAGGGGCTTAGGAGGAGCCTGGGCAGAATGGGTGGAGTCAGAGAGGAGGGGGTATAGGAGGAGCCTGGGCAGAATGGGTGGGGTCAGACAGCAGAGGAGGGGCTTAGGAGGAGCCTGGGCAGAATGGGTGGGGTCAGACTGGTATGGGAGGAGCCTGGGCAGAATGGGTGGGGTCAGACAGCAGAGGAGGGGCTTAGGAGGAGCCTGGGCAGAATGGGTGGAGTCAGAGAGGAGGGGCTTAGGAGGAGCCTAGTCAGATTGGGTGGGGTCAAATAGGAAGAGCCTGGGCAGAATGGGTGGGGTCAGACAGCAGAGGAGGGGCTTAGGAGGAGCCTAGTCAGATTGGGTGGGTTCAGAGAGGAGGGGTATAGGAGGAGCCTGGGCAGAATGGGTGGGGTCAGACAGCAGAGGAGGGGCTTAGGAGGAGCCTAGTCAGATTGGGTGGGGTCAGAGAGAAGGGGTATAGGAGGAGCCTGGGAAGGTTGGGTGGGGCCAGACAGCAGAGGAGGGGCTTAGGAGGAACCTAGTCAGATTGGGTGGGGTCAAATAGGAAGAGCCTGGGCAGAATGGGTGGGGTCAGACAGCAGAGGAGGGGCTTAGGAGGAGCCTAGTCAGATTGGGTGGGTTCAGAGAGGAGGGGTATAGGAGGAGCCTGGGCAGAATGGGTGGGGTCAGACAGCAGAGGAGGGGCTTAGGAGGAGCCTAGTCAGATTGGGTGGGGTCAGAGAGGAGGAGGGGTATAGGAGGAGCCTGGGCAGAATGGGTGGGGTCAGACGGGTATGGGAGGAGCTTGGGCAGAATGGGTGGAGTCAGAGAGGAGGGGGGTATAGGAGGAGCCTGGGCAGAATGGGTGGGGTCACACAGCAGAGGAGGGGTTTAGGAGGAGCCAAGTCAGAGTGGGTGGGGTCAAATAGGAGGGGTATAGGAGGAGCCTGGGCAGAATGGGTGGGGTCAGATGGGTATGGGAGGAGCCTGGGCAGAATGGGTGGAGTCAGAGAGGAGGGGGTATAGGAGGAGCCTGGGCAGAATGGGTGGGGTCAGACAGCAGAGGAGGGGTTTAGGAGGAGCCAAGTCAGATTGGGTGGGGTCAAATAGGAGGGGTATAGGAGGAGCCTGGGCAGAATGGGTGGGGTCAGACGGGTATGGGAGGAGCCTGGGCAGAATGGGTGGAGTCAGAGAGGAGGGGGGTATAGGAAGAGCCTGGGCAGAATGGGTGGGGTCAGACAGCAGAGGAGGGGCTTAAGAGGAGCCTAGTCAGATTGGGTGGGGTCAGAGAGAAGGGGTATAGGAGGAGCCTGGGAAGGTTGGGTGGGGCCAGACAGCAGAGGAGGGGCTTAGGAGGAACCTAGTCAGATTGGGTGGGGTCAAATAGGAGGAGCTTGGGCAGAATGGGTGGGGTCAGACAGCAGAGGAGGGGCTTAGGAGGAGCCTAGTCAGATTGGGTGGGTTCAGAGAGGAGGGGTATAGGAGGAGCCTGGGCAGAATGGGTGGGGTCAGACAGCAGAGGAGGGGTTTAGGAGGAACCTAGTCAGATTGGGTGGGGTCAAATAGGAAGAGCCTGGGCAGAATGGGTGGGGACAGCAGAGGAGAGGCTTAGGAGGAACCTGGCCAGAATGGGTGGGGTCAGAGAGGAGGGGCTTAGGAGGAGCCTGGGCAGAATGGGTGGGGTCAGACAGCAGAGGAGGGGTTTAGGAGGAACCTAGTCAGATTGGGTGGGGTCAAATAGGAAGAGCCTGGGCAGAATGGGTGGGGTCAGACAGCAGAGGAGGGGTTTAGGAGGAGCCAAGTCAGATTGGGTGGGGTCAAATAGGAGGGGTATAGGAGGAGCCTGGGCAGAATGGGTGGGGTCAGACGGGTATGGGAGGAGCCTGGGCAGAATGTGTGGAGTCAGAGAGGAGGGGGTATAGGAAGAGCCTGGGCAGAATGGGTGGGGTCAGACAGCAGAGGAGCAGAGGAGGAGGGGCTTAGGAGGAGCCTAGTCAGATTGGGTGGGGTCAGAGAGGAGGGGTATAGGAGGAGCCTAGTCAGATTGGGTGGGGTCAAATAGGAGGAGCCTGGGCAGAATGGGAGGAGTCAGAGAGGAGGGGGGTATAGGAGGAGCCTGGGCAGAATGGGTGGGGTCAGACGGGTATGGGAGGAGCCTGGGCAGAATGGGTGGAGTCAGAGAGGAGGGGTATAGGAGGAGCCTGGGCAGAATGGGTGGGGTCAGACAGCAGAGGAGGGGCTTAGGAGGAGCCTGGGCAGAATGGGTGGGGTCAGACAGCAGAGGAAGGGCTTAGGAGGAGCCTAGTCAGATTGGGTGGGGTCAGAGAGGAGGGGTATAGGAAGAGCCTGGGCAGAATGGGTGGGGACAGCAGAGGAGAGGCTTAGGAGGAACCTGGCCAGAATGGGTGGGGTCAGAGAGGAGGGGCTTAGGAGGAGCCTGGGCAGAATGGGTGGAGTCAGAGAGGAGGGGGTATAGGAAGAGCCTGGGCAGAATGGGTGGGGTCAGACAGCAGAGGAGCAGAGGAGGAGGGGCTTAGGAGGAGCCTAGTCAGATTGGGTGGGGTCAGAGAGGAGGGGTATAGGAGGAGCCTAGTCAGATTGGGTGGGGTCAAATAGGAGGAGCCTGGGCAGAATGGGAGGAGTCAGAGAGGAGGGGGGTATAGGAGGAGCCTGGGCAGAATGGGTGGGGTCAGACGGGTATGGGAGGAGCCTGGGCAGAATGGGTGGAGTCAGAGAGGAGGGGGTATAGGAAGAGCCTGGGCAGAATGGGTGGGGTCAGAGAGGAGGGGCTTAGGAGGAGCCTAGTCAGATTGGGTGGGGTCAAATAGGAGGAGCCTGGGCAGAATGGGAGGAGTCAGAGAGGAGGGGGTATAGGAGGAGCCTGGGCAGAATGGGTGGGGTCAGACAGCAGAGGAGGGGTTTAGGAGGAGCTTAGTCAGAATGGGTGGGGTCAGACAGCAGAGGAGGGGCTTAGGAGGAACCTAGTCAGATTGGGTGGGGTCAAATAGGAGGGGTATAGGAGGAGCCTGGGCAGAATGGGTGGGGTCAGACGGGTATGGGAGGAGCCTGGGCAGAATGGGTGGAGTCAGAGAGGAGGGGGTATAGGAAGAGCCTGGGCAGAATGGGTGGGGTCAGACAGCAGAGGAGGGGCTTAAGAGGAACCTAGTCAGATTGGGTGGGGTCAAATAGGAGGAGCCTGGGCAGAATGGGTGGGGTCAGACAGCAGAGGAGGGGCTTAGGAGGAGCCTAGTCAGATTGGGTGGGGTCAAAGAGGAGGAGGAGGAGCCTGGGCAGAATGGGTGGGGTCAGACAGGTATGGGAGGAGCCTGGGCAGAATGGGCGGGGTCTGACAGGTATGGGAGGAGCCTGGGCGGAATGGGTGGAGTCAGAGAGGAGGGGGGTATAGGAGGAGCCTGGGCAGAATGGGTGGGGTCAGACAGCAGAGGAGGAGGAGGAGGGGTTTAGGAGGAGCCAAGTCAGAGTGGGTGGGGTCAAATAGGAGGGGTATAGGAGGAGCCTGGGCAGAATGGGTGGGGTCAGACTGGTATGGGAGGAGCCTGGGCAGAATGGGTGGAGTCAGAGAGGAGGGGCTTAGGAGGAGCCTAGTCAGATTGTATGGGGTCAAATAGGAGGAGCCTGGGCAGAATGGGTGGAGTCAGAGAGGAGGGGGTATAGGAGGAGCCTGGGCAGAATGGGTGGGGTCAGACAGCAGAGGAGGGGCCTAGGAGGAGCCTGGGCAGAATGGGTGGGGTCAGACTGGTATGGGAGGAGCCTGGGCAGAATGGGTGGGGTCAGACAGCAGAGGAGGGGCTTAGGAGGAGCCTGGGCAGAATGGGTGGAGTCAGAGAGGAGGGGCTTAGGAGGAGCCTAGTCAGATTGGGTGGGGTCAAATAGGAAGAGCCTGGGCAGAATGGGTGGGGTCAGACAGCAGAGGAGGGGCTTAGGAGGAGCCTAGTCAGATTGGGTGGGTTCAGAGAGGAGGGGTATAGGAGGAGCCTGGGCAGAATGGGTGGGGTCAGACAGCAGAGGAGGGGCTTAGGAGGAGCCTAGTCAGATTGGGTGGGGTCAGAGAGAAGGGGTATAGGAGGAGCCTGGGAAGGTTGGGTGGGGTCAGACAGCAGAGGAGGGGCTTAGGAGGAGCCTGGGCAGAATGGGTGGGGTCAGACGGGTATGGGAGGAGCCTGGGCAGAATGGGTGGAGTCAGAGAGGAGGGGGGTATAGGAGGAGCCTGGGCAGAATGGGTGGGGTCACACAGCAGAGGAGGGGTTTAGGAGGAGCCAAGTCAGATTGGGTGGGGTCAAATAGGAGGGGTATAGGAGGAGCCTGGGCAGAATGGGTGGGGTCAGATGGGTATGGGAGGAGCCTGGGCAGAATGGGTGGAGTCAGAGAGGAGGGGGTATAGGAGGAGCCTGGGCAGAATGGGTGGGGTCAGACAGCAGAGGAGGGGTTTAGGAGGAGCCAAGTCAGATTGGGTGGGGTCAAATAGGAGGGGTATAGGAGGAGCCTGGGCAGAATGGGTGGGGTCAGACGGGTATGGGAGGAGCCTGGGCAGAATGGGTGGAGTCAGAGAGGAGGGGGGTATAGGAAGAGCCTGGGCAGAATGGGTGGGGTCAGACAGCAGAGGAGGGGCTTAAGAGGAGCCTAGTCAGATTGGGTGGGGTCAGAGAGAAGGGGTATAGGAGGAGCCTGGGAAGGTTGGGTGGGGCCAGACAGCAGAGGAGGGGCTTAGGAGGAACCTAGTCAGATTGGGTGGGGTCAAATAGGAGGAGCTTGGGCAGAATGGGTGGGGTCAGACAGCAGAGGAGGGGCTTAGGAGGAGCCTAGTCAGATTGGGTGGGTTCAGAGAGGAGGGGTATAGGAGGAGCCTGGGCAGAATGGGTGGGGTCAGACAGCAGAGGAGGGGTTTAGGAGGAGCCAAGTCAGAGTGGGTGGGGTCAAATAGGAGGGGTATAGGAGGAGCCTGGGCAGAATGGGTGCGGTCAGATGGGTATGGGAGGAGCCTGGGCAGAATGGGTGGAGTCAGAGAGGAGGGGGTATAGGAGGAGCCTGGGCAGAATGGGTGGGGTCAGACAGCAGAGGAGGGGTTTAGGAGGAGCTTGGGCAGAATGGGTGGGGTCAGACAGCAGAGGAGGGGTTTAGGAGGAGCTTAGTCAGAATGGGTGGGGTCAGACAGCAGAGGAGGGGCTTAGGAGGAGCCTGGGCAGAATGAGTGGGGTCAGACAGCAGAGGAGGGGCTTAGGAGGAGCCTAGTCAGATTGGGGTCAAATAAGAGGGGTATAGGAGGAGCCTGGGCAGAATGGGTGCATTCAGACGGGTATGGGAGGAGCCTGGGCAGAATGGGTGGAGTCAGAGAGGAGGGGGTATAGGATGAGCCTGGGCAGAATGGGTGGGGTCAGACAGCAGAGGAGGGGCTTAGGAGGAGCCTGGGCAGAATGAGTGGGGTCAGACAGCAGAGGAGGGGCTTAGGAGGAGCCTAGTCAGATTGGGTGGGGTCAGAGAGGAGGGGTATAGGAGGAGCCTAGTCAGATTATGTGGGGTCAAATAGGAGGAGCCTGGGCAGAATGGGAGGAGTCAGAGAGGAGGGGGGTATAGGAGGAGCCTGGGCAGAATGGGTGGGGTCAGACTGGTATGGGAGGAGCCTGGGCAGAATGGGTGGGGTCAGACAGCAGAGGAGGGGCTTAGGAGGAGCCTAGTCAGATTGGGTGGGTTCAGAGAGGAGGGGTATAGGAGGAGCCTGGGCAGAATGGGTGGGGTCAGACAGCAGAGCAGGGGCTTAGGAGGAGCCTAGTCAGATTGGGTGGAGTCAGAGAGGAGGGGGGTATAGGAGGAGTCTGGGCAGAATGGGTGGGGTCAGACAGCAGAGGAGGGGGTTAGGAGGAGCCAAGTCAGAGTGGGTGGGGTCAAATAGGAGGGGTATAGGAGGAGCCTGGGCAGAATGGGTGGGGTCAGATGGGTATGGGAGGAGCCTGGGCAGAATGGGTGGAGTCAGAGAGGAGGGGGTATAGGAGGAGCCTGGGCAGAATGGGTGGGGTCAGACAGCAGAGGAGGGGTTTAGGAGGAGCCAAGTCAGATTGAGTGGGGTCAAATAGGAGGGGTATCGGAGGAGCCTGGGCAGAATGGGTGGGGTCAGACGGGTATGGGAGGAGCCTGGGCAGAATGGGTGGAGTCAGAGAGGAGGGGGTATAGGAGGAGCCTGGGCAGAATGGGTGGGGTCAGACAGCAGAGGAAGGGCTTAGGAGGAGCCTAGTCAGATTGGGTGGGGTCAGAGAGGAGGGGTATAGGAGGAGCCTGGGCAGAATGGGTGGGGTCAGACAGCAGAGGAGGGGTTTAGGAGGAACCTAGTCAGATTGGGTGGGGTCAAATAGGAAGAGCCTGGGCAGAATGGGTGGGGACAGCAGAGGAGGGGCTTAGGAGGAACCTGGGCAGAATGGGTGGGGTCAGAGAGGAGGGGCTTAGGAGGAGCCTGGGCAGAATGGGTGGGGTCAGACAGCAGAGGAGGGGTTTAGGAGGAACCTAGTCAGATTGGGTGGGGTCAAATAGGAAGAGCCTGGGCAGAATGGGTGGGGTCAGACAGCAGAGGAGGGGCTTAGGAGGAGCCTAGTCAGATTGGGTGGGGTCAAATAGGAGGGGTATAGGAGGAGCCTGGGCAGAATGGGTGGGGTCAGATGGGTATGGGAGGAGCCTGGGCAGAATGGGTGGAGTCAGAGAGGAGGGGGTATAGGAGGAGCCTGGGCAGAATGGGTGGGGTCAGACAGCAGAGGAGGGGTTTAGGAGGAGCCAAGTCAGATTGGGTGGGGTCAAATAGGAGGGGTATAGGAGGAGCCTGGGCAGAATGGGTGGGGTCAGACGGGTATGGGAGGAGCCTGGGCAGAATGGGTGGAGTCAGAGAGGAGGGGGTATAGAAAGAGCCTGGGCAGAATTGGTGGGGTCAGACAGCAGAGGAGCAGAGGAGGAGGGGCTTAGGAGGAGCCTAGTCAGATTGGGTGGGGTCAGAGAGGAGGGGTATAGGAGGAGCCTAGTCAGATTGGGTGGGGTCAAATAGGAGGAGCCTGGGCAGAATGGGAGGAGTCAGAGAGGAGGGGGTATAGGAGGAGCCTGGGCAGAATGGGTGGGGTCAGACGGGTATGGGAGGAGCCTGGGCAGAATGGGTGGAGTCAGAGAGGAGGGGGTATAGGAAGAGCCTGGGCAGAATGGGTGGGGTCAGAGAGGAGGGGCTTAGGAGGAGCCTAGTCAGATTGGGTGGGGTCAAATAGGAGGAGCCTGGGCAGAATGGGAGGAGTCAGAGAGGAGGGGGTATAGGAGGAGCCTGGGCAGAATGGGTGGGGTCAGACAGCAGAGGAGGGGTTTAGGAGGAGCTTAGTCAGAATGGGTGGGGTCAGACAGCAGAGGAGGGGCTTAGGAGGAACCTAGTCAGATTGGGTGGGGTCAAATAGGAGGGGTATAGGAGGAGCCTGGGCAGAATGGGTGGGGTCAGACGGGTATGGGAGGAGCCTGGGCAGAATGGGTGGAGTCAGAGAGGAGGGGGTATAGGAAGAGCCTGGGCAGAATGGGTGGGGTCAGACAGCAGAGGAGGGGCTTAAGAGGAACCTAGTCAGATTGGGTGGGGTCAAATAGGAGGAGCCTGGGCAGAATGGGTGGGGTCAGACAGCAGAGGAGGGGCTTAGGAGGAGCCTAGTCAGATTGGGTGGGGTCAAATAGGAGGAGGAGGAGGAGCCTGGGCAGAATGGGTGGGGTCAGACAGGTATGGGAGGAGCCTGGGCAGAATGGGTGGGGTCAGACAGGTATGGGAGGAGCCTGGGCGGAATGGGTGGAGTCAGAGAGGAGGGGGGTATAGGAGGAGCCTGGGCAGAATGGGTGGGGTCAGACAGCAGAGGAGGAGGAGGGGTTTAGGAGGAGCCAAGTCAGAGTGGGTGGGGTCAAATAGGAGGGGTATAGGAGGAGCCTGGGCAGAATGGGTGGGGTCAGACTGGTATGGGAGGAGCCTGGGCAGAATGGGTGGAGTCAGAGAGGAGGGGCTTAGGAGGAGCCTAGTCAGATTGTATGGGGTCAAATAGGAGGAGCCTGGGCAGAATGGGTGGAGTCAGAGAGGAGGGGGTATAGGAGGAGCCTGGGCAGAATGGGTGGGGTCAGACAGCAGAGGAGGGGCTTAGGAGGAGCCTGGGCAGAATGGGTGGGGTCAGACTGGTATGGGAGGAGCCTGGGCAGAATGGGTGGGGTCAGACAGCAGAGGAGGGGCTTAGGAGGAGCCTGGGCAGAATGGGTGGAGTCAGAGAGGAGGGGCTTAGGAGGAGCCTAGTCAGATTGGGTGGGGTCAAATAGGAAGAGCCTGGGCAGAATGGGTGGGGTCAGACAGCAGAGGAGGGGCTTAGGAGGAGCCTAGTCAGATTGGGTGGGTTCAGAGAGGAGGGGTATAGGAGGAGCCTGGGCAGAATGGGTGGGGTCAGACAGCAGAGGAGGGGCTTAGGAGGAGCCTAGTCAGATTGGGTGGGGTCAGAGAGAAGGGGTATAGGAGGAGCCTGGGAAGGTTGGGTGGGGTCAGACAGCAGAGGAGGGGCTTAGGAGGAGCCTAGTCAGATTGGGTGGGGTCAGGGAGGAGGAGGGGTATAGGAGGAGCCTGGGCAGAATGGGTGGGGTCAGACGGGTATGGGAGGAGCCTGGGCAGAATGGGTGGAGTCAGAGAGGAGGGGGGTATAGGAGGAGCCTGGGCAGAATGGGTGGGGTCACACAGCAGAGGAGGGGTTTAGGAGGAGCCAAGTCAGAGTGGGTGGGGTCAAATAGGAGGGGTATAGGAGGAGCCTGGGCAGAATGGGTGGGGTCAGATGGGTATGGGAGGAGCCTGGGCAGAATGGGTGGAGTCAGAGAGGAGGGGGTATAGGAGGAGCCTGGGCAGAATGGGTGGGGTCAGACAGCAGAGGAGGGGTTTAGGAGGAGCCAAGTCAGATTGGGTGGGGTCAAATAGGAGGGGTATAGGAGGAGCCTGGGCAGAATGGGTGGGGTCAGACGGGTATGGGAGGAGCCTGGGCAGAATGGGTGGAGTCAGAGAGGAGGGGGGTATAGGAAGAGCCTGGGCAGAATGGGTGGGGTCAGACAGCAGAGGAGGGGCTTAAGAGGAGCCTAGTCAGATTGGGTGGGGTCAGAGAGAAGGGGTATAGGAGGAGCCTGGGAAGGTTGGGTGGGGCCAGACAGCAGAGGAGGGGCTTAGGAGGAACCTAGTCAGATTGGGTGGGGTCAAATAGGAGGAGCTTGGGCAGAATGGGTGGGGTCAGACAGCAGAGGAGGGGCTTAGGAGGAGCCTAGTCAGATTGGGTGGGTTCAGAGAGGAGGGGTATAGGAGGAGCCTGGGCAGAATGGGTGGGGTCAGACAGCAGAGGAGGGGTTTAGGAGGAGCCAAGTCAGAGTGGGTGGGGTCAAATAGGAGGGGTATAGGAGGAGCCTGGGCAGAATGGGTGCGGTCAGATGGGTATAGGAGGAGCCTGGGCAGAATGGGTGGAGTCAGAGAGGAGGGGGTATAGGAGGAGCCTGGGCAGAATGGGTGGGGTCAGACAGCAGAGGAGGGGTTTAGGAGGAGCTTAGTCAGAATGGGTGGGGTCAGACAGCAGAGGAGGGGCTTAGGAGGAGCCTAGTCAGATTGGGGTCAAATAAGAGGGGTATAGGAGGAGCCTGGGCAGAATGGGTGCGGTCAGACGGGTATGGGAGGAGCCTGGGCAGAATGGGTGGAGTCAGAGAGGAGGGGGTATAGGATGAGCCTGGGCAGAATGGGTGGGGTCAGACAGCAGAGGAGGGGCTTAGGAGGAGCCTGGGCAGAATGGGTGGGGTCAGACAGCAGAGGAGGGGCTTAGGAGGAGCCTAGTCAGATTGGGTGGGGTCAGAGAGGAGGGGTATAGGAGGAGCCTAGTCAGATTATGTGGGGTCAAATAGGAGGAGCCTGGGCAGAATGGGAGGAGTCAGAGAGGAGGGGGGTATAGGAGGAGCCTGGGCAGAATGGGTGGGGTCAGACTGGTATGGGAGGAGCCTGGGCAGAATGGGTGGGGTCAGACAGCAGAGGAGGGGCTTAGGAGGAGCCTAGTCAGATTGGGTGGGTTCAGAGAGGAGGGGTATAGGAGGAGCCTGGGCAGAATGGGTGGGGTCAGACAGCAGAGGAGGGGCTTAGGAGGAGCCTAGTCAGATTGGGTGGAGTCAGAGAGGAGGGGGGTATAGGAGGAGTCTGGGCAGAATGGGTGGGGTCAGACAGCAGAGGAGGGGTTTAGGAGGAGCCAAGTCAGAGTGGGTGGGGTCAAATAGGAGGGGTATAGGAGGAGCCTGGGCAGAATGGGTGGGGTCAGATGGGTATGGGAGGAGCCTGGGCAGAATGGGTGGAGTCAGAGAGGAGGGGGTATAGGAGGAGCCTGGGCAGAATGGGTGGGGTCAGACAGCAGAGGAGGGGTTTAGGAGGAGCCAAGTCAGATTGGGTGGGGTCAAATAGGAGGGGTATAGGAGGAGCCTGGGCAGAATGGGTGGGGTCCGACGGGTATGGGAGGAGCCTGGGCAGAATGGGTGGAGTCAGAGAGGAGGGGGTATAGGAGGAGCCTGGGCAGAATGGGTGGGGTCAGACAGCAGAGGAAGGGCTTAGGAGGAGCCTAGTCAGATTGGGTGGGGTCAGAGAGGAGGGGTATAGGAGGAGCCTGGGCAGAATGGGTGGGGTCAGACAGCAGAGGAGGGGTTTAGGAGGAACCTAGTCAGATTGGGTGGGGTCAAATAGGAAGAGCCTGGGCAGAATGGGTGGGGACAGCAGAGGAGGGGCTTAGGAGGAACCTGGGCAGAATGGGTGGGGTCAGAGAGGAGGGGCTTAGGAGGAGCCTGGGCAGAATGGGTGGGGTCAGACAGCAGAGGAGGGGTTTAGGAGGAACCTAGTCAGATTGGGTGGGGTCAAATAGGAAGAGCCTGGGCAGAATGGGTGGGGTCAGACAGCAGAGGAGGGGCTTAGGAGGAGCCTAGTCAGATTGGGTGGGGGTCAAATAGGAGGGGTATAGGAGGAGCCTGGGCAGAATGGGTGGGGTCAGATGGGTATGGGAGGAGCCTGGGCAGAATGGGTGGAGTCAGAGAGGAGGGGGTATAGGAGGAGCCTGGGCAGAATGGGTGGGGTCAGACAGCAGAGGAGGGGTTTAGGAGGAGCCAAGTCAGATTGGGTGGGGTCAAATAGGAGGGGTATAGGAGGAGCCTGGGCAGAATGGGTGGGGTCAGACGGGTATGGGAGGAGCCTGGGCAGAATGGGTGGAGTCAGAGAGGAGGGGGTATAGGAAGAGCCTGGGCAGAATGGGTGGGGTCAGACAGCAGCGGAGCAGAGGAGGAGGGGCTTAGGAGGAGCCTAGTCAGATTGGGTGGGGTCAGAGAGGAGGGGTATAGGAGGAGCCTAGTCAGATTGGGTGGGGTCAAATAGGAGGAGCCTGGGCAGAATGGGAGGAGTCAGAGAGGAGGGGGGTATAGGAGGAGCCTGGGCAGAATGGGTGGGGTCAGACTGGTATGGGAGGAGCCTGGGCAGAATGGGTGGAGTCAGAGAGGAGGGGCTTAGGAGGAGCCTAGTCAGATTGGGTGGGGTCAAATAGGAGGAGCCTGGGCAGAATGGGAGGAGTCAGAGAGGAGGGGGTATAGGAGGAGCCTGGGCAGAATGGGTGGGGTCAGACAGCAGAGGAGGGGTTTAGGAGGAGCTTAGTCAGAATGGGTGGGGTCAGACAGCAGAGGAGGGGCTTAGGAGGAACCTAGTCAGATTGGGTGGGGTCAAATAGGAGGGGTATAGGAGGAGCCTGGGCAGAATGGGTGGGGTCAGACGGGTATGGGAGGAGCCTGGGCAGAATGGGTGGAGTCAGAGAGGAGGGGGTATAGGAAGAGCCTGGGCAGAATGGGTGGGGTCAGACAGCAGAGGAAGGGCTTAAGAGGAACCTAGTCAGATTGGGTGGGGTCAAATAGGAGGAGCCTGGGCAGAATGGGTGGGGTCAGACAGCAGAGGAGGGGCTTAGGAGGAGCCTAGTCAGATTGGGTGGGGTCAAAAAGGAGGAGGAGGAGCCTGGGCAGAATGGGTGGGGTCAGACAGGTATGGGAGGAGCCTGGGCAGAATGGGTGGGGTCAGACAGGTATGGGAGGAGCCTGGGCGGAATGGGTGGAGTCAGAGAGGAGGGGGGTATAGGAGGAGCCTGGGCAGAATGGGTGGGGTCAGACAGCAGAGGAGGAGGGGTTTAGGAGGAGCCAAGTCAGAGTGGGTGGGGTCAAATAGGAGGGGTATAGGAGGAGCCTGGGCAGAATGGGTGGGGTCAGACTGGTATGGGAGGAGCCTGGGCAGAATGGGTGGAGTCAGAGAGGAGGGGCTTAGGAGGAGCCTAGTCAGATTGTGTGGGGTCAAATAGGAGGAGCCTGGGCAGAATGGGTGGAGTCAGAGAGGAGGGGGTATAGGAGGATCCTGGGCAGAATGGGTGGGGTCAGACAGCAGAGGAGGGGCTTAGGAGGAGCCTGGGCAGAATGGGTGGGGTCAGACTGGTATGGGAGGAGCCTGGGCAGAATGGGTGGGGTCAGACAGCAGAGGAGGGGCTTAGGAGGAGCCTGGGCAGAATGGGTGGAGTCAGAGAGGAGGGGCTTAGGAGGAGCCTAGTCAGATTGGGTGGGGTCAAATAGGAAGAGCCTGGGCAGAATGGGTGGGGTCAGACAGCAGAGGAGGGGCTTAGGAGGAGCCTAGTCAGATTGGGTGGGTTCAGAGAGGAGGGGTATAGGAGGAGCCTGGGCAGAATGGGTGGGGTCAGACAGCAGAGGAGGGGCTTAGGAGGAGCCTAGTCAGATTGGGTGGGGTCAGAGAGAAGGGGTATAGGAGGAGCCTGGGAAGGTTGGGTGGGGCCAGACAGCAGAGGAGGGGCTTAGGAGGAACCTAGTCAGATTGGGTGGGGTCAAATAGGAAGAGCCTGGGCAGAATGGGTGGGGTCAGACAGCAGAGGAGGGGCTTAGGAGGAGCCTAGTCAGATTGGGTGGGTTCAGAGAGGAGGGGTATAGGAGGAGCCTGGGCAGAATGGGTGGGGTCAGACAGCAGAGGAGGGGCTTAGGAGGAGCCTAGTCAGATTGGGTGGGGTCAAATAGGAGGAGCCTGGGCAGAATGGGTGGGGTCAGACAGCAGAGGAGGGGCTTAGGAGGAGCCTAGTCAGATTGGGTGGGGTCAAATAGGAGGAGGAGGAGCCTGGGCAGAATGGGTGGGGTCAGACAGGTATGGGAGGAGCCTGGGCAGAATGGGTGGGGTCAGACAGGTATGGGAGGAGCCTGGGCGGAATGGGTGGAGTCAGAGAGGAGGGGGGTATAGGAGGAGCCTGGGCAGAATGGGTGGGGTCAGACAGCAGAGGAGGAGGAGGGGTTTAGGAGGAGCCAAGTCAGAGTGGGTGGGGTCAAATAGGAGGGGTATAGGAGGAGCCTGGGCAGAATGGGTGGGGTCAGACTGGTATGGGAGGAGCCTGGGCAGAATGGGTGGAGTCAGAGAGGAGGGGCTTAGGAGGAGCCTAGTCAGATTGTGTGGGGTCAAATAGGAGGAGCCTGGGCAGAATGGGTGGAGTCAGAGAGGAGGGGGTATAGGAGGAGCCTGGGCAGAATGGGTGGGGTCAGACAGCAGAGGAGGGGCTTAGGAGGAGCCTGGGCAGAATGGGTGGGGTCAGACTGGTATGGGAGGAGCCTGGGCAGAATGGGTGGGGTCAGACAGCAGAGGAGGGGCTTAGGAGGAGCCTGGGCAGAATGGGTGGAGTCAGAGAGGAGGGGGTATAGGAGGAGCCTGGGCAGAATGGGTGGGGTCAGACAGCAGAGGAGGGGCTTAGGAGGAGCCTGGGCAGAATGGGTGGGGTCAGACTGGTATGGGAGGAGCCTGGGCAGAATGGGTGGGGTCAGACAGCAGAGGAGGGGCTTAGGAGGAGCCTGGGCAGAATGGGTGGAGTCAGAGAGGAGGGGCTTAGGAGGAGCCTAGTCAGATTGGGTGGGGTCAAATAGGAAGAGCCTGGGCAGAATGGGTGGGGTCAGACAGCAGAGGAGGGGCTTAGGAGGAGCCTAGTCAGATTGGGTGGGTTCAGAGAGGAGGGGTATAGGAGGAGCCTGGGCAGAATGGGTGGGGTCAGACAGCAGAGGAGGGGCTTAGGAGGAGCCTAGTCAGATTGGGTGGGGTCAGAGAGAAGGGGTATAGGAG
Source organism: Lissotriton vulgaris (assembly GCF_964263255.1). Lineage (NCBI taxonomy): Eukaryota > Metazoa > Chordata > Amphibia > Caudata > Salamandridae > Lissotriton > Lissotriton vulgaris. The sequence continues at coordinate 1,485,502,654 of NC_141685.1, forward strand.
GAGCCTGGGAAGGTTGGGTGGGGCCAGACAGCAGAGGAGGGGCTTAGGAGGAACCTAGTCAGATTGGGTGGGGTCAAATAGGAAGAGCCTGGGCAGAATGGGTGGGGTCAGACAGCAGAGGAGGGGCTTAGGAGGAGCCTAGTCAGATTGGGTGGGTTCAGAGAGGAGGGGTATAGGAGGAGCCTGGGCAGAATGGGTGGGGTCAGACAGCAGAGGAGGGGCTTAGGAGGAGCCTAGTCAGATTGGGTGGGGTCAGAGAGGAGGAGGGGTATAGGAGGAGCCTGGGCAGAATGGGTGGGGTCAGACGGGTATGGGAGGAGCTTGGGCAGAATGGGTGGAGTCAGAGAGGAGGGGGGTATAGGAGGAGCCTGGGCAGAATGGGTGGGGTCACACAGCAGAGGAGGGGTTTAGGAGGAGCCAAGTCAGAGTGGGTGGGGTCAAATAGGAGGGGTATAGGAGGAGCCTGGGCAGAATGGGTGGGGTCAGATGGGTATGGGAGGAGCCTGGGCAGAATGGGTGGAGTCAGAGAGGAGGGGATATAGGAGGAGCCTGGGCAGAATGGGTGGGGTCAGACAGCAGAGGAGGGGTTTAGGAGGAGCCAAGTCAGATTGGGTGGGGTCAAATAGGAGGGGTATAGGAGGAGCCTGGGCAGAATGGGTGGGGTCAGACGGGTATGGGAGGAGCCTGGGCAGAATGGGTGGAGTCAGAGAGGAGGGGGGTATAGGAAGAGCCTGGGCAGAATGGGTGGGGTCAGACAGCAGAGGAGGGGCTTAAGAGGAGCCTAGTCAGATTGGGTGGGGTCAGAGAGAAGGGGTATAGGAGGAGCCTGGGAAGGTTGGGTGGGGCCAGACAGCAGAGGAGGGGCTTAGGAGGAACCTAGTCAGATTGGGTGGGGTCAAATAGGAGGAGCTTGGGCAGAATGGGTGGGGTCAGACAGCAGAGGAGGGGCTTAGGAGGAGCCTAGTCAGATTGGGTGGGTTCAAAGAGGAGGGGTATAGGAGGAGCCTGGGCAGAATGGGTGGGGTCAGACAGCAGAGGAGGGGTTTAGGAGGAGCCAAGTCAGAGTGGGTGGGGTCAAATAGGAGGGGTATAGGAGGAGCCTGGGCAGAATGGGTGCGGTCAGATGGGTATGGGAGGAGCCTGTGCAGAATGGGTGGAGTCAGAGAGGAGGGGGTATAGGAGGAGCCTGGGCAGAATGGGTGGGGTCAGACAGCAGAGGAGGGGTTTAGGAGGAGCTTAGTCAGAATGGGTGGGGTCAGACAGCAGAGGAGGGGCTTAGGAGGAGCCTAGTCAGATTGGGGTCAAATAAGAGGGGTATAGGAGGAGCCTGGGCAGAATGGGTGCGGTCAGACGGGTATGGGAGGAGCCTGGGCAGAATGGGTGGAGTCAGAGAGGAGGGGGTATAGGATGAGCCTGGGCAGAATGGGTGGGGTCAGAGAGGAGGGGCTTAGGAGGAGCCTGGGCAGAATGGGTGGGGTCAGACAGCAGAGGAGGGGTTTAGGAGGAACCTAGTCAGATTGGGTGGGGTCAAATAGGAAGAGCCTGGGCAGAATGGGTGGGGTCAGACAGCAGAGGAGGGGCTTAGGAGGAGCCTAGTCAGATTGGGTGGGGTCAAATAGGAGGGGTATAGGAGGAGCCTGGGCAGAGTAGGTGGGGTCAGATGGGTATGGGAGGAGCCTGGGCAGAATGGGTGGAGTCAGAGAGGAGGGGGTATAGGAGGAGCCTGGGCAGAATGGGTGGGGTCAGACAGCAGAGGAGGGGTTTAGGAGGAGCCAAGTCAGATTGGGTGGGGTCAAATAGGAGGGGTATAGGAGGAGCCTGGGCAGAATGGGTGGGGTCAGACGGGTATGGGAGGAGCCTGGGCAGAATGGGTGGAGTCAGAGAGGAGGGGGTATAGGAAGAGCCTGGGCAGAATGGGTGGGGTCAGACAGCAGAGGAGCAGAGGAGGAGGGGCTTAGGAGGAGCCTAGTCAGATTGGGTGGGGTCAGAGAGGAGGGGTATAGGAGGAGCCTAGTCAGATTGGGTGGGGTCAAATAGGAGGAGCCTGGGCAGAATGGGAGGAGTCAGAGAGGAGGGGGGTATAGGAGGAGCCTGGGCAGAATGGGTGGGGTCAGACTGGTATGGGAGGAGCCTGGGCAGAATGGGTGGAGTCAGAGAGGAGGGGCTTAGGAGGAGCCTAGTCAGATTGGGTGGGGTCAAATAGGAGGAGCCTGGGCAGAATGGGAGGAGTCAGAGAGGAGGGGGTATAGGAGGAGCCTGGGCAGAATGGGTGGGGTCAGACAGCAGAGGAGGGGTTTAGGAGGAGCTTAGTCAGAATGGGTGGGGTCAGACAGCAGAGGAGGGGCTTAAGAGGAACCTAGTCAGATTGGGTGGGGTCAAATAGGAGGGGTATAGGAGGAGCCTGGGCAGAATGGGTGGGGTCAGACGGGTATGGGAGGAGCCTGGGCAGAATGGGTGGAGTCAGAGAGGAGGGGGTATAGGAAGAGCCTGGGCAGAATGGGTGGGGTCAGACAGCAGAGGAGGGGCTTAAGAGGAACCTAGTCAGATTGGGTGGGGTCAAATAGGAGGAGCCTGGGCAGAATGGGTGGGGTCAGACAGCAGAGGAGGGGCTTAGGAGGAGCCTAGTCAGATTGGGTGGGGTCAAATAGGAGGAGGAGGAGCCTGGGCAGAATGGGTGGGGTCAGACAGGTATGGGAGGAGCCTGGGCAGAATGGGTGGGGTCAGACAGGTATGGGAGGAGCCTGGGCGGAATGGGTGGAGTCAGAGAGGAGGGGGGTATAGGAGGAGCCTGGGCAGAATGGGTGGGGTCAGACAGCAGAGGAGGAGGAGGGGTTTAGGAGGAGCCAAGTCAGAGTGGGTGGGGTCAAATAGGAGGGGTATAGGAGGAGCCTGGGCAGAATGGGTGGGGTCAGACTGGTATGGGAGGAGCCTGGGCAGAATGGGTGGAGTCAGAGAGGAGGGGCTTAGGAGGAGCCTAGTCAGATTGTGTGGGGTCAAATAGGAGGAACCTGGGCAGAATGGGTGGAGTCAGAGAGGAGGGGGTATAGGAGGAGCCTGGGCAGAATGGGTGGGGTCAGACAGCAGAGGAGGGGCTTAGGAGGAGCCTGGGCAGAATGGGTGGGGTCATACTGGTATGGGAGGAGCCTGGGCAGAATGGGTGGGGTCAGACAGCAGAGGAGGGGCTTAGGAGGAGCCTAGTCAGATTGGGTGGGTTCAGAGAGGAGGGGTATAGGAGGAGCCTGGGCAGAATGGGTGGGGTCAGACAGCAGAGGAGGGGCTTAGGAGGAGCCTAGTCAGATTGGGTGGGGTCAGAGAGAAGGGGTATAGGAGGAGCCTGGGAAGGTTGGGTGGGGCCAGACAGCAGAGGAGGGGCTTAGGAGGAACCTAGTCAGATTGGGTGGGGTCAAATAGGAAGAGCCTGGGCAGAATGGGTGGGGTCAGACAGCAGAGGAGGGGCTTAGGAGGAGCCTAGTCAGATTGGGTGGGTTCAGAGAGGAGGGGTATAGGAGGAGCCTGGGCAGAATGGGTGGGGTCAGACAGCAGAGGAGGGGCTTAGGAGGAGCCTAGTCAGATTGGGTGGGGTCAGAGAGGAGGAGGGGTATAGGAGGAGCCTGGGCAGAATGGGTGGGGTCAGACGGGTATGGGAGGAGCTTGGGCAGAATGGGTGGAGTCAGAGAGGAGGGGGGTATAGGAGGAGCCTGGGCAGAATGGGTGGGGTCACACAGCAGAGGAGGGGTTTAGGAGGAGCCAAGTCAGAGTGGGTGGGGTCAAATAGGAGGGGTATAGGAGGAGCCTGGGCAGAATGGGTGGGGCCAGACAGCAGAGGAGGGGCTTAGGAGGAACCTAGTCAGATTGGGTGGGGTCAAATAGGAGGAGCTTGGGCAGAATGGGTGGGGTCAGACAGCAGAGGAGGGGCTTAGGAGGAGCCTAGTCAGATTGGGTGGGTTCAGAGAGGAGGGGTATAGGAGGAGCCTGGGCAGAATGGGTGGGGTCAGACAGCAGAGGAGGGGTTTAGGAGGAGCCAAGTCAGAGTGGGTGGGTTCAAATAGGAGGGGTATAGGAGGAGCCTGGGCAGAATGGGTGCGGTCAGATGGGTATGGGAGGAGCCTGGGCAGAATGGGTGGAGTCAGAGAGGAGGGGGTATAGGAGGAGCCTGGGCAGAATGGGTGGGGTCAGACAGCAGAGGAGGGGTTTAGGAGGAGCTTAGTCAGAATGGGTGGGGTCAGACAGCAGAGGAGGGGCTTAGGAGGAGCCTAGTCAGATTGGGGTCAAATAAGAGGGGTATAGGAGGAGCCTGGGCAGAATGGGTGCGGTCAGACGGGTATGGGAGGAGCCTGGGCAGAATGGGTGGAGTCAGAGAGGAGGGGGTATAGGATGAGCCTGGGCAGAATGGGTGGGGTCAGAGAGGAGGGGCTTAGGAGGAGCCTGGGCAGAATGGGTGGGGTCAGACAGCAGAGGAGGGGTTTAGGAGGAACCTAGTCAGATTGGGTGGGGTCAAATAGGAAGAGCCTGGGCAGAATGGGTGGGGTCAGACAGCAGAGGAGGGGCTTAGGAGGAGCCTAGTCAGATTGGGTGGGGTCAAATAGGAGGGGTATAGGAGGAGCCTGGGCAGAATGGGTGGGGTCAGATGGGTATGGGAGGAGCCTGGGCAGAATGGGTGGAGTCAGAGAGGAGGGGGTATAGGAGGAGCCTGGGCAGAATGGGTGGGGTCAGACAGCAGAGGAGGGGTTTAGGAGGAGCCAAGTCAGATTGGGTGGGGTCAAATAGGAGGGGTATAGGAGGAGCCTGGGCAGAATGGGTGGGGGCAGACGGGTATGGGAGGAGCCTGGGCAGAATGGGTGGAGTCAGAGAGGAGGGGGTATAGGAAGAGCCTGGGCAGAATGGGTGGGGTCAGACAGCAGAGGAGCAGAGGAGGAGGGGCTTAGGAGGAGCCTAGTCAGATTGGGTGGGGTCAGAGAGGAGGGGTATAGGAGGAGCCTAGTCAGATTGGGTGGGGTCAAATAGGAGGAGCCTGGGCAGAATGGGAGGAGTCAGAGAGGAGGGGGGTATAGGAGGAGCCTGGGCAGAATGGGTGGGGTCAGACTGGTATGGGAGGAGCCTGGGCAGAATGGGTGGAGTCAGAGAGGAGGGGCTTAGGAGGAGCCTAGTCAGATTGGGTGGGGTCAAATAGGAGGAGCCTGGGCAGAATGGGAGGAGTCAGAGAGGAGGGGGTATAGGAGGAGCCTGGGCAGAATGGGTGGGGTCAGACAGCAGAGGAGGGGTTTAGGAGGAGCTTAGTCAGAATGGGTGGGGTCAGACAGCAGAGGAGGGGCTTAGGAGGAACCTAGTCAGATTGGGTGGGGTCAAATAGGAGGGGTATAGGAGGAGCCTGGGCAGAATGGGTGGGGTCAGACGGGTATGGGAGGAGCCTGGGCAGAATGGGTGGAGTCAGAGAGGAGGGGGTATAGGAAGAGCCTGGGCAGAATGGGTGGGGTCAGACAGCAGAGGAGGGGCTTAAGAGGAACCTAGTCAGATTGGGTGGGGTCAAATAGGAGGAGCCTGGGCAGAATGGGTGGGGTCAGACAGCAGAGGAGGGGCTTAGGAGGAGCCTAGTCAGATTGGGTGGGGTCAAATAGGAGGAGGAGGAGCCTGGGCAGAATGGGTGGGGTCAGACAGGTATGGGAGGAGCCTGGGCAGAATGGGTGGGGTCAGACAGGTATGGGAGGAGCCTGGGCGGAATGGGTGGAGTCAGAGAGGAGGGGGGTATAGGAGGAGCCTGGGCAGAATGGGTGGGGACAGACAGCAGAGGAGGAGGAGGGGTTTAGGAGGAGCCAAGTCAGAGTGGGTGGGGTCAAATAGGAGGGGTATAGGAGGAGCCTGGGCAGAATGGGTGGGGTCAGACTGGTATGGGAGGAGCCTGGGCAGAATGGTTGGAGTCAGAGAGGAGGGGCTTAGGAGGAGCCTAGTCAGATTGTGTGGGGTCAAATAGGAGGAACCTGGGCAGAATGGGTGGAGTCAGAGAGGAGGGGGTATAGGAGGAGCCTGGGCAGAATGGGTGGGGTCAGACAGCAGAGGAGGGGCTTAGGAGGAGCCTGGGCAGAATGGGTGGGGTCAGACTGGTATGGGAGGAGCCTGGGCAGAATGGGTGGGGTCAGACAGCAGAGGAGGGGCTTAGGAGGAGCCTGGGCAGAATGGGTGGAGTCAGAGAGGAGGGGCTTAGGAGGAGCCTAGTCAGATTGGGTGGGGTCAAATAGGAAGAGCCTGGGCAGAATGGGTGGGGTCAGACAGCAGAGGAGGGGCTTAGGAGGAGCCTAGTCAGATTGGGTGGGTTCAGAGAGGAGGGGTATAGGAGGAGCCTGGGCAGAATGGGTGGGGTCAGACAGCAGAGGAGGGGCTTAGGAGGAGCCTAGTCAGATTGGGTGGGGTCAGAGAGAAGGGGTATAGGAGGAGCCTGGGAAGGTTGGGTGGGGTCAGACAGCAGAGGAGGGGCTTAGGAGGAGCCTAGTCAGATTGGGTGGGGTCAGAGAGGAGGAGGGGTATAGGAGGAGCCTGGGCAGAATGGGTGGGGTCAGACGGGTATGGGAGGAGCCTGGGCAGAATGGGTGGAGTCAGAGAGGAGGGGGGTATAGGAGGAGCCTGGGCAGAATGGGTGGGGTCACACAGCAGAGGAGGGGTTTAGGAGGAGCCAAGTCAGAGTGGGTGGGGTCAAATAGGAGGGGTATAGGAGGAGCCTGGGCAGAATGGGTGGGGTCAGATGGGTATGGGAGGAGCCTGGGCAGAATGGGTGGAGTCAGAGAGGAGGGGGTATAGGAGGAGCCTGGGCAGAATGGGTGGGGTCAGACAGCAGAGGAGGGGTTTAGGAGGAGCCAAGTCAGATTGGGTGGGGTCAAATAGGAGGGGTATAGGAGGAGCCTGGGCAGAATGGGTGGGGTCAGACGGGTATGGGAGGAGCCTGGGCAGAATGTGTGGAGTCAGAGAGGAGGGGGGTATAGGAAGAGCCTGGGCAGAATGGGTGGGGTCAGAGGCAGAGGAGGGGCTTAAGAGAAGCCTAGTCAGATTGGGTGGGGTCAGAGAGAAGGGGTATAGGAGGAGCCTGGGAAGGTTGGGTGGGGCCAGACAGCAGAGGAGGGGCTTAGGAGGAACCTAGTCAGATTGGGTGGGGTCAAATAGGAGGAGCTTGGGCAGAATGGGTGGGGTCAGACAGCAGAGGAGGGGCTTAGGAGGAGCCTAGTCAGATTGGGTGGGTTCAGAGAGGAGGGGTATAGGAGGAGCCTGGGCAGAATGGGTGGGGTCAGACAGCAGAGGAGGGGTTTAGGAGGAGCCAAGTCAGAGTGGGTGGGGTCAAATAGGAGGGGTATAGGAGGAGCCTGGGCAGAATGGGTGCGGTCAGATGGGTATGGGAGGAGCCTGGGCAGAATGGGTGGAGTCAGAGAGGAGGGGGTATAGGAGGAGCCTGGGCAGAATGGGTGGGGTCAGACAGCAGAGGAGGGGTTTAGGAGGAGCTTAGTCAGAATGGGTGGGGTCAGACAGCAGAGGAGGGGCTTAGGAGGAGCCTAGTCAGATTGGGGTCAAATAAGAGGGGTATAGGAGGAGCCTGGGCAGAATGGGTGCGGTCAGACGGGTATGGGAGGAGCCTGGGCAGAATGGGTGGAGTCAGAGAGGAGGGGGTATAGGATGAGCCTGGGCAGAATGGGTGGGGTCAGACAGCAGAGGAGGGGCTTAGGAGGAGCCTGGGCAGAATGGGTGGGGTCAGACAGCAGAGGAGGGGCTTAGGAGGAGCCTAGTCAGATTGGGTGGGGTCAGAGAGGAGGGGTATAGGAGGAGCCTAGTCAGATTATGTGGGGTCAAATAGGAGGAGCCTGGGCAGAATGGGAGGAGTCAGAGAGGAGGGGGGTATAGGAGGAGCCTGGGCAGAATGGGTGGGGTCAGACTGGTATGGGAGGAGCCTGGGCAGAATGGGTGGGGTCAGACAGCAGAGGAGGGGCTTAGGAGGAGCCTAGTCAGATTGGGTGGGTTCAGAGAGGAGGGGTATAGGAGGAGCCTGGGCAGAATGGGTGGGGTCAGACAGCAGAGGAGGGGCTTAGGAGGAGCCTAGTCAGATTGGGTGGAGTCAGAGAGGAGGGGGGTATAGGAGGAGTCTGGGCAGAATGGGTGGGGTCAGACAGCAGAGGAGGGGTTTAGGAGGAGCCAAGTCAGAGTGGGTGGGGTCAAATAGGAGGGGTATAGGAGGAGCCTGGGCAGAATGGGTGGGGTCAGATGGGTATGGGAGGAGCCTGGGCAGAATGGGTGGAGTCAGAGAGGAGGGGGTATAGGAGGAGCCTGGGCAGAATGGGTGGGGTCAGACAGCAGAGGAGGGGTTTAGGAGGAGCCAAGTCAGATTGGGTGGGGTCAAATAGGAGGGGTATAGGAGGAGCCTGGGCAGAATGGGTGGGGTCAGACGGGTATGGGAGGAGCCTGGGCAGAATGGGTGGAGTCAGAGAGGAGGGGGTATAGGAGGAGCCTGGGCAGAATGGGTGGGGTCAGACAGCAGAGGAAGGGCTTAGGAGGAGCCTAGTCAGATTGGGTGGGGTCAGAGAGGAGGGGTATAGGAGGAGCCTGGGCAGAATGGGTGGGGTCAGACAGCAGAGGAGGGGTTTAGGAGGAACCTAGTCAGATTGGGTGGGGTCAAATAGGAAGAGCCTGGGCAGAATGGGTGGGGACAGCAGAGGAGGGGCTTAGGAGGAACCTGGGCAGAATGGGTGGGGTCAGAGAGGAGGGGCTTAGGAGGAGCCTGGGCAGAATGGGTGGGGTCAGACAGCAGAGGAGGGGTTTAGGAGGAACCTAGTCAGATTGGGTGGGGTCAAATAGGAAGAGCCTGGGCAGAATGGGTGGGGTCAGACAGCAGAGGAGGGGCTTAGGAGGAGCCTAGTCAGATTGGGTGGGGTCAAATAGGAGGGGTATAGGAGGAGCCTGGGCAGAATGGGTGGAGTCAGAGAGGAGGGGGTATAGGAGGAGCCTGGGCAGAATGGGTGGGGTCAGACAGCAGAGGAGGGGTTTAGGAGGAGCCAAGTCAGATTGGGTGGGGTCAAATAGGAGGGGTATAGGAGGAGCCTGGGCAGAATGGGTGGGGTCAGACGGGTATGGGAGGACCCTGGGCAGAATTGGTGGAGTCAGAGAGGAGGGGGTATAGGAAGAGCCTGGGCAGAATGGGTGGGGTCAGACAGCAGAGGAGCAGAGGAGGAGGGGCTTAGGAGGAGCCTAGGCAGATTGGGTGGGGTCAGAGAGGAGGGGTATAGGAGGAGCCTAGTCAGATTGGGTGGGGTCAAATAGGAGGAGCCTGGGCAGAATGGGAGGAGTAAGAGAGGAGGGGGGTATAGGAGGGGCCTGGGCAGAATGGGTGGGGTCAGACTGGTATGGGAGGAGCCTGGGCAGAATGGGTGGAGTCAGAGAGGAGGGGCTTAGGAGGAGCCTAGTCAGATTGGGTGGGGTCAAATAGGAGGAGCCTGGGCAGAATGGGAGGAGTCAGAGAGGAGGGGGTATAGGAGGAGCCTGGGCAGAATGGGTGGGGTCAGACAGCAGAGGAGGGGTTTAGGAGGAGCTTAGTCAGAATGGGTGGGGTCAGACAGCAGAGGAGGGGCTTAGGTTGAACCTAGTCAGATTGGGTGGGGTCAAATAGGAGGGGTATAGGAGGAGCCTGGGCAGAATGGGTGGGGTCAGACGGGTATGGGAGGAGCCTGGGCAGAATGGGTGGAGTCAGAGAGGAGGGGGTATAGGAAGAGCCTGGGCAGAATGGGTGGGGTCAGACAGCAGAGGAGGGGCTTAAGAGGAACCTAGTCAGATTGGGTGGGGTCAAATAGGAGGAGCCTGGGCAGAATGGGTGGGGTCAGACAGCAGAGGAGGGGCTTAGGAGGAGCCTAGTCAGATTGGGTGGGGTCAAATAGGAGGAGGAGGAGCCTGGGCAGAATGGGTGGGGTCAGACAGGTATGGGAGGAGCCTGGGCAGAATGGGTGGGGTCAGACAGGTATGGAAGGAGCCTGGGCGGAATGGGTGGAGTCAGAGAGGAGGGGGGTATAGGAGGAGCCTGGGCAGAATGGGTGGGGTCAGACAGCAGAGGAGGAGGAGGGGTTTAGGAGGAGCCAAGTCAGAGTGGGTGGGGTCAAATAGGAGGGGTATATGAGGAGCCTGGGCAGAATGGGTGGGGTCAGACTGGTATGGGAGGAGCCTGGGCAGAATGGGTGGAGTCAGAGAGGAGGGGCTTAGGAGGAGCCTAGTCAGATTGTGTGGGGTCAAATAGGAGGAGCCTGGGCAGAATGGGTGGAGTCAGAGAGGAGGGGGTATAGGAGGAGCCTGGGCAGAATGGGTGGGGTCAGACAGCAGAGGAGGGGCTTAGGAGGAGCCTGGGCAGAATGGGTGGGGTCAGACTGGTATGGGAGGAGCCTGGGCAGAATGGGTGGGGTCAGACAGCAGAGGAGCGGCTTAGGAGGAGCCTGGGCAGAATGGGTGGAGTCAGAGAGGAGGGGCTTAGGAGGAGCCTAGTCAGATTGGGTGGGGTCAAATAGGAAGAGCCTGGGCAGAATGGGTGGGGTCAGACAGCAGAGGAGGGGCTTAGGAGGAGCCTAGTCAGATTGGGTGGGTTCAGAGAGGAGGGGTATAGGAGGAGCCTGGGCAGAATGGGTGGGGTCAGACAGCAGAGGAGGGGCTTAGGAGGAGCCTAGTCAGATTGGGTGGGGTCAGAGAGAAGGGGTATAGGAGGAGCCTGGGAAGGTTGGGTGGGGCCAGACAGCAGAGGAGGGGCTTAGGAGGAACCTAGTCAGATTGGGTGGGGTCAAATAGGAAGAGCCTGGGCAGAATGGGTGGGGTCAGACAGCAGAGGAGGGGCTTAGGAGGAGCCTAGTCAGATTGGGTGGGTTCAGAGAGGAGGGGTATAGGAGGAGCCTGGGCAGAATGGGTGGGGTCAGACAGCAGAGGAGGGGCTTAGGAGGAGCCTAGTCAGAGTGGGTGGGGTCAAATAGGAGGGGTATAGGAGGAGCCTGGGCAGAATGGGTGGGGTCAGATGGGTATGGGAGGAGCCTGGGCAGAATGGGTGGAGTCAGAGAGGAGGGGGGTATAGGAGGAGCCTGGGCAGAATGGGTGGGGTCACACAGCAGAGGAGGGGTTTAGGAGGAGCCAAGTCAGAGTGGGTGGGGTCAAATAGGAGGGGTATAGGAGGAGCCTGGGCAGAATGGGTGGGGTCAGATGGGTATGGGAGGAGCCTGGGCAGAATGGGTGGAGTCAGAGAGGAGGGGGTATAGGAGGAGCCTGGGCAGAATGGGTGGGGTCAGACAGCAGAGGAGGGGTTTAGGAGGAGCCAAGTCAGATTGGGTGGGGTCAAATAGGAGGGGTATAGGAGGAGCCTGGGCAGAATGGGTGGGGTCAGACGGGTATGGGAGGAGCCTGGGCAGAATGGGTGGAGTCAGAGAGGAGGGGGGTATAGGAAGAGCCTGGGCAGAATGGGTGGGGTCAGACAGCAGAGGAGGGGCTTAAGAGGAGCCTAGTCAGATTGGGTGGGGTCAGAGAGAAGGGGTATAGGAGGAGCCTGGGAAGGTTGGGTGGGGCCAGACAGCAGAGGAGGGGCTTAGGAGGAACCTAGTCAGATTGGGTGGGGTCAAATAGGAGGAGCTTGGGCAGAATGGGTGGGGTCAGACAGCAGAGGAGGGGCTTAGGAGGAGCCTAGTCAGATTGGGTGGGTTCAGAGAGGAGGGGTATAGGAGGAGCCTGGGCAGAATGGGTGGGGTCAGACAGCAGAGGAGGGGTTTAGGAGGAGCCAAGTCAGAGTGGGTGGGGTCAAATAGGAGGGGTATAGGAGGAGCCTGGGCAGAATGGGTGCGGTCAGATGGGTATGGGAGGAGCCTGGGCAGAATGGGTGGAGTCAGAGAGGAGGGGGTATAGGAGGAGCCTGGGCAGAATGGGTGGGGTCAGACAGCAGAGGAGGGGTTTAGGAGGAGCTTAGTCAGAATGGGTGGGGTCAGACAGCAGAGGAGGGGCTTAGGAGGAGCCTAGTCAGATTGGGGTCAAATAAGAGGGGTATAGGAGGAGCCTGGGCAGAATGGGTGCGGTCAGACGGGTATGGGAGGAGCCTGGGCAGAATGGGTGGAGTCAGAGAGGAGGGGGTATAGGATGAGCCTGGGCAGAATGGGTGGGGTCAGACAGCAGAGGAGGGGCTTAGGAGGAGCCTGGGCAGAATGGGTGGGGTCAGACAGCAGAGGAGGGGCTTAGGAGGGGCCTAGTCAGATTGGGTGGGGTCAGAGAGGAGGGGTATAGGAGGAGCCTAGTCAGATTATGTGGGGTCAAATAGGAGGAGCCTGGGCAGAATGGGAGGAGTCAGAGAGGAGGGGGGTATAGGAGGAGCCTGGGCAGAATGGGTGGGGTCAGACTGGTATGGGAGGAGCCTGGGCAGAATGGGTGGGGTCAGACAGCAGAGGAGGGGCTTAGGAGGAGCCTAGTCAGATTGGGTGGGTTCAGAGAGGAGGGGTATAGGAGGAGCCTGGGCAGAATGGGTGGGGTCAGACAGCAGAGGAGGGGCTTAGGAGGAGCCTAGTCAGATTGGGTGGAGTCATAGAGGAGGGGGGTATAGGAGGAGTCTGGGCAGAATGGGTGGGGTCAGACAGCAGAGGAGGGGTTTAGGAGGAGCCAAGTCAGAGTGGGTGGGGTCAAATAGGAGGGGTATAGGAGGAGCCTGGGCAGAATGGGTGGGGTCAGATGGGTATGGGAGGAGCCTGGGCAGAATGGGTGGAGTCAGAGAGGAGGGGGTATAGGAGGAGCCTGGGCAGAATGGGTGGGGTCAGACAGCAGAGGAGGGGTTTAGGAGGAGCCAAGTCAGATTGGGTGGGGTCAAATAGGAGGGGTATAGGAGGAGCCTGGGCAGAATGGGTGGGGTCAGACGGGTATGGGAGGAGCCTGGGCAGAATGGGTGGAGTCAGAGAGGAGGGGGTATAGGAGGAGCCTGGGCAGAATGGGTGGGGTCAGACAGCAGAGGAGGGGTTTAGGAGGAGCCAAGTCAGATTGGGTGGGGTCAAATAGGAGGGGTATAGGAGGAGCCTGGGCAGAATGGGTGCGGTCAGACGGGTATGGGAGGAGCCTGGGCAGAATGGGTGGAGTCAGAGAGGAGGGGGTATAGGAAGAGCCTGGGCAGAATGGGTGGGGTCAGACAGCAGAGGAGGAGGGGCTTAGGAGGAGCCTAGTCAGATTGGGTGGGGTCAGAGAGGAGGGGTATAGGAGGAGCCTAGTCAGATTGGGTGGGGTCAAATAGGAGGAGCCTGGGCAGAATGGGAGGAGTCAGAGAGGAGGGGGGTATAGGAGGAGCCTGGGCAGAATGGGTGGGGTCAGACTGGTATGGGAGGAGCCTGGGCAGAATGGGTGGAGTCAGAGAGGAGGGGCTTAGGAGGAGCCTAGTCAGATTGGGTGGGGTCAAATAGGAGAAGCCTGGGCAGAATGGGAGGAGTCAGAGAGGAGGGGGTATAGGAAGAGCCTGGGCAGAATGGGTGGGGTCAGACAGCAGAGGAGGGGCTTAGGAGGAACCTAGTCAGATTGGGTGGGGTCAAATAGGAGGGGTATAGGAGGAGCCTGGGCAGAATGGGTGGGGTCAGACGGGTATGGGAGGAGCCTGGGCAGAATGGGTGGGGTCAGACGGGTATGGGAGGAGCCTTGGCAGAATGGGTGGAGTCAGAGAGTAGGGGGTATAGGAATAGCCTGGGCAGAATGGGTGGGGTCAGACAGCAGAGGAGGGGCTTAGGAGGAACCTAGTCAGATTGGGTGGGGTCAAATAGGAGGAGCCTGGGCAGAATGGGTGGGGTCAGACAGCAGAGGAGGGGCTTAGGAGGAGCCTAGTCAGATTGGGTGGGGTCAAATAGGAGGAGGAGGAGCCTGGGCAGAATGGGTGGGGTCAGACAGGTATGGGAGGAGCCTGGGCAGAATGGGTGGGGTCAGACAGGTATGGGAGGAGCCTGGGCGGAATGGGTGGAGTCAGAGAGGAGGGGGGTATAGGAGGAGCCTGGGCAGAATGGGTGGGGTCAGACAGCAGAGGAGGAGGAGGGGTTTAGGAGGAGCCAAGTCAGAGTGGGTGGGGTCAAATAGGAGGGGTATAGGAGGAGCCTGGGCAGAATGGGTGGGGTCAGACTGGTATGGGAGGAGCCTGGGCAGAATGGGTGGAGTCAGAGAGGAGGGGCTTAGGAGGAGCCTAGTCAGATTGGGTGGGGTCAAATAGGAGGAGCCTGGGCAGAATGGGTGGAGTCAGAGAGGAGGGGGTATAGGAGGAGCCTGGGCAGAATGGGTGGGGTCAGACAGCAGAGGAGGGGCTTAGGAGGAGCCTGGGCAGAATGGGTGTGGTCAGACTGGTATGGGAGGAGCCTGGGCAGAATGGGTGGGGTCAGACAGCAGAGGAGGGGCTTAGGAGGAGCCTGGGCAGAATGGGTGGAGTCAGAGAGGAGGGGCTTAGGAGGAGCCTAGTCAGATTGGGTGGGGTCAAATAGGAAGAGCCTGGGCAGAATGGGTGGGGTCAGACAGCAGAGGAGGGGCTTAGGAGGAGCCTAGTCAGATTGGGTGGGTTCAGAGAGGAGGGGTATAGGAGGAGCCTGGGCAGAATGGGTGGGGTCAGACAGCAGAGGAGGGGCTTAGGAGGAGCCTAGTCAGATTGGGTGGGGTCAGAGAGAAGGGGTATAGGAGGAGCCTGGGAAGGTTGGGTGGGGCCAGACAGCAGAGGAGGGGCTTAGGAGGAACCTAGTCAGATTGGGTGGGGTCAAATAGGAAGAGCCTGGGCAGAATGGGTGGGGTCAGACAGCAGAGGAGGGGCTTAGGAGGAGCCTAGTCAGATTGGGTGGGTTCAGAGAGGAGGGGTATAGGAGGAGCCTGGGCAGAATGGGTGGGGTCAGACAGCAGAGGAGGGGCTTAGGAGGAGCCTAGTCAGATTGGGTGGGGTCAGAGAGGAGGAGGGGTATAGGAGGAGCCTGGGCAGAATGGGTGGGGTCAGACGGGTATGGGAGGAGCCTGGGCAGAATGGGTGGAGTCAGAGAGGAGGGGGGTATAGGAGGAGCCTGGGCAGAATGGGTGGGGTCAGACAGCAGAGGAGGGGTTTAGGAGGAGCCAAGTCAGAGTGGGTGGGGTCAAATAGGAGGGGTTTAGGAGGAGCCTGGGCAGAATGGGTGGGGTCAGATGGGTATGGGAGGAGCCTGGGCAGAATGGGTGGAGTCAGAGAGGAGGGGGTATAGGAGGAGCCTGGGCAGAATGGGTGGGGTCAGACAGCAGAGGAGGGGTTTAGGAGGAGCCAAGTCAGATTGGGTGGGGTCAAATAGGAGGGGTATAGGAGGAGCCTGGGCAGAATGGGTGGGGTCAGACGGGTATGGGAGGAGCCTGGGCAGAATGGGTGGAGTCAGAGAGGAGGGGGTATAGGAGGAGCCTGGGCAGAATGGGTGGGGTCAGACAGCAGAGGAGGGGTTTAGGAGGAGCCAAGTCAGATTGGGTGGGGTCAAATAGGAGGGGTATAGGAGGAGCCTGGGCAGATTGGGTGCGGTCAGACGGGTATGGGAGGAGCCTGGGCAGAATGGGTGGAGTCAGAGAGGAGGGGGTATAGGAAGAGCCTGGGCAGAATGGGTGGGGTCAGACAGCAGAGGAGGGGCTTAGGAGGAGCCTGGGCAGAATGGGTGGGGTCAGACAGCAGAGGAGGGGCTTAGGAGGAGCCTAGTCAGATTGGGTGGGGTCAGAGAGGAGGGGTATAGGAGGAGCCTAGTCAGATTGGGTGGGGTCAAATAGGAGGAGCCTGGGCAGAATGGGAGGAGTCAGAGAGGAGGGGGGTATAGGAGGAGCCTGGGCAGAATTGGTGGGGTCAGACTGGTATGGGAGGAGCCTGGGCAGAATGGGTGGGGTCAGACAGCAGAGGAGGGGCTTAGGAGGAACCTAGTCAGATTGGGTGGGGTCAAATAGGAGGAGCCTGGGCAGAATGGGTGGGGTCAGACAGCAGAGGAGGGGTTTAGGAGGAGCCAAGTCAGAGTGGGTGGGGTCAAATAGGAGGGGTATACGAGGAGCCTGGGCAGAATGGGTGGGGTCAGACGGGTATGGGAGGAGCCTGGGCAGAATGGGTGGAGTCAGAGAGGAGGGGGTATAGGAGGAGCCTGGGCAGAATGGGTGGGGTCAGACAGCAGAGGAGGGGTTTAGGAGGAGCCAAGTCAGATTGGGTGGGGTCAAATAGGAGGGGTATAGGAGGAGCCTGGGCAGAATGGGTGCGGTCAGACGGGTATGGGAGGAGCCTGGGCAGAATGGGTGGAGTCAGAGAGGAGGGGGTAAAGGAAGAGCCTGGGCAGAATGGGTGGGGTCAGACAGCAGAGGAGGAGGGGCTTAGGAGGAGCCTGGGCAGAATGGGTGGGGTCAGACAGCAGAGGAGGGGCTTAGGAGGAGCCTAGTCAGATTGGGTGGGGTCAGAGAGGAGGGGTATAGGAGGAGCCTAGTCAGATTGGGTGGGGTCAAATAGGAGGAGCCTGAGCAGAATGGGAGGAGTCAGAGAGGAGGGGGTATAGGAGGAGCCTGGGCAGAATGGGTGGGGTCAGACTGGTATGGGAGGAGCCTGGGCAGAATGGGTGGGGTCAGACAGCAGAGGAGGGGCTTAGGAGGAGCCTGGGCAGAATGGGTGGAGTCAGAGAGGAGGGGCTTAGGAGGAGCCTAGTCAGATTGGGTGGGGTCAAATAGGAGGAGCCTGGGCAGAATGGGAGGAGTCAGAGAGAAGGGGGTATAGGAGGAGCCTGGGCAGAATGGGTGGGGTCAGACAGCAGAGGAGGGGTTTAGGAGGAGCTTAGTCAGAATGGGTGGGGTCAGACAGCAGAGGAGGGGCTTAGGAGGAACCTAGTCAGATTGGGTGGGGTCAAATAGGAGGGGTATAGGAGGAGCCTGGGCAGAATGGGTGGGGTCAGACGGGTATGGGAGGAGCCTGGGCAGAATGGGTGGGGTCAGACGGGTATGGGAGGAGCCTGGGCAGAATGGGTGGAGTCAGAGAGGAGGGGGTATAGGAAGAGCCTGGGCAGAATAAGTGGGGTCAGACAGCAGAGGAGGGGCTTAGGAGGAACCTAGTCAGATTGGGTGGGGTCAAATAGGAGGAGCCTGGGCAGAATGGGTGGGGTCAGACAGCAGAGGAGGGGCTTAGGAGGAGCCTAGTCAGATTGGGTGGGGTCAAATAGGAGGAGGAGGAGCCTGGGCAGAATGGGTAAGGTCATAGAGGAGGGGTATAGGAGGAGCCTGGGCAGAATGGGTGGGGTCAGACAGGTATGGGAGGAGCCTGGGCAGAATGGGTGGGGTCAGACAGGTATGGGAGGAGCCTGGGCAGAATGGGTGGAGTCAGAGAGGAGGGGGGTATAGGAGGAGCCTGGGCAGAATGGGTGGGGTCAGACAGCAGAGGAGTAGGGGTTTAGGAGGAGCCAAGTCAGAGTGGGTGGGGTCAAATAGGAGGGGTATAGGAGGAGCCTGGGCAGAATGGGTGGGGTCAGACTGGTATGGGAGGAGCCTGGGCAGAATGGGTGGAGTCAGAGAGGAGGGGCTTAGGAGGAGCCTAGTCAGATTGGGTGGGGTCAAATAGGAGGAGCCTGGGCAGAATGGGTGGAGTCAGAGAGGAGGGGGTATAGGAGGAGCCTGGGCAGAATGGGTGGGGTCAGACAGCAGAGGAGGGGTTTAGGAGGAGCTTAGTCAGAATGGGTGGGGTCAGACAGCAGAGGAGGGGCTTAGGAGGAACCTAGTCAGATTGGGTGGGGTCAAATAGGAGGGGTAAAGGAGGAGCCTGGGCAGAATGGGTGGGGTCAGACAGGTATGGGAGGAGCCTGGGCAGAATGGGTGGGGTCAGACAGGTATGGGAGGAGCCTGGGCGGAATGGGTGGAGTCAGAGAGGAGGGGGGTATAGGAGGAGCCTGGGCAGAATGGGTGGGGTCAGACAGCAGAGGAGGAGGGGTTTAGGAGGAGCCAAGTCAGAGTGGGTGGGGTCAAATAGGAGGGGTATAGGAGGAGCCTGGGCAGAATGGGTGGGGTCAGACTGGTATGGGAGGAGCCTGGGCAGAATGGGTGGAGTCAGAGAGGAGGGGCTTAGGAGGAGCCTAGTCAGATTGGGTGGGGTCAAATAGGAGGAGCCTGGGCAGAATGGGTGGAGTCAGAGAGGAGGGGGTATAGGAGGAGCCTGGGCAGAATGGGTGGGGTCAGACAGCAGAGGAGGGGTTTAGGAGGAGCTTAGTCAGAATGGGTGGGGTCAGACAGCAGAGGAGGGGCTTAGGAGGAGCCTAGTCAGATTGGGGTCAAATAAGAGGGGTATAGGAGGAGCCTGGGCAGAATGGGTGGGGTCAGAGGGGTATGGGAAGAGCCAGAGCAGAATGGGTGGAGTCAGAGAGGAGGGGGTATAGGAGGAGCCTAGTCAGATTGGGTGGGGTCCGAGAGCGGAGGAGGGGTTAAGGAGGAGCCTAGTCAGATTGGGTGTGGTCAAATAGGAGGAGCCTGGGCAGAATGGGTGGGGTCTGAGGGCCTAGGAAGGGGTCATAGATGGAGGAGGATCCTGACTTATGGTGGGGAACTGCAAAAACTTTTTTAATGCACCCCCTATACTTTCTGATTTCTGTTGGGAGGGGGCAGTCGGGGAGCAGTATTAAAAGGTGCTTAGGCGCAACGTGAAGAGCGATGAGGTGCACAGAATGGCATGCCTTCCAGGTACTTTTTTGGGGGGGCTACCATTATTTTTTATTGCTCTGATCCTCCCTCATGGGGTGTACCCCAAATGGTTAGGGGCAACGGGGGAGGGGGGGTGGCAAAAAGCTGTTTGACCGTTTCTGTTACCAACAGGGGTCACCATACGATTCTGCTGCAGTTATGGTATTGAAAGGTACAACAAGGAGCATGTGAATGTATTTTTGCAGGTGGGGTGCCCCAAAATTTTACTGCCAGCAGCAGCAGCCCCCCTCCTCCCCACCCAGCAGATTGGTATAGGTACCTTTAGGACATTTCTGTTGAAAAAAGAGGCTATAGCGAATCGTGCTATGAAATCCTAGAGCACTAACATTTGCTAAATAAAGGTGGCATCGGAGCATACGAATGAGGCAGAGAGAGGCTACTGTTGCCAATTGGTTTGGTGGGTCATAGTGAATAACCTCAGCATGCAAATAGGCAGTGTGAGGATTGGCAGTGTCTGTAGAGAATTTTGGCATGCTCTTCAGCTTATTTTTTCCTCCTTACGTTGGCTATGAACTACAGAGTTAAGGCCCGGCCTTACTGTTGGACAAAACATGTATTTATGATTTTAAGAAGTGTAGTCTGACTGTACTGAGAGGGGCTGTACAGTACGGTAAATGCCTGTATACCCCTGCAATGTGCATCCAACTGTCACTTGAGATTCAATAGCGAACGAAGCAGCTGGGTTACTGACTGAATGTAAATGGAAGGCACATAGCAAGGGTGTTTGTGGTCACTCAAATGATTGAAACCTGGTTGATGCACTACCAAAGCTGGGGTTCCAGGAGGGAACATTTGAGGGGCAGGTCCTGGTCCCACATTGGGGGTAGTCAAAAGTCCTGCTAAAGATTTCTGTCCAACTGTTACCACGTTTTGTGCAGCCTGGCTCCCTCTGTAACGATTCCCCAGTGTCTTTCGATCCTACAGATGACTGTAGCAAACTTCCCAAATTTTTTCTTGGCCTCATACCCCCAAAGGAGTGCCTGACATTTGCCAGCCTAACGATACTCACATTCTGGGAAAAACCTCACTAACCATGCATATTTATGCACCACACATGGCAAATCCTTGCAATTGCAGAACATCATATCGCACTTGTCATCTTTGAGGTGCTGTAAGTATTTGGATTTGAGGGAAATATTCATCCTTGCTTGCTCTCCCACCTGAAGTCTATGGTGCTGCTGTTCCTTTCTCACATGTCCCTACAAAGAGACAAGTGACACACAGACTCAATCACTCAGCAAACATATATGCTTTGACGCTTTCATCTTGCTGTTTACCTTCCAAATGTTCCCCCTTCACCACAAATACAGGCCAGCCATTCCTCATCCCCTCAGTCATCGTAGTCCTTCACTCCTTAGGCCCTGCAAGACAAAAATGACCAAGAATCATGTCAGCAAGAAGAAGAAAAGCCTCAGTGTGCTCTTTTGTTCATACTGCTGCCCACTAGTAACACTTCATGGCCACTGCAGCTTAAGAATGGGACTAAGAAGAGGGCTCTCCTATGCAAATAATGTCCTCTCATGCATACTTTCTTCTGAGACGGTCGGCGGCTTGTGCCGTGATACTGCCTCCAACATATGGTCTTCAACCAAATTTTAAAAAAGCCCACCTGCCCTAGACAAAGGATTTTGCCACTCGAAGGAAGCACATGGGGACATCATCATCATTTAGCAGGGTCCTAAATTGCCTGCTGTCCGCCTGTATACAGAACAAGGACGTTTGTGGCCGTTCGTGAGCGTTCTTCAAAGGAAGGAGGCGGGTTAATAAATCCAAGATGCCAGGGCAGGCCCAGCCCAGCCCAGTGCAGCCCAGCCCGGCACAACGCACTGCTGTGGAGGTCCACTCCTTCACATCCTGCAGCAGGCATGATGCAAATCTACTACAGCAAAGGCTTGACTCTGCTCTTGTCTGTCTCTTAAAGGAAACAATCTTTCCAACTTCTTATTGCACCTAATAAATGGACTCTAGCTAGCCTCAAACTCGACCCATCATTTCATTAGCCAGAGCTCATACTTGACCTTTATTTCTATCCAAGCTCACTGGCACCAAACCTCTGATTTGAGCGAGTGGCTCACACTAAAATGAAAAATCACCATCAACCAACCTATTTTACAATAAGTGTAGCACCATCCTCGCATTCTTGTGCTCAGTTATAACCCCCAATACCACAATTGCACTCTGCAATTCACCAAACTTAAAGGACAAAGAATGACGACATTGATAAAGTAAGATAAGGCCTTGTTCCTAGCACCTACTTGAGAAATAGGGCGGTTGGTAGAAGGTCATGAGAGAAAACATATGAAATGTTGGGAGACACCTGCCAAAAAAACCACTAGCAAAAAAAAAAAAACTGTTTGAAAATTTCCCACCTTGGGATACTTCTACAGCACTGGCAGGATTCGAACCCTGGCCTGTGAGGGCTGTCCCCCCCAAAGGTACAAGCCTTACCTTTGAGCTATAGCTCCTTGGTGGTCTGGAGGATTGCAGTAGTAACTATAAGCAACATACAGGCCTTGGTGTCCTTTCCTGTGGCTTCCATTGCACATTAAATGGATGACCATGACATAAGGACAATTTGATAGGCTACTTACATGGAAACCAGAAAAACACTTAGCAAAAAAAAAAAAAGAAAATCACTGTTTGAAAATTTCCCACCTTGGGATACTTCTACAGCACTGGCAGGATTCGAACCCTGGCCTGTGAGGGCTGTCCCCACCAAAGGTACAAGCCTTACCTTTGAGCTATAGCTCCTTGGTGGTCTAGAGGATTGCAGTAGTAACTATAAGCAACATACAGGCCTTGGTGTCCTTCCCTGTGGCTTCCATTGCACATTAAAAGGATGACCATGACATAAGGACAATTTGATAGGCTACTTACATGGAAACCAGTGTGGTCCAGTGGGTAAGTTCCTGCCTTCCATCCAGGCAACCAAGGTTCAAATCCCGGGTTCGGCACCAGGTAAGTAAATTGGTAAGTAAAATGTGTCTGTGTGTTGTGTAAGAGTGGAATCATGCCTAGCGAAAGAGGGATTGCAGATTGGTCAGTAAGTAAAATAGGTGTGGAAAGAAAGGTGAAAGAAAGAGAATGGGTGTTGTCTGTAGGAGGAGGACCCTGGGCAGGTTGGGTGGGGTCAGACAGCAGAGGAGGGGCTTAGGAGGAGCCTAGTCAGATTGGGTGGGGTCAAATAGGAGGGGTATAGGAGGAGCCTGGGCAGAATGGGTGGGGTCAGACGGGTATGGGAGGAGCCTGGGCAGAATGGGTGGAGTCAGAGAGGAGGGGGTATAGGAGGAGCCTGGGCAGAATGGGTGGGGTCAGACAGGAGGGGTTTAGGAGGAGCCAAGTCAGATTGGGTGGGGTCAAATAGGAGGGGTATAAAAGGAGCCTGGGCAGAATGGGTGCGGTCAGACGGGTATGGGAGGAGCCTGGGCAGAATGGGTGGAGTCAGAGAGGAGGGGGTATAGGAAGAGCCTGGGCAGAATGGGTGGGGTCAGACAGCAGAGGAGGAGGGGCTTAGGAGGAGCCTAGTCAGATTGGGTGGGGTCAGAGAGGAGGGGTATAGGAGGAGCCTAGTCAGATTGGGTGGGGTCAAATAGGAGGAGCCTGGGCAGAATGGGAGGAGTCAGAGAGGAGGGGGGTATAGGAGGAGCCTGGGCAGAATGGGTGGGGTCAGACTGGTATGGGAGGAGCCTGGGCAGAATGGGTGGAGTCAGAGAGGAGGGGCTTAGGAGGAGCCTAGTCAGATTGGGTGGGGTCAAATAGGAGGAGCCTGGGCAGAATGGGAGGAGTCAGAGAGGAGGGGGTATAGGAGGAGCCTGGGCAGAATGGGTGGGGTCAGACAGCAGAGGTGGGGCTTAGAAGGAACCTAGTCAGATTGGGTGGGGTCAAATAGGAGGGGTATAGGAGGAGCCTGGGCAGAATGGGTGCGGTCAGACGGGTATGGGAGGAGCCTGGGCAGAATGGGTGGAGTCAGAGAGGAGGGGGTATAGGAAGAGCCTGGGCAGAATGGGTGGGGTCAGACAGCAGAGGAGGAGGGGCTTAGGAGGAGCCTAGTCAGATTGGGTGGGGTCAGAGAGGAGGGTTATAGGAGGAACCTAGTCAGATTGGGTGGGGTCAAATAGGAGGAGCCTGGGCAGAATGGGTGGGGTCAGACAGCAGAGGAGGGGCATAGGAGGAGCCTAGTCAGATTGGGTGGGGTCAAATAGGAGGAGGAGGAGCCTGGGCAGAATGGGTGGGGTCAGACAGGTATGGGAGGAGCCTGGGCAGAATGGGTGGGGTCAGACAGGTATGGGAGGAGCCTGGGCAGAATGGGTGGAGTCAGAGAGGAGGGGCTTAGGAGGAGCCTAGTCAGATTGGGTGGGGTCAAATAGGAGGAGCCTGGGCAGAATGGGTGGAGTCAGAGAGGAGGGGGTATAGGAGGAGCCTGGGCAGAATGGGTGGGGTCAGACAGCAGAGGAGGGGTTTAGGAGGAGCTTAGTCAGAATGGGTGGGGTCAGACAGCAGAGGAGGGGCTTAGGAGGAACCTAGTCAGATTGGGTGGGGTCAAATAGGAGGGGTAAAGGAGGAGCCTGGGCAGAATGGGTGGGGTCAGACAGGTATGGGAGGAGCCTGGGCAGAATGGGTGGGGTCAGACAGGTATGGGAGGAGCCTGGGCGGAATGGGTGGAGTCAGAGAGGAGGGGGGTATAGGAGGAGCCTGGGCAGAATGGGTGGGGTCAGACAGCAGAGGAGGAGGGGTTTAGGAGGATCCTAGTCAGATTGGGGTCAAATAAGAGGGGTATAGGAGGAGCCTGGGCAGAATGGGTGGGGTCAGAGGGGTATGGGAAGAGCCAGAGCAGAATGGGTGGAGTCAGAGAGGAGGGGGTATAGGAGGAGCCTAGTCAGATTGGGTGGGGTCCGAGAGCGGAGGAGGGGTTAAGGAGGAGCCTAGTCAGATTGGGTGTGGTCAAATAGGAGGAGCCTGGGCAGAATGAGTGGGGTCTGAGGGCCTAGGAAGGGGTCATAGATGGAGGAGGATCCTGACTTATGGTGGGGAACTGCAAAAACTTTTTTAATGCACCCCCTATACTTTCTGATTTCTGTTGGGAGGGGGCAGTCGGGGAGCAGTATTAAAAGGTGCTTAGGCGCAACGTGAAGAGCGATGAGGTGCACAGAATGGCATGCCTTCCAGGTACTTTTTTGGGGGGGCTACCATTATTTTTTATTGCTCTGATCCTCCCTCATGGGGTGTACCCCAAATGGTTAGGGGCAACGGGGGAGGGGGGGTGGCAAAAAGCTGTTTGACAGTTTCTGTTACCAACAGGGGTCACCATACGATTCTGCTGCAGTTATGGTTTTGAAAGGTACAACAAGGAGCATGTGAATGTATTTTTGCAGGTGGGGTGCCCCAAAATTTTACTGCCAGCAGCAGCAGCCCCCCTCCTCCCCACCCAGCAGATTGGTATAGGTACCTTTAGGACATTTCTGTTGAAAAAAGAGGCTATAGCGAATCGTGCTATGAAATCCTAGAGCACTAACATTTGCTAAATAAAGGTGGCATCGGAGCATACGAATGAGGCAGAGAGAGGCTACTGTTGCCAATTGGTTTGGTGGGTCATAGTGAATAACCTCAGCATGCAAATAGGCAGTGTGAGGATTGGCAGTGTCTGTAGAGAATTTTGGCATGCTCTTCAGCTTATTTTTTCCTCCTTACGTTGGCTATGAACTACAGAGTTAAGGCCCGGCCTTACTGTTGGACAAAACATGTATTTATGATTTTAAGAAGTGTAGTCTGACTGTACTGAGAGGGGCTGTACAGTACGGTAAATGCCTGTATACCCCTGCAATGTGCATCCAACTGTCACTTGAGATTCAATAGCGAACGAAGCAGCTGGGTTACTGACTGAATGTAAATGGAAGGCACATAGCAAGGGTGTTTGTGGTCACTCAAATGATTGAAACCTGGTTGATGCACTACCAAAGCTGGGGTTCCAGGAGGGAACATTTGAGGGGCAGGTCCTGGTCCCACATTGGGGGTAGTCAAAAGTCCTGCTAAAGATTTCTGTCCAACTGTTACCACGTTTTGTGCAGCCTGGCTCCCTCTGTAACGATTCCCCAGTGTCTTTCGATCCTACAGATGACTGTAGCAAACTTCCCAAATTTTTTCTTGGCCTCATACCCCCAAAGGAGTGCCTGACATTTGCCAGCCTAACGATACTCACATTCTGGGAAAAACCTCACTAACCATGCATATTTATGCACCACACATGGCAAATCCTTGCAATTGCAGAACATCATATCGCACTTGTCATCTTTGAGGTGCTGTAAGTATTTGGATTTGAGGGAAATATTCATCCTTGCTTGCTCTCCCACCTGAAGTCTATGGTGCTGCTGTTCCTTTCTCACATGTCCCTACAAAGAGACAAGTGACACACAGACTCAATCACTCAGCAAACATATATGCTTTGACGCTTTCATCTTGCTGTTTACCTTCCAAATGTTCCCCCTTCACCACAAATACAGGCCAGCCATTCCTCATCCCCTCAGTCATCGTAGTCCTTCACTCCTTAGGCCCTGCAAGACAAAAATGACCAAGAATCATGTCAGCAAGAAGAAGAAAAGCCTCAGTGTGCTCTTTTGTTCATACTGCTGCCCACTAGTAACACTTCATGGCCACTGCAGCTTAAGAATGGGACTAAGAAGAGGGCTCTCCTATGCAAATAATGTCCTCCCATGCATACTTTCTTCTGAGACGGTCGGCGGCTTGTGCCGTGATACTGCCTCCAACATATGGTCTTCAACCAAATTTTAAAAAAGCCCACCTGCCTTAGACAAAGGATTTTGCCACTCGAAGGAAGCACATGGGGACATCATCATCATTTAGCAGGGTCCTAAATTGCCTGCTGTCCGCCTGTATACAGAACAAGGACGTTTGTGGCCGTTCGTGAGCGTTCTTCAAAGGAAGGAGGCGGGTTAATAAATCCAAGATGCCAGGGCAGGCCCAGCCCAGCCCAGTGCAGCCCAGCCCGGCACAACGCACTGCTGTGGAGGTCCACTCCTTCACATCCTGCAGCAGGCATGATGCAAATCTACTAGAGCAAAGGCTTGACTCTGCTCTTGTCTGTCTCTTAAAGGAAACAATCTTTCCAACTTCTTATTGCACCTAATAAATGGACTCTAGCTAGCCTCAAACTCGACCCATCATTTCATTAGCCAGAGCTCATACTTGACCTTTATTTCTATCCAAGCTCACTGGCACCAAACCTCTGATTTGAGCGAGTGGCTCACACTAAAATGAAAAATCACCATCAACCAACCTATTTTACAATAAGTGTAGCACCATCCTCGCATTCTTGTGCTCAGTTATAACCCCCAATACCACAATTGCACTCTGCAATTCACCAAACTTAAAGGACAAAGAATGACGACATTGATAAAGTAAGATAAGGCCTTGTTCCTAGCACCTACTTGAGAAATAGGGCGGTTGGTAGAAGGTCATGAGAGAAAACATATGAAATGTTGGGAGACACCTGCCAAAAAAACCACTAGCAAAAAAAAAAAAAAACTGTTTGAAAATTTCCCACCTTGGGATACTTCTACAGCACTGGCAGGATTCGAACCCTGGCCTGTGAGGGCTGTCCCCCCCAAAGGTACAAGCCTTACCTTTGAGCTATAGCTCCTTGGTGGTCTGGAGGATTGCAGTAGTAACTATAAGCAACATACAGGCCTTGGTGTCCTTTCCTGTGGCTTCCGTTGCACATTAAATGGATGACCATGACATAAGGACAATTTGATAGGCTACTTACATGGAAACCAGAAAAACACTTAGCAACAAAAAAAAAAAGAAAATCACTGTTTGAAAATTTCCCACCTTGGGATACTTCTACAGCACTGGCAGGATTCGAACCCTGGCCTGTGAGGGCTGTCCCCACCAAAGGTACAAGCCTTACCTTTGAGCTATAGCTCCTTGGTAGTCTGGAGGATTACAGTAGTAACTATAAGCAACATACAGGCCTTGGTGTCCTTTCCTGTGGCTTCCATTGCACATTAAATGGATGACCATGACATACGGACAATTTGATAGGCTACTTACATGGAAACCAGAAAAACACTTAGCAAAAAAAAAAAAAGAAAATCACTGTTTGAAAATTTCCCACCTTGGGATACTTCTACAGCACTGGCAGGATTCGAACCCTGGCCTGTGAGGGCTGTCCCCACCAAAGGTACTAGCCTTACCTTTGAGCTATAGCTCCTTGGTGGTCTAGAGGATTGCAGTAGTAACTATAAGCAACATACAGGCCTTGGTGTCCTTCCCTGTGGCTTCCATTGCACATTAAAAGGATGACCATGACATAAGGACAATTTGATAGGCTACTTACATGGAAACCAGTGTGGTCCAGTGGGTAAGTTCCTGCCTTCCATCCAGGCAACCAGGGTTCAAATCCCGGGTTCGGCACCAGGTAAGGAAATTGGTAAGTAAAATGTGTCTGTGTGTTGTGTAAGAGTGGAATCATGCCTAGCGAAAGAGGGATTGCAGATTGGTCGGTAAGTAAAATAGGTGTGGAAAGAAAGGTGAAAGAAAGAGAATGGGTGTTGTCTGTAGGAGGAGGACCCTGGGCAGGTTGGGTGGGGTCAGACTGGTATGGGAGGAGCCTGGGCAGAATGGGTGGAGTCAGAGAGGAGGGGCTTAGAAGGAGCCTAGTCAGATTGGGTGGGGTCAAATAGGAGGAGCCTGGGCAGAATGGGAGGAGTCAGAGAGGAGGGGGTATAGGAGGAGCCTGGGCAGAATGGGTGGGGTCAGACAGCAGAGGAGGGGTTTAGGAGGAGCTTAGTCAGAATGGGTGGGGTCAGACAGCAGAGGTGGGGCTTAGGAGGAACCTAGTCAGATTGGGTGGGGTCAAATAGGAGGGGTATAGGAGGAGCCTGGGCAGAATGGGTGCGGTCAGACGGGTATGGGAGGAGCCTGGGCAGAATGGGCTGAGTCAGAGAGGAGGGGGTATAGGAAGAGCCTGGGCAGAATGGGTGGGGTCAGACAGCAGAGGAGGAGGGGCTTAGGAGGAGCCTAGTCAGATTGGGTGGGGTCAGAGAGGAGGGGTATAGGAGGAACCTAGTCAGATTGGGTGGGGTCAAATAGGAGGAGCCTGGGCAGAATGGGTGGGGTCAGACAGCAGAGGAGGGGCATAGGAGGAGCCTAGTCAGATTGGGTGGGGTCAAATAGGAGGAGGAGGAGCCTGGGCAGAATGGGTGGGGTCAGACAGCAGAGGAGGGGCTTAGGAGGAGCCTAGTCAGATTGGGTGGGGTCAGAGAGGAGGGGCTTAGGAGGAGCCTGGGCAGAATGGGTGGGGTCAGACTGGTATGGGAGGAGCCTGGGCAGAATGGGTGGGGTCAGACAGCAGAGGAGGGGCTTAGGAGGAACCTAGTCGGATTGGGTGGGGTCAAATAGGAGGAGCCTGGGCAGAATGGGTGGGGTCAGACAGCAGAGGAGGGGTTTAGGAGGAGCCAAGTCAGAGTGGGTGGGGTCAAATAGGAGGGGTATAGGAGGAGCCTGGGCAGAATGGGTGGGGTCAGACGGGTATGGGAGGAGCCTGGGCAGAATGGGTGGAGTCAGAGAAGAGGGGGTATAGGAGGAGCCTGGGCAGAATGGGTGGGGTCAGACAGCAGAGGAGGGGTTTAGGAGGAGCCAAGTCAGATTGGGTGGGGTCAAATAGGAGGGGTATAGGAGGAGCCTGGGCAGAATGGGTGCGGTCAGACGGGTATGGGAGGAGCCTGGGCAGAATGGGTGGAGTCAGAGAGGAGGGGGTATAGGAAGAGCCTGGGCAGAATGGGTGGGGTCAGACAGCAGAGGAGGAGGGGCTTAGGAGGAGCCTGGGCAGAATGGGTGGAGTCAGAGAGGAGGGGCTTAGGAGGAGCCTAGTCAGATTGGGTGGGGTCAAATAGAAGGAGCCTGGGCAGAATGGGAGGAGTCAGAGAGGAGGGGGTATAGGAGGAGCCTGGGCAGAATGGGTGGGGTCAGACAGCAGAGGAGGGGTTTAGGAGGAGCTTAGTCAGAATGGGTGGGGTCAGACAGCAGAGGAGGGGCTTAGGAGGAACCTAGTCAGATTGGGTGGGGTCAAATAGGAGGGGTATGGGAGGAGCCTGGGCAGAATGGGTGGGGTCAGACGGGTATGGGAGGAGCCTGGGCAGAATGGGTGGAGTCAGAGAGGAGGGGGTATAGGAAGAGCCTGGGCAGAATAGGTGGGGTCAGACAGCAGAGGAGGGGCTTAGGAGGAGCCTAGTCAGATTGGGTGGGGTCAAATAGGAGGAGGAGGAGCCTGGGCAGAATGGGTAAGGTCATAGAGGAGGGGTATAGGAGGAGCCTGGGCAGAATGGGTGGGGTCAGACAGGTATGGGAGGAGCCTGGGCAGAATGGGTGGGGTCAGACAGGTATGGGAGGAGCCTGGGCGGAATGGGTGGAGTCAGAGAGGAGGGGGGTATAGGAGTAGCCTGGGCATAATGGGTGGGGTCAGACAGCAGAGGAGGAGGGGTTTAGGAGGAGCCAAGTCAGAGTGGGTGGGGTCAAATAGGAGGGGTATAGGAGGAGCCTGGGCAGAATGGGTGGGGTCAGTCTGGTATGGGAGGAGCCTGGGCAGAATGGGTGGAGTCAGAGAGGAGGGGGTATAGGAGGAGCCTGGGCAGAATGGGTGGGGTCAGACAGGTATGGGAGGAGCCTTGGCAGAATGGGTTGGGTCAGACAGCAGAGGAGGGGCTTAGGAGGAGCCTGGGCAGAATGGGTGGAGTCAGAGAGGAGGGGCTTAGGAGGAGCCTAGTCAGATTGGGTGGGGTCAAATAGGAGGAGCCTGGGCAGAATGGGTGGAGTCAGAGAGGAGGCGGTATAGGAGGAGCCTGGGCAGAATGGGTGGGGTCAGACAGCAGAGGAGCGGCTTAGGAGGAGCCTAGTCAGATTGGGTGGGGTCAAATAGGAGGAGCCTGGGCAGAATGGGTAAGGTCATAGAGGAGGGGTATAGGAGGAGCCTGGGCAGAATGGGTGGGGTCAGACAGGTATGGGTGGAGTCAGAGAGGAGGGGGGTATAGGAGGAGCCTGGGCAGAATGGGTGGGGTCAGACAGCAGAGGAGGGGTTTAGGAGGAGCCAAGTCAGAGTGGGTGGGGTCAAATAGGAGGGGTATAGGAGGAGCCTGGGCAGAATGGGTGGGGTCAGACAGCAGAGGAGGGGTTTAGGAGGAGCCAAGTCAGAGTGGGTGGGGTCAAATAGGAGGGGTATAGGAGGAGCCTGGGCAGAATGGGTGGGGTCAGACAGGTATGGGAGGAGCCTGGGCAGAATGGGTGGGGTCAGAGAGGAGGGGCTTAAGAGGAGCCTGGGCAGAATGGGTGGGGGTCAGACAGCAGAGGAGGGGTTTAGGAGGAGCTTAGTCAGAATGGGTGGGGTCAGACAGCAGAGGCTTAGGAGGAGCCTAGTCAGATTGGGGTCAAATAAGAGGGGTATAGGAGGAGCCTGGGCAGAATGGGTGGGGTCAGAGGGGTATGGGAGGAGCCTGAGCAGAATGGGTGGTGTCAGAGAGCGGAGGAGGGGTTAAGGAGGAGCCTAGTCAGATTGGGTGTGGTCAAATAGGAGGAGCCTGGGCAGAATGGGTGGAGTCAGAGAGGAGGGGGGTATAGGAGGAGCCTGGGCAGAATGGGTGGGGTCAGACAGCAGAGGAGGTGTTTAGGAGGAGCCAAGTCAGAGTGGGTGGGGTCAAATAGGAGGGGTATAGGAGGAGCCTGGGCAGAATGGGTGGGGTCAGAGAGGAGGGGCTTAGGAGGAGCCTAGTCAGATTGGGTGGGGTCAAATAGGAGAAGCCTGGGCAGAATGGGTGGAGTCAGAGAGGAGGGCGTATAGGAGGAGCCTGGGCAGAATGGGTGGGGTCAGACAGCAGAGGAGGGGTTTAGGAGGAGCTTAGTCAGAATGGGTGGGGTCAGACAGCAGAGGAGGGGCTTAGGAGGAGCCTAGTCAGATTGGGGTCAAATAGGAGGGGTATAGGAGGAGCCTGGGCAGAATGGGTAGGGTCAGACAGCAGAGGAGGGGTTTAGGAGGAGCCAAGTCAGAGTGGGTGGGGTCAAATAGGAGGGGTATAGGAGGAGCCTGGGCAGAATGGGTGGGGTCAGACAGCAGAGGAGGGGTTTAGGAGGAGCCAAGTCAGAGTGGGTGGGGTCAAATAGGAGGGGTATAGGAGGAGCCTGGGCAGAATGGGTGGGGTCAGACAGGTATGGGAGGAGCCTGGGCAGAATGGGTGGGGTCAGAGAGGAGGGGCTTAAGAGGAGCCTGGGCAGAATGGGTGGGGTCAGAGGGGTATGGGAGGAGCCTGAGCAGAATGGGTGGGGTCAGAGAGCGGAGGAGGGGTTAAGGAGGAGCCTAGTCAGATTGGGTGTGGTCAAATAGGAGGAGCCTGGGCAGAATGGGTGGAGTCAGAGAGGAGGGGGGTATAGGAGGAGCCTGGGCAGAATGGGTGGGGTCAGACAGCAGAGGAGGTGTTTAGGAGGAGCCAAGTCAGAGTGGGTGGGGTCAAATAGGAGGGGTATAGGAGGAGCCTGGGCAGAATGGGTGGGG
Source organism: Lissotriton vulgaris (assembly GCF_964263255.1). Taxonomy (NCBI): domain Eukaryota; kingdom Metazoa; phylum Chordata; class Amphibia; order Caudata; family Salamandridae; genus Lissotriton; species Lissotriton vulgaris. Next base: position 1,485,533,891 of record NC_141685.1, read on the forward strand.
TCAGAGAGGAGGGGCTTAGGAGGAGCCTAGTCAGATTGGGTGGGGTCAAATAGGAGAAGCCTGGGCAGAATGGGTGGAGTCAGAGAGGAGGGCGTATAGGAGGAGCCTGGGCAGAATGGGTGGGGTCAGACAGCAGAGGAGGGGTTTAGGAGGAGCTTAGTCAGAATGGGTGGGGTCAGACAGCAGAGGAGGGGCTTAGGAGGAGCCTAGTCAGATTGGGGTCAAATAGGAGGGGTATAGGAGGAGCCTGGGCAGAATGGGTGGGGTCAGACAGGTATGGGAGGAGCCTGGGCAGAATGGGTGGGGTCAGACAGGTATGGGAGGAGCCTGGGCGGAATGGGTGGAGTCAGAGAGGAGGGGGGTATAGGAGTAGCCTGGGCATAATGGGTGGGGTCAGACAGCAGAGGAGGAGGGGTTTAGGAGGAGCCAAGTCAGAGTGGGTGGGGTCAAATAGGAGGGGTATAGGAGGAGCCTGGGCAGAATGGGTGGGGTCAGACTGGTATGGGAGGAGCCTGGGCAGAATGGGTGGAGTCAGAGAGGAGGGGGTATAGGAGGAGCCTGGGCAGAATGGGTGGGGTCAGACAGGTATGGGAGGAGCCTGGGCAGAATGGGTTGGGTCAGACAGCAGAGGAGGGGCTTAGGAGGAGCCTGGGCAGAATGGGTGGAGTCAGAGAGGAGGGGCTTAGGAGGAGCCTAGTCAGATTGGGTGGGGTCAAATAGGAGGAGCCTGGGCAGAATGGGTGGAGTCAGAGAGGAGGCGGTATAGGAGGAGCCTGGGCAGAATGGGTGGGGTCAGACAGCAGAGGAGGGGCTTAGGAGGAGCCTAGTCAGATTGGGTGGGGTCAAATAGGAGGAGCCTGGGCAGAATGGGTAAGGTCATAGAGGAGGGGTATAGGAGGAGCCTGGGCAGAATGGGTGGGGTCAGACAGGTATGGGTGGAGTCAGAGAGGAGGGGGGTATAGGAGGAGCCTGGGCAGAATGGGTGGGGTCAGACAGCAGAGGAGGGGTTTAGGAGGAGCCAAGTCAGAGTGGGTGGGGTCAAATAGGAGGGGTATAGGAGGAGCCTGGGCAGAATGGGTGGGGTCAGACAGCAGAGGAGGGGTTTAGGAGGAGCCAAGTCAGAGTGGGTGGGGTCAAATAGGAGGGGTATAGGAGGAGCCTGGGCAGAATGGGTGGGGTCAGACAGCAGAGGAGGGGTTTAGGAGGAGCCAAGTCAGAGTGGGTGGGGTCAAATAGGAGGGGTATAGGAGGAGCCTGGGCAGAATGGGTGGGGTCAGACAGGTATGGGAGGAGCCTGGGCAGAATGGGTGGGGTCAGAGAGGAGGGGCTTAAGAGGAGCCTGGGCAGAATGGGTGGGGGTCAGACAGCAGAGGAGGGGTTTAGGAGGAGCTTAGTCAGAATGGGTGGGGTCAGACAGCAGAGGAGGGGCTTAGGAGGAGCCTAGTCAGATTGGGGTCAAATAAGAGGGGTATAGGAGGAGCCTGGGCAGAATGGGTGGGGTCAGAGGGGTATGGGAGGAGCCTGAGCAGAATGGGTGGGGTCAGAGAGCGGAGGAGGGGTTAAGGAGGAGCCTAGTCAGATTGGGTGTGGTCAAATAGGAGGAGCCTGGGCAGAATGGGTGGAGTCAGAGAGGAGGGGGGTATAGGAGGAGCCTGGGCAGAATGGGTGGGGTCAGACAGCAGAGGAGGTGTTTAGGAGGAGCCAAGTCAGAGTGGGTGGGGTCAAATAGGAGGGGTATAGGAGGAGCCTGGGCAGAATGGGTGGGGTCAGAGAGGAGGGGCTTAGGAGGAGCCTAGTCAGATTGGGTGGGGTCAAATAGGAGAAGCCTGGGCAGAATGGGTGGAGTCAGAGAGGAGGGCGTATAGGAGGAGCCTGGGCAGAATGGGTGGGGTCAGACAGCAGAGGAGGGGTTTAGGAGGAGCTTAGTCAGAATGGGTGGGGTCAGACAGCAGAGGAGGGGCTTAGGAGGAGCCTAGTCAGATTGGGGTCAAATAGGAGGGGTATAGGAGGAGCCTGGGCAGAATGGGTGGGGTCAGACAGCAGAGGAGGGGCTTAGGAGGAGCCTGGGCAGAATGGGTGGGGTCAGAGAGGAGGGGCTTAGGAGGAGCCTGGGCAGAATGGGTGGGGTCAGACAGCAGAGGAGGGGCTTAGGAGGAGCCTAGTCAGATTGGGTGGGGTCAGAGAGAAGGGGTATAGGAAGAGCCTGGGCAGAATGGGTGGGGTCAGAGAGGAGGGGCTTAGGAGGAGCCTGGGAAGGTTGGGTGGGGCCAGACAGCAGAGGAGGGGCTTAGGAGGAACCTAGTCAGATTGGGTGGGGTCAAATAGGAGGAGCCTGGGCAGAATGGGTGGGGTCAGAGAGGAGGGGGTATAGGAAGAGCCTGGGCAGAATGGGTGGGGTCAGACAGCAGAGGAGGGGCTTAGGAGGAACCTAGTCAGATTGGGTGGGGTCAAATAGGAGGAGCCTGGGCAGAATGGGTGGGGTCAGACAGCAGAGGAGGGGCTTAGGAGGAGCCTAGTCAGATTGGGTGGGGTCAAATAGGAGGAGGAGGAGCCTGGGCAGAATGGGTAAGGTCATAGAGGAGGGGTATAGGAGGAGCCTGGGCAGAATGGGTGGGGTCAGACAGGTATGGGAGGAGCCTGGGCAGAATGGGTGGGGTCAGACAGGTATGGGAGGAGCCTGGGCGGAATGGGTGGAGTCAGAGAGGAGGGGGGTATAGGAGGAGCCTGGGCAGAATGGGTGGGGTCAGACAGCAGAGGAGGAGGGGTTTAGGAGGAGCCAAGTCAGAGTGGGTGGGGTCAAATAGGAGGGGTATAGGAGGAGCCTGGGCAGAATGGGTGGGGTCAGACTGGTATGGGAGGAGCCTGGGCAGAATGGGTGGAGTCAGAGAGGAGGGGCTTAGGAGGAGCCTAGTCAGATTGGGTGGGGTCAAATAGGAGGAGCCTGGGCAGAATGGGTGGAGTCAGAGAGGAGGGGGTATAGGAGGAGCCTGGGCAGAATGGGTGGGGTCAGACAGCAGAGGAGGGGTTTAGGAGGAGCTTAGTCAGAATGGGTGGGGTCAGACAGCAGAGGAGGGGCTTAGGAGGAGCCTAGTCAGATTGGGGTCAAATAAGAGGGGTATAGGAGGAGCCTGGGCAGAATGGGTGGGGTCAGAGGGGTATGGGAGGAGCCTGAGCAGAATGGGTGGAGTCAGAGAGGAGGGGGTATAGGAGGAGCCTAGTCAGATTGGGTGGGGTCAGAGAGCGGAGGAGGGGTTAAGGAGGAGCCTAGTCAGATTGGGTGTGGTCAAATAGGAGGAGCCTGGGCAGAATGGGTGGGGTCTGAGGGCCTAGGAAGGGGTCATAGATGGAGGAGGATCCTGACTTATGGTGGGGAACTGCAAAAACTTTTTTAATGCACTCCCTATACTTTCTGATTTCTGTTGGGAGGGGGCAGTCGGGGAGCAGTATTAAAAGGTGCTTAGGCGCAACGTGAAGAGCGATGAGGTGCACAGAATGGCATGCCTTCCAGGTACTTTTTTGGGGGGGCTACCATTATTTTTTATTGCTCTGATCCTCCCTCATGGGGTGTACCCCAAATGGTTAGGGGCAACGGGGGAGGGGGGGGGGCAAAAAGCTGTTTGACCGTTTCTGTTACCAACAGGGGTCACCATACGATTCTGCTGCAGTTATGGTATTGAAAGGTACAACAAGGAGCATGTGAATGTATTTTTGCAGGTGGGGTGCCCCAAAATTTTACTGCCAGCAGCAGCAGCCCCCCACCTCCCCACCCAGCAGATTGGTATAGGTACCTTTAGGACATTTCTGTTGAAAAAAGAGGCTATAGCGAATCGTGCTATGAAATCCTAGAGCACTAACATTTGCTAAATAAAGGTGGCATCGGAGCATACGAATGAGGCAGAGAGAGGCTACTGTTGCCAATTGGTTTGGTGGGTCATAGTGAATAACCTCGGCATGCAAATAGGCAGTGTGAGGATTGGCAGTGTCTGTAGAGAATTTTGGCATGCTCTTCAGCTTATTTTTTCCTCCTTACGTTGGCTATGAACTACAGAGGAAAGGCCCGGCCTTACTGTTGGACAAAACATGTATTTATGATTTTAAGAAGTGTAGTCTGACTGTACTGAGAGGGGCTGTACAGTACGGTAAATGCCTGTATACCCCTGCAATGTGCATCCAACTGTCACTTGAGATTCAATAGCGAACGAAGCAGCTGGGTTACTGACTGAATGTAAATGGAAGGCACATAGCAAGGGTGTTTGTGGTCACTTGAATGATTGAAACCTGGTTGATGCACTACCAAAGCTGGGGTTCCAGGAGGGAACATTTGAGGGGCATTGAGATGGTGGTGCCCAGAGGTCAAAATACGTTTCAGAGACAGAGAGGTACTGCGGTCCTGGTCCCACATTGGGGGTAGTCAAAAGTCCTGCTAAAGATTTCTGTCCAACTGTTACCACGTTTTGTGCAGCCTGGCTCCCTCTGTAACGATTCCCCAGTGTCTTTCGATCCTACAGATGACTGTAGCAAACTTCCCAAATTTTTTCTTGGCCTCATACCCCCAAAGGAGTGCCTGACATTTGCCAGCCTAACGATACTCACATTCTGGGAAAAACCTCACTAACCATGCATATTTATGCACCACACATGGCAAATCCTTGCAATTGCAGAACATCATATCGCACTTGTCATCTTTGAGGTGCTGTAAGTATTTGGATTTGAGGGAAATATTCATCCTTGCTTGCTCTCCCACCTGAAGTCTATGGTGCTGCTGTTCCTTTCTCACATGTCCCTACAAAGAGACAAGTGACACACAGACTCAATCACTCAGCAAACATATATGCTTTGACGCTTTCATCTTGCTGTTTACCTTCCAAATGTTCCCCCTTCACCACAAATACAGGCCAGCCATTCCTCATCCCCTCAGTCATCGTAGTCCTTCACTCCTTAGGCCCTGCAAGACAAAAATGACCAAGAATCATGTCAGCAAGAAGAAGAAAAGCCTCAGTGTGCTCTTTTGTTCATACTGCTGCCCACTAGTAACACTTCATGGCCACTGCAGCTTAAGAATGGGACTGAGAAGAGGGCTCTCCTATGCAAATAATGTCCTCCCATGCATACTTTCTTCTGAGACGGTCGGCGGCTTGTGCCGTGATACTGCCTCCAACATATGGTCTTCAACCAAATTTTAAAAAAGCCCACCTGCCCTAGACAAAGGATTTTGCCACTCGAAGGAAGCACATGGGGACATCACCATCATTTAGCAGGGTCCTAAATTGCCTGCTGTCCGCCTGTATACAGAACAAGGACGTTCGTGGCCGTTCGTGAGCGTTCTTCAAAGGAAGGAGGTGGGTGAATAAATCCAAGATGCCAGGGCAGGCCCAGCCCAGCCCAGTGCAGCCCAGCCCGGCACAACGCACTGCTGTGGAGGTCCACTCCTTCACATCCTGCAGCAGGCATGATGCAGATCTACTAGAGCAAAGGCTTGACTCTGCTCTTGTCTGTCTCTTAAAGGAAACAATCTTTCCAACTTCTTATTGCACCTAATAAATGGACTCTAGCTAGCTTCAAACTCGACCCATCATTTCATTAGCCAGAGCTCATACTTGACCTTTATTTCTATCCAAGCTCACTGGCACCAAACCTCTGATTTGAGCGAGTGGCTCACACTAAAATGAAAAATCACCATCAACCAACCTATTTTACAATAAGTGTAGCACCATCCTCGCATTCTTGTGCTCAGTTATAACCCCCAATACCACAATTGCACTCTGCAATTCACCAAACTTAAAGGACAAAGAATGACGACATTGATAAAGGAAGATAAGGCCTTGTTCCTAGCACCTACTTGAGAAATAGGGCGGTTGGTAGAAGGTCATGAGAGAAAACATATGAAATGTTGGGAGACACCTGCCAAAAAAACCACTAGCAAAAAAAAAAAACACTGTTTGAAAATTTCCCACCTTGGGATACTTCTACAGCACTGGCAGGATTCGAACCCTGGCCTGTGAGGGCTGTCCCCACCAAAGGTACAAGCCTTACCTTTGAGCTATAGTTCCTTGGTGGTCTGGAGGATTGCAGTAGTAACTATAAGCAACATACAGGCCTTGGTGTCCTTTCCTGTGGCTTCCATTGCACATTAAATGGATGACCATGACATAAGGACAATTTGATAGGCTACTTACATGGAAACCAGAAAAACACTTAGCAACAAAAAAAAAAGAAAATCACTGTTTGAAAATTTCCCACCTTGGGATACTTCTACAGCACTGGCAGGATTCGAACCCTGGCCTGTGAGGGCTGTCCCCACCAAAGGTACAAGCCTTACCTTTGAGCTATAGTTCCTTGGTGGTCTGGAGGATTGCAGTAGTAACTATAAGCAACATACAGGCCTTGGTGTCCTTTCCTGTGGCTTCCATTGCACATTAAATGGATGACCATGACATACGGACAATTTGATAGGCTACTTACATGGAAACCAGAAAAACACTTAGCAAAAAAAAAAAAGAAAATCACTGTTTGAAAATTTCCCACCTTGGGATACTTCTACAGCACTGGCAGGATTCGAACCCTGGCCTGTGAGGGCTGTCCCCACCAAAGGTACAAGCCTTACCTTTGAGCTATAGCTCCTTGGTGGTCTAGAGGATTGCAGTAGTAACTATAAGCAACATACAGGCCTTGGTGTCCTTCCCTGTGGCTTCCATTGCACATTAAAAGGATGACCATGACATAAGGACAATTTGATAGGCTACTTACATGGAAACCAGTGTGGTCCAGTGGGTAAGTTCCTGCCTTCCATCCAGGCAACCAGGGTTCAAATCCCGGGTTCGGCACCAGGTAAGTAAATTGGTAAGTAAAATGTGTCTGTGTGTTGTGTAAGAGTGGAATCATGCCTAGCGAAAGAGGGATTGCAGATTGGTCGGTAAGTAAAATAGGTGTGGAAAGAAAGGTGAAAGAAAGAGAATGGGTGTTGTCTGTAGGAGGAGGACCCTGGGCAGGTTGGGTGGGGTCAGACAGCAGAGGAGGGGCTTAGGAGGAGCCTGGGCAGAATGGGTGGAGTCAGAGAGGAGGGGGTATAGGAGGAGCCTGGGCAGAATGGGTGGGGTCAGACAGCAGAGGAGGGGCTTAGGAGGAGCCTAGTCAGATTGGGTGGGGTCAGAGAGAAGGGGGTATAGGAGGAGCCTGGGCAGGTTGGGTGGGGCCAGACAGCAGAGGAGGGGTTTAGGAGGAGCCAAGTCAGATTGGGTGGGGTCAAATAGGAGGGGCTTAGGAGGAGCCTGGGCAGAATGGGTGGGGTCAGACAGCAGAGGAGGGGCTTAGGAGGAGCCTAGTCAGATTGAGTGGGGTCAGAGAGGAGGGGCTTAGGAGGAGCCTGGGCAGAATGGGTGGGGTCAGACGGGTATGGGAGGAGCCTGGGCAGAATGGGTGCAGTCAGAGAGGAGGGGGGTATAGGAGGAGCCTGGGCAGAATGGGTGGGGTCAGACAGAATGGGTGGGGTCGTAGAGGAGGGGCTTAGGAGGAGCCTAGTCAGATTGGGTGGGGTCAGACAGCAGGGAAGGGGCTTAGGAGGAGCCTAGTCAGATTGGGTGGGGTCAGAGAGGAGGGGTATAGGAGGAGCCTGGGCAGAATGGGTGGGGTCAGACTGGTATGGGAGGAGCCTGGGCAGAATGGGTGGGGTCAGACGGGTATGGGAGGAGCCTGGGCAGAATGGGTGGAGTCAGAGAGGAGGGGGGTATAGGAGGAGCCTGGGCAGAATGGGTGGGGTCAGACTGGTATGGGAGGAGCCTGGGCAGAATGGGTGGTCAGAGAGGAGGGGCTTAGGAGGAGCCTAGTCAGATTGGGTGGGGTCAAATAGGAGGAGCCTGGGAAGAATGGGAGGAGTCAGAGAGGAGGGGGTATAGGAGGAGCCTGGGCAGAATGGGTGGGGTCAGACAGCAGGGAAGGGGCTTAGGAGGAGCCTAGTAAGATTGGGGTCAAATAAGAGGGGTGTAGGAGGAGCCAAGTCAGAGTGGGTGGGGTCAAATAGGAGGGGTATAGGAGGAGCCTGGGCAGAATGGGTGGGGGTCAGACGGGTATGGGAGGAGCCTGGGCAGAATGGGTGGAGTCAGAGAGGAGGGGGTATAGGAGGAGCCAAGTCAGAGTGGGTGGGGTCAAATAGGAGGGGTATAGGAGGAGCCTGGGCAGAATGGGTGGGGGTCAGACGGGTATGGGAGGAGCCTGGGCAGAATGGGTGGAGTCAGAGAGGAGGGGGTATAGGAGGAGCTAGGGCAGAATGGGTGGGGTCAGACAGCAGAGGAGGGGTTTAGGAGGAGCCAAGTCAGATTGGGTGGGGTCAAATAGGAGGGGTATAGGAGGAGCCTGGGCAGAATGGGTGGGGTCAAATAGGAGGAGCCTGGGCAGAATGGGTGGGGTCAGACAGCAGAGGAGGGGCTTAGGAGGAGCCTAGTCAGATTGGGTGGGGTCAGAGAGGAGGGGCTTAGGAGGAGCCTGGGCAGAATGGGTGGGGTCAGAGAGGAGGGGCTTAGGAGGAGCCTGGGAAGGTTGGGTGGGGCCAGACAGCAGAGGAGGGGCTTAGGAGGAACCTAGTCAGATTGGGTGGGGTCAAATAGGAGGAGCCTGGGCAGAATGGGAGAAGTCAGAGAGGAGGGGGGTATAGGAGGAGCCTGGGCAGAATGGGTGGGGTCAGACTGGTATGGGAGGAGCCTGGGCAAAATGGGTGGGGTCAGACAGCAGAGGAGGGGCTTAGGAGGAACCTAGTCGGATTGGGTGGGGTCAAATAGGAGGAGCCTGGGCAGAATGGGTGGGGTCAGACAGCAGAGGAGGGGTTTAGGAGGAGCCAAGTCAGAGTGGGTGGGGTCAAATAGGAGGGGTATAGGAGGAGCCTGGGCAGAATGGGTGGGGTCAGACGGGTATGGGAGGAGCCTGGGCAGAATGGGTGGAGTCAGAGAAGAGGGGGTATAGGAGGAGCCTGGGCAGAATGGGTGGGGTCAGACAGCAGAGGAGGGGTTTAGGAGGAGCCAAGTCAGATTGGGTGGGGTCAAATAGGAGGGGTATAGGAGGAGCCTGGGCAGAATGGGTGGGGTCAGACAGCAGAGGAGGAGGGGCTTAGGAGGAGCCTGGGCAGAATGGGTGGGGTCAGACTGGTATGGGAGGAGCCTGGGCAGAATGGGTGGAGTCAGAGAGGAGGGGGTATAGGAGGAGCCTGGGCAGAATGGGTGGGGTCAGACAGGTATGGGAGGAGCCTGGGCAGAATGGGTTGGGTCAGACAGCAGAGGAGGGGCTTAGGAGGAGCCTGGGCAGAATGGGTGGAGTCAGAGAGGAGGGGCTTAGGAGGAGCCTAGTCAGATTGGGTGGGGTCAAATAGGAGGAGCCTGGGCAGAATGGGTGGAGTCAGAGAGGAGGCGGTATAGGAGGAGCCTGGGAGAATGGGTGGGGTCAGACAGCAGAGGAGGGGCTTAGGAGGAGCCTAGTCAGATTGGGTGGGGTCAAATAGGAGGAGCCTGGGCAGAATGGGTAAGGTCATAGAGGAGGGGTATAGGAGGAGCCTGGGCAGAATGGGTGGGGTCAGACAGCAGAGGAGGGGTTTAGGAGGAGCCAAGTCAGAGTGGGTGGGGTCAAATAGGAGGGGTATAGGAGGAGCCTGGGCAGAATGGGTGGGGTCAGACAGCAGAGGAGGGGTTTAGGAGGAGCCAAGTCAGAGTGGGTGGGGTCAAATAGGAGGGGTATAGGAGGAGCCTGGGCAGAATGGGTGGGGTCAGACAGCAGAGGAGGGGTTTAGGAGGAGCCAAGTCAGAGTGGGTGGGGTCAAATAGGAGGGGTATAGGAGGAGCCTGGGCAGAATGGGCGGGGTCAGACAGGTATGGGAGGAGCCTGGGCAGAATGGGTGGGGTCAGAGAGGAGGGGCTTAAGAGGAGCCTGGGCAGAATGGGTGGGGGTCAGACAGCAGAGGAGGGGTTTAGGAGGAGCTTAGTCAGAATGGGTGGGGTCAGACAGCAGAGGAGGGGCTTAGGAGCAGCCTAGTCAGATTGGGGTCAAATAAGAGGGGTATAGGAGAAGCCTGGGCAGAATGGGTGGGGTCAGAGGGGTATGGGAGGAGCCTGAGCAGAATGGGTGGGGTCAGAGAGCGGAGGAGGGGTTAAGGAGGAGCCTAGTCAGATTGGGTGTGGTCAAATAGGAGGAGCCTGGGCAGAATGGGTGGAGTCAGAGAGGAGGGGGGTATAGGAGGAGCCTGGGCAGAATGGGTGGGGTCAGACAGCAGAGGAGGTGTTTAGGAGGAGCCAAGTCAGAGTGGGTGGGGTCAAATAGGAGGGGTATAGGAGGAGCCTGGGCAGAATGGGTGGGGTCAGAGAGGAGGGGCTTAGGAGGAGCCTAGTCAGATTGGGTGGGGTCAAATAGGAGAAGCCTGGGCAGAATGGGTGGAGTCAGAGAGGAGGGCGTATAGGAGGAGCCTGGGCAGAATGGGTGGGGTCAGACAGCAGAGGAGGGGTTTAGGAGGAGCTTAGTCAGAATGGGTGGGGTCAGACAGCAGAGGAGGGGCTTAGGAGGAGCCTAGTCAGATTGGGGTCAAATAGGAGGGGTATAGGAGGAGCCTGGGCAGAATGGGTGGGGTCAGACAGCAGAGGAGGGGTTTAGGAGGAGCCAAGTCAGAGTGGGTGGGGTCAAATAGGAGGGGTATAGGAGGAGCCTGGGCAGAATGGGTGGGGTCAGACAGGTATGGGAGGAGCCTGGGCAGAATGGGTGGGGTCAGAGAGGAGGGGCTTAAGAGGAGCCTGGGCAGAATGGGTGGGGGTCAGACAGCAGAGGAGGGGTTTAGGAGGAGCTTAGTCAGAATGGGTGGGGTCAGACAGCAGAGGAGGGGCTTAGGAGGAGCCTAGTCAGATTGGGGTCAAATAAGAGGGGTATAGGAGGAGCCTGGGCAGAATGGGTGGGGTCAGAGGGGTATGGGAGGAGCCTGAGCAGAATGGGTGGGGTCAGAGAGCGGAGGAGGGGTTAAGGAGGAGCCTAGTCAGATTGGGTGTGGTCAAATAGGAGGAGCCTGGGCAGAATGGGTGGAGTCAGAGAGGAGGGGGGTATAGGAGGAGCCTGGGCAGAATGGGTGGGGTCAGACAGCAGAGGAGGTGTTTAGGAGGAGCCAAGTCAGAGTGGGTGGGGTCAAATAGGAGGGGTATAGGAGGAGCCTGGGCAGAATGGGTGGGGTCAGAGAGGAGGGGCTTAGGAGGAGCCTAGTCAGATTGGGTGGGGTCAAATAGGAGAAGCCTGGGCAGAATGGGTGGAGTCAGAGAGGAGGGCGTATAGGAGGAGCCTGGGCAGAATGGGTGGGGTCAGACAGCAGAGGAGGGGTTTAGGAGGAGCTTAGTCAGAATGGGTGGGGTCAGACAGCAGAGGAGGGGCTTAGGAGGAGCCTAGTCAGATTGGGGTCAAATAGGAGGGGTATAGGAGGAGCCTGGGCAGAATGGGTGGGGTCAGACAGCAGAGGAGGGGTTTAGGAGGAGCCAAGTCAGAGTGGGTGGGGTCAAATAGGAGGGGTATAGGAGGAGCCTGGGCAGAATGGGTGGGGTCAGACAGCAGAGGAGGGGTTTAGGAGGAGCTTAGTCAGAATGGGTGGGGTCAGACAGCAGAGGAGGGGCTTAGGAGGAGCCTAGTCAGATTGGGGTCAAATAGGAGGGGTATAGGAGGAGCCTGGGCAGAATGGGTGGGGTCAGACAGCAGAGGAGGGGTTTAGGAGGAGCCAAGTCAGAGTGGGTGGGGTCAAATAGGAGGGGTATAGGAGGAGCCTGGGCAGAATGGGTGGGGTCAGACAGCAGAGGAGGGGTTTAGGAGGAGCCAAGTCAGAGTGGGTGGGGTCAAATAGGAGGGGTATAGGAGGAGCCTGGGCAGAATGGGTGGGGTCAGACAGGTATGGGAGGAGCCTGGGCAGAATGGGTGGGGTCAGAGAGGAGGGGCTTAAGAGGAGCCTGGGCAGAATGGGTGGGGGTCAGACAGCAGAGGAGGGGTTTAGGAGGAGCTTAGTCAGAATGGGTGGGGTCAGACAGCAGAGGAGGGGCTTAGGAGGAGCCTAGTCAGATTGGGGTCAAATAAGAGGGGTATAGGAGGAGCCTGGGCAGAATGGGTGGGGTCAGAGGGGTATGGGAGGAGCCTGAGCAGAATGGGTGGGGTCAGAGAGCGGAGGAGGGGTTAAGGAGGAGCCTAGTCAGATTGGGTGTGGTCAAATAGGAGGAGCCTGGGCAGAATGGGTGGAGTCAGAGAGAAGGGGGTATAGGAGGAGCCTGGGCAGGTTGGGTGGGGCCAGACAGCAGAGGAGGGGTTTAGGAGGAGCCAAGTCAGATTGGGTGGGGTCAAATAGGAGGGGCTTAGGAGGAGCCTGGGCAGAATGGGTGGGGTCAGACAGGTATGGGAGGAGCCTGGGCAGAATGGGTGCAGTCAGAGAGGAGGGGGGTATAGGAGGAGCCTGGGCAGAATGGGTGGGGTCAGACAGAATGGGTGGGGTCGTAGAGGAGGGGCTTAGGAGGAGCCTAGTCAGATTGGGTGGGGTCAGACAGCAGGGAAGGGGCTTAGGAGGAGCCTAGTCAGATTGGGTGGGGTCAGAGAGGAGGGGTATAGGAGGAGCCTGGGCAGAATGGGTGGGGTCAGACTGGTATGGGAGGAGCCTGGGCAGAATGGGTGGGGTCAGACGGGTATGGGAGGAGCCCGGGCAGAATGGGTGGAGTCAGAGAGGAGGGGGGTATAGGAGGAGCCTGGGCAGAATGGGTGGGGTCAGACTGGTATGGGAGGAGCCTGGGCAGAATGGGTGGTCAGAGAGGAGGGGCTTAGGAGGAGCCTAGTCAGATTGGGTGGGGTCAAATAGGAGGAGCCTGGGAAGAATGGGAGGAGTCAGAGAGGAGGGGGTATAGGAGGAGCCTGGGCAGAATGGGTGGGGTCAGACAGCAGGGAAGGGGCTTAGGAGGAGCCTAGTAAGATTGGGGTCAAATAAGAGGGGTGTAGGAGGAGCCAAGTCAGAGTGGGTGGGGTCAAATAGGAGGGGTATAGGAGGAGCCTGGGCAGAATGGGTGGGGGTCAGACGGGTATGGGAGGAGCCTGGGCAGAATGGGTGGAGTCAGAGAGGAGGGGGTATAGGAGGAGCCAAGTCAGAGTGGGTGGGGTCAAATAGGAGGGGTATAGGAGGAGCCTGGGCAGAATGGGTGGGGGTCAGACGGGTATGGGAGGAGCCTGGGCAGAATGGGTGGAGTCAGAGAGGAGGGGGTATAGGAGGAGCTAGGGCAGAATGGGTGGGGTCAGACAGCAGAGGAGGGGTTTAGGAGGAGCCAAGTCAGATTGGGTGGGGTCAAATAGGAGGGGTATAGGAGGAGCCTGGGCAGAATGGGTGGGGTCAAATAGGAGGAGCCTGGGCAGAATGGGTGGGGTCAGACAGCAGAGGAGGGGCTTAGGAGGAGCCTAGTCAGATTGGGTGGGGTCAGAGAGGAGGGGCTTAGGAGGAGCCTGGGCAGAATGGGTGGGGTCAGAGAGGAGGGGCTTAGGAGGAGCCTGGGAAGGTTGGGTGGGGCCAGACAGCAGAGGAGGGGCTTAGGAGGAACCTAGTCAGATTGGGTGGGGTCAAATAGGAGGAGCCTGGGCAGAATGGGAGAAGTCAGAGAGGAGGGGGGTATAGGAGGAGCCTGGGCAGAATGGGTGGGGTCAGACTGGTATGGGAGGAGCCTGGGCAAAATGGGTGGGGTCAGACAGCAGAGGAGGGGCTTAGGAGGAACCTAGTCGGATTGGGTGGGGTCAAATAGGAGGAGCCTGGGCAGAATGGGTGGGGTCAGACAGCAGAGGAGGGGTTTAGGAGGAGCCAAGTCAGAGTGGGTGGGGTCAAATAGGAGGGGTATAGGAGGAGCCTGGGCAGAATGGGTGGGGTCAGACGGGTATGGGAGGAGCCTGGGCAGAATGGGTGGAGTCAGAGAAGAGGGGGTATAGGAGGAGCCTGGGCAGAATGGGTGGGGTCAGACAGCAGAGGAGGGGTTTAGGAGGAGCCAAGTCAGATTGGGTGGGGTCAAATAGGAGGGGTATAGGAGGAGCCTGGGCAGAATGGGTGCGGTCAGACGGGTATGGGAGGAGCCTGGGCAGAATGGGTGGAGTCAGAGAGGAGGGGGTATAGGAAGAGCCTGGGCAGAATGGGTGGGGTCAGACAGCAGAGGAGGAGGGGCTTAGGAGGAGCCTGGGCAGAATGGGTGGGGTCAGACTGGTATGGGAGGAGCCTGGGCAGAATGGGTGGAGTCAGAGAGGAGGGGGTATAGGAGGAGCCTGGGCAGAATGGGTGGGGTCAGACAGGTATGGGAGGAGCCTGGGCAGAATGGGTTGGGTCAGACAGCAGAGGAGGGGCTTAGGAGGAGCCTGGGCAGAATGGGTGGAGTCAGAGAGGAGGGGCTTAGGAGGAGCCTAGTCAGATTGGGTGGGGTCAAATAGGAGGAGCCTGGGCAGAATGGGTGGAGTCAGAGAGGAGGCGGTATAGGAGGAGCCTGGGAGAATGGGTGGGGTCAGACAGCAGAGGAGGGGCTTAGGAGGAGCCTAGTCAGATTGGGTGGGGTCAAATAGGAGGAGCCTGGGCAGAATGGGTAAGGTCATAGAGGAGGGGTATAGGAGGAGCCTGGGCAGAATGGGTGGGGTCAGACAGGTATGGGTGGAGTCAGAGAGGAGGGGGGTATAGGAGGAGCCTGGGCAGAATGGGTGGGGTCAGACAGCAGAGGAGGGGTTTAGGAGGAGCCAAGTCAGAGTGGGTGGGGTCAAATAGGAGGGGTATAGGAGGAGCCTGGGCAGAATGGGTGGGGTCAGACAGCAGAGGAGGGGTTTAGGAGGAGCCAAGTCAGAGTGGGTGGGGTCAAATAGGAGGGGTATAGGAGGAGCCTGGGCAGAATGGGTGGGGTCAGACAGCAGAGGAGGGGTTTAGGAGGAGCCAAGTCAGAGTGGGTGGGGTCAAATAGGAGGGGTATAGGAGGAGCCTGGGCAGAATGGGCGGGGTCAGACAGGTATGGGAGGAGCCTGGGCAGAATGGGTGGGGTCAGAGAGGAGGGGCTTAAGAGGAGCCTGGGCAGAATGGGTGGGGGTCAGACAGCAGAGGAGGGGTTTAGGAGGAGCTTAGTCAGAATGGGTGGGGTCAGACAGCAGAGGAGGGGCTTAGGAGGAGCCTAGTCAGATTGGGGTCAAATAAGAGGGGTATAGGAGAAGCCTGGGCAGAATGGGTGGGGTCAGAGGGGTATGGGAGGAGCCTGAGCAGAATGGGTGGGGTCAGAGAGCGGAGGAGGGGTTAAGGAGGAGCCTAGTCAGATTGGGTGTGGTCAAATAGGAGGAGCCTGGGCAGAATGGGTGGAGTCAGAGAGGAGGGGGGTATAGGAGGAGCCTGGGCAGAATGGGTGGGGTCAGACAGCAGAGGAGGTGTTTAGGAGGAGCCAAGTCAGAGTGGGTGGGGTCAAATAGGAGGGGTATAGGAGGAGCCTGGGCAGAATGGGTGGGGTCAGAGAGGAGGGGCTTAGGAGGAGCCTAGTCAGATTGGGTGGGGTCAAATAGGAGAAGCCTGGGCAGAATGGGTGGAGTCAGAGAGGAGGGCGTATAGGAGGAGCCTGGGCAGAATGGGTGGGGTCAGACAGCAGAGGAGGGGTTTAGGAGGAGCTTAGTCAGAATGGGTGGGGTCAGACAGCAGAGGAGGGGCTTAGGAGGAGCCTAGTCAGATTGGGGTCAAATAGGAGGGGTATAGGAGGAGCCTGGGCAGAATGGGTGGGGTCAGACAGCAGAGGAGGGGTTTAGGAGGAGCCAAGTCAGAGTGGGTGGGGTCAAATAGGAGGGGTATAGGAGGAGCCTGGGCAGAATGGGTGGGGTCAGACAGCAGAGGAGGGGTTTAGGAGGAGCCAAGTCAGAGTGGGTGGGGTCAAATAGGAGGGGTATAGGAGGAGCCTGGGCAGAATGGGTGGGGTCAGACAGGTATGGGAGGAGCCTGGGCAGAATGGGTGGGGTCGGAGAGGAGGGGCTTAAGAGGAGCCTGGGCAGAATGGGTGGGGGTCAGACAGCAGAGGAGGGGTTTAGGAGGAGCTTAGTCAGAATGGGTGGGGTCAGACAGCAGAGGAGGGGCTTAGGAGGAGCCTAGTCAGATTGGGGTCAAATAAGAGGGGTATAGGAGGAGCCTGGGCAGAATGGGTGGGGTCAGAGGGGTATGGGAGGAGCCTGAGCAGAATGGGTGGGGTCAGAGAGCGGAGGAGGGGTTAAGGAGGAGCCTAGTCAGATTGGGTGTGGTCAAATAGGAGGAGCCTGGGCAGAATGGGTGGAGTCAGAGAGGAGGGGGGTATAGGAGGAGCCTGGGCAGAATGGGTGGGGTCAGACAGCAGAGGAGGTATTTAGGAGGAGCCAAGTCAGAGTGGGTGGGGTCAAATAGGAGGGGTATAGGAGGAGCCTGGGCAGAATGGGTGGGGTCAGAGAGGAGGGGCTTAGGAGGAGCCTAGTCAGATTGGGTGGGGTCAAATAGGAGAAGCCTGGGCAGAATGGGTGGAGTCAGAGAGGAGGGCGTATAGGAGGAGCCTGGGCAGAATGGGTGGGGTCAGACAGCAGAGGAGGGGTTTAGGAGGAGCTTAGTCAGAATGGGTGGGGTCAGACAGCAGAGGAGGGGCTTAGGAGGAGCCTAGTCAGATTGGGGTCAAATAGGAGGGGTATAGGAGGAGCCTGGGCAGAATGGGTGGGGTCAGACAGCAGAGGAGGGGTTTAGGAGGAGCCAAGTCAGAGTGGGTGGGGTCAAATAGGAGGGGTATAGGAGGAGCCTGGGCAGAATGGGTGGGGTCAGACAGCAGAGGAGGGGTTTAGGAGGAGCTTAGTCAGAATGGGTGGGGTCAGACAGCAGAGGAGGGGCTTAGGAGGAGCCTAGTCAGATTGGGGTCAAATAGGAGGGGTATAGGAGGAGCCTGGGCAGAATGGGTGGGGTCAGACAGCAGAGGAGGGGTTTAGGAGGAGCCAAGTCAGAGTGGGTGGGGTCAAATAGGAGGGGTATAGGAGGAGCCTGGGCAGAATGGGTGGGGTCAGACAGCAGAGGAGGGGTTTAGGAGGAGCCAAGTCAGAGTGGGTGGGGTCAAATAGGAGGGGTATAGGAGGAGCCTGGGCAGAATGGGTGGGGTCAGACAGGTATGGGAGGAGCCTGGGCAGAATGGGTGGGGTCAGAGAGGAGGGGCTTAAGAGGAGCCTGGGCAGAATGGGTGGGGGTCAGACAGCAGAGGAGGGGTTTAGGAGGAGCTTAGTCAGAATGGGTGGGGTCAGACAGCAGAGGAGGGGCTTAGGAGGAGCCTAGTCAGATTGGGGTCAAATAAGAGGGGTATAGGAGGAGCCTGGGCAGAATGGGTGGGGTCAGAGGGGTATGGGAGGAGCCTGAGCAGAATGGGTGGGGTCAGAGAGCGGAGGAGGGGTTAAGGAGGAGCCTAGTCAGATTGGGTGTGGTCAAATAGGAGGAGCCTGGGCAGAATGGGTGGAGTCAGAGAGGAGGGGGGTATAGGAGGAGCCTGGGCAGAATGGGTGGGGTCAGACAGCAGAGGAGGTGTTTAGGAGGAGCCAAGTCAGAGTGGGTGGGGTCAAATAGGAGGGGTATAGGAGGAGCCTGGGCAGAATGGGTGGGGTCAGAGAGGAGGGGCTTAGGAGGAGCCTAGTCAGATTGGGTGGGGTCAAATAGGAGAAGCCTGGGCAGAATGGGTGGAGTCAGAGAGGAGGGCGTATAGGAGGAGCCTGGGCAGAATGGGTGGGGTCAGACAGCAGAGGAGGGGTTTAGGAGGAGCTTAGTCAGAATGGGTGGGGTCAGACAGCAGAGGAGGGGCTTAGGAGGAGCCTAGTCAGATTGGGGTCAAATAGGAGGGGTATAGGAGGAGCCTGGGCAGAATGGGTGGGGTCAGACAGGTATGGGAGGAGCCTGGGCAGAATGGGTGGGGTCAGACAGGTATGGGAGGAGCCTGGGCGGAATGGGTGGAGTCAGAGAGGAGGGGGGTATAGGAGTAGCCTGGGCATAATGGGTGGGGTCAGACAGCAGAGGAGGAGGGGTTTAGGAGGAGCCAAGTCAGAGTGGGTGGGGTCAAATAGGAGGGGTATAGGAGGAGCCTGGGCAGAATGGGTGGGGTCAGACTGGTATGGGAGGAGCCTGGGCAGAATGGGTGGAGTCAGAGAGGAGGGGGTATAGGAGGAGCCTGGGCAGAATGGGTGGGGTCAGACAGGTATGGGAGGAGCCTGGGCAGAATGGGTTGGGTCAGACAGCAGAGGAGGGGCTTAGGAGGAGCCTGGGCAGAATGGGTGGAGTCAGAGAGGAGGGGCTTAGGAGGAGCCTAGTCAGATTGGGTGGGGTCAAATAGGAGGAGCCTGGGCAGAATGGGTGGAGTCAGAGAGGAGGCGGTATAGGAGGAGCCTGGGCAGAATGGGTGGGGTCAGACAGCAGAGGAGGGGCTTAGGAGGAGCCTAGTCAGATTGGGTGGGGTCAAATAGGAGGAGCCTGGGCAGAATGGGTAAGGTCATAGAGGAGGGGTATAGGAGGAGCCTGGGCAGAATGGGTGGGGTCAGACAGGTATGGGTGGAGTCAGAGAGGAGGGGGGTATAGGAGGAGCCTGGGCAGAATGGGTGGGGTCAGACAGCAGAGGAGGGGTTTAGGAGGAGCCAAGTCAGAGTGGGTGGGGTCAAATAGGAGGGGTATAGGAGGAGCCTGGGCAGAATGGGTGGGGTCAGACAGCAGAGGAGGGGTTTAGGAGGAGCCAAGTCAGAGTGGGTGGGGTCAAATAGGAGGGGTATAGGAGGAGCCTGGGCAGAATGGGTGGGGTCAGACAGCAGAGGAGGGGTTTAGGAGGAGCCAAGTCAGAGTGGGTGGGGTCAAATAGGAGGGGTATAGGAGGAGCCTGGGCAGAATGGGTGGGGTCAGACAGGTATGGGAGGAGCCTGGGCAGAATGGGTGGGGTCAGAGAGGAGGGGCTTAAGAGGAGCCTGGGCAGAATGGGTGGGGGTCAGACAGCAGAGGAGGGGTTTAGGAGGAGCTTAGTCAGAATGGGTGGGGTCAGACAGCAGAGGAGGGGCTTAGGAGGAGCCTAGTCAGATTGGGGTCAAATAAGAGGGGTATAGGAGGAGCCTGGGCAGAATGGGTGGGGTCAGAGGGGTATGGGAGGAGCCTGAGCAGAATGGGTGGGGTCAGAGAGCGGAGGAGGGGTTAAGGAGGAGCCTAGTCAGATTGGGTGTGGTCAAATAGGAGGAGCCTGGGCAGAATGGGTGGAGTCAGAGAGGAGGGGGGTATAGGAGGAGCCTGGGCAGAATGGGTGGGGTCAGACAGCAGAGGAGGTGTTTAGGAGGAGCCAAGTCAGAGTGGGTGGGGTCAAATAGGAGGGGTATAGGAGGAGCCTGGGCAGAATGGGTGGGGTCAGAGAGGAGGGGCTTAGGAGGAGCCTAGTCAGATTGGGTGGGGTCAAATAGGAGAAGCCTGGGCAGAATGGGTGGAGTCAGAGAGGAGGGCATATAGGAGGAGCCTGGGCAGAATGGGTGGGGTCAGACAGCAGAGGAGGGGTTTAGGAGGAGCTTAGTCAGAATGGGTGGGGTCAGACAGCAGAGGAGGGGCTTAGGAGGAGCCTAGTCAGATTGGGGTCAAATAGGAGGGGTATAGGAGGAGCCTGGGCAGAATGGGTGGGGTCAGACAGCAGAGGAGGGGCTTAGGAGGAGCCTGGGCAGAATGGGTGGGGTCAGAGAGGAGGGGCTTAGGAGGAGCCTGGGCAGAATGGGTGGGGTCAGACAGCAGAGGAGGGGCTTAGGAGGAGCCTAGTCAGATTGGGTGGGGTCAGAGAGAAGGGGTATAGGAAGAGCCTGGGCAGAATGGGTGGGGTCAGAGAGGAGGGGCTTAGGAGGAGCCTGGGAAGGTTGGGTGGGGCCAGACAGCAGAGGAGGGGCTTAGGAGGAACCTAGTCAGATTGGGTGGGGTCAAATAGGAGGAGCCTGGGCAGAATGGGTGGGGTCAGAGAGGAGGGGGTATAGGAAGAGCCTGGGCAGAATGGGTGGGGT
Source organism: Lissotriton vulgaris (assembly GCF_964263255.1). NCBI lineage: Eukaryota > Metazoa > Chordata > Amphibia > Caudata > Salamandridae > Lissotriton > Lissotriton vulgaris. The sequence goes on from NC_141685.1 coordinate 1,485,553,898, forward strand.
CAGACAGCAGAGGAGGGGCTTAGGAGGAACCTAGTCAGATTGGGTGGGGTCAAATAGGAGGAGCCTGGGCAGAATGGGTGGGGTCAGACAGCAGAGGAGGGGCTTAGGAGGAGCCTAGTCAGATTGGGTGGGGTCAAATAGGAGGAGGAGGAGCCTGGGCAGAATGGGTAAGGTCATAGAGGAGGGGTATAGGAGGAGCCTGGGCAGAATGGGTGGGGTCAGACAGGTATGGGAGGAGCCTGGGCAGAATGGGTGGGGTCAGACAGGTATGGGAGGAGCCTGGGCGGAATGGGTGGAGTCAGAGAGGAGGGGGGTATAGGAGGAGCCTGGGCAGAATGGGTGGGGTCAGACAGCAGAGGAGGAGGGGTTTAGGAGGAGCCAAGTCAGAGTGGGTGGGGTCAAATAGGAGGGGTATAGGAGGAGCCTGGGCAGAATGGGTGGGGTCAGACTGGTATGGGAGGAGCCTGGGCAGAATGGGTGGGGTCAGACAGCAGAGGAGGGGCTTAGGAGGAGCCTGGGCAGAATGGGTGGGGTCAGACAGCAGAGGAGGGGCTTAGGAGGAGCCTAGTCAGATTGGGGTCAAATAAGAGGGGTATAGGAGGAGCCTGGGCAGAATGGGTGCGGTCAGATGGGTATGGGAGGAGCCTGGGCAGAATGGGTGGAGTCAGAGAGGAGGGGGTATAGGATGAGCCTGGGCAGAATGGGTGGGGTCAGACAGCAGAGGAGGGGCTTAGGAGGAGCCTGGGCAGAATGGGTGGGGTCAGACAGCAGAGGAGGGGCTTAGGAGGAGCCTAGTCAGATTGGGTGGGGTCAGAGAGGAGGGGTATAGGAGGAGCCTAGTCAGATTATGTGGGGTCAAATAGGAGGAGCCTGGGCAGAATGGGAGGAGTCAGAGAGGAGGGGGGTATAGGAGGAGCCTGGGCAGAATGGGTGGGGTCAGACAGCAGAGGAGGGGTTTAGGAGGAGCCAAGTCAGAGTGGGTGGGGTCAAATAGGAGGGGTATAGGAGGAGCCTGGGCAGAATGGGTGGGGTCAGATGGGTATGGGAGGAGCCTGGGCAGAATGGGTGGAGTCAGAGAGGAGGGGGTATAGGAGGAGCCTGGGCAGAATGGGTGGGGTCAGACAGCAGAGGAGGGGTTTAGGAGGAGCCAAGTCAGATTGGGTGGGGTCAAATAGGAGGGGTATAGGAGGAGCCTGGGCAGAATGGGTGGGGTCAGACGGGTATGGGAGGAGCCTGGGCAGAATGGGTGGAGTCAGAGAGGAGGGGGTATAGGAGGAGCCTGGGCAGAATGGGTGGGGTCAGACAGCAGAGGAGGGGTTTAGGAGGAGCCAAGTCAGATTGGGTGGGGTCAAATAGGAGGGGTATAGGAGGAGCCTGGGCAGAATGGGTGGGGTCAGACGGGTATGGGAGGAGCCTGGGCAGAATGGGTGGAGTCAGAGAGGAGGGGGTATAGGAAGAGCCTGGGCAGAATGGGTGGGGTCAGACAGCAGAGGAGGGGCTTAGGAGGAACCTAGTCAGATTGGGTGGGGTCAAATAGGAGGAGCCTGGGCAGAATGGGTGGGGTCAGACAGCAGAGGAGGGGCTTAGGAGGAGCCTAGTCAGATTGGGTGGGGTCAAATAGGAGGAGGAGGAGCCTGGGCAGAATGGGTGGGGTCAGACAGGTATGGGAGGAGCCTGGGCAGAATGGGTGGGGTCAGACAGGTATGGGAGGAGCCTGGGCGGAATGGGTGGAGTCAGAGAGGAGGGGGGTATAGGAGGAGCCTGGGCAGAATGGGTGGGGTCAGAGAGGAAGGGTATAGGAGGAGTCTGGGCAGAATGGGTGGAGTCAGAGAGGAGGGGGTATAGGAGGAGCCTGGGTAGAATGGGTGGGGACAGCAGAGGAGGGGCTTAGGAGGAGCCTAGTCAGATTGGGTGGGGTCAGAGAGGAAGGGTATAGGGGAGGGGGTATAGGAGGAGCCTGAGCAGAGGGGGTGAGGTCGGAGGGGTATAGGAGGAGCCTAGTCAGATTGGGTGGGGTCAGAGAGGAAGGGTATAGGAGGAGCCTGGGCAGAATGGGTGGAGTCAGAGAGGAGTGGGTATAGGAGGAGCCTGGGCAGAATGGGTGGGGTCAGACGGGTATGGGAGGAGCCTGGGCAGAATGGGTGGAGTCAGAGAGGAGGGGGTATAGGAGGAGCCTGGGCAGAATGGGTGGGGTCAGACAGCAGAGGAGGGGCTTAGGAGGAGCCTAGTCAGATTGGGTGGGGTAAAAGAGGAGGAGGAGCCTGGGCAGAATGGGTAAGGTCATAGAGGAGGGGTATAGGAGGAGCCTGGGCAGAATGGGTGGAGTCAGAGAGGAGGGGGTATAGGAGGAGCCTGGGCAGAATGGGTGGGGTCAGACAGCAGAGGAGGAGGGGCTTAGGAGGAGCCTAGTCAGATTGGGTGGGGTCAAATAGGAGGAGCCTGGGCAGAATGGGAGGAGTCAGAGAGGAGGGGGGTATAGGAGGAGCCTGGGCAGAATGGGTGGGGTCAGACTGGTATGGGAGGAGCCTGGGCAGAATGGGTGGAGTCAGAGAGGAGGGGCTTAGGAGGAGCCTAGTCAGATTGGGTGGGGTCAAATAGGAGGAGCCTGGGCAGAATGGGAGGAGTCAGAGAGGAGGGGGTATAGGAGGAGCCTGGGCAGAATGGGTAGGGTCAGACAGCAGAGGAGGGGTTTAGGAGGAGCTTAGTCAGAATGGGTGGGGTCAGACAGCAGAGGAGGGGCTTAGGAGGAACCTAGTCAGATTGGGTGGGGTCAAATAGGAGGGGTATAGGAGGAGCCTGGGCAGAATGGGTGGGGTCAGACGGGTATGGGAGGAGCCTGGGCTGAATGGGTGGGGTCAGACGGGTATGGGAGGAGCCTGGGCAGAATGGGTGGAGTCAGAGAGGAGGGGGTATAGGAAGAGCCTGGGCAGAATGGGTGGGGTCAGACAGCAGAGGAGGGGCTTAGGAGGAACCTAGTCAGATTGGGTGGGGTCAAATAGGAGGAGCCTGGGCAGAATAGGTGGGGTCAGACAGCAGAGGAGGGGCTTAGGAGGAGCCTAGTCAGATTGGGTGGGGTCAAATAGGAGGAGGAGGAGCCTGGGCAGAATGGGTGGGGTCAGACAGGTATGGGAGGAGCATGGGCAGAATGGGTGGGGTCAGACAGGTATGGGAGGAGCCTGGGCGGAATGGGTGGAGTCAGAGAGGAGGGGGGTATAGGAGGAGCCTGGGCAGAATGGGTGGGGTCAGACAGCAGAGGAGGAGGAGGGGTTTAGGAGGAGCCAAGTCAGAGTGGGTGGGGTCAAATAGGAGGGGTATAGGAGGAGCCTGGGCAGAATGGGTGGGGTCAGACTGGTATGGGAGGAGCCTGGGCAGAATGGGTGGAGTCAGAGAGGAGGGGCTTAGGAGGAGCCTAGTCAGATTGGGTGGGGTCAGACAGCAGGGAAGGGGCTTAGGAGGAGCCTAGTCAGATTGGGTGGGGTCAGAGAGGAGGGGTATAGGAGGAGCCTGGGCAGAATGGGTGGGGTCAGACTGGTATGGGAGGAGCCTGGGCAGAATGGGTGGGGTCAGACGGGTATGGGAGGAGCCTGGGCAGAATGGGTGGAGTCAGAGAGGAGGGGGGTATAGGAGGAGCCTGGGCAGAATGGGTGGGGTCAGACTGGTATGGGAGGAGCCTGGGCAGAATGGGTGGTCAGAGAGGAGGGGCTTAGGAGGAGCCTAGTCAGATTGGGTGGGGTCAAATAGGAGGAGCCTGGGAAGAATGGGAGGAGTCAGAGAGGAGGGGGTATAGGAGGAGCCTGGGCAGAATGGGTGGGGTCAGACAGCAGGGAAGGGGCTTAGGAGGAGCCTAGTAAGATTGGGGTCAAATAAGAGGGGTGTAGGAGGAGCCAAGTCAGAGTGGGTGGGGTCAAATAGGAGGGGTATAGGAGGAGCCTGGGCAGAATGGGTGGGGGTCAGACGGGTATGGGAGGAGCCTGGGCAGAATGGGTGGAGTCAGAGAGGAGGGGGTATAGGAGGAGCCAAGTCAGAGTGGGTGGGGTCAAATAGGAGGGGTATAGGAGGAGCCTGGGCAGAATGGGTGGGGGTCAGACGGGTATGGGAGGAGCCTGGGCAGAATGGGTGGAGTCAGAGAGGAGGGGGTATAGGAGGAGCTAGGGCAGAATGGGTGGGGTCAGACAGCAGAGGAGGGGTTTAGGAGGAGCCAAGTCAGATTGGGTGGGGTCAAATAGGAGGGGTATAGGAGGAGCCTGGGCAGAATGGGTGGGGTCAAATAGGAGGAGCCTGGGCAGAATGGGTGGGGTCAGACAGCAGAGGAGGGGCTTAGGAGGAGCCTAGTCAGATTGGGTGGGGTCAGAGAGGAGGGGCTTAGGAGGAGCCTGGGCAGAATGGGTGGGGTCAGAGAGGAGGGGCTTAGGAGGAGCCTGGGAAGGTTGGGTGGGGCCAGACAGCAGAGGAGGGGCTTAGGAGGAACCTAGTCAGATTGGGTGGGGTCAAATAGGAGGAGCCTGGGCAGAATGGGAGAAGTCAGAGAGGAGGGGGGTATAGGAGGAGCCTGGGCAGAATGGGTGGGGTCAGACTGGTATGGGAGGAGCCTGGGCAAAATGGGTGGGGTCAGACAGCAGAGGAGGGGCTTAGGAGGAACCTAGTCGGATTGGGTGGGGTCAAATAGGAGGAGCCTGGGCAGAATGGGTGGGGTCAGACAGCAGAGGAGGGGTTTAGGAGGAGCCAAGTCAGAGTGGGTGGGGTCAAATAGGAGGGGTATAGGAGGAGCCTGGGCAGAATGGGTGGGGTCAGACGGGTATGGGAGGAGCCTGGGCAGAATGGGTGGAGTCAGAGAAGAGGGGGTATAGGAGGAGCCTGGGCAGAATGGGTGGGGTCAGACAGCAGAGGAGGGGTTTAGGAGGAGCCAAGTCAGATTGGGTGGGGTCAAATAGGAGGGGTATAGGAGGAGCCTGGGCAGAATGGGTGGGGTCAGACAGCAGAGGAGGAGGGGCTTAGGAGGAGCCTGGGCAGAATGGGTGGGGTCAGACTGGTATGGGAGGAGCCTGGGCAGAATGGGTGGAGTCAGAGAGGAGGGGGTATAGGAGGAGCCTGGGCAGAATGGGTGGGGTCAGACAGGTATGGGAGGAGCCTGGGCAGAATGGGTTGGGTCAGACAGCAGAGGAGGGGCTTAGGAGGAGCCTGGGCAGAATGGGTGGAGTCAGAGAGGAGGGGCTTAGGAGGAGCCTAGTCAGATTGGGTGGGGTCAAATAGGAGGAGCCTGGGCAGAATGGGTGGAGTCAGAGAGGAGGCGGTATAGGAGGAGCCTGGGAGAATGGGTGGGGTCAGACAGCAGAGGAGGGGCTTAGGAGGAGCCTAGTCAGATTGGGTGGGGTCAAATAGGAGGAGCCTGGGCAGAATGGGTAAGGTCATAGAGGAGGGGTATAGGAGGAGCCTGGGCAGAATGGGTGGGGTCAGACAGGTATGGGTGGAGTCAGAGAGGAGGGGGGTATAGGAGGAGCCTGGGCAGAATGGGTGGGGTCAGACAGCAGAGGAGGGGTTTAGGAGGAGCCAAGTCAGAGTGGGTGGGGTCAAATAGGAGGGGTATAGGAGGAGCCTGGGCAGAATGGGTGGGGTCAGACAGCAGAGGAGGGGTTTAGGAGGAGCCAAGTCAGAGTGGGTGGGGTCAAATAGGAGGGGTATAGGAGGAGCCTGGGCAGAATGGGTGGGGTCAGACAGCAGAGGAGGGGTTTAGGAGGAGCCAAGTCAGAGTGGGTGGGGTCAAATAGGAGGGGTATAGGAGGAGCCTGGGCAGAATGGGCGGGGTCAGACAGGTATGGGAGGAGCCTGGGCAGAATGGGTGGGGTCAGAGAGGAGGGGCTTAAGAGGAGCCTGGGCAGAATGGGTGGGGGTCAGACAGCAGAGGAGGGGTTTAGGAGGAGCTTAGTCAGAATGGGTGGGGTCAGACAGCAGAGGAGGGGCTTAGGAGCAGCCTAGTCAGATTGGGGTCAAATAAGAGGGGTATAGGAGAAGCCTGGGCAGAATGGGTGGGGTCAGAGGGGTATGGGAGGAGCCTGAGCAGAATGGGTGGGGTCAGAGAGCGGAGGAGGGGTTAAGGAGGAGCCTAGTCAGATTGGGTGTGGTCAAATAGGAGGAGCCTGGGCAGAATGGGTGGAGTCAGAGAGGAGGGGTGTATAGGAGGAGCCTGGGCAGAATGGGTGGGGTCAGACAGCAGAGGAGGTGTTTAGGAGGAGCCAAGTCAGAGTGGGTGGGGTCAAATAGGAGGGGTATAGGAGGAGCCTGGGCAGAATGGGTGGGGTCAGAGAGGAGGGGCTTAGGAGGAGCCTAGTCAGATTGGGTGGGGTCAAATAGGAGAAGCCTGGGCAGAATGGGTGGAGTCAGAGAGGAGGGCGTATAGGAGGAGCCTGGGCAGAATGGGTGGGGTCAGACAGCAGAGGAGGGGTTTAGGAGGAGCTTAGTCAGAATGGGTGGGGTCAGACAGCAGAGGAGGGGCTTAGGAGGAGCCTAGTCAGATTGGGGTCAAATAGGAGGGGTATAGGAGGAGCCTGGGCAGAATGGGTGGGGTCAGACAGCAGAGGAGGGGTTTAGGAGGAGCCAAGTCAGAGTGGGTGGGGTCAAATAGGAGGGGTATAGGAGGAGCCTGGGCAGAATGGGTGGGGTCAGACAGGTATGGGAGGAGCCTGGGCAGAATGGGTGGGGTCAGAGAGGAGGGGCTTAAGAGGAGCCTGGGCAGAATGGGTGGGGGTCAGACAGCAGAGGAGGGGTTTAGGAGGAGCTTAGTCAGAATGGGTGGGGTCAGACAGCAGAGGAGGGGCTTAGGAGGAGCCTAGTCAGATTGGGGTCAAATAAGAGGGGTATAGGAGGAGCCTGGGCAGAATGGGTGGGGTCAGAGGGGTATGGGAGGAGCCTGAGCAGAATGGGTGGGGTCAGAGAGCGGAGGAGGGGTTAAGGAGGAGCCTAGTCAGATTGGGTGTGGTCAAATAGGAGGAGCCTGGGCAGAATGGGTGGAGTCAGAGAGGAGGGGGGTATAGGAGGAGCCTGGGCAGAATGGGTGGGGTCAGACAGCAGAGGAGGTGTTTAGGAGGAGCCAAGTCAGAGTGGGTGGGGTCAAATAGGAGGGGTATAGGAGGAGCCTGGGCAGAATGGGTGGGGTCAGAGAGGAGGGGCTTAGGAGGAGCCTAGTCAGATTGGGTGGGGTCAAATAGGAGAAGCCTGGGCAGAATGGGTGGAGTCAGAGAGGAGGGCGTATAGGAGGAGCCTGGGCAGAATGGGTGGGGTCAGACAGCAGAGGAGGGGTTTAGGAGGAGCTTAGTCAGAATGGGTGGGGTCAGACAGCAGAGGAGGGGCTTAGGAGGAGCCTAGTCAGATTGGGGTCAAATAGGAGGGGTATAGGAGGAGCCTGGGCAGAATGGGTGGGGTCAGACAGCAGAGGAGGGGTTTAGGAGGAGCCAAGTCAGAGTGGGTGGGGTCAAATAGGAGGGGTATAGGAGGAGCCTGGGCAGAATGGGTGGGGTCAGACAGCAGAGGAGGGGTTTAGGAGGAGCTTAGTCAGAATGGGTGGGGTCAGACAGCAGAGGAGGGGCTTAGGAGGAGCCTAGTCAGATTGGGGTCAAATAGGAGGGGTATAGGAGGAGCCTGGGCAGAATGGGTGGGGTCAGACAGCAGAGGAGGGGTTTAGGAGGAGCCAAGTCAGAGTGGGTGGGGTCAAATAGGAGGGGTATAGGAGGAGCCTGGGCAGAATGGGTGGGGTCAGACAGCAGAGGAGGGGTTTAGGAGGAGCCAAGTCAGAGTGGGTGGGGTCAAATAGGAGGGGTATAGGAGGAGCCTGGGCAGAATGGGTGGGGTCAGACAGGTATGGGAGGAGCCTGGGCAGAATGGGTGGGGTCAGAGAGGAGGGGCTTAAGAGGAGCCTGGGCAGAATGGGTGGGGGTCAGACAGCAGAGGAGGGGTTTAGGAGGAGCTTAGTCAGAATGGGTGGGGTCAGACAGCAGAGGAGGGGCTTAGGAGGAGCCTAGTCAGATTGGGGTCAAATAAGAGGGGTATAGGAGGAGCCTGGGCAGAATGGGTGGGGTCAGAGGGGTATGGGAGGAGCCTGAGCAGAATGGGTGGGGTCAGAGAGCGGAGGAGGGGTTAAGGAGGAGCCTAGTCAGATTGGGTGTGGTCAAATAGGAGGAGCCTGGGCAGAATGGGTGGAGTCAGAGAGAAGGGGGTATAGGAGGAGCCTGGGCAGGTTGGGTGGGGCCAGACAGCAGAGGAGGGGTTTAGGAGGAGCCAAGTCAGATTGGGTGGGGTCAAATAGGAGGGGCTTAGGAGGAGCCTGGGCAGAATGGGTGGGGTCAGACAGGTATGGGAGGAGCCTGGGCAGAATGGGTGCAGTCAGAGAGGAGGGGGGTATAGGAGGAGCCTGGGCAGAATGGGTGGGGTCAGACAGAATGGGTGGGGTCGTAGAGGAGGGGCTTAGGAGGAGCCTAGTCAGATTGGGTGGGGTCAGACAGCAGGGAAGGGGCTTAGGAGGAGCCTAGTCAGATTGGGTGGGGTCAGAGAGGAGGGGTATAGGAGGAGCCTGGGCAGAATGGGTGGGGTCAGACTGGTATGGGAGGAGCCTGGGCAGAATGGGTGGGGTCAGACGGGTATGGGAGGAGCCCGGGCAGAATGGGTGGAGTCAGAGAGGAGGGGGGTATAGGAGGAGCCTGGGCAGAATGGGTGGGGTCAGACTGGTATGGGAGGAGCCTGGGCAGAATGGGTGGTCAGAGAGGAGGGGCTTAGGAGGAGCCTAGTCAGATTGGGTGGGGTCAAATAGGAGGAGCCTGGGAAGAATGGGAGGAGTCAGAGAGGAGGGGGTATAGGAGGAGCCTGGGCAGAATGGGTGGGGTCAGACAGCAGGGAAGGGGCTTAGGAGGAGCCTAGTAAGATTGGGGTCAAATAAGAGGGGTGTAGGAGGAGCCAAGTCAGAGTGGGTGGGGTCAAATAGGAGGGGTATAGGAGGAGCCTGGGCAGAATGGGTGGGGGTCAGACGGGTATGGGAGGAGCCTGGGCAGAATGGGTGGAGTCAGAGAGGAGGGGGTATAGGAGGAGCCAAGTCAGAGTGGGTGGGGTCAAATAGGAGGGGTATAGGAGGAGCCTGGGCAGAATGGGTGGGGGTCAGACGGGTATGGGAGGAGCCTGGGCAGAATGGGTGGAGTCAGAGAGGAGGGGGTATAGGAGGAGCTAGGGCAGAATGGGTGGGGTCAGACAGCAGAGGAGGGGTTTAGGAGGAGCCAAGTCAGATTGGGTGGGGTCAAATAGGAGGGGTATAGGAGGAGCCTGGGCAGAATGGGTGGGGTCAAATAGGAGGAGCCTGGGCAGAATGGGTGGGGTCAGACAGCAGAGGAGGGGCTTAGGAGGAGCCTAGTCAGATTGGGTGGGGTCAGAGAGGAGGGGCTTAGGAGGAGCCTGGGCAGAATGGGTGGGGTCAGAGAGGAGGGGCTTAGGAGGAGCCTGGGAAGGTTGGGTGGGGCCAGACAGCAGAGGAGGGGCTTAGGAGGAACCTAGTCAGATTGGGTGGGGTCAAATAGGAGGAGCCTGGGCAGAATGGGAGAAGTCAGAGAGGAGGGGGGTATAGGAGGAGCCTGGGCAGAATGGGTGGGGTCAGACTGGTATGGGAGGAGCCTGGGCAAAATGGGTGGGGTCAGACAGCAGAGGAGGGGCTTAGGAGGAACCTAGTCGGATTGGGTGGGGTCAAATAGGAGGAGCCTGGGCAGAATGGGTGGGGTCAGACAGCAGAGGAGGGGTTTAGGAGGAGCCAAGTCAGAGTGGGTGGGGTCAAATAGGAGGGGTATAGGAGGAGCCTGGGCAGAATGGGTGGGGTCAGACGGGTATGGGAGGAGCCTGGGCAGAATGGGTGGAGTCAGAGAAGAGGGGGTATAGGAGGAGCCTGGGCAGAATGGGTGGGGTCAGACAGCAGAGGAGGGGTTTAGGAGGAGCCAAGTCAGATTGGGTGGGGTCAAATAGGAGGGGTATAGGAGGAGCCTGGGCAGAATGGGTGCGGTCAGACGGGTATGGGAGGAGCCTGGGCAGAATGGGTGGAGTCAGAGAGGAGGGGGTATAGGAAGAGCCTGGGCAGAATGGGTGGGGTCAGACAGCAGAGGAGGAGGGGCTTAGGAGGAGCCTGGGCAGAATGGGTGGGGTCAGACTGGTATGGGAGGAGCCTGGGCAGAATGGGTGGAGTCAGAGAGGAGGGGGTATAGGAGGAGCCTGGGCAGAATGGGTGGGGTCAGACAGGTATGGGAGGAGCCTGGGCAGAATGGGTTGGGTCAGACAGCAGAGGAGGGGCTTAGGAGGAGCCTGGGCAGAATGGGTGGAGTCAGAGAGGAGGGGCTTAGGAGGAGCCTAGTCAGATTGGGTGGGGTCAAATAGGAGGAGCCTGGGCAGAATGGGTGGAGTCAGAGAGGAGGCGGTATAGGAGGAGCCTGGGAGAATGGGTGGGGTCAGACAGCAGAGGAGGGGCTTAGGAGGAGCCTAGTCAGATTGGGTGGGGTCAAATAGGAGGAGCCTGGGCAGAATGGGTAAGGTCATAGAGGAGGGGTATAGGAGGAGCCTGGGCAGAATGGGTGGGGTCAGACAGGTATGGGTGGAGTCAGAGAGGAGGGGGGTATAGGAGGAGCCTGGGCAGAATGGGTGGGGTCAGACAGCAGAGGAGGGGTTTAGGAGGAGCCAAGTCAGAGTGGGTGGGGTCAAATAGGAGGGGTATAGGAGGAGCCTGGGCAGAATGGGTGGGGTCAGACAGCAGAGGAGGGGTTTAGGAGGAGCCAAGTCAGAGTGGGTGGGGTCAAATAGGAGGGGTATAGGAGGAGCCTGGGCAGAATGGGTGGGGTCAGACAGCAGAGGAGGGGTTTAGGAGGAGCCAAGTCAGAGTGGGTGGGGTCAAATAGGAGGGGTATAGGAGGAGCCTGGGCAGAATGGGCGGGGTCAGACAGGTATGGGAGGAGCCTGGGCAGAATGGGTGGGGTCAGAGAGGAGGGGCTTAAGAGGAGCCTGGGCAGAATGGGTGGGGGTCAGACAGCAGAGGAGGGGTTTAGGAGGAGCTTAGTCAGAATGGGTGGGGTCAGACAGCAGAGGAGGGGCTTAGGAGGAGCCTAGTCAGATTGGGGTCAAATAAGAGGGGTATAGGAGAAGCCTGGGCAGAATGGGTGGGGTCAGAGGGGTATGGGAGGAGCCTGAGCAGAATGGGTGGGGTCAGAGAGCGGAGGAGGGGTTAAGGAGGAGCCTAGTCAGATTGGGTGTGGTCAAATAGGAGGAGCCTGGGCAGAATGGGTGGAGTCAGAGAGGAGGGGGGTATAGGAGGAGCCTGGGCAGAATGGGTGGGGTCAGACAGCAGAGGAGGTGTTTAGGAGGAGCCAAGTCAGAGTGGGTGGGGTCAAATAGGAGGGGTATAGGAGGAGCCTGGGCAGAATGGGTGGGGTCAGAGAGGAGGGGCTTAGGAGGAGCCTAGTCAGATTGGGTGGGGTCAAATAGGAGAAGCCTGGGCAGAATGGGTGGAGTCAGAGAGGAGGGCGTATAGGAGGAGCCTGGGCAGAATGGGTGGGGTCAGACAGCAGAGGAGGGGTTTAGGAGGAGCTTAGTCAGAATGGGTGGGGTCAGACAGCAGAGGAGGGGCTTAGGAGGAGCCTAGTCAGATTGGGGTCAAATAGGAGGGGTATAGGAGGAGCCTGGGCAGAATGGGTGGGGTCAGACAGCAGAGGAGGGGTTTAGGAGGAGCCAAGTCAGAGTGGGTGGGGTCAAATAGGAGGGGTATAGGAGGAGCCTGGGCAGAATGGGTGGGGTCAGACAGCAGAGGAGGGGTTTAGGAGGAGCCAAGTCAGAGTGGGTGGGGTCAAATAGGAGGGGTATAGGAGGAGCCTGGGCAGAATGGGTGGGGTCAGACAGGTATGGGAGGAGCCTGGGCAGAATGGGTGGGGTCGGAGAGGAGGGGCTTAAGAGGAGCCTGGGCAGAATGGGTGGGGGTCAGACAGCAGAGGAGGGGTTTAGGAGGAGCTTAGTCAGAATGGGTGGGGTCAGACAGCAGAGGAGGGGCTTAGGAGGAGCCTAGTCAGATTGGGGTCAAATAAGAGGGGTATAGGAGGAGCCTGGGCAGAATGGGTGGGGTCAGAGGGGTATGGGAGGAGCCTGAGCAGAATGGGTGGGGTCAGAGAGCGGAGGAGGGGTTAAGGAGGAGCCTAGTCAGATTGGGTGTGGTCAAATAGGAGGAGCCTGGGCAGAATGGGTGGAGTCAGAGAGGAGGGGGGTATAGGAGGAGCCTGGGCAGAATGGGTGGGGTCAGACAGCAGAGGAGGTGTTTAGGAGGAGCCAAGTCAGAGTGGGTGGGGTCAAATAGGAGGGGTATAGGAGGAGCCTGGGCAGAATGGGTGGGGTCAGAGAGGAGGGGCTTAGGAGGAGCCTAGTCAGATTGGGTGGGGTCAAATAGGAGAAGCCTGGGCAGAATGGGTGGAGTCAGAGAGGAGGGCGTATAGGAGGAGCCTGGGCAGAATGGGTGGGGTCAGACAGCAGAGGAGGGGTTTAGGAGGAGCTTAGTCAGAATGGGTGGGGTCAGACAGCAGAGGAGGGGCTTAGGAGGAGCCTAGTCAGATTGGGGTCAAATAGGAGGGGTATAGGAGGAGCCTGGGCAGAATGGGTGGGGTCAGACAGCAGAGGAGGGGTTTAGGAGGAGCCAAGTCAGAGTGGGTGGGGTCAAATAGGAGGGGTATAGGAGGAGCCTGGGCAGAATGGGTGGGGTCAGACAGCAGAGGAGGGGTTTAGGAGGAGCTTAGTCAGAATGGGTGGGGTCAGACAGCAGAGGAGGGGCTTAGGAGGAGCCTAGTCAGATTGGGGTCAAATAGGAGGGGTATAGGAGGAGCCTGGGCAGAATGGGTGGGGTCAGACAGCAGAGGAGGGGTTTAGGAGGAGCCAAGTCAGAGTGGGTGGGGTCAAATAGGAGGGGTATAGGAGGAGCCTGGGCAGAATGGGTGGGGTCAGACAGCAGAGGAGGGGTTTAGGAGGAGCCAAGTCAGAGTGGGTGGGGTCAAATAGGAGGGGTATAGGAGGAGCCTGGGCAGAATGGGTGGGGTCAGACAGGTATGGGAGGAGCCTGGGCAGAATGGGTGGGGTCAGAGAGGAGGGGCTTAAGAGGAGCCTGGGCAGAATGGGTGGGGGTCAGACAGCAGAGGAGGGGTTTAGGAGGAGCTTAGTCAGAATGGGTGGGGTCAGACAGCAGAGGAGGGGCTTAGGAGGAGCCTAGTCAGATTGGGGTCAAATAAGAGGGGTATAGGAGGAGCCTGGGCAGAATGGGTGGGGTCAGAGGGGTATGGGAGGAGCCTGAGCAGAATGGGTGGGGTCAGAGAGCGGAGGAGGGGTTAAGGAGGAGCCTAGTCAGATTGGGTGTGGTCAAATAGGAGGAGCCTGGGCAGAATGGGTGGAGTCAGAGAGGAGGGGGGTATAGGAGGAGCCTGGGCAGAATGGGTGGGGTCAGACAGCAGAGGAGGTGTTTAGGAGGAGCCAAGTCAGAGTGGGTGGGGTCAAATAGGAGGGGTATAGGAGGAGCCTGGGCAGAATGGGTGGGGTCAGAGAGGAGGGGCTTAGGAGGAGCCTAGTCAGATTGGGTGGGGTCAAATAGGAGAAGCCTGGGCAGAATGGGTGGAGTCAGAGAGGAGGGCGTATAGGAGGAGCCTGGGCAGAATGGGTGGGGTCAGACAGCAGAGGAGGGGTTTAGGAGGAGCTTAGTCAGAATGGGTGGGGTCAGACAGCAGAGGAGGGGCTTAGGAGGAGCCTAGTCAGATTGGGGTCAAATAGGAGGGGTATAGGAGGAGCCTGGGCAGAATGGGTGGGGTCAGACAGGTATGGGAGGAGCCTGGGCAGAATGGGTGGGGTCAGACAGGTATGGGAGGAGCCTGGGCGGAATGGGTGGAGTCAGAGAGGAGGGGGGTATAGGAGTAGCCTGGGCATAATGGGTGGGGTCAGACAGCAGAGGAGGAGGGGTTTAGGAGGAGCCAAGTCAGAGTGGGTGGGGTCAAATAGGAGGGGTATAGGAGGAGCCTGGGCAGAATGGGTGGGGTCAGACTGGTATGGGAGGAGCCTGGGCAGAATGGGTGGAGTCAGAGAGGAGGGGGTATAGGAGGAGCCTGGGCAGAATGGGTGGGGTCAGACAGGTATGGGAGGAGCCTGGGCAGAATGGGTTGGGTCAGACAGCAGAGGAGGGGCTTAGGAGGAGCCTGGGCAGAATGGGTGGAGTCAGAGAGGAGGGGCTTAGGAGGAGCCTAGTCAGATTGGGTGGGGTCAAATAGGAGGAGCCTGGGCAGAATGGGTGGAGTCAGAGAGGAGGCGGTATAGGAGGAGCCTGGGCAGAATGGGTGGGGTCAGACAGCAGAGGAGGGGCTTAGGAGGAGCCTAGTCAGATTGGGTGGGGTCAAATAGGAGGAGCCTGGGCAGAATGGGTAAGGTCATAGAGGAGGGGTATAGGAGGAGCCTGGGCAGAATGGGTGGGGTCAGACAGGTATGGGTGGAGTCAGAGAGGAGGGGGGTATAGGAGGAGCCTGGGCAGAATGGGTGGGGTCAGACAGCAGAGGAGGGGTTTAGGAGGAGCCAAGTCAGAGTGGGTGGGGTCAAATAGGAGGGGTATAGGAGGAGCCTGGGCAGAATGGGTGGGGTCAGACAGCAGAGGAGGGGTTTAGGAGGAGCCAAGTCAGAGTGGGTGGGGTCAAATAGGAGGGGTATAGGAGGAGCCTGGGCAGAATGGGTGGGGTCAGACAGCAGAGGAGGGGTTTAGGAGGAGCCAAGTCAGAGTGGGTGGGGTCAAATAGGAGGGGTATAGGAGGAGCCTGGGCAGAATGGGTGGGGTCAGACAGGTATGGGAGGAGCCTGGGCAGAATGGGTGGGGTCAGAGAGGAGGGGCTTAAGAGGAGCCTGGGCAGAATGGGTGGGGGTCAGACAGCAGAGGAGGGGTTTAGGAGGAGCTTAGTCAGAATGGGTGGGGTCAGACAGCAGAGGAGGGGCTTAGGAGGAGCCTAGTCAGATTGGGGTCAAATAAGAGGGGTATAGGAGGAGCCTGGGCAGAATGGGTGGGGTCAGAGGGGTATGGGAGGAGCCTGAGCAGAATGGGTGGGGTCAGAGAGCGGAGGAGGGGTTAAGGAGGAGCCTAGTCAGATTGGGTGTGGTCAAATAGGAGGAGCCTGGGCAGAATGGGTGGAGTCAGAGAGGAGGGGGGTATAGGAGGAGCCTGGGCAGAATGGGTGGGGTCAGACAGCAGAGGAGGTGTTTAGGAGGAGCCAAGTCAGAGTGGGTGGGGTCAAATAGGAGGGGTATAGGAGGAGCCTGGGCAGAATGGGTGGGGTCAGAGAGGAGGGGCTTAGGAGGAGCCTAGTCAGATTGGGTGGGGTCAAATAGGAGAAGCCTGGGCAGAATGGGTGGAGTCAGAGAGGAGGGCATATAGGAGGAGCCTGGGCAGAATGGGTGGGGTCAGACAGCAGAGGAGGGGTTTAGGAGGAGCTTAGTCAGAATGGGTGGGGTCAGACAGCAGAGGAGGGGCTTAGGAGGAGCCTAGTCAGATTGGGGTCAAATAGGAGGGGTATAGGAGGAGCCTGGGCAGAATGGGTGGGGTCAGACAGCAGAGGAGGGGCTTAGGAGGAGCCTGGGCAGAATGGGTGGGGTCAGAGAGGAGGGGCTTAGGAGGAGCCTGGGCAGAATGGGTGGGGTCAGACAGCAGAGGAGGGGCTTAGGAGGAGCCTAGTCAGATTGGGTGGGGTCAGAGAGAAGGGGTATAGGAAGAGCCTGGGCAGAATGGGTGGGGTCAGAGAGGAGGGGCTTAGGAGGAGCCTGGGAAGGTTGGGTGGGGCCAGACAGCAGAGGAGGGGCTTAGGAGGAACCTAGTCAGATTGGGTGGGGTCAAATAGGAGGAGCCTGGGCAGAATGGGTGGGGTCAGAGAGGAGGGGGTATAGGAAGAGCCTGGGCAGAATGGGTGGGGTCAGACAGCAGAGGAGGGGCTTAGGAGGAACCTAGTCAGATTGGGTGGGGTCAAATAGGAGGAGCCTGGGCAGAATGGGTGGGGTCAGACAGCAGAGGAGGGGCTTAGGAGGAGCCTAGTCAGATTGGGTGGGGTCAAATAGGAGGAGGAGGAGCCTGGGCAGAATGGGTAAGGTCATAGAGGAGGGGTATAGGAGGAGCCTGGGCAGAATGGGTGGGGTCAGACAGGTATGGGAGGAGCCTGGGCAGAATGGGTGGGGTCAGACAGGTATGGGAGGAGCCTGGGCGGAATGGGTGGAGTCAGAGAGGAGGGGGGTATAGGAGGAGCCTGGGCAGAATGGGTGGGGTCAGACAGCAGAGGAGGAGGGGTTTAGGAGGAGCCAAGTCAGAGTGGGTGGGGTCAAATAGGAGGGGTATAGGAGGAGCCTGGGCAGAATGGGTGGGGTCAGACTGGTATGGGAGGAGCCTGGGCAGAATGGGTGGGGTCAGACAGCAGAGGAGGGGCTTAGGAGGAGCCTGGGCAGAATGGGTGGGGTCAGACAGCAGAGGAGGGGCTTAGGAGGAGCCTAGTCAGATTGGGGTCAAATAAGAGGGGTATAGGAGGAGCCTGGGCAGAATGGGTGCGGTCAGATGGGTATGGGAGGAGCCTGGGCAGAATGGGTGGAGTCAGAGAGGAGGGGGTATAGGATGAGCCTGGGCAGAATGGGTGGGGTCAGACAGCAGAGGAGGGGCTTAGGAGGAGCCTGGGCAGAATGGGTGGGGTCAGACAGCAGAGGAGGGGCTTAGGAGGAGCCTAGTCAGATTGGGTGGGGTCAGAGAGGAGGGGTATAGGAGGAGCCTAGTCAGATTATGTGGGGTCAAATAGGAGGAGCCTGGGCAGAATGGGAGGAGTCAGAGAGGAGGGGGGTATAGGAGGAGCCTGGGCAGAATGGGTGGGGTCAGACAGCAGAGGAGGGGTTTAGGAGGAGCCAAGTCAGAGTGGGTGGGGTCAAATAGGAGGGGTATAGGAGGAGCCTGGGCAGAATGGGTGGGGTCAGATGGGTATGGGAGGAGCCTGGGCAGAATGGGTGGAGTCAGAGAGGAGGGGGTATAGGAGGAGCCTGGGCAGAATGGGTGGGGTCAGACAGCAGAGGAGGGGTTTAGGAGGAGCCAAGTCAGATTGGGTGGGGTCAAATAGGAGGGGTATAGGAGGAGCCTGGGCAGAATGGGTGGGGTCAGACGGGTATGGGAGGAGCCTGGGCAGAATGGGTGGAGTCAGAGAGGAGGGGGTATAGGAGGAGCCTGGGCAGAATGGGTGGGGTCAGACAGCAGAGGAGGGGTTTAGGAGGAGCCAAGTCAGATTGGGTGGGGTCAAATAGGAGGGGTATAGGAGGAGCCTGGGCAGAATGGGTGGGGTCAGACAGGTATGGGAGGAGCCTGGGCGGAATGGGTGGAGTCAGAGAGGAGGGGGGTATAGGAGGAGCCTGGGCAGAATGGGTGGGGTCAGACAGCAGAGGAGGAGGGGTTTAGGAGGAGCCAAGTCAGAGTGGGTGGGGTCAAATAGGAGGGGTATAGGAGGAGCCTGGGCAGAATGGGTGGGGTCAGACTGGTATGGGAGGAGCCTGGGCAGAATGGGTGGGGTCAGACAGCAGAGGAGGGGCTTAGGAGGAGCCTGGGCAGAATGGGTGGGGTCAGACAGCAGAGGAGGGGCTTAGGAGGAGCCTAGTCAGATTGGGGTCAAATAAGAGGGGTATAGGAGGAGCCTGGGCAGAATGGGTGCGGTCAGATGGGTATGGGAGGAGCCTGGGCAGAATGGGTGGAGTCAGAGAGGAGGGGGTATAGGATGAGCCTGGGCAGAATGGGTGGGGTCAGACAGCAGAGGAGGGGCTTAGGAGGAGCCTGGGCAGAATGGGTGGGGTCAGACAGCAGAGGAGGGGCTTAGGAGGAGCCTAGTCAGATTGGGTGGGGTCAGAGAGGAGGGGTATAGGAGGAGCCTAGTCAGATTATGTGGGGTCAAATAGGAGGAGCCTGGGCAGAATGGGAGGAGTCAGAGAGGAGGGGGGTATAGGAGGAGCCTGGGCAGAATGGGTGGGGTCAGACAGCAGAGGAGGGGTTTAGGAGGAGCCAAGTCAGAGTGGGTGGGGTCAAATAGGAGGGGTATAGGAGGAGCCTGGGCAGAATGGGTGGGGTCAGATGGGTATGGGAGGAGCCTGGGCAGAATGGGTGGAGTCAGAGAGGAGGGGGTATAGGAGGAGCCTGGGCAGAATGGGTGGGGTCAGACAGCAGAGGAGGGGTTTAGGAGGAGCCAAGTCAGATTGGGTGGGGTCAAATAGGAGGGGTATAGGAGGAGCCTGGGCAGAATGGGTGGGGTCAGACGGGTATGGGAGGAGCCTGGGCAGAATGGGTGGAGTCAGAGAGGAGGGGGTATAGGAGGAGCCTGGGCAGAATGGGTGGGGTCAGACAGCAGAGGAGGGGTTTAGGAGGAGCCAAGTCAGATTGGGTGGGGTCAAATAGGAGGGGTATAGGAGGAGCCTGGGCAGAATGGGTGGGGTCAGACGGGTATGGGAGGAGCCTGGGCAGAATGGGTGGAGTCAGAGAGGAGGGGGTATAGGAAGAGCCTGGGCAGAATGGGTGGGGTCAGACAGCAGAGGAGGGGCTTAGGAGGAACCTAGTCAGATTGGGTGGGGTCAAATAGGAGGAGCCTGGGCAGAATGGGTGGGGTCAGACAGCAGAGGAGGGGCTTAGGAGGAGCCTAGTCAGATTGGGTGGGGTCAAATAGGAGGAGGAGGAGCCTGGGCAGAATGGGTGGGGTCAGACAGGTATGGGAGGAGCCTGGGCAGAATGGGTGGGGTCAGACAGGTATGGGAGGAGCCTGGGCGGAATGGGTGGAGTCAGAGAGGAGGGGGGTATAGGAGGAGCCTGGGCAGAATGGGTGGGGTCAGAGAGGAAGGGTATAGGAGGAGTCTGGGCAGAATGGGTGGAGTCAGAGAGGAGGGGGTATAGGAGGAGCCTGGGTAGAATGGGTGGGGACAGCAGAGGAGGGGCTTAGGAGGAGCCTAGTCAGATTGGGTGGGGTCAGAGAGGAAGGGTATAGGGGAGGGGGTATAGGAGGAGCCTGAGCAGAGGGGGTGAGGTCGGAGGGGTATAGGAGGAGCCTAGTCAGATTGGGTGGGGTCAGAGAGGAAGGGTATAGGAGGAGCCTGGGCAGAATGGGTGGAGTCAGAGAGGAGTGGGTATAGGAGGAGCCTGGGCAGAATGGGTGGGGTCAGACGGGTATGGGAGGAGCCTGGGCAGAATGGGTGGAGTCAGAGAGGAGGGGGTATAGGAGGAGCCTGGGCAGAATGGGTGGGGTCAGACAGCAGAGGAGGGGCTTAGGAGGAGCCTAGTCAGATTGGGTGGGGTAAAAGAGGAGGAGGAGCCTGGGCAGAATGGGTAAGGTCATAGAGGAGGGGTATAGGAGGAGCCTGGGCAGAATGGGTGGAGTCAGAGAGGAGGGGGTATAGGAGGAGCCTGGGCAGAATGGGTGGGGTCAGACAGCAGAGGAGGAGGGGCTTAGGAGGAGCCTAGTCAGATTGGGTGGGGTCAAATAGGAGGAGCCTGGGCAGAATGGGAGGAGTCAGAGAGGAGGGGGGTATAGGAGGAGCCTGGGCAGAATGGGTGGGGTCAGACTGGTATGGGAGGAGCCTGGGCAGAATGGGTGGAGTCAGAGAGGAGGGGCTTAGGAGGAGCCTAGTCAGATTGGGTGGGGTCAAATAGGAGGAGCCTGGGCAGAATGGGAGGAGTCAGAGAGGAGGGGGTATAGGAGGAGCCTGGGCAGAATGGGTAGGGTCAGACAGCAGAGGAGGGGTTTAGGAGGAGCTTAGTCAGAATGGGTGGGGTCAGACAGCAGAGGAGGGGCTTAGGAGGAACCTAGTCAGATTGGGTGGGGTCAAATAGGAGGGGTATAGGAGGAGCCTGGGCAGAATGGGTGGGGTCAGACGGGTATGGGAGGAGCCTGGGCTGAATGGGTGGGGTCAGACGGGTATGGGAGGAGCCTGGGCAGAATGGGTGGAGTCAGAGAGGAGGGGGTATAGGAAGAGCCTGGGCAGAATGGGTGGGGTCAGACAGCAGAGGAGGGGCTTAGGAGGAACCTAGTCAGATTGGGTGGGGTCAAATAGGAGGAGCCTGGGCAGAATAGGTGGGGTCAGACAGCAGAGGAGGGGCTTAGGAGGAGCCTAGTCAGATTGGGTGGGGTCAAATAGGAGGAGGAGGAGCCTGGGCAGAATGGGTGGGGTCAGACAGGTATGGGAGGAGCATGGGCAGAATGGGTGGGGTCAGACAGGTATGGGAGGAGCCTGGGCGGAATGGGTGGAGTCAGAGAGGAGGGGGGTATAGGAGGAGCCTGGGCAGAATGGGTGGGGTCAGACAGCAGAGGAGGAGGAGGGGTTTAGGAGGAGCCAAGTCAGAGTGGGTGGGGTCAAATAGGAGGGGTATAGGAGGAGCCTGGGCAGAATGGGTGGGGTCAGACTGGTATGGGAGGAGCCTGGGCAGAATGGGTGGAGTCAGAGAGGAGGGGCTTAGGAGGAGCCTAGTCAGATTGGGTGGGGTCAAATAGGAGGAGCCTGGGCAGAATGGGTGGAGTCAGAGAGGAGGGGGTATAGGAGGAGCCTGGGCAGAATGGGTGGGGTCAGACAGCAGAGGAGGGGCTTAGGAGGAGCCTGGGCAGAATGGGTGGGGTCAGACTGGTATGGGAGGAGCCTGGGCAGAATGGGTGGGGTCAGACAGCAGAGGAGGGGCTTAGGAGGAGCCTGGGCAGAATGGGTGGAGTCAGAGAGGAGGGGCTTAGGAGGAGCCTAGTCAGATTGGGTGGGTTCAGAGAGGAGGGGTATAGGAGGAGCCTGGGCAGAATGGGTGGGGTCAGACAGCAGAGGAGGGGCTTAGGAGGAGCCTAGTCAGATTGGGTGGGGTCAGAGAGAAGGGGTATAGGAGGAGCCTGGGAAGGTTGGGTGGGGCCAGACAGCAGAGGAGGGGCTTAGGAGGAACCTAGTCAGATTGGGTGGGGTCAAATAGGAAGAGCCTGGGCAGAATGGGTGGGGTCAGACAGCAGAGGAGGGGCTTAGGAGGAGCCTAGTCAGATTGGGTGGGTTCAGAGAGGAGGGGTATAGGAGGAGCCTGGGCAGAATGGGTGGGGTCAGACAGCATAGGAGGGGCTTAGGAGGAGCCTAGTCAGATTGGGTGGGGTCAGAGAGGAGGAGGGGTATAGGAGGAGCCTGGGCAGAATGGGTGGGGTCAGACGGGTATGGGAGGAGCCTGGGCAGAATGGGTGGAGTCAGAGAGGAGGGGGGTATAGGAGGAGCCTGGGCAGAATGGGTGGGGTCAGACAGCAGAGGAGGGGTTTAGGAGGAGCCAAGTCAGAGTGGGTGGGGTCAAATAGGAGGGGTATAGGAGGAGCCTGGGCAGAATGGGTGGGGTCAGATGGGTATGGGAGGAGCCTGGGCAGAATGGGTGGAGTCAGAGAGGAGGGGGTATAGGAGGAGCCTGGGCAGAATGGGTGGGGTCAGACAGCAGAGGAGGGGTTTAGGAGGAGCCAAGTCAGATTGGGTGGGGTCAGATGGGTATGGGAGGAGCCTGGGCAGAATGGGTGGAGTCAGAGAGGAGGGGGTATAGGAGGAGCCTGGGCAGAATGGGTGGGGTCAGACAGCAGAGGAGGGGCTTAAGAGGAGCCTAGTCAGATTGGGTGGGGTCAGAGAGAAGGGGTATAGGAGGAGCCTGGGAAGGTTGGGTGGGGCCAGACAGCAGAGGAGGGGCTTAGGAGGAACCTAGTCAGATTGGGTGGGGTCAAATAGGAGGAGCTTGGGCAGAATGGGTGGGGTCAGACAGCAGAGGAGGGGCTTAGGAGGAGCCTAGTCAGATTGGGTGGGTTCAGAGAGGAGGGGTATAGGAGGAGCCTGGGCAGAATGGGTGGGGTCAGACAGCAGAGGAGGGGTTTAGGAGGAGCCAAGTCAGAGTGGGTGGGGTCAAATAGGAGGGGTATAGGAGGAGCCTGGGCAGAATGGGTGCGGTCAGATGGGTATGGGAGGAGCCTGGGCAGAATGGGTGGAGTCAGAGAGGAGGGGGTATAGGAGGAGCCTGGGCAGAATGGGTGGGGTCAGACAGCAGAGGAGGGGTTTAGGAGGAGCTTAGTCAGAATGGGTGGGGTCAGACAGCAGAGGAGGGGCTTAGGAGGAGCCTAGTCAGATTGGGGTCAAATAAGAGGGGTATAGGAGGAGCCTGGGCAGAATGGGTGCGGTCAGATGGGTATGGGAGGAGCCTGGGCAGAATGGGTGGAGTCAGAGAGGAGGGGGTATAGGATGAGCCTGGGCAGAATGGGTGGGGTCAGACAGCAGAGGAGGGGCTTAGGAGGAGCCTGGGCAGAATGGGTGGGGTCAGACAGCAGAGGAGGGGCTTAGGAGGAGCCTAGTCAGATTGGGTGGGGTCAGAGAGGAGGGGTATAGGAGGAGCCTAGTCAGATTATGTGGGGTCAAATAGGAGGAGCCTGGGCAGAATGGGAGGAGTCAGAGAGGAGGGGGGTATAGGAGGAGCCTGGGCAGAATGGGTGGGGTCAGACAGCAGAGGAGGGGTTTAGGAGGAGCCAAGTCAGAGTGGGTGGGGTCAAATAGGAGGGGTATAGGAGGAGCCTGGGCAGAATGGGTGGGGTCAGATGGGTATGGGAGGAGCCTGGGCAGAATGGGTGGAGTCAGAGAGGAGGGGGTATAGGAGGAGCCTGGGCAGAATGGGTGGGGTCAGACAGCAGAGGAGGGGTTTAGGAGGAGCCAAGTCAGATTGGGTGGGGTCAAATAGGAGGGGTATAGGAGGAGCCTGGGCAGAATGGGTGGGGTCAGACGGGTATGGGAGGAGCCTGGGCAGAATGGGTGGAGTCAGAGAGGAGGGGGTATAGGAGGAGCCTGGGCAGAATGGGTGGGGTCAGACAGCAGAGGAGGGGTTTAGGAGGAGCCAAGTCAGATTGGGTGGGGTCAAATAGGAGGGGTATAGGAGGAGCCTGGGCAGAATGGGTGGGGTCAGACGGGTATGGGAGGAGCCTGGGCAGAATGGGTGGGGTCAGAGAGGAAGGGTATAGGGGAGGGGGTATAGGAGGAGCCTGAGCAGAGGGGGTGAGGTCGGAGGGGTATAGGAGGAGCCTAGTCAGATTGGGTGGGGTCAGAGAGGAAGGGTATAGGAGGAGTCTGGGCAGAATGGGTGGAGTCAGAGAGGAGGGGGTATAGGAGGAGCCTGGGTAGAATGGGTGGGGACAGCAGAGGAGGGGCTTAGGAGGAGCCTAGTCAGATTGGGTGGGGTCAGAGAGGAAGGGTATAGGGGAGGGGGTATAGGAGGAGCCTGAGCAGAGGGGGTGAGGTCGGAGGGGTATAGGAGGAGCCTAGTCAGATTGGGTGGGGTCAGAGAGGAAGGGTATAGGAGGAGCCTGGGCAGAATGGGTGGAGTCAGAGAGGAGGGGGTATAGGAGGAGCCTGGGCAGAATGGGTGGGGTCAGACGGGTATGGGAGGAGCCTGGGCAGAATGGGTGGAGTCAGAGAGGAGGGGGTATAGGAGGAGCCTGGGCAGAATGGGTGGGGTCAGACAGCAGAGGAGGGGCTTAGGAGGAGCCTAGTCAGATTGGGTGGGGTAAAAGAGGAGGAGGAGCCTGGGCAGAATGGGTAAGGTCATAGAGGAGGGGTATAGGAGGAGCCTGGGCAGAATGGGTGGAGTCAGAGAGGAGGGGGTATAGGAGGAGCCTGGGCAGAATGGGTGGGGTCAGACAGCAGAGGAGGAGGGGCTTAGGAGGAGCCTAGTCAGATTGGGTGGGGTCAAATAGGAGGAGCCTGGGCAGAATGGGAGGAGTCAGAGAGGAGGGGGGTATAGGAGGAGCCTGGGCAGAATGGGTGGGGTCAGACTGGTATGGGAGGAGCCTGGGCAGAATGGGTGGAGTCAGAGAGGAGGGGCTTAGGAGGAGCCTAGTCAGATTGGGTGGGGTCAAATAGGAGGAGCCTGGGCAGAATGGGAGGAGTCAGAGAGGAGGGGGTATAGGAGGAGCCTGGGCAGAATGGGTAGGGTCAGACAGCAGAGGAGGGGTTTAGGAGGAGCTTAGTCAGAATGGGTGGGGTCAGACAGCAGAGGAGGGGCTTAGGAGGAACCTAGTCAGATTGGGTGGGGTCAAATAGGAGGGGTATAGGAGGAGCCTGGGCAGAATGGGTGGGGTCAGACGGGTATGGGAGGAGCCTGGGCTGAATGGGTGGGGTCAGACGGGTATGGGAGGAGCCTGGGCAGAATGGGTGGAGTCAGAGAGGAGGGGGTATAGGAAGAGCCTGGGCAGAATGGGTGGGGTCAGACAGCAGAGGAGGGGCTTAGGAGGAACCTAGTCAGATTGGGTGGGGTCAAATAGGAGGAGCCTGGGCAGAATAGGTGGGGTCAGACAGCAGAGGAGGGGCTTAGGAGGAGCCTAGTCAGATTGGGTGGGATCAAATAGGAGGAGGAGGAGCCTGGGCAGAATGGGTGGGGTCAGACAGGTATGGGAGGAGCATGGGCAGAATGGGTGGGGTCAGACAGGTATGGGAGGAGCCTGGGCGGAATGGGTGGAGTCAGAGAGGAGGGGGGTATAGGAGGAGCCTGGGCAGAATGGGTGGGGTCAGACAGCAGAGGAGGAGGAGGGGTTTAGGAGGAGCCAAGTCAGAGTGGGTGGGGTCAAATAGGAGGGGTATAGGAGGAGCCTGGGCAGAATGGGTGGGGTCAGACTGGTATGGGAGGAGCCTGGGCAGAATGGGTGGAGTCAGAGAGGAGGGGCTTAGGAGGAGCCTAGTCAGATTGGGTGGGGTCAAATAGGAGGAGCCTGGGCAGAATGGGTGGAGTCAGAGAGGAGGGGGTATAGGAGGAGCCTGGGCAGAATGGGTGGGGTCAGACAGCAGAGGAGGGGCTTAGGAGGAGCCTGGGCAGAATGGGTGGGGTCAGACTGGTATGGGAGGAGCCTGGGCAGAATGGGTGGGGTCAGACAGCAGAGGAGGGGCTTAGGAGGAGCCTGGGCAGAATGGGTGGAGTCAGAGAGGAGGGGCTTAGGAGGAGCCTAGTCAGATTGGGTGGGTTCAGAGAGGAGGGGTATAGGAGGAGCCTGGGCAGAATGGGTGGGGTCAGACAGCAGAGGAGGGGCTTAGGAGGAGCCTAGTCAGATTGGGTGGGGTCAGAGAGAAGGGGTATAGGAGGAGCCTGGGAAGGTTGGGTGGGGCCAGACAGCAGAGGAGGGGCTTAGGAGGAACCTAGTCAGATTGGGTGGGGTCAAATAGGAAGAGCCTGGGCAGAATGGGTGGGGTCAGACAGCAGAGGAGGGGCTTAGGAGGAGCCTAGTCAGATTGGGTGGGTTCAGAGAGGAGGGGTATAGGAGGAGCCTGGGCAGAATGGGTGGGGTCAGACAGCAGAGGAGGGGCTTAGGAGGAGCCTAGTCAGATTGGGTGGGGTCAGAGAGGAGGAGGGGTATAGGAGGAGCCTGGGCAGAATGGGTGGGGTCAGACGGGTATGGGAGGAGCCTGGGCAGAATGGGTGGAGTCAGAGAGGAGGGGGGTATAGGAGGAGCCTGGGCAGAATGGGTGGGGTCAGACAGCAGAGGAGGGGTTTAGGAGGAGCCAAGTCAGAGTGGGTGGGGTCAAATAGGAGGGGTATAGGAGGAGCCTGGGCAGAATGGGTGGGGTCAGATGGGTATGGGAGGAGCCTGGGCAGAATGGGTGGAGTCAGAGAGGAGGGGGTATAGGAGGAGCCTGGGCAGAATGGGTGGGGTCAGACAGCAGAGGAGGGGTTTAGAAGGAGCCAAGTCAGATTGGGTGGGGTCAGATGGGTATGGGAGGAGCCTGGGCAGAATGGGTGGAGTCAGAGAGGAGGGGGTATAGGAGGAGCCTGGGCAGAATGGGTGGGGTCAGACAGCAGAGGAGGGGCTTAAGAGGAGCCTAGTCAGATTGGGTGGGGTCAGAGAGAAGGGGTATAGGAGGAGCCTGGGAAGGTTGGGTGGGGCCAGACAGCAGAGGAGGGGCTTAGGAGGAACCTAGTCAGATTGGGTGGGGTCAAATAGGAGGAGCTTGGGCAGAATGGGTGGGGTCAGACAGCAGAGGAGGGGCTTAGGAGGAGCCTAGTCAGATTGGGTGGGTTCAGAGAGGAGGGGTATAGGAGGAGCCTGGGCAGAATGGGTGGGGTCAGACAGCAGAGGAGGGGTTTAGGAGGAGCCAAGTCAGAGTGGGTGGGGTCAAATAGGAGGGGTATAGGAGGAGCCTGGGCAGAATGGGTGGAGTCAGAGAGGAGGGGGTATAGGAGGAGCCTGGGCAGAATGGGTGGGGTCAGACAGCAGAGGAGGGGTTTAGGAGGAGCTTAGTCAGAATGGGTGGGGTCAGACAGCAGAGGAGGGGCTTAGGAGGAGCCTAGTCAGATTGGGGTCAAATAAGAGGGGTATAGGAGGAGCCTGGGCAGAATGGGTGCGGTCAGATGGGTATGGGAGGAGCCTGGGCAGAATGGGTGGAGTCAGAGAGGAGGGGGTATAGGATGAGCCTGGGCAGAATGGGTGGGGTCAGACAGCAGAGGAGGGGCTTAGGAGGAGCCTGGGCAGAATGGGTGGGGTCAGACAGCAGAGGAGGGGCTTAGGAGGAGCCTAGTCAGATTGGGTGGGGTCAGAGAGGAGGGGTATAGGAGGAGCCTAGTCAGATTATGTGGGGTCAAATAGGAGGAGCCTGGGCAGAATGGGAGGAGTCAGAGAGGAGGGGGGTATAGGAGGAGCCTGGGCAGAATGGGTGGGGTCAGACAGCAGAGGAGGGGTTTAGGAGGAGCCAAGTCAGAGTGGGTGGGGTCAAATAGGAGGGGTATAGGAGGAGCCTGGGCAGAATGGGTGGGGTCAGATGGGTATGGGAGGAGCCTGGGCAGAATGGGTGGAGTCAGAGAGGAGGGGGTATAGGAGGAGCCTGGGCAGAATGGGTGGGGTCAGACAGCAGAGGAGGGGTTTAGGAGGAGCCAAGTCAGATTGGGTGGGGTCAAATAGGAGGGGTATAGGAGGAGCCTGGGCAGAATGGGTGGGGTCAGACGGGTATGGGAGGAGCCTGGGCAGAATGGGTGGAGTCAGAGAGGAGGGGGTATAGGAGGAGCCTGGGCAGAATGGGTGGGGTCAGACAGCAGAGGAGGGGTTTAGGAGGAGCCAAGTCAGATTGGGTGGGGTCAAATAGGAGGGGTATAGGAGGAGCCTGGGCAGAATGGGTGGGGTCAGACGGGTATGGGAGGAGCCTGGGCAGAATGGGTGGAGTCAGAGAGGAGGGGGTATAGGAAGAGCCTGGGCAGAATGGGTGGGGTCAGACAGCAGAGGAGGGGCTTAGGAGGAACCTAGTCAGATTGGGTGGGGTCAAATAGGAGGAGCCTGGGCAGAATGGGTGGGGTCAGACAGCAGAGGAGGGGCTTAGGAGGAGCCTAGTCAGATTGGGTGGGGTCAAATAGGAGGAGGAGGAGCCTGGGCAGAATGGGTGGGGTCAGACAGGTATGGGAGGAGCCTGGGCAGAATGGGTGGGGTCAGACAGGTATGGGAGGAGCCTGGGCGGAATGGGTGGAGTCAGAGAGGAGGGGGGTATAGGAGGAGCCTGGGCAGAATGGGTGGGGTCAGACAGCAGAGGAGGAGGAGGGGTTTAGGAGGAGCCAAGTCAGAGTGGGTGGGGTCAAATCAGAGGGGTATAGGAGGAGCCTGGGCAGAATGGGTGGGGTCAGACTGGTATGGGAGGAGCCTGGGCAGAATGGGTGGAGTCAGAGAGGAGGGGCTTAGGAGGAGCCTAGTCAGATTGGGTGGGGTCAAATAGGAGGAGCCTGGGCAGAATGGGTGGAGTCAGAGAGGAGGGGGTATAGGAGGAGCCTGGGCAGAATGGGTGGGGTCAGACAGCAGAGGAGGGGCTTAGGAGGAGCCTGGGCAGAATGGGTGGAGTCAGAGAGGAGGGGCTTAGGAGGAGCCTAGTCAGATTGGGTGGGGTCAAATAGGAAGAGCCTGGGCAGAATGGGTGGGGTCAGACAGCAGAGGAGGGGCTTAGGAGGAGCCTAGTCAGATTGGGTGGGTTCAGAGAGGAGGGGTATAGGAGGAGCCTGGGCAGAATGGGTGGGGTCAGACAGCAGAGGAGGGGCTTAGGAGGAGCCTAGTCAGATTGGGTGGGGTCAGAGAGAAGGGGTATAGGAGGAGCCTGGGAAGGTTGGGTGGGGCCAGACAGCAGAGGAGGGGCTTAGGAGGAACCTAGTCAGATTGGGTGGGGTCAAATAGGAAGAGCCTGGGCAGAATGGGTGGGGTCAGACAGCAGAGGAGGGGCTTAGGAGGAGCCTAGTCAGATTGGGTGGGTTCAGAGAGGAGGGGTATAGGAGGAGCCTGGGCAGAATGGGTGGGGTCAGACAGCAGAGGAGGGGCTTAGGAGGAGCCTAGTCAGATTGGGTGGGGTCAGAGAGGAGGAGGGGTATAGGAGGAGCCTGGGCAGAATGGGTGGGGTCAGACGGGTATGGGAGGAGCCTGGGCAGAATGGGTGGAGTCAGAGAGGAGGGGGGTATAGGAGGAGCCTGGGCAGAATGGGTGGGGTCAGACAGCAGAGGAGGGGTTTAGGAGGAGCCAAGTCAGAGTGGGTGGGGTCAAATAGGAGGGGTATAGGAGGAGCCTGGGCAGAATGGGTGGGGTCAGATGGGTATGGGAGGAGCCTGGGCAGAATGGGTGGAGTCAGAGAGGAGGGGGTATAGGAGGAGCCTGGGCAGAATGGGTGGGGTCAGACAGCAGAGGAGGGGTTTAGGAGGAGCCAAGTCAGACTGGGTGGGGTCAGATGGGTATGGGAGGAGCCTGGGCAGAATGGGTGGAGTCAGAGAGGAGGGGGTATAGGAGGAGCCTGGGCAGAATGGGTGGGGTCAGACAGCAGAGGAGGGGTTTAGGAGGAGCCAAGTCAGATTGGGTGGGGTCAAATAGGAGGGGTATAGGAGGAGCCTGGGCAGAATGGGTGGGGTCAGACGGGTATGGGAGGAGCCTGGGCAGAATGGGTGGAGTCAGAGAGGAGGGGGTATAGGAAGAGCCTGGGCAGAATGGGTGGGGTCAGACAGCAGAGGAGGGGCTTAAGAGGAGCCTAGTCAGATTGGGTGGGGTCAGAGAGAAGGGGTATAGGAGGAGCCTGGGAAGGTTGGGTGGGGCCAGACAGCAGAGGAGGGGCTTAGGAGGAACCTAGTCAGATTGGGTGGGGTCAAATAGGAGGAGCTTGGGCAGAATGGGTGGGGTCAGACAGCAGAGGAGGGGCTTAGGAGGAGCCTAGTCAGATTGGGTGGGTTCAGAGAGGAGGGGTATAGGAGGAGCCTGGGCAGAATGGGTGGGGTCAGACAGCAGAGGAGGGGTTTAGGAGGAGCCAAGTCAGAGTGGGTGGGGTCAAATAGGAGGGGTATAGGAGGAGCCTGGGCAGAATGGGTGCGGTCAGATGGGTATGGGAGGAGCCTGGGCAGAATGGGTGGAGTCAGAGAGGAGGGGGTATAGGAGGAGCCTGGGCAGAATGGGTGGGGTCAGACAGCAGAGGAGGGGTTTAGGAGGAGCTTAGTCAGAATGGGTAGGGTCTGACAGCAGAGGAGGGGCTTAGGAGGAGCCTAGTCAGATTGGGGTCAAATAAGAGGGGTATAGGAGGAGCCTGGGCAGAATGGGTGCGGTCAGACGGGTATGGGAGGAGCCTGGGCAGAATGGGTGGAGTCAGAGAGGAGGGGGTATAGGATGAGCCTGGGCAGAATGGGTGGGGTCAGACAGCAGAGGAGGGGCTTAGGAGGAGCCTGGGCAGAATGGGTGGGGTCAGACAGCAGAGGAGGGGCTTAGGAGGAGCCTAGTCAGATTGGGTGGGGTCAGAGAGGAGGGGTATAGGAGGAGCCTAGTCAGATTATGTGGGGTCAAATAGGAGGAGCCTGGGCAGAATGGGAGGAGTCAGAGAGGAGGGGGGTATAGGAGGAGCCTGGGCAGAATGGGTGGGGTCAGACTGGTATGGGAGGAGCCTGGGCAGAATGGGTGGGGTCAGACAGCAGAGGAGGGGCTTAGGAGGAGCCTAGTCAGAATGGGTGGGTTCAGAGAGGAGGGGTATAGGAGGAGCCTGGGCAGAATGGGTGGGGTCAGACAGCAGAGGAGGGGCTTAGGAGGAGCCTAGTCAGATTGGGTGGAGTCAGAGAGGAGGGGAGTATAGGAGGTGTCTGGGCAGAATGGGTGGGGTCAGACAGCAGAGGAGGGGTTTAGGAGGAGCCAAGTCAGAGTGGGTGGGATCAAATAGGAGGGGTATAGGAGGAGCCTGGGCAGAATGGGTGGGGTCAGATGGGTATGGGAGGAGCCTGGGCAGAATGGGTGGAGTCAGAGAGGAATGGGGTATAGGAGGAGCCTGGGCAGAATGGGTGGGGTCAGACTGGTATGGGAGGAGCCTGGGCAGAATGGGTGGGGTCAGACAGCAGAGGAGGGGCTTAGGAGGAGCCTGGGCAGAATGGGTGGAGTCAGAGAGGAGGGACTTAGGAGGAGCCTAGTCAGATTGGGTGGGGTCAAATAGGAGGAGCCTGGGCAGAATGGGAGGAGTCAGAGAGGAGGGGGTATAGGAGGAGCCTAGGCAGAATGGGTGGGGCCAGACAGCAGAGGAGGGGTTTAGGAGGAACCTAGTCAGATTGGGTGGGGTCAAATAGGAGGAGCCTGGGCAGAATGGGTGGGGTCAGACAGCAGAGGAGGGGCTTAGGAGGAGCCTAGTCAGATTGGGTGGGGTCAAATAGGAGGAGCCTGGGCAGAATGGGTGGGGTCAGACAGCAGAGGAGGGGTTTAGGAGGAGCCAAGTCAGATTGGGTGGGGTCAAATAGGAGGGGTATAGGAGGAGCCTGGGCAGAATGGGTGGAGTCAGAGAGGAGGGGCTTAGGAGGAGCCTAGTAAGATTGGGTGGAGTCAAATAGGAGGAGCCTGGGCAGAATGGGTGGGGTCAGACAGGTATGGGAGGAGCCTGGGCAGAATGGGTGGAGTCAGAGAGGAGGGGTTTAGGAGGAGCCAAGTCAGAGTGGGTGGGGTCAAATAGGAGGGGTATAGGAGGAGCCTGGGCAGAATGGGTGGGGTCAGACTGGTATGGGAGGAGCCTGGGCAGAATGGGTGGAGTCAGAGAGGAGGGGCTTAGGAGGAGCCTAGTAAGGTTGGGTGGGGTCAAATAGGAGGAGCCTGGGCAGAATGGGTGGAGTCAGAGAGGAGGGGGTATAGGAGGAGCCTGGGCAGAATGGGTGGGGTCAGACAGCAGAGGAGGGGTTTAGGAGGAGCTTAGTCAGAATGGGTGGGGTCAGACAGCAGAGGAGGGGCTTAGGAGGAGCCTAGTCAGATTGGGGTCAAATAAGAGGGGTATAGGAGGAGCCTGGGCAGAATGGGTGGGGTCAGAGGGGTATGGGAGGAGCCTGAGCAGAATGGGTGGAGTCAGAGAGGAGGGGGTATAGGAGGAGCCTAGTCAGATTGGGTGGGGTCAGAGAGCGGAGGAGGGGTTAAGGAGGAGCCTAGTCAGATTGGGTGTGGTCAAATAGGAGGAGCCTTGGCAGAATGGGTGGGGTCTGAGGGCCTAGGAAGGGGTCATAGATGGAGGAGGATCCTGACTTATGGTGGGGAACTGCAAAAACTTTTTTAATGCACTCCCTATACTTTCTGATTTCTGTTGGGAGGGGCAGTCGGGGAGCAGTATTAAAAGGTGCTTAGGCGCAACGTGAAGAGCGATGAGGTGCACAGAATGGCATGCCTTCCAGGTACTTTTTGGGGGGGCTACCATTATTTTTTATTGCTCTGATCCTCCCTCATGGGGTGTACCCCAAATGGTTAGGGGCAATGGGGGAGGGGGGGGGTGTCAAAAAGCTGTTTGACAGTTTCTGTTACCAACAGGGGTCACCATACGATTCTGCTGCAGTTATGGTATTGAAAGGTACAACAAGGAGCATGTGAATGTATTTTTGCAGGTGGGGTGCCCCAAAATTTTACTGCCAGCAGCAGCAGCCCCCCTCCTCCCCACCCAGCAGATTGGTATAGGTACCTTTAGGACATTTCTGTTGAAAAAAGAGGCTATAGCGAATCGTGCTATGAAATCCTAGAGCACTAACATTTGCTAAATAAAGGTGGCATCGGAGCATACGAATGAGGCAGAGAGAGGCTACTGTTGCCAATTGGTTTGGTGGGTCATAGTGAATAACCTCGGCATGCAAATAGGCAGTGTGAGGATTGGCAGTGTCTGTAGAGAATTTTGGCATGCTCTTCAGCTTATTTTTTCCTCCTTACGTTGGCTATGAACTACAGAGGAAAGGCCCGGCCTTACTGTTGGACAAAACATGTATTTATGATTTTAAGAAGTGTAGTCTGACTGTACTGAGAGGGGCTGTACAGTACGGTAAATGCCTGTATACCCCTGCAATGTGCATCCAACTGTCACTTGAGATTCAATAGCGAACGAAGCAGCTGGGTTACTGACTGAATGTAAATGGAAGGCACATAGCAAGGGTGTTTGTGGTCACTCAAATGATTGAAACCTGGTTGATGCACTACCAAAGCTGGGGTTCCAGGAGGGAACATTTGAGGGGCATTGAGATGGTGGTGCCCAGAGGTCAAAATACGTTTCAGAGACAGAGAGGTACTGCGGTCCTGGTCCCACATTGGGGGTAGTCAAAAGTCCTGCTAAAGATTTCTGTCCAACTGTTACCACGTTTTGTGCAGCCTGGCTCCCTCTGTAACGATTCCCCAGTGTCTTTCGATCCTACAGATGACTGTAGCAAACTTCCCAAATTTTTTCTTGGCTTCATACCCCCAAAGGAGTGCCTGACATTTGCCAGCCTAACGATACTCACATTCTGGGAAAAACCTCACTAACCATGCATATTTATGCACCACACATGGCAAATCCTTGCAATTGCAGAACATCATATCGCACTTGTCATCTTTGAGGTGCTGTAAGTATTTGGATTTGAGGGAAATATTCATCCTTGCTTGCTCTCCCACCTGAAGTCTATGGTGCTGCTGTTCCTTTCTCACATGTCCCTACAAAGAGACAAGTGACACACAGACTCAATCACTCAGCAAACATATATGCTTTGACGCTTTCATCTTGCTGTTTACCTTCCAAATGTTCCCCCTTCACCACAAATACAGGCCAGCCATTCCTCATCCCCTCAGTCATCGTAGTCCTTCACTCCTTAGGCCCTGCAAGACAAAAATGACCAAGAATCATGTCAGCAAGAAGAAGAAAAGCCTCAGTGTGCTCTTTTGTTCATACTGCTGCCCACTAGTAACACTTCATGGCCACTGCAGCTTAAGAATGGGACTGAGAAGAGGGCTCTCCTATGCAAATAATGTCCTCCCATGCATACTTTCTTCTGAGACGGTCGGCGGCTTGTGCCGTGATACTGCCTCCAACATATGGTCTTCAACCAAATTTTAAAAAAGCCCACCTGCCTTAGACAAAGGATTTTGCCACTCGAAGGAAGCACATGGGGACATCACCATCATTTAGCAGGGTCCTAAATTGCCTGCTGTCCGCCTGTATACAGAACAAGGACGTTTGTGGCCGTTCGTGAGCGTTCTTCAAAGGAAGGAGGTGGGTGAATAAATCCAAGATGCCAGGGCAGGCCCAGCCCAGCCCAGTGCAGCCCAGCCCGGCACAACGCACTGCTGTGGAGGTCCACTCCTTCACATCCTGCAGCAGGCATGATGCAGATCTACTAGAGCAAAGGCTTGACTCTGCTCTTGTCTGTCTCTTAAAGGAAACAATCTTTCCAACTTCTTATTGCACCTAATAAATGGACTCTAGCTAGCCTCAAACTCGACCCATCATTTCATTAGCCAGAGCTCATACTTGACCTTTATTTCTATCCAAGCTCACTGGCACCAAACCTCTGATTTGAGCGAGTGGCTCACACTAAAATGAAAAATCACCATCAACCAACCTATTTTACAATAAGTGTAGCACCATCCTCGCATTCTTGTGCTCAGTTATAACCCCCAATACCACAATTGCACTCTGCAATTCACCAAACTTAAAGGACAAAGAATGACGACATTGATAAAGGAAGATAAGGCCTTGTTCCTAGCACCTACTTGAGAAATAGGGCGGTTGGTAGAAGGTCATGAGAGAAAACATATGAAATGTTGGGAGACACCTGCCAAAAAAACCACTAGCAAAAAAAAAAAACACTGTTTGAAAATTTCCCACCTTGGGATACTTCTACAGCACTGGCAGGATTCGAACCCTGGCCTGTGAGGGCTGTCCCCCCCAAAGGTACAA
The DNA here is from genome assembly GCF_964263255.1 of Lissotriton vulgaris. Classification (NCBI taxonomy): domain Eukaryota; kingdom Metazoa; phylum Chordata; class Amphibia; order Caudata; family Salamandridae; genus Lissotriton; species Lissotriton vulgaris. The sequence goes on from NC_141685.1 coordinate 1,485,588,107, forward strand.
GCCTTACCTTTGAGCTATCTCCTTGGTGGTCTAGAGGAATGCAGTAGTAACTATAAGCAACATACAGGCCTTGGTGTCCTTTCCTGTGGCTTCCATTGCACATTAAATGGATGACCATGACATAAGGATAATTTGATAGGCTACTTACATGGAAACCAGAAAAACACTTAGCAACAAAAAAAAAGAAAATCACTGTTTGAAAATTCCCCACCTTGGGATACTTCTACAGCACTGGCAGGATTTGATCTGAGGTTCCGTGACGGTTCCGTGACGACTTGAACCCGTGTTTTTAAGTTTGTCGGAAATACATAAAAATGGTATCAGTGAACCGCAAATGATCCATTTAGTATATCCTAGTGTTTTCGCTACGCTACGAGCAAGAGCACTCCTTCCACTGACACATTTCTGATATACACACGGCATCCATCTTAGATCGTGGCCGCCATTTTGTGTTTCCTTGCCCTCACATATGCAATAGCCTCTGATCATTTCATTCACTTCACTTTGATTAAAGACACGTAGCCTTAGCCGGAGATTCACCTCTTACGTGACACGTGCACCTTAAACCAGATCACGCTGTAGCTGCATGACTCGACAAAGGCTGCCTCCTCTGCCCGAGGCCAGTCCTGCCAAACTGGTCTTCGTGTCCATTGTACCTGATCATGATTAGGCGGCCGAAGCCGGTAGCCTTGCCCATTTACAACCCACAAACATCTCTTATCCCGCTTTTCTATCTCCTGCACCTGGCTCTACTCTTTTCCTTCTGGGCCTTTATTAGGGGGAGGTAACGAACTTTACGATGAGGCGGTCCGGGTCTTGAATGCAATATTGACAAGGGATTGTGATGGACTGGTGGGAACCCCTCTTCGTGATGTTTGGTATCAGATATTATCGACAGTTCCTGTGTAACGCCAAATATTTATTGTTTAGAGACACAAAAGGTTTGGGAATGTACCGACATGTGAAATATTTGCCTAGAGCACAATTTTTAGTATATAAGGAGCAACCCACTTTGTACAAATCGAACAGTCTCCTAGATTCTGCCCGTGTGTAGATTCTGTGATTTCTGTGTCCCTGCAGTAATAAACCTTTGGTCTTTGACGCCACCATCGAGAAGCCCGTGTTTCTGTTCATTTGTGCACCAAGGCAGGTGGAACTCCGGGGTCTTCGGGTGTTGTACCCTGACACCTCTGGACGGAACCAAAAAAGTCCAGAACTCCAATTGGCGCCCAACGTGGGGCGACGTCATTCGGTACCGGTCCAAAAGCCTGAAGAGTTCGAGAAGCTTCGTGTGAAGATTCCTGAGGGAGGCGCCCCACTTCATCGATCCCGGCATATCGCAAAAGTGGCCCTGAAGTTCTCTTCCACGAGGGTTCCCGTTCAGGACGGCTGCAGTGGGCCGTTGCCTTGACCGTCGCCCTGTCTTGGACCCGAAGTGGTGCAGTCCTTAGTACGGCGAAACGTGACGGGTTTCTCCTTGGTGACGTCTTCAGTGCCTCAGTTAAGTATTTAGTGATAGCTAGCTGGTTACTTTTGTGAGGATTGTTAAAAATCCTTGATCGGTTCTTGGTTTGGTTTGGTTTCGTAAGATTATCACTAGTTGTTCTGGTTACGATAATCTATTTGGTTCAGTTTTGGGTATCGATACATCAGTTCGTTTTTTTGTAGGCCTAAGTTCTTGGTTCAAGTGCACAAATTTGTTTCGTGTTTGTTTGTTTTGTGTTCCGGACTGAAAATGGTAAGTCGGAAAATGTTGTCTTGTTTTAGTTGCAACAGTGACTCACAATTAGAGGACTCTTGTCTGGTTCCTCCGATTGGGACTCCCCTTTATGATTTATATTGCAAGTATGGTGTGGGTCCTATAACTTATAATGAGATATGGGTCCGCTATTGTAAGAAGGATGGTGTCCTTAGTTGGCCACTGCATGGTAGTTTTGAACAAGAGATTCTCGACAATTTAGAAGAGAAATTGTTTAGGAAGAAAGCCCGGCCGGCAATGTTTGATTCCTTCCGTTATTGGCGGAAAGAATCCAAACAGAGAGAAATGAAAAGGTTGAAGAAAGAGCAAAAAGAACAAGAAGAGTTAACTCTAGAGCAAGCGACTAAGCAGTTGCAGGCTGACGAGTGTGAGAAAGCCATAGATGTAGCCATTAGAGAGCGTAACTTAGCGATTGACAAGTGCTATCCTGCCTTGCCATCGAAAATGGCTAAGATACTGGAGGATTCTGAAAACGATCCTCTGCTATCTTATCTGTTACGGTCGCCTCCACCGTATGCACAAGGTGCTACGGCTCCACTGATCCCGAATGTTCAATTGCCGGTTGCTGGACAACCTGGTGTTCTTGTTCCTCAGAATCAAGTTCTTATACCTCCTGTGGTGAATGTAAATGTTCCTACAGCTCCTCCTCTTCCCGCACTGCCCGCTCCTATACCTACCACTGTACCTATTGGTCCTCAAACTATTTTCCTCGATACTCCTACTGTTTCGTCATCTATTCCTACCTCTACTGCGTTCTCTATGTCTGCGAGTGTACTAACTCCACTTTCTGTTCGTCGAAGAATCACTGATTCTGTTACTAATATGCTGTCGCCTATATATAAAACCTTGATTAAGACTCCTACTCCTGACTCTGTTCAGAGACGGAGTCAGCTTCCAAGTACTGAGGAACGGGGAGTTTTAGACTCCACAGCTCTCAGATGGATTACAAAAGTTAGAAGATATAGTACGAAAGATGTGTTAGAGACATTTATGCAATGGGGAGAACCAACGCAACGATACGTCTTTGATGAGATGTGCTCGTTGTTACGTGAGGAAATAGAAGAAGACGATGTCGAATCAGATTTGGAAGATTTAATTAAAGTGCAAAAAGAGTTTGCTGCTGGAATGATAGTGGGTGAGAATATAAAGCAAGCGATGGAATTCATTTTGAGTTTTAGGATTGATCCATCTCTTCGTTCACCGAGAGATTTAGAGAAAGGTAAAATGAAGCTAAGTCGCCAATATCCTATGAGGGAGGTTCCTCCAATTTGGCGCGAAGCCGTGCAAGCTGATGCAGTTGCGGGTGTTGTAGCTGCTCCAGCACAGTTCCAAAGAGTATGGATACATATTCCGTGGAAGCGAGCAGAAGTGTTAGCAGTGAAACAGGCCTTGCCAGATCCACGTAAGAATCCAGCCGGATATTACAAGGAATTAACACAGACAGTTGAGGCTTGTATAATGAACTTAGCCGACATTGATATGTTGTTTGGTAATGTAGTTCCACAACCAGTGTGGGCTAAAATTCGTAGAGAGGATCATCAGGCTGCTTTAGGTGGTGATTGGGCAGCTATCACTGCAGCAGATAATCAACAAATAGGTGGTGCGAAACCTGAACCTTTGATCGCTAATCTGCCAGGTAGAATAATAGATTTAATGAAGACTCTGATGCCAGCATTGCGTGTTAATTGGGATAAATTATCCGCATGCAAGCAGAAGAAAGACGAAAGTGTCTCCGACTTCTTCACGAGGTTCGAAGAGACTTTTGTGGATCATAGTGGTCAGGACATGAGCACTGAAGGAGGACAGAGATTGTTTGTCGATAAATTTGTGCATAATTTGTTACCTGAATTATGCAATAAATTGAAAGACTCAGAAAGTGCGTGGGCTGTATCTACGACAGCGCAAATACTTGCGACTGCACAGTACTATGAAAATAGGGATAAAGAGGAAAAGGAGAAATCAGAGAAGAAAACGAAAGATTTAAAGACTAAAGTTCTTTTACAGCAGGCGTATCCGCCTCGCACGAATCAGACTAATATGCAACAGAATTCGTATCAAAAGACAGATTATAATTCGACCAGGCCTCAATATCAGTGGAATCAGTGCGCGTACTGTAAGAAAGAGGGTCACTATAAAAATGATTGTCCGATCTTAGCGCAAAATAATGCGGCAGCAGCTCAGAGAGGTCGTGGTGGTTATGCGCAGAATTCTAGAGGACGAGGACGAGGTGCTATGCCTCCACAAACGAATGATCGTCCTTCCAATCACTTTGATCAGAGAAATGGACAATCTGTTCAGCAAAATAGATCTCAGCAATATCTTGTTGAGGATTATTGTGAAGTTGAAGAGGGTTTTCAACAAAATGGGTACTAGGACAGCCATGGACAGAGAGAGGGAGTAGTATCAGTTCCAGTGGATCAGAGTGGGCCTTATGTCGCAGTAGCAACATCAGGTGTAGTCGAACCGTTTCTGTTGGATACTGGTGCCGCGAAAAGTTCTATCATGCATGCGAAACTCCCTGGCGCACCTTTGTCTGGCTCAACAAATGTTTCCGTAGGTTTTTCAGGCGCCCCTGTGTACAACCCGATATCTGGTCCTTTGTCTATTTCTGTTGGACCGTGTCAATTGAAAGCACCCTTAATTTTGACGACAGGTTGTAATGAAAATCTGCTTGGTTTAGATTTGTTAAAACGACTATATGCGACATTGTACTGTTCTCCGGAAGGAGTACAGCTTACTTTGGGTAAAAGACTCACCTCTCCGATGTACTTGTCAATGGACACACTCCCGCCGGAGCTACGTTCACTCCCTGATTCTCTTTGGGCGACTGGTCCCAATGATGTAGGTCTACTAGAAATTCCACCGTATGTAGTAACTTTGAAAGCGAATGTAAAATTTCCAAGAATTCCCCAGTATAAAATATCGAGTGAAGGTGAGCGTGCACTCTTATTGATTGTGCAAGATTTGATTAAGAAAGATGTGGTTGAAGAAACGCGAGGAAATGTCTGTAACAGTCCTGTCTTACCGATTCTGAAGCGAACTGACCCTACAAAGCCTCCAGTTTATAGGTTTGTCATAGACCTTAGAGAAGTTAATAAGATTGTAATTCCGCAGTTTCCTGTAGTGCCAGACATTACTGCCTTATTAACATTGATTCCTGCTACAGCTATGTGGTTCTCAGTTATAGATCTCAAGAATGCATTTTTCAGCATTCCGATAGCTGAAGAAAGTAGGGATATTTTCGGCTTCTGTTTAGGAGGTCGGAGTTTCAGATTTAAACGCGCTCCACAAGGCTATTGTGAAAGTCCATCCATTTACAGTCAAGCTTTAAAAAGTCAGCTAGATTCTTTTGTCCTTCCTCCAGGCTCTGCCCTAGTACAGTACGTAGACGATCTTTTGGTGGCTGCCGATGACAAGGAAACTTGCAAGGCAGCTACAATTTCACTATTGCATCATTTGTCTAATTTGAATCATAAGGTGTCACCTTCCAAAATGCAATATTGCTGCCAAGAAGTAACCTACCTAGGTCACCTCTTATCAAAGGAGGGAAGGAAGTTGACCCCAGAAAGAATAAAAGCAATTACGCAGATGAGTGTTCCACGCACACAGAGGGAAGTACGTGCCTTTCTAGGTATTACCTCCTACTGTAGGCAGTGGATTCCAAATTTTTCACTTTTAGCAAAGCCATTGGTAGCTTTGACTGGGAAAAATGTTCCGAGTCCGGTGCCATGGTCTGATGAATGTCAAAAGAGTTTTGCTGAATTACGAAAAGCTTTGTGTTCAGCTCCTGTATTGGGCACACCTGATTACAGTAAGCCATTCACGCTCTACGTTCACGAAAGAGAAGGTTGCGCGTTGAGTGTCTTGACACAGAAGTTTGGTGATAAACAACGCCCTTGTGCGTATTTCTCATCAACATTAGATCCGGTAGCTAGAGCATTGCCTAGTTGTTTGAGGGCTACAGCGGCAGCTGCAGCTTCCATTCGACAATCTGCTGGTTTGGTGATGAACAATATGCTAGTGGTCATGGTTCCTCATGCAGTGGACACACTCATGAACCGAACGAAGACACAACACCTTACTAGTGCGAGATTATCTGGTTACGAGCTGACGTTATTAGCGAGTCATATTCAGATCAAAAGATGCAATGTATTGAATCCAGCAACATTGTTGCCGACTGATCAAGAGTCGAGTGATTCTGAGCCACATGACTGTTATTTCAAAACGGAGGAAGAGACAAAAGGTCGTATCGACTTGAGGGATACTCCTCTATCCGACCCGGATGGTACGCTGTATGTGGACGGGTCATGTTTTAAATTGGAGAATGGTGATGTGACTGCTGCCTACGCAGTAACGACTTTGAAGACGATTGTGGAGACTGCAAGAGTGAGTCAGAATTCTGCCCAAGCTGCAGAGTTAATAGCTCTTACGAGAGCGTGTGTTTTAGCTAAGGGAAAGAGAGTGAATGTGTTTACAGATAGTCAGTACGCATTTGGCGTGGCCCATAGTTTTGGCCGGTTGTGGAGAGAAAGGGGTTTCATTACGTCCCATGGGACTAAGATCCAACATGGTCAGCTAGTTAACGACTTGTTAGAATCTCTAACCTTACCGACTGAAGTTGCGATTGTGAAGTGCAGTGCTCATAAAGCAATCACGGATGATGTTGGTCGGGGAAATGCCTTTGCTGATGAAACCGCTAAACAGACAGCTAGAGACATGATGAGTAGAATGTACATTGCTACGTCTGCAAGATGGATTGCTGAGTCTGGAATGTGTGAGGACACAATGGAAAGTGTGAAAGAGATTCAGAAAGAAGCGACTGAGGAAGAGAAACGCGTATGGAGAGAAAGTACGGGCAAATTGGACTCGAATGGATGTTGGATCGATTTGACAGAACAGCAGCGTTGGATGTTGCCTGATGCATATGTGCTTGCAGTAGTGACGATGGCGCATGGAGTGGCGCACATAAGTTCTAAAGGGATATGTAAGATGTTAGCTCCGGTCTGGAAGAATGAGGGAATCAGTAAGTGTGCAGAGAGAGTGGTGAAAAATTGTATGGTGTGCTTGATGCATAATCCTGGCAAGGGAATTCCAACTCCAGCTGGTCATTTCGCTCCTCCTTCCTGCCCCTTTGAAGTAATACAGTTAGACTTCATTCACATGGAACGCTGCAACAATTTAAAATACGTCCTGGTGGTGGTTTGTGCTTTTTCCAGGTGGATAGAAGCATACCCACTAAAGGACAACACTGCTTTATCAACTGCCAAAATTCTTCTCAAAGAATTTTTTCCTAGGTATGGAATGCCACGGATTGTATGGTCAGATAACGGAAGTGAGTTTATAAGGAAAGTTATGCAGAGTGTGTGTGCTGGTCTAGGATTGAAACAAAAATTTCATAGTGCGAACCATCCCCAGTCTGCTGGTTTAGTCGAGGGTTACAATGGCACCCTCAAGCTTAAAATAGCCAAAATTCAAGCATCCACAGGTTTGGCTTGGCCAGACGCACTTCCTTTGGCCTTGTTATCAACGAGAGCAACAGTGCATTCTAGAATAGGGCTTTCTCCATATGAGATTGTATTTGGCCGCCCGGCAAATGTCTGGGGTGTGCCAAGGCCTAAACAATTTTGCTCCATTGAATATCCTATGTTGATAGACTACCTTTACGACTTGACTGCTAAATTAAGTCTTATTCATCAACAGGTTTTTGATGCACTACCAAAGCCTCCGGAGAGTCCAGGGCATCAACTGAAACCGGGTGACTTCATAGTGGTCCGGAACTTCGCGAGGACAAAGAATCTTCAGCCTCGCTACATCGGCCCCTTCCAAATCCTACTGGCAACGAGGACAGCTGTACGTGTTGCTGGCCGGAAGAACTGGATCCACGCTTCTCACGTAAAGCGTGTTCCACTGCCGCTGCCCTACGACGACTGGGTGAAGAAGGGAATTGGTGCCTCCGAATCTGAAATAACTCCAAAATTTGTCCCTTTCAGCGATGCCGATTTGATTTCTGACACTTTGAAACGTGACTCTCCTCCTGAAAAGACTACTTTGAACATTGAACATTTGTCTCCAGCATCAGAAGAAACTTTGCCATCTGCGAACGTAAACTCTGCAACAGCTGCTAGTGATACACTATTTTCCGATCAGACAGTACCAGCGAAGCAGAAATACAACCTTAGAAGCCATAAAAAGGACAAATAAAGCAGGCAACTGCATATTGTGATTTTGATATTTATATACATTGGACTTTTTTGCTTTTCAGCCAGGAAGTTTGCTATTGTTTATTGTTTTTAATAAATTGCCTTGCCGTCTGGGTAGCCGTAGGGTCGTGGCTGTGTGCCTAGTTTGAATTTGCAGGGGTCTGACACAAGGTCGATCTTTCTGTTAGTACTGGGAACTCCCAGGGCTGACAGAGGCATTTTCATCTACGTACACATCATCAGTGGTCGCGAGCGGATTGTAGAAGATGGAACTTCCTGCGCTGCAACGAGAAAATGTGATTTACGTTCGCAGAAACAGACTAAATAGAATTCTTCATAGCAAATGTTTCTTGATGCAATGTGCCATTACATTTTTGATTGTTTTAGCAACACTGGTGGGTGGAATTGTCTTTAGCATAAATTTGATTTTTGTGCCAGTATCTACAGTACCTCCCCTTGATCCTGCTATTTCTACTGTTTCTTCTATACACTCTTTTCACTCGTTTCCGGAACATGAGCAAGCTCGACGCTCAGAATTCATTAATAATACTTTTGTACAGCTCTTGCATCAACACCAACTGGTAGTTAACACGACAGACTGCTGGGTGTGTGGCTTGATACCTCACACTATGGATAAAGGTATTCCCTATCTGGTTTTGCCTTTCAGCTACAATGGATCATTTCAGGCCCTTCAAACCATCTTTGCTTATGCTCTTGAGACCTATCCTCCACGTCCACCACGTTCCACTAAATATAACTCTGCTAACAAAGCTTTAGTCCAGGGAATTATTGACATGATCAAAGACGTCAATAATACTCCATCTTACCCTAGAGACGAATTGCGAGTATATTTAAGTTGGAATACTTCAGAGTATCGCCTTAGTTTAGGAGAAAGCAAGCGTAAAAGCTCAACTCCAATCTGGGTCGTACCTCACCGAGGTCAGGTCTGTTTGCAAGGTAATGGGAGAAATCCGAGAGCTCAGCTAGGGAGGAGTGAGTGCGTAGAGACTTATGTGTTTCCGGCTAACTCTTCCCCTGCCTTCCTTACTGCCAGGGGTACCTACTTCATCTGTCGAGACAGAGCTTATACATGGTTGCCTGCCGACTTCTCAGGATCATGTTATATTGCTCGATTATTGCCTCCGACATACACTGCTTCACCTGATTACCACAGAACAAGAGTAGCGAGAGGTGTCTTCAGCAAGGAAGATACCGCTGGTCAGGAAGCTGGAGACTTCTTCAAAGGCTTCCTTCCGTTCTGGGGGCCTATGGCCAATAGTAGAAACATACGTCAGCTAACACGGGTAGTTGAATCTACTATTACCGAAACTGCTGGTGCCCTTAGCAATCTGACAGCTGAGCTTCAGGCGGATAGGCTCATGACATTGCAGAACCGTATGGTTCTAGATGTTATACTTGCAGATCGAGGTGGGGTATGCAGAATGATCCAATCGAGCTGCTGTGTCTTTATTCCTAATAATGCTCCAACAGTTTACGAGGCGATCTCTAAGTTGCACAAGATTTCGGACTCCATACATGTAGACAAGGGAAACTGGTCCTTCATGGAGTGGTTTTGGACTCTGATCTCAGCGTGGGGATGGAAGGTTCTAATGGTCATTGGTGTCATCCTAGTATTCCTATTCTCATGTTGTCTGATTATCCAGTGTGGTCCTGCTCTGTGTAGTCTTTGTGCTGCAACTTGTCTCAGAAAACCACCTGCGTTTGGAGAAAAGACACGAGAAAGGATGATGATACAACAACATGTCACTGACCTGATGAGTATAGAACTAGATTCTGACATAGACTGAGTAATTGCCTATGTAAGGGCAAAAGGAGGGTCTGAGGTTCCGTGACGGTTCCGTGACGACTTGAACCCGTGTTTTTAAGTTTGTCGGAAATACATAAAAATGGTATCAGTGAACCGCAAATGATCCATTTAGTATATCCTAGTGTTTTCGCTACGCTACGAGCAAGAGCACTCCTTCCACTGACACATTTCTGATATACACACGGCATCCATCTTAGATCGTGGCCGCCATTTTGTGTTTCCTTGCCCTCACATATGCAATAGCCTCTGATCATTTCATTCACTTCACTTTGATTAAAGACACGTAGCCTTAGCCGGAGATTCACCTCTTACGTGACACGTGCACCTTAAACCAGATCACGCTGTAGCTGCATGACTCGACAAAGGCTGCCTCCTCTGCCCGAGGCCAGTCCTGCCAAACTGGTCTTCGTGTCCATTGTACCTGATCATGATTAGGCGGCCGAAGCCGGTAGCCTTGCCCATTTACAACCCACAAACATCTCTTATCCCGCTTTTCTATCTCCTGCACCTGGCTCTACTCTTTTCCTTCTGGGCCTTTATTAGGGGGAGGTAACGAACTTTACGATGAGGCGGTCCGGGTCTTGAATGCAATATTGACAAGGGATTGTGATGGACTGGTGGGAACCCCTCTTCGTGATGTTTGGTATCAGATATTATCGACAGTTCCTGTGTAACGCCAAATATTTATTGTTTAGAGACACAAAAGGTTTGGGAATGTACCGACATGTGAAATATTTGCCTAGAGCACAATTTTTAGTATATAAGGAGCAACCCACTTTGTACAAATCGAACAGTCTCCTAGATTCTGCCCGTGTGTAGATTCTGTGATTTCTGTGTCCCTGCAGTAATAAACCTTTGGTCTTTGACGCCACCATCGAGAAGCCCGTGTTTCTGTTCATTTGTGCACCAAGGCAGGTGGAACTCCGGGGTCTTCGGGTGTTGTACCCTGACACCTCTGGACGGAACCAAAAAAGTCCAGAACTCCAATACCCTGGCCTGTGAGGGCTGTCCCCACCAAAGGTACAAGCCTTACCTTTGAGCTATAGCTCCTTGGTGGTCTGGAGGATTGCAGTAGTAACTATAAGCAACATACAGGCCTTGGTGTCCTTTCCTGTGGCTTCCATTGCACATTAAATGGATGACCATGACATAAGGACAATTTGATAGGCTACTTACATGGAAACCAGAAAAACACTTAGCAACAAAAAAAAAAAAGAAAACCACTGTTTGAAAATTTCCCACCTTGGGATACTTCTACAGCACTGGCAGGATTCGAACCCTGGCCTGTTAGGGCTGTCCCCACCAAAGGTACAAGCCTTACCTTTGAGCTATAGCTCCTTGGTAGTCTGGAGGATTGCAGTAGTAACTATAAGCAACATACAGGCCTTGGTGTCCTTTCCTGTGGCTTCCATTGCACATTAAATGGATGACCATGACATACGGACAATTTGATAGGCTACTTACATGGAAACCAGAAAAACACTTAGCAAAAAAAAAAAAAGAAAATCACTGTTTGAAAATTTCCCACCTTGGGATACTTCTACAGCACTGGCAAGATTCGAACCCTGGCCTGTGAGGGCTGTCCCCACCAAAGGTACAAGCCTTACCTTTGAGCTATAGCTCCTTGGTGGTCTAGAGGATTGCAGTAGTAACTATAAGCAACATACAGGCCTTGGTGTCCTTCCCTGTGGCTTCCATTGCACATTAAAAGGATGACCATGACATAAGGACAATTTGATAGGCTACTTACATGGAAACCAGTGTGGTCCAGTGGGTAAGTTCCTGCCTTCCATCCAGGCAACCAGGGTTCAAATCCCGGGTTCGGCACCAGGTACGTAAATTGGTAAGTAAAATGTGTCTGTGTGTTGTGTAAGAGTGGAATCATGCCTAGCGAAAGAGGGATTGCAGATTGGTCGGTAAGTAAAATAGGTGTGGAAAGAAAGGTGAAAGAAAGAGAATGGGTGTTGTCTGTAGGAGGAGGACCCTGGGCAGGTTGGGTGGGGCCAGACAGCAGAGGAGGGGCTTAGGAGGAGCCTAGGGACTTAGGAGGAGCCAAGCCAGATTGGGTGGGGTCAAATAGGAGGGATATAGGAGGAGCCTGGGCAGAATGGGTGGGGTCAGACAGCAGAAGAGGGGCTTAGGAGGAGCCTAGTCAGATTGGGTGGGTTCAGAGAGGAGGGGTATAGGAGGAGCCTGGGCAGAATGGGTGCGGTCAGATGGGTATGGGAGGAGCCTGGGCAGAATGGGTGGAGTCAGAGAGGAGGGGGTATAGGAGGAGCCTGGGCAGAATGGGTGGGGTCAGACAGCAGAGGAGGGGCTTAGGAGGAGCCTAGTCAGATTGGGTGGGGTCAGAGAGGAGGGGTATAGGAGGAGCCTAGTCAGATTATGTGGGGTCAAATAGGAGGAGCCTGGGCAGATTGGGTGGGTTCAGAGAGGAGGGGTATAGGAGGAGCCTAGTCAGATTATGTGGGGTCAAATAGGAGGAGCCTGGGCAGAATGGGTGGGGTCAGATGGGTATGGGAGGAGCCTGGGCAGAATGGGTGGAGTCAGAGAGGAATGGGGTATAGGAGGAGCCTGGGCAGAATGGGTGGGGTCAGACTGGTATGGGAGGAGCCTGGGCAGAATGGGTGGAGTCAGAGAGGAGGGGCTTAGGAGGAGCCTAGTCAGATTGGGTGGGGTTAAATAGGAGGAGCCTGGGCAGAATGGGAGGAGTCAGAGAGGAGGGGGTATAGGAGGAGCCTAGGCAGAATGGGTGGGGCCAGACAGCAGAGGAGGGGTTTAGGAGGAACCTAGTCAGATTGGGTGGGGTCAAATAGGAGGAGCCTGGGCAGAATGGGTGGGGTCAGACAGCAGAGGAGGGGCTTAGGAGGAGCCTAGTCAGATTGGGTGGGGTCAAATAGGAGGAGCTTGGGCAGAATGGGTGGGGTCAGACAGCAGAGGAGGGGTTTAGGAGGAGCCAAGTCAGATTGGGTGGGGTCAAATAGGAGGGGTATAGGAGGAGCCTGGGCAGAATGAGTGGGGTCAGACAGCAGAGGAGGGGCTTAGGAGGAGCCTGGGCAGAATGGGTGGGGTCAGACAGCAGAGGAAGGGCTTAGGAGGAGCCTAGTCAGATTGGGTGGGGTCAGAGAGGAGGGGTATAAGAGGAGCCTGGGCAGAATGGGTGGGGTCAGACAGCAGAGGAGGGGCTTAGGAGGAGCCTAGTCAGATTGGGTGGGGTCAAATAGGAGGAGCTTGGGCAGAATGGGTGGGGTCAGACAGCAGAGGAGGGGTTTAGGAGGAGCCAAGTCAGATTGGGTGGGGTCAAATAGGAGGGGTATAGGAGGAGCCTGGGCAGAATGGGTGGGGTCAGACAGCAGAGGAGGGGCTTAGGAGGAGCCTGGGCAGAATGGGTGGGGTCAGACAGCAGAGGAGGGGCTTAGGAGGAGCCTAGTCAGATTGGGTGGGGTCAGAGAGGAGGGGTATAGGAGGAGCCTAGTCAGATTATGTGGGGTCAAATAGGAGGAGCCTGGGCAGAATGGGAGGAGTCAGAGAGGAGGGGGGTATAGGAGGAGCCTAGTCAGATTATGTGGGGTCAAATAGGAGGAGCCTGGGCAGAATGGGAGGAGTCAGAGAGGAGGGGGGTATAGGAGGAGCCTGGGCAGAATGGGTGGGGTCAGACTGGTATGGGAGGAGCCTGGGCAGAATGGGTGGGGTCAGACAGCAGAGGAGGGGCTTAGGAGGAGCCTAGTCAGATTGGGTGGGTTCAGAGAGGAGGGGTATAGGAGGAGCCTGGGCAGAATGGGTGGGGTCAGACAGCAGAGGAGGGGCTTAGGAGGAGCCTAGTCAGATTGGGTGGAGTCAGAGAGGAGGGGGGTATAGGAGGAGTCTGGGCAGAATGGGTGGGGTCAGACAGCAGAGGAGGGGTTTAGGAGGAGCCAAGTCAGAGTGGGTGGGGTCAAATAGGAGGGGTATAGGAGGAGCCTGGGCAGAATGGGTGGGGTCAGACGGGTATGGGAGGAGCCTGGGCAGAATGGGTGGAGTCAGAGAGGAGGGGGTATAGGAGGAGCCTGGGCAGAATGGGCGGGGTCAGACGGGTATGGGAGGAGCCTGGGCAGAATGGGTGGAGTCAGAGAGGAGGGGGTATAGGAGGAGCCTGGGCAGAATGGGTGGGGTCAGACAGCAGAGGAGGGGTTTAGGAGGAGCCAAGTCAGATTGGGTGGGGTCAAATAGGAGGGGTATAGGAGGAGCCTGGGCAGAATGGGTGGGGTCAGACGGGTATGGGAGGAGCCTGGGCAGAATGGGTGGAGTCAGAGAGGAGGGGGTATAGGAGGAGCCTGGGCAGAATGGGTGGGGTCAGACAGCAGAGGAGGGGTTTAGGAGGAGCCAAGTCAGATTGGGTGGGGTCAAATAGGAGGGGTATAGGAGGAGCCTGGGCAGAATGGGTGCGGTCAGACGGGTATGGGAGGAGCCTGGGCAGAATGGGTGGAGTCAGAGATGAGGGGGTATAGGAAGAGCCTGGGCAGAATGGGTGGGGTCAGACAGCAGAGGAGGAGGGGCTTAGGAGGAGCCTAGTCAGATTGGGTGGGGTCAGAGAGGAGGGGTGTAGGAGGAGCCTAGTCAGATTGGGTGGGGTCAAATAGGAGGAGCCTGGGCAGAATGGGAGGAGTCAGAGAGGAGGGGGGTATAGGAGGAGCCTGGGCAGAATGGGTGGGGTCAGACTGGTATGGGAGGAGCCTGGGCAGAATGGGTGGAGTCAGAGAGGAGGGGCTTAGGAGGAGCCTAGTCAGATTGGGTGGGGTCAAATAGGAGGGGTATAGGAGGAGCCTGGGCAGAATGGGTGGGGTCAGACGGGTATGGGAGGAGCCTGGGCAGAATGGGTGGAGTCAGAGAGGAGGGGCTTAGTAGGAGCCTAGTCAGATTGGGTGGGGTCAAATAGGAGGGGTATAGGAGGAGCCTGGGCAGAATGGGTGGGGTCAGACGGGTATGGGAGGAGCCTGGGCAGAATGGGTGGAGTCAGAGAGGAGGGGGTATAGGAGGAGCCTGGGCAGAATGGGTGGGGTCAGACAGCAGAGGAGGGGTTTAGGAGGAGCTTAGTCAGAATGGGTGGGGTCAGACAGCAGAGGAGGGGCTTAGGAGGAACCTAGTCAGATTGGGTGGGGTCAAATAGGAGGGGTATAGGAGGAGCCTGGGCAGAATGGGTGGGGTCAGACGGGTATGGGAGGAGCCTGGGCAGAATGGCTGGGGTCAGACGGGTATGGGAGGAGCCTGGGCAGAATGGGTGGAGTCAGAGAGGAGGGGGTATAGGAAGAGCCTGGGCCGAATGGGTGGGGTCAGACAGCAGAGGAGGGGCTTAGGAGGAACCTAGTCAGATTGGGTGGGGTCAAATAGGAGGAGCCTGGGCAGAATGGGTGGGGTCAGACAGCAGAGGAGGGGCTTAGGAGGAGCCTAGTCAGATTGGGTGGGGTCAAATAGGAGGAGGAGGAGCCTGGGCAGAATGGGTGGGGTCAGACAGGTATGGGAGGAGCCTGGGCAGAATGGGTGGGGTCAGACAGGTATGGGAGGAGCCTGGGCGGAATGGGTGGAGTCAGAGAGGAGGGGGGTATAGGAGGAGCCTGGGCAGAATGGGTGGGGTCAGACAGCAGAGGAGGAGGAGGAGGGGTTTAGGAGGAGCCAAGTCAGAGTGGGTGGGGTCAAATAGGAGGGGTATAGGAGGAGCCTGGGCAGAATGGGTGGAGTCAGAGAGGAGGGGCTTAGGAGGAGCCTAGTCAGATTGGGTGGGGTCAAATAGGAGGAGCCTGGGCAGAATAGGTGGAGTCAGAGAGGAGGGGGTATAGGAGGAGCCTGGGCAGAATGGGTGGGGTCAGACAGCAGAGGAGGGGCTTAGGAGGAGCCTGGGCAGAATGGGTGGGGTCAGACTGGTATGGGAGGAGCCTGGGCAGAATGGGTGGAGTCAGACAGCAGAGGAGGGGCTTAGGAGGAGCCTGGGCAGAATGGGTGGAGTCAGAGAGGAGGGGCTTAGGAGGAGCCTAGTCAGATTGGGTGGGGTCAAATAGGAAGAGCCTGGGCAGAATGGGTGGGGTCAGACAGCAGAGGAGGGGCTTAGGAGGAGCCTAGTCAGATTGGGTGGGTTCAGAGAGGAGGGGTATAGGAGGAGCCTGGGCAGAATGGGTGGGGTCAGACAGCAGAGGAGGGGCTTAGGAGGAGCCTAGTCAGATTGGGTGGGGTCAGAGAGAAGGGGTATAGGAGGAGCCTGGGAAGGTTGGGTGGGGCCAGACAGCAGAGGAGGGGCTTAGGAGGAACCTAGTCAGATTGGGTGGGGTCAAATAGGAAGAGCCTGGGCAGAATGGGTGGGGTCAGACAGCAGAGGAGGGGCTTAGGAGGAGCCTAGTCAGATTGGGTGGGGTCAAATAGGAAGAGCCTGGGCAGAATGGGTGGGGTCAGACAGCAGAGGAGGGGCTTAGGAGGAGCCAAGTCAGAGTGGGTGGGGTCAAATAGGAGGGGTATAGGAGGAGCCTGGGCAGAATGGGTGGGGTCAGATGGGTATGGGAGGAGCCTGGGCAGAATGGGTGGAGTCAGAGAGGAGGGGGTATAGGAGGAGCCTGGGCAGAATGGGTGGGGTCAGACAGCAGAGGAGGAGGGGTTTAGGAGGAGCCAAGTCAGATTGGGTGGGGTCAAATAGGAGGGGTATAGGAGGAGCCTGGGCAGAATGGGTGGGGTCAGACGGGTATGGGAGGAGCCTGGGCAGAATGGGTGGAGTCAGAGAGGAGGGGGTATAGGAAGAGCCTGGGCAGAATGGGTGGGGTCAGACAGCAGAGGAGGGGCTTAGGAGGAGCCTAGTCAGATTGGGTGGGGTCAGAGAGAAGGGGTATAGGAGGAGCCTGGGAAGGTTGGGTGGGGCCAGACAGCAGAGGAGGGGCTTAGGAGGAACCTAGTCAGATTGGGTGGGGTCAAATAGGAGGAGCTTGGGCAGAATGGGTGGGGTCAGACAGCAGAGGAGGGGCTTAGGAGGAGCCTAGTCAGATTGGGTGGGTTCAGAGAGGAGGGGTATAGGAGGAGCCTGGGCAGAATGGGTGGGGTCAGACAGCAGAGGAGGGGCTTAGGAGGAGCCTGGGCAGAATGGGTGGGGTCAGACAGCAGAGGAAGGGCTTAGGAGGAGCCTAGTCAGATTGGGTGGGGTCAGAGAGGAGGGGTATAGGAGGAGCCTGGGCAGAATGGGTGGGGTCAGACAGCAGAGGAGGGGTTTAGGAGGAGCCAAGTCAGAGTGGGTGGGGTCAAATAGGAGGGGTATAGGAGGAGCCTGGGCAGAATGGGTGCGGTCAGATGGGTATGGGAGGAGCCTAGTCAGATTGGGTGGGGTCAGAGAGGAGGGGTATAGGAGGAGCCTGGGCAGAATGGGTGGGGTCAGACAGCAGAGGAGGGGCTTAGGAGGAGCCTGGGCAGAATGGGTGGGGTCAGAGAGGAGGGGCTTAGGAGGAGCCTGGGCAGAATGGGTGGGGTCAGACAGCAGAGGAGGGGTTTAGGAGGAGCTTAGTCAGAATGGGTGGGGTCAGACAGCAGAGGAGGGGCTTAGGAGGAGCCTAGTCAGATTGGGGTCAAATAAGAGGGGTATAGGAGGAGCCTGGGCAGAATGGGTGCGGTCAGACGGGTAAGGGAGGAGCCTGGGCAGAATGGGTGGAGTCAGAGAGGAGGGGGTATAGGATGAGCCTGGGCAGAATGGGTGGGGTCAGACAGCAGAGGAGGGGCTTAGGAGGAGCCTGGGCAGAATGGGTGGGGTCAGACAGCAGAGGAGGGGCTTAGGAGGAGCCTAGTCAGATTGGGTGGGGTCAGAGAGGAGGGGTATAGGAGGAGCCTAGTCAGATTATGTGGGGTCAAATAGGAGGAGCCTGGGCAGAATGGGAGGAGTCAGAGAGGAGGGGGGTATAGGAGGAGCCTGGGCAGAATGGGTGGGGTCAGACTGGTATGGGAGGAGCCTGGGCAGAATGGGTGGGGTCAGACAGCAGAGGAGGGGCTTAGGAGGAGCCTGGGCAGAATGGGTGGGGTCAGACAGCAGAGGAAGGGCTTAGGAGGAGCCTAGTCAGATTGGGTGGGGTCAGAGAGGAGGGGTATAAGAGGAGCCTGGGCAGAATGGGTGGGGTCAGACAGCAGAGGAGGGGCTTAGGAGGAGCCTAGTCAGATTGGGTGGGGTCAAATAGGAGGAGCTTGGGCAGAATGGGTGGGGTCAGACAGCAGAGGAGGGGTTTAGGAGGAGCCAAGTCAGATTGGGTGGGGTCAAATAGGAGGGGTATAGGAGGAGCCTGGGCAGAATGGGTGGGGTCAGACAGCAGAGGAGGGGCTTAGGAGGAGCCTGGGCAGAATGGGTGGGGTCAGACAGCAGAGGAGGGGCTTAGGAGGAGCCTAGTCAGATTGGGTGGGGTCAGAGAGGAGGGGTATAGGAGGAGCCTAGTCAGATTATGTGGGGTCAAATAGGAGGAGCCTGGGCAGAATGGGAGGAGTCAGAGAGGAGGGGGGTATAGGAGGAGCCTAGTCAGATTATGTGGGGTCAAATAGGAGGAGCCTGGGCAGAATGGGAGGAGTCAGAGAGGAGGGGGGTATAGGAGGAGCCTGGGCAGAATGGGTGGGGTCAGACTGGTATGGGAGGAGCCTGGGCAGAATGGGTGGGGTCAGACAGCAGAGGAGGGGCTTAGGAGGAGCCTAGTCAGATTGGGTGGGTTCAGAGAGGAGGGGTATAGGAGGAGCCTGGGCAGAATGGGTGGGGTCAGACAGCAGAGGAGGGGCTTAGGAGGAGCCTAGTCAGATTGGGTGGAGTCAGAGAGGAGGGGGGTATAGGAGGAGTCTGGGCAGAATGGGTGGGGTCAGACAGCAGAGGAGGGGTTTAGGAGGAGCCAAGTCAGAGTGGGTGGGGTCAAATAGGAGGGGTATAGGAGGAGCCTGGGCAGAATGGGTGGGGTCAGACGGGTATGGGAGGAGCCTGGGCAGAATGGGTGGAGTCAGAGAGGAGGGGGTATAGGAGGAGCCTGGGCAGAATGGGTGGGGTCAGACGGGTATGGGAGGAGCCTGGGCAGAATGGGTGGAGTCAGAGAGGAGGGGGTATAGGAGGAGCCTGGGCAGAATGGGTGGGGTCAGACAGCAGAGGAGGGGTTTAGGAGGAGCCAAGTCAGATTGGGTGGGGTCAAATAGGAGGGGTATAGGAGGAGCCTGGGCAGAATGGGTGGGGTCAGACGGGTATGGGAGGAGCCTGGGCAGAATGGGTGGAGTCAGAGAGGAGGGGGTATAGGAGGAGCCTGGGCAGAATGGGTGGGGTCAGACAGCAGAGGAGGGGTTTAGGAGGAGCCAAGTCAGATTGGGTGGGGTCAAATAGGAGGGGTATAGGAGGAGCCTGGGCAGAATGGGTGCGGTCAGACGGGTATGGGAGGAGCCTGGGCAGAATGGGTGGAGTCAGAGATGAGGGGGTATAGGAAGAGCCTGGGCAGAATGGGTGGGGTCAGACAGCAGAGGAGGAGGGGCTTAGGAGGAGCCTAGTCAGATTGGGTGGGGTCAGAGAGGAGGGGTGTAGGAGGAGCCTAGTCAGATTGGGTGGGGTCAAATAGGAGGAGCCTGGGCAGAATGGGAGGAGTCAGAGAGGAGGGGGGTATAGGAGGAGCCTGGGCAGAATGGGTGGGGTCAGACTGGTATGGGAGGAGCCTGGGCAGAATGGGTGGAGTCAGAGAGGAGGGGCTTAGGAGGAGCCTAGTCAGATTGGGTGGGGTCAAATAGGAGGGGTATAGGAGGAGCCTGGGCAGAATGGGTGGGGTCAGACGGGTATGGGAGGAGCCTGGGCAGAATGGGTGGAGTCAGAGAGGAGGGGCTTAGTAGGAGCCTAGTCAGATTGGGTGGGGTCAAATAGGAGGGGTATAGGAGGAGCCTGGGCAGAATGGGTGGGGTCAGACGGGTATGGGAGGAGCCTGGGCAGAATGGGTGGAGTCAGAGAGGAGGGGGTATAGGAGGAGCCTGGGCAGAATGGGTGGGGTCAGACAGCAGAGGAGGGGTTTAGGAGGAGCTTAGTCAGAATGGGTGGGGTCAGACAGCAGAGGAGGGGCTTAGGAGGAACCTAGTCAGATTGGGTGGGGTCAAATAGGAGGGGTATAGGAGGAGCCTGGGCAGAATGGGTGGGGTCAGACGGGTATGGGAGGAGCCTGGGCAGAATGGCTGGGGTCAGACGGGTATGGGAGGAGCCTGGGCAGAATGGGTGGAGTCAGAGAGGAGGGGGTATAGGAAGAGCCTGGGCCGAATGGGTGGGGTCAGACAGCAGAGGAGGGGCTTAGGAGGAACCTAGTCAGATTGGGTGGGGTCAAATAGGAGGAGCCTGGGCAGAATGGGTGGGGTCAGACAGCAGAGGAGGGGCTTAGGAGGAGCCTAGTCAGATTGGGTGGGGTCAAATAGGAGGAGGAGGAGCCTGGGCAGAATGGGTGGGGTCAGACAGGTATGGGAGGAGCCTGGGCAGAATGGGTGGGGTCAGACAGGTATGGGAGGAGCCTGGGCGGAATGGGTGGAGTCAGAGAGGAGGGGGGTATAGGAGGAGCCTGGGCAGAATGGGTGGGGTCAGACAGCAGAGGAGGAGGAGGAGGGGTTTAGGAGGAGCCAAGTCAGAGTGGGTGGGGTCAAATAGGAGGGGTATAGGAGGAGCCTGGGCAGAATGGGTGGAGTCAGAGAGGAGGGGCTTAGGAGGAGCCTAGTCAGATTGGGTGGGGTCAAATAGGAGGAGCCTGGGCAGAATAGGTGGAGTCAGAGAGGAGGGGGTATAGGAGGAGCCTGGGCAGAATGGGTGGGGTCAGACAGCAGAGGAGGGGCTTAGGAGGAGCCTGGGCAGAATGGGTGGGGTCAGACTGGTATGGGAGGAGCCTGGGCAGAATGGGTGGAGTCAGACAGCAGAGGAGGGGCTTAGGAGGAGCCTGGGCAGAATGGGTGGAGTCAGAGAGGAGGGGCTTAGGAGGAGCCTAGTCAGATTGGGTGGGGTCAAATAGGAAGAGCCTGGGCAGAATGGGTGGGGTCAGACAGCAGAGGAGGGGCTTAGGAGGAGCCTAGTCAGATTGGGTGGGTTCAGAGAGGAGGGGTATAGGAGGAGCCTGGGCAGAATGGGTGGGGTCAGACAGCAGAGGAGGGGCTTAGGAGGAGCCTAGTCAGATTGGGTGGGGTCAGAGAGAAGGGGTATAGGAGGAGCCTGGGAAGGTTGGGTGGGGCCAGACAGCAGAGGAGGGGCTTAGGAGGAACCTAGTCAGATTGGGTGGGGTCAAATAGGAAGAGCCTGGGCAGAATGGGTGGGGTCAGACAGCAGAGGAGGGGCTTAGGAGGAGCCTAGTCAGATTGGGTGGGGTCAAATAGGAAGAGCCTGGGCAGAATGGGTGGGGTCAGACAGCAGAGGAGGGGCTTAGGAGGAGCCAAGTCAGAGTGGGTGGGGTCAAATAGGAGGGGTATAGGAGGAGCCTGGGCAGAATGGGTGGGGTCAGATGGGTATGGGAGGAGCCTGGGCAGAATGGGTGGAGTCAGAGAGGAGGGGGTATAGGAGGAGCCTGGGCAGAATGGGTGGGGTCAGACAGCAGAGGAGGAGGGGTTTAGGAGGAGCCAAGTCAGATTGGGTGGGGTCAAATAGGAGGGGTATAGGAGGAGCCTGGGCAGAATGGGTGGGGTCAGACGGGTATGGGAGGAGCCTGGGCAGAATGGGTGGAGTCAGAGAGGAGGGGGTATAGGAAGAGCCTGGGCAGAATGGGTGGGGTCAGACAGCAGAGGAGGGGCTTAGGAGGAGCCTAGTCAGATTGGGTGGGGTCAGAGAGAAGGGGTATAGGAGGAGCCTGGGAAGGTTGGGTGGGGCCAGACAGCAGAGGAGGGGCTTAGGAGGAACCTAGTCAGATTGGGTGGGGTCAAATAGGAGGAGCTTGGGCAGAATGGGTGGGGTCAGACAGCAGAGGAGGGGCTTAGGAGGAGCCTAGTCAGATTGGGTGGGTTCAGAGAGGAGGGGTATAGGAGGAGCCTGGGCAGAATGGGTGGGGTCAGACAGCAGAGGAGGGGCTTAGGAGGAGCCTGGGCAGAATGGGTGGGGTCAGACAGCAGAGGAAGGGCTTAGGAGGAGCCTAGTCAGATTGGGTGGGGTCAGAGAGGAGGGGTATAGGAGGAGCCTGGGCAGAATGGGTGGGGTCAGACAGCAGAGGAGGGGTTTAGGAGGAGCCAAGTCAGAGTGGGTGGGGTCAAATAGGAGGGGTATAGGAGGAGCCTGGGCAGAATGGGTGCGGTCAGATGGGTATGGGAGGAGCCTAGTCAGATTGGGTGGGGTCAGAGAGGAGGGGTATAGGAGGAGCCTGGGCAGAATGGGTGGGGTCAGACAGCAGAGGAGGGGCTTAGGAGGAGCCTGGGCAGAATGGGTGGGGTCAGAGAGGAGGGGCTTAGGAGGAGCCTGGGCAGAATGGGTGGGGTCAGACAGCAGAGGAGGGGTTTAGGAGGAGCTTAGTCAGAATGGGTGGGGTCAGACAGCAGAGGAGGGGCTTAGGAGGAGCCTAGTCAGATTGGGGTCAAATAAGAGGGGTATAGGAGGAGCCTGGGCAGAATGGGTGCGGTCAGACGGGTAAGGGAGGAGCCTGGGCAGAATGGGTGGAGTCAGAGAGGAGGGGGTATAGGATGAGCCTGGGCAGAATGGGTGGGGTCAGACAGCAGAGGAGGGGCTTAGGAGGAGCCTGGGCAGAATGGGTGGGGTCAGACAGCAGAGGAGGGGCTTAGGAGGAGCCTAGTCAGATTGGGTGGGGTCAGAGAGGAGGGGTATAGGAGGAGCCTAGTCAGATTATGTGGGGTCAAATAGGAGGAGCCTGGGCAGAATGGGAGGAGTCAGAGAGGAGGGGGGTATAGGAGGAGCCTGGGCAGAATGGGTGGGGTCAGACTGGTATGGGAGGAGCCTGGGCAGAATGGGTGGGGTCAGACAGCAGAGGAGAGGCTTAGGAGGAACCTAGTCAGATTGGGTGGGTTCAGAGAGGAGGGGTATAGGAGGAGCCTGGGCAGAATGGGTGGGGTCAGACAGCAGAGGAGGGGCTTAGGAGGAGCCTAGTCAGATTGGGTGGAGTCAGAGAGGAGGGGGGTATAGGAGGAGTCTGGTCAGAATGGGTGGGGTCAGACAGCAGAGGAGGGGTTTAGGAGGAGCCAAGTCAGAGTGGGTGGGGTCAAATAGGAGGGGTATAGGAGGAGCCTGGGCAGAATGGGTGGGGTCAGATGGGTATGGGAGGAGCCTGGGCAGAATGGGTGGAGTCAGAGAGGAATGGGGTATAGGAGGAGCCTGGGCAGAATGGGTGGGGTCAGACTGGTATGGGAGGAGCCTGGGCAGAATGGGTGGGGTCAGACAGCAGAGGAGGGGCTTAGGAGGAGCCTGGGCAGAATGGGTGGAGTCAGAGAGGAGGGGCTTAGGAGGAGCCTAGTCAGATTGGGTGGGGTCAAATAGGAGGAGCCTGGGCAGAATGGGAGGAGTCAGAGAGGAGAGGGTATAGGAGGAGCCTAGGCAGAATGGGTGGGGCCAGACAGCAGAGGAGGGGTTTAGGAGGAACCTAGTCAGATTGGGTGGGGTCAAATAGGAGGAGCCTGGGCAGAATGGGTGGGGTCAGACAGCAGAGGAGGGGCTTAGGAGGAGCCTAGTCAGATTGGGTGGGGTCAAATAGGAGGAGCCTGGGCAGAATGGGTGGGGTCAGACAGCAGAGGAGGGGTTTAGGAGGAGCCAAGTCAGATTGGGTGGGGTCAAATAGGAGGGGTATAGGAGGAGCCTGGGCAGAATGGGTGGAGTCAGAGAGGAGGGGCTTAGGAGGAGCCTAGTAAGATTGGGTGGAGTCAAATAGGAGGAGCCTGGGAAGAATGGGTGGGGTCAGACAGGTATGGGAGGAGCCTGGGCAGAATGGGTGGAGTCAGAGAGGAGGGGTTTAGGAGGAGCCAAGTCAGAGTGGGTGGGGTCAAATAGGAGGGGTATAGGAGGAGCCTGGGCAGAATGGGTGGGGTCAGACTGGTATGGGAGGAGCCTGGGCAGAATGGGTGGAGTCAGAGAGGAGGGGCTTAGGAGGAGCCTAGTAAGGTTGGGTGGGGTCAAATAGGAGGAGCCTGGGCAGAATGGGTGGAGTCAGAGAGGAGGGGGTATAGGAGGAGCCTGGGCAGAATGGGTGGGGTCAGACAGCAGAGGAGGGGTTTAGGAGGAGCTTAGTCAGAATGGGTGGGGTCAGACAGCAGAGGAGGGGCTTAGGAGGAGCCTAGTCAGATTGGGGTCAAATAAGAGGGGTATAGGAGGAGCCTGGGCAGAATGGGTGGGGTCAGAGGGGTATGGGAGGAGCCTGAGCAGAATGGGTGGAGTCAGAGAGGAGGGGGGATAGGAGGAGCCTAGTCAGATTGGGTGGGGTCAGAGAGCGGAGGAGGGGTTAAGGAGGAGCCTAGTCAGATTGGGTGTGGTCAAATAGGAGGAGCCTTGGCAGAATGGGTGGGGTCTGAGGGCCTAGGAAGGGGTCATAGATGGAGGAGGATCCTGACTTATGGTGGGGAACTGCAAAAACTTTTTTAATGCACTCCCTATACTTTCTGATTTCTGTTGGGAGGGGGCAGTCGGGGAGCAGTATTAAAAGGTGCTTAGGCGCAACGTGAAGAGCGATGAGGTGCACAGAATGGCATGCCTTCCAGGTACTTTTTGGGGGGGCTACCATTATTTTTTATTGCTCTGATCCTCCCTCATGGGGTGTACCCCAAATGGTTAGGGGCAACGGGGGAGGGGGGGTGTCAAAAAGCTGTTTGACAGTTTCTGTTACCAACAGGGGTCACCATACGATTCTGCTGCAGTTATGGTATTGAAAGGTACAACAAGGAGCATGTGAATGTATTTTTGCAGGTGGGGTGCCCCAAAATTTTACTGCCAGCAGCAGCAGCCCCCCTCCTCCCCACCCAGCAGATTGGTATAGGTACCTTTAGGACATTTCTGTTGAAAAAAGAGGCTATAGCGAATCGTGCTATGAAATCCTAGAGCACTAACATTTGCTAAATAAAGGTGGCATCGGAGCATACGAATGAGGCAGAGAGAGGCTACTGTTGCCAATTGGTTTGGTGGGTCATAGTGAATAACCTCGGCATGCAAATAGGCAGTGTGAGGATTGGCAGTGTCTGTAGAGAATTTTGGCATGCTCTTCAGCTTATTTTTTCCCCTTACGTTGGCTATGAACTACAGAGGAAAGGCCCGGCCTTACTGTTGGACAAAACATGTATTTATGATTTTAAGAAGTGTAGTCTGACTGTACTGAGAGGGGCTGTACAGTACGGTAAATGCCTGTATACCCCTGCAATGTGCATCCAACTGTCACTTGAGATTCAATAGCGAACGAAGCAGCTGGGTTACTGACTGAATGTAAATGGAAGGCACATAGCAAGGGTGTTTGTGGTCACTCAAATGATTGAAACCTGGTTGATGCACTACCAAAGCTGGGGTTCCAGGAGGGAACATTTGAGGGGCATTGAGATGGTGGTGCCCAGAGGTCAAAATACGTTTCAGAGACAGAGAGGTACTGCGGTCCTGGTCCCACATTGGGGGTAGTCAAAAGTCCTGCTAAAGATTTCTGTCCAACTGTTACCACGTTTTGTGCAGCCTGGCTCCCTCTGTAACGATTCCCCAGTGTCTTTCGATCCTACAGATGACTGTAGCAAACTTCCCAAATTTTTTCTTGGCTTCATACCCCCAAAGGAGTGCCTGACATTTGCCAGCCTAACGATACTCACATTCTGGGAAAAACCTCACTAACCATGCATATTTATGCACCACACATGGCAAATCCTTGCAATTGCAGAACATCATATCGCACTTGTCATCTTTGAGGTGCTATAAGTATTTGGATTTGAGGGAAATATTCATCCTTGCTTGCTCTCCCACCTGAAGTCTATGGTGCTGCTGTTCCTTTCTCACATGTCCCTACAAAGAGACAAGTGACACACAGACTCAATCACTCAGCAAACATATATGCTTTGACGCTTTCATCTTGCTGTTTACCTTCCAAATGTTCCCCCTTCACCACAAATACAGGCCAGCCATTCCTCATCCCCTCAGTCATCGTAGTCCTTCACTCCTTAGGCCCTGCAAGACAAAAATGACCAAGAATCATGTCAGCAAGAAGAAGAAAAGCCTCAGTGTGCTCTTTTGTTCATACTGCTGCCCACTAGTAACACTTCATGGCCACTGCAGCTTAAGAATGGGACTGAGAAGAGGGCTCTCCTATGCAAATAATGTCCTCCCATGCATACTTTCTTCTGAGACGGTCGGCGGCTTGTGCCGTGATACTGCCTCCAACATATGGTCTTCAACCAAATTTTAAAAAAGCCCACCTGCCTTAGACAAAGGATTTTGCCACTCGAAGGAAGCACATGGGGACATCACCATCATTTAGCAGGGTCCTAAATTGCCTGCTGTCCGCCTTTATACAGAACAAGGACGTTTGTGGCCGTTCGTGAGCGTTCTTCAAAGGAAGGAGGTGGGTGAATAAATCCAAGATGCCAGGGCAGGCCCAGCCCAGTGCAGCCCAGCCCGGCACAACGCACTGCTGTGGAGGTCCACTCCTTCACATCCTGCAGCAGGCATGATGCAGATCTACTAGAGCAAAGGCTTGACTCTGCTCTTGTCTGTCTCTTAAAGGAAACAATCTTTCCAACTTCTTATTGCACCTAATAAATGGACTCTAGCTAGCCTCAAACTCGACCCATCATTTCATTAGCCAGAGCTCATACTTGACCTTTATTTCTATCCAAGCTCACTGGCACCAAACCTCTGATTTGAGCGAGTGGCTCACACTAAAATGAAAAATCACCATCAACCAACCTATTTTACAATAAGTGTAGCACCATCCTCGCATTCTTGTGCTCAGTTATAACCCCCAATACCACAATTGCACTCTGCAATTCACCAAACTTAAAGGACAAAGAATGACGACATTGATAAAGGAAGATAAGGCCTTGTTCCTAGCACCTACTTGAGAAATAGGGCGGTTGGTAGAAGGTCATGAGAGAAAACATATGAAATGTTGGGAGACACCTGCCAAAAAAACCACTAGCAAAAAAAAAAAACACTGTTTGAAAATTTCCCACCTTGGGATACTTCTACAGCACTGGCAGGATTCGAACCCTGGCCTGTGAGGGCAGTCCCCCCCAAAGGTACAAGCCTTACCTTTGAGCTATCTCCTTGGTGGTCTAGAGGAATGCAGTAGTAACTATAAGCAACATACAGGCCTTGGTGTCCTTTCCTGTGGCTTCCATTGCACATTAAATGGATGACCATGACATAAGGACAATTTGATAGGCTACTTACATGGAAACCAGAAAAACACTTAGCAACAAAAAAAAAAGAAAATCACTGTTTGAAAATTCCCCACCTTGGGATACTTCTACAGCACTGGCAGGATTCGAACCCTGGCCTGTGAGGGTTGTCCCCACCAAAGGTACAAGCCTTACCTTTGAGCTATAGCTCCTTGGTGGTCTGGAGGATTGCAGTAGTAACTATAAGCAACATACAGGCCTTGGTGTCCTTTCCTGTGGCTTCCATTGCACATTAAATGGATGACCATGACATAAGGACAATTTGATAGGCTACTTACATGGAAACCAGAAAAACACTTAGCAACAAAAAAAAAAGAAAACCACTGTTTGAAAATTTTCCACCTTGGGATACTTCTACAGCACTGGCAGGATTCGAACCCTGGCCTGTTAGGGCTGTCCCCACCAAAGGTACAAGCCTTACCTTTGAGCTATAGCTCCTTGGTAGTCTGGAGGATTGCAGTAGTAACTATAAGCAACATACAGGCCTTGGTGTCCTTTCCTGTGGCTTCCATTGCACATTAAATGGATGACCATGACATACGGACAATTTGATAGGCTACTTACATGGAAACCAGAAAAACACTTAGCAAAAAAAAAGAAAAGAAAATCACTGTTTGAAAATTTCCCACCTTGGGATACTTCTACAGCACTGGCAGGATTCGAACCCTGGCCTGTGAGGGCTGTCCCCACCAAAGGTACAAGCCTTACCTTTGAGCTATAGCTCCTTGGTGGTCTAGAGGATTGCAGTAGTAACTATAAGCAACATACAGGCCTTGGTGTCCTTCCCTGTGGCTTCCATTGCACATTAAAAGGATGACCATGACATAAGGACAATTTGATAGGCTACTTACATGGAAACCAGTGTGGTCCAGTGGGTAAGTTCCTGCCTTCCATCCAGGCAACCAGGGTTCAAATCCCGGGTTCGGCACCAGGTACGTAAATTGGTAAGTAAAATGTGTCTGTGTGTTGTGTAAGAGTGGAATCATGCCTAGCGAAAGAGGGATTGCAGAT
Source organism: Lissotriton vulgaris (assembly GCF_964263255.1). Classification (NCBI taxonomy): domain Eukaryota; kingdom Metazoa; phylum Chordata; class Amphibia; order Caudata; family Salamandridae; genus Lissotriton; species Lissotriton vulgaris. Next base: position 1,485,616,215 of record NC_141685.1, read on the forward strand.
TGGTTGGTAAGTAAAATAGGTGTGGAAAGAAAGGTGAAAGAAAGAGAATGGGTGTTGTCTGTAGGAGGAGGACCCTGGGCAGGTTGGGTGGGGCCAGACAGCAGAGGAGGGGCTTAGGAGGAGCCTAGGGACTTAGGAGGAGCCAAGTCAGATTGGGTGGGGTCAAATAGGAGGGGTATAGGAGGAGCCTGGGCAGAATGGGTGGGGTCAGACAGCAGAGGAGGGGCTTAGGAGGAGCCTAGTCAGATTGGGTGGGGTCAGAGAGGAGGGGTATAGGAGGAGCTTGGGCAGAATGGTTGGGGTCAGACAGCAGAGGAGGGGCTTAGGAGGAGCCTGGGCAGAATGGGTGGGGTCAGACAGCAGAGGAAGGGCTTAGGAGGAGCCTAGTCAGATTGGGTGGGGTCAGAGAGGAGGGGTATAGGAGGAGCCTGGGCAGAATGGGTGGGGTCAGACAGCAGAGGAGCCAAGTCAGATTGGGTGGGGTCAAATAGGAGGAGCCTGGGCAGAATGGGTGGGGACAGCAGAGGAGGGGCTTAGGAGGAACCTGGGCAGAATGGGTGGGGTCAGAGAGGAGGGGCTTAGGAGGAGCCTGGGCAGAATGGGTGGGGTCAGACAGCAGAGGAGGGGCTTAGGAGGAGCCTAGTCAGATTGGGTGGGTTCAGAGAGGAGGGGTATAGGAGGAGCCTGGGCAGAATGGGTGCGGTCAGATGGGTATGGGAGGAGCCTGGGCAGAATGGGTGGAGTCAGAGAGGAGGGGGTATAGGAGGAGCCTGGCAAGAATGGGTGGGGTCAGACAGCAGAGGAGGGGTTTAGGAGGAGCTTAGTCAGAATGGGTGGGGTCAGACAGCAGAGGAGGGGCTTAGGAGGAGCCTAGTCAGATTGGGGTCAAATAAGAGGGGTATAGGAGGAGCCTGGGCAGAATGGGTGCGGTCAGACGGGTATGGGAGGAGCCTGGGCAGAATGGGTGGAGTCAGAGAGGAGGGGGTATAGGATGAGCCTGGGCAGAATGGGTGGGGTCAGACAGCAGAGGAGGGGCTTAGGAGGAGCCTGGGCAGAATGGGTGGGGTCAGACAGCAGAGGAGGGGCTTAGGAGGAGCCTAGTCAGATTGGGTGGGGTCAGAGAGGAGGGGTATAGGAGGAGCCTAGTCAGATTATGTGGGGTCAAATAGGAGGAGCCTGGGCAGAATGGGAGGAGTCAGAGAGGAGGGGGGTATAGGAGGAGCCTGGGCAGAATGGGTGGGGTCAGACTGGTATGGGAGGAGCATGGGCAGAATGGGTGCGGTCAGACGGGTATGGGAGGAGCCTGGGCAGAATGGGTGGAGTCAGACAGCAGAGGAGGAGGGGCTTAGGAGGAGCCTAGTTAGATTGGGTGGGGTCAGAGAGGAGGGGTATAGGAGGAGCCTAGTCAGATTGGGTGGGGTCAAATAGGAGGAGCCTGGGCAGAATGGGAGGAGTCAGAGAGGAGGGGGGTATAGGAGGAGCCTGGGCAGAATGGGTGGGGTCAGACTGGTATGGGAGGAGCCTGGGCAGAATGGGTGGAGTCGGAGAGGAGGGGCTTAGGAGGAGCCTAGTCAGATTGGGTGGGGTCAAATAGGAGGAGCCTGGGCAGAATGGGAGGAGTCAGAGAGGAGGGGGTATAGGAGGAGCCTGGGCAGAATGGGTGGGGTCAGACAGCAGAGGAGGGGTTTAGGAGGAACCTAGTCAGATTGGGTGGGGTCAAATAGGAGGGGTATAGGAGGAGCCTGGGCAGAATGGGTGGGGTCAGACGGGTATGGGAGGAGCCTGGGCAGAATGGGTGGGGTCAGACGGGTATGGGAGGAGCCTGGGCAGAATGGGTGGAGTCAGAGAGGAGGGGGTATAGGAAGAGCCTGGGCAGAATGGGTGGGGTCAGACAGCAGAGGAGGGGCTTAGGAGGAACCTAGTCAGATTGGGTGGGGTCAAATAGGAGGAGCCTGGGCAGAATGGGTGGGGTCAGACAGCAGAGGAGGGGCTTAGGAGGAGCCTAGTCAGATTGGGTGGGGTCAAATAGGAGGAGGAGGAGCCTGGGCAGAATGGGTGGGGTCAGACAGGTATGGGAGGAGCCTGGGCAGAATGGGTGGGGTCAGACAGGTATGGGAGGAGCCTGGGCGGAATGGGTGGAGTCAGAGAGGAGGGGGGTATAGGAGGAGCCTGGGCAGAATGGGTGGGGTCAGACAGCAGAGGAGGAGGAGGGGTTTAGGAGGAGCCAAGTCAGAGTGGGTGGGGTCAAATAGGAGGGGTATAGGAGGAGCCTGGGCAGAATGGGTGGGGTCAGACTGGTATGGGAGGAGCCTGGGCAGAATGGGTGGAGTCAGAGAGGAGGGGCTTAGGAGGAGCCTAGTCAGATTGGGTGGGGTCAAATAGGAGGTGCCTGGGCAGAATGGGTGGAGTCAGAGAGGAGGGGGTATAGGAGGAGCCTGGGCAGAATGGGTGGGGTCAGACAGCAGAGGAGGGGCTTAGGAGGAGCCTGGGCAGAATGGGTGGGGTCAGACAGCAGAGGAGGGGCTTAGGGGGAGCCTGGGCAGAATGGGTGGAGTCAGAGAGGAGGGGCTTAGGAGGAGCCTAGTCAGATTGGGTGGGGTCAAATAGGAAGAGCCTGGGCAGAATGGGTGGGGTCAGACAGCAGAGGAGGGGCTTAGGAGGAGCCTAGTCAGATTGGGTGGGGTCAGAGAGGAGGGGCTTAGGAGGAGCCTGGGCAGAATGGGTGGGGTCAGACAGCAGAGGAGGGGTTTAGGAGGAACCTAGTCAGATTGGGTGGGGTCAAATAGGAAGAGCCTGGGCAGAATGGGTGGGGTCAGACAGCAGAGGAGGGGCTTAGGAGGAGCCTAGTCAGATTGGGTGGGGTCAAATAGGAGGGGTATAGGAGGAGCCTGGGCAGAATGGGTGGGGTCAGACGGGTATGGGAGGAGCCTGGGCAGAATGGGTGGAGTCAGAGAGGAGGGGGTATAGGAGGAGCCTGGGCAGAATGGGTGGGGTCAGACAGCAGAGGAGGGGTTTAGGAGGAGCCAAGTCAGATTGGGTGGGGTCAAATAGGAGGGGTATAGGAGGAGCCTGGGCAGAATGGGTGGGGTCAGACGGGAATGGGAGGAGCCTGGGCAGAATGGGTGGAGTCAGAGAGGAGGGCGTATAGGAAGAGCCTGGGCAGAATGGGTGGGGTCAGACAGCAGAGGAGGGGCTTAGGAGGAGCCTAGTCAGATTGGGTGGGGTCAAATAGGAGGAGCCTGGGCAGAATGGGTGGGGTCAGACAGCAGAGGAGGGGCTTAGGAGGAGCCTAGTCAGATTGGGTGGGGTCAAATAGGAGGGGTATAGGAGGAGCCTAGTCAGATTGGGTGGGGTCAAATAGGAGGAGCCTGGGCAGAATGGGAGGAGTCAGAGAGGAGGGGGGTATAGGAGGAGCCTGGGCAGAATGGGTGGGGTCAGACTGGTATGGGAGGAGCCTGGGCAGAATGGGTGGAGTCAGAGAGGAGGGGCTTAGGAGGAGCCTAGTCAGATTGGGTGGGGTCAAATAGGAGGAGCCTGGGCAGAATGGGAGGAGTCAGAGAGGAGGGGGTATAGGAGGAGCCTGGGCAGAATGGGTGGAGTCAGAGAGGAGGGGGTATAGGAAGAGCCTGGGCAGAATGGGTGGGGTCAGACAGCAGAGGAGGGGCTTAGGAGGAGCCTAGTCAGATTGGGTGGGGTCAGAGAGGAGGGGTATAGGAGGAGCCTAGTCAGATTGGGTGGGGTCAAATAGGAGGAGCCTGGGCAGAATGGGAGGAGTCAGAGAGGAGGGGGTATAGGAGGAGCCTGGGCAGAATGGGTGGGGTCACACTGGTATGGGAGGAGCCTGGGCAGAATGGGTGGAGTCAGAGAGGAGGGGCTTAGGAGGAGCCTAGTCAGATTGGGTGGGGTCAAATAGGAGGAGCCTGGGCAGAATGGGAGGAGTCAGAGAGGAGGGGGTATAGGAGGAGCCTGGGCAGAATGGGTGGGGTCAGACAGCAGAGGAGGGGTTTAGGAGGAGCTTAGTCAGAATGGGTGGGGTCAGACAGCAGAGGAGGGGCTTGGGAGGAACCTAGTCAGATTGGGTGGGGTCAAATAGGAGGGGTATAGGAGGAGCCTGGGCAGAATGGGTGGGGTCAGACGGGTATGGGAGGAGCCTGGGCAGAATGGGTGGAGTCAGAGAGGAGGGGGTATAGGAAGAGCCTGGGCAGAATGGCTGGGGTCAGACAGCAGAGGAGGGGCTTAGGAGGAGCCTAGTCAGATTGGGTGGGGTCAAATAGGAGGAGCCTGGGCAGAATGGGTGGGGTCAGACAGCAGAGGAGGGGCTTAGGAGGAGCCTAGTCAGATTGGGTGGGGTCAAATAGGAGGAGGAGGAGCCTGGGCAGAATGGGTGGGGTCAGACAGGTATGGGAGGAGCCTGGGCAGAATGGGTGGGGTCAGACAGGTATGGGAGGAGCCTGGGCGGAATGGGTGGAGTCAGAGAGGAGGGGGGTATAGGAGGAGCCTGGGCAGAATGGGTGGGGTCAGACAGCAGAGGAGGAGGAGGGGTTTAGGAGGAGCCAAGTCAGAGTGGGTGGGGTCAAATAGGAGGGGTATATGAGGAGCCTGGGCAGAATGGGTGGGGTCAGACTGGTATGGGAGGAGCCTGGGCAGAATGGGTGGAGTCAGAGAGGAGGGGCTTAGGAGGAGCCTAGTCAGATTGGGTGGGGTCAAATAGGAAGAGCCTGGGCAGAATGGGTGGGGTCAGACAGCAGAGGAGGGGCTTAGGAGGAGCCTAGTCTGATTGGGTGGGTTCAGAGAGGAGGGGTATAGGAGGAGCCTGGGCAGAATGGGTGGGGTCAGACAGCAGAGGAGGGGCTTAGGAGGAGCCTAGTCAGATTGGGTGGGGTCAGAGAGAAGGGGTATAGGAGGAGCCTGGGAAGGTTGGGTGGGGCCAGACAGCAGAGGAGGGGCTTAGGAGGAACCTAGTCAGATTGGGTGGGGTCAAATAGGAAGAGCCTGGGCAGAATGGGTGGGGTCAGACAGCAGAGGAGGGGCTTAGGAGGAGCCTAGTCAGATTGGGTGGGTTCAGAGAGGAGGGGTATAGGAGGAGCCTGGGCAGAATGGGTGGGGTCAGACAGCAGAGGAGGGGCTTAGGAGGAGCCTAGTCAGATTGGGTGGGGTCAGAGAGGAGGAGGGGTATAGGAGGAGCCTGGGCAGAATGGGTGGGGTCAGACGGGTATGGGAGGAGCCTGGGCAGAATGGGTGGAGTCAGAGAGGAGGGGGGTATAGGAGGAGCCTGGGCAGAATGGGTGGGGTCACACAGCAGAGGAGGGGTTTAGGAGGAGCCAAGTCAGAGTGGGTTGGGTCAAATAGGAGGGGTATAGGAGGAGCCTGGGCAGAATGGGTGGGGTCAGACGGGTATGGGAGGAGCCTGGGCAGAATGGGTGGAGTCAGAGAGGAGGGGGGTATAGGAAGAGCCTGGGCAGAATGGGTGGGGTCAGACAGCAGAGGAGGGGCTTAAGAGGAGCCTAGTCAGATTGGGTGGGGTCAGAGAGAAGGGGTATAGGAGGAGCCTGGGAAGGTTGGGTGGGGCCAGACAGCAGAGGAGGGGCTTAGGAGGAACCTAGTCAGATTGGGTGGGGTCAAATAGGAGGGGTATAGGAGGAGCCTGGGCAGAATGGGTGCGGTCAGATGGGTATGGGAGGAGCCTGGGCAGAATGGGTAGAGTCAGAGAGGAGGGGGTATAGGAGGAGCCTGGGCAGAATGGGTGGGGTCAGACAGCAGAGGAGGGGTTTAGGAGGAGCTTAGTCAGAATGGGTGGGGTCAGACAGCAGAGGAGGGGCTTAGGAGGAGCCTAGTCAGATTGGGGTCAAATAAGAGGGGTATAGGAGGAGCCTGGGCAGAATGGGTGCGGTCAGACGGGTATGGGAGGAGCCTGGGCAGAATGGGTGGAGTCAGAGAGGAGGGGGTATAGGATGAGCCTGGGCAGAATGGGTGGGGTCAGACAGCAGAGGAGGGGCTTAGGAGGAGCCTAGTCAGATTATGTGGGGTCAAATAGGAGGAGCCTGGGCAGAATGGGAGGAGTCAGAGAGGAGGGGGGTATAGGAGGAGCCTGGGCAGAATGGGTGGGGTCAGACTGGTATGGGAGGAGCCTGGGCAGAATGGGTGGGGTCAGACAGCAGAGGAGGGGCTTAGGAGGAGCCTAGTCAGATTGGGTGGGTTCAGAGAGGAGGGGTATGGGAGGAGCCTGGGCAGAATGGGTGGAGTCAGAGAGGAGGGGGTATAGGAGGAGCCTGGGCAGAATGGGTGGGGTCAGACAGCAGAGGAGGGGTTTAGGAGGAGCCAAGTCAGATTGGGTGGGGTCAGACGGGTATGGGAGGAGCCTGGGCAGAATGGGTGGAGTCAGAGAGGAGGGGGTATAGGAAGAGCCTGGGCAGAATGGGTGGGGTCAGACAGCAGAGGAGGAGGGGCTTAGGAGGAGCCTAGTCAGATTGGGTGGGGTCAGAGAGGAGGGGTATAGGAGGAGCCTAGTCAGATTGGGTGGGGTCAATTAGGAGGAGCCTGGGCAGAATGGGAGGAGTCAGAGAGGAGGGGGGTATAGGAGGAGCCTGGGCAGAATGGGTGGGGTCAGACAGCAGAGGAGGGGCTTAGGAGGAGCCTAGTCAGATTGGGTGGGGTCAGAGAGGAGGGGTATAGGAGGAGCTTGGGCAGAATGGTTGGGGTCAGACAGCAGAGGAGGGGCTTAGGAGGAGCCTGGGCAGAATGGGTGGGGTCAGACAGCAGAGGAAGGGCTTAGGAGGAGCCTAGTCAGATTGGGTGGGGTCAGAGAGGAGGGGTATAGGAGGAGCCTGGGCAGAATGGGTGGGGTCAGACAGCAGAGGAGCCAAGTCAGATTGGGTGGGGTCAAATAGGAGGAGCCTGGGCAGAATGGGTGGGGACAGCAGAGGAGGGGCTTAGGAGGAACCTGGGCAGAATGGGTGGGGTCAGAGAGGAGGGGCTTAGGAGGAGCCTGGGCAGAATGGGTGGGGTCAGACAGCAGAGGAGGGGCTTAGGAGGAGCCTAGTCAGATTGGGTGGGTTCAGAGAGGAGGGGTATAGGAGGAGCCTGGGCAGAATGGGTGGGGTCAGACAGCAGAGGAGGGGTTTAGGAGGAGCCAAGTCAGAGTGGGTGGGGTCAAATAGGAGGGGTATAGGAGGAGCCTGGGCAGAATGGGTGCGGTCAGATGGGTATGGGAGGAGCCTGGGCAGAATGGGTGGAGTCAGAGAGGAGGGGGTATAGGAGGAGCCTGGCAAGAATGGGTGGGGTCAGACAGCAGAGGAGGGGTTTAGGAGGAGCTTAGTCAGAATGGGTGGGGTCAGACAGCAGAGGAGGGGCTTAGGAGGAGCCTAGTCAGATTGGGGTCAAATAAGAGGGGTATAGGAGGAGCCTGGGCAGAATGGGTGCGGTCAGACGGGTATGGGAGGAGCCTGGGCAGAATGGGTGGAGTCAGAGAGGAGGGGGTATAGGATGAGCCTGGGCAGAATGGGTGGGGTCAGACAGCAGAGGAGGGGCTTAGGAGGAGCCTGGGCAGAATGGGTGGGGTCAGACAGCAGAGGAGGGGCTTAGGAGGAGCCTAGTCAGATTGGGTGGGGTCAGAGAGGAGGGGTATAGGAGGAGCCTAGTCAGATTATGTGGGGTCAAATAGGAGGAGCCTGGGCAGAATGGGAGGAGTCAGAGAGGAGGGGGGTATAGGAGGAGCCTGGGCAGAATGGGTGGGGTCAGACTGGTATGGGAGGAGCATGGGCAGAATGGGTGGGGTCAGACAGCAGAGGAGGGGTTTAGGAGGAGCCAAGTCAGATTGCGTGGGGTCAAATAGGAGGGGTATAGGAGGAGCCTGGGCAGAATGGGTGCGGTCAGACGGGTATGGGAGGAGCCTGGGCAGAATGGGTGGAGTCAGACAGCAGAGGAGGAGGGGCTTAGGAGGAGCCTAGTCAGATTGGGTGGGGTCAGAGAGGAGGGGTATAGGAGGAGCCTAGTCAGATTGGGTGGGGTCAAATAGGAGGAGCCTGGGCAGAATGGGAGGAGTCAGAGAGGAGGGGGGTATAGGAGGAGCCTGGGCAGAATGGGTGGGGTCAGACTGGTATGGGAGGAGCCTGGGCAGAATGGGTGGAGTCGGAGAGGAGGGGCTTAGGAGGAGCCTAGTCAGATTGGGTGGGGTCAAATAGGAGGAGCCTGGGCAGAATGGGAGGAGTCAGAGAGGAGGGGGTATAGGAGGAGCCTGGGCAGAATGGGTGGGGTCAGACAGCAGAGGAGGGGTTTAGGAGGAACCTAGTCAGATTGGGTGGGGTCAAATAGGAGGGGTATAGGAGGAGCCTGGGCAGAATGGGTGGGGTCAGACGGGTATGGGAGGAGCCTGGGCAGAATGGGTGGGGTCAGACGGGTATGGGAGGAGCCTGGGCAGAATGGGTGGAGTCAGAGAGGAGGGGGTATAGGAAGAGCCTGGGCAGAATGGGTGGGGTCAGACAGCAGAGGAGGGGCTTAGGAGGAACCTAGTCAGATTGGGTGGGGTCAAATAGGAGGAGCCTGGGCAGAATGGGTGGGGTCAGACAGCAGAGGAGGGGCTTAGGAGGAGCCTAGTCAGATTGGGTGGGGTCAAATAGGAGGAGGAGGAGCCTGGGCAGAATGGGTGGGGTCAGACAGGTATGGGAGGAGCCTGGGCAGAATGGGTGGGGTCAGACAGGTATGGGAGGAGCCTGGGCGGAATGGGTGGAGTCAGAGAGGAGGGGGGTATAGGAGGAGCCTGGGCAGAATGGGTGGGGTCAGACAGCAGAGGAGGAGGAGGGGTTTAGGAGGAGCCAAGTCAGAGTGGGTGGGGTCAAATAGGAGGGGTATAGGAGGAGCCTGGGCAGAATGGGTGGGGTCAGACTGGTATGGGAGGAGCCTGGGCAGAATGGGTGGAGTCAGAGAGGAGGGGCTTAGGAGGAGCCTAGTCAGATTGGGTGGGGTCAAATAGGAGGTGCCTGGGCAGAATGGGTGGAGTCAGAGAGGAGGGGGTATAGGAGGAGCCTGGGCAGAATGGGTGGGGTCAGACAGCAGAGGAGGGGCTTAGGAGGAGCCTGGGCAGAATGGGTGGGGTCAGACAGCAGAGGAGGGGCTTAGGGGGAGCCTGGGCAGAATGGGTGGAGTCAGAGAGGAGGGGCTTAGGAGGAGCCTAGTCAGATTGGGTGGGGTCAAATAGGAAGAGCCTGGGCAGAATGGGTGGGGTCAGACAGCAGAGGAGGGGCTTAGGAGGAGCCTAGTCAGATTGGGTGGGTTCAGAGAGGAGGGGTATAGGAGGAGCCTGGGCAGAATGGGTGGGGTCAGACAGCAGAGGAGGGGTTTAGGAGGAGCCAAGTCAGAGTGGGTGGGGTCAGAGAGAAGGGGTATAGGAGGAGCCTGGGAAGGTTGGGTGGGGCCAGACAGCAGAGGAGGGGCTTAGGAGGAACCTAGTCAGATTGGGTGGGGTCAAATAGGAAGAGCCTGGGCAGAATGGGTGGGGTCAGAGAGGAGGGGCTTAGGAGGAGCCTAGTCAGATTGGGTGGGTTCAGAGAGGAGGGGTATAGGAGGAGCCTGGGCAGAATGGGTGGGGTCAGACAGCAGAGGAGGGGTTTAGGAGGAGCCAAGTCAGAGTGGGTGGGGTCAGAGAGAAGGGGTATAGGAGGAGCCTGGGAAGGTTGGGTGGGGCCAGACAGCAGAGGAGGGGCTTAGGAGGAACCTAGTCAGATTGGGTGGGGTCAAATAGGAAGAGCCTGGGCAGAATGGGTGGGGTCAGAGAGGAGGGGGTATAGGAGGAGCCTGGGCAGAATGGGTGGAGTCAGAGAGGAGGGGCTTAGGAGGAGCCTAGTCAGATTGGGTGGGGTCAAATAGGAGGAGCCTGGGCAGAATGGGAGGAGTCAGAGAGGAGGGGGTATAGGAGGAGCCTGGGCAGAATGGGTGGGGTCAGACAGCAGAGGAGGGGTTTAGGAGGAGCTTAGTCAGAATGGGTGGGGTCAGACAGCAGAGGAGGGGCATAGGAGGAGCCTGGGCAGAATGGGTGGGGTCAGACAGCAGAGGAGGGGTTTAGGAGGAGCCAAGTCAGATTGGGTGGGGTCAAATAGGAGGGGTATAGGAGGAGCCTGGGCAGAATGGGTGGGGTCAGACTGGTATGGGAGGAGCCTGGGCAGAATGGGTGGAGTCAGAGAGGAGGGGCTTAGGAGGAGCCTAGTCAGATTGGGTGGGGTCAAATAGGAAGAGCCTGGGCAGAATGGGTGGGGTCAGACAGCAGAGGAGGGGCTTAGGAGGAGCCTAGTCTGATTGGGTGGGTTCAGAGAGGAGGGGTATAGGAGGAGCCTGGGCAGAATGGGTGGGGTCAGACAGCAGAGGAGGGGCTTAGGAGGAGCCTAGTCAGATTGGGTGGGGTCAGAGAGAAGGGGTATAGGAGGAGCCTGGGAAGGTTGGGTGGGGCCAGACAGCAGAGGAGGGGCTTAGGAGGAGCCTAGTCAGATTGGGTGGGGTCAGAGAGGAGGAGGGGTATAGGAGGAGCCTGGGCAGAATGGGTGGGGTCAGACGGGTATGGGAGGAGCCTGGGCAGAATGGGTGGAGTCAGAGAGGAGGGGGGTATAGGAGGAGCCTGGGCAGAATGGGTGGGGTCAGACTGGTATGGGAGGAGCCTGGGCAGAATGGGTGGGGTCAGACAGCAGAGGAGGGGCTTAGGAGGAGCCTAGTCAGATTGGGTGGGTTCAGAGAGGAGGGGTATGGGAGGAGCCTGGGCAGAATGGGTGGAGTCAGAGAGGAGGGGGTATAGGAGGAGCCTGGGCAGAATGGGTGGGGTCAGACAGCAGAGGAGGGGTTTAGGAGGAGCCAAGTCAGATTGGGTGGGGTCAGACGGGTATGGGAGGAGCCTGGGCAGAATGGGTGGAGTCAGAGAGGAGGGGGTATAGGAAGAGCCTGGGCAGAATGGGTGGGGTCAGACAGCAGAGGAGGAGGGGCTTAGGAGGAGCCTAGTCAGATTGGGTGGGGTCAGAGAGGAGGGGTATAGGAGGAGCCTAGTCAGATTGGGTGGGGTCAATTAGGAGGAGCCTGGGCAGAATGGGAGGAGTCAGAGAGGAGGGGGGTATAGGAGGAGCCTGGGCAGAATGGGTGGGGTCAGACAGCAGAGGAGGGGCTTAGGAGGAGCCTAGTCAGATTGGGTGGGGTCAGAGAGGAGGGGTATAGGAGGAGCTTGGGCAGAATGGTTGGGGTCAGACAGCAGAGGAGGGGCTTAGGAGGAGCCTGGGCAGAATGGGTGGGGTCAGACAGCAGAGGAAGGGCTTAGGAGGAGCCTAGTCAGATTGGGTGGGGTCAGAGAGGAGGGGTATAGGAGGAGCCTGGGCAGAATGGGTGGGGTCAGACAGCAGAGGAGCCAAGTCAGATTGGGTGGGGTCAAATAGGAGGAGCCTGGGCAGAATGGGTGGGGACAGCAGAGGAGGGGCTTAGGAGGAACCTGGGCAGAATGGGTGGGGTCAGAGAGGAGGGGCTTAGGAGGAGCCTGGGCAGAATGGGTGGGGTCAGACAGCAGAGGAGGGGCTTAGGAGGAGCCTAGTCAGATTGGGTGGGTTCAGAGAGGAGGGGTATAGGAGGAGCCTGGGCAGAATGGGTGGGGTCAGACAGCAGAGGAGGGGTTTAGGAGGAGCCAAGTCAGAGTGGGTGGGGTCAAATAGGAGGGGTATAGGAGGAGCCTGGGCAGAATGGGTGCGGTCAGATGGGTATGGGAGGAGCCTGGGCAGAATGGGTGGAGTCAGAGAGGAGGGGGTATAGGAGGAGCCTGGCAAGAATGGGTGGGGTCAGACAGCAGAGGAGGGGTTTAGGAGGAGCTTAGTCAGAATGGGTGGGGTCAGACAGCAGAGGAGGGGCTTAGGAGGAGCCTAGTCAGATTGGGGTCAAATAAGAGGGGTATAGGAGGAGCCTGGGCAGAATGGGTGCGGTCAGACGGGTATGGGAGGAGCCTGGGCAGAATGGGTGGAGTCAGAGAGGAGGGGGTATAGGATGAGCCTGGGCAGAATGGGTGGGGTCAGACAGCAGAGGAGGGGCTTAGGAGGAGCCTGGGCAGAATGGGTGGGGTCAGACAGCAGAGGAGGGGCTTAGGAGGAGCCTAGTCAGATTGGGTGGGGTCAGAGAGGAGGGGTATAGGAGGAGCCTAGTCAGATTATGTGGGGTCAAATAGGAGGAGCCTGGGCAGAATGGGAGGAGTCAGAGAGGAGGGGGGTATAGGAGGAGCCTGGGCAGAATGGGTGGGGTCAGACTGGTATGGGAGGAGCATGGGCAGAATGGGTGGGGTCAGACAGCAGAGGAGGGGTTTAGGAGGAGCCAAGTCAGATTGCGTGGGGTCAAATAGGAGGGGTATAGGAGGAGCCTGGGCAGAATGGGTGCGGTCAGACGGGTATGGGAGGAGCCTGGGCAGAATGGGTGGAGTCAGACAGCAGAGGAGGAGGGGCTTAGGAGGAGCCTAGTCAGATTGGGTGGGGTCAGAGAGGAGGGGTATAGGAGGAGCCTAGTCAGATTGGGTGGGGTCAAATAGGAGGAGCCTGGGCAGAATGGGAGGAGTCAGAGAGGAGGGGGGTATAGGAGGAGCCTGGGCAGAATGGGTGGGGTCAGACTGGTATGGGAGGAGCCTGGGCAGAATGGGTGGAGTCGGAGAGGAGGGGCTTAGGAGGAGCCTAGTCAGATTGGGTGGGGTCAAATAGGAGGAGCCTGGGCAGAATGGGAGGAGTCAGAGAGGAGGGGGTATAGGAGGAGCCTGGGCAGAATGGGTGGGGTCAGACAGCAGAGGAGGGGTTTAGGAGGAACCTAGTCAGATTGGGTGGGGTCAAATAGGAGGGGTATAGGAGGAGCCTGGGCAGAATGGGTGGGGTCAGACGGGTATGGGAGGAGCCTGGGCAGAATGGGTGGGGTCAGACGGGTATGGGAGGAGCCTGGGCAGAATGGGTGGAGTCAGAGAGGAGGGGGTATAGGAAGAGCCTGGGCAGAATGGGTGGGGTCAGACAGCAGAGGAGGGGCTTAGGAGGAACCTAGTCAGATTGGGTGGGGTCAAATAGGAGGAGCCTGGGCAGAATGGGTGGGGTCAGACAGCAGAGGAGGGGCTTAGGAGGAGCCTAGTCAGATTGGGTGGGGTCAAATAGGAGGAGGAGGAGCCTGGGCAGAATGGGTGGGGTCAGACAGGTATGGGAGGAGCCTGGGCAGAATGGGTGGGGTCAGACAGGTATGGGAGGAGCCTGGGCGGAATGGGTGGAGTCAGAGAGGAGGGGGGTATAGGAGGAGCCTGGGCAGAATGGGTGGGGTCAGACAGCAGAGGAGGAGGAGGGGTTTAGGAGGAGCCAAGTCAGAGTGGGTGGGGTCAAATAGGAGGGGTATAGGAGGAGCCTGGGCAGAATGGGTGGGGTCAGACTGGTATGGGAGGAGCCTGGGCAGAATGGGTGGAGTCAGAGAGGAGGGGCTTAGGAGGAGCCTAGTCAGATTGGGTGGGGTCAAATAGGAGGTGCCTGGGCAGAATGGGTGGAGTCAGAGAGGAGGGGGTATAGGAGGAGCCTGGGCAGAATGGGTGGGGTCAGACAGCAGAGGAGGGGCTTAGGAGGAGCCTGGGCAGAATGGGTGGGGTCAGACAGCAGAGGAGGGGCTTAGGGGGAGCCTGGGCAGAATGGGTGGAGTCAGAGAGGAGGGGTTTAGGAGGAGCCAAGTCAGAGTGGGTGGGGTCAGAGAGAAGGGGTATAGGAGGAGCCTGGGAAGGTTGGGTGGGGCCAGACAGCAGAGGAGGGGCTTAGGAGGAACCTAGTCAGATTGGGTGGGGTCAAATAGGAAGAGCCTGGGCAGAATGGGTGGGGTCAGACAGCAGAGGAGGGGCTTAGGAGGAGCCTAGTCAGATTGGGTGGGTTCAGAGAGGAGGGGTATAGGAGGAGCCTGGGCAGAATGGGTGGGGTCAGACAGCAGAGGAGGGGCTTAGGAGGAGCCTAGTCAGATTGGGTGGGGTCAGAGAGGAGGAGGGGTATAGGAGGAGCCTGGGCAGAATGGGTGGGGTCAGACGGGTATGGGAGGAGCCTGGGCAGAATGGGTGGAGTCAGAGAGGAGGGGGGTATAGGAGGAGCCTGGGCAGAATGGGTGGGGTCAGACGGGTATGGGAGGAGCCTGGGCAGAATGGGTGGAGTCAGAGAGGAGGGGTATAGGAAGAGCCTGGGCAGAATGGGTGGGGTCAGACAGCAGAGGAGGGGCTTAAGAGGAGCCTAGTCAGATTGGGTGGGGTCAGAGAGAAGGGGTATAGGAGGAGCCTGGGAAGGTTGGGTGGGGCCAGACAGCAGAGGAGGGGCTTAGGAGGAACCTAGTCAGATTGGGTGGGGTCAAATAGGAGGATCTTGGGCAGAATGGGTGGGGTCAGACAGCAGAGGAGGGGCTTAGGAGGAGCCTAGTCAGATTGGGTGGGTTCAGAGAGGAGGGGTATAGGAGGAGCCTGGGCAGAATGGGTGGGGTCAGACAGCAGAGGAGGGGTTTAGGAGGAGCCAAGTCAGAGTGGGTGGGGTCAAATAGGAGGGGTATAGGAGGAGCCTGGGCAGAATGGGTGCGGTCAGATGGGTATGGGAGGAGCCTGGGCAGAATGGGTGGAGTCAGAGAGGAGGGGGTATAGGAGGAGCCTGGGCAGAATGGGTGGGGTCAGACAGCAGAGGAGGGGTTTAGAAGGAGCTTAGTCAGAATGGGTGGGGTCAGACAGCAGAGGAGGGGCTTAGGAGGAGCCTAGTCAGATTGGGGTCAAATAAGAGGGGTATAGGAGGAGCCTGGGCAGAATGGGTGCGGTCAGACGGGTATGGGAGGAGCCTGGGCAGAATGGGTGGAGTCAGAGAGGAGGGGGTATAGGATGAGCCTGGGCAGAATGGGTGGGGTCAGACAGCAGAGGCGGGGCTTAGGAGGAGCCTGGGCAGAATGGGTGGGGTCAGACAGCAGAGGAAGGGCTTAGGAGGAGCCTAGTCAGATTGGGTGGGGTCAGAGAGGAGGGGTATAGGAGGAGCCTAGTCAGATTATGTGGGGTCAAATAGGAGGAGCCTGGGCAGAATGGGAGGAGTCAGAGAGGAGGGGGGTAAAGGAGGAGCCTGGGCAGAATGGGTGGGGTCAGACTGGTATGGGAGGAGCCTGGGCAGAATGGGTGGGGTCAGACAGCAGAGGAGGGGCTTAGGAGGAGCCTAGTCAGATTGGGTGGGTTCAGAGAGGAGGGGTATAGGAGAAGCCTGGGCAGAATGGGTGGGGTCAGACAGCAGAGGAGGGGCTTAGGAGGAGCCTAGTCAGATTGGGTGGAGTCAGAGAGGAGGGGGGTATAGGAGGAGTCTGGGCAGAATGGGTGGGGTCAGACAGCAGAGGAGGGGTTTAGGAGGAGCCAAGTCAGAGTGGGTGGGGTCAAATAGGAGGGGTATAGGAGGAGCCTGGGCAGAATGGGTGGGGTCAGATGGGTATGGGAGGAGCCTGGGCAGAATGGGTGGAGTCAGAGAGGAATGGGGTATAGGAGGAGCCTGGGCAGAATGGGTGGGGTCAGACAGCAGAGGAGGGGCTTAGGAGGAGCCTAGTCAGATTGGGTGGGTTCAGAGAGGAGGGGTATAGGAGGAGCCTGGGCAGAATGGGTGGGGTCAGACAGCAGAGGAGGGGCTTAGGAGGAGCCTAGTCAGATTGGGTGGAGTCAGAGAGGAGGGGGGTATAGGAGGAGTCTGGGCAGAATGGGTGGGGTCAGACAGCAGAGGAGGGGTTTAGGAGGAGCCAAGTCAGAGTGGGTGGGGTCAAATAGGAGGGGTATAGGAGGAGCCTGGGCAGAATGGGTGGGGTCAGATGGGTATGGGAGGAGCCTGGGCAGAATGGGTGGAGTCAGAGAGGAATGGGGTATAGGAGGAGCCTGGGCAGAATGGGTGGGGTCAGACTGGTATGGGAGGAGCCTGGGCAGAATGGGTGGGGTCAGACAGCAGAGGAGGGGCTTAGGAGGAGCCTGGGCAGAATGGGTGGAGTCAGAGAGGAGGGGCTTAGGAGGAGCCTAGTCAGATTGGGTGGGGTCAAATAGGAGGAGCCTGGGCAGAATGGGAGGAGTCAGAGAGGAGGGGGTATAGGAGGAGCCTAGGCAGAATGGGTGGGGCCAGACAGCAGAGGAGGGGTTTAGGAGGAACCTAGTCAGATTGGGTGGGGTCAAATAGGAGGAGCCTGGGCAGAATGGGTGGGGTCAGACAGCAGAGGAGGGGCTTAGGAGGAGCCTAGTCAGATTGGGTGGGGTCAAATAGGAGGAGCCTGGGCAGAATGGGTGGGGTCAGACAGCAGAGGAGGGGTTTAGGAGGAGCCAAGTCAGATTGGGTGGGGTCAAATAGGAGGGGTATAGGAGGAGCCTGGGCAGAATGGGTGGAGTCAGAGAGGAGGGGCTTAGGAGGAGCCTAGTAAGATTGGGTGGAGTCAAATAGGAGGAGCCTGGGCAGAATGGGTGGGGTCAGACAGGTATGGGAGGAGCCTGGGCAGAATGGGTGGGGTCAGACAGGTATGGGAAGAGCCTGGGCGAAATGGGTGGAGTCAGAGAGGAGGGGGGTATAGGAGGAGCCTGGGCAGAATGGGTGGGGTCAGACAGCAGAGGAGGAGGGGTTTAGGAGGAGCCAAGTCAGAGTGGGTGGGGTCAAATAGGAGGGGTATAGGAGGAGCCTGGGCAGAATGGGTGGGGTCAGACTGGTATGGGAGGAGCCTGGGCAGAATGGGTGGAGTCAGAGAGGAGGGGCTTAGGAGGAGCCTAGTAAGGTTGGGTGGGGTCAAATAGGAGGAGCCTGGGCAGAATGGGTGGAGTCAGAGAGGAGGGGGTATAGGAGGAGCCTGGGCAGAATGGGTGGGGTCAGACAGCAGAGGAGGGGTTTAGGAGGAGCTTAGTCAGAATGGGTGGGGTCAGACAGCAGAGGAGGGGCTTAGGAGGAGCCTAGTCAGATTGGGGTCAAATAAGAGGGGTATAGGAGGAGCCTGGGCAGAATGGGTGGGGTCAGACAGCAGAGGAGGGGTTTAGGAGGAGCTTAGTCAGAATGGGTGGGGTCAGACAGCAGAGGAGGGGCTTAGGAGGAGCCTAGTCAGATTGGGTGGAGTCAGAGAGGAGGGGGTATAGGAGGAGCCTGGGCAGAATGGGTGGGGTCAGACAGCAGAGGAGGGGTTTAGGAGGAGCTTAGTCAGAATGGGTGGGGTCAGACAGCAGAGGAGGGGCTTAGGAGGAGCCTAGTCAGATTGGGGTCAAATAAGAGGGGTATAGGAGGAGCCTGGGCAGAATGGGTGGGGTCAGAGGGGTATGGGAGGAGCCTGAGCAGAATGGGTGGAGTCAGAGAGGAGGGGGTATAGGAGGAGCCTAGTCAGATTGGGTGGGGTCAGAGAGCGGAGGAGGGGTTAAGGAGGAGCCTAGTCAGATTGGGTGTGGTCAAATAGGAGGAGCCTTGGCAGAATGGGTGGGGTCTGAGGGCCTAGGAAGGGGTCATAGATGGAGGAGGATCCTGACTTATGGTGGGGAACTGCAAAAACTTTTTTAATGCACTCCCTATACTTTCTGATTTCTGTTGGGAGGGGGCAGTCGGGGAGCAGTATTAAAAGGTGCTTAGGCGCAACGTGAAGAGCGATGAGGTGCACAGAATGGCATGCCTTCCAGGTACTTTTTGGGGGGGCTACCATTATTTTTTATTGCTCTGATCCTCCCTCATGGGGTGTACCCCAAATGGTTAGGGGCAACGGGGGAGGGGGGGGTGTCAAAAAGCTGTTTGACAGTTTCTGTTACCAACAGGGGTCACCATACGATTCTGCTGCAGTTATGGTATTGAAAGGTACAACAAGGAGCATGTGAATGTATTTTTGCAGGTGGGGTGCCCCAAAATTTTACTGCCAGCAGCAGCAGCCCCCCTCCTCCCCACCCAGCAGATTGGTATAGGTACCTTTAGGACATTTCTGTTGAAAAAAGAGGCTATAGCGAATCGTGCTATGAAATCCTAGAGCACTAACATTTGCTAAATAAAGGTGGCATCGGAGCATACGAATGAGGCAGAGAGAGGCTACTGTTGCCAATTGGTTTGGTGGGTCATAGTGAATAACCTCGGCATGCAAATAGGCAGTGTGAGGATTGGCAGTGTCTGTAGAGAATTTTGGCATGCTCTTCAGCTTATTTTTTCCTCCTTACGTTGGCTATGAACTACAGAGGAAAGGCCCGGCCTTACTGTTGGACAAAACATGTATTTATGATTTTAAGAAGTGTAGTCTGACTGTACTGAGAGGGGCTGTACAGTATGGTAAATGCCTGTATACCCCTGCAATGTGCATCCAACTGTCACTTGAGATTCAATAGCGAACGAAGCAGCTGGGTTACTGACTGAATGTAAATGGAAGGCACATAGCAAGGGTGTTTGTGGTCACTCAAATGATTGAAACCTGGTTGATGCACTACCAAATCTGGGGTTCCAGGAGGGAACATTTGAGGGGCATTGAGATGGTGGTGCCCAGAGGTCAAAATACGTTTCAGAGACAGAGAGGTACTGCGGTCCTGGTCCCACATTGGGGGTAGTCAAAAGTCCTGCTAAAGATTTCTGTCCAACTGTTACCACGTTTTGTGCAGCCTGGCTCCCTCTGTAACGATTCCCCAGTGTCTTTCGATCCTACAGATGACTGTAGCAAACTTCCCAAATTTTTTCTTGGCTTCATACCCCCAAAGGAGTGCCTGACATTTGCCAGCCTAACGATACTCACATTCTGGGAAAAACCTCACTAACCATGCATATCTATGCACCACACATGGCAAATCCTTGCAATTGCAGAACATCATATCGCACTTGTCATCTTTGAGGTGCTGTAAGTATTTGGATTTGAGGGAAATATTCATCCTTGCTTGCTCTCCCACCTGAAGTCTATGGTGCTGCTGTTCCTTTCTCACATGTCCCTACAAAGAGACAAGTGACACACAGACTCAATCACTCAGCAAACATATATGCTTTGACGCTTTCATCTTGCTGTTTACCTTCCAAATGTTCCCCCTTCACCACAAATACAGGCCAGCCATTCCTCATCCCCTCAGTCATCGTAGTCCTTCACTCCTTAGGCCCTGCAAGACAAAAATGACCAAGAATCATGTCAGCAAGAAGAAGAAAAGCCTCAGTGTGCTCTTTTGTTCATACTGCTGCCCACTAGTAACACTTCATGGCCACTGCAGCTTAAGAATGGGACTGAGAAGAGGGCTCTCCTATGCAAATAATGTCCTCCCATGCATACTTTCTTCTGAGACGGTCGGCGGCTTGTGCCGTGATACTGCCTCCAACATATGGTCTTCAACCAAATTTTAAAAAAGCCCACCTGCCTTAGACAAAGGATTTTGCCACTCGAAGGAAGCACATGGGGACATCACCATCATTTAGCAGGGTCCTAAATTGCCTGCTGTCCGCCTGTATACAGAACAAGGACGTTTGTGGCCGTTCGTGAGCGTTCTTCAAAGGAAGGAGGTGGGTGAATAAATCCAAGATGCCAGGGCAGGCCCAGCCCAGCCCAGTGCAGCCCAGCCCGGCACAACGCACTGCTGTGGAGGTCCACTCCTTCACATCCTGCAGCAGGCATGATGCAGATCTACTAGAGCAAAGGCTTGACTCTGCTCTTGTCTGTCTCTTAAAGGAAACAATCTTTCCAACTTCTTATTGCACCTAATAAATGGACTCTAGCTAGCCTCAAACTCGACCCATCATTTCATTAGCCAGAGCTCATACTTGACCTTTATTTCTATCCAAGCTCACTGGCACCAAACCTCTGATTTGAGCGAGTGGCTCACACTAAAATGAAAAATCACCATCAACCAACCTATTTTACAATAAGTGTAGCACCATCCTCGCATTCTTGTGCTCAGTTATAACCCCCAATACCACAATTGCACTCTGCAATTCACCAAACTTAAAGGACAAAGAATGACGACATTGATAAAGGAAGATAAGGCCTTGTTCCTAGCACCTACTTGAGAAATAGGGCGGTTGGTAGAAGGTCATGAGAGAAAACATATGAAATGTTGGGAGACACCTGCCAAAAAAACCACTAGCAAAAAAAAAAAACACTGTTTGAAAATTTCCCACCTTGGGATACTTCTACAGCACTGGCAGGATTCGAACCCTGGCCTGTGAGGGCTGTCCCCCCCAAAGGTACAAGCCTTACCTTTGAGCTATCTCCTTGGTGGTCTAGAGGAATGCAGTAGTAACTATAAGCAACATACAGGCCTTGGTGTCCTTTCCTGTGGTTTCCATTGCACATTAAATGGATGACCATGACATAAGGACAATTTGATAGGCTACTTACATGGAAACCAGAAAAACACTTAGCAACAAAAAAAAAAGAAAATCACTGTTTGAAAATTCCCCACCTTGGGATACTTCTACAGCACTGGCAGGATTCGAACCCTGGCCTGTGAGGGCTGTCCCCACCAAAGGTACAAGCCTTACCTTTGAGCTATAGCTCCTTGGTGGTCTGGAGGATTGCAGTAGTAACTATAAGCAACATACAGGCCTTGGTGTCCTTTCCTGTGGCTTCCATTGCACATTAAATGGATGACCATGACATAAGGACAATTTGATAGGCTACTTACATGGAAACCAGAAAAACACTTAGCAACAAAAAAAAAAAGAAAACCACTGTTTGAAAAGTTCCCACCTTGGGATACTTCTACAGCACTGGCAGGATTCAAACCCTGGCCTGTTAGGGCTGTCCCCACCAAAGGTACAAGCCTTACCTTTGAGCTATAGCTCCTTGGTAGTCTGGAGGATTGCAGTAGTAACTATAAGCAACATACAGGCCTTGGTGTCCTTTCCTGTGGCTTCCATTGCACATTAAATGGATGACCATGACATACGGACAATTTGATAGGCTACTTACATGGAAACCAGAAAAACACTTAGCAAAAAAAAAAAAAAGAAAATCACTGTTTGAAAATTTCCCACCTTGGGATACTTCTACAGCACTGGCAGGATTCGAACCCTGGCCTGTGAGGGCTGCCCCCACCAAAGGTACAAGCCTTACCTTTGAGCTATAGCTCCCTGGTGGTCTAGAGGATTGCAGTAGTAACTATAAGCAACATACAGGCCTTGGTGTCCTTCCCTGTGGCTTCCATTGCACATTAAAAGGATGACCATGACATAAGGACAATTTGATAGGCTACTTACATGGAAACCAGTGTGGTCCAGTGGGTAAGTTCCTGCCTTCCATCCAGGCAACCAGGGTTCAAATCCCGGGTTCGGCACCAGGTACGTAAATTGGTAAGTAAAATGTGTCTGTGTGTTGTGTAAGAGTGGAATCATGCCTAGCGAATGAGGGATTGCAGATTGGTCGGTAAGTAAAATAGGTGTGGAAAGAAAGGTGAAAGAAAGAGAATGGGTGTTGTCTGTAGGAGGAGGACCCTGGGCAGAATGGGTGGGGTCAGAGAGGAGGGGTATAGGAGGAGCCTGGGCAGAATGGGTGGGGTCAGACTGGTATGGGAGGAGCCTGGGCAGAATGGGTGGAGTCAGAGAGGAGGGGCTTAGGAGGAGCCTAGTCAGATTGGGTGGGGTCAAATAGGAGGAGCCTGGGCAGAATGGGAGGAGTCAGAGAGGAGGGGGTATAGGAGGAGCCTGGGCAGAATGGGTGGGGTCAGACAGCAGAGGAGGGGTTTAGGAGGAGCTTAGTCAGAATGGGTGGGGTCAGACAGCAGAGGAGGGGCATAGGAGGAGCCTGGGCAGAATGGGTGGGGTCAGACAGCAGAGGAGGGGTTTAGGAGGAACCTAGTCAGATTGGGTGGGGTCAAATAGGAAGAGCCTGGGCAGAATGGGTGGGGACAGCAGATGAGGGGCTTAGGAGGAACCTGGGCAGAATGGGTGGGGTCAGAGAGGAGGGGCTTAGGAGGAGCCTGGGCAGAATGGGTGGGGTCAGACAGCAGAGGAGGGGTTTAGGAGGAACCTAGTCAGATTGGGTGGGGTCAAATAGGAAGAGCCTGGGCAGAATGGGTGGGGTCAGACAGCAGAGGAGGGGCTTAGGAGGAGCCTAGTCAGATTGGGTGGGGTCAAATAGGAGGGGTATAGGAGGAGCCTGGGCAGAATGGGTGGAGTCAGAGAGGAGGGGGTATAGGAGGAGCCTGGGCAGAATGGGTGGGGTCAGACAGCAGAGGAGGGGTTTAGGAGGAGCCAAGTCAGATTGGGTGGGGTCAAATAGGAGGGGTATAGGAGGAGCCTGGGCAGAATGGGTGGGGTCAGACGGGTATGGGAGGAGCCTGGGCACAATGGGTGGAGTCAGAGAGGAGGGGGTATAGGAAGAGCCTGGGCAGAATGGGTGGGGTCAGACAGCAGAGGAGGGGCTTAGGAGGAGCCTAGTCAGATTGGGTGGGGTCAAATAGGAGGAGCCTGGGCAGAATGGGTGGGGTCAGACAGCAGAGGAGGGGCTTAGGAGGAGCCTAGTCAGATTGGGTGGGGTCAAATAGGAGGAGCCTGGGCAGAATGGGAGGAGTCAGAGAGGAGGGGGGTATAGGAGGAGCCTGGGCAGAATGGGTGGGGTCAGACTGGTATGGGAGGAGCCTGGGCAGAATGGGTGGAGTCAGAGAGGAGGGGCTTAGGAGGAGCCTAGTCAGATTGGGTGGGGTCAAATAGGAGGAGCCTGGGCAGAATGGGAGGAGTCAGAGAGGAGGGGGTATAGGAGGAGCCTGGGCAGAATGGGAGGAGTCAGAGAGGAGGGGGGTATAGGAGGAGTCTGGGCAGAATGGGTGGGGTCAGACAGCAGAGGAGGGGTTTAGGAGGAGCCAAGTCAGAATGGGTGGGGTCAAATAGGAGGGGTATAGGAGGAGCCTGGGCAGAATGGGTGGAGTCAGAGAGGAGGGGGTATAGGAAGAGCCTGGGCAGAATGGGTGGGGTCAGACAGCAGAGGAGGAGGGGCTTAGGAGGAGCCTAGTCAGATTGGGTGGGGTCAGAGAGGAGGGGTATAGGAGGAGCCTAGTCAGATTGGGTGGGGTCAAATAGGAGGAGCCTGGGCAGAATGGGAGGAGTCAGAGAGGAGGGGGTATAGGAGGAGCCTGGGCAGAATGGGTGGGGTCAGACTGGTATGGGAGGAGCCTGGGCAGAATGGGTGGAGTCAGAGAGGAGGGGCTTAGGAGGAGCCTAGTCAGATTGGGTGGGGTCAAATAGGAGGAGCCTGGGCAGAATGGGAGGAGTCAGAGAGGAGGGGGTATAGGAGGAGCCTGGGCAGAATGGGTGGGGTCAGACAGCAGAGGAGGGGTTTAGGAGGAGCTTAGTCAGAATGGGTGGGGTCAGACAGCAGAGGAGGGGCTTGGGAGGAACCTAGTCAGATTGGGTGGGGTCAAATAGGAGGGGTATAGGAGGAGCCTGGGCAGAATGGGTGGGGTCAGACGGGTATGGGAGGAGCCTGGGCAGAATGGGTGGGGTCAGACGGGTATGGGAGGAGCCTGGGCAGAATGGGTGGAGTCAGAGAGGAGGGGGTATAGGAAGAGCCTGGGCAGAATGGCTGGGGTCAGACAGCAGAGGAGGGGCTTAGGAGGAGCCTAGTCAGATTGGGTGGGGTCAAATAGGAGGAGCCTGGGCAGAATGGGTGGGGTCAGACAGCAGAGGAGGGGCTTAGGAGGAGCCTAGTCAGATTGGGTGGGGTCAAATAGGAGGAGGAGGAGCCTGGGCAGAATGGGTGGGGTCAGACAGGTATGGGAGGAGCCTGGGCAGAATGGGTGGGGTCAGACAGGTATGGGAGGAGCCTGGGCGGAATGGGTGGAGTCAGAGAGGAGGGGGGTATAGGAGGAGCCTGGGCAGAATGGGTGGGGTCAGACAGCAGAGGAGGAGGAGGGGTTTAGGAGGAGCCAAGTCAGAGTGGGTGGGGTCAAATAGGAGGGGTATATGAGGAGCCTGGGCAGAATGGGTGGGGTCAGACTGGTATGGGAGGAGCCTGGGCAGAATGGGTGGAGTCAGAGAGGAGGGGCTTAGGAGGAGCCTAGTCAGATTGGGTGGGGTCAAATAGGAAGAGCCTGGGCAGAATGGGTGGGGTCAGACAGCAGAGGAGGGGCTTAGGAGGAGCCTAGTCTGATTGGGTGGGTTCAGAGAGGAGGGGTATAGGAGGAGCCTGGGCAGAATGGGTGGGGTCAGACAGCAGAGGAGGGGCTTAGGAGGAGCCTAGTCAGATTGGGTGGGGTCAGAGAGAAGGGGTATAGGAGGAGCCTGGGAAGGTTGGGTGGGGCCAGACAGCAGAGGAGGGGCTTAGGAGGAACCTAGTCAGATTGGGTGGGGTCAAATAGGAAGAGCCTGGGCAGAATGGGTGGGGTCAGACAGCAGAGGAGGGGCTTAGGAGGAGCCTAGTCAGATTGGGTGGGTTCAGAGAGGAGGGGTATAGGAGGAGCCTGGGCAGAATGGGTGGGGTCAGACAGCAGAGGAGGGGCTTAGGAGGAGCCTAGTCAGATTGGGTGGGGTCAGAGAGGAGGAGGGGTATAGGAGGAGCCTGGGCAGAATGGGTGGGGTCAGACGGGTATGGGAGGAGCCTGGGCAGAATGGGTGGAGTCAGAGAGGAGGGGGGTATAGGAGGAGCCTGGGCAGAATGGGTGGGGTCACACAGCAGAGGAGGGGTTTAGGAGGAGCCAAGTCAGAGTGGGTGGGGTCAAATAGGAGGGGTATAGGAGGAGCCTGGGCAGAATGGGTGGGGTCAGACGGGTATGGGAGGAGCCTGGGCAGAATGGGTGGAGTCAGAGAGGAGGGGGGTATAGGAAGAGCCTGGGCAGAATGGGTGGGGTCAGACAGCAGAGGAGGGGCTTAAGAGGAGCCTAGTCAGATTGGGTGGGGTCAGAGAGAAGGGGTATAGGAGGAGCCTGGGAAGGTTGGGTGGGGCCAGACAGCAGAGGAGGGGCTTAGGAGGAACCTAGTCAGATTGGGTGGGGTCAAATAGGAGGGGTATAGGAGGAGCCTGGGCAGAATGGGTGCGGTCAGATGGGTATGGGAGGAGCCTGGGCAGAATGGGTAGAGTCAGAGAGGAGGGGGTATAGGAGGAGCCTGGGCAGAATGGGTGGGGTCAGACAGCAGAGGAGGGGTTTAGGAGGAGCTTAGTCAGAATGGGTGGGGTCAGACAGCAGAGGAGGGGCTTAGGAGGAGCCTAGTCAGATTGGGGTCAAATAAGAGGGGTATAGGAGGAGCCTGGGCAGAATGGGTGCGGTCAGACGGGTATGGGAGGAGCCTGGGCAGAATGGGTGGAGTCAGAGAGGAGGGGGTATAGGATGAGCCTGGGCAGAATGGGTGGGGTCAGACAGCAGAGGAGGGGCTTAGGAGGAGCCTAGTCAGATTATGTGAGGTCAAATAGGAGGAGCCTGGGCAGAATGGGAGGAGTCAGAGAGGAGGGGGGTATAGGAGGAGCCTGGGCAGAATGGGTGGGGTCAGACTGGTATGGGAGGAGCCTGGGCAGAATGGGTGGGGTCAGACAGCAGAGGAGGGGCTTAGGAGGAGCCTAGTCAGATTGGGTGGGTTCAGAGAGGAGGGGTATGGGAGGAGCCTGGGCAGAATGGGTGGAGTCAGAGAGGAGGGGGTATAGGAGGAGCCTGGGCAGAATGGGTGGGGTCAGACAGCAGAGGAGGGGTTTAGGAGGAGCCAAGTCAGATTGGGTGGGGTCAGACGGGTATGGGAGGAGCCTGGGCAGAATGGGTGGAGTCAGAGAGGAGGGGGTATAGGAAGAGCCTGGGCAGAATGGGTGGGGTCAGACAGCAGAGGAGGAGGGGCTTAGGAGGAGCCTAGTCAGATTGGGTGGGGTCAGAGAGGAGGGGTATAGGAGGAGCCTAGTCAGATTGGGTGTAGTCAATTAGGAGGAGCCTGGGCAGAATGGGAGGAGTCAGAGAGGAGGGGGGTATAGGAGGAGCCTGGGCAGAATGGGTGGGGTCAGACTGGTATGGGAGGAGCCTGGGCAGAATGGGTGGAGTCAGAGAGGAGGGGCTTAGGAGGAGCCTAGTCAGATTGGGTGGGGTCAAATAGGAGGAGCCTGGGCAGAATGGGAGGAGTCAGAGAGGAGGGGGTATAGGAAGAGCCTGGGCAGAATGGGTGGGGTCAGACAGCAGAGGAGGGGCTTAGGAGGAACCTAGTCAGATTGGGTGGGGTCAAATAGGAGGGGTATAGGAGGAGCCTGGGCAGAATGGGTGGGGTCAGACGGGTATGGGAGGAGCCTGGGCAGAATGGGTGGGGTCAGACGGGTATGGGAGGAGCCTGGGCAGAATGGGTGGAGTCAGAGAGGAGGGGGTATAGGAAGAGCCTGGGCAGAATGGTTGGGGTCAGACAGCAGAGGAGGGGCTTAGGAGGAACCTAGTCAGATTGGGTGGGGTCAAATAGGAGGAGCCTGGGCAGAATGGGTGGGGTCAGACAGCAGAGGAGGGGCTTAGGAGGAGCCTAGTCAGATTGGGTGGGGTCAAATAGGAGGAGGAGGAGCCTGAGCAGAATGGGTGGGGTCAGACAGGTATGGGAGGAGCCTGGGCAGAATGGGTGGGGTCAGACAGGTATGGGAGGAGCCTGGGCGGAATGGGTGGAGTCAGAGAGGAGGGGGGTATAGGAGGAGCCAAGTCAGAGTGGGTGGGGTCAAATAGGAGGGGTATAGGAGGAGCCTGGGCAGAATGGGTGGGGTCAGACTGGTATGGGAGGAGCCTGGGCAGAATGGGTGGAGTCAGAGAGGAGGGGCTTAGGAGGAGCCTAGTCAGATTGGGTGGGGTCAAATAGGAGGAGCCTGGGCAGAATGGGTGGAGTCAGAGAGGAGGGGGTATAGGAGGAGCCTGGGCAGAATGGGTGGGGTCAGACAGCAGAGGAGGGGCTTAGGAGGAGCCTGGGCAGAATGGGTGGGGTCAGACTGGTATGGGAGGAGCCTGGGCAGAATGGGTGGGGTCAGACAGCAGAGGAGGGGCTTAGGAGGAGCCTGGGCAGAATGGGTGGAGTCAGAGAGGAGGGGCTTAGGAGGAGCCTAGTCAGATTGGGTGGGGTCAAATAGGAAGAGCCTGGGCAGAATGGGTGGGGTCAGACAGCAGAGGAGGGGCTTAGGAGGAGCCTAGTCAGATTGGGTGGGTTCAGAGAGGAGGGGTATAGGAGGAGCCTGGGCAGAATGGGTGTGGTCAGACAGCAGAGGAGGGGCTTAGGAGGAGCCTAGTCAGATTGGGTGGGGTCAGAGAGAAGGGGTATAGGAGGAGCCTGGGAAGGTTGGGTGGGGCCAGACAGCAGAGGAGGGGCTTAGGAGGAACCTAGTCAGATTGGGTGGGGTCAAATAGGAAGAGCCTGGGCAGAATGGGTGGGGTCAGACAGCAGAGGAGGGGCTTAGGAGGAGCCTAGTCAGATTGGGTGGGTTCAGAGAGGAGGGGTATAGGAGGAGCCTGGGCAGAATGGGTGGGGTCAGACAGCAGAGGAGGGGCTTAGGAGGAGCCTAGTCAGATTGGGTGGTGTCAGAGAGGAGGAGGGGTATAGGAGGAGCCTGGGCAGAATGGGTGGGGTCAGACGGGTATGGGAGGAGCCTGGGCAGAATGGGTGGAGTCAGAGAGGAGGGGGGTATAGGAGGAGCCTGGGCAGAATGGGTGGGGTCAGACAGCAGAGGAGGGGTTTAGGAGGAGCCAAGTCAGAGTGGGTGGGGTCAAATAGGAGGGGCTTAGGAGGAGCCTGGGCAGAATGGGTGGGGTCAGATGGGTATGGGAGGAGCCTGGGCAGAATGGGTGGAGTCAGAGAGGAGGGGGTATAGGAGGAGCCTGGGCAGAATGGGTGGGGTCAGACAGCAGAGGAGGGGTTTAGGAGGAGCCAAGTCAGATTGGGTGGGGTCAAATAGGAGGGGTATAGGAGGAGCCTGGGCAGAATGGGTGGGGTCAGACGGGTATGGGAGGAGCCTGGGCAGAATGGGTGGAGTCAGAGAGGAGGGGGTATAGGAGGAGCCTGGGCAGAATGGGTGGGGTCAGACAGCAGAGGAGGGGTTTAGGAGGAGCCAAGTCAGATTGGGTGGGGTCAAATAGGAGGGGTATAGGAGGAGCCTGGGCAGATTGGGTGCGGTCAGACGGGTATGGGAGGAGCCTGGGCAGAATGGGTGGAGTCAGAGAGGAGGGGGTATAGGAAGAGCCTGGGCAGAATGGGTGGGGTCAGACAGCAGAGGAGGGGCTTAGGAGGAGCCTGGGCAGAATGGGTGGGGTCAGACAGCAGAGGAGGGGCTTAGGAGGAGCCTAGTCAGATTGGGTGGGGTCAGAGAGGAGGGGTAAAGGAGGAGCCTAGTCAGATTGGGTGGGGTCAAATAGGAGGAGCCTGGGCAGAATGGGAGGAGTCAGAGAGGAGGGGGTATAGGAGGAGCCTGGGCAGAATGGGTGGGGTCAGACAGCAGAGGAGGGGTTTAGGAGGAACCTAGTCAGATTGGGTGGGGTCAAATAGGAAGAGCCTGGGCAGAATGGGTGGGGACAGCAGATGAGGGGCTTAGGAGGAACCTGGGCAGAATGGGTGGGGTCAGAGAGGAGGGGCTTAGGAGGAGCCTGGGCAGAATGGGTGGGGTCAGACAGCAGAGGAGGGGTTTAGGAGGAACCTAGTCAGATTGGGTGGGGTCAAATAGGAAGAGCCTGGGCAGAATGGGTGGGGTCAGACAGCAGAGGAGGGGCTTAGGAGGAGCCTAGTCAGATTGGGTGGGGTCAAATAGGAGGGGTATAGGAGGAGCCTGGGCAGAATGGGTGGAGTCAGAGAGGAGGGGGTATAGGAGGAGCCTGGGCAGAATGGGTGGGGTCAGACAGCAGAGGAGGGGTTTAGGAGGAGCCAAGTCAGATTGGGTGGGGTCAAATAGGAGGGGTATAGGAGGAGCCTGGGCAGAATGGGTGGGGTCAGACGGGTATGGGAGGAGCCTGGGCAGAATGGGTGGAGTCAGAGAGGAGGGGGTATAGGAAGAGCCTGGGCAGAATGGGTGGGGTCAGACAGCAGAGGAGGAGGGGCTTAGGAGGAGCCTAGTCAGATTGGGTGGGGTCAGAGTGGAGGGGTATAGGAGGAGCCTAGTCAGATTGGGTGGGGTCAAATAGGAGGAGCCTGGGCAGAATGGGAGGAGTCAGAGAGGAGGGGGGTATAGGAGGAGCCTGGGCAGAATGGGTGGGGTCAGACTGGTATGGGAGGAGCCTGGGCAGAATGGGTGGAGTCAGAGAGGAGGGGCTTAGGAGGAGCCTAGTCAGATTGGGTGGGGTCAAATAGGAGGAGCCTGGGCAGAATGGGAGGAGTCAGAGAGGAGGGGGTATAGGAGGAGCCTGGGCAGAATGGGTGGGGTCAGACAGCAGAGGAGGGGTTTAGGAGGAGCTTAGTCAGAATGGGTGGGGTCAGACAGCAGAGGAGGGGCTTGGGAGGAACCTAGTCAGATTGGGTGGGGTCAAATAGGAGGGGTATAGGAGGAGCCTGGGCAGAATGGGTGGGGTCAGACGGGTATGGGAGGAGCCTGGGCAGAATGGGTGGAGTCAGAGAGGAGGGGGTATAGGAAGAGCCTGGGCAGAATGGCTGGGGTCAGACAGCAGAGGAGGGGCTTAGGAGGAGCCTAGTCAGATTGGGTGGGGTCAAATAGGAGGAGCCTGGGCAGAATGGGTGGGGTCAGACAGCAGAGGAGGGGCTTAGGAGGAGCCTAGTCAGATTGGGTGGGGTCAAATAGGAGGAGGAGGAGCCTGGGAAGAATGGGTGGGGTCAGACAGGTATGGGAGGAGCCTGGGCAGAATGGGTGGGGTCAGACAGGTATGGGAGGAGCCTGGGCGGAATGGGTGGAGTCAGAGAGGAGGGGGGTATAGGAGGAGCCTGGGCAGAATGGGTGGGGTCAGACAGCAGAGGAGGAGGAGGGGTTTAGGAGGAGCCAAGTCAGAGTGGGTGGGGTCAAATAGGAGGGGTATATGAGGAGCCTGGGCAGAATGGGTGGGGTCAGACTGGTATGGGAGGAGCCTGGGCAGAATGGGTGGAGTCAGAGAGGAGGGGCTTAGGAGGAGCCTAGTCAGATTGGGTGGGGTCAAATAGGAAGAGCCTGGGCAGAATGGGTGGGGTCAGACAGCAGAGGAGGGGCTTAGGAGGAGCCTAGTCTGATTGGGTGGGTTCAGAGAGGAGGGGTATAGGAGGAGCCTGGGCAGAATGGGTGGGGTCAGACAGCAGAGGAGGGGCTTAGGAGGAGCCTAGTCAGATTGGGTGGGGTCAGAGAGAAGGGGTATAGGAGGAGCCTGGGAAGGTTGGGTGGGGCCAGACAGCAGAGGAGGGGCTTAGGAGGAACCTAGTCAGATTGGGTGGGGTCAAATAGGAAGAGCCTGGGCAGAATGGGTGGGGTCAGACAGCAGAGGAGGGGCTTAGGAGGAGCCTAGTCAGATTGGGTGGGTTCAGAGAGGAGGGGTATAGGAGGAGCCTGGGCAGAATGGGTGGGGTCAGACAGCAGAGGAGGGGCTTAGGAGGAGCCTAGTCAGATTGGGTGGGGTCAGAGAGGAGGAGGGGTATAGGAGGAGCCTGGGCAGAATGGGTGGGGTCAGACGGGTATGGGAGGAGCCTGGGCAGAATGGGTGGAGTCAGAGAGGAGGGGGGTATAGGAGGAGCCTGGGCAGAATGGGTGGGGTCACACAGCAGAGGAGGGGTTTAGGAGGAGCCAAGTCAGAGTGGGTGGGGTCAAATAGGAGGGGTATAGGAGGAGCCTGGGCAGAATGGGTGGGGTCAGACGGGTATGGGAGGAGCCTGGGCAGAATGGGTGGAGTCAGAGAGGAGGGGGGTATAGGAAGAGCCTGGGCAGAATGGGTGGGGTCAGACAGCAGAGGAGGGGCTTAAGAGGAGCCTAGTCAGATTGGGTGGGGTCAGAGAGAAGGGGTATAGGAGGAGCCTGGGAAGGTTGGGTGGGGCCAGACAGCAGAGGAGGGGCTTAGGAGGAACCTAGTCAGATTGGGTGGGGTCAAATAGGAGGGGTATAGGAGGAGCCTGGGCAGAATGGGTGCGGTCAGATGGGTATGGGAGGAGCCTGGGCAGAATGGGTAGAGTCAGAGAGGAGGGGGTATAGGAGGAGCCTGGGCAGAATGGGTGGGGTCAGACAGCAGAGGAGGGGTTTAGGAGGAGCTTAGTCAGAATGGGTGGGGTCAGACAGCAGAGGAGGGGCTTAGGAGGAGCCTAGTCAGATTGGGGTCAAATAAGAGGGGTATAGGAGGAGCCTGGGCAGAATGGGTGCGGTCAGACGGGTATGGGAGGAGCCTGGGCAGAATGGGTGGAGTCAGAGAGGAGGGGGTATAGGATGAGCCTGGGCAGAATGGGTGGGGTCAGACAGCAGAGGAGGGGCTTAGGAGGAGCCTAGTCAGATTATGTGGGGTCAAATAGGAGGAGCCTGGGCAGAATGGGAGGAGTCAGAGAGGAGGGGGGTATAGGAGGAGCCTGGGCAGAATGGGTGGGGTCAGACTGGTATGGGAGGAGCCTGGGCAGAATGGGTGGGGTCAGACAGCAGAGGAGGGGCTTAGGAGGAGCCTAGTCAGATTGGGTGGGTTCAGAGAGGAGGGGTATGGGAGGAGCCTGGGCAGAATGGGTGGAGTCAGAGAGGAGGGGGTATAGGAGGAGCCTGGGCAGAATGGGTGGGGTCAGACAGCAGAGGAGGGGTTTAGGAGGAGCCAAGTCAGATTGGGTGGGGTCAGACGGGTATGGGAGGAGCCTGGGCAGAATGGGTGGAGTCAGAGAGGAGGGGGTATAGGAAGAGCCTGGGCAGAATGGGTGGGGTCAGACAGCAGAGGAGGAGGGGCTTAGGAGGAGCCTAGTCAGATTGGGTGGGGTCAGAGAGGAGGGGTATAGGAGGAGCCTAGTCAGATTGGGTGGGGTCAATTAGGAGGAGCCTGGGCAGAATGGGAGGAGTCAGAGAGGAGGGGGGTATAGGAGGAGCCTGGGCAGAATGGGTGGGGTCAGACTGGTATGGGAGGAGCCTGGGCAGAATGGGTGGAGTCAGAGAGGAGGGGCTTAGGAGGAGCCTAGTCAGATTGGGTGGGGTCAAATAGGAGGAGCCTGGGCAGAATGGGAGGAGTCAGAGAGGAGGGGGTATAGGAAGAGCCTGGGCAGAATGGGTGGGGTCAGACAGCAGAGGAGGGGCTTAGGAGGAACCTAGTCAGATTGGGTGGGGTCAAATAGGAGGGGTATAGGAGGAGCCTGGGCAGAATGGGTGGGGTCAGACGGGTATGGGAGGAGCCTGGGCAGAATGGGTGGGGTCAGACGGGTATGGGAGGAGCCTGGGCAGAATGGGTGGAGTCAGAGAGGAGGGGGTATAGGAAGAGCCTGGGCAGAATGGTTGGGGTCAGACAGCAGAGGAGGGGCTTAGGAGGAACCTAGTCAGATTGGGTGGGGTCAAATAGGAGGAGCCTGGGCAGAATGGGTGGGGTCAGACAGCAGAGGAGGGGCTTAGGAGGAGCCTAGTCAGATTGGGTGGGGTCAAATAGGAGGAGGAGGAGCCTGAGCAGAATGGGTGGGGTCAGACAGGTATGGGAGGAGCCTGGGCAGAATGGGTGGGGTCAGACAGGTATGGGAGGAGCCTGGGCGGAATGGGTGGAGTCAGAGAGGAGGGGGGTATAGGAGGAGCCAAGTCAGAGTGGGTGGGGTCAAATAGGAGGGGTATAGGAGGAGCCTGGGCAGAATGGGTGGGGTCAGACTGGTATGGGAGGAGCCTGGGCAGAATGGGTGGAGTCAGAGAGGAGGGGCTTAGGAGGAGCCTAGTCAGATTGGGTGGGGTCAAATAGGAGGAGCCTGGGCAGAATGGGTGGAGTCAGAGAGGAGGGGGTATAGGAGGAGCCTGGGCAGAATGGGTGGGGTCAGACAGCAGAGGAGGGGCTTAGGAGGAGCCTGGGCAGAATGGGTGGGGTCAGACTGGTATGGGAGGAGCCTGGGCAGAATGGGTGGGGTCAGACAGCAGAGGAGGGGCTTAGGAGGAGCCTGGGCAGAATGGGTGGAGTCAGAGAGGAGGGGCTTAGGAGGAGCCTAGTCAGATTGGGTGGGGTCAAATAGGAAGAGCCTGGGCAGAATGGGTGGGGTCAGACAGCAGAGGAGGGGCTTAGGAGGAGCCTAGTCAGATTGGGTGGGTTCAGAGAGGAGGGGTATAGGAGGAGCCTGGGCAGAATGGGTGTGGTCAGACAGCAGAGGAGGGGCTTAGGAGGAGCCTAGTCAGATTGGGTGGGGTCAGAGAGAAGGGGTATAGGAGGAGCCTGGGAAGGTTGGGTGGGGCCAGACAGCAGAGGAGGGGCTTAGGAGGAACCTAGTCAGATTGGGTGGGGTCAAATAGGAAGAGCCTGGGCAGAATGGGTGGGGTCAGACAGCAGAGGAGGGGCTTAGGAGGAGCCTAGTCAGATTGGGTGGGTTCAGAGAGGAGGGGTATAGGAGGAGCCTGGGCAGAATGGGTGGGGTCAGACAGCAGAGGAGGGGCTTAGGAGGAGCCTAGTCAGATTGGGTGGTGTCAGAGAGGAGGAGGGGTATAGGAGGAGCCTGGGCAGAATGGGTGGGGTCAGACGGGTATGGGAGGAGCCTGGGCAGAATGGGTGGAGTCAGAGAGGAGGGGGGTATAGGAGGAGCCTGGGCAGAATGGGTGGGGTCAGACAGCAGAGGAGGGGTTTAGGAGGAGCCAAGTCAGAGTGGGTGGGGTCAAATAGGAGGGGCTTAGGAGGAGCCTGGGCAGAATGGGTGGGGTCAGATGGGTATGGGAGGAGCCTGGGCAGAATGGGTGGAGTCAGAGAGGAGGGGGTATAGGAGGAGCCTGGGCAGAATGGGTGGGGTCAGACAGCAGAGGAGGGGTTTAGGAGGAGCCAAGTCAGATTGGGTGGGGTCAAATAGGAGGGGTATAGGAGGAGCCTGGGCAGAATGGGTGGGGTCAGACGGGTATGGGAGGAGCCTGGGCAGAATGGGTGGAGTCAGAGAGGAGGGGGTATAGGAGGAGCCTGGGCAGAATGGGTGGGGTCAGACAGCAGAGGAGGGGTTTAGGAGGAGCCAAGTCAGATTGGGTGGGGTCAAATAGGAGGGGTATAGGAGGAGCCTGGGCAGATTGGGTGCGGTCAGACGGGTATGGGAGGAGCCTGGGCAGAATGGGTGGAGTCAGAGAGGAGGGGGTATAGGAAGAGCCTGGGCAGAATGGGTGGGGTCAGACAGCAGAGGAGGGGCTTAGGAGGAGCCTGGGCAGAATGGGTGGGGTCAGACAGCAGAGGAGGGGCTTAGGAGGAGCCTAGTCAGATTGGGTGGGGTCAGAGAGGAGGGGTAAAGGAGGAGCCTAGTCAGATTGGGTGGGGTCAAATAGGAGGAGCCTGGGCAGAATGGGAGGAGTCAGAGAGGAGGGGGTATAGGAGGAGCCTGGGCAGAATGGGTGGGGTCAGACAGCAGAGGAGGGGTTTAGGAGGAACCTAGTCAGATTGGGTGGGGTCAAATAGGAAGAGCCTGGGCAGAATGGGTGGGGACAGCAGATGAGGGGCTTAGGAGGAACCTGGGCAGAATGGGTGGGGTCAGAGAGGAGGGGCTTAGGAGGAGCCTGGGCAGAATGGGTGGGGTCAGACAGCAGAGGAGGGGTTTAGGAGGAACCTAGTCAGATTGGGTGGGGTCAAATAGGAAGAGCCTGGGCAGAATGGGTGGGGTCAGACAGCAGAGGAGGGGCTTAGGAGGAGCCTAGTCAGATTGGGTGGGGTCAAATAGGAGGGGTATAGGAGGAGCCTGGGCAGAATGGGTGGAGTCAGAGACGAGGGGGTATAGGAGGAGCCTGGGCAGAATGGGTGGGGTCAGACAGCAGAGGAGGGGTTTAGGAGGAGCCAAGTCAGATTGGGTGGGGTCAAATAGGAGGGGTATAGGAGGAGCCTGGGCAGAATGGGTGGGGTCAGACGGGTATGGGAGGAGCCTGGGCAGAATGGGTGGAGTCAGAGAGGAGGGGGTATAGGAAGAGCCTGGGCAGAATGGGTGGGGTCAGACAGCAGAGGAGGAGGGGCTTAGGAGGAGCCTAGTCAGATTGGGTGGGGTCAGAGAGGAGGGGTATAGGAGGAGCCTAGTCAGATTGGGTGGGGTCAAATAGGAGGAGCCTGGGCAGAATGGGAGGAGTCAGAGAGGAGGGGGGTATAGGAGGAGCCTGGGCAGAATGGGTGGGGTCAGACTGGTATGGGAGGAGCCTGGGCAGAATGGGTGGAGTCAGAGAGGAGGGGCTTAGGAGGAGCCTAGTCAGATTGGGTGGGGTCAAATAGGAGGAGCCTGGGCAGAATGGGAGGAGTCAGAGAGGAGGGGGTATAGGAGGAGCCTGGGCAGAATGGGTGGGGTCAGACAGCAGAGGAGGGGTTTAGGAGGAGCTTAGTCAGAATGGGTGGGGTCAGACAGCAGAGGAGGGGCTTGGGAGGAACCTAGTCAGATTGGGTGGGGTCAAATAGGAGGGGTATAGGAGGAGCCTGGGCAGAATGGGTGGGGTCAGACGGGTATGGGAGGAGCCTGGGCAGAATGGGTGGAGTCAGAGAGGAGGGGGTATAGGAAGAGCCTGGGCAGAATGGCTGGGGTCAGACAGCAGAGGAGGGGCTTAGGAGGAGCCTAGTCAGATTGGGTGGGGTCAAATAGGAGGAGCCTGGGCAGAATGGGTGGGGTCAGACAGCAGAGGAGGGGCTTAGGAGGAGCCTAGTCAGATTGGGTGGGGTCAAATAGGAGGAGGAGGAGCCTGGGAAGAATGGGTGGGGTCAGACAGGTATGGGAGGAGCCTGGGCAGAATGGGTGGGGTCAGACAGGTATGGGAGGAGCCTGGGCGGAATGGGTGGAGTCAGAGAGGAGGGGGGTATAGGAGGAGCCTGGGCAGAATGGGTGGGGTCAGACAGCAGAGGAGGAGGAGGGGTTTAGGAGGAGCCAAGTCAGAGTGGGTGGGGTCAAATAGGAGGGGTATATGAGGAGCCTGGGCAGAATGGGTGGGGTCAGACTGGTATGGGAGGAGCCTGGGCAGAATGGGTGGAGTCAGAGAGGAGGGGCTTAGGAGGAGCCTAGTCAGATTGGGTGGGGTCAAATAGGAAGAGCCTGGGCAGAATGGGTGGGGTCAGACAGCAGAGGAGGGGCTTAGGAGGAGCCTAGTCTGATTGGGTGGGTTCAGAGAGGAGGGGTATAGGAGGAGCCTGGGCAGAATGGGTGGGGTCAGACAGCAGAGGAGGGGCTTAGGAGGAGCCTAGTCAGATTGGGTGGGGTCAGAGAGAAGGGGTATAGGAGGAGCCTGGGAAGGTTGGGTGGGGCCAGACAGCAGAGGAGGGGCTTAGGAGGAACCTAGTCAGATTGGGTGGGGTCAAATAGGAAGAGCCTGGGCAGAATGGGTGGGGTCAGACAGCAGAGGAGGGGCTTAGGAGGAGCCTAGTCAGATTGGGTGGGTTCAGAGAGGAGGGGTATAGGAGGAGCCTGGGCAGAATGGGTGGGGTCAGACAGCAGAGGAGGGGCTTAGGAGGAGCCTAGTCAGATTGGGTGGGGTCAGAGAGGAGGAGGGGTATAGGAGGAGCCTGGGCAGAATGGGTGGGGTCAGACGGGTATGGGAGGAGCCTGGGCAGAATGGGTGGAGTCAGAGAGGAGGGGGGTATAGGAGGAGCCTGGGCAGAATGGGTGGGGTCACACAGCAGAGGAGGGGTTTAGGAGGAGCCAAGTCAGAGTGGGTGGGGTCAAATAGGAGGGGTATAGGAGGAGCCTGGGCAGAATGGGTGGGGTCAGACGGGTATGGGAGGAGCCTGGGCAGAATGGGTGGAGTCAGAGAGGAGGGGGGTATAGGAAGAGCCTGGGCAGAATGGGTGGGGTCAGACAGCAGAGGAGGGGCTTAAGAGGAGCCTAGTCAGATTGGGTGGGGTCAGAGAGAAGGGGTATAGGAGGAGCCTGGGAAGGTTGGGTGGGGCCAGACAGCAGAGGAGGGGCTTAGGAGGAACCTAGTCAGATTGGGTGGGGTCAAATAGGAGGAGCTTGGGCAGAATGGGTGGGGTCAGACAGCAGAGGAGGGGCTTAGGAGGAGCCTAGTCAGATTGGGTGGGTTCAGAGAGGAGGGGTATAGGAGGAGCCTGGGCAGAATGGGTGGGGTCAGACAGCAGAGGAGGGGTTTAGGAGGAGCCAAGTCAGAGTGGGTGGGGTCAAATAGGAGGGGTATAGGAGGAGCCTGGGCAGAATGGGTGCGGTCAGATGGGTATGGGAGGAGCCTGGGCAGAATGGGTAGAGTCAGAGAGGAGGGGGTATAGGAGGAGCCTGGGCAGAATGGGTGGGGTCAGACAGCAGAGGAGGGGTTTAGGAGGAGCTTAGTCAGAATGGGTGGGGTCAGACAGCAGAGGAGGGGCTTAGGAGGAGCCTAGTCAGATTGGGGTCAAATAAGAGGGGTATAGGAGGAGCCTGGGCAGAATGGGTGCGGTCAGACGGGTATGGGAGGAGCCTGGGCAGAATGGGTGGAGTCAGAGAGGAGGGGGTATAGGATGAGCCTGGGCAGAATGGGTGGGGTCAGACAGCAGAGGAGGGGCTTAGGAGGAGCCTGGGCAGAATGGGTGGGGTCAGACAGCAGAGGAGGGGCTTAGGAGGAGCCTAGTCAGATTATGTGGGGTCAAATAGGAGGAGCCTGGGCAGAATGGGAGGAGTCAGAGAGGAGGGGGGTATAGGAGGAGCCTGGGCAGAATGGGTGGGGTCAGACTGGTATGGGAGGAGCCTGGGCAGAATGGGTGGGGTCAGACAGCAGAGGAGGGGCTTAGGAGGAGCCTAGTCAGATTGGGTGGGTTCAGAGAGGAGGGGTATGGGAGGAGCCTGGGCAGAATGGGTGGAGTCAGAGAGGAGGGGGTATAGGAGGAGCCTGGGCAGAATGGGTGGGGTCAGACAGCAGAGGAGGGGTTTAGGAGGAGCCAAGTCAGATTGGGTGGGGTCAAATAGGAGGGGTATAGGAGGAGCCTGGGCAGAATGGGTGGGGTCAGACGGGTATGGGAGGAGCCTGGGCAGAATGGGTGGAGTCAGAGAGGAGGGGGTATAGGAAGAGCCTGGGCAGAATGGGTGGGGTCAGACAGCAGAGGAGGAGGGGCTTAGGAGGAGCCTAGTCAGATTGGGTGGGGTCAGAGAGGAGGGGTATAGGAGGAGCCTAGTCAGATTGGGTGGGGTCAATTAGGAGGAGCCTGGGCAGAATGGGAGGAGTCAGAGAGGAGGGGGGTATAGGAGGAGCCTGGGCAGAATGGGTGGGGTCAGACTGGTATGGGAGGAGCCTGGGCAGAATGGGTGGAGTCAGAGAGGAGGGGCTTAGGAGGAGCCTAGTCAGATTGGGTGGGGTCAAATAGGAGGAGCCTGGGCAGAATGGGAGGAGTCAGAGAGGAGGGGGTATAGGAAGAGCCTGGGCAGAATGGGTGGGGTCAGACAGCAGAGGAGGGGCTTAGGAGGAACCTAGTCAGATTGGGTGGGGTCAAATAGGAGGGGTATAGGAGGAGCCTGGGCAGAATGGGTGGGGTCAGACGGGTATGGGAGGAGCCTGGGCAGAATGGGTGGGGTCAGACGGGTATGGGAGGAGCCTGGGCAGAATGGGTGGAGTCAGAGAGGAGGGGGTATAGGAAGAGCCTGGGCAGAATGGTTGGGGTCAGACAGCAGAGGAGGGGCTTAGGAGGAACCTAGTCAGATTGGGTGGGGTCAAATAGGAGGAGCCTGGGCAGAATGGGTGGGGTCAGACAGCAGAGGAGGGGCTTAGGAGGAGCCTAGTCAGATTGGGTGGGGTCAAATAGGAGGAGGAGGAGCCTGAGCAGAATGGGTGGGGTCAGACAGGTATGGGAGGAGCCTGGGCAGAATGGGTGGGGTCAGACAGGTATGGGAGGAGCCTGGGCGGAATGGGTGGAGTCAGAGAGGAGGGGGGTATAGGAGGAGCCTGGGCAGAATGGGTGGGGTCAGACAGCAGAGGAGGAGGAGGGGTTTAGGAGGAGCCAAGTCAGAGTGGGTGGGGTCAAATAGGAGGGGTATAGGAGGAGCCTGGGCAGAATGGGTGGGGTCAGACTGGTATGGGAGGAGCCTGGGCAGAATGGGTGGAGTCAGAGAGGAGGGGCTTAGGAGGAGCCTAGTCAGATTGGGTGGGGTCAAATAGGAGGAGCCTGGGCAGAATGGGTGGAGTCAGAGAGGAGGGGGTATAGGAGGAGCCTGGGCAGAATGGGTGGGGTCAGACAGCAGAGGAGGGGCTTAGGAGGAGCCTGGGCAGAATGGGTGGGGTCAGACTGGTATGGGAGGAGCCTGGGCAGAATGGGTGGGGTCAGACAGCAGAGGAGGGGCTTAGGAGGAGCCTGGGCAGAATGGGTGGAGTCAGAGAGGAGGGGCTTAGGAGGAGCCTAGTCAGATTGGGTGGGGTCAAATAGGAAGAGCCTGGGCAGAATGGGTGGGGTCAGACAGCAGAGGAGGGGCTTAGGAGGAGCCTAGTCAGATTGGGTGGGTTCAGAGAGGAGGGGTATAGGAGGAGCCTGGGCAGAATGGGTGGGGTCAGACAGCAGAGGAGGGGCTTAGGAGGAGCCTAGTCAGATTGGGTGGGGTCAGAGAGAAGGGGTATAGGAGGAGCCTGGGAAGGTTGGGTGGGGCCAGACAGCAGAGGAGGGGCTTAGGAGGAACCTAGTCAGATTGGGTGGGGTCAAATAGGAAGAGCCTGGGCAGAATGGGTGGGGTCAGACAGCAGAGGAGGGGCTTAGGAGGAGCCTAGTCAGATTGGGTGGGTTCAGAGAGGAGGGGTATAGGAGGAGCCTAGGCAGAATGGGTGGGGTCAGACAGCAGAGGAGGGGCTTAGGAGGAGCCTAGTCAGATTGGGTGGTGTCAGAGAGGAGGAGGGGTATAGGAGGAGCCTGGGCAGAATGGGTGGGGTCAGACGGGTATGGGAGGAGCCTGGGCAGAATGGGTGGAGTCAGAGAGGAGGGGGGTATAGGAGGAGCCTGGGCAGAATGGGTGGGGTCAGACAGCAGAGGAGGGGTTTAGGAGGAGCCAAGTCAGAGTGGGTGGGGTCAAATAGGAGGGGCTTAGGAGGAGCCTGGGCAGAATGGGTGGGGTCAGATGGGTATGGGAGGAGCCTGGGCAGAATGGGTGGAGTCAGAGAGGAGGGGGTATAGGAGGAGCCTGGGCAGAATGGGTGGGGTCAGACAGCAGAGGAGGGGTTTAGGAGGAGCCAAGTCAGATTGGGTGGGGTCAAATAGGAGGGGTATAGGAGGAGCCTGGGCAGAATGGGTGGGGTCAGACGGGTATGGGAGGAGCCTGGGCAGAATGGGTGGAGTCAGAGAGGAGGGGGTATAGGAGGAGCCTGGGCAGAATGGGTGGGGTCAGACAGCAGAGGAGGGGTTTAGGAGGAGCCAAGTCAGATTGGGTGGGGTCAAATAGGAGGGGTATAGGAGGAGCCTGGGCAGATTGAGTGCGGTCAGACGGGTATGGGAGGAGCCTGGGCAGAATGGGTGGAGTCAGAGAGGAGGGGGTATAGGAAGAGCCTGGGCAGAATGGGTGGGGTCAGACAGCAGAGGAGGGGCTTAGGAGGAGCCTGGGCAGAATGGGTGGGGTCAGACAGCAGAGGAGGGGCTTAGGAGGAGCCTAGTCAGATTGGGTGGGGTCAGAGAGGAGGGGTAAAGGAGGAGCCTAGTCAGATTGGGTGGGGTCAAATAGGAGGAGCCTGGGCAGAATGGGAGGAGTCAGAGAGGAGGGGGTATAGGAGGAGCCTGGGCAGAATGGGTGGGGTCAGACTGGTATGGGAGGAGCCTGGGCAGAATGGGTGGGGTCAGACAGCAGAGGAGGGGCTTAGGAGGAGCCTGGGCAGAATGGGTGGAGTCAGAGAGGAGGGGCTTAGGAGGAGCCTAGTCAGATTGGGTGGGGTCAAATAGGAGGAGCCTGGGCAGAATGGGAGGAGTCAGAGAGGAGGGGGTATAGGAGGAGCCTGGGCAGAATGGGTGGGGTCAGACAGCAGAGGAGGGGTTTAGGAGGAGCTTAGTCAGAATGGGTGGGGTCAGACAGCAGAGGAGGGGCTTAGGAGGAACCTAGTCAGATTGGGTGGGGTCAAATAGGAGGGGTATAGGAGGAGCCTGGGCAGAATGGGTAGGGTCAGACGGGTATGGGAGGAGCCTGGGCAGAATGGGTGGGGTCAGACGGGTATGGGAGGAGACTGGGCAGAATGGGTGGAGTCAGAGAGGAGGGGGTATAGGAAGAGCCTGGGCAGAATAGGTGGGGTCAGACAGCAGAGGAGGGGCTTAGGAGGAACCTAGTCAGATTGGGTGGGGTCAAATAGGAGGAGCCTGGGCAGAATGGGTGGGGTCAGACAGCAGAGGAGGGGCTTAGGAGGAGCCTAGTCAGATTGGGTGGGGTCAAATAGGAGGAGGAGGAGCCTGGGCAGAATGGTTAAGGTCATAGAGGAGGGGTATAGGAGGAGCCTGGGCAGAATGGGTGGGGTCAGACAGCAGAGGAGGGGCTTAGGAGGAGCCTAGTCAGATTGGGTGGGGTCAGAGAGAAGGGGTATAGGAGGAGCCTGGGAAGGTTGGGTGGGGCCAGACAGCAGAGGAGGGGCTTAGGAGGAACCTAGTCAGATTGGGTGGGGTCAAATAGGAGGAGCTTGGGCAGAATGGGTGGGGTCAGACAGCAGAGGAGGGG
The DNA here is from genome assembly GCF_964263255.1 of Lissotriton vulgaris. Lineage (NCBI taxonomy): Eukaryota > Metazoa > Chordata > Amphibia > Caudata > Salamandridae > Lissotriton > Lissotriton vulgaris. The sequence continues at coordinate 1,485,657,713 of NC_141685.1, forward strand.
CTTAGGAGGAGCCTAGTCAGATTGGGTGGGTTCAGAGAGGAGGGGTATAGGAGGAGCCTGGGCAGAATGGGTGGGGTCAGACAGCAGAGGAGGGGCTTAGGAGGAGCCTGGGCAGAATGGGTGGGGTCAGACAGCAGAGGAAGGGCTTAGGAGGAGCCTAGTCAGATTGGGTGGGGTCAGAGAGGAGGGGTATAGGAGGAGCCTGGGCAGAATGGGTGGGGTCAGACAGCAGAGGAGGGGTTTAGGAGGAGCCAAGTCAGAGTGGGTGGGGTCAAATAGGAGGGGTATAGGAGGAGCCTGGGCAGAATGGGTGCGGTCAGATGGGTATGGGAGGAGCCTAGTCAGATTGGGTGGGGTCAGAGAGGAGGGGTATAGGAGGAGCCTGGGCAGAATGGGTGGGGTCAGACAGCAGAGGAGGGGCTTAGGAGGAGCCTGGGCAGAATGGGTGGGGTCAGAGAGGAAGGGCTTAGGAGGAGCCTGGGCAGAATGGGTGGGGTCAGACAGCAGAGGAGGGGCTTAGGAGGAGCCTAGTCAGATTGGGGTCAAATAAGAGGGGTATAGGAGGAGCCTGGGCAGAATGGGTGCGGTCAGACGGGTATGGGAGGAGCCTGGGCAGAATGGGTGGAGTCAGAGAGGAGGGGGTATAGGATGAGCCTGGGCAGAATGGGTGGGGTCAGACAGCAGAGGAGGGGCTTAGGAGGAGCCTGGGCAGAATGGGTGGGGTCAGACAGCAGAGGAGGGGCTTAGGAGGAGCCTAGTCAGATTGGGTGGGGTCAGAGAGGAGGGGTATAGGAGGAGCCTAGTCAGATTATGTGGGGTCAAATAGGAGGAGCCTGGGCAGAATGGGAGGAGTCAGAGAGGAGGGGGGTATAGGAGGAGCCTGGGCAGAATGGGTGGGGTCAGACTGGTATGGGAGGAGCCTGGGCAGAATGGGTGGGGTCAGACAGCAGAGGAGGGGCTTAGGAGGAGCCTAGTCAGATTGGGTGGGTTCAGAGAGGAGGGGTATAGGAGGAGCCTGGGCAGAATGGGTGGGGTCAGACAGCAGAGGAGGGGCTTAGGAGGAGCCTAGTCAGATTGGGTGGAGTCAGAGAGGAGGGGGGTATAGGAGGAGTCTGGGCAGAATGGGTGGGGTCAGACAGCAGAGGAGGGGTTTAGGAGGAGCCAAGTCAGAGTGGGTGGGGTCAAATAGGAGGGGTATAGGAGGAGCCTGGGCAGAATGGGTGGAGTCAGAGAGGAGGGGGTATAGGAAGAGCCTGGGCAGAATGGGTGGGGTCAGACAGCAGAGGAGGAGGGGCTTAGGAGGAGCCTAGTCAGATTGGGTGGGGTCAGAGAGGAGGGGTATAGGAGGAGCCTAGTCAGATTGGGTGGGGTCAAATAGGAGGAGCCTGGGCAGAATGGGAGGAGTCAGAGAGGAGGGGGTATAGGAGGAGCCTGGGCAGAATGGGTGGGGTCAGACTGGTATGGGAGGAGCCTGGGCAGAATGGGTGGAGTCAGAGAGGAGGGGCTTAGGAGGAGCCTAGTCAGATTGGGTGGGGTCAAATAGGAGGAGCCTGGGCAGAATGGGAGGAGTCAGAGAGGAGGGGGTATAGGAGGAGCCTGGGCAGAATGGGTGGGGTCAGACAGCAGAGGAGGGGTTTAGGAGGAGCTTAGTCAGAATGGGTGGGGTCAGACAGCAGAGGAGGGGCTTGGGAGGAACCTAGTCAGATTGGGTGGGGTCAAATAGGAGGGGTATAGGAGGAGCCTGGGCAGAATGGGTGGGGTCAGACGGGTATGGGAGGAGCCTGGGCAGAATGGGTGGAGTCAGAGAGGAGGGGGTATAGGAAGAGCCTGGGCAGAATGGCTGGGGTCAGACAGCAGAGGAGGGGCTTAGGAGGAGCCTAGTCAGATTGGGTGGGGTCAAATAGGAGGAGCCTGGGCAGAATGGGTGGGGTCAGACAGCAGAGGAGGGGCTTAGGAGGAGCCTAGTCAGATTGGGTGGGGTCAAATAGGAGGAGGAGGAGCCTGGGCAGAATGGGTGGGGTCAGACAGGTATGGGAGGAGCCTGGGCAGAATGGGTGGGGTCAGACAGGTATGGGAGGAGCCTGGGCGGAATGGGTGGAGTCAGAGAGGAGGGGGGTATAGGAGGAGCCTGGGCAGAATGGGTGGGGTCAGACAGCAGAGGAGGAGGAGGGGTTTAGGAGGAGCCAAGTCAGAGTGGGTGGGGTCAAATAGGAGGGGTATATGTGGAGCCTGGGCAGAATGGGTGGGGTCAGACTGGTATGGGAGGAGCCTGGGCAGAATGGGTGGAGTCAGAGAGGAGGGGCTTAGGAGGAGCCTAGTCAGATTGGGTGGGGTCAAATAGGAAGAGCCTGGGCAGAATGCGTGGGGTCAGACAGCAGAGGAGGGGCTTAGGAGGAGCCTAGTCTGATTGGGTGGGTTCAGAGAGGAGGGGTATAGGAGGAGCCTGGGCAGAATGGGTGGGGTCAGACAGCAGAGGAGGGGCTTAGGAGGAGCCTAGTCAGATTGGGTGGGGTCAGAGAGAAGGGGTATAGGAGGAGCCTGGGAAGGTTGGGTGGGGCCAGACAGCAGAGGAGGGGCTTAGGAGGAACCTAGTCAGATTGGGTGGGGTCAAATAGGAAGAGCCTGGGCAGAATGGGTGGGGTCAGACAGCAGAGGAGGGGCTTAGGAGGAGCCTAGTCAGATTGGGTGGGTTCAGAGAGGAGGGGTATAGGAGGAGCCTGGGCAGAATGGGTGGGGTCAGACAGCAGAGGAGGGGCTTAGGAGGAGCCTAGTCAGATTGGGTGGGGTCAGAGAGGAGGAGGGGTATAGGAGGAGCCTGGGCAGAATGGGTGGGGTCAGACGGGTATGGGAGGAGCCTGGGCAGAATGGGTGGAGTCAGAGAGGAGGGGGGTATAGGAGGAGCCTGGGCAGAATGGGTGGGGTCACACAGCAGAGGAGGGGTTTAGGAGGAGCCAAGTCAGAGTGGGTGGGGTCAAATAGGAGGGGTATAGGAGGAGCCTGGGCAGAATGGGTGGGGTCAGACGGGTATGGGAGGAGCCTGGGCAGAATGGGTGGAGTCAGAGAGGAGGGGGGTATAGGAAGAGCCTGGGCAGAATGGGTGGGGTCAGACAGCAGAGGAGGGGCTTAAGAGGAGCCTAGTCAGATTGGGTGGGGTCAGAGAGAAGGGGTATAGGAGGAGCCTGGGAAGGTTGGGTGGGGCCAGACAGCAGAGGAGGGGCTTAGGAGGAACCTAGTCAGATTGGGTGGGGTCAAATAGGAGGAGCTTGGGCAGAATGGGTGGGGTCAGACAGCAGAGGAGGGGCTTAGGAGGAGCCTAGTCAGATTGGGTGGGTTCAGAGAGGAGGGGTATAGGAGGAGCCTGGGCAGAATGGGTGGGGTCAGACAGCAGAGGTGGGGTTTAGGAGGAGCCAAGTCAGAGTGGGTGGGGTCAAATAGGAGGGGTATAGGAGGAGCCTGGGCAGAATGGGTGCGGTCAGATGGGTATGGGAGGAGCCTGGGCAGAATGGGTAGAGTCAGAGAGGAGGGGGTATAGGAGGAGCCTGGGCAGAATGGGTGGGGTCAGACAGCAGAGGAGGGGTTTAGGAGGAGCTTAGTCAGAATGGGTGGGGTCAGACAGCAGAGGAGGGGCTTAGGAGGAGCCTAGTCAGATTGGGGTCAAATAAGAGGGGTATAGGAGGAGCCTGGGCAGAATGGGTGCGGTCAGACGGGTATGGGAGGAGCCTGGGCAGAATGGGTGGAGTCAGAGAGGAGGGGGTATAGGATGAGCCTGGGCAGAATGGGTGGGGTCAGACAGCAGAGGAGGGGCTTAGGAGGAGCCTGGGCAGAATGGGTGGGGTCAGACAGCAGAGGAGGGGCTTAGGAGGAGCCTAGTCAGATTATGTGGGGTCAAATAGGAGGAGCCTGGGCAGAATGGGAGGAGTCAGAGAGGAGGGGGGTATAGGAGGAGCCTGGGCAGAATGGGTGGGGTCAGACTGGTATGGGAGGAGCCTGGGCAGAATGGGTGGGGTCAGACAGCAGAGGAGGGGCTTAGGAGGAGCCTAGTCAGATTGGGTGGGTTCAGAGAGGAGGGGTATGGGAGGAGCCTGGGCAGAATGGGTGGAGTCAGAGAGGAGGGGGTATAGGAGGAGCCTGGGCAGAATGGGTGGGGTCAGACAGCAGAGGAGGGGTTTAGGAGGAGCCAAGTCAGATTGGGTGGGGTCAAATAGGAGGGGTATAGGAGGAGCCTGGGCAGAATGGGTGGGGTCAGACGGGTATGGGAGGAGCCTGGGCAGAATGGGTGGAGTCAGAGAGGAGGGGGTATAGGAAGAGCCTGGGCAGAATGGGTGGGGTCAGACAGCAGAGGAGGAGGGGCTTAGGAGGAGCCTAGTCAGATTGGGTGGGGTCAGAGAGGAGGGGTATAGGAGGAGCCTAGTCAGATTGGGTGGGGTCAAATAGGAGGAGCCTGGGCAGAATGGGAGGAGTCAGAGAGGAGGGGGGTATAGGAGGAGCCTGGGCAGAATGGGTGGGGTCAGACTGGTATGGGAGGAGCCTGGGCAGAATGGGTGGAGTCAGAGAGGAGGGGCTTAGGAGGAGCCTAGTCAGATTGGGTGGGGTCAAATAGGAGGAGCCTGGGCAGAATGGGAGGAGTCAGAGAGGAGGGGGTATAGGAAGAGCCTGGGCAGAATGGGTGGGGTCAGACAGCAGAGGAGGGGCTTAGGAGGAACCTAGTCAGATTGGGTGGGGTCAAATAGGAGGGGTATAGGAGGAGCCTGGGCAGAATGGGTGGGGTCAGACGGGTATGGGAGGAGCCTGGGCAGAATGGGTGGGGTCAGACGGGTATGGGAGGAGCCTGGGCAGAATGGGTGGAGTCAGAGAGGAGGGGGTATAGGAAGAGCCTGGGCAGAATGGTTGGGGTCAGACAGCAGAGGAGGGGCTTAGGAGGAACCTAGTCAGATTGGGTGGGGTCAAATAGGAGGAGCCTGGGCAGAATGGGTGGGGTCAGACAGCAGAGGAGGGGCTTAGGAGGAGCCTAGTCAGATTGGTTGGGGTCAAATAGGAGGAGGAGGAGCCTGAGCAGAATGGGTGGGGTCAGACAGGTATGGGAGGAGCCTGGGCAGAATGGGTGGGGTCAGACAGGTATGGGAGGAGCCTGGGCGGAATGGGTGGAGTCAGAGAGGAGGGGGGTATAGGAGGAGCCTGGGCAGAATGGGTGGGGTCAGACAGCAGAGGAGGAGGAGGGGTTTAGGAGGAGCCAAGTCAGAGTGGGTGGGGTCAAATAGGAGGGGTATAGGAGGAGCCTGGGCAGAATGGGTGGGGTCAGACTGGTATGGGAGGAGCCTGGGCAGAATGGGTGGAGTCAGAGAGGAGGGGCTTAGGAGGAGCCTAGTCAGATTGGGTGGGGTCAAATAGGAGGAGCCTGGGCAGAATGGGTGGAGTCAGAGAGGAGGGGGTATAGGAGGAGCCTGGGCAGAATGGGTGGGGTCAGACAGCAGAGGAGGGGCTTAGGAGGAGCCTGGGCAGAATGGGTGGGGTCAGACTGGTATGGGAGGAGCCTGGGCAGAATGGGTGGGGTCAGACAGCAGAGGAGGGGCTTAGGAGGAGCCTGGGCAGAATGGGTGGAGTCAGAGAGGAGGGGCTTAGGAGGAGCCTAGTCAGATTGGGTGGGGTCAAATAGGAAGAGCCTGGGCAGAATGGGTGGGGTCAGACAGCAGAGGAGGGGCTTAGGAGGAGCCTAGTCAGATTGGGTGGGTTCAGAGAGGAGGGGTATAGGAGGAGCCTGGGCAGAATGGGTGGGGTCAGACAGCAGAGGAGGGGCTTAGGAGGAGCCTAGTCAGATTGGGTGGGGTCAGAGAGAAGGGGTATAGGAGGAGCCTGGGAAGGTTGGGTGGGGCCAGACAGCAGAGGAGGGGCTTAGGAGGAACCTAGTCAGATTGGGTGGGGTCAAATAGGAAGAGCCTGGGCAGAATGGGTGGGGTCAGACAGCAGAGGAGGGGCTTAGGAGGAGCCTAGTCAGATTGGGTGGGTTCAGAGAGGAGGGGTATAGGAGGAGCCTGGGCAGAATGGGTGGGGTCAGACAGCAGAGGAGGGGCTTAGGAGGAGCCTAGTCAGATTGGGTGGTGTCAGAGAGGAGGAGGGGTATAGGAGGAGCCTGGGCAGAATGGGTGGGGTCAGACGGGTATGGGAGGAGCCTGGGCAGAATGGGTGGAGTCAGAGAGGAGGGGGGTATAGGAGGAGCCTGGGCAGAATGGGTGGGGTCAGACAGCAGAGGAGGGGTTTAGGAGGAGCCAAGTCAGAGTGGGTGGGGTCAAATAGGAGGGGCTTAGGAGGAGCCTGGGCAGAATGGGTGGGGTCAGATGGGTATGGGAGGAGCCTGGGCAGAATGGGTGGAGTCAGAGAGGAGGGGGTATAGGAAGAGCCTGGGCAGAATGGGTGGGGTCAGACAGCAGAGGAGGGGCTTAGGAGGAGCCTGGGCAGAATGGGTGGGGTCAGACAGCAGAGGAGGGGCTTAGGAGGAGCCTAGTCAGATTGGGTGGGGTCAGAGAGGAGGGGTATAGGAGGAGCCTGGGAAGGTTGGGTGGGGCCAGACAGCAGAGGAGGGGCTTAGGAGGAACCTAGTCAGATTGGGTGGGGTCAAATAGGAGGGGTATAGGAGGAGCCTGGGCAGATTGGGTGGGGTCAGACGGGTATGGGAGGAGCCTGGGCAGAATGGGTGGAGTCAGAGAGGAGGGGGTATAGGAAGAGCCTGGGCAGAATAGGTGGGGTCAGACAGCAGAGGAGGGGCTTAGGAGGAACCTAGTCAGATTGGGTGGGGTCAAATAGGAGGAGCCTGGGCAGAATGGGTGGGGTCAGACAGCAGAGGAGGGGCTTAGGAGGAGCCTAGTCAGATTGGGTGGGGTCAAATAGGAGGAGGAGGAGCCTGGGCAGAATGGTTAAGGTCATAGAGGAGGGGTATAGGAGGAGCCTGGGCAGAATGGGTGGGGTCAGACAGGTATGGGAGGAGCCTGGGCAGAATGGGTGGGGTCAGACAGGTATGGGAGGAGCCTGGGCGGAATGGGTGGAGTCAGAGAGGAGGGGGGTATAGGAGGAGCCTGGGCAGAATGGGTGGGGTCAGACAGCAGAGGAGGAGGGGTTTAGGAGGAGCCAAGTCAGAGTGGGTGGGGTCAAATAGGAGGGGTATAGGAGGAGCCTGGGCAGAATGGGTGGGGTCAGACTGGTATGGGAGGAGCCTGGGCAGAATGGGTGGAGTCAGAGAGGAGGGGCTTAGGAGGAGCCTAGTCAGATTGGGTGGGGTCAAATAGGAGGAGCCTGGGCAGAATGGGTGGAGTCAGAGAGGAGGGGGTATAGGAGGAGCCTGGGCAGAATGGGTGGGGTCAGACAGCAGAGGAGGGGTTTAGGAGGAGCTTAGTCAGAATGGGTGGGGTCAGACAGCAGAGGAGGGGCTTAGGAGGAACCTAGTCAGATTGGGTGGGGTCAAATAGGAGGGGTAAAGGAGGAGCCTGGGCAGAATGGGTGGGGTCAGACAGGTATGGGAGGAGCCTGGGCAGAATGGGTGGGGTCAGACAGGTATGGGAGGAGCCTGGGCGGAATGGGTGGAGTCAGAGAGGAGGGGGGTATAGGAGGAGCCTGGGCAGAATGGGTGGGGTCAGACAGCAGAGGAGGAGGGGTTTAGGAGGAGCCAAGTCAGAGTGGGTGGGGTCAAATAGGAGGGGTATAGGAGGAGCCTGGGCAGAATGGGTGGGGTCAGACTGGTATGGGAGGAGCCTGGGCAGAATGGGTGGAGTCAGAGAGGAGGGGCTTAGGAGGAGCCTAGTCAGATTGGGTGGGGTCAAATAGGAGGAGCCTGGGCAGAATGGGTGGAGTCAGAGAGGAGGGGGTATAGGAGGAGCCTGGGCAGAATGGGTGGGGTCAGACAGCAGAGGAGGGGTTTAGGAGGAGCTTAGTCAGAATGGGTGGGGTCAGACAGCAGAGGAGGGGCTTAGGAGGAGCCTAGTCAGATTGGGGTCAAATAAGAGGGGTATAGGAGGAGCCTGGGCAGAATGGGTGGGGTCAGAGGGGTATGGGAAGAGCCAGAGCAGAATGGGTGGAGTCAGAGAGGAGGGGGTATAGGAGGAGCCTAGTCAGATTGGGTGGGGTCCGAGAGCGGAGGAGGGGTTAAGGAGGAGCCTAGTCAGATTGGGTGTGGTCAAATAGGAGGAGCCTGGGCAGAATGGGTGGGGTCTGAGGGCCTAGGAAGGGGTCATAGATGGAGGAGGATCCTGACTTATGGTGGGGAACTGCAAAAACTTTTTTAATGCACCCCCTATACTTTCTGATTTCTGTTGGGAGGGGGCAGTCGGGGAGCAGTATTAAAAGGTGCTTAGGCGCAACGTGAAGAGCGATGAGGTGCACAGAATGGCATGCCTTCCAGGTACTTTTTTGGGGGGGCTACCATTATTTTTTATTGCTCTGATCCTCCCTCATGGGGTGTACCCCAAATGGTTAGGGGCAACGGGGGAGGGGGGGTGGCAAAAAGCTGTTTGACCGTTTCTGTTACCAACAGGGGTCACCATACGATTCTGCTGCAGTTATGGTATTGAAAGGTACAACAAGGAGCATGTGAATGTATTTTTAGAGGTGGGGTGCCCCAAAATTTTACTGCCAGCAGCAGCAGCCCCCCTCCTCCCCACCCAGCAGATTGGTATAGGTACCTTTAGGACATTTCTGTTGAAAAAAGAGGCTATAGCGAATCGTGCTATGAAATCCTAGAGCACTAACATTTGCTAAATAAAGGTGGCATCGGAGCATACGAATGAGGCAGAGAGAGGCTACTGTTGCCAATTGGTTTGGTGGGTCATAGTGAATAGCCTCAGCATGCAAATAGGCAGTGTGAGGATTGGCAGTGTCTGTAGAGAATTTTGGCATGCTCTTCAGCTTATTTTTTCCTCCTTACGTTGGCTATGAACTACAGAGTTAAGGCCCGGCCTTACTGTTGGACAAAACATGTATTTATGATTTTAAGAAGTGTAGTCTGACTGTACTGAGAGGGGCTGTACAGTACGGTAAATGCCTGTATACCCCTGCAATGTGCATCCAACTGTCACTTGAGATTCAATAGCGAACGAAGCAGCTGGGTTACTGACTGAATGTAAATGGAAGGCACATAGCAAGGGTGTTTGTGGTCACTCAAATGATTGAAACCTGGTTGATGCACTACCAAAGCTGGGGTTCCAGGAGGGAACATTTGAGGGGCAGGTCCTGGTCCCACATTGGGGGTAGTCAAAAGTCCTGCTAAAGATTTCTGTCCAACTGTTACCACGTTTTGTGCAGCCTGGCTCCCTCTGTAACGATTCCCCAGTGTCTTTCGATCCTACAGATGACTGTAGCAAACTTCCCAAATTTTTTCTTGGCCTCATACCCCCAAAGGAGTGCCTGACATTTGCCAGCCTAACGATACTCACATTCTGGGAAAAACCTCACTAACCATGCATATTTATGCACCACACATGGCAAATCCTTGCAATTGCAGAACATCATATCGCACTTGTCATCTTTGAGGTGCTGTAAGTATTTGGATTTGAGGGAAATATTCATCCTTGCTTGCTCTCCCACCTGAAGTCTATGGTGCTGCTGTTCCTTTCTCACATGTCCCTACAAAGAGACAAGTGACACACAGACTCAATCACTCAGCAAACATATATGCTTTGACGCTTTCATCTTGCTGTTTACCTTCCAAATGTTCCCCCTTCACCACAAATACAGGCCAGCCATTCCTCATCCCCTCAGTCATCGTAGTCCTTCACTCCTTAGGCCCTGCAAGACAAAAATGACCAAGAATCATGTCAGCAAGAAGAAGAAAAGCCTCAGTGTGCTCTTTTGTTCATACTGCTGCCCACTAGTAACACTTCATGGCCACTGCAGCTTAAGAATGGGACTAAGAAGAGGGCTCTCCTATGCAAATAATGTCCTCCCATGCATACTTTCTTCTGAGACGGTCGGCGGCTTGTGCCGTGATACTGCCTCCAACATATGGTCTTCAACCAAATTTTAAAAAAGCCCACCTGCCTTAGACAAAGGATTTTGCCACTCGAAGGAAGCACATGGGGACATCATCATCATTTAGCAGGGTCCTAAATTGCCTGCTGTCCGCCTGTATACAGAACAAGGACGTTTGTGGCCGTTCGTGAGTGTTCTTCAAAGGAAGGAGGCGGGTTAATAAATCCAAGATGCCAGGGCAGGCCCAGCCCAGTGCAGCCCAGCCCGGCACAACGCACTGCTGTGGAGGTCCACTCCTTCACATCCTGCAGCAGGCATGATGCAAATCTACTAGAGCAAAGGCTTGACTCTGCTCTTGTCTGTCTCTTAAAGGAAACAATCTTTCCAACTTCTTATTGCACCTAATAAATGGACTCTAGCTAGCCTCAAACTCGACCCATCATTTCATTAGCCAGAGCTCATACTTGACCTTTATTTCTATCCAAGCTCACTGGCACCAAACCTCTGATTTGAGCGAGTGGCTCACACTAAAATGAAAAATCACCATCAACCAACCTATTTTACAATAAGTGTAGCACCATCCTCGCATTCTTGTGCTCAGTTATAACCCCCAATACCACAATTGCACTCTGCAATTCACCAAACTTAAAGGACAAAGAATGACGACATTGATAAAGTAAGATAAGGCCTTGTTCCTAGCACCTACTTGAGAAATAGGGCGGTTGGTAGAAGGTCATGAGAGAAAACATATGAAATGTTGGGAGACACCTGCCAAAAAAACCACTAGCAAAAAAAAAAAAAACTGTTTGAAAATTTCCCACCTTGGGATACTTCTACAGCACTGGCAGGATTCGAACCCTGGCCTGTGAGGGCTGTCCCCACCAAAGGTACAAGCCTTACCTTTGAGCTATAGCTCCTTGGTGGTCTGGAGGATTGCAGTAGTAACTATAAGCAACATACAGGCCTTGGTGTCCTTTCCTGTGGCTTCCATTGCACATTAAATGGATGACCATGACATAAGGACAATTTGATAGGCTACTTACATGGAAACCAGAAAAACACTTAGCAACAAAAAAAAAAAGAAAATCACTGTTTGAAAATTTCCCACCTTGGGATACTTCTACAGCACTGGCAGGATTCGAACCCTGGCCTGTGAGGGCTGTCCCCACCAAAGGTACAAGCCTTACCTTTGAGCTATAGCTCCTTGGTAGTCTGGAGGATTACAGTAGTAACTATAAGCAACATACAGGCCTTGGTGTCCTTTCCTGTGGCTTCCATTGCACATTAAATGGATGACCATGACATACGGACAATTTGATAGGCTACTTACATGGAAACCAGAAAAACACTTAGCAAAAAAAAAAAAAGAAAATCACTGTTTGAAAATTTCCCACCTTGGGATACTTCTACAGCACTGGCAGGATTCGAACCCTGGCCTGTGAGGGCTGTCCCCACCAAAGGTACAAGCCTTACCTTTGAGCTATAGCTCCTTGGTGGTCTAGAGGATTGCAGTAGTAACTATAAGCAACATACAGGCCTTGGTGTCCTTCCCTGTGGCTTCCATTGCACATTAAAAGGATGACCATGACATAAGGACAATTTGATAGGCTACTTACATGGAAACCAGTGTGGTCCAGTGGGTAAGTTCCTGCCTTCCATCCAGGCAACCAGGGTTCAAATCCCGGGTTCGGCACCAGGTAAGTAAATTGGTAAGTAAAATGTGTCTGTGTGTTGTGTAAGAGTGGAATCATGCCTAGCGAAAGAGGGATTGCAGATTGGTCGGTAAGTAAAATAGGTGTGGAAAGTGAAAGAAAGAGAATGGGTGTTGTCTGTAGGAGGAGGACCCTGGGCAGGTTGGGTGGGGTCAGACAGCAGAGGAGGGGCTTAGGAGGAGCCTAGTCAGATTGGGTGGGGTCAAATAGGAGGGGTATAGGAGGAGCCTGGGCAGAATGGGTGGGGTCAGACGGGTATGGGAGGAGCCTGGGCAGAATGGGTGGAGTCAGAGAGGAGGGGGTATAGGAGGAGCCTGGGCAGAATGGGTGGGGTCAGACAGGTATGGGAGGAGCCTGGGCAGAATGGGTGGAGTCAGAGAGGAGGGGGTATAGGAAGAGCCTGGGCAGAATGGGTGGGGTCAGACAGCAGAGGAGGAGGGGCTTAGGAGGAGCCTAGTCAGATTGGGTGGGGTCAGAGAGGAGGGGTATAGGAGTAGCCTAGTCAGATTGGGTGGGGTCAAATAGGAGGAGCCTGGGCAGAATGGGAGGAGTCAGAGAGGAGGGAAGGGGCTTAGGAGGAGCCTAGTAAGATTGGGGTCAAATAAGAGGGGTATAGGAGGAGCCTGGGCAGAATGGGTGGGGTCAGACAGCAGAGGAGGGGTTTAGGAGGAGCCAAGTCAGAGTGGGTGGGGTCAAATAGGAGGGGTATAGGAGGAGCCTGGGCAGAATGGGTGGGGTCAGACAGCAGAGGAGGGGTTTAGGAGGAGCCAAGTCAGAGTGGGTGGTGTCAAATAGGAGGGGTATAGGAGGAGCCTGGGCAGAATGGGTGGGGTCAGACGGGTATGGGAGGAGCCTGGGCAGAATGGGTGGAGTCAGAGAGGAGGGGCCTGGGCAGAATGGGTGGGGTTGGACTGGTATGGGAGGAGCCTGGGCAGAATGGGTGGGGTCAGACAGCAGAGGAGGGGCTTAGGAGGAGCCTAGTCAGATTGGGTGGGTTCAGAGAGGAGGGGTATAGGAGGAGCCTGGGCAGAATGGGTGGGGTCAGACAGCAGAGGAGGGGCTTAGGAGGAGCCTAGTCAGATTGGGTGGGGTCGGAGAGGAGGAGGGGTATAGGAGGAGCCTGGGCAGAATGGGTGGGGTCAGACGGGTATGGGAGGAGCCTGGGCAGAATGTGTGGAGTCAGAGAGGAGGGGGTATAGGAAGAGCCTGGGCAGAATGGGTGGGGTCAGACAGCAGAGGAGGGGCTTAGGAGGAGCCTAGTCAGATTGGGTGGGGTCAGAGAGGAGGGGTATAGGAGGAGCCTGGGCAGATTGGGTGCGGTCAGACGGGTATGGGAGGAGCCTGGGCAGAATGTGTGGAGTCAGAGAGGAGGGGGTATAGGAAGAGCCTGGGCAGAATGGGTGGGGTCAGACAGCAGAGGAGGGGCTTAGGAGGAGCCTGGGCAGAATGGGTGGGGTCAGACAGCAGAGGAGGGGCTTAGGAGGAACCTAGTCGGATTGGGTGGGGTCAGAGAGGAGGGGTATAGGAGGAGCCTAGTCAGATTGGGTGGGGTCAAATAGGAGGAGCCTGGGCAGAATGGGAGAAGTCAGAGAGGAGGGGGGTATAGGAGGAGCCTGGGCAGAATGGGTGGGGTCAGACTGGTATGGGAGGAGCCTGGGCAGAATGGGTGGGGTCATACAGCAGAGGAGGGGCTTAGGAGGAACCTAGTCGGATTGGGTGGGGTCAAATAGGAGGAGCCTGGGCAGAATGGGTGGGGTCAGACAGCAGAGGAGGGGTTTAGGAGGAGCCAAGTCAGAGTGGGTGGGGTCAAATAGGAGGGGTATAGGAGGAGCCTGGGCAGAATGGGTGGGGTCAGACGGGTATGGGAGGAGCCTGGGCAGAATGGGTGGAGTCAGATGGGTATGGGAGGAGCCTGGGCAGAATGGGTGGGGTCAGACGGGTATGGGAGGAGCCTGGGCAGAATGGGTGGGGTCAGACGGGTATGGGAGGAGCCTGGGCAGAATGGGTGGGGTCAGACAGCAGAGGAGGGGTTTAGGAGGAGCCAAGTCAGATTGGGTGGGGTCAAATAGGAGGGGTATAGGAGGAGCCTGGGCAGAATGGGTGGAGTCAGAGAAGAGGGGGTATAGGAGGAGCCTGGGCAGAATGGGTGGGGTCAGACAGCAGAGGAGGGGTTTAGGAGGAGCCAAGTCAGATTGGGTGGGGTCAAATAGGAGGGGTATAGGAGGAGCCTGGGCAGAATGGGTGCGGTCAGATGGGTATGGGAGGAGCCTGGGCAGAATGGGTGGAGTCAGAGAGGAGGGGGTATAGGAAGAGCCTGGGCAGAATGGGTGGGGTCAGACAGCAGAGGAGGAGGGGCTTAGGAGGAGCCTGGGCAGAATGGGTGGGGTCAGACAGCAGAGGAGGGGCTTAGGAGGAGCCTGGGCAGAATGGGTGGAGTCAGAGAGGAGGGGCTTAGGAGGAGCCTAGTCAGATTGGGTGGGGTCAAATAGGAGGAGGAGGAGCCTGGGCAGAATGGGTAAGGTCATAGAGGAGGGGTATAGGAGGAGCCTGGGCAGAATGGGTGGGGTCAGACAGGTATGGGAGGAGCCTGGGCGGAATGGGTGGAGTCAGAGAGGAGGGGGTATAGGAGTAGCCTGGGCATAATGGGTGGGGTCAGACAGCAGAGGAGGAGGGGTTTAGGAGGAGCCAAGTCAGAGTGGGTGGGGTCAAATAGGAGGGGTATAGGAGGAGCCTGGGCATAATGGGTGGGGTCAGACGGGTATGGGAGGAGCCTGGGCAGAATGGGTGGAGTCAGAGAGGAGGGGGTATAGGAAGAGCCTGGGCAGAATGGGTGGGGTCAGACAGCAGAGGAGGGGCTTAGGAGGAGCCTAGTCAGATTGGGTGGGGTCAGAGAGAAGGGGTATAGGAGGAGCCTGGGAAGGTTGGGTGGGGCCAGACAGCAGAGGAGGGGCTTAGGAGGAACCTAGTCAGATTGGGTGGGGTCAAATAGGAGGAGCTTGGGCAGAATGGGTGGGGTCAGACAGCAGAGGAGGGGCTTAGGAGGAGCCTAGTCAGATTGGGTGGGTTCAGAGAGGAGGGGTATAGGAGGAGCCTGGGCAGAATGGGTGGGGTCAGACAGCAGAGGAGGGGCTTAGGAGGAGCCTGGGCAGAATGGGTGGGGTCAGACAGCAGAGGAAGGGCTTAGGAGGAGCCTAGTCAGATTGGGTGGGGTCAGAGAGGAGGGGTATAGGAGGAGCCTGGGCAGAATGGGTGGGGTCAGACAGCAGAGGAGGGGGTTTAGGAGGAGCCAAGTCAGAGTGGGTGGGGTCAAATAGGAGGGGTATAGGAGGAGCCTGGGCAGAATGGGTGCGGTCAGATGGGTATGGGAGGAGCCTAGTCAGATTGGGTGGGGTCAGAGAGGAGGGGTATAGGAGGAGCCTGGGCAGAATGGGTGGGGTCAGACAGCAGAGGAGGGGCTTAGGAGGAGCCTGGGCAGAATGGGTGGGGTCAGAGAGGAAGGGCTTAGGAGGAGCCTGGGCAGAATGGGTGGGGTCAGACAGCAGAGGAGGGGCTTAGGAGGAGCCTAGTCAGATTGGGTGGGGTCAGAGAGGAGGGGTATAGGAGGAGCCTAGTCAGATTATGTGGGGTCAAATAGGAGGAGCCTGGGCAGAATGGGAGGAGTCAGAGAGGAGGGGGGTATAGGAGGAGCCTGGGCAGAATGGGTGGGGTCAGACTGGTATGGGAGGAGCCTGGGCAGAATGGGTGGGGTCAGACAGCAGAGGAGGGGCTTAGGAGGAGCCTAGTCAGATTGGGTGGGTTCAGAGAGGAGGGGTATAGGAGGAGCCTGGGCAGAATGGGTGGGGTCAGACAGCAGAGGAGGGGCTTAGGAGGAGCCTAGTCAGATTGGGTGGAGTCAGAGAGGAGGGGGGTATAGGAGGAGTCTGGGCAGAATGGGTGGGGTCAGACAGCAGAGGAGGGGTTTAGGAGGAGCCAAGTCAGAGTGGGTGGGGTCAAATAGGAGGGGTATAGGAGGAGCCTGGGCAGAATGGGTGGAGTCAGAGAGGAGGGGGTATAGGAAGAGCCTGGGCAGAATGGGTGGGGTCAGACAGCAGAGGAGGAGGGGCTTAGGAGGAGCCTAGTCAGATTGGGTGGGGTCAGAGAGGAGGGGTATAGGAGGAGCCTAGTCAGATTGGGTGGGGTCGAATGGGAGGAGTCAGAGAGGAGGGGGTATAGGAGGAGCCTGGGCAGAATGGGTGGGGTCAGACTGGTATGGGAGGAGCCTGGGCAGAATGGGTGGAGTCAGAGAGGAGGGGCTTAGGAGGAGCCTAGTCAGATTGGGTGGGGTCAAATAGGAGGAGCCTGGGCAGAATGGGAGGAGTCAGACAGCAGAGGAGGGGTTTAGGAGGAGCTTAGTCAGAATGGGTGGGGTCAGACAGCAGAGGAGGGGCTTGGGAGGAACCTAGTCAGATTGGGTGGGGTCAAATAGGAGGGGTATAGGAGGAGCCTGGGCAGAATGGGTGGGGTCAGACGGGTATGGGAGGAGCCTGGGCAGAATGGGTGGAGTCAGAGAGGAGGGGGTATAGGAAGAGCCTGGGCAGAATGGCTGGGGTCAGACAGCAGAGGAGGGGCTTAGGAGGAGCCTAGTCAGATTGGGTGGGGTCAAATAGGAGGAGCCTGGGCAGAATGGGTGGGGTCAGACAGCAGAGGAGGGGCTTAGGAGGAGCCTAGTCAGATTGGGTGGGGTCAAATAGGAGGAGGAGGAGCCTGGGCAGAATGGGTGGGGTCAGACAGGTATGGGAGGAGCCTTGGCAGAATGGGTGGGGTCAGACAGGTATGGGAGGAGCCTGGGCGGAATGGGTGGAGTCAGAGAGGAGGGGGGTATAGGAGGAGCCTGGGCAGAATGGGTGGGGTCAGACAGCAGAGGAGGAGGAGGGGTTTAGGAGGAGCCAAGTCAGAGTGGGTGGGGTCAAATAGGAGGGGTATATGAGGAGCCTGGGCAGAATGGGTGGGGTCAGACTGGTATGGGAGGAGCCTGGGCAGAATGGGTGGAGTCAGAGAGGAGGGGCTTAGGAGGAGCCTAGTCAGATTGGGTGGGGTCAAATAGGAAGAGCCTGGGCAGAATGGGTGGGGTCAGACAGCAGAGGAGGGGCTTAGGAGGAGCCTAGTCTGATTGGGTGGGTTCAGAGAGGAGGGGTATAGGAGGAGCCTGGGCAGAATGGGTGGGGTCAGACAGCAGAGGAGGGGCTTAGGAGGAGCCTAGTCAGATTGGGTGGGGTCAGAGAGAAGGGGTATAGGAGGAGCCTGGGAAGGTTGGGTGGGGCCAGACAGCAGAGGAGGGGCTTAGGAGGAACCTAGTCAGATTGGGTGGGGTCAAATAGGAAGAGCCTGGGCAGAATGGGTGGGGTCAGACAGCAGAGGAGGGGCTTAGGAGGAGCCTAGTCAGATTGGGTGGGTTCAGAGAGGAGGGGTATAGGAGGAGCCTGGGCAGAATGGGTGGGGTCAGACAGCAGAGGAGGGGCTTAGGAGGAGCCTAGTCAGATTGGGTGGGGTCAGAGAGGAGGAGGGGTATAGGAGGAGCCTGGGCAGAATGGGTGGGGTCAGACGGGTATGGGAGGAGCCTGGGCAGAATGGGTGGAGTCAGAGAGGAGGGGGGTATAGGAGGAGCCTGGGCAGAATGGGTGGGGTCACACAGCAGAGGAGGGGTTTAGGAGGAGCCAAGTCAGAGTGGGTGGGGTCAAATAGGAGGGGTATAGGAGGAGCCTGGGCAGAATGGGTGGGGTCAGACGGGTATGGGAGGAGCCTGGGCAGAATGGGTGGAGTCAGAGAGGAGGGGGGTATAGGAAGAGCCTGGGCAGAATGGGTGGGGTCAGACAGCAGAGGAGGGGCTTAAGAGGAGCCTAGTCAGATTGGGTGGGGTCAGAGAGAAGGGGTATAGGAGGAGCCTGGGAAGGTTGGGTGGGGCCAGACAGCAGAGGAGGGGCTTAGGAGGAACCTAGTCAGATTGGGTGGGGTCAAATAGGAGGAGGGGCTGGGTGGGGTCAGACAGCAGAGGAGGGGCTTAGGAGGAGCCTAGTCAGATTGGGTGGGTTCAGAGAGGAGGGGTATAGGAGGAGCCTGGGCAGAATGGGTGGGGTCAGACAGCAGAGGAGGGGTTTAGGAGGAGCCAAGTCAGAGTGGGTGGGGTCAAATAGGAGGGCTATAGGAGGAGCCTGGGCAGAATGGGTGCGGTCAGATGGGTATGGGAGGAGCCTGGGCAGAATGGGTAGAGTCAGAGAGGAGGGGGTATAGGAGGAGCCTGGGCAGAATGGGTGGGGTCAGACAGCAGAGGAGGGGTTTAGGAGGAGCTTAGTCAGAATGGGTGGGGTCAGACAGCAGAGGAGGGGCTTAGGAGGAGCCTAGTCAGATTGGGGTCAAATAAGAGGGGTATAGGAGGAGCCTGGGCAGAATGGGTGCGGTCAGACGGGTATGGGAGGAGCCTGGGCAGAATGGGTGGAGTCAGAGAGGAGGGGGTATAGGATGAGCCTGGGCAGAATGGGTGGGGTCAGACAGCAGAGGAGGGGCTTAGGAGGAGCCTGGGCAGAATGGGTGGGGTCAGACAGCAGAGGAGGGGCTTAGGAGGAGCCTAGTCAGATTATGTGGGGTCAAATAGGAGGAGCCTGGGCAGAATGGGAGGAGTCAGAGAGGAGGGGGGTATAGGAGGAGCCTGGGCAGAATGGGTGGGGTCAGACTGGTATGGGAGGAGCCTGGGCAGAATGGGTGGGGTCAGACAGCAGAGGAGGGGCTTAGGAGGAGCCTAGTCAGATTGGGTGGGTTCAAAGAGGAGGGGTATGGGAGGAGCCTGGGCAGAATGGGTGGAGTCAGAGAGGAGGGGGTATAGGAGGAGCCTGGGCAGAATGGGTGGGGTCAGACAGCAGAGGAGGGGTTTAGGAGGAGCCAAGTCGGATTGGGTGGGGTCAAATAGGAGGGGTATAGGAGGAGCCTGGGCAGAATGGGTGGGGTCAGACGGGTATGGGAGGAGCCTGGGCAGAATGGGTGGAGTCAGAGAGGAGGGGGTATAGGAAGAGCCTGTGCAGAATGGGTGGGGTCAGACAGCAGAGGAGGAGGGGCTTAGGAGGAGCCTAGTCAGATTGGGTGGGGTCAGAGAGGAGGGGTATAGGAGGAGCCTAGTCAGATTGGGTGGGGTCAAATAGGAGGAGCCTGGGCAGAATGGGAGGAGTCAGAGAGGAGGGGGGTATAGGAGGAGCCTGGGCAGAATGGGTGGGGTCAGACTGGTATGGGAGGAGCCTGGGCAGAATGGGTGGAGTCAGAGAGGAGGGGCTTAGGAGGAGCCTAGTCAGATTGGGTGGG
Organism: Lissotriton vulgaris; assembly: GCF_964263255.1. Lineage (NCBI taxonomy): Eukaryota > Metazoa > Chordata > Amphibia > Caudata > Salamandridae > Lissotriton > Lissotriton vulgaris. The sequence goes on from NC_141685.1 coordinate 1,485,676,702, forward strand.
GTCAAATAGGAGGAGCCTGGGCAGAATGGGAGGAGTCAGAGAGGAGGGGGTATAGGAAGAGCCTGGGCAGAATGGGTGGGGTCAGACAGCAGAGGAGGGGCTTAGGAGGAACCTAGTCAGATTGGGTGGGGTCAAATAGGAGGGGTATAGGAGGAGCCTGGGCAGAATGGGTGGGGTCAGACGGGTATGGGAGGAGCCTGGGCAGAATGGGTGGGGTCAGACGGGTATGGGAGGAGCCTGGGCAGAATGGGTGGAGTCAGAGAGGAGGGGGTATAGGAAGAGCCTGGGCAGAATGGTTGGGGTCAGACAGCAGAGGAGGGGCTTAGGAGGAACCTAGTCAGATTGGGTGGGGTCAAATAGGAGGAGCCTGGGCAGAATGGGTGGGGTCAGACAGCAGAGGAGGGGCTTAGGAGGAGCCTAGTCAGATTGGGTGGGGTCAAATAGGAGGAGGAGGAGCCTGAGCAGAATGGGTGGGGTCAGACAGGTATGGGAGGAGCCTGGGCAGAATGGGTGGGGTCAGACAGGTATGGGAGGAGCCTGGGCGGAATGGGTGGAGTCAGAGAGGAGGGGGGTATAGGAGGAGCCTGGGCAGAATGGGTGGGGTCAGACAGCAGAGGAGGAGGAGGGGTTTAGGAGGAGCCAAGTCAGAGTGGGTGGGGTCAAATAGGAGGGGTATAGGAGGAGCCTGGGCAGAATGGGTGGGGTCAGACTGGTATGGGAGGAGCCTGGGCAGAATGGGTGGAGTCAGAGAGGAGGGGCTTAGGAGGAGCCTAGTCAGATTGGGTGGGGTCAAATAGGAGGAGCCTGGGCAGAATGGGTGGAGTCAGAGAGGAGGGGGTATAGGAGGAGCCTGGGCAGAATGGGTGGGGTCAGACAGCAGAGGAGGGGCTTAGGAGGAGCCTGGGCAGAATGGGTGGGGTCAGACTGGTATGGGAGGAGCCTGGGCAGAATGGGTGGGGTCAGACAGCAGAGGAGGGGCTTAGGAGGAGCCTGGGCAGAATGGGTGGAGTCAGAGAGGAGGGGCTTAGGAGGAGCCTAGTCAGATTGGGTGGGGTCAAATAGGAAGAGCCTGGGCAGAATGGGTGGGGTCAGACAGCAGAGGAGGGGCTTAGGAGGAGCCTAGTCAGATTGGGTGGGTTCAGAGAGGAGGGGTATAGGAGGAGCCTGGGCAGAATGGGTGGGGTCAGACAGCAGAGGAGGGGCTTAGGAGGAGCCTAGTCAGATTGGGTGGGGTCAGAGAGAAGGGGTATAGGAGGAGCCTGGGAAGGTTGGGTGGGGCCAGACAGCAGAGGAGGGGCTTAGGAGGAACCTAGTCAGATTGGGTGGGGTCAAATAGGAAGAGCCTGGGCAGAATGGGTGGGGTCAGACAGCAGAGGAGGGGCTTAGGAGGAGCCTAGTCAGATTGGGTGGGTTCAGAGAGGAGGGGTATAGGAGGAGCCTGGGCAGAATGGGTGGGGTCAGACAGCAGAGGAGGGGCTTAGGAGGAGCCTGGGCAGAATGGGTGGGGTCAGACAGCAGAGGAAGGGCTTAGGAGGAGCCTAGTCAGATTGGGTGGGGTCAGAGAGGAGGGGTATAGGAGGAGCCTGGGCAGAATGGGTGGGGTCAGACAGCAGAGGAGGGGGTTTAGGAGGAGCCAAGTCAGAGTGGGTGGGGTCAAATAGGAGGGGTATAGGAGGAGCCTGGGCAGAATGGGTGCGGTCAGATGGGTATGGGAGGAGCCTAGTCAGATTGGGTGGGGTCAGAGAGGAGGGGTATAGGAGGAGCCTGGGCAGAATGGGTGGGGTCAGACAGCAGAGGAGGGGCTTAGGAGGAGCCTGGGCAGAATGGGTGGGGTCAGAGAGGAAGGGCTTAGGAGGAGCCTGGGCAGAATGGGTGGGGTCAGACAGCAGAGGAGGGGCTTAGGAGGAGCCTAGTCAGATTGGGTGGGGTCAGAGAGGAGGGGTATAGGAGGAGCCTAGTCAGATTATGTGGGGTCAAATAGGAGGAGCCTGGGCAGAATGGGAGGAGTCAGAGAGGAGGGGGGTATAGGAGGAGCCTGGGCAGAATGGGTGGGGTCAGACAGCAGAGGAGGGGCTTAGGAGGAGCCTAGTCAGATTGGGTGGGTTCAGAGAGGAGGGGTATAGGAGGAGCCTGGGCAGAATGGGTGGGGTCAGACAGCAGAGGAGGGGCTTAGGAGGAGCCTAGTCAGATTGGGTGGAGTCAGAGAGGAGGGGGGTATAGGAGGAGTCTGGGCAGAATGGGTGGGGTCAGACAGCAGAGGAGGGGTTTAGGAGGAGCCAAGTCAGAGTGGGTGGGGTCAAATAGGAGGGGTATAGGAGGAGCCTGGGCAGAATGGGTGGAGTCAGAGAGGAGGGGGTATAGGAAGAGCCTGGGCAGAATGGGTGGGGTCAGACAGCAGAGGAGGAGGGGCTTAGGAGGAGCCTAGTCAGATTGGGTGGGGTCAGAGAGGAGGGGTATAGGAGGAGCCTAGTCAGATTGGGTGGGGTCAAATAGGAGGAGCCTGGGCAGAATGGGAGGAGTCAGAGAGGAGGGGGTATAGGAGGAGCCTGGGCAGAATGGGTGGGGTCAGACTGGTATGGGAGGAGCCTGGGCAGAATGGGTGGAGTCAGAGAGGAGGGGCTTAGGAGGAGCCTAGTCAGATTGGGTGGGGTCAAATAGGAGGAGCCTGGGCAGAATGGGAGGAGTCAGAGAGGAGGGGGTATAGGAGGAGCCTGGGCAGAATGGGTGGGGTCAGACAGCAGAGGAGGGGTTTAGGAGGAGCTTAGTCAGAATGGGTGGGGTCAGACAGCAGAGGAGGGGCTTGGGAGGAACCTAGTCAGATTGGGTGGGGTCAAATAGGAGGGGTATAGGAGGAGCCTGGGCAGAATGGGTGGGGTCAGACGGGTATGGGAGGAGCCTGGGCAGAATGGGTGGAGTCAGAGAGGAGGGGGTATAGGAAGAGCCTGGGCAGAATGGCTGGGGTCAGACAGCAGAGGAGGGGCTTAGGAGGAGCCTAGTCAGATTGGGTGGGGTCAAATAGGAGGAGCCTGGGCAGAATGGGTGGGGTCAGACAGCAGAGGAGGGGCTTAGGAGGAGCCTAGTCAGATTGGGTGGGGTCAAATAGGAGGAGGAGGAGCCTGGGCAGAATGGGTGGGGTCAGACAGGTATGGGAGGAGCCTTGGCAGAATGGGTGGGGTCAGACAGGTATGGGAGGAGCCTGGGCGGAATGGGTGGAGTCAGAGAGGAGGGGGGTATAGGAGGAGCCTGGGCAGAATGGGTGGGGTCAGACAGCAGAGGAGGAGGAGGGGTTTAGGAGGAGCCAAGTCAGAGTGGGTGGGGTCAAATAGGAGGGGTATATGAGGAGCCTGGGCAGAATGGGTGGGGTCAGACTGGTATGGGAGGAGCCTGGGCAGAATGGGTGGAGTCAGAGAGGAGGGGCTTAGGAGGAGCCTAGTCAGATTGGGTGGGGTCAAATAGGAAGAGCCTGGGCAGAATGGGTGGGGTCAGAGAGGAGGGGTATAGGAGTAGCCTAGTCAGATTGGGTGGGGTCAAATAGGAGGAGCCTGGGCAGAATGGGAGGAGTCAGAGAGGAGGGAAGGGGCTTAGGAGGAGCCTAGTAAGATTGGGGTCAAATAAGAGGGGTATAGGAGGAGCCTGGGCAGAATGGGTGGGGTCAGACAGCAGAGGAGGGGTTTAGGAGGAGCCAAGTCAGAGTGGGTGGGGTCAAATAGGAGGGGTATAGGAGGAGCCTGGGCAGAATGGGTGGGGTCAGACAGCAGAGGAGGGGTTTAGGAGGAGCCAAGTCAGAGTGGGTGGTGTCAAATAGGAGGGGTATAGGAGGAGCCTGGGCAGAATGGGTGGGGTCAGACGGGTATGGGAGGAGCCTGGGCAGAATGGGTGGAGTCAGAGAGGAGGGGCCAGGGCAGAATGGGTGGGGTTGGACTGGTATGGGAGGAGCCTGGGCAGAATGGGTGGGGTCAGACAGCAGAGGAGGGGCTTAGGAGGAGCCTAGTCAGATTGGGTGGGTTCAGAGAGGAGGGGTATAGGAGGAGCCTGGGCAGAATGGGTGGGGTCAGACAGCAGAGGAGGGGCTTAGGAGGAGCCTAGTCAGATTGGGTGGGGTCGGAGAGGAGGAGGGGTATAGGAGGAGCCTGGGCAGAATGGGTGGGGTCAGACGGGTATGGGAGGAGCCTGGGCAGAATGGGTGGAGTCAGAGAGGAGGGGGTATAGGAGGAGCCTGGGCAGAATGGGTGGGGTCAGACAGCGGAGGAGGGGTTTAGGAGGAGCCAAGTCAGATTGGGTGGGGTCAAATAGGAGGGGTATAGGAGGAGCCTGGGCAGATTGGGTGCGGTCAGACGGGTATGGGAGGAGCCTGGGCAGAATGTGTGGAGTCAGAGAGGAGGGGGTATAGGAAGAGCCTGGGCAGAATGGGTGGGGTCAGACAGCAGAGGAGGGGCTTAGGAGGAGCCTAGTCAGATTGGGTGGGGTCAGAGAGGAGGGGTATAGGAGGAGCCTGGGCAGATTGGGTGCGGTCAGACGGGTATGGGAGGAGCCTGGGCAGAATGTGTGGAGTCAGAGAGGAGGGGGTATAGGAAGAGCCTGGGCAGAATGGGTGGGGTCAGACAGCAGAGGAGGGGCTTAGGAGGAGCCTGGGCAGAATGGGTGGGGTCAGACAGCAGAGGAGGGGCTTAGGAGGAACCTAGTCGGATTGGGTGGGGTCAGAGAGGAGGGGTATAGGAGGAGCCTAGTCAGATTGGGTGGGGTCAAATAGGAGGAGCCTGGGCAGAATGGGAGAAGTCAGAGAGGAGGGGGGTATAGGAGGAGCCTGGGCAGAATGGGTGGGGTCAGACTGGTATGGGAGGAGCCTGGGCAGAATGGGTGGGGTCATACAGCAGAGGAGGGGCTTAGGAGGAACCTAGTCGGATTGGGTGGGGTCAAATAGGAGGAGCCTGGGCAGAATGGGTGGGGTCAGACAGCAGAGGAGGGGTTTAGGAGGAGCCAAGTCAGAGTGGGTGGGGTCAAATAGGAGGGGTATAGGAGGAGCCTGGGCAGAATGGGTGGGGTCAGACGGGTATGGGAGGAGCCTGGGCAGAATGGGTGGAGTCAGATGGGTATGGGAGGAGCCTGGGCAGAATGGGTGGGGTCAGACGGGTATGGGAGGAGCCTGGGCAGAATGGGTGGGGTCAGACGGGTATGGGAGGAGCCTGGGCAGAATGGGTGGGGTCAGACAGCAGAGGAGGGGTTTAGGAGGAGCCAAGTCAGATTGGGTGGGGTCAAATAGGAGGGGTATAGGAGGAGCCTGGGCAGAATGGGTGCGGTCAGACGGGTATGGGAGGAGCCTGGGCAGAATGGGTGGAGTCAGAGAAGAGGGGGTATAGGAGGAGCCTGGGCAGAATGGGTGGGGTCAGACAGCAGAGGAGGGGTTTAGGAGGAGCCAAGTCAGATTGGGTGGGGTCAAATAGGAGGGGTATAGGAGGAGCCTGGGCAGAATGGGTGCGGTCAGATGGGTATGGGAGGAGCCTGGGCAGAATGGGTGGAGTCAGAGAGGAGGGGGTATAGGAAGAGCCTGGGCAGAATGGGTGGGGTCAGACAGCAGAGGAGGAGGGGCTTAGGAGGAGCCTGGGCAGAATGGGTGGGGTCAGACAGCAGAGGAGGGGCTTAGGAGGAGCCTGGGCAGAATGGGTGGAGTCAGAGAGGAGGGGCTTAGGAGGAGCCTAGTCAGATTGGGTGGGGTCAAATAGGAGGAGGAGGAGCCTGGGCAGAATGGGTAAGGTCATAGAGGAGGGGTATAGGAGGAGCCTGGGCAGAATGGGTGGGGTCAGACAGGTATGGGAGGAGCCTGGGCGGAATGGGTGGAGTCAGAGAGGAGGGGGTATAGGAGTAGCCTGGGCATAATGGGTGGGGTCAGACAGCAGAGGAGGAGGGGTTTAGGAGGAGCCAAGTCAGAGTGGGTGGGGTCAAATAGGAGGGGTATAGGAGGAGCCTGGGCATAATGGGTGGGGTCAGACGGGTATGGGAGGAGCCTGGGCAGAATGGGTGGAGTCAGAGAGGAGGGGGTATAGGAAGAGCCTGGGCAGAATGGGTGGGGTCAGACAGCAGAGGAGGGGCTTAGGAGGAGCCTAGTCAGATTGGGTGGGGTCAGAGAGAAGGGGTATAGGAGGAGCCTGGGAAGGTTGGGTGGGGCCAGACAGCAGAGGAGGGGCTTAGGAGGAACCTAGTCAGATTGGGTGGGGTCAAATAGGAGGAGCTTGGGCAGAATGGGTGGGGTCAGACAGCAGAGGAGGGGCTTAGGAGGAGCCTAGTCAGATTGGGTGGGTTCAGAGAGGAGGGGTATAGGAGGAGCCTGGGCAGAATGGGTGGGGTCAGACAGCAGAGGAGGGGCTTAGGAGGAGCCTGGGCAGAATGGGTGGGGTCAGACAGCAGAGGAAGGGCTTAGGAGGAGCCTAGTCAGATTGGGTGGGGTCAGAGAGGAGGGGTATAGGAGGAGCCTGGGCAGAATGGGTGGGGTCAGACAGCAGAGGAGGGGGTTTAGGAGGAGCCAAGTCAGAGTGGGTGGGGTCAAATAGGAGGGGTATAGGAGGAGCCTGGGCAGAATGGGTGCGGTCAGATGGGTATGGGAGGAGCCTAGTCAGATTGGGTGGGGTCAGAGAGGAGGGGTATAGGAGGAGCCTGGGCAGAATGGGTGGGGTCAGACAGCAGAGGAGGGGCTTAGGAGGAGCCTGGGCAGAATGGGTGGGGTCAGAGAGGAAGGGCTTAGGAGGAGCCTGGGCAGAATGGGTGGGGTCAGACAGCAGAGGAGGGGCTTAGGAGGAGCCTAGTCAGATTGGGTGGGGTCAGAGAGGAGGGGTATAGGAGGAGCCTAGTCAGATTATGTGGGGTCAAATAGGAGGAGCCTGGGCAGAATGGGAGGAGTCAGAGAGGAGGGGGGTATAGGAGGAGCCTGGGCAGAATGGGTGGGGTCAGACTGGTATGGGAGGAGCCTGGGCAGAATGGGTGGGGTCAGACAGCAGAGGAGGGGCTTAGGAGGAGCCTAGTCAGATTGGGTGGGTTCAGAGAGGAGGGGTATAGGAGGAGCCTGGGCAGAATGGGTGGGGTCAGACAGCAGAGGAGGGGCTTAGGAGGAGCCTAGTCAGATTGGGTGGAGTCAGAGAGGAGGGGGGTATAGGAGGAGTCTGGGCAGAATGGGTGGGGTCAGACAGCAGAGGAGGGGTTTAGGAGGAGCCAAGTCAGAGTGGGTGGGGTCAAATAGGAGGGGTATAGGAGGAGCCTGGGCAGAATGGGTGGAGTCAGAGAGGAGGGGGTATAGGAAGAGCCTGGGCAGAATGGGTGGGGTCAGACAGCAGAGGAGGAGGGGCTTAGGAGGAGCCTAGTCAGATTGGGTGGGGTCAGAGAGGAGGGGTATAGGAGGAGCCTAGTCAGATTGGGTGGGGTCAAATAGGAGGAGCCTGGGCAGAATGGGAGGAGTCAGAGAGGAGGGGGTATAGGAGGAGCCTGGGCAGAATGGGTGGGGTCAGACTGGTATGGGAGGAGCCTGGGCAGAATGGGTGGAGTCAGAGAGGAGGGGCTTAGGAGGAGCCTAGTCAGATTGGGTGGGGTCAAATAGGAGGAGCCTGGGCAGAATGGGAGGAGTCAGAGAGGAGGGGGTATAGGAGGAGCCTGGGCAGAATGGGTGGGGTCAGACAGCAGAGGAGGGGTTTAGGAGGAGCTTAGTCAGAATGGGTGGGGTCAGACAGCAGAGGAGGGGCTTGGGAGGAACCTAGTCAGATTGGGTGGGGTCAAATAGGAGGGGTATAGGAGGAGCCTGGGCAGAATGGGTGGGGTCAGACGGGTATGGGAGGAGCCTGGGCAGAATGGGTGGAGTCAGAGAGGAGGGGGTATAGGAAGAGCCTGGGCAGAATGGCTGGGGTCAGACAGCAGAGGAGGGGCTTAGGAGGAGCCTAGTCAGATTGGGTGGGGTCAAATAGGAGGAGCCTGGGCAGAATGGGTGGGGTCAGACAGCAGAGGAGGGGCTTAGGAGGAGCCTAGTCAGATTGGGTGGGGTCAAATAGGAGGAGGAGGAGCCTGGGCAGAATGGGTGGGGTCAGACAGGTATGGGAGGAGCCTTGGCAGAATGGGTGGGGTCAGACAGGTATGGGAGGAGCCTGGGCGGAATGGGTGGAGTCAGAGAGGAGGGGGGTATAGGAGGAGCCTGGGCAGAATGGGTGGGGTCAGACAGCAGAGGAGGAGGAGGGGTTTAGGAGGAGCCAAGTCAGAGTGGGTGGGGTCAAATAGGAGGGGTATATGAGGAGCCTGGGCAGAATGGGTGGGGTCAGACTGGTATGGGAGGAGCCTGGGCAGAATGGGTGGAGTCAGAGAGGAGGGGCTTAGGAGGAGCCTAGTCAGATTGGGTGGGGTCAAATAGGAAGAGCCTGGGCAGAATGGGTGGGGTCAGACAGCAGAGGAGGGGCTTAGGAGGAGCCTAGTCTGATTGGGTGGGTTCAGAGAGGAGGGGTATAGGAGGAGCCTGGGCAGAATGGGTGGGGTCAGACAGCAGAGGAGGGGCTTAGGAGGAGCCTAGTCAGATTGGGTGGGGTCAGAGAGAAGGGGTATAGGAGGAGCCTGGGAAGGTTGGGTGGGGCCAGACAGCAGAGGAGGGGCTTAGGAGGAACCTAGTCAGATTGGGTGGGGTCAAATAGGAAGAGCCTGGGCAGAATGGGTGGGGTCAGACAGCAGAGGAGGGGCTTAGGAGGAGCCTAGTCAGATTGGGTGGGTTCAGAGAGGAGGGGTATAGGAGGAGCCTGGGCAGAATGGGTGGGGTCAGACAGCAGAGGAGGGGCTTAGGAGGAGCCTAGTCAGATTGGGTGGGGTCAGAGAGGAGGAGGGGTATAGGAGGAGCCTGGGCAGAATGGGTGGGGTCAGACGGGTATGGGAGGAGCCTGGGCAGAATGGGTGGAGTCAGAGAGGAGGGGGGTATAGGAGGAGCCTGGGCAGAATGGGTGGGGTCACACAGCAGAGGAGGGGTTTAGGAGGAGCCAAGTCAGAGTGGGTGGGGTCAAATAGGAGGGGTATAGGAGGAGCCTGGGCAGAATGGGTGGGGTCAGACGGGTATGGGAGGAGCCTGGGCAGAATGGGTGGAGTCAGAGAGGAGGGGGGTATAGGAAGAGCCTGGGCAGAATGGGTGGGGTCAGACAGCAGAGGAGGGGCTTAAGAGGAGCCTAGTCAGATTGGGTGGGGTCAGAGAGAAGGGGTATAGGAGGAGCCTGGGAAGGTTGGGTGGGGCCAGACAGCAGAGGAGGGGCTTAGGAGGAACCTAGTCAGATTGGGTGGGGTCAAATAGGAGGAGCTTGGGCAGAATGGGTGGGGTCAGACAGCAGAGGAGGGGCTTAGGAGGAGCCTAGTCAGATTGGGTGGGTTCAGAGAGGAGGGGTATAGGAGGAGCCTGGGCAGAATGGGTGGGGTCAGACAGCAGAGGAGGGGTTTAGGAGGAGCCAAGTCAGAGTGGGTGGGGTCAAATAGGAGGGGTATAGGAGGAGCCTGGGCAGAATGGGTGCGGTCAGATGGGTATGGGAGGAGCCTGGGCAGAATGGGTAGAGTCAGAGAGGAGGGGGTATAGGAGGAGCCTGGGCAGAATGGGTGGGGTCAGACAGCAGAGGAGGGGTTTAGGAGGAGCTTAGTCAGAATGGGTGGGGTCAGACAGCAGAGGAGGGGCTTAGGAGGAGCCTAGTCAGATTGGGGTCAAATAAGAGGGGTATAGGAGGAGCCTGGGCAGAATGGGTGCGGTCAGACGGGTATGGGAGGAGCCTGGGCAGAATGGGTGGAGTCAGAGAGGAGGGGGTATAGGATGAGCCTGGGCAGAATGGGTGGGGTCAGACAGCAGAGGAGGGGCTTAGGAGGAGCCTGGGCAGAATGGGTGGGGTCAGACAGCAGAGGAGGGGCTTAGGAGGAGCCTAGTCAGATTATGTGGGGTCAAATAGGAGGAGCCTGGGCAGAATGGGAGGAGTCAGAGAGGAGGGGGGTATAGGAGGAGCCTGGGCAGAATGGGTGGGGTCAGACTGGTATGGGAGGAGCCTGGGCAGAATGGGTGGGGTCAGACAGCAGAGGAGGGGCTTAGGAGGAGCCTAGTCAGATTGGGTGGGTTCAAAGAGGAGGGGTATGGGAGGAGCCTGGGCAGAATGGGTGGAGTCAGAGAGGAGGGGGTATAGGAGGAGCCTGGGCAGAATGGGTGGGGTCAGACAGCAGAGGAGGGGTTTAGGAGGAGCCAAGTCAGATTGGGTGGGGTCAAATAGGAGGGGTATAGGAGGAGCCTGGGCAGAATGGGTGGGGTCAGACGGGTATGGGAGGAGCCTGGGCAGAATGGGTGGAGTCAGAGAGGAGGGGGTATAGGAAGAGCCTGTGCAGAATGGGTGGGGTCAGACAGCAGAGGAGGAGGGGCTTAGGAGGAGCCTAGTCAGATTGGGTGGGGTCAGAGAGGAGGGGTATAGGAGGAGCCTAGTCAGATTGGGTGGGGTCAAATAGGAGGAGCCTGGGCAGAATGGGAGGAGTCAGAGAGGAGGGGGGTATAGGAGGAGCCTGGGCAGAATGGGTGGGGTCAGACTGGTATGGGAGGAGCCTGGGCAGAATGGGTGGAGTCAGAGAGGAGGGGCTTAGGAGGAGCCTAGTCAGATTGGGTGGGGTCAAATAGGAGGAGCCTGGGCAGAATGGGAGGAGTCAGAGAGGAGGGGGTATAGGAAGAGCCTGGGCAGAATGGGTGGGGTCAGACAGCAGAGGAGGGGCTTAGGAGGAACCTAGTCAGATTGGGTGGGGTCAAATAGGAGGGGTATAGGAGGAGCCTGGGCAGAATGGGTGGGGTCAGACGGGTATGGGAGGAGCCTGGGCAGAATGGGTGGGGTCAGACGGGTATGGGAGGAGCCTGGGCAGAATGGGTGGAGTCAGAGAGGAGGGGGTATAGGAAGAGCCTGGGCAGAATGGTTGGGGTCAGACAGCAGAGGAGGGGCTTAGGAGGAACCTAGTCAGATTGGGTGGGGTCAAATAGGAGGAGCCTGGGCAGAATGGGTGGGGTCAGACAGCAGAGGAGGGGCTTAGGAGGAGCCTAGTCAGATTGGGTGGGGTCAAATAGGAGGAGGAGGAGCCTGAGCAGAATGGGTGGGGTCAGACAGGTATGGGAGGAGCCTGGGCAGAATGGGTGGGGTCAGACAGGTATGGGAGGAGCCTGGGCGGAATGGGTGGAGTCAGAGAGGAGGGGGGTATAGGAGGAGCCTGGGCAGAATGGGTGGGGTCAGACAGCAGAGGAGGAGGAGGGGTTTAGGAGGAGCCAAGTCAGAGTGGGTGGGGTCAAATAGGAGGGGTATAGGAGGAGCCTGGGCAGAATGGGTGGGGTCAGACTGGTATGGGAGGAGCCTGGGCAGAATGGGTGGAGTCAGAGAGGAGGGGCTTAGGAGGAGCCTAGTCAGATTGGGTGGGGTCAAATAGGAGGAGCCTGGGCAGAATGGGTGGAGTCAGAGAGGAGGGGGTATAGGAGGAGCCTGGGCAGAATGGGTGGGGTCAGACAGCAGAGGAGGGGCTTAGGAGGAGCCTGGGCAGAATGGGTGGGGTCAGACTGGTATGGGAGGAGCCTGGGCAGAATGGGTGGGGTCAGACAGCAGAGGAGGGGCTTAGGAGGAGCCTGGGCAGAATGGGTGGAGTCAGAGAGGAGGGGCTTAGGAGGAGCCTAGTCAGATTGGGTGGGGTCAAATAGGAAGAGCCTGGGCAGAATGGGTGGGGTCAGACAGCAGAGGAGGGGCTTAGGAGGAGCCTAGTCAGATTGGGTGGGTTCAGAGAGGAGGGGTATAGGAGGAGCCTGGGCAGAATGGGTGGGGTCAGACAGCAGAGGAGGGGCTTAGGAGGAGCCTAGTCAGATTGGGTGGGGTCAGAGAGAAGGGGTATAGGAGGAGCCTGGGAAGGTTGGGTGGGGCCAGACAGCAGAGGAGGGGCTTAGGAGGAACCTAGTCAGATTGGGTGGGGTCAAATAGGAAGAGCCTGGGCAGAATGGGTGGGGTCAGACAGCAGAGGAGGGGCTTAGGAGGAGCCTAGTCAGATTGGGTGGGTTCAGAGAGGAGGGGTATAGGAGGAGCCTGGGCAGAATGGGTGGGGTCAGACAGCAGAGGAGGGGCTTAGGAGGAGCCTGGGCAGAATGGGTGGGGTCAGACAGCAGAGGAAGGGCTTAGGAGGAGCCTAGTCAGATTGGGTGGGGTCAGAGAGGAGGGGTATAGGAGGAGCCTGGGCAGAATGGGTGGGGTCAGACAGCAGAGGAGGGGGTTTAGGAGGAGCCAAGTCAGAGTGGGTGGGGTCAAATAGGAGGGGTATAGGAGGAGCCTGGGCAGAATGGGTGCGGTCAGATGGGTATGGGAGGAGCCTAGTCAGATTGGGTGGGGTCAGAGAGGAGGGGTATAGGAGGAGCCTGGGCAGAATGGGTGGGGTCAGACAGCAGAGGAGGGGCTTAGGAGGAGCCTGGGCAGAATGGGTGGGGTCAGAGAGGAAGGGCTTAGGAGGAGCCTGGGCAGAATGGGTGGGGTCAGACAGCAGAGGAGGGGCTTAGGAGGAGCCTAGTCAGATTGGGTGGGGTCAGAGAGGAGGGGTATAGGAGGAGCCTAGTCAGATTATGTGGGGTCAAATAGGAGGAGCCTGGGCAGAATGGGAGGAGTCAGAGAGGAGGGGGGTATAGGAGGAGCCTGGGCAGAATGGGTGGGGTCAGACTGGTATGGGAGGAGCCTGGGCAGAATGGGTGGGGTCAGACAGCAGAGGAGGGGCTTAGGAGGAGCCTAGTCAGATTGGGTGGGTTCAGAGAGGAGGGGTATTGGAGGAGCCTGGGCAGAATGGGTGGGGTCAGACAGCAGAGGAGGGGCTTAGGAGGAGCCTAGTCAGATTGGGTGGAGTCAGAGAGGAGGGGGGTATAGGAGGAGTCTGGGCAGAATGGGTGGGGTCAGACAGCAGAGGAGGGGTTTAGGAGGAGCCAAGTCAGAGTGGGTGGGGTCAAATAGGAGGGGTATAGGAGGAGCCTGGGCAGAATGGGTGGAGTCAGAGAGGAGGGGGTATAGGAAGAGCCTGGGCAGAATGGGTGGGGTCAGACAGCAGAGGAGGAGGGGCTTAGGAGGAGCCTAGTCAGATTGGGTGGGGTCAGAGAGGAGGGGTATAGGAGGAGCCTAGTCAGATTGGGTGGGGTCAAATAGGAGGAGCCTGGGCAGAATGGGAGGAGTCAGAGAGGAGGGGGTATAGGAGGAGCCTGGGCAGAATGGGTGGGGTCAGACTGGTATGGGAGGAGCCTGGGCAGAATGGGTGGAGTCAGAGAGGAGGGGCTTAGGAGGAGCCTAGTCAGATTGGGTGGGGTCAAATAGGAGGAGCCTGGGCAGAATGGGAGGAGTCAGAGAGGAGGGGGTATAGGAGGAGCCTGGGCAGAATGGGTGGGGTCAGACAGCAGAGGAGGGGTTTAGGAGGAGCTTAGTCAGAATGGGTGGGGTCAGACAGCAGAGGAGGGGCTTGGGAGGAACCTAGTCAGATTGGGTGGGGTCAAATAGGAGGGGTATAGGAGGAGCCTGGGCAGAATGGGTGGGGTCAGACGGGTATGGGAGGAGCCTGGGCAGAATGGGTGGAGTCAGAGAGGAGGGGGTATAGGAAGAGCCTGGGCAGAATGGCTGGGGTCAGACAGCAGAGGAGGGGCTTAGGAGGAGCCTAGTCAGATTGGGTGGGGTCAAATAGGAGGAGCCTGGGCAGAATGGGTGGGGTCAGACAGCAGAGGAGGGGCTTAGGAGGAGCCTAGTCAGATTGGGTGGGGTCAAATAGGAGGAGGAGGAGCCTGGGCAGAATGGGTGGGGTCAGACAGGTATGGGAGGAGCCTTGGCAGAATGGGTGGGGTCAGACAGGTATGGGAGGAGCCTGGGCGGAATGGGTGGAGTCAGAGAGGAGGGGGGTATAGGAGGAGCCTGGGCAGAATGGGTGGGGTCAGACAGCAGAGGAGGAGGAGGGGTTTAGGAGGAGCCAAGTCAGAGTGGGTGGGGTCAAATAGGAGGGGTATATGAGGAGCCTGGGCAGAATGGGTGGGGTCAGACTGGTATGGGAGGAGCCTGGGCAGAATGGGTGGAGTCAGAGAGGAGGGGCTTAGGAGGAGCCTAGTCAGATTGGGTGGGGTCAAATAGGAAGAGCCTGGGCAGAATGGGTGGGGTCAGACAGCAGAGGAGGGGCTTAGGAGGAGCCTAGTCTGATTGGGTGGGTTCAGAGAGGAGGGGTATAGGAGGAGCCTGGGCAGAATGGGTGGGGTCAGACAGCAGAGGAGGGGCTTAGGAGGAGCCTAGTCAGATTGGGTGGGGTCACAGAGAAGGGGTATAGGAGGAGCCTGGGAAGGTTGGGTGGGGCCAGACAGCAGAGGAGGGGCTTAGGAGGAACCTAGTCAGATTGGGTGGGGTCAAATAGGAAGAGCCTGGGCAGAATGGGTGGGGTCAGACAGCAGAGGAGGGGCTTAGGAGGAGCCTAGTCAGATTGGGTGGGTTCAGAGAGGAGGGGTATAGGAGGAGCCTGGGCAGAATGGGTGGGGTCAGACAGCAGAGGAGGGGCTTAGGAGGAGCCTAGTCAGATTGGGTGGGGTCAGAGAGGAGGAGGGGTATAGGAGGAGCCTGGGCAGAATGGGTGGGGTCAGACGGGTATGGGAGGAGCCTGGGCAGAATGGGTGGAGTCAGAGAGGAGGGGGGTATAGGAGGAGCCTGGGCAGAATGGGTGGGGTCACACAGCAGAGGAGGGGTTTAGGAGGAGCCAAGTCAGAGTGGGTGGGGTCAAATAGGAGGGGTATAGGAGGAGCCTGGGCAGAATGGGTGGGGTCAGACGGGTATGGGAGGAGCCTGGGCAGAATGGGTGGAGTCAGAGAGGAGGGGGGTATAGGAAGAGCCTGGGCAGAATGGGTGGGGTCAGACAGCAGAGGAGGGGCTTAAGAGGAGCCTAGTCAGATTGGGTGGGGTCAGAGAGAAGGGGTATAGGAGGAGCCTGGGAAGGTTGGGTGGGGCCAGACAGCAGAGGAGGGGCTTAGGAGGAACCTAGTCAGATTGGGTGGGGTCAAATAGGAGGAGCTTGGGCAGAATGGGTGGGGTCAGACAGCAGAGGAGGGGCTTAGGAGGAGCCTAGTCAGATTGGGTGGGTTCAGAGAGGAGGGGTATAGGAGGAGCCTGGGCAGAATGGGTGGGGTCAGACAGCAGAGGAGGGGTTTAGGAGGAGCCAAGTCAGAGTGGGTGGGGTCAAATAGGAGGGGTATAGGAGGAGCCTGGGCAGAATGGGTGCGGTCAGATGGGTATGGGAGGAGCCTGGGCAGAATGGGTAGAGTCAGAGAGGAGGGGGTATAGGAGGAGCCTGGGCAGAATGGGTGGGGTCAGACAGCAGAGGAGGGGTTTAGGAGGAGCTTAGTCAGAATGGGTGGGGTCAGACAGCAGAGGAGGGGCTTAGGAGGAGCCTAGTCAGATTGGGGTCAAATAAGAGGGGTATAGGAGGAGCCTGGGCAGAATGGGTGCGGTCAGACGGGTATGGGAGGAGCCTGGGCAGAATGGGTGGAGTCAGAGAGGAGGGGGTATAGGATGAGCCTGGGCAGAATGGGTGGGGTCAGACAGCAGAGGAGGGGCTTAGGAGGAGCCTGGGCAGAATGGGTGGGGTCAGACAGCAGAGGAGGGGCTTAGGAGGAGCCTAGTCAGATTATGTGGGGTCAAATAGGAGGAGCCTGGGCAGAATGGGAGGAGTCAGAGAGGAGGGGGGTATAGGAGGAGCCTGGGCAGAATGGGTGGGGTCAGACTGGTATGGGAGGAGCCTGGGCAGAATGGGTGGGGTCAGACAGCAGAGGAGGGGCTTAGGAGGAGCCTAGTCAGATTGGGTGGGTTCAGAGAGGAGGGGTATGGGAGGAGCCTGGGCAGAATGGGTGGAGTCAGAGAGGAGGGGGTATAGGAGGAGCCTGGGCAGAATGGGTGGGGTCAGACAGCAGAGGAGGGGTTTAGGAGGAGCCAAGTCAGATTGGGTGGGGTCAAATAGGAGGGGTATAGGAGGAGCCTGGGCAGAATGGGTGGGGTCAGACGGGTATGGGAGGAGCCTGGGCAGAATGGGTGGAGTCAGAGAGGAGGGGGTATAGGAAGAGCCTGTGCAGAATGGGTGGGGTCAGACAGCAGAGGAGGAGGGGCTTAGGAGGAGCCTAGTCAGATTGGGTGGGGTCAGAGAGGAGGGGTATAGGAGGAGCCTAGTCAGATTGGGTGGGGTCAAATAGGAGGAGCCTGGGCAGAATGGGAGGAGTCAGAGAGGAGGGGGGTATAGGAGGAGCCTGGGCAGAATGGGTGGGGTCAGACTGGTATGGGAGGAGCCTGGGCAGAATGGGTGGAGTCAGAGAGGAGGGGCTTAGGAGGAGCCTAGTCAGATTGGGTGGGGTCAAATAGGAGGAGCCTGGGCAGAATGGGAGGAGTCAGAGAGGAGGGGGTATAGGAAGAGCCTGGGCAGAATGGGTGGGGTCAGACAGCAGAGGAGGGGCTTAGGAGGAACCTAGTCAGATTGGGTGGGGTCAAATAGGAGGGGTATAGGAGGAGCCTGGGCAGAATGGGTGGGGTCAAATAGGAGGAGCCTGGGCAGAATGGGTGGGGTCAGACAGCAGAGGAGGGGCTTAGGAGGAGCCTAGTCAGATTGGGTGGGGTCAAATAGGAGGAGGAGGAGCCTGGGCAGAATGGGTGGGGTCAGACAGGTATGGGAGGAGCCTTGGCAGAATGGGTGGGGTCAGACAGGTATGGGAGGAGCCTGGGCGGAATGGGTGGAGTCAGAGAGGAGGGGGGTATAGGAGGAGCCTGGGCAGAATGGGTGGGGTCAGACAGCAGAGGAGGAGGAGGGGTTTAGGAGGAGCCAAGTCAGAGTGGGTGGGGTCAAATAGGAGGGGTATATGAGGAGCCTGGGCAGAATGGGTGGGGTCAGACTGGTATGGGAGGAGCCTGGGCAGAATGGGTGGAGTCAGAGAGGAGGGGCTTAGGAGGAGCCTAGTCAGATTGGGTGGGGTCAAATAGGAAGAGCCTGGGCAGAATGGGTGGGGTCAGACAGCAGAGGAGGGGCTTAGGAGGAGCCTAGTCTGATTGGGTGGGTTCAGAGAGGAGGGGTATAGGAGGAGCCTGGGCAGAATGGGTGGGGTCAGACAGCAGAGGAGGGGCTTAGGAGGAGCCTAGTCAGATTGGGTGGGGTCAGAGAGAAGGGGTATAGGAGGAGCCTGGGAAGGTTGGGTGGGGCCAGACAGCAGAGGAGGGGCTTAGGAGGAACCTAGTCAGATTGGGTGGGGTCAAATAGGAAGAGCCTGGGCAGAATGGGTGGGGTCAGACAGCAGAGGAGGGGCTTAGGAGGAGCCTAGTCAGATTGGGTGGGTTCAGAGAGGAGGGGTATAGGAGGAGCCTGGGCAGAATGGGTGGGGTCAGACAGCAGAGGAGGGGCTTAGGAGGAGCCTAGTCAGATTGGGTGGGGTCAGAGAGGAGGAGGGGTATAGGAGGAGCCTGGGCAGAATGGGTGGGGTCAGACGGGTATGGGAGGAGCCTGGGCAGAATGGGTGGAGTCAGAGAGGAGGGGGGTATAGGAGGAGCCTGGGCAGAATGGGTGGGGTCACACAGCAGAGGAGGGGTTTAGGAGGAGCCAAGTCAGAGTGGGTGGGGTCAAATAGGAGGGGTATAGGAGGAGCCTGGGCAGAATGGGTGGGGTCAGACGGGTATGGGAGGAGCCTGGGCAGAATGGGTGGAGTCAGAGAGGAGGGGGGTATAGGAAGAGCCTGGGCAGAATGGGTGGGGTCAGACAGCAGAGGAGGGGCTTAAGAGGAGCCTAGTCAGATTGGGTGGGGTCAGAGAGAAGGGGTATAGGAGGAGCCTGGGAAGGTTGGGTGGGGCCAGACAGCAGAGGAGGGGCTTAGGAGGAACCTAGTCAGATTGGGTGGGGTCAAATAGGAGGAGCTTGGGCAGAATGGGTGGGGTCAGACAGCAGAGGAGGGGCTTAGGAGGAGCCTAGTCAGATTGGGTGGGTTCAGAGAGGAGGGGTATAGGAGGAGCCTGGGCAGAATGGGTGGGGTCAGACAGCAGAGGAGGGGTTTAGGAGGAGCCAAGTCAGAGTGGGTGGGGTCAAATAGGAGGGGTATAGGAGGAGCCTGGGCAGAATGGGTGCGGTCAGATGGGTATGGGAGGAGCCTGGGCAGAATGGGTAGAGTCAGAGAGGAGGGGGTATAGGAGGAGCCTGGGCAGAATGGGTGGGGTCAGACAGCAGAGGAGGGGTTTAGGAGGAGCTTAGTCAGAATGGGTGGGGTCAGACAGCAGAGGAGGGGCTTAGGAGGAGCCTAGTCAGATTGGGGTCAAATAAGAGGGGTATAGGAGGAGCCTGGGCAGAATGGGTGCGGTCAGACGGGTATGGGAGGAGCCTGGGCAGAATGGGTGGAGTCAGAGAGGAGGGGGTATAGGATGAGCCTGGGCAGAATGGGTGGGGTCAGACAGCAGAGGAGGGGCTTAGGAGGAGCCTGGGCAGAATGGGTGGGGTCAGACAGCAGAGGAGGGGCTTAGGAGGAGCCTAGTCAGATTATGTGGGGTCAAATAGGAGGAGCCTGGGCAGAATGGGAGGAGTCAGAGAGGAGGGGGGTATAGGAGGAGCCTGGGCAGAATGGGTGGGGTCAGACTGGTATGGGAGGAGCCTGGGCAGAATGGGTGGGGTCAGACAGCAGAGGAGGGGCTTAGGAGGAGCCTAGTCAGATTGGGTGGGTTCAGAGAGGAGGGGTATGGGAGGAGCCTGGGCAGAATGGGTGGAGTCAGAGAGGAGGGGGTATAGGAGGAGCCTGGGCAGAATGGGTGGGGTCAGACAGCAGAGGAGGGGTTTAGGAGGAGCCAAGTCAGATTGGGTGGGGTCAAATAGGAGGGGTATAGGAGGAGCCTGGGCAGAATGGGTGGGGTCAGACGGGTATGGGAGGAGCCTGGGCAGAATGGGTGGAGTCAGAGAGGAGGGGGTATAGGAAGAGCCTGTGCAGAATGGGTGGGGTCAGACAGCAGAGGAGGAGGGGCTTAGGAGGAGCCTAGTCAGATTGGGTGGGGTCAGAGAGGAGGGGTATAGGAGGAGCCTAGTCAGATTGGGTGGGGTCAAATAGGAGGAGCCTGGGCAGAATGGGAGGAGTCAGAGAGGAGGGGGGTATAGGAGGAGCCTGGGCAGAATGGGTGGGGTCAGACTGGTATGGGAGGAGCCTGGGCAGAATGGGTGGAGTCAGAGAGGAGGGGCTTAGGAGGAGCCTAGTCAGATTGGGTGGGGTCAAATAGGAGGAGCCTGGGCAGAATGGGAGGAGTCAGAGAGGAGGGGGTATAGGAAGAGCCTGGGCAGAATGGGTGGGGTCAGACAGCAGAGGAGGGGCTTAGGAGGAACCTAGTCAGATTGGGTGGGGTCAAATAGGAGGGGTATAGGAGGAGCCTGGGCAGAATGGGTGGGGTCAGACGGGTATGGGAGGAGCCTGGGCAGAATGGGTGGGGTCAGACGGGTATGGGAGGAGCCTGGGCAGAATGGGTGGAGTCAGAGAGGAGGGGGTATAGGAAGAGCCTGGGCAGAATGGTTGGGGTCAGACAGCAGAGGAGGGGCTTAGGAGGAACCTAGTCAGATTGGGTGGGGTCAAATAGGAGGAGCCTGGGCAGAATGGGTGGGGTCAGACAGCAGAGGAGGGGCTTAGGAGGAGCCTAGTCAGATTGGGTGGGGTCAAATAGGAGGAGGAGGAGCCTGAGCAGAATGGGTGGGGTCAGACAGGTATGGGAGGAGCCTGGGCAGAATGGGTGGGGTCAGACAGGTATGGGAGGAGCCTGGGCGGAATGGGTGGAGTCAGAGAGGAGGGGGGTATAGGAGGAGCCTGGGCAGAATGGGTGGGGTCAGACAGCAGAGGAGGAGGAGGGGTTTAGGAGGAGCCAAGTCAGAGTGGGTGGGGTCAAATAGGAGGGGTATAGGAGGAGCCTGGGCAGAATGGGTGGGGTCAGACTGGTATGGGAGGAGCCTGGGCAGAATGGGTGGAGTCAGAGAGGAGGGGCTTAGGAGGAGCCTAGTCAGATTGGGTGGGGTCAAATAGGAGGAGCCTGGGCAGAATGGGTGGAGTCAGAGAGGAGGGGGTATAGGAGGAGCCTGGGCAGAATGGGTGGGGTCAGACAGCAGAGGAGGGGCTTAGGAGGAGCCTGGGCAGAATGGGTGGGGTCAGACTGGTATGGGAGGAGCCTGGGCAGAATGGGTGGGGTCAGACAGCAGAGGAGGGGCTTAGGAGGAGCCTGGGCAGAATGGGTGGAGTCAGAGAGGAGGGGCTTAGGAGGAGCCTAGTCAGATTGGGTGGGGTCAAATAGGAAGAGCCTGGGCAGAATGGGTGGGGTCAGACAGCAGAGGAGGGGCTTAGGAGGAGCCTAGTCAGATTGGGTGGGTTCAGAGAGGAGGGGTATAGGAGGAGCCTGGGCAGAATGGGTGGGGTCAGACAGCAGAGGAGGGGCTTAGGAGGAGCCTAGTCAGATTGGGTGGGGTCAGAGAGAAGGGGTATAGGAGGAGCCTGGGAAGGTTGGGTGGGGCCAGACAGCAGAGGAGGGGCTTAGGAGGAACCTAGTCAGATTGGGTGGGGTCAAATAGGAAGAGCCTGGGCAGAATGGGTGGGGTCAGACAGCAGAGGAGGGGCTTAGGAGGAGCCTAGTCAGATTGGGTGGGTTCAGAGAGGAGGGGTATAGGAGGAGCCTGGGCAGAATGGGTGGGGTCAGACAGCAGAGGAGGGGCTTAGGAGGAGCCTAGTCAGATTGGGTGGTGTCAGAGAGGAGGAGGGGTATAGGAGGAGCCTGGGCAGAATGGGTGGGGTCAGACGGGTATGGGAGGAGCCTGGGCAGAATGGGTGGAGTCAGAGAGGAGGGGGGTATAGGAGGAGCCTGGGCAGAATGGGTGGGGTCAGACAGCAGAGGAGGGGTTTAGGAGGAGCCAAGTCAGAGTGGGTGGGGTCAAATAGGAGGGGCTTAGGAGGAGCCTGGGCAGAATGGGTGGGGTCAGATGGGTATGGGAGGAGCCTGGGCAGAATGGGTGGAGTCAGAGAGGAGGGGGTATAGGAGGAGCCTGGGCAGAATGGGTGGGGTCAGACAGCAGAGGAGGGGTTTAGGAGGAGCCAAGTCAGATTGGGTGGGGTCAAATAGGAGGGGTATAGGAGGAGCCTGGGCAGAATGGGTGGGGTCAGACGGGTATGGGAGGAGCCTGGGCAGAATGGGTGGAGTCAGAGAGGAGGGGGTATAGGAGGAGCCTGGGCAGAATGGGTGGGGTCAGACAGCAGAGGAGGGGTTTAGGAGGAGCCAAGTCAGATTGGGTGGGGTCAAATAGGAGGGGTATAGGAGGAGCCTGGGCAGATTGGGTGCGGTCAGACGGGTATGGGAGGAGCCTGGGCAGAATGGGTGGAGTCAGAGAGGAGGGGGTATAGGAAGAGCCTGGGCAGAATGGGTGGGGTCAGACAGCAGAGGAGGGGCTTAGGAGGAGCCTGGGCAGAATGGGTGGGGTCAGACAGCAGAGGAGGGGCTTAGGAGGAGCCTAGTCAGATTGGGTGGGGTCAGAGAGGAGGGGTAAAGGAGGAGCCTAGTCAGATTGGGTGGGGTCAAATAGGAGGAGCCTGGGCAGAATGGGAGGAGTCAGAGAGGAGGGGGTATAGGAGGAGCCTGGGCAGAATGGGTGGGGTCAGACTGGTATGGGAGGAGCCTGGGCAGAATGGGTGGGGTCAGACAGCAGAGGAGGGGCTTAGGAGGAGCCTGGGCAGAATGGGTGGAGTCAGAGAGGAGGGGCTTAGGAGGAGCCTAGTCAGATTGGGTGGGGTCAAATAGGAGGAGCCTGGGCAGAATGGGAGGAGTCAGAGAGGAGGGGGTATAGGAGGAGCCTGGGCAGAATGGGTGGGGTCAGACAGCAGAGGAGGGGTTTAGGAGGAGCTTAGTCAGAATGGGTGGGGTCAGACAGCAGAGGAGGGGCTTAGGAGGAACCTAGTCAGATTGGGTGGGGTCAAATAGGAGGGGTATAGGAGGAGCCTGGGCAGAATGGGTGGGGTCAGACGGGTATGGGAGGAGCCTGGGCAGAATGGGTGGGGTCAGACGGGTATGGGAGGAGCCTGGGCAGAATGGGTGGAGTCAGAGAGGAGGGGGTATAGGAAGAGCCTGGGCAGAATAGGTGGGGTCAGACAGCAGAGGAGGGGCTTAGGAGGAACCTAGTCAGATTGGGTGGGGTCAAATAGGAGGAGCCTGGGCAGAATGGGTGGGGTCAGACAGCAGAGGAGGGGCTTAGGAGGAGCCTAGTCAGATTGGGTGGGGTCAAATAGGAGGAGGAGGAGCCTGGGCAGAATGGTTAAGGTCATAGAGGAGGGGTATAGGAGGAGCCTGGGCAGAATGGGTGGGGTCAGACAGGTATGGGAGGAGCCTGGGCAGAATGGGTGGGGTCAGACAGGTATGGGAGGAGCCTGGGCGGAATGGGTGGAGTCAGAGAGGAGGGGGGTATAGGAGGAGCCTGGGCAGAATGGGTGGGGTCAGACAGCAGAGGAGGAGGGGTTTAGGAGGAGCCAAGTCAGAGTGGGTGGGGTCAAATAGGAGGGGTATAGGAGGAGCCTGGGCAGAATGGGTGGGGTCAGACTGGTATGGGAGGAGCCTGGGCAGAATGGGTGGAGTCAGAGAGGAGGGGCTTAGGAGGAGCCTAGTCAGATTGGGTGGGGTCAAATAGGAGGAGCCTGGGCAGAATGGGTGGAGTCAGAGAGGAGGGGGTATAGGAGGAGCCTGGGCAGAATGGGTGGGGTCAGACAGCAGAGGAGGGGTTTAGGAGGAGCTTAGTCAGAATGGGTGGGGTCAGACAGCAGAGGAGGGGCTTAGGAGGAACCTAGTCAGATTGGGTGGGGTCAAATAGGAGGGGTAAAGGAGGAGCCTGGGCAGAATGGGTGGGGTCAGACAGGTATGGGAGGAGCCTGGGCAGAATGGGTGGGGTCAGACAGGTATGGGAGGAGCCTGGGCGGAATGGGTGGAGTCAGAGAGGAGGGGGGTATAGGAGGAGCCTGGGCAGAATGGGTGGGGTCAGACAGCAGAGGAGGAGGGGTTTAGGAGGAGCCAAGTCAGAGTGGGTGGGGTCAAATAGGAGGGGTATAGGAGGAGCCTGGGCAGAATGGGTGGGGTCAGACTGGTATGGGAGGAGCCTGGGCAGAATGGGTGGAGTCAGAGAGGAGGGGCTTAGGAGGAGCCTAGTCAGATTGGGTGGGGTCAAATAGGAGGAGCCTGGGCAGAATGGGTGGAGTCAGAGAGGAGGGGGTATAGGAGGAGCCTGGGCAGAATGGGTGGGGTCAGACAGCAGAGGAGGGGTTTAGGAGGAGCTTAGTCAGAATGGGTGGGGTCAGACAGCAGAGGAGGGGCTTAGGAGGAGCCTAGTCAGATTGGGGTCAAATAAGAGGGGTATAGGAGGAGCCTGGGCAGAATGGGTGGGGTCAGAGGGGTATGGGAAGAGCCAGAGCAGAATGGGTGGAGTCAGAGAGGAGGGGGTATAGGAGGAGCCTAGTCAGATTGGGTGGGGTCCGAGAGCGGAGGAGGGGTTAAGGAGGAGCCTAGTCAGATTGGGTGTGGTCAAATAGGAGGAGCCTGGGCAGAATGGGTGGGGTCTGAGGGCCTAGGAAGGGGTCATAGATGGAGGAGGATCCTGACTTATGGTGGGGAACTGCAAAAACTTTTTTAATGCACCCCCTATACTTTCTGATTTCTGTTGGGAGGGGGCAGTCGGGGAGCAGTATTAAAAGGTGCTTAGGCGCAACGTGAAGAGCGATGAGGTGCACAGAATGGCATGCCTTCCAGGTACTTTTTTGGGGGGGCTACCATTATTTTTTATTGCTCTGATCCTCCCTCATGGGGTGTACCCCAAATGGTTAGGGGCAACGGGGGAGGGGGGGTGGCAAAAAGCTGTTTGACCGTTTCTGTTACCAACAGGGGTCACCATACGATTCTGCTGCAGTTATGGTATTGAAAGGTACAACAAGGAGCATGTGAATGTATTTTTAGAGGTGGGGTGCCCCAAAATTTTACTGCCAGCAGCAGCAGCCCCCCTCCTCCCCACCCAGCAGATTGGTATAGGTACCTTTAGGACATTTCTGTTGAAAAAAGAGGCTATAGCGAATCGTGCTATGAAATCCTAGAGCACTAACATTTGCTAAATAAAGGTGGCATCGGAGCATACGAATGAGGCAGAGAGAGGCTACTGTTGCCAATTGGTTTGGTGGGTCATAGTGAATAACCTCAGCATGCAAATAGGCAGTGTGAGGATTGGCAGTGTCTGTAGAGAATTTTGGCATGCTCTTCAGCTTATTTTTTCCTCCTTACGTTGGCTATGAACTACAGAGTTAAGGCCCGGCCTTACTGTTGGACAAAACATGTATTTATGATTTTAAGAAGTGTAGTCTGACTGTACTGAGAGGGGCTGTACAGTACGGTAAATGCCTGTATACCCCTGCAATGTGCATCCAACTGTCACTTGAGATTCAATAGCGAACGAAGCAGCTGGGTTACTGACTGAATGTAAATGGAAGGCACATAGCAAGGGTGTTTGTGGTCACTCAAATGATTGAAACCTGGTTGATGCACTACCAAAGCTGGGGTTCCAGGAGGGAACATTTGAGGGGCAGGTCCTGGTCCCACATTGGGGGTAGTCAAAAGTCCTGCTAAAGATTTCTGTCCAACTGTTACCACGTTTTGTGCAGCCTGGCTCCCTCTGTAACGATTCCCCAGTGTCTTTCGATCCTACAGATGACTGTAGCAAACTTCCCAAATTTTTTCTTGGCCTCATACCCCCAAAGGAGTGCCTGACATTTGCCAGCCTAACGATACTCACATTCTGGGAAAAACCTCACTAACCATGCATATTTATGCACCACACATGGCAAATCCTTGCAATTGCAGAACATCATATCGCACTTGTCATCTTTGAGGTGCTGTAAGTATTTGGATTTGAGGGAAATATTCATCCTTGCTTGCTCTCCCACCTGAAGTCTATGGTGCTGCTGTTCCTTTCTCACATGTCCCTACAAAGAGACAAGTGACACACAGACTCAATCACTCAGCAAACATATATGCTTTGACGCTTTCATCTTGCTGTTTACCTTCCAAATGTTCCCCCTTCACCACAAATACAGGCCAGCCATTCCTCATCCCCTCAGTCATCGTAGTCCTTCACTCCTTAGGCCCTGCAAGACAAAAATGACCAAGAATCATGTCAGCAAGAAGAAGAAAAGCCTCAGTGTGCTCTTTTGTTCATACTGCTGCCCACTAGTAACACTTCATGGCCACTGCAGCTTAAGAATGGGACTAAGAAGAGGGCTCTCCTATGCAAATAATGTCCTCCCATGCATACTTTCTTCTGAGACGGTCGGCGGCTTGTGCCGTGATACTGCCTCCAACATATGGTCTTCAACCAAATTTTAAAAAAGCCCACCTGCCTTAGACAAAGGATTTTGCCACTCGAAGGAAGCACATGGGGACATCATCATCATTTAGCAGGGTCCTAAATTGCCTGCTGTCCGCCTGTATACAGAACAAGGACGTTTGTGGCCGTTCGTGAGTGTTCTTCAAAGGAAGGAGGCGGGTTAATAAATCCAAGATGCCAGGGCAGGCCCAGCCCAGTGCAGCCCAGCCCGGCACAACGCACTGCTGTGGAGGTCCACTCCTTCACATCCTGCAGCAGGCATGATGCAAATCTACTAGAGCAAAGGCTTGACTCTGCTCTTGTCTGTCTCTTAAAGGAAACAATCTTTCCAACTTCTTATTGCACCTAATAAATGGACTCTAGCTAGCCTCAAACTCGACCCATCATTTCATTAGCCAGAGCTCATACTTGACCTTTATTTCTATCCAAGCTCACTGGCACCAAACCTCTGATTTGAGCGAGTGGCTCACACTAAAATGAAAAATCACCATCAACCAACCTATTTTACAATAAGTGTAGCACCATCCTCGCATTCTTGTGCTCAGTTATAACCCCCAATACCACAATTGCACTCTGCAATTCACCAAACTTAAAGGACAAAGAATGACGACATTGATAAAGTAAGATAAGGCCTTGTTCCTAGCACCTACTTGAGAAATAGGGCGGTTGGTAGAAGGTCATGAGAGAAAACATATGAAATGTTGGGAGACACCTGCCAAAAAAACCACTAGCAAAAAAAAAAAAAACTGTTTGAAAATTTCCCACCTTGGGATACTTCTACAGCACTGGCAGGATTCGAACCCTGGCCTGTGAGGGCTGTCCCCACCAAAGGTACAAGCCTTACCTTTGAGCTATAGCTCCTTGGTGGTCTGGAGGATTGCAGTAGTAACTATAAGCAACATACAGGCCTTGGTGTCCTTTCCTGTGGCTTCCATTGCACATTAAATGGATGACCATGACATAAGGACAATTTGATAGGCTACTTACATGGAAACCAGAAAAACACTTAGCAACAAAAAAAAAAAGAAAATCACTGTTTGAAAATTTCCCACCTTGGGATACTTCTACAGCACTGGCAGGATTCGAACCCTGGCCTGTGAGGGCTGTCCCCACCAAAGGTACAAGCCTTACCTTTGAGCTATAGCTCCTTGGTAGTCTGGAGGATTACAGTAGTAACTATAAGCAACATACAGGCCTTGGTGTCCTTTCCTGTGGCTTCCATTGCACATTAAATGGATGACCATGACATACGGACAATTTGATAGGCTACTTACATGGAAACCAGAAAAACACTTAGCAAAAAAAAAAAAAGAAAATCACTGTTTGAAAATTTCCCACCTTGGGATACTTCTACAGCACTGGCAGGATTCGAACCCTGGCCTGTGAGGGCTGTCCCCACCAAAGGTACAAGCCTTACCTTTGAGCTATAGCTCCTTGGTGGTCTAGAGGATTGCAGTAGTAACTATAAGCAACATACAGGCCTTGGTGTCCTTCCCTGTGGCTTCCATTGCACATTAAAAGGATGACCATGACATAAGGACAATTTGATAGGCTACTTACATGGAAACCAGTGTGGTCCAGTGGGTAAGTTCCTGCCTTCCATCCAGGCAACCAGGGTTCAAATCCCGGGTTCGGCACCAGGTAAGTAAATTGGTAAGTAAAATGTGTCTGTGTGTTGTGTAAGAGTGGAATCATGCCTAGCGAAAGAGGGATTGCAGATTGGTCGGTAAGTAAAATAGGTGTGGAAAGTGAAAGAAAGAGAATGGGTGTTGTCTGTAGGAGGAGGACCCTGGGCAGGTTGGGTGGGGTCAGACAGCAGAGGAGGGGCTTAGGAGGAGCCTAGTCAGATTGGGTGGGGTCAAATAGGAGGGGTATAGGAGGAGCCTGGGCAGAATGGGTGGGGTCAGACGGGTATGGGAGGAGCCTGGGCAGAATGGGTGGAGTCAGAGAGGAGGGGGTATAGGAGGAGCCTGGGCAGAATGGGTGGGGTCAGACAGGTATGGGAGGAGCCTGGGCAGAATGGGTGGAGTCAGAGAGGAGGGGGTATAGGAAGAGCCTGGGCAGAATGGGTGGGGTCAGACAGCAGAGGAGGAGGGGCTTAGGAGGAGCCTAGTCAGATTGGGTGGGGTCAGAGAGGAGGGGTATAGGAGTAGCCTAGTCAGATTGGGTGGGGTCAAATAGGAGGGGTATAGGAGGAGCCTGGGCAGAATGGGTGGGGTCAGACAGCAGAGGAGGGGTTTAGGAGGAGCCAAGTCAGAGTGGGTGGTGTCAAATAGGAGGGGTATAGGAGGAGCCTGGGCAGAATGGGTGGGGTCAGACGGGTATGGGAGGAGCCTGGGCAGAATGGGTGGAGTCAGAGAGGAGGGGGTATAGGAAGAGCCTGGGAAGAATGGGTGGGGTCAGACAGCAGAGGAGGGGCTTAGGAGGAGCCTGGGCAGAATGGGTGGAGTCAGAGAGGAGGGGCCTGGGCAGAATGGGTGGGGTCAGACAGCAGAGGAGGGGCTTAGGAGGAGCCTAGTCAGATTGGGTGGGGTCGGAGAGGAGGAGGGGTATAGGAGGAGCCTGGGCAGAATGGGTGGGGTCAGACGGGTATGGGAGGAGCCTGGGCAGAATGGGTGGAGTCAGAGAGGAGGGGGTATAGGAGGAGCCTGGGCAGAATGGGTGGGGTCAGACAGCGGAGGAGGGGTTTAGGAGGAGCCAAGTCAGATTGGGTGGGGTCAAATAGGAGGGGTATAGGAGGAGCCTGGGCAGATTGGGTGCGGTCAGACGGGTATGGGAGGAGCCTGGGCAGAATGTGTGGAGTCAGAGAGGAGGGGGTATAGGAAGAGCCTGGGCAGAATGGGTGGGGTCAGACAGCAGAGGAGGGGCTTAGGAGGAGCCTAGTCAGATTGGGTGGGGTCAGAGAGGAGGGGTATAGGAGGAGCCTGGGCAGATTGGGTGCGGTCAGACGGGTATGGGAGGAGCCTGGGCAGAATGTGTGGAGTCAGAGAGGAGGGGGTATAGGAAGAGCCTGGGCAGAATGGGTGGGGTCAGACAGCAGAGGAGGGGCTTAGGAGGAGCCTGGGCAGAATGGGTGGGGTCAGACAGCAGAGGAGGGGCTTAGGAGGAACCTAGTCGGATTGGGTGGGGTCAGAGAGGAGGGGTATAGGAGGAGCCTAGTCAGATTGGGTGGGGTCAAATAGGAGGAGCCTGGGCAGAATGGGAGAAGTCAGAGAGGAGGGGGGTATAGGAGGAGCCTGGGCAGAATGGGTGGGGTCAGACTGGTATGGGAGGAGCCTGGGCAGAATGGGTGGGGTCATACAGCAGAGGAGGGGCTTAGGAGGAACCTAGTCGGATTGGGTGGGGTCAAATAGGAGGAGCCTGGGCAGAATGGGTGGGGTCAGACAGCAGAGGAGGGGTTTAGGAGGAGCCAAGTCAGAGTGGGTGGGGTCAAATAGGAGGGGTATAGGAGGAGCCTGGGCAGAATGGGTGGGGTCAGACGGGTATGGGAGGAGCCTGGGCAGAATGGGTGGGGTCATACAGCAGAGGAGGGGCTTAGGAGGAACCTAGTCGGATTGGGTGGGGTCAAATAGGAGGAGCCTGGGCAGAATGGGTGGGGTCAGACAGCAGAGGAGGGGTTTAGGAGGAGCCAAGTCAGAGTGGGTGGGGTCAAATAGGAGGGGTATAGGAGGAGCCTGGGCAGAATGGGTGGGGTCAGACGGGTATGGGAGGAGCCTGGGCAGAATGGGTGGAGTCAGATGGGTATGGGAGGAGCCTGGGCAGAATGGGTGGGGTCAGACGGGTATGGGAGGAGCCTGGGCAGAATGGGTGGGGTCAGACGGGTATGGGAGGAGCCTGGGCAGAATGGGTGGGGTCAGACAGCAGAGGAGGGGTTTAGGAGGAGCCAAGTCAGAGTGGGTGGTGTCAAATAGGAGGGGTATAGGAGGAGCCTGGGCAGAATGGGTGGGGTCAGACGGGTATGGGAGGAGCCTGGGCAGAATGGGTGGAGTCAGAGAGGAGGGGGTATAGGAAGAGCCTGGGCAGAATGGCTGGGGTCAGACAGCAGAGGAGGGGCTTAGGAGGAGCCTGGGCAGAATGGGTGGGGTCAGACAGCAGAGGAAGGGCTTAGGAGGAGCCTAGTCAGATTGGGTGGGGTCAGAGAGGAGGGGTATAGGAGGAGCCTGGGCAGAATGGGTGGGGTCAGACAGCAGAGGAGGGGGTTTAGGAGGAGCCAAGTCAGAGTGGGTGGGGTCAAATAGGAGGGGTATAGGAGGAGCCTGGGCAGAATGGGTGCGATCAGATGGGTATGGGAGGAGCCTAGTCAGATTGCGTGGGGTCAGAGAGGAGGGGTATAGGAGGAGCCTGGGCAGAATGGATGGGGTCAGACAGCAGAGGAGGGGCTTAGGAGGAGCCTGGGCAGAATGGGTGGGGTCAGAGAGGAAGGGCTTAGGAGGAGCCTGGGCAGAATGGGTGGGGTCAGACAGCAGAGGAGGGGCTTAGGAGGAGCCTAGTCAGATTGGGTGGGGTCAGAGAGGAGGGGTATAGGAGGAGCCTAGTCAGATTATGTGGGGTCAAATAGGAGGAGCCTGGGCAGAATGGGAGGAGTCAGAGAGGAGGGGGGTATAGGAGGAGCCTGGGCAGAATGGGTGGGGTCAGACTGGTATGGGAGGAGCCTGGGCAGAATGGGTGGGGTCAGACAGCAGAGGAGGGGCTTAGGAGGAGCCTAGTCAGATTGGGTGGGTTCAGAGAGGAGGGGTATAGGAGGAGCCTGGGCAGAATGGGTGGGGTCAGACAGCAGAGGAGGGGCTTAGGAGGAGCCTAGTCAGATTGGGTGGAGTCAGAGAGGAGGGGGGTATAGGAGGAGTCTGGGCAGAATGGGTGGGGTCAGACAGCAGAGGAGGGGTTTAGGAGGAGCCAAGTCAGAGTGGGTGGGGTCAAATAGGAGGGGTATAGGAGGAGCCTGGGCAGAATGGGTGGAGTCAGAGAGGAGGGGGTATAGGAAGAGCCTGGGCAGAATGGGTGGGGTCAGACAGCAGAGGAGGAGGGGCTTAGGAGGAGCCTAGTCAGATTGGGTGGGGTCAGAGAGGAGGGGTATAGGAGGAGCCTAGTCAGATTGGGTGGGGTCAAATAGGAGGAGCCTGGGCAGAATGGGAGGAGTCAGAGAGGAGGGGGTATAGGAGGAGCCTGGGCAGAATGGGTGGGGTCAGACTGGTATGGGAGGAGCCTGGGCAGAATGGGTGGAGTCAGAGAGGAGGGGCTTAGGAGGAGCCTAGTCAGATTGGGTGGGGTCAAATAGGAGGAGCCTGGGCAGAATGGGAGGAGTCAGAGAGGAGGGGGTATAGGAGGAGCCTGGGCAGAATGGGTGGGGTCAGACAGCAGAGGAGGGGTTTAGGAGGAGCTTAGTCAGAATGGGTGGGGTCAGACAGCAGAGGAGGGGCTTGGGAGGAACCTAGTCAGATTGGGTGGGGTCAAATAGGAGGGGTATAGGAGGAGCCTGGGCAGAATGGGTGGGGTCAGACGGGTATGGGAGGAGCCTGGGCAGAATGGGTGGAGTCAGAGAGGAGGGGGTATAGGAAGAGCCTGGGCAGAATGGCTGGGGTCAGACAGCAGAGGAGGGGCTTAGGAGGAGCCTAGTCAGATTGGGTGGGGTCAAATAGGAGGAGCCTGGGCAGAATGGGTGGGGTCAGACAGCAGAGGAGGGGCTTAGGAGGAGCCTAGTCAGATTGGGTGGGGTCAAATAGGAGGAGGAGGAGCCTGGGCAGAATGGGTGGGGTCAGACAGGTATGGGAGGAGCCTGGGCAGAATGGGTGGGGTCAGACAGGTATGGGAGGAGCCTGGGCGGAATGGGTGGAGTCAGAGAGGAGGGGGGTATAGGAGGAGCCTGGGCAGAATGGGTGGGGTCAGACAGCAGAGGAGGAGGAGGGGTTTAGGAGGAGCCAAGTCAGAGTGGGTGGGGTCAAATAGGAGGGGTATATGAGGAGCCTGGGCAGAATGGGTGGGGTCAGACTGGTATGGGAGGAGCCTGGGCAGAATGGGTGGAGTCAGAGAGGAGGGGCTTAGGAGGAGCCTAGTCAGATTGGGTGGGGTCAAATAGGAAGAGCCTGGGCAGAATGGGTGGGGTCAGACAGCAGAGGAGGGGCTTAGGAGGAGCCTAGTCTGATTGGGTGGGTTCAGAGAGGAGGGGTATAGGAGGAGCCTGGGCAGAATGGGTGGGGTCAGACAGCAGAGGAGGGGCTTAGGAGGAGCCTAGTCAGATTGGGTGGGGTCAGAGAGAAGGGGTATAGGAGGAGCCTGGGAAGGTTGGGTGGGGCCAGACAGCAGAGGAGGGGCTTAGGAGGAACCTAGTCAGATTGGGTGGGGTCAAATAGGAAGAGCCTGGGCAGAATGGGTGGGGTCAGACAGCAGAGGAGGGGCTTAGGAGGAGCCTAGTCAGATTGGGTGGGTTCAGAGAGGAGGGGTATAGGAGGAGCCTGGGCAGAATGGGTGGGGTCAGACAGCAGAGGAGGGGCTTAGGAGGAGCCTAGTCAGATTGGGTGGGGTCAGAGAGGAGGAGGGGTATAGGAGGAGCCTGGGCAGAATGGGTGGGGTCAGACGGGTATGGGAGGAGCCTGGGCAGAATGGGTGGAGTCAGAGAGGAGGGGGGTATAGGAGGAGCCTGGGCAGAATGGGTGGGGTCACACAGCAGAGGAGGGGTTTAGGAGGAGCCAAGTCAGAGTGGGTGGGGTCAAATAGGAGGGGTATAGGAGGAGCCTGGGCAGAATGGGTGGGGTCAGACGGGTATGGGAGGAGCCTGGGCAGAATGGGTGGAGTCAGAGAGGAGGGGGGTATAGGAAGAGCCTGGGCAGAATGGGTGGGGTCAGACAGCAGAGGAGGGGCTTAAGAGGAGCCTAGTCAGATTGGGTGGGGTCAGAGAGAAGGGGTATAGGAGGAGCCTGGGAAGGTTGGGTGGGGCCAGACAGCAGAGGAGGGGCTTAGGAGGAACCTAGTCAGATTGGGTGGGGTCAAATAGGAGGAGCTTGGGCAGAATGGGTGGGGTCAGACAGCAGAGGAGGGGCTTAGGAGGAGCCTAGTCAGATTGGGTGGGTTCAGAGAGGAGGGGTATAGGAGGAGCCTGGGCAGAATGGGTGGGGTCAGACAGCAGAGGAGGGGTTTAGGAGGAGCCAAGTCAGAGTGGGTGGGGTCAAATAGGAGGGGTATAGGAGGAGCCTGGGCAGAATGGGTGCGGTCAGATGGGTATGGGAGGAGCCTGGGCAGAATGGGTAGAGTCAGAGAGGAGGGGGTATAGGAGGAGCCTGGGCAGAATGGGTGGGGTCAGACAGCAGAGGAGGGGTTTAGGAGGAGCTTAGTCAGAATGGGTGGGGTCAGACAGCAGAGGAGGGGCTTAGGAGGAGCCTAGTCAGATTGGGGTCAAATAAGAGGGGTATAGGAGGAGCCTGGGCAGAATGGGTGCGGTCAGACGGGTATGGGAGGAGCCTGGGCAGAATGGGTGGAGTCAGAGAGGAGGGGGTATAGGATGAGCCTGGGCAGAATGGGTGGGGTCAGACAGCAGAGGAGGGGCTTAGGAGGAGCCTGGGCAGAATGGGTGGGGTCAGACAGCAGAGGAGGGGCTTAGGAGGAGCCTAGTCAGATTATGTGGGGTCAAATAGGAGGAGCCTGGGCAGAATGGGAGGAGTCAGAGAGGAGGGGGGTATAGGAGGAGCCTGGGCAGAATGGGTGGGGTCAGACTGGTATGGGAGGAGCCTGGGCAGAATGGGTGGGGTCAGACAGCAGAGGAGGGGCTTAGGAGGAGCCTAGTCAGATTGGGTGGGTTCAGAGAGGAGGGGTTTAGGAGGAGCCAAGTCAGATTGGGTGGGGTCAAATAGGAGGGGTATAGGAGGAGCCTGGGCAGAATGGGTGGGGTCAGACGGGTATGGGAGGAGCCTGGGCAGAATGGGTGGAGTCAGAGAGGAGGGGGTATAGGAAGAGCCTGTGCAGAATGGGTGGGGTCAGACAGCAGAGGAGGAGGGGCTTAGGAGGAGCCTAGTCAGATTGGGTGGGGTCAGAGAGGAGGGGTATAGGAGGAGCCTAGTCAGATTGGGTGGGGTCAAATAGGAGGAGCCTGGGCAGAATGGGAGGAGTCAGAGAGGAGGGGGGTATAGGAGGAGCCTGGGCAGAATGGGTGGGGTCAGACTGGTATGGGAGGAGCCTGGGCAGAATGGGTGGAGTCAGAGAGGAGGGGCTTAGGAGGAGCCTAGTCAGATTGGGTGGGGTCAAATAGGAGGAGCCTGGGCAGAATGGGAGGAGTCAGAGAGGAGGGGGTATAGGAAGAGCCTGGGCAGAATGGGTGGGGTCAGACAGCAGAGGAGGGGCTTAGGAGGAACCTAGTCAGATTGGGTGGGGTCAAATAGGAGGGGTATAGGAGGAGCCTGGGCAGAATGGGTGGGGTCAGACGGGTATGGGAGGAGCCTGGGCAGAATGGGTGGGGTCAGACGGGTATGGGAGGAGCCTGGGCAGAATGGGTGGAGTCAGAGAGGAGGGGGTATAGGAAGAGCCTGGGCAGAATGGTTGGGGTCAGACAGCAGAGGAGGGGCTTAGGAGGAACCTAGTCAGATTGGGTGGGGTCAAATAGGAGGAGCCTGGGCAGAATGGGTGGGGTCAGACAGCAGAGGAGGGGCTTAGGAGGAGCCTAGTCAGATTGGGTGGGGTCAAATAGGAGGAGGAGGAGCCTAAGCAGAATGGGTGGGGTCAGACAGGTATGGGAGGAGCCTGGGCAGAATGGGTGGGGTCAGACAGGTATGGGAGGAGCCTGGGCGGAATGGGTGGAGTCAGAGAGGAGGGGGGTATAGGAGGAGCCTGGGCAGAATGGGTGGGGTCAGACAGCAGAGGAGGAGGAGGGGTTTAGGAGGAGCCAAGTCAGAGTGGGTGGGGTCAAATAGGAGGGGTATAGGAGGAGCCTGGGCAGAATGGGTGGGGTCAGACTGGTATGGGAGGAGCCTGGGCAGAATGGGTGGAGTCAGAGAGGAGGGGCTTAGGAGGAGCCTAGTCAGATTGGGTGGGGTCAAATAGGAGGAGCCTGGGCAGAATGGGTGGAGTCAGAGAGGAGGGGGTATAGGAGGAGCCTGGGCAGAATGGGTGGGGTCAGACAGCAGAGGAGGGGCTTAGGAGGAGCCTGGGCAGAATGGGTGGGGTCAGACTGGTATGGGAGAAGCCTGGGCAGAATGGGTGGGGTCAGACAGCAGAGGAGGGGCTTAGGAGGAGCCTGGGCAGAATGGGTGGAGTCAGAGAGGAGGGGCTTAGGAGGAGCCTAGTCAGATTGGGTGGGGTCAAATAGGAAGAGCCTGGGCAGAATGGGTGGGGTCAGACAGCAGAGGAGGGGCTTAGGAGGAGCCTAGTCAGATTGGGTGGGTTCAGAGAGGAGGGGTATAGGAGGAGCCTGGGCAGAATGGGTGGGGTCAGACAGCAGAGGAGGGGCTTAGGAGGAGCCTAGTCAGATTGGGTGGGGTCAGAGAGAAGGGGTATAGGAGGAGCCTGGGAAGGTTGGGTGGGGCCAGACAGCAGAGGAGGGGCTTAGGAGGAACCTAGTCAGATTGGGTGGGGTCAAATAGGAAGAGCCTGGGCAGAATGGGTGGGGTCAGACAGCAGAGGAGGGGCTTAGGAGGAGCCTAGTCAGATTGGGTGGGTTCAGAGAGGAGGGGTATAGGAGGAGCCTGGGCAGAATGGGTGGGGTCAGACAGCAGAGGAGGGGCTTAGGAGGAGCCTAGTCAGATTGGGTGGTGTCAGAGAGGAGGAGGGGTATAGGAGGAGCCTGGGCAGAATGGGTGGGGTCAGACGGGTATGGGAGGAGCCTGGGCAGAATGGGTGGAGTCAGAGAGGAGGGGGGTATAGGAGGAGCCTGGGCAGAATGGGTGGGGTCAGACAGCAGAGGAGGGGTTTAGGAGGAGCCAAGTCAGAGTGGGTGGGGTCAAATAGGAGGGGCTTAGGAGGAGCCTGGGCAGAATGGGTGGGGTCAGATGGGTATGGGAGGAGCCTGGGCAGAATGGGTGGAGTCAGAGAGGAGGGGGTATAGGAGGAGCCTGGGCAGAATGGGTGGGGTCAGACAGCAGAGGAGGGGTTTAGGAGGAGCCAAGTCAGATTGGGTGGGGTCAAATAGGAGGGGTATAGGAGGAGCCTGGGCAGAATGGGTGGGGTCAGACGGGTATGGGAGGAGCCTGGGCAGAATGGGTGGAGTCAGAGAGGAGGGGGTATAGGAGGAGCCTGGGCAGAATGGGTGGGGTCAGACAGCAGAGGAGGGGTTTAGGAGGAGCCAAGTCAGATTGGGTGGGGTCAAATAGGAGGGGTATAGGAGGAGCCTGGGCAGATTGGGTGCGGTCAGACGGGTATGGGAGGAGCCTGGGCAGAATGGGTGGAGTCAGAGAGGAGGGGGTATAGGAAGAGCCTGGGCAGAATGGGTGGGGTCAGACAGCAGAGGAGGGGCTTAGGAGGAGCCTGGGCAGAATGGGTGGGGTCAGACAGCAGAGGAGGGGCTTAGGAGGAGCCTAGTCAGATTGGGTGGGGTCAGAGAGGAGGGGTAAAGGAGGAGCCTAGTCAGATTGGGTGGGGTCAAATAGGAGGAGCCTGGGCAGAATGGGAGGAGTCAGAGAGGAGGGGGTATAGGAGGAGCCTGGGCAGAATGGGTGGGGTCAGACTGGTATGGGAGGAGCCTGGGCAGAATGGGTGGGGTCAGACAGCAGAGGAGGGGCTTAGGAGGAGCCTGGGCAGAATGGGTGGAGTCAGAGAGGAGGGGCTTAGGAGGAGCCTAGTCAGATTGGGTGGGGTCAAATAGGAGGAGCCTGGGCAGAATGGGAGGAGTCAGAGAGGAGGGGGTATAGGAGGAGCCTGGGCGGAATGGGTGGGGTCAGACAGCAGAGGAGGGGTTTAGGAGGAGCTTAGTCAGAATGGGTGGGGTCAGACAGCAGAGGAGGGGCTTAGGAGGAACCTAGTCAGATTGGGTGGGGTCAAATAGGAGGGGTATAGGAGGAGCCTGGGCAGAATGGGTGGGGTCAGACGGGTATGGGAGGAGCCTGGGCAGAATGGGTGGGGTCAGACGGGTATGGGAGGAGCCTGGGCAGAATGGGTGGAGTCAGAGAGGAGGGGGTATAGGAAGAGCCTGGGCAGAATAGGTGGGGTCAGACAGCAGAGGAGGGGCTTAGGAGGAACCTAGTCAGATTGGGTGGGGTCAAATAGGAGGAGCCTGGGCAGAATGGGTGGGGTCAGACAGCAGAGGAGGGGCTTAGGAGGAGCCTAGTCAGATTGGGTGGGGTCAAATAGGAGGAGGAGGAGCCTGGGCAGAATGGGTAAGGTCATAGAGGAGGGGTATAGGAGGAGCCTGGGCAGAATGGGTGGGGTCAGACAGGTATGGGAGGAGCCTGGGCAGATGGGTGGGGTCAGACAGGTATGGGAGGAGCCTGGGTGGAATGGGTGGAGTCAGAGAGGAGGGGGGTATAGGAGGAGCCTAGGCAGAATGGGTGGGGTCAGACAGCAGAGGAGGAGGGGTTTAGGAGGAGCCAAGTCAGAGTGGGTGGGGTCAAATAGGAGGGGTATAGGAGGAGCCTGGGCAGAATGGGTGGGGTCAGACTGGTATGGGAGGAGCCTGGGCAGAATGGGTGGAGTCAGAGAGGAGGGGCTTAGGAGGAGCCTAGTCAGATTGGGTGGGGTCAAATAGGAGGAGCCTGGGCAGAATGGGTGGAGTCAGAGAGGAGGGGGTATAGGAGGAGCCTGGGCAGAATGGGTGGGGTCAGACAGCAGAGGAGGGGTTTAGGAGGAGCTTAGTCAGAATGGGTGGGGTCAGACAGCAGAGGAGGGGCTTAGGAGGAACCTAGTCAGATTGGGTGGGGTCAAATAGGAGGGGTAAAGGAGGAGCCTGGGCAGAATGGGTGGGGTCAGACAGGTATGGGAGGAGCCTGGGCAGAATGGGTGGGGTCAGACAGGTATGGGAGGAGCCTGGGCGGAATGGGTGGAGTCAGAGAGGAGGGGGGTATAGGAGGAGCCTGGGCAGAATGGGTGGGGTCAGACAGCAGAGGAGGAGGGGTTTAGGAGGAGCCAAGTCAGAGTGGGTGGGGTCAAATAGGAGGGGTATAGGAGGAGCCTGGGCAGAATGGGTGGGGTCAGACTGGTATGGGAGGAGCCTGGGCAGAATGGGTGGAGTCAGAGAGGAGGGGCTTAGGAGGAGCCTAGTCAGATTGGGTGGGGTCAAATAGGAGGAGCCTGGGCAGAATGGGTGGAGTCAGAGAGGAGGGGGTATAGGAGGAGCCTGGGCAGAATGGGTGGGGTCAGACAGCAGAGGAGGGGTTTAGGAGGAGCTTAGTCAGAATGGGTGGGGTCAGACAGCAGAGGAGGGGCTTAGGAGGAGCCTAGTCAGATTGGGGTCAAATAAGAGGGGTATAGGAGGAGCCTGGGCAGAATGGGTGGGGTCAGAGGGGTATGGGAAGAGCCAGAGCAGAATGGGTGGAGTCAGAGAGGAGGGGGTATAGGAGGAGCCTAGTCAGATTGGGTGGGGTCCGAGAGCGGAGGAGGGGTTAAGGAGGAGCCTAGTCAGATTGGGTGTGGTCAAATAGGAGGAGCCTGGGCAGAATGGGTGGGGTCTGAGGGCCTAGGAAGGGGTCATAGATGGAGGAGGATCCTGACTTATGGTGGGGAACTGCAAAAACTTTTTTAATGCACCCCCTATACTTTCTGATTTCTGTTGGGAGGGGGCAGTCGGGGAGCAGTATTAAAAGGTGCTTAGGCGCAACGTGAAGAGCGATGAGGTGCACAGAATGGCATGCCTTCCAGGTACTTTTTTGGGGGGGCTACCATTATTTTTTATTGCTCTGATCCTCCCTCATGGGGTGTACCCCAAATGGTTAGGGGCAACGGGGGAGGGGGGGTGGCAAAAAGCTGTTTGACCGTTTCTGTTACCAACAGGGGTCACCATACGATTCTGCTGCAGTTATGGTATTGAAAGGTACAACAAGGAGCATGTGAATGTATTTTTAGAGGTGGGGTGCCCCAAAATTTTACTGCCAGCAGCAGCA
The DNA here is from genome assembly GCF_964263255.1 of Lissotriton vulgaris. NCBI lineage: Eukaryota > Metazoa > Chordata > Amphibia > Caudata > Salamandridae > Lissotriton > Lissotriton vulgaris. Next base: position 1,485,715,122 of record NC_141685.1, read on the forward strand.
GCCCCCCTCCTCCCCACCCAGCAGATTGGTATAGGTACCTTTAGGACATTTCTGTTGAAAAAAGAGGCTATAGCGAATCGTGCTATGAAATCCTAGAGCACTAACATTTGCTAAATAAAGGTGGCATCGGAGCATACGAATGAGGCAGAGAGAGGCTACTGTTGCCAATTGGTTTGGTGGGTCATAGTGAATAACCTCAGCATGCAAATAGGCAGTGTGAGGATTGGCAGTGTCTGTAGAGAATTTTGGCATGCTCTTCAGCTTATTTTTTCCTCCTTACGTTGGCTATGAACTACAGAGTTAAGGCCCGGCCTTACTGTTGGACAAAACATGTATTTATGATTTTAAGAAGTGTAGTCTGACTGTACTGAGAGGGGCTGTACAGTACGGTAAATGCCTGTATACCCCTGCAATGTGCATCCAACTGTCACTTGAGATTCAATAGCGAACGAAGCAGCTGGGTTACTGACTGAATGTAAATGGAAGGCACATAGCAAGGGTGTTTGTGGTCACTCAAATGATTGAAACCTGGTTGATGCACTACCAAAGCTGGGGTTCCAGGAGGGAACATTTGAGGGGCAGGTCCTGGTCCCACATTGGGGGTAGTCAAAAGTCCTGCTAAAGATTTCTGTCCAACTGTTACCACGTTTTGTGCAGCCTGGCTCCCTCTGTAACGATTCCCCAGTGTCTTTCGATCCTACAGATGACTGTAGCAAACTTCCCAAATTTTTTCTTGGCCTCATACCCCCAAAGGAGTGCCTGACATTTGCCAGCCTAACGATACTCACATTCTGGGAAAAACCTCACTAACCATGCATATTTATGCACCACACATGGCAAATCCTTGCAATTGCAGAACATCATATCGCACTTGTCATCTTTGAGGTGCTGTAAGTATTTGGATTTGAGGGAAATATTCATCCTTGCTTGCTCTCCCACCTGAAGTCTATGGTGCTGCTGTTCCTTTCTCACATGTCCCTACAAAGAGACAAGTGACACACAGACTCAATCACTCAGCAAACATATATGCTTTGACGCTTTCATCTTGCTGTTTACCTTCCAAATGTTCCCCCTTCACCACAAATACAGGCCAGCCATTCCTCATCCCCTCAGTCATCGTAGTCCTTCACTCCTTAGGCCCTGCAAGACAAAAATGACCAAGAATCATGTCAGCAAGAAGAAGAAAAGCCTCAGTGTGCTCTTTTGTTCATACTGCTGCCCACTAGTAACACTTCATGGCCACTGCAGCTTAAGAATGGGACTAAGAAGAGGGCTCTCCTATGCAAATAATGTCCTCCCATGCATACTTTCTTCTGAGACGGTCGGCGGCTTGTGCCGTGATACTGCCTCCAACATATGGTCTTCAACCAAATTTTAAAAAAGCCCACCTGCCTTAGACAAAGGATTTTGCCACTCGAAGGAAGCACATGGGGACATCATCATCATTTAGCAGGGTCCTAAATTGCCTGCTGTCCGCCTGTATACAGAACAAGGACGTTTGTGGCCGTTCGTGAGTGTTCTTCAAAGGAAGGAGGCGGGTTAATAAATCCAAGATGCCAGGGCAGGCCCAGCCCAGTGCAGCCCAGCCCGGCACAACGCACTGCTGTGGAGGTCCACTCCTTCACATCCTGCAGCAGGCATGATGCAAATCTACTAGAGCAAAGGCTTGACTCTGCTCTTGTCTGTCTCTTAAAGGAAACAATCTTTCCAACTTCTTATTGCACCTAATAAATGGACTCTAGCTAGCCTCAAACTCGACCCATCATTTCATTAGCCAGAGCTCATACTTGACCTTTATTTCTATCCAAGCTCACTGGCACCAAACCTCTGATTTGAGCGAGTGGCTCACACTAAAATGAAAAATCACCATCAACCAACCTATTTTACAATAAGTGTAGCACCATCCTCGCATTCTTGTGCTCAGTTATAACCCCCAATACCACAATTGCACTCTGCAATTCACCAAACTTAAAGGACAAAGAATGACGACATTGATAAAGTAAGATAAGGCCTTGTTCCTAGCACCTACTTGAGAAATAGGGCGGTTGGTAGAAGGTCATGAGAGAAAACATATGAAATGTTGGGAGACACCTGCCAAAAAAACCACTAGCAAAAAAAAAAAAAACTGTTTGAAAATTTCCCACCTTGGGATACTTCTACAGCACTGGCAGGATTCGAACCCTGGCCTGTGAGGGCTGTCCCCACCAAAGGTACAAGCCTTACCTTTGAGCTATAGCTCCTTGGTGGTCTGGAGGATTGCAGTAGTAACTATAAGCAACATACAGGCCTTGGTGTCCTTTCCTGTGGCTTCCATTGCACATTAAATGGATGACCATGACATAAGGACAATTTGATAGGCTACTTACATGGAAACCAGAAAAACACTTAGCAACAAAAAAAAAAAGAAAATCACTGTTTGAAAATTTCCCACCTTGGGATACTTCTACAGCACTGGCAGGATTCGAACCCTGGCCTGTGAGGGCTGTCCCCACCAAAGGTACAAGCCTTACCTTTGAGCTATAGCTCCTTGGTAGTCTGGAGGATTACAGTAGTAACTATAAGCAACATACAGGCCTTGGTGTCCTTTCTTGTGGCTTCCATTGCACATTAAATGGATGACCATGACATACGGACAATTTGATAGGCTACTTACATGGAAACCAGAAAAACACTTACCAAAAAAAAAAAAAGAAAATCACTGTTTGAAAATTTCCCACCTTGGGATACTTCTACAGCACTGGCAGGATTCGAACCCTGGCCTGTGAGGGCTGTCCCCACCAAAGGTACAAGCCTTACCTTTGAGCTATAGCTCCTTGGTGGTCTAGAGGATTGCAGTAGTAACTATAAGCAACATACAGGCCTTGGTGTCCTTCCCTGTGGCTTCCATTGCACATTAAAAGGATGACCATGACATAAGGACAATTTGATAGGCTACTTACATGGAAACCAGTGTGGTCCAGTGGGTAAGTTCCTGCCTTCCATCCAGGCAACCAGGGTTCAAATCCCGGGTTCGGCACCAGGTAAGTAAATTGGTACGTAAAATGTGTCTGTGTGTTGTGTAAGAGTGGAATCATGCCTAGCGAAAGAGGGATTGCAGATTGGTCGGTAAGTAAAATAGGTGTGGAAAGTGAAAGAAAGAGAATGGGTGTTGTCTGTAGGAGGAGGACCCTGGGCAGGTTGGGTGGGGTCAGACAGCAGAGGAGGGGCTTAGGAGGAGCCTAGTCAGATTGGGTGGGGTCAAATAGGAGGGGTATAGGAGGAGCCTGGGCAGAATGGGTGGGGTCAGACGGGTATGGGAGGAGCCTGGGCAGAATGGGTGGAGTCAGAGAGGAGGGGGTATAGGAGGAGCCTGGGCAGAATGGGTGGGGTCAGACAGCAGAGGAGGGGTTTAGGAGGAGCCAAGTCAGATTGGGTGGGGTCAAATAGGAGGGGTATAAAAGGAGCCTGGGCAGAATGGGTGCGGTCAGACGGGTATGGGAGGAGCCTGGGCAGAATGGGTGGAGTCAGAGAGGAGGGGGTATAGGAAGAGCCTGGGCAGAATGGGTGGGGTCAGACAGCAGAGGAGGAGGGGCTTAGGAGGAGCCTAGTCAGATTGGGTGGGGTCAGAGAGGAGGGGTATAGGAGTAGCCTAGTCAGATTGGGTGGGGTCAAATAGGAGGAGCCTGGGCAGAATGGGAGGAGTCAGAGAGGAGGGAAGGGGCTTAGGAGGAGCCTAGTAAGATTGGGGTCAAATAAGAGGGGTATAGGAGGAGCCTGGGCAGAATGGGTGGGGTCAGACAGCAGAGGAGGGGTTTAGGAGGAGCCAAGTCAGAGTGGGTGGGGTCAAATAGGAGGGGTATAGGAGGAGCCTGGGCAGAATGGGTGGGGTCAGACAGCAGAGGAGGGGTTTAGGAGGAGCCAAGTCAGAGTGGGTGGTGTCAAATAGGAGGGGTATAGGAGGAGCCTGGGCAGAATGGGTGGGGTCAGACGGGTATGGGAGGAGCCTGGGCAGAATGGGTGGAGTCAGAGAGGAGGGGGTATAGGAAGAGCCTGGGAAGAATGGGTGGGGTCAGACAGCAGAGGAGGGGCTTAGGAGGAGCCTGGGCAGAATGGGTGGGGTCAGACAGCAGAGGAGGGGCTTAGGAGGAGCCTAGTCAGATTGGGTGGGTTCAGAGAGGAGGGGTATAGGAGGAGCCTGGGCAGAATGGGTGGGGTCAGACAGCAGAGGAGGGGCTTAGGAGGAGCCTAGTCAGATTGGGTGGGGTCGGAGAGGAGGAGGGGTATAGGAGGAGCCTGGGCAGAATGGGTGGGGTCAGACGGGTATGGGAGGAGCCTGGGCAGAATGGGTGGAGTCAGAGAGGAGGGGGTATAGGAGGAGCCTGGGCAGAATGGGTGGGGTCAGACAGCGGAGGAGGGGTTTAGGAGGAGCCAAGTCAGATTGGGTGGGGTCAGAGAGGAGGGGTATAGGAGGAGCCTAGTCAGATTGGGTGGGGTCAAATAGGAGGAGCCTGGGCAGAATGGGAGAAGTCAGAGAGGAGGGGGGTATAGGAGGAGCCTGGGCAGAATGGGTGGGGTCAGACTGGTATGGGAGGAGCCTGGGCAGAATGGGTGGGGTCATACAGCAGAGGAGGGGCTTAGGAGGAACCTAGTCGGATTGGGTGGGGTCAAATAGGAGGAGCCTGGGCAGAATGGGTGGGGTCAGACAGCAGAGGAGGGGTTTAGGAGGAGCCAAGTCAGAGTGGGTGGGGTCAAATAGGAGGGGTATAGGAGGAGCCTGGGCAGAATGGGTGGGGTCAGACGGGTATGGGAGGAGCCTGGGCAGAATGGGTGGAGTCAGAGAAGAGGGGGTATAGGAGGAGCCTGGGCAGAATGGGTGGGGTCAGACAGCAGAGGAGGGGTTTAGGAGGAGCCAAGTCAGATTGGGTGGGGTCAAATAGGAGGGGTATAGGAGGAGCCTGGGCAGAATGGGTGCGGTCAGATGGGTATGGGAGGAGCCTGGGCAGAATGGGTGGAGTCAGAGAGGAGGGGGTATAGGAAGAGCCTGGGCAGAATGGGTGCGGTCAGACGGGTATGGGAGGAGCCTGGGCAGAATGGGTGGAGTCAGAGAAGAGGGGGTATAGGAGGAGCCTGGGCAGAATGGGTGGGGTCAGACAGCAGAGGAGGGGTTTAGGAGGAGCCAAGTCAGATTGGGTGGGGTCAAATAGGAGGGGTATAGGAGGAGCCTGGGCAGAATGGGTGCGGTCAGATGGGTATGGGAGGAGCCTGGGCAGAATGGGTGGAGTCAGAGAGGAGGGGGTATAGGAAGAGCCTGGGCAGAATGGGTGGGGTCAGACAGCAGAGGAGGAGGGGCTTAGGAGGAGCCTGGGCAGAATGGGTGGGGTCAGACAGCAGAGGAGGGGCTTAGGAGGAGCCTGGGCAGAATGGGTGGAGTCAGAGAGGAGGGGCTTAGGAGGAGCCTAGTCAGATTGGGTGGGGTCAAATAGGAGGAGCCTGGGCAGAATGGGTGGGGTCAGACGGGTATGGGAGGAGCCTGGGCAGAATGGGTGGGGTCAGACGGGTATGGGAGGAGCCTGGGCAGAATGGGTGGAGTCAGAGAGGAGGGGGTATAGGAAGAGCCTGGGCAGAATAGGTGGGGTCAGACAGCAGAGGAGGGGCTTAGGAGGAGCCTAGTCAGATTGGGTGGGGTCAAATAGGAGGAAGAGGAGCCTGGGCAGAATGGGTAAGGTCATAGAGGAGGGGTATAGGAGGAGCCTGGGCAGAATGGGTGGGGTCAGACAGGTATGGGAGGAGCCTGGGCGGAATGGGTGGAGTCAGAGAGGAGGGGGGTATAGGAGTAGCCTGGGCATAATGGGTGGGGTCAGGCAGAGGAGGAGGGGTTTAGGAGGAGCCAAGTCAGAGTGGGTGGGGTCAAATAGGAGGGGTATAGGAGGAGCCTGGGCAGAATGGGTGGGGTCAGACGGGTATGGGAGGAGCCTGGGCAGAATGGGTGGAGTCAGAGAGGAGGGGGTATAGGAGGAGCCTGGGCAGAATGGGTGGGGTCAGACAGCAGAGGAGGGGTTTAGGAGGAGCCAAGTCAGATTGGGTGGGGTCAAATAGGAGGGGTATAAAAGGAGCCTGGGCAGAATGGGTGCGGTCAGACGGGTATGGGAGGAGCCTGGGCAGAATGGGTGGAGTCAGAGAGGAGGGGGTATAGGAAGAGCCTGGGCAGAATGGGTGGGGTCAGACAGCAGAGGAGGAGGGGCTTAGGAGGAGCCTAGTCAGATTGGGTGGGGTCAGAGAGGAGGGGTATAGGAGGAGCCTAGTCAGATTGGGTGGGGTCAAATAGGAGGAGCCTGGGCAGAATGGGAGGAGTCAGAGAGGAGGGGGGTATAGGAGGAGCCTGGGCAGAATGGGTGGGGTCAGACTGGTATGGGAGGAGCCTGGGCAGAATGGGTGGAGTCAGAGAGGAGGGGCTTAGGAGGAGCCTAGTCAGATTGGGTGGGGTCAAATAGGAGGAGCCTGGGCAGAATGGGAGGAGTCAGAGAGGAGGGGGTATAGGAGGAGCCTGGGCAGAATGGGTGGGGTCAGACAGCAGAGGAGGGGTTTAGGAGGAGCTTAGTCAGAATGGGTGGGGTCAGACAGCAGAGGTGGGGCTTAGGAGGAACCTAGTCAGATTGGGTGGGGTCAAATAGGAGGGGTATAGGAGGAGCCTGGGCAGAATGGGTGGGGTCAGACGGGTATGGGAGGAGCCTGGGCAGAATGGGTGGAGTCAGAGAGGAGGGGGTATAGGAAGAGCCTGGGAAGAATGGGTGGGGTCAGACAGCAGAGGAGGGGCTTAGGAGGAACCTAGTCAGATTGGGTGGGGTCAAATAGGAGGAGCCTGGGCAGAATGGGTGGGGTCAGACAGCAGAGGAGGGGCATAGGAGGAGCCTAGTCAGATTGGGTGGGGTCAGACAGGTATGGGAGGAGCCTGGGCAGAATGGGTGGGGTCAGACAGGTATGGGAGGAGCCTGGGCAGAATGGGTGGAGTCAGAGAGGAGGGGCTTAGGAGGAGCCTAGTCAGATTGGGTGGGGTCAAATAGGAGGAGCCTGGGCAGAATGGGTGGAGTCAGAGAGGAGGGGGTATAGGAGGAGCCTGGGCAGAATGGGTGGGGTCAGACAGCAGAGGAGGGGCTTAGGAGGAGCCTGGGCAGAATGGGTGGAGTCAGAGAGGAGGGGCTTAGGAGGAGCCTAGTCAGATTGGGTGGGGTCAAATAGGAAGAGCCTGGGCAGAATGGGTGGGGTCAGACAGCAGAGGAGGGGCTTAGGAGGAGCCTAGTCAGATTGGGTGGGGTCAGAGAGAAGGGGTATAGGAGGAGCCTGGGAAGGTTGGGTGGGGCCAGACAGCAGAGGAGGGGCTTAGGAGGAGCCTAGTCAGATTGGGTGGGTTCAGAGAGGAGGGGTATAGGAGGAGCCTGGGCAGAATGGGTGGAGTCAGAGAAGAGGGGGTATAGGAGGAGCCTGGGCAGAATGGGTGGGGTCAGACAGCAGAGGAGGGGTTTAGGAGGAGCCAAGTCAGATTGGGTGGGGTCAAATAGGAGGGGTATAGGAGGAGCCTGGGCAGAATGGGTGCGGTCAGATGGGTATAGGAGGAGCCTGGGCAGAATGGGTGGGGTCAGACAGCAGAGGAGGGGTTTAGGAGGAGCCAAGTCAGATTGGGTGGGGTCAAATAGGAGGGGTATAGGAGGAGCCTGGGCAGAATGGGTGCGGTCAGATGGGTATGGGAGGAGCCTGGGCAGAATGGGTGGAGTCAGAGAGGAGGGGGTATAGGAAGAGCCTGGGCAGAATGGGTGGGGTCAGACAGCAGAGGAGGAGGGGCTTAGGAGGAGCCTGGGCAGAATGGGTGGGGTCAGACAGCAGAGGAGGGGCTTAGGAGGAGCCTGGGCAGAATGGGTGGAGTCAGAGAGGAGGGGCTTAGGAGGAGCCTAGTCAGATTGGGTGGGGTCAAATAGGAGGAGCCTGGGCAGAATGGGAGGAGTCAGAGAGGAGGGGGTATAGGAGGAGCCTGGGCAGAATGGGTGGGGTCAGACAGCAGAGGAGGGGTTTAGGAGGAGCTTAGTCAGAATGGGTGGGGTCAGACAGCAGAGGAGGGGCTTAGGAGGAACCTAGTCAGATTGGGTGGGGTCAAATAGGAGGGGTATAGGAGGAGCCTGGGCAGAATGGGTGGGGTCAGACGGGTATGGGAGGAGCCTGGGCAGAATGGGTGGGGTCAGACGGGTATGGGAGGAGCCTGGGCAGAATGGGTGGAGTCAGAGAGGAGGGGGTATAGGAAGAGCCTGGGCAGAATAGGTGGGGTCAGACAGCAGAGGAGGGGCTTAGGAGGAGCCTAGTCAGATTGGGTGGGGTCAAATAGGAGGAGGAGGAGCCTGGGCAGAATGGGTAAGGTCATAGAGGAGGGGGGTATAGGAGTAGCCTGGGCAGAATGGGTGGGGTCAGACAGCAGAGGAGGAGGGGTTTAGGAGGAGCCAAGTCAGAGTGGGTGGGGTCAAATAGGAGGGGTATAGGAGGAGCCTGGGCAGAATGGGTGGGGTCAGACTGGTATGGGAGGAGCCTGGGCAGAATGGGTGGAGTCAGAGAGGAGGGGGTATAGGAGGAGCCTGGGCAGAATGGGTGGGGTCAGACAGCAGAGGAGGAGGGGTTTAGGAGGAGCCAAGTCAGAGTGGGTGGGGTCAAATAGGAGGGGTATAGGAGGAGCCTGGGCAGAATGGGTGGGGTCAGACTGGTATGGGAGGAGCCTGGGCAGAATGGGTGGAGTCAGAGAGGAGGGGCTTAGGAGGAGCCTAGTCAGATTGGGTGGGGTCAAATAGGAGGAGCCTGGGCAGAATGGGTGGAGTCAGAGAGGAGGGGGTATAGGAGGAGCCTGGGCAGAATGGGTGGGGTCAGACAGCAGAGGAGGAGGGGTTTAGGAGGAGCCAAGTCAGAGTGGGTGGGGTCAAATAGGAGGGGTATAGGAGGAGCCTGGGCAGAATGGGTGGGGTCAGACTGGTATGGGAGGAGCCTGGGCAGAATGGGTGGAGTCAGAGAACAGGGGGTATAGGAGTAGCCTGGGCATAATGGGTGGGGTCAGACAGCAGAGGAGGAGGGGTTTAGGAGGAGCCAAGTCAGAGTGGGTGGGGTCAAATAGGAGGGGTATAGGAGGAGCCTGGGCAGAATGGGTGGGGTCAGACGGGTATGGGAGGAGCCTGGGCAGAATGGGTGGAGTCAGAGAGGAGGGGGTATAGGAAGAGCCTGGGCAGAATGGGTGGGGTCAGACAGCAGAGGAGGAGGGGCTTAGGAGGAGCCTGGGCAGAATGGGTGGGGTCAGACAGCAGAGGAGGGGCTTAGGAGGAGCCTGGGCAGAATGGGTGGAGTCAGAGAGGAGGGGCTTAGGAGGAGCCTAGTCAGATTGGGTGGGGTCAAATAGGAGGAGCCTGGGCAGAATGGGAGGAGTCAGAGAGGAGGGGGTATAGGAGGAGCCTGGGCAGAATGGGTGGGGTCAGACAGCAGAGGAGGGGTTTAGGAGGAGCTTAGTCAGAATGGGTGGGGTCAGACAGCAGAGGAGGGGCTTAGGAGGAACCTAGTCAGATTGGGTGGGGTCAAATAGGAGGGGTATAGGAGGAGCCTGGGCAGAATGGGTGGGGTCAGACGGGTATGGGAGGAGCCTGGGCAGAATGGGTGGGGTCAGACGGGTATGGGAGGAGCCTGGGCAGAATGGGTGGAGTCAGAGAGGAGGGGGTATAGGAAGAGCCTGGGCAGAATAGGTGGGGTCAGACAGCAGAGGAGGGGCTTAGGAGGAGCCTAGTCAGATTGGGTGGGGTCAAATAGGAGGAGGAGGAGCCTGGGCAGAATGGGTAAGGTCATAGAGGAGGGGTATAGGAGGAGCCTGGGCAGAATGGGTGGGGTCAGACAGGTATGGGAGGAGCCTGGGCAGAATGGGTGGGGTCAGACAGGTATGGGAGGAGCCTGGGCGGAATGGGTGGAGTCAGAGAGGAGGGGGGTATAGGAGTAGCCTGGGCATAATGGGTGGGGTCAGACAGCAGAGGAGGAGGGGTTTAGGAGGAGCCAAGTCAGAGTGGGTGGGGTCAAATAGGAGGGGTATAGGAGGAGCCTGGGCAGAATGGGTGGGGTCAGACGGGTATGGGAGGAGCCTGGGCAGAATGGGTGGAGTCAGAGAGGAGGGGGTATAGGAGGAGCCTGGGCAGAATGGGTGGGGTCAGACAGCAGAGGAGGAGGGGTTTAGGAGGAGCCAAGTCAGAGTGGGTGGGGTCAAATAGGAGGGGTATAGGAGGAGCCTGGGCAGAATGGGTGGGGTCAGACTGGTATGGGAGGAGCCTGGGCAGAATGGGTGGAGTCAGAGAGGAGGGGCTTAGGAGGAGCCTAGTCAGATTGGGTGGGGTCAAATAGGAGGAGCCTGGGCAGAATGGGTGGAGTCAGAGAGGAGGGGGTATAGGAGGAGCCTGGGCAGAATGGGTGGGGTCAGACAGCAGAGGAGGGGTTTAGGAGGAGCTTAGTCAGAATGGGTGGGGTCAGACAGCAGAGGAGGGGCTTAGGAGGAACCTAGTCAGATTGGGTGGGGTCAAATAGGAGGGGTATAGGAGGAGCCTGGGCAGAATGGGTGGGGTCAGACAGGTATGGGAGGAGCCTGGGCAGAATGGGTGGGGTCAGACAGGTATGGGAGGAGCCTGGGCGGAATGGGTGGAGTCAGAGAGGAGGGGGGTATAGGAGGAGCCTGGGCAGAATGGGTGGGGTCAGACAGCAGAGGAAGGGCTTAGGAGGAGCCTAGTCAGATTGGGTGGGGTCAGAGAGGAGGGGTATAGGAGGAGCCTGGGCAGAATGGGTGGGGTCAGACAGCAGAGGAGCCAAGTCAGATTGGGTGGGGTCAAATAGGAGGAGCCTGGGCAGAATGGGTGGGGACAGCAGAGGAGGGGCTTAGGAGGAACCTGGGCAGAATGGGTGGGGTCAGAGAGGAGGGGCTTAGGAGGAGCCTGGGCAGAATGGGTGGGGTCAGACAGCAGAGGAGGGGCTTAGGAGGAACCTAGTCAGATTGGGTGGGGTCAAATAGGAAGAGCCTGGGCAGAATGGGTGGGGTCAGACAGCAGAGGAGGGGCTTAGGAGGAGCCTAGTCAGATTGGGTGGGTTCAGAGAGGAGGGGTATAGGAGGAGCCTGGGCAGAATGGGTGGGGTCAGACAGCAGAGGAGGGGTTTAGGAGGAGCCAAGTCAGAGTGGGTGGGGTCAAATAGGAGGGGTATAGGAGGAGCCTGGGCAGAATGGGTGCGGTCAGATGGGTATGGGAGGAGCCTGGGCAGAATGGGTGGAGTCAGAGAGGAGGGGGTATAGGAGGAGCCTGGGCAGAATGGGTGGGGTCAGACAGCAGAGGAGGGGTTTAGGAGGAGCTTAGTCAGAATGGGTGGGGTCAGACAGCAGAGGAGGGGCTTAGGAGGAGCCTAGTCAGATTGGGTGGGGTCAGAGAGGAGGGGTATAGGAGGAGCCTAGTCAGATTGGGGTCAGAGAGGAGGGGTATAGGAGGAGCCTAGTCAGATTGGGGTCAAATAAGAGGGGTATAGGAGGAGCCTGGGCAGAATGGGTGCAGTCAGACGGGTATGGGAGGAGCCTGGGCAGAATGGGTGGGGTCAGACAGCAGAGGAGGGGCTTAGGAGGAGCCTGGGCAGAATGGGTGGGGTCAGACAGCAGAGGAGGGGCTTAGGAGGAGCCTAGTCAGATTGGGTGGGGTCAGAGAGGAGGGGTATAGGAGGAGCCTAGTCAGATTGGGTGGGGTCAAATAGGAGGAGCCTGGGCAGAATGGGAGGAGTCAGAGAGGAGGGGGGTATAGGAGGAGCCTGGGCAGAATGGGTGGGGTCAGACTGGTATGGGAGGAGCCTGGGCAAAATGGGTGGGGTCAGACAGCAGAGGAGGGGCTTAGGAGGAGCCTAGTCAGATTGGGTGGGGTCAGAGAGAAGGGGTATAGGAGGAGCCTGGGCAGAATGGGTGGGGTCAGACGGGTATGGGAGGAGCCTGGGCAGAATGGGTGGAGTCAGAGAGGAGGGGGTATAGGAGGAGCCTGGGCAGAATGGGTGGGGTCAGACAGCAGAGGAGGGGTTTAGGAGGAGCCAAGTCAGATTGGGTGGGGTCAAATAGGAGGGGTATAGGAGGAGCCTGGGCAGAATGGGTGGGGTCAGACGGGTATGGGAGGAGCCTGGGCAGAATGGGTGGAGTCAGAGAGGAGGGGGTATAGGAGGAGCCTGGGCAGAATGGGTGGGGTCAGACAGCAGAGGAGGGGTTTAGGAGGAGCCAAGTCAGATTGGGTGGGGTCAAATAGGAGGGGTATAGGAGGAGCCTGGGCAGAATGGGTGCGGTCAGACGGGTATGGGAGGAGCCTGGGCAGAATGGGTGGAGTCAGAGAGGAGGGGGTATAGGAAGAGCCTGGGCAGAATGGGTGGGGTCAGACAGCAGAGGAGGAGGGGCTTAGGAGGAGCCTAGTCAGATTGGGTGGGGTCAGAGAGGAGGGGTATAGGAGGAGCCTAGTCAGATTGGGTGGGGTCAAATAGGAGGAGCCTGGGCAGAATGGGAGGAGTCAGAGAGGAGGGGGGTATAGGAGGAGCCTGGGCAGAATGGGTGGGGTCAGACTGGTATGGGAGGAGCCTGGGCAGAATGGGTGGAGTCAGAGAGGAGGGGCTTAGGAGGAGCCTAGTCAGATTGGGTGGGGTCAAATAGGAGGAGCCTGGGCAGAATGGGAGGAGTCAGAGAGGAGGGGGTATAGGAGGAGCCTGGGCAGAATGGGTGGGGTCAGACAGCAGAGGAGGGGTTTAGGAGGAGCTTAGTCAGAATGGGTGGGGTCAGACAGCAGAGGAGGGGTTTAGGAGGAGCCAAGTCAGATTGGGTGGGGTCAAATAGGAGGGGTATAGGAGGAGCCTGGGCAGAATGGGTGGAGTCAGAGAGGAGGGGCTTAGGAGGAGCCTAGTAAGATTGGGTGGAGTCAAATAGGAGGAGCCTGGGCAGAATGGGTGGGGTCAGACAGGTATTGGAGTTCTGGACTTTTTTTGGTTCCGTCCAGAGGTGTCAGGGTACAACACCCAAAGACCCCGGAGTCCCACCTGCCTTGGTGCACAAATGAACAGAAACACGGGCTTCTCGATGGTGGCGTCAAAGACCAAAGGTTTATTACTGCAGGGACACAGAAGTCACAGAATCTACACACGGGCAGAATCTAGGAGACTGTTCCATTTGTACAAAGTGGGTTGCTCCTTATATACTAAAAATTGTGCTCTAGGCAAATATTTCACATGTCGGTACATTCCCAAACCTTTGTGTCTCTAAACAATAAATATTTGGCGTTACACAGGAACTGTCGATAATATCTGATACCAAACATCACGAAGAGGGGTTCCCACCAGTTCATCACAATCCCTTGTCAATATTGCATTCAAGACCCGGACCGCCTCATCGTAAAGTTCGTTACCTCCCCCTAATAAAGGCCCAGAAGGAAAAGAGTAGAGCCAGGTGCAGGAGATAGAAAAGCGGGATAAGAGATGTTTGTGGGTTGTAAATGGGCAAGGCTACCGGCTTCGGCCGCCTAATCATGATCAGGTACAATGGACAGGAAAACCAGTTCAGGTGGGCTGGCCTCGGGCAGAGGAGGCAGCCTTTGTCGAGTCATGCAGCTTCAGCGTGATCTGGTTTAAGGTGCACGTGTCATGTAAAAGGTGAATCTCCGGCTAAGGCTACGTGTCCTTAATCAAAGTGAAGTGAATGAAATGATCAGAGGCTATTGCATATGTGAGGGCAAGGAACCACAAAATGGCGGCCATGATCTTAAGATGGATGCCGTGGGTATATCAGAAATGTGTCAGTGGAAGGAGTGCTCTTGCTCGTAGCGTAGCGAAAACACTAGGATATACTAAATGGATCATTTGCGGTTCGCTGATACTAATTTTATGTATTTCCGACAAACTTGAAAACACGGGTTCAAGTCGTCACGGAACCGTCACGGAACCTCAGACCCTCCTTTTGCCCTTACATAGGCAATTACTCAATCTATGTCTGAATCTAGTTCTATGCTCATCAGGTCAGTGACATGCTGTTGTATCATCATCCTTTCTCGTGTCTTTTCTCCAAATGCAGGTGGTTTCCTGAGACAAGTTGTAGCACAAAGACTACACAGAGCAGGACCACACTGGATAATCAGACAACATGAGAATAGTAATATTAAGATGACACCAATGACCATTAGAACCTTCCATCCCCACGCTGAGATCAGAGTCCAAACCCACTCCATAAAGGACCAGTTTCCCTCATCTACATGTATGGAGTCCGAAATCTTGTGCAACTTAGAGATCGCCTCGTAAACTGTTGGAGCATTATTAGGAATAAAGACACAGCAGCTCGATTGGATCATTCTGCATACCCCACCTCGATCTGCAAGTATAACATCTAGAACCATACGGTTCTGCAATGTCATGAGCCTATCCGCCTGAAGCTCAGCTGTCAGATTGCTAAGGGCACCAGCAGTTTCGGTAATAGTAGATTCAACTACCCGTGTTAGCTGACGTATGTTTCTACTATTGGCCATAGGCCCCCAGAACGGAAGGAAGCCTTTGAAGAAGTCTCCAGCTTCCTGACCAGCTGTATCTTCCTTGCTGAAGACACCTCTCGCTACTCTTGTTCTGTGGTAATCAGGTGAAGCAGTGTATGTCGGAGGCAATAATCGAGCAATATAACATGATCCTGAGAAGTCGGCAGGCAACCATGTATAAGCTCTGTCTCGACAAATGAAATAGGTACCCCTAGCAGTAAGAAAGGCAGGGGAAGAGTTAGCCGGAAACACATAAGTCTCTACGCACTCACTCCTCCCTAGCTGAGCTCTCGGATTTCTCCCATTACCTTGCAAACAGACCTGACCTCGGTGAGGTACGACCCAGATTGGAGTTGAGCTTTTACGCTTGCTTTCTCCTAAACTAAGGCGATACTCTGAAGTATTCCAACTTAAATATACTCGCAATTCGTCTCTAGGGTATGATGGAGTATTATTGACGTCTTTGACCATGTCAATAATTCCCTGGACTAAAGCTTTGTTGGCAGAGTTATATTTAGTGGAACGTGGTGGACGTGGAGGATAGGTCTCAAGAGCATAAGCAAAGATGGTTTGAAGGGCCTGAAATGATCCATTGTAGCTGAAAGGCAAAACCAGATAGGGAATACCTTTATCCATAGTGTGAGGTATCAAGCCACACACCCAACAGTCTGTCGTGTTAACTACCAGTTGGTGTTGGTGCAAGAGCTGTACAAAAGTATTATTAATGAATTCTGAGCGTCGAGCTTGCTCATGTTCCGGAAACGAGTGAAAAGAGTGTATAGAAGAAACAGTAGAAATAGCAGGATCAAGGGGAGGTACTGTAGATACTGGCACAAAAATCAAATTTATGCTAAAGACAATTCCACCCACCAGTGTTGTTAAAACAATCAAAAATGTAATGGCACATTGCATCAAGAAACATTTGCTATGAAGAATTCTATTTAGTCTGTTTCTGCGAACGTAAATCACATTTTCTCGTTGCAGCGCAGGAAGTTCCATCTTCTACAATCCGCTCGCGACCACTGATGATGTGTACGTAGATGAAAATGCCTCTGTCAGCCCTGGGAGTTCCCAGTACTAACAGAAAGATCGACCTTGTGTCAGACCCCTGCAAATTCAAACTAGGCACACAGCCACGACCCTACGGCTACCCAGACGGCAAGGCAATTTTAAAAACAATAAACAATAACAAACTTCCTGGCTGAAGGCAAAAGTTCAAAATATATATATATATATCAAAATCACAGTATGCAGTTGCCTGCTTTATTAGTCCTTTTTATGGCTTCTAAGGTTGTATTTCTGCTTCGCTGGTACTGTCTGATCGGAGAATAGTGTATCACTAGCAGCTGTTGCAGAGTTTACGTTCGCAGATGGCAAAGTTTCTTCTGATGCTGGAGACAAATTTTCAATGTTCAAAGCAGTCTTTTCAAGAGGAGAGTCACGTTTCAAAGTGTCAGAAATCAAATCGGCATCGCTGAAAGGGACAAATTTCGGAGTTGTTTCAGCTTCGGAGGCACCAATTCCCTTCTTCACCCAGTCGTCGTAGGGCAGCGGCAGTGGAACACGCTTTACGTGAGAAGCGTGGATCCAGTGCTTGCGACCAGCAACACGTACAGCTGTCCTCGTCGCCAGCAGGATTTGGAAGGGGCCGATGTAGCGAGGCTGAAGATTCTTTGTCCTCGCAAAATTTCTGACCACCACGTGGTCGCCGGGTTTCAGCTGATGCCCTGGACTCTCCGGAGGTTTTGGCAAAGCATCAAAGACCTGTTGATGAATAAGACTTAATTTAGCAGTCAAGTCGTAAAGATAGTCTATCAACATAGGATATTCAATGGAGCAGAATTGTTTAGGCCTTGGCACACCCCAGACATTTGCCGGGCGGCCAAATACAATCTCATATGGAGAAAGCCCTATTCTAGAATGCACTGTTGCTCTCGTTGATAACAAGGCCAAAGGAAGTGCATCTGGCCAAGCCAAACCTGTGGATGCTTGAATTTTGGCTATTTTAAGCTTGAGGGTGCCATTGTAACCCTCGACTAAACCAGCAGACTGGGGATGGTTCGCACTATGAAATTTTTGTTTCAATCCTAGACCAGCACACACACTCTGCATAACTTTCCCTATAAACTCACTTCCGTTATCTGACCATACAATCCGTGGCATTCCAAACCTAGGGAAAAATTCTTTGAGAAGAATTTTGGCAGTTGATAAAGCAGTGTTGTCCTTTAGTGGGTATGCTTCTATCCACCTGGAAAAAGCACAAACCACCACCAGGACGTATTTTAAATTGTTGCAGCGTTCCATGTGAATGAAGTCTAACTGTATTACTTCAAAGGGACAGGAAGGAGGAGCAAAATGACCAGCTGGAGTTGGAGTTCCCTTGCCAGGATTATGCATCAAGCACACCATACAATTTTTCACCACTCTCTCTGCACACTTACTGATTCCCTCATTCTTCCAAACCGGAGCTAACATCTTACATATCCCTTTAGAACTTATGTGCGCCACTCCATGCGCCATCGTCACTACTGCAAGCACATACGCATCAGGCAACATCCAACGCTGCTGTTCTGTCAAATCGATCCAACATCCATTCGAGTCCAATTTGCCCGTACTTTCTCTCCATACGCGTTTCTCTTCCTCAGTCACTTCTTTCTGAATCTCTTTCACACTTTCCATTGTGTCCTCACACATTCCAGACTCAGCAATCCATCTTGCAGACGTAGCAACATACATTCTACTCATCATGTCTCTAGCTGTCTGTTTAGCGGTTTCATCAGCAAAGGCATTTCCCCGACCAACATCATCCGTGATTGCTTTATGAGCACTGCACTTCACAATTGCAACTTCAGTCGGTAAGGTTAGAGATTCTAACAAGTCGTTAACTAGCTGACCATGTTGAATCTTAGTCCCATGGGACGTAATGAAACCCCTTTCTCTCCACAACCGGCCAAAACTATGGGCCACGCCAAATGCGTACTGACTATCTGTAAACACATTCACTCTCTTTCCCTCAGCTAAAACACACGCTCTCGTAAGAGCTATTAACTCTGCAGCTTGGGCAGAATTCTGACTCACTCTTGCAGTCTCCACAATCGTCTTCAAAGTCGTTACCGCGTAGGCAGCAGTCACATCACCATTCTCCAATTTAAAACATGACCCGTCCACATACAGCGTACCATCTGGGTCGGATAGAGGAGTATCTCTCAAGTCGATACGACCTTTTGTCTCTTCTTCCGTTTTGAAATAACAGTCATGTGGCTCAGAATCACTCGACTCTTGATCAGTCGGCAACAATGTTGCTGGGTTCAATACATTGCATCTTTTGATCTGAATATGACTCGCTAATAACGTCAGCTCGTAACCAGATAATCTCGCACTAGTAAGGTGTTGTGTCTTCGTTCGGTTCATGAGTGTGTCCACTGCATGAGGAACCATGACCACTAGCATATTGTTCATCACCAAACCAGCAGATTGTCGAATGGAAGCTGCAGCTGCCGCTGTAGCCCTCAAACAACTAGGCAATGCTCTAGCTACCGGATCTAATGTTGATGAGAAATACGCACAAGGGCGTTGTTTATCACCAAACTTCTGTGTCAAGACACTCAACGCGCAACCTTCTCTCTCGTGAACGTAGAGCGTGAATGGCTTACTGTAATCAGGTGTGCCCAATACAGGAGCTGAACACAAAGCTTTTCGTAATTCAGCAAAACTCTCTTGACATTCATCAGACCATGGCACCGGACTCGGAACATTTTTCCCAGTCAAAGCTACCAACGGTTTTGCTAAAAGTGAAAAATTTGGGATCCATTGCCTACAGTAAGAGGTAATACCTAGAAAGGCACGTACTTCCCTCTGTGTGCGTGGAACACTCATTTGCATAATTGCTTTTATTCTTTCTGGGGTCAACTTCCTTCCCTCCTTTGACAAGAGATGACCTAAGTAGGTTACTTCTTGGCAGCAATATTGCATTTTGGAAGGTGACACCTTATGATTCAAATTAGACAAATGATGCAATAGTGAAATTGTAGCTGCTTTGCAAGTTTCCTTGTCATCGGCAGCCACCAAAAGATCATCTACGTACTGTACTAGGGCAGAACCTGGAGGAAGGACAAAAGAATCTAACTGACTTTTTAAAGCTTGACTGTAAATAGATGGACTTTCACAGTAGCCTTGTGGAGCGCGTTTAAATCTGAAACTGCGACCTCCTAGACAGAAGCCAAAAATATCTCTGCTTTCCTCGGCTATCGGAATGCTGAAAAAGGCATTCTTCAAGTCGATGACTGAGAACCATGTAGCTGTAGCAGGAATCAATGTTAACAAAGCAGTAATGTCTGGCACTACAGGAAACTGCGGAATTACAATCTTATTAACTTCTCTAAGGTCTATGACAAACCTATAGACTGGAGGCTTTGTAGGATCTGTTCGTTTCAAAATCGGCAATACAGGACTATTACAAAAATTTCCTCGCGTTTCTTCAACCACACCTTTTTTAATCAAATCTTGCACAATCAATAAGAGTGCACGCTCACCTTCATTCGATATTTTATATTGAGGAATTCTTGGAAATTTCACATTCGCTTTCAAAGTTACTACATACGGTGGAATCTCTAGTAGACCTACATCATTGGGACCAGTCGCCCAAAGAGAATCAGGGAGTGAACGTAGCTCCGGCGGGAGCTTGTCCATTGACAAGTACATCGGAGAGGTGAGTCTTTTACCCAAAGTAAGCTGTACTCCTTCCGGAGAACAGTACAATGTCGCATATAGTCGTTTTAACAAATCTAAACCAAGCAGATTTTCATTACAACCTGTCGTCAAAATTAAGGGTGCTTTCAATTGACACGGTCCAACAGAAATAGACAAAGGACCAGATATCGGGTTGTACACAGGGGCGCCTGAAAAACCTACGGAAACATTTGTTGAGCCAGACAAAGGTGCGCCAGGGAGTTTCGCATGCATGATAGAACTTTTTGCGGCACCAGTATCCAACAGAAACGGTTCGACTACACCTGATGTTGCTACTGCGACATAAGGCCCACTCTGATCCACTGGAACTGATACTACTCCCTCTCTCTGTCTATGGCTGTCCTAGTACCCATTTTGTTGAAATCCCTCTTCAACTTCACAATAATCCTCAACAAGATATTGCTGAGATCTATTCTGTTGAGCTGACTGTACATTTCGCTGATCAAAGTGATTAGAAGGACGATCATTAGTTTGTGGAGGCATAGCACCTCGTCCCCGACCTCTAGAATTCTGTGCAAAACCACCACGACCTCTCTGAGCTGCTGCCGCATTATTTTGCGCTAAAATCTGACAATCATTTTTATAGTGACCCTCTTTCTTACAGTACGCACACTGATTCCACTGGTATTGAGGCCTGGTCGAATTATAATCTGTCTTTTGATACGAATTCTGTTGCATATTAGTCTGATTCGTGCGAGGCGGATACGCCTGCTGTAAAAGAACTTTAGTCTTTAAATCTTTCGTTTTCTTCTCTGATTTCTCCTTTTCCTCTTTATCCCTATTTTCATAGTACTGTGCAGTCGCAAGTATTTGCGCTGTCGTAGATACAGCCCACGCACTTTCTGAGTCTTTCAATTTATTGCATAATTCGGGTAACAAATTATGCACAAATTTATCGACAAACAATCTCTGTCCTCCTTCAGTGCTCATATCCTGACCACTATGGTCTACAAAAGTCTCTTCGAACCTCGTGAAGAAGTCGGAGACACTTTCGTCTTTCTTCTGCTTGCATGCGGATAATTTATCCCAATTAACACGCAATGCTGGCATCAGAGTCTTCATTAAATCTATTATTCTGCCAGGAAGATTAGCAATTAGGGGTTCGGGTTTCGCACCACCTGTTTGTTGAGCATCTGCTGCAGTGATAGCTGCCCAATCACCACCTAAAGCAGCCTGATGATCCTCTCTACGAATTTTAGCCCACACTGGTTGTGGAACTACATTACCAAACAACATATCAATGTCGGCTAAGTTCATTATACAAGCCTCAACTGTCTGTGTCAATTCCTTGTAATATCCGGCTGGATTCTTACGTGGATCTGGCAAGGCCTGTTTCACTGCTAACACTTCTGCTCGCTTCCACGGAATATGTATCCATACTCTTTGGAACTGTGCTGGAGCAGCTGCAATACCCGCATTATCATCACGTTGTACTGCTTCGCGCCAAATTGGAGGAACTTCCCTCATAGGATATTGGCGACTTAGCTTCATTCTACCTTTCTCTAAATCTCTCGGTGAACGAAGAGATGGATCATTCCTAAAACTCAAAATGAGTTCCATCGCTTCCTTTATATTATCGCCCACTATCATTCCAGCAGCAAACTCTTTTTGAATCTTAATTAAATCTTCCAAATCTGATTCGACATCGTCTTCTTCTATTTCCTCACGCAACAACGAGCACATCTCGTCGAAGACGTATCGCTGTGTTGGCTCTCCCCATTGCATAAATGTCTCTAACACATCTTTCGTACTATATCTTCTAACTTTTGTAATCCATCTGAGAGCCGTGGAGTCTAAAACTCCCCGTTCCTCAGTACTTGGAAGCTGACTCCGTCTCTGAACAGAGTCAGGAGTAGGAGTCTTAATCAAGGTTTTATATATAGGAGACAGCATATTAGTAACAGAATCAGTAATTCTTCGACGAACAGAAAGTGGAGTTAGTACACTCGCAGACATAGAGAATGCAGTAGAGGTAGGAATAGATGACGAAACAGTAGGAGTATCGAGGAAAATAGTTTGAGGACCAATAGGTACAGTGGTAGGTATAGGAGCGGGCAGTGCAGGAAGAGGAGGAGCTGTAGGAACATTTACATTCACCACAGGAGGTATAGGAACTTGATTCTGAGGAACAAGAACACCAGGTTGTCCAGCAACCGGCAATTGAACATTCGGGATCAGTGGAGCCGCAGCACCTTGTGCATACGGTGGAGGCGACCGTAACAGATAAGATAGCAGAGGATCGTTTTCGGAATCCTCCAGTATCTTAGCCATTTTCGATGGCAAGGCAGGATAGCACTTGTCAATCGCTAAGTTACGCTCTCTAATGGCTACATCTATGGCTTTTTCACACTCGTTAGCCTGCAACTGCTTAGTCGCTTGCTCTAGAGTTAACTCTTCTAGTTCTTTTTGCTCTTTCTTCAACCTTTTCATTTCTCTCTGTTTGGATTCTTTCCGCCAATAACGAAAAGAGTCAAACATTGCCGGCCGGGCTTTCTTCCTAAACAATTTCGCTTCTAAATTGTCGAGAATCTCTTGTTCAAAACTACCATGCAGTGGCCAACTAAGGACACCATCCTTCTTACAATAATGGACCCATATCTCATTATAAGTTATAGGACCCACACCATACTTACAATATAGGTCATATAGGGGAGTCCCAATCGGAGGAACCAGACAGGAATCCTCTAATTGTGAGTCACTGTTGCAACTAAAACAAGACAACATTTTCCGACTTACCATTTTCAGTCCGGAACACAAAACAAACAAAACACGAAACAAATTGTGCACTTGAACCAAGAACTTAGGCCTACCAACACGAACTGATGTATCGATACCCAAAACTGAACCAAATAGATTATCGTAACCAGAACAACTAGTGATAATCTTACAAAACCAAACCAAACCAAGAACCGATCAAGGATTTTTAACAATCCTCACAAAAATAACCAGCTAGCTATCACTAAATACTTAACTGAGGCACTGAAGACGTCACCAAGGAGAAACCCGTCACGTTTCGCCGTACTAAGGACTGCACCACTTCGGGTCCAAGACAGGGCGACGGTCAAGGCAACGGCCCACTGCAGCCGTCCTGAACGGGAACCCTCGTGGAAGAGAACTTCAGGGCCACTTTTGCGATATGCCGGGATCGATGAAGTGGGGCGCCTCCCTCAGGAATCTTCACACGAAGCTTCTCGAACTCTTCAGGCTTTTGGACCGGTACCGAATGACGTCGCCCCACGTTGGGCGCCAATTGGAGTTCTGGACTTTTTTTGGTTCCGTCCAGAGGTGTCAGGGTACAACACCCAAAGACCCCGGAGTCCCACCTGCCTTGGTGCACAAATGAACAGAAACACGGGCTTCTCGATGGTGGCGTCAAAGACCAAAGGTTTATTACTGCAGGGACACAGAAGTCACAGAATCTACACACGGGCAGAATCTAGGAGACTGTTCCATTTGTACAAAGTGGGTTGCTCCTTATATACTAAAAATTGTGCTCTAGGCAAATATTTCACATGTCGGTACATTCCCAAACCTTTGTGTCTCTAAACAATAAATATTTGGCGTTACACAGGAACTGTCGATAATATCTGATACCAAACATCACGAAGAGGGGTTCCCACCAGTTCATCACAATCCCTTGTCAATATTGCATTCAAGACCCGGACCGCCTCATCGTAAAGTTCGTTACCTCCCCCTAATAAAGGCCCAGAAGGAAAAGAGTAGAGCCAGGTGCAGGAGATAGAAAAGCGGGATAAGAGATGTTTGTGGGTTGTAAATGGGCAAGGCTACCGGCTTCGGCCGCCTAATCATGATCAGGTACAATGGACAGGAAAACCAGTTCAGGTGGGCTGGCCTCGGGCAGAGGAGGCAGCCTTTGTCGAGTCATGCAGCTTCAGCGTGATCTGGTTTAAGGTGCACGTGTCATGTAAAAGGTGAATCTCCGGCTAAGGCTACGTGTCCTTAATCAAAGTGAAGTGAATGAAATGATCAGAGGCTATTGCATATGTGAGGGCAAGGAACCACAAAATGGCGGCCATGATCTTAAGATGGATGCCGTGGGTATATCAGAAATGTGTCAGTGGAAGGAGTGCTCTTGCTCGTAGCGTAGCGAAAACACTAGGATATACTAAATGGATCATTTGCGGTTCGCTGATACTAATTTTATGTATTTCCGACAAACTTGAAAACACGGGTTCAAGTCGTCACGGAACCGTCACGGAACCTCAGTATGGGAGGAGCCTGGGCAGAATGGGTGGGGTCAGACAGGTATGGGAAGAGCCTGGGCGGAATGGGTGGAGTCAGAGAGGAGGGGGGTATAGGAGGAGCCTGGGCAGAATGGGTGGGGTCAGACAGCAGAGGAGGAGGGGTTTAGGAGGAGCCAAGTCAGAGTGGGTGGGGTCAAATAGGAGGGGTATAGGAGGAGCCTGGGCAGAATGGGTGGGGTCAGACTGGTATGGGAGGAGCCTGGGCAGAATGGGTGGAGTCAGAGAGGAGGGGCTTAGGAGGAGCCTAGTAAGGTTGGGTGGGGTCAAATAGGAGGAGCCTGGGCAGAATGGGTGGAGTCAGAGAGGAGGGGGTATAGGAGGAGCCTGGGCAGAATGGGTGGGGTCAGACAGCAGAGGAGGGGTTTAGGAGGAGCTTAGTCAGAATGGGTGGGGTCAGACAGCAGAGGAGGGGCTTAGGAGGAGCCTAGTCAGATTGGGGTCAAATAAGAGGGGTATAGGAGGAGCCTGGGCAGAATGGGTGGGGTCAGAGGGGTATGGGAGGAGCCTGAGCAGAATGGGTGGAGTCAGAGAGGAGGGGGTATAGGAGGAGCCTAGTCAGATTGGGTGGGGTCAGAGAGCGGAGGAGGGGTTAAGGAGGAGCCTAGTCAGATTGGGTGTGGTCAAATAGGAGGAGCCTTGGCAGAATGGGTGGGGTCTGAGGGCCTAGGAAGGGGTCATAGATGGAGGAGGATCCTGACTTATGGTGGGGAACTGCAAAAACTTTTTTAATGCACTCCCTATACTTTCTGATTTCTGTTGGGAGGGGGCAGTCGGGGAGCAGTATTAAAAGGTGCTTAGGCGCAACGTGAAGAGCGATGAGGTGCACAGAATGGCATGCCTTCCAGGTACTTTTTGGGGGGGCTACCATTATTTTTTATTGCTCTGATCCTCCCTCATGGGGTGTACCCCAAATGGTTAGGGGCAACGGGGGAGGGGGGGGGTGTCAAAAAGCTGTTTGACAGTTTCTGTTACCAACAGGGGTCACCATACGATTCTGCTGCAGTTATGGTATTGAAAGGTACAACAAGGAGCATGTGAATGTATTTTTGCAGGTGGAGTGCCCCAAAATTTTACTGCCAGCAGCAG
The DNA here is from genome assembly GCF_964263255.1 of Lissotriton vulgaris. Lineage (NCBI taxonomy): Eukaryota > Metazoa > Chordata > Amphibia > Caudata > Salamandridae > Lissotriton > Lissotriton vulgaris. Next base: position 1,485,739,768 of record NC_141685.1, read on the forward strand.
CAGCCCCCCTCCTCCCCACCCAGCAGATTGGTATAGGTACCTTTAGGACATTTCTGTTGAAAAAAGAGGCTATAGCGAATCGTGCTATGAAATCCTAGAGCACTAACATTTGCTAAATAAAGGTGGCATCGGAGCATACGAATGAGGCAGAGAGAGGCTACTGTTGCCAATTGGTTTGGTGGGTCATAGTGAATAACCTCGGCATGCAAATAGGCAGTGTGAGGATTGGCAGTGTCTGTAGAGAATTTTGGCATGCTCTTCAGCTTATTTTTTCCTCCTTACGTTGGCTATGAACTACAGAGGAAAGGCCCGGCCTTACTGTTGGACAAAACATATATTTATGATTTTAAGAAGTGTAGTCTGACTGTACTGAGAGGGGCTGTACAGTACGGTAAATGCCTGTATACCCCTGCAATGTGCATCCAACTGTCACTTGAGATTCAATAGCGAACGAAGCAGCTGGGTTACTGACTGAATGTAAATGGAAGGCACATAGCAAGGGTGTTTGTGGTCACTCAAATGATTGAAACCTGGTTGATGCACTACCAAATCTGGGGTTCCAGGAGGGAACATTTGAGGGGCATTGAGATGGTGGTGCCCAGAGGTCAAAATACGTTTCAGAGACAGAGAGGTACTGCGGTCCTGGTCCCACATTGGGGGTAGTCAAAAGTCCTGCTAAAGATTTCTGTCCAACTGTTACCACGTTTTGTGCAGCCTGGCTCCCTCTGTAACGATTCCCCAGTGTCTTTCGATCCTACAGATGACTGTAGCAAACTTCCCAAATTTTTTCTTGGCTTCATACCCCCAAAGGAGTGCCTGACATTTGCCAGCCTAACGATACTCACATTCTGGGAAAAACCTCACTAACCATGCATATCTATGCACCACACATGGCAAATCCTTGCAATTGCAGAACATCATATCGCACTTGTCATCTTTGAGGTGCTGTAAGTATTTGGATTTGAGGGAAATATTCATCCTTGCTTGCTCTCCCACCTGAAGTCTATGGTGCTGCTGTTCCTTTCTCACATGTCCCTACAAAGAGACAAGTGACACACAGACTCAATCACTCAGCAAACATATATGCTTTGACGCTTTCATCTTGCTGTTTACCTTCCAAATGTTCCCCCTTCACCACAAATACAGGCCAGCCATTCCTCATCCCCTCAGTCATCGTAGTCCTTCACTCCTTAGGCCCTGCAAGACAAAAATGACCAAGAATCATGTCAGCAAGAAGAAGAAAAGCCTCAGTGTGCTCTTTTGTTCATACTGCTGCCCACTAGTAACACTTCATGGCCACTGCAGCTTAAGAATGGGACTGAGAAGAGGGCTCTCCTATGCAAATAATGTCCTCCCATGCATACTTTCTTCTGAGACGGTCGGCGGCTTGTGCCGTGATACTGCCTCCAACATATGGTCTTCAACCAAATTTTAAAAAAGCCCACCTGCCTTAGACAAAGGATTTTGCCACTCGAAGGAAGCACATGGGGACATCACCATCATTTAGCAGGGTCCTAAATTGCCTGCTGTCCGCCTGTATACAGAACAAGGACGTTTGTGGCCGTTCGTGAGCGTTCTTCAAAGGAAGGAGGTGGGTGAATAAATCCAAGATGCCAGGGCAGGCCCAGCCCAGCCCAGTGCAGCCCAGCCCGGCACAACGCACTGCTGTGGAGGTCCACTCCTTCACATCCTGCAGCAGGCATGATGCAGATCTACTAGAGCAAAGGCTTGACTCTGCTCTTGTCTGTCTCTTAAAGGAAACAATCTTTCCAACTTCTTATTGCACCTAATAAATGGACTCTAGCTAGCCTCAAACTCGACCCATCATTTCATTAGCCAGAGCTCATACTTGACCTTTATTTCTATCCAAGCTCACTGGCACCAAACCTCTGATTTGAGCGAGTGGCTCACACTAAAATGAAAAATCACCATCAACCAACCTATTTTACAATAAGTGTAGCACCATCCTCGCATTCTTGTGCTCAGTTATAACCCCCAATACCACAATTGCACTCTGCAATTCACCAAACTTAAAGGACAAAGAATGACGACATTGATAAAGGAAGATAAGGCCTTGTTCCTAGCACCTACTTGAGAAATAGGGCGGTTGGTAGAAGGTCATGAGAGAAAACATATGAAATGTTGGGAGACACCTGCCAAAAAAACCACTAGCAAAAAAAAAAAAACACTGTTTGAAAATTTCCCACCTTGGGATACTTCTACAGCACTGGCAGGATTCGAACCCTGGCCTGTGAGGGCTGTCCCCCCCAAAGGTACAAGCCTTACCTTTGAGCTATCTCCTTGGTGGTCTAGAGGAATGCAGTAGTAACTATAAGCAACATACAGGCCTTGGTGTCCTTTCCTGTGGCTTCCATTGCACATTAAATGGATGACCATGACATAAGGACAATTTGATAGGCTACTTACATGGAAACCAGAAAAACACTTAGCAACAAAAAAAAAAGAAAATCACTGTTTGAAAATTCCCCACCTTGGGATACTTCTACAGCACTGGCAGGATTCGAACCCTGGCCTGTGAGGGCTGTCCCCACCAAAGGTACAAGCCTTACCTTTGAGCTATAGTTCCTTGGTGGTCTGGAGGATTGCAGTAGTAACTATAAGCAACATACAGGCCTTGGTGTCCTTTCCTGTGGCTTCCATTGCACATTAAATGGATGACCATGACATAAGGACAATTTGATAGGCTACTTACATGGAAACCAGAAAAACACTTAGCAACAAAAAAAAAAAGAAAACCACTGTTTGAAAAGTTCCCACCTTGGGATACTTCTACAGCACTGGCAGGATTCGAACCCTGGCCTGTGAGGGCTGTCCCCACCAAAGGTACAAGCCTTACCTTTGAGCTATAGCTCCCTGGTGGTCTAGAGGATTGCAGTAGTAACTATAAGCAACATACAGGCCTTGGTGTCCTTCCCTGTGGCTTCCATTGCACATTAAAAGGATGACCATGACATAAGGACAATTTGATAGGCTACTTACATGGAAACCAGTGTGGTCCAGTGGGTAAGTTCCTGCCTTCCATCCAGGCAACCAGGGTTCAAATCCCGGGTTCGGCACCAGGTACGTAAATTGGTAAGTAAAATGTGTCTGTGTGTTGTGTAAGAGTGGAATCATGCCTAGCGAATGAGGGATTGCAGATTGGTCGGTAAGTAAAATAGGTGTGGAAAGAAAGGTGAAAGAAAGAGAATGGGTGTTGTCTGTAGGAGGAGGACCCTGGGCAGAATGGGTGGGGTCAGAGAGGAGGGGTATAGGAGTAGCCTGGGCATAATGGGTGGGGTCAGACAGCAGAGGAGGAGGGGTTTAGGAGGAGCCAAGTCAGAGTGGGTGGGGTCAAATAGGAGGGGTATAGGAGGAGCCTGGGCAGAATGGGTGGGGTCAGATGGGTATGGGAGGAGCCTGGGCAGAATGGGTGAAGTCAGAGAGGAGGAGGTATAGGAGGAGCCTGGGCAGAATGGGTGGGGTCAGACAGCAGAGGAGGGGTTTAGGAGGAGCCAAGTCAGATTGGGTGGGGTCAAATAGGAGGGGTATAGGAGGAGCCTGGGCAGAATGGGTGGGGTCAGATGGGTATGGGAGGAGCCTGGGCAGAATGGGTGAAGTCAGAGAGGAGGAGGTATAGGAGGAGCCTGGGCAGAATGGGTGGGGTCAGACAGCAGAGGAGGGGTTTAGGAGGAACCTAGTCAGATTGGGTGGGGTCAAATAGGAGGAGCTTGGGCAGAATGGGTGGGGTCAGACAGCAGAGGAGGGGCTTAGGAGGAGCCTAGTCAGATTGGGTGGGTTCAGAGAGGAGGGGTATAGGAGGAGCCTGGGCAGAATGGGTGGGGTCAGACAGCAGAGGAGGGGTTTAGGAGGAGCCAAGTCAGAGTGGGTGGGGTCAAATAGGAGGGGTATAGGAGGAGCCTGGGCAGAATGGGTGCGGTCAGATGGGTATGGGAGGAGCCTAGTCAGATTGGGTGGGGTCAGAGAGGAGGGGTATAGGAGGAGCCTGGGCAGAATGGGTGGGGTCAGAGAGGAAGGGCTTAGGAGGAGCCTGGGCAGAATGGGTGGGGTCAGACAGCAGAGGAGGGGCTTAGGAGGAGCCTAGTCAGATTGGGGTCAAATAAGAGGGGTATAGGAGGAGCCTGGGCAGAATGGGTGCGGTCAGATGGGTATGGGAGGAGCCTGGGCAGAATGGGTGGAGTCAGAGAGGAGGGGGTATAGGATGAGCCTGGGCAGAATGGGTGGGGTCAGACAGCAGAGGAGGGGCTTAGGAGGAGCCTGGGCAGAATGGGTGGGGTCAGACAGCAGAGGAGGGGCTTAGGAGGAGCCTAGTCAGATTGGGTGGGGTCAAATAGGAGGAGCCTGGGCAGAATGGGAGGAGTCAGAGAGGAGGGGGGTATAGGAGGAGCCTGGGCAGAATGGGTGGGGTCAGACTGGTATGGGAGGAGCCTGGGCAGAATGGGTGGGGTCAGACAGCAGAGGAGGGGCTTAGGAGGAGCCTAGTCAGATTGGGTGGAGTCAGAGAGGAGGGGGGTATAGGAGGAGTCTGGGCAGAATGGGTGGGGTCAGACAGCAGAGGAGGGGTTTAGGAGGAGCCAAGTCAGAGTGGGTGGGGTCAAATAGGAGGGGTATAGGAGGAGCCTGGGCAGAATGGGTGGAGTCAGAGAGGAGGGGGTATAGGAGGAGCCTGGGCAGAATGGGTGGGGTCAGACAGCAGAGGAGGGGTTTAGGAGGAGCCAAGTCAGATTGGGTGGGGTCAAATAGGAGGGGTATAGGAGGAGCCTGGGCAGAATGGGTGGGGTCAGACGGGTATGGGAGGAGCCTGGGCAGAATGGGTGGAGTCAGAGAGGAGGGGGTATAGGAGGAGCCTGGGCAGAATGGGTGGGGTCAGACAGCAGAGGAGGGGTTTAGGAGGAGCCAAGTCAGATTGGGTGGGGTCAAATAGGAGGGGTATAGGAGGAGCCTGGGCAGAATGGGTGGGGTCAGACGGGTATGGGAGGAGCCTGGGCAGAATGGGTGGAGTCAGAGAGGAGGGGGTATAGGAGGAGCCTGGGCAGAATGGGTGGGGTCAGACAGAAGAGGAGGGGTTTAGGAGGAGCCAAGTCAGATTGGGTGGGGTCAAATAGGAGGGGTATAGGAGGAGCCTGGGCAGAATGGGTGCGGTCAGACGGGTATGGGAGGAGCCTGGGCAGAATGGGTGGAGTCAGAGAGGAGGGGGTATAGGAAGAGCCTGGGCAGAATGGGTGGGGTCAGACAGCAGAGGAGGAGGGGCTTAGGAGGAGCCTAGTCAGATTGGGTGGGGTCAGAGAGGAGGGGTATAGGAGGAGCCTAGTCAGATTGGGTGGGGTCAAATAGGAGGAGCCTGGGCAGAATGGGAGGAGTCAGAGAGGAGGGGGGTAAAGGAGGAGCCTGGGCAGAATGGGTGGGGTCAGACTGGTATGGGAGGAGCCTGGGCAGAATGGGTGGAGTCAGAGAGGAGGGGCTTAGGAGGAGCCTAGTCAGATTGGGTGGGGTCAAATAGGAGGAGCCTGGGCAGAATGGGAGGAGTCAGAGAGGAGGGGGTATAGGAGGAGCCTGGGCAGAATGGGTGGGGTCAGACAGCAGAGGAGGGGTTTAGGAGGAGCTTAGTCAGAATGGGTGGGGTCAGACAGCAGAGGAGGGGCTTAGGAGGAACCTAGTCAGATTGGGTGGGGTCAAATAGGAGGGGTATAGGAGGAGCCTGGGCAGAATGGGTGGGGTCAGACGGGTATGGGAGGAGCCTGGGCAGAATGGGTGGGGTCAGACGGGTATGGGAGGAGCCTGGGCAGAATGGGTGGAGTCAGAGAGGAGGGGGTATAGGAAGAGCCTGGGCAGAATGGGTGGGGTCAGACAGCAGAGGAGGGGCTTAGGAGGAACCTAGTCAGATTGGGTGGGGTCAAATAGGAGGAGCCTGGGCAGAATGGGTGGGGTCAGACAGCAGAGGAGGGGCTTAGGAGGAGCCTGGGCAGAATGGGTGGGGTCAGACAGGTATGGGAGGAGCCTGGGCAGAATGGGTGGGGTCAGACAGCAGAGGAGGGGCTTAGGAGGAACCTAGTCAGATTGGGTGGGGTCAAATAGGAGGAGCCTGGGCAGAATGGGTGGGGTCAGACAGGTATGGGAGGAGCCTGGGCGGAATGGGTGGGGTCAGACAGGTATGGGAGGAGCCTGGGCGGAATGGGTGGAGTCAGAGAGGAGGGGGGTATAGGAGGAGCCTGGGCAGAATGGGTGGGGTCAAATAGGAAGAGCCTGGGCAGAATGGGTGGGGTCAGACAGCAGAGGAGGGGCTTAGGAGGAGCCTAGTCAGATTGGGTGGGTTCAGAGAGGAGGGGTATAGGAGGAGCCTGGGCAGAATGGGTGGGGTCAGACAGCAGAGGAGGGGCTTAGGAGGAGCCTAGTCAGATTGGGTGGGGTCAGAGAGAAGGGGTATAGGAGGAGCCTGGGAAGGTTGGGTGGGGCCAGAGAGCAGAGGAGGGGCTTAGGAGGAACCTAGTCAGATTGGGTGGGGTCAAATAGGAAGAGCCTGGGCAGAATGGGTGGGGTCAGACAGCAGAGGAGGGGCTTAGGAGGAGCCTAGTCAGATTGGGTGGGGTCAGAGAGGAGGAGGGGTATAGGAGGAGCCTGGGCAGAATGGGTGGGGTCAGACGGGTATGGGAGGAGCCTGGGCAGAATGGGTGGAGTCAGAGAGGAGGGGGGTATAGGAGGAGCCTGGGCAGAATGGGTGGGGTCAGACAGCAGAGGAGGGGTTTAGGAGGAGCCAAGTCAGATTGGGTGGGGTCAAATAGGAGGGGTATAGGAGGAGCCTGGGCAGAATGGGTGGGGTCAGACGGGTATGGGAGGAGCCTGGGCAGAATGGGTGGAGTCAGAGAGGAGGGGGTATAGGAAGAGCCTGGGCAGAATGGGTGGGGTCAGACAGCAGAGGAGGGGCTTAGGAGGAGCCTAGTCAGATTGGGTGGGGTCAGAGAGAAGGGGTATAGGAGGAGCCTGGGAAGGTTGGGTGGGGCCAGACAGCAGAGGAGGGGCTTAGGAGGAACCTAGTCAGATTGGGTGGGGTCAAATAGGAGGAGCTTGGGCAGAATGGGTGGGGTCAGACAGCAGAGGAGGGGCTTAGGAGGAGCCTAGTCAGATTGGGTGGGTTCAGAGAGGAGGGGTATAGGAGGAGCCTGGGCAGAATGGGTGGGGTCAGACAGCAGAGGAGGGGTTTAGGAGGAGCTTAGTCAGAATGGGTGGGGTCAGACAGCAGAGGAGGGGCTTAGGAGGAGCCTAGTCAGATTGGGGTCAAATAAGAGGGGTATAGGAGGAGCCTGGGCAGAATGGGTGCGGTCAGACGGGTATGGGAGGAGCCTGGGCAGAATGGGTGGAGTCAGAGAGGAGGGGGTATAGGATGAGCCTGGGCAGAATGGGAGGGGTCAGACAGCAGAGGAGGGGCTTAGGAGGAGCCTGGGCAGAATGGGTGGGGTCAGACAGCAGAGGAGGGGCTTAGGAGGAGCCTAGTCAGATTGGGTGGGGTCAGAGAGGAGGGGTATAGGAGGAGCCTAGTCAGATTATGTGGGGTCAAATAGGAGGAGCCTGGGCAGAATGGGAGGAGTCAGAGAGGAGGGGGGTATAGGAGGAGCCTGGGCTGGGTGGGGTCAGACTGGTATGGGAGGAGCCTGGGCAGAATGGGTGGGGTCAGACAGCAGAGGAGGGGCTTAGGAGGAACCTAGTCAGATTGGGTGGGTTCAGAGAGGAGGGGTATAGGAGGAGCCTGGGCAGAATGGGTGGGGTCAGACAGCAGAGGAGGGGCTTAGGAGGAGCCTAGTCAGATTGGGTGGAGTCAGAGAGGAGGGGGGTATAGGAGGAGTCTGGTCAGAATGGGTGGGGTCAGACAGCAGAGGAGGGGTTTAGGAGGAGCCAAGTCAGAGTGGGTGGGGTCAAATAGGAGGGGTATAGGAGGAGCCTGGGCAGAATGGGTGGGGTCAGATGGGTATGGGAGGAGCCTGGGCAGAATGGGTGGAGTCAGAGAGGAATGGGGTATAGGAGGAGCCTGGGCAGAATGGGTGGGGTCAGACTGGTATGGGAGGAGCCTGGGCAGAATGGGTGGGGTCAGACAGCAGAGGAGGGGCTTAGGAGGAGCCTGGGCAGAATGGGTGGAGTCAGAGAGGAGGGGCTTAGGAGGAGCCTAGTCAGATTGGGTGGGGTCAAATAGGAGGAGCCTGGGCAGAATGGGAGGAGTCAGAGAGGAGAGGGTATAGGAGGAGCCTAGGCAGAATGGGTGGGGCCAGACAGCAGAGGAGGGGTTTAGGAGGAACCTAGTCAGATTGGGTGGGGTCAAATAGGAGGAGCCTGGGCAGAATGGGTGGGGTCAGACAGCAGAGGAGGGGCTTAGGAGGAGCCTAGTCAGATTGGGTGGGGTCAAATAGGAGGAGCCTGGGCAGAATGGGTGGGGTCAGACAGCAGAGGAGGGGTTTAGGAGGAGCCAAGTCAGATTGGGTGGGGTCAAATAGGAGGGGTATAGGAGGAGCCTGGGCAGAATGGGTGGAGTCAGAGAGGAGGGGCTTAGGAGGAGCCTAGTAAGATTGGGTGGAGTCAAATAGGAGGAGCCTGGGAAGAATGGGTGGGGTCAGACAGGTATGGGAGGAGCCTGGGCAGAATGGGTGGAGTCAGAGAGGAGGGGTTTAGGAGGAGCCAAGTCAGAGTGGGTGGGGTCAAATAGGAGGGGTATAGGAGGAGCCTGGGCAGAATGGGTGGGGTCAGACTGGTATGGGAGGAGCCTGGGCAGAATGGGTGGAGTCAGAGAGGAGGGGCTTAGGAGGAGCCTAGTAAGGTTGGGTGGGGTCAAATAGGAGGAGCCTGGGCAGAATGGGTGGAGTCAGAGAGGAGGGGGTATAGGAGGAGCCTGGGCAGAATGGGTGGGGTCAGACAGCAGAGGAGGGGTTTAGGAGGAGCTTAGTCAGAATGGGTGGGGTCAGACAGCAGAGGAGGGGCTTAGGAGGAGCCTAGTCAGATTGGGGTCAAATAAGAGGGGTATAGGAGGAGCCTGGGCAGAATGGGTGGGGTCAGAGGGGTATGAGAGGAGCCTGAGCAGAATGGGTGGAGTCAGAGAGGAGGGGGGATAGGAGGAGCATAGTCAGATTGGGTGGGGTCAGAGAGCGGAGGAGGGGTTAAGGAGGAGCCTAGTCAGATTGGGTGTGGTCAAATAGGAGGAGCCTTGGCAGAATGGGTGGGGTCTGAGGGCCTAGGAAGGGGTCATAGATGGAGGAGGATCCTGACTTATGGTGGGGAACTGCAAAAACTTTTTTAATGCACTCCCTATACTTTCTGATTTCTGTTGGGAGGGGGCAGTCGGGGAGCAGTATTAAAAGGTGCTTAGGCGCAACGTGAAGAGCGATGAGGTGCACAGAATGGCATGCCTTCCAGGTACTTTTTGGGGGGGCTACCATTATTTTTTATTGCTCTGATCCTCCCTCATGGGGTGTACCCCAAATGGTTAGGGGCAACGGGGGAGGGGGGGGGTGTCAAAAAGCTGTTTGACAGTTTCTGTTACCAACAGGGGTCACCATACGATTCTGCTGCAGTTATGGTATTGAAAGGTACAACAAGGAGCATGTGAATGTATTTTTGCAGGTGGGGTGCCCCAAAATTTTACTGCCAGCAGCAGCAGCCCCCCTCCTCCCCACCCAGCAGATTGGTATAGGTACCTTTAGGACATTTCTGTTGAAAAAAGAGGCTATAGCGAATCGTGCTATGAAATCCTAGAGCACTAACATTTGCTAAATAAAGGTGGCATCGGAGCATACGAATGAGGCAGAGAGAGGCTACTGTTGCCAATTGGTTTGGTGGGTCATAGTGAATAACCTCGGCATGCAAATAGGCAGTGTGAGGATTGGCAGTGTCTGTAGAGAATTTTGGCATGCTCTTCAGCTTATTTTTTCCTCCTTACGTTGGCTATGAACTACAGAGGAAAGGCCCGGCCTTACTGTTGGACAAAACATGTATTTATGATTTTAAGAAGTGTAGTCTGACTGTACTGAGAGGGGCTGTACAGTATGGTAAATGCCTGTATACCCCTGCAATGTGCATCCAACTGTCACTTGAGATTCAATAGCGAACGAAGCAGCTGGGTTACTGACTGAATGTAAATGGAAGGCACATAGCAAGGGTGTTTGTGGTCACTCAAATGATTGAAACCTGGTTGATGCACTACCAAATCTGGGGTTCCAGGAGGGAACATTTGAGGGGCATTGAGATGGTGGTGCCCAGAGGTCAAAATACGTTTCAGAGACAGAGAGGTACTGCGGTCCTGGTCCCACATTGGGGGTAGTCAAAAGTCCTGCTAAAGATTTCTGTCCAACTGTTACCACGTTTTGTGCAGCCTGGCTCCCTCTGTAACGATTCCCCAGTGTCTTTCGATCCTACAGATGACTGTAGCAAACTTCCCAAATTTTTTCTTGGCTTCATACCCCCAAAGGAGTGCCTGACATTTGCCAGCCTAACGATACTCACATTCTGGGAAAAACCTCACTAACCATGCATATTTATGCACCACACATGGCAAATCCTTGCAATTGCAGAACATCATATCGCACTTGTCATCTTTGAGGTGCTGTAAGTATTTGGATTTGAGGGAAATATTCATCCTTGCTTGCTCTCCCACCTGAAGTCTATGGTGCTGCTGTTCCTTTCTCACATGTCCCTACAAAGAGACAAGTGACACACAGACTCAATCACTCAGCAAACATATATGCTTTGACGCTTTCATCTTGCTGTTTACCTTCCAAATGTTCCCCCTTCACCACAAATACAGGCCAGCCATTCCTCATCCCCTCAGTCATCGTAGTCCTTCACTCCTTAGGCCCTGCAAGACAAAAATGACCAAGAATCATGTCAGCAAGAAGAAGAAAAGCCTCAGTGTGCTCTTTTGTTCATACTGCTGCCCACTAGTAACACTTCATGGCCACTGCAGCTTAAGAATGGGACTGAGAAGAGGGCTCTCCTATGCAAATAATGTCCTCCCATGCATACTTTCTTCTGAGACGGTCGGCGGCTTGTGCCGTGATACTGCCTCCAACATATGGTCTTCAACCAAATTTTAAAAAAGCCCACCTGCCTTAGACAAAGGATTTTGCCACTCGAAGGAAGCACATGGGGACATCACCATCATTTAGCAGGGTCCTAAATTGCCTGCTGTCCGCCTGTATACAGAACAAGGACGTTTGTGGCCGTTCGTGAGCGTTCTTCAAAGGAAGGAGGTGGGTGAATAAATCCAAGATGCCAGGGCAGGCCCAGCCCAGCCCAGTGCAGCCCAGCCCGGCACAACGCACTGCTGTGGAGGTCCACTCCTTCACATCCTGCAGCAGGCATGATGCAGATCTACTAGAGCAAAGGCTTGACTCTGCTCTTGTCTGTCTCTTAAAGGAAACAATCTTTCCAACTTCTTATTGCACCTAATAAATGGACTCTAGCTAGCCTCAAACTCGACCCATCATTTCATTAGCCAGAGCTCATACTTGACCTTTATTTCTATCCAAGCTCACTGGCACCAAACCTCTGATTTGAGCGAGTGGCTCACACTAAAATGAAAAATCACCATCAACCAACCTATTTTACAATAAGTGTAGCACCATCCTCGCATTCTTGTGCTCAGTTATAACCCCCAATACCACAATTGCACTCTGCAATTCACCAAACTTAAAGGACAAAGAATGACGACATTGATAAAGGAAGATAAGGCCTTGTTCCTAGCACCTACTTGAGAAATAGGGCGGTTGGTAGAAGGTCATGAGAGAAAACATATGAAATGTTGGGAGACACCAGCCAAAAAAACCACTAGCAAAAAAAAAAAAACACTGTTTGAAAATTTCCCACCTTGGGATACTTCTACAGCACTGGCAGGATTCGAACCCTGGCCTGTGAGGGCTGTCCCCCCCAAAGGTACAAGCCTTACCTTTGAGCTATCTCCTTGGTGGTCTAGAGGAATGCAGTAGTAACTATAAGCAACATACAGGCCTTGGTGTCCTTTCCTGTGGCTTCCATTGCACATTAAATGGATGACCATGACATAAGGACAATTTGATAGGCTACTTACATGGAAACCAGAAAAACACTTAGCAACAAAAAAAAAAGAAAATCACTGTTTGAAAATTCCCCACCTTGGGATACTTCTACAGCACTGGCAGGATTCGAACCCTGGCCTGTGAGGGTTGTCCCCACCAAAGGTACAAGCCTTACCTTTGAGCTATAGCTCCTTGGTGGTCTGGAGGATTGCAGTAGTAACTATAAGCAACATACAGGCCTTGGTGTCCTTTCCTGTGGCTTCCATTGCACATTAAATGGATGACCATGACATAAGGACAATTTGATAGGCTACTTACATGGAAACCAGAAAAACACTTAGCAACAAAAAAAAAAGAAAACCACTGTTTGAAAATTTCCCACCTTGGGATACTTCTACAGCACTGGCAGGATTCGAACCCTGGCCTGTTAGGGCTGTCCCCACCAAAGGTACAAGCCTTACCTTTGAGCTATAGCTCCTTGGTAGTCTGGAGGATTGCAGTAGTAACTATAAGCAACATACAGGCCTTGGTGTCCTTTCCTGTGGCTTCCATTGCACATTAAATGGATGACCATGACATACGGACAATTTGATAGGCTACTTACATGGAAACCAGTGTGGTCCAGTGGGTAAGTTCCTGCCTTCCATCCAGGCAACCAGGGTTCAAATCCCGGGTTCGGCACCAGGTACGTAAATTGGTAAGTAAAATGTGTCTGTGTGTTGTGTAAGAGTGGAATCATGCCTAGCGAAAGAGGGATTGCAGATTGGTTGGTAAGTAAAATAGGTGTGGAAAGAAAGGTGAAAGAAAGAGAATGGGTGTTGTCTGTAGGAGGAGGACCCTGGGCAGGTTGGGTGGGGCCAGACAGCAGAGGAGGGGCTTAGGAGGAGCCTAGGGACTTAGGAGGAGCCAAGTCAGATTGGGTGGGGTCAAATAGGAGGGGTATAGGAGGAGCCTGGGCAGAATGGGTGGGGTCAGACAGCAGAGGAGGGGCTTAGGAGGAGCCTAGTCAGATTGGGTGGGGTCAGAGAGGAGGGGTATAGGAGGAGCTTGGGCAGAATGGTTGGGGTCAGACAGCAGAGGAGGGGCTTAGGAGGAGCCTGGGCAGAATGGGTGGGGTCAGACAGCAGAGGAAGGGCTTAGGAGGAGCCTAGTCAGATTGGGTGGGGTCAGAGAGGAGGGGTATAGGAGGAGCTTGGGCAGAATGGTTGGGGTCAGACAGCAGAGGAAGGGCTTAGGAGGAGCCTAGTCAGATTGGGTGGGGTCAGAGAGGAGGGGTATAGGAGGAGCCTGGGCAGAATGGGTGGGGTCAGACAGCAGAGGAGCCAAGTCAGATTGGGTGGGGTCAAATAGGAGGAGCCTGGGCAGAATGGGTGGGGACAGCAGAGTAGGGGCTTAGGAGGAGCCTGGGAAGAATGGGTGGGGTCAGACAGCAGAGGAGGGGCTTAGGAGGAACCTAGTCAGATTGGGTGGGGTCAAATAGGAAGAGCCTGGGCAGAATGGGTGGGGTCAGACAGCAGAGGAGGGGCTTAGGAGGAGCCTAGTCAGATTGGGTGGGTTCAGAGAGGAGGGGTATAGGAGGAGCCTGGGCAGAATGGGTGGGGTCAGACAGCAGAGGAGGGGTTTAGGAGGAGCCAAGTCAGAGTGGGTGGGGTCAAATAGGAGGGGTATAGGAGGAGCCTGGGCAGAATGGGTGCGGTCAGATGGGTATGGGAGGAGCCTGGGCAGAATGGGTGGAGTCAGAGAGGAGGGGGTATAGGAGGAGCCTGGGCAGAATGGGTGGGGTCAGACAGCAGAGGAGGGGTTTAGGAGGAGCTTAGTCAGAATGGGTGGGGTCAGACAGCAGAGGAGGGGCTTAGGAGGAGCCTAGTCAGATTGGGGTCAAATAAGAGGGGTATAGGAGGAGCCTGGGCAGAATGGGTGCGGTCAGACGGGTATGGGAGGAGCCTGGGCAGAATGGGTGGAGTCAGAGAGGAGGGGGTATAGGATGAGCCAGGGCAGAATGGGTGGGGTCAGACAGCAGAGGAGGGGCTTAGGAGGAGCCTGGGCAGAATGGGTGGGGTCAGACAGCAGAGGAGGGGCTTAGGAGGAGCCTAGTCAGATTGGATGGGGTCAGAGAGGAGGGGTATAGGAGGAGCCTAGTCAGATTATGTGGGGTCAAATAGGAGGAGCCTGGGCAGAATGGGAGGAGTCAGAGAGGAGGGGGGTATAGGAGGAGCCTGGGCAGAATGGGTGGGGTCAGACTGGTATGGGAGGAGCCTGGGCAGAATGGGTGGGGTCAGACAGCAGAGGAGGGGTTTAGGAGGAGCCAAGTCAGAGTGGGTGGGGTCAAATAGGAGGGGTATAGGAGGAGCCTAGTCAGATTATGTGGGGTCAAATAGGAGGAGCCTGGGCAGAATGGGTGGGGTCAGACTGGTATGGGAGGAGCCTGGGCAGAATGGGTGGGGTCAGACAGCAGAGGAGGGGCTTAGGAGGAGCCTAGTCAGATTGGGTGGGGTCAGAGAGGAGGGGTATAGGAGGAGCCTAGTCAGATTATGTGGGGTCAAATAGGAGGAGCCTGGGCTGAATGGGAGGAGTCAGAGAGGAGGGGGGTATAGGAGGAGCCTGGGCAGAATGGGTGGGGTCAGACTGGTATGGGAGGAGCCTGGGCAGAATGGGTGGGGTCAGACAGCAGAGGAGGGGTTTAGGAGGAACCTAGTCAGATTGGGTGGGGTCAAATAGGAAGAGCCTGGGCAGAATGGGTGGGGTCAGACAGCAGAGGAGGGGCTTAGGAGGAACCTAGTCAGATTGGGTGGGGTCAAATAGGAAGAGCCTGGGCAGAATGGGTGGGGTCAGACAGCAGAGGAGGGGTTTAGGAGGAGCCAAGTCAGAGTGGGTGGGGTCAAATAGGAGGGGTATAGGAGGAGCCTGGGCAGAATGGGTGCGGTCAGATGGGTATGGGAGGAGCCTGGGCAGAATGGGTGGAGTCAGAGAGGAGGGGGTATAGGAGGAGCCTGGGCAGAATGGGTGGGGTCAGACAGCAGAGGAGGGGTTTAGGAGGAGCTTAGTCAGAATGGGTGGGGTCAGACAGCAGAGGAGGGGCTTAGGAGGAGCCTAGTCAGATTGGGGTCAAATAAGAGGGGTATAGGAGGAGCCTGGGCAGAATGGGTGCGGTCAGACGGGTATGGGAGGAGCCTGGGCAGAATGGGTGGAGTCAGAGAGGAGGGGGTATAGGATGAGCCTGGGCAGAATGGGTGGGGTCAGACAGCAGAGGCGGGGCTTAGGAGGAGCCTGGGCAGAATGGGTGGGGTCAGACAGCAGAGGAGGGGCTTAGGAGGAGCCTAGTCAGATTGGGTGGGGTCAGAGAGGAGGGGTATAGGAGGAGCCTAGTCAGATTATGTGGGGTCAAATAGGAGGAGCCTGGGCAGAATGGGAGGAGTCAGAGAGGAGGGGGGTAAAGGAGGAGCCTGGGCAGAATGGGTGGGGTCAGACAGCAGAGGCGGGGCTTAGGAGGAGCCTGGGCAGAATGGGTGGGGTCAGACAGCAGAGGAGGGGCTTAGGAGGAGCCTAGTCAGATTGGGTGGGGTCAGAGAGGAGGGGTATAGGAGGAGCCTAGTCAGATTATGTGGGGTCAAATAGGAGGAGCCTGGGCAGAATGGGAGGAGTCAGAGAGGAGGGGGGTAAAGGAGGAGCCTGGGCAGAATGGGTGGGGTCAGACTGGTATGGGAGGAGCCTGGGCAGAATGGGTGGGGTCAGACAGCAGAGGAGGGGCTTAGGAGGAGCCTAGTCAGATTGGGTGGGTTCAGAGAGGAGGGGTATAGGAGGAGCCTGGGCAGAATGGGTGGTGTCAGACAGCAGAGGAGGGGTTTAGGAGGAGCCAAGTCAGATTGGGTGGGGTCAAATAGGAGGGGTATAGGAGGAGCCTGGGCAGAATGGGTGCGGTCAGATGGGTATGGGAGGAGCCTGGGCAGAATGGGTGGAGTCAGAGAGGAGGGGGTATAGGAAGAGCCTGGGCAGAATGGGTGGGGTCAGACAGCAGAGGAGGGGTTTAGGAGGAGCCAAGTCAGATTGGGTGGGGTCAAATAGGAGGGGTATAGGAGGAGCCTGGGCAGAATGGGTGCGGTCAGACGGGTATGGGAGGAGCCTGGGCAGAATGGGTGGAGTCAGAGAAGAGGGGGTATAGGAGGAGCCTGGGCAGAATGGGTGGGGTCAGACAGCAGAGGAGGAGGGGCTTAGGAGGAGCCTGGGCAGAATGGGTGGGGTCAGACAGCAGAGGAGGGGCTTAGGAGGAGCCTGGGCAGAATGGGTGGAGTCAGAGAGGAGGGGCTTAGGAGGAGCCTAGTCAGATTGGGTGGGGTCAAATAGGAGGAGCCTGGGCAGAATGGGTGGGGTCAGACGGGTATGGGAGGAGCCTGGGCAGAATGGGTGGGGTCAGACGGGTATGGGAGGAGCCTGGGCAGAATGGGTGGAGTCAGAGAGGAGGGGGTATAGGAAGAGCCTGGGCAGAATAGGTGGGGTCAGACAGCAGAGGAGGGGCTTAGGAGGAGCCTAGTCAGATTGGGTGGGGTCAAATAGGAGGAGGAGGAGCCTGGGCAGAATGGGTAAGGTCATAGAGGAGGGGTATAGGAGGAGCCTGGGCAGAATGGGTGGGGTCAGACAGGTATGGGAGGAGCCTGGGCAGAATGGGTGGAGTCAGAGCGGAGGGGGGTATAGGAGTAGCCTGGGCATAATGGGTGGGGTCAGACAGCAGAGGAGGAGGGGTTTAGGAGGAGCCAAGTCAGAGTGGGTGGGGTCAAATAGGAGGGGTATAGGAGGAGCCTGGGCAGAATGGGTGGGGTCAGACGGGTATGGGAGGAGCCTGGGCAGAATGGGTGGAGTCAGAGAGGAGGGGGTATAGGAGGAGCCTGGGCAGAATGGGTGGGGTCAGACAGCAGAGGAGGGGTTTAGGAGGAGCCAAGTCAGATTGGGTGGGGTCAAATAGGAGGGGTATAAAAGGAGCCTGGGCAGAATGGGTGCGGTCAGACGGGTATGGGAGGAGCCTGGGCAGAATGGGTGGAGTCAGAGAGGAGGGGGTATAGGAAGAGCCTGGGCAGAATGGGTGGGGTCAGACAGCAGAGGAGGAGGGGCTTAGGAGGAGCCTAGTCAGATTGGGTGGGGTCAGAGAGGAGGGGTATAGGAGGAGCCTAGTCAGATTGGGTGGGGTCAAATAGGAGGAGCCTGGGCAGAATGGGAGGAGTCAGAGAGGAGGGGGGTATAGGAGGAGCCTGGGCAGAATGGGTGGGGTCAGACTGGTATGGGAGGAGCCTGGGCAGAATGGGTGGAGTCAGAGAGGAGGGGCTTAGGAGGAGCCTAGTCAGATTGGGTGGGGTCAAATAGGAGGAGCCTGGGCAGAATGGGAGGAGTCAGAGAGAAGGGGGTATAGGAGGAGCCTGGGCAGAATGGGTGGGGTCAGACAGCAGAGGAGGGGTTTAGGAGGAGCTTAGTCAGAATGGGTGGGGTCAGACAGCAGAGGTGGGGCTTAGGAGGAACCTAGTCAGATTGGGTGGGGTCAAATAGGAGGGGTATAGGAGGAGCCTGGGCAGAATGGGTGGGGTCAGACGGGTATGGGAGGAGCCTGGGCAGAATGGGTGGGGTCAGACAGCAGAGGAGGTGTTTAGGAGGAGCCAAGTCAGAGTGGGTGGGGTCAAATAGGAGGGGTATAGGAGGAGCCTGGGCAGAATGGGTGCGGTCAGATGGGTATGGGAGGAGCCTGGGCAGAATGGGTGGAGTCAGAGAGGAGGGGGTATAGGAGGAGCCTGGGCAGAATGGGTGGGGTCAGACAGCAGAGGAGGGGTTTAGGAGGAGCTTAGTCAGAATGGGTGGGGTCAGACAGCAGAGGAGGGGCTTAGGAGGAGCCTAGTCAGATTGGGGTCAAATAAGAGGGGTATAGGAGGAGCCTGGGCAGAATGGGTGCGGTCAGACGGGTATGGGAGGAGCCTGGGCAGAATGGGTGGAGTCAGAGAGGAGGGGGTATAGGATGAGCCAGGGCAGAATGGGTGGGGTCAGACAGCAGAGGAGGGGCTTAGGAGGAGCCTGGGCAGAATGGGTGGGGTCAGACAGCAGAGGAGGGGCTTAGGAGGAGCCTAGTCAGATTGGGTGGGGTCAGAGAGGAGGGGTATAGGAGGAGCCTAGTCAGATTATGTGGGGTCAAATAGGAGGAGCCTGGGCAGAATGGGAGGAGTCAGAGAGGAGGGGGGTATAGGAGGAGCCTGGGCAGAATGGGTGGGGTCAGACTGGTATGGGAGGAGCCTGGGCAGAATGGGTGGGGTCAGACAGCAGAGGAGGGGTTTAGGAGGAGCCAAGTCAGAGTGGGTGGGGTCAAATAGGAGGGGTATAGGAGGAGCCTAGTCAGATTATGTGGGGTCAAATAGGAGGAGCCTGGGCAGAATGGGAGGAGTCAGAGAGGAGGGGGGTATAGGAGGAGCCTGGGCAGAATGGGTGGGGTCAGACTGGTATGGGAGGAGCCTGGGCAGAATGGGTGGGGTCAGACAGCAGAGGAGGGGCTTAGGAGGAGCCTAGTCAGATTGGGTGGGGTCAGAGAGGAGGGGTATAGGAGGAGCCTAGTCAGATTATGTGGGGTCAAATAGGAGGAGCCTGGGCAGAATGGGAGGAGTCAGAGAGGAGGGGGGTATAGGAGGAGCCTGGGCAGAATGGGTGGGGTCAGACTGGTATGGGAGGAGCCTGGGCAGAATGGGTGGGGTCAGACAGCAGAGGAGGGGTTTAGGAGGAACCTAGTCAGATTGGGTGGGGTCAAATAGGAAGAGCCTGGGCAGAATGGGTGGGGTCAGACAGCAGAGGAGGGGCTTAGGAGGAGCCTAGTCAGATTGGGTGGGTTCAGAGAGGAGGGGTATAGGAGGAGCCTGGGCAGAATGGGTGGGGTCAGACAGCAGAGGAGGGGTTTAGGAGGAGCCAAGTCAGAGTGGGTGGGGTCAAATAGGAGGGGTATAGGAGGAGCCTGGGCAGAATGGGTGCGGTCAGATGGGTATGGGAGGAGCCTGGGCAGAATGGGTGGAGTCAGAGAGGAGGGGGTATAGGAGGAGCCTGGGCAGAATGGGTGGGGTCAGACAGCAGAGGAGGGGTTTAGGAGGATCTTAGTCAGAATGGGTGGGGTCAGACAGCAGAGGAGGGGCTTAGGAGGAGCCTGGGCAGAATGGGTGGGGTCAGACAGCAGAGGAAGGGCTTAGGAGGAGCCTAGTCAGATTGGGTGGGGTCAGAGAGGAGGGGTATAGGAGGAGCTTGGGCAGAATGGTTGGGGTCAGACAGCAGAGGAAGGGCTTAGGAGGAGCCTAGTCAGATTGGGTGGGGTCAGAGAGGAGGGGTATAGGAGGAGCCTGGGCAGAATGGGTGGGGTCAGACAGCAGAGGAGCCAAGTCAGATTGGGTGGGGTCAAATAGGAGGAGCCTGGGCAGAATGGGTGGGGACAGCAGAGTAGGGGCTTAGGAGGAGCCTGGGAAGAATGGGTGGGGTCAGACAGCAGAGGAGGGGCTTAGGAGGAACCTAGTCAGATTGGGTGGGGTCAAATAGGAAGAGCCTGGGCAGAATGGGTGGGGTCAGACAGCAGAGGAGGGGCTTAGGAGGAGCCTAGTCAGATTGGGTGGGTTCAGAGAGGAGGGGTATAGGAGGAGCCTGGGCAGAATGGGTGGGGTCAGACAGCAGAGGAGGGGTTTAGGAGGAGCCAAGTCAGAGTGGGTGGGGTCAAATAGGAGGGGTATAGGAGGAGCCTGGGCAGAATGGGTGCGGTCAGATGGGTATGGGAGGAGCCTGGGCAGAATGGGTGGAGTCAGAGAGGAGGGGGTATAGGAGGAGCCTGGGCAGAATGGGTGGGGTCAGACAGCAGAGGAGGGGTTTAGGAGGAGCTTAGTCAGAATGGGTGGGGTCAGACAGCAGAGGAGGGGCTTAGGAGGAGCCTAGTCAGATTGGGGTCAAATAAGAGGGGTATAGGAGGAGCCTGGGCAGAATGGGTGCGGTCAGACGGGTATGGGAGGAGCCTGGGCAGAATGGGTGGAGTCAGAGAGGAGGGGGTATAGGATGAGCCAGGGCAGAATGGGTGGGGTCAGACAGCAGAGGAGGGGCTTAGGAGGAGCCTGGGCAGAATGGGTGGGGTCAGACAGCAGAGGAGGGGCTTAGGAGGAGCCTAGTCAGATTGGGTGGGGTCAGAGAGGAGGGGTATAGGAGGAGCCTAGTCAGATTATGTGGGGTCAAATAGGAGGAGCCTGGGCAGAATGGGAGGAGTCAGAGAGGAGGGGGGTATAGGAGGAGCCTGGGCAGAATGGGTGGGGTCAGACTGGTATGGGAGGAGCCTGGGCAGAATGGGTGGGGTCAGACAGCAGAGGAGGGGTTTAGGAGGAGCCAAGTCAGAGTGGGTGGGGTCAAATAGGAGGGGTATAGGAGGAGCCTAGTCAGATTATGTGGGGTCAAATAGGAGGAGCCTGGGCAGAATGGGTGGGGTCAGACAGCAGAGGAGGGGCTTAGGAGGAGCCTAGTCAGATTGGGTGGGGTCAGAGAGGAGGGGTATAGGAGGAGCCTAGTCAGATTATGTGGGGTCAAATAGGAGGAGCCTGGGCAGAATGGGAGGAGTCAGAGAGGAGGGGGGTATAGGAGGAGCCTGGGCAGAATGGGTGGGGTCAGACTGGTATGGGAGGAGCCTGGGCAGAATGGGTGGGGTCAGACAGCAGAGGAGGGGTTTAGGAGGAACCTAGTCAGATTGGGTGGGGTCAAATAGGAAGAGCCTGGGCAGAATGGGTGGGGTCAGACAGCAGAGGAGGGGCTTAGGAGGAGCCTAGTCAGATTGGGTGGGTTCAGAGAGGAGGGGTATAGGAGGAGCCTGGGCAGAATGGGTGGGGTCAGACAGCAGAGGAGGGGTTTAGGAGGAGCCAAGTCAGAGTGGGTGGGGTCAAATAGGAGGGGTATAGGAGGAGCCTGGGCAGAATGGGTGCGGTCAGATGGGTATGGGAGGAGCCTGGGCAGAATGGGTGGAGTCAGAGAGGAGGGGGTATAGGAGGAGCCTGGGCAGAATGGGTGGGGTCAGACAGCAGAGGAGGGGTTTAGGAGGAGCTTAGTCAGAATGGGTGGGGTCAGACAGCAGAGGAGGGGCTTAGGAGGAGCCTAGTCAGATTGGGGTCAAATAAGAGGGGTATAGGAGGAGCCTGGGCAGAATGGGTGCGGTCAGACGGGTATGGGAGGAGCCTGGGCAGAATGGGTGGAGTCAGAGAGGAGGGGGTATAGGATGAGCCTGGGCAGAATGGGTGGGGTCAGACAGCAGAGGCGGGGCTTAGGAGGAGCCTGGGCAGAATGGGTGGGGTCAGACAGCAGAGGAGGGGCTTAGGAGGAGCCTAGTCAGATTGGGTGGGGTCAGAGAGGAGGGGTATAGGAGGAGCCTAGTCAGATTATGTGGGGTCAAATAGGAGGAGCCTGGGCAGAATGGGAGGAGTCAGAGAGGAGGGGGGTAAAGGAGGAGCCTGGGCAGAATGGGTGGGGTCAGACTGGTATGGGAGGAGCCTGGGCAGAATGGGTGGGGTCAGACAGCAGAGGAGGGGCTTAGGAGGAGCCTAGTCAGATTGGGTGGGTTCAGAGAGGAGGGGTATAGGAGGAGCCTGGGCAGAATGGGTGGTGTCAGACAGCAGAGGAAGGGCTTAGGAGGAGCCTAGTCAGATTGGGTGGGGTCAGAGAGGAGGGGTATAGGAGGAGCCTGGGCAGAATGGGTGGGGTCAGACAGCAGAGGAGCCAAGTCAGATTGGGTGGGGTCAAATAGGAGGAGCCTGGGCAGAATGGGTGGGGACAGCAGAGTAGGGGCTTAGGAGGAGCCTGGGAAGAATGGGTGGGGTCAGACAGCAGAGGAGGGGCTTAGGAGGAACCTAGTCAGATTGGGTGGGGTCAAATAGGAAGAGCCTGGGCAGAATGGGTGGGGTCAGACAGCAGAGGAGGGGCTTAGGAGGAGCCTAGTCAGATTGGGTGGGTTCAGAGAGGAGGGGTATAGGAGGAGCCTGGGCAGAATGGGTGGGGTCAGACAGCAGAGGAGGGGTTTAGGAGGAGCCAAGTCAGAGTGGGTGGGGTCAAATAGGAGGGGTATAGGAGGAGCCTGGGCAGAATGGGTGCGGTCAGATGGGTATGGGAGGAGCCTGGGCAGAATGGGTGGAGTCAGAGAGGAGGGGGTATAGGAGGAGCCTGGGCAGAATGGGTGGGGTCAGACAGCAGAGGAGGGGTTTAGGAGGAGCTTAGTCAGAATGGGTGGGGTCAGACAGCAGAGGAGGGGCTTAGGAGGAGCCTAGTCAGATTGGGGTCAAATAAGAGGGGTATAGGAGGAGCCTGGGCAGAATGGGTGCGGTCAGACGGGTATGGGAGGAGCCTGGGCAGAATGGGTGGAGTCAGAGAGGAGGGGGTATAGGATGAGCCAGGGCAGAATGGGTGGGGTCAGACAGCAGAGGAGGGGCTTAGGAGGAGCCTGGGCAGAATGGGTGGGGTCAGACAGCAGAGGAGGGGCTTAGGAGGAGCCTAGTCAGATTGGATGGGGTCAGAGAGGAGGGGTATAGGAGGAGCCTAGTCAGATTATGTGGGGTCAAATAGGAGGAGCCTGGGCAGAATGGGAGGAGTCAGAGAGGAGGGGGGTATAGGAGGAGCCTGGGCAGAATGGGTGGGGTCAGACTGGTATGGGAGGAGCCTGGGCAGAATGGGTGGGGTCAGACAGCAGAGGAGGGGTTTAGGAGGAGCCAAGTCAGAGTGGGTGGGGTCAAATAGGAGGGGTATAGGAGGAGCCTAGTCAGATTATGTGGGGTCAAATAGGAGGAGCCTGGGCAGAATGGGTGGGGTCAGACTGGTATGGGAGGAGCCTGGGCAGAATGGGTGGGGTCAGACAGCAGAGGAGGGGCTTAGGAGGAGCCTAGTCAGATTGGGTGGGGTCAGAGAGGAGGGGTATAGGAGGAGCCTAGTCAGATTATGTGGGGTCAAATAGGAGGAGCCTGGGCTGAATGGGAGGAGTCAGAGAGGAGGGGGGTATAGGAGGAGCCTGGGCAGAATGGGTGGGGTCAGACTGGTATGGGAGGAGCCTGGGCAGAATGGGTGGGGTCAGACAGCAGAGGAGGGGTTTAGGAGGAACCTAGTCAGATTGGGTGGGGTCAAATAGGAAGAGCCTGGGCAGAATGGGTGGGGTCAGACAGCAGAGGAGGGGCTTAGGAGGAACCTAGTCAGATTGGGTGGGGTCAAATAGGAAGAGCCTGGGCAGAATGGGTGGGGTCAGACAGCAGAGGAGGGGTTTAGGAGGAGCCAAGTCAGAGTGGGTGGGGTCAAATAGGAGGGGTATAGGAGGAGCCTGGGCAGAATGGGTGCGGTCAGATGGGTATGGGAGGAGCCTGGGCAGAATGGGTGGAGTCAGAGAGGAGGGGGTATAGGAGGAGCCTGGGCAGAATGGGTGGGGTCAGACAGCAGAGGAGGGGTTTAGGAGGAGCTTAGTCAGAATGGGTGGGGTCAGACAGCAGAGGAGGGGCTTAGGAGGAGCCTAGTCAGATTGGGGTCAAATAAGAGGGGTATAGGAGGAGCCTGGGCAGAATGGGTGCGGTCAGACGGGTATGGGAGGAGCCTGGGCAGAATGGGTGGAGTCAGAGAGGAGGGGGTATAGGATGAGCCTGGGCAGAATGGGTGGGGTCAGACAGCAGAGGCGGGGCTTAGGAGGAGCCTGGGCAGAATGGGTGGGGTCAGACAGCAGAGGAGGGGCTTAGGAGGAGCCTAGTCAGATTGGGTGGGGTCAGAGAGGAGGGGTATAGGAGGAGCCTAGTCAGATTATGTGGGGTCAAATAGGAGGAGCCTGGGCAGAATGGGAGGAGTCAGAGAGGAGGGGGGTAAAGGAGGAGCCTGGGCAGAATGGGTGGGGTCAGACTGGTATGGGAGGAGCCTGGGCAGAATGGGTGGGGTCAGACAGCAGAGGAGGGGCTTAGGAGGAGCCTAGTCAGATTGGGTGGGTTCAGAGAGGAGGGGTATAGGAGGAGCCTGGGCAGAATGGGTGGTGTCAGACAGCAGAGGAGGGGTTTAGGAGGAGCCAAGTCAGATTGGGTGGGGTCAAATAGGAGGGGTATAGGAGGAGCCTGGGCAGAATGGGTGCGGTCAGATGGGTATGGGAGGAGCCTGGGCAGAATGGGTGGAGTCAGAGAGGAGGGGGTATAGGAAGAGCCTGGGCAGAATGGGTGGGGTCAGACAGCAGAGGAGGGGTTTAGGAGGAGCCAAGTCAGATTGGGTGGGGTCAAATAGGAGGGGTATAGG
This sequence comes from Lissotriton vulgaris, assembly GCF_964263255.1. Classification (NCBI taxonomy): domain Eukaryota; kingdom Metazoa; phylum Chordata; class Amphibia; order Caudata; family Salamandridae; genus Lissotriton; species Lissotriton vulgaris. The sequence goes on from NC_141685.1 coordinate 1,485,764,079, forward strand.
AGGAGCCTGGGCAGAATGGGTGCGGTCAGACGGGTATGGGAGGAGCCTGGGCAGAATGGGTGGAGTCAGAGAAGAGGGGGTATAGGAGGAGCCTGGGCAGAATGGGTGGGGTCAGACAGCAGAGGAGGGGTTTAGGAGGAGCCAAGTCAGATTGGGTGGGGTCAAATAGGAGGGGTATAGGAGGAGCCTGGGCAGAATGGGTGCGGTCAGATGGGTATGGGAGGAGCCTGGGCAGAATGGGTGGAGTCAGAGAGGAGGGGGTATAGGAAGAGCCTGGGCAGAATGGGTGGGGTCAGACAGCAGAGGAGGAGGGGCTTAGGAGGAGCCTGGGCAGAATGGGTGGGGTCAGACAGCAGAGGAGGGGCTTAGGAGGAGCCTGGGCAGAATGGGTGGAGTCAGAGAGGAGGGGCTTAGGAGGAGCCTAGTCAGATTGGGTGGGGTCAAATAGGAGGAGCCTGGGCAGAATGGGTGGGGTCAGACGGGTATGGGAGGAGCCTGGGCAGAATGGGTGGGGTCAGATGGGTATGGGAGGAGCCTGGGCAGAATGGGTGGAGTCAGAGAGGAGGGGGTATAGGAAGAGCCTGGGCAGAATAGGTGGGGTCAGACAGCAGAGGAGGGGCTTAGGAGGAGCCTAGTCAGATTGGGTGGGGTCAAATAGGAGGAGGAGGAGCCTGGGCAGAATGGGTAAGGTCATAGAGGAGGGGTATAGGAGGAGCCTGGGCAGAATGGGTGGGGTCAGACAGGTATGGGAGGAGCCTGGGCAGAATGGGTGGAGTCAGAGCGGAGGGGGGTATAGGAGTAGCCTGGGCATAATGGGTGGGGTCAGACAGCAGAGGAGGAGGGGTTTAGGAGGAGCCAAGTCAGAGTGGGTGGGGTCAAATAGGAGGGGTATAGGAGGAGCCTGGGCAGAATGGGTGGGGTCAGACGGGTATGGGAGGAGCCTGGGCAGAATGGGTGGAGTCAGAGAGGAGGGGGTATAGGAGGAGCCTGGGCAGAATGGGTGGGGTCAGACAGCAGAGGAGGGGTTTAGGAGGAGCCAAGTCAGATTGGGTGGGGTCAAATAGGAGGGGTATAAAAGGAGCCTGGGCAAAATGGGTGCGGTCAGACGGGTATGGGAGGAGCCTGGGCAGAATGGGTGGAGTCAGAGAGGAGGGGGTATAGGAAGAGCCTGGGCAGAATGGGTGGGGTCAGACAGCAGAGGAGGAGGGGCTTAGGAGGAGCCTAGTCAGATTGGGTGGGGTCAGAGAGGAGGGGTATAGGAGGAGCCTAGTCAGATTGGGTGGGGTCAAATAGGAGGAGCCTGGGCAGAATGGGAGGAGTCAGAGAGGAGGGGGGTATAGGAGGAGCCTGGGCAGAATGGGTGGGGTCAGACTGGTATGGGAGGAGCCTGGGCAGAATGGGTGGAGTCAGAGAGGAGGGGCTTAGGAGGAGCCTAGTCAGATTGGGTGGGGTCAAATAGGAGGAGCCTGGGCAGAATGGGAGGAGTCAGAGAGGAGGGGGTATAGGAGGAGCCTGGGCAGAATGGGTGGGGTCAGACAGCAGAGGAGGGGTTTAGGAGGAGCTTAGTCAGAATGGGTGGGGTCAGACAGCAGAGGTGGGGCTTAGGAGGAACCTAGTCAGATTGGGTGGGGTCAAATAGGAGGGGTATAGGAGGAGCCTGGGCAGAATGGGTGGGGTCAGACGGGTATGGGAGGAGCCTGGGCAGAATGGGTGGGGTCAGACAGCAGAGGAGGGGTTTAGGAGGAGCCAAGTCAGAGTGGGTGGGGTCAAATAGGAGGGGTATAGGAGGAGCCTGGGCAGAATGGGTGCGGTCAGATGGGTATGGGAGGAGCCTGGGCAGAATGGGTGGAGTCAGAGAGGAGGGGGTATAGGAGGAGCCTGGGCAGAATGGGTGGGGTCAGACAGCAGAGGAGGGGTTTAGGAGGAGCTTAGTCAGAATGGGTGGGGTCAGACAGCAGAGGAGGGGCTTAGGAGGAGCCTAGTCAGATTGGGGTCAAATAAGAGGGGTATAGGAGGAGCCTGGGCAGAATGGGTGCGGTCAGACGGGTATGGGAGGAGCCTGGGCAGAATGGGTGGAGTCAGAGAGGAGGGGGTATAGGATGAGCCAGGGCAGAATGGGTGGGGTCAGACAGCAGAGGAGGGGCTTAGGAGGAGCCTGGGCAGAATGGGTGGGGTCAGACAGCAGAGGAGGGGCTTAGGAGGAGCCTAGTCAGATTGGGTGGGGTCAGAGAGGAGGGGTATAGGAGGAGCCTAGTCAGATTATGTGGGGTCAAATAGGAGGAGCCTGGGCAGAATGGGAGGAGTCAGAGAGGAGGGGGGTATAGGAGGAGCCTGGGCAGAATGGGTGGGGTCAGACTGGTATGGGAGGAGCCTGGGCAGAATGGGTGGGGTCAGACAGCAGAGGAGGGGTTTAGGAGGAGCCAAGTCAGAGTGGGTGGGGTCAAATAGGAGGGGTATAGGAGGAGCCTAGTCAGATTATGTGGGGTCAAATAGGAGGAGCCTGGGCAGAATGGGAGGAGTCAGAGAGGAGGGGGGTATAGGAGGAGCCTGGGCAGAATGGGTGGGGTCAGACTGGTATGGGAGGAGCCTGGGCAGAATGGGTGGGGTCAGACAGCAGAGGAGGGGCTTAGGAGGAGCCTAGTCAGATTGGGTGGGGTCAGAGAGGAGGGGTATAGGAGGAGCCTAGTCAGATTATGTGGGGTCAAATAGGAGGAGCCTGGGCAGAATGGGAGGAGTCAGAGAGGAGGGGGGTATAGGAGGAGCCTGGGCAGAATGGGTGGGGTCAGACTGGTATGGGAGGAGCCTGGGCAGAATGGGTGGGGTCAGACAGCAGAGGAGGGGTTTAGGAGGAACCTAGTCAGATTGGGTGGGGTCAAATAGGAAGAGCCTGGGCAGAATGGGTGGGGTCAGACAGCAGAGGAGGGGCTTAGGAGGAGCCTAGTCAGATTGGGTGGGTTCAGAGAGGAGGGGTATAGGAGGAGCCTGGGCAGAATGGGTGGGGTCAGACAGCAGAGGAGGGGTTTAGGAGGAGCCAAGTCAGAGTGGGTGGGGTCAAATAGGAGGGGTATAGGAGGAGCCTGGGCAGAATGGGTGCGGTCAGATGGGTATGGGAGGAGCCTGGGCAGAATGGGTGGAGTCAGAGAGGAGGGGGTATAGGAGGAGCCTGGGCAGAATGGGTGGGGTCAGACAGCAGAGGAGGGGTTTAGGAGGATCTTAGTCAGAATGGGTGGGGTCAGACAGCAGAGGAGGGGCTTAGGAGGAGCCTGGGCAGAATGGGTGGGGTCAGACAGCAGAGGAAGGGCTTAGGAGGAGCCTAGTCAGATTGGGTGGGGTCAGAGAGGAGGGGTATAGGAGGAGCTTGGGCAGAATGGTTGGGGTCAGACAGCAGAGGAAGGGCTTAGGAGGAGCCTAGTCAGATTGGGTGGGGTCAGAGAGGAGGGGTATAGGAGGAGCCTGGGCAGAATGGGTGGGGTCAGACAGCAGAGGAGCCAAGTCAGATTGGGTGGGGTCAAATAGGAGGAGCCTGGGCAGAATGGGTGGGGACAGCAGAGTAGGGGCTTAGGAGGAGCCTGGGAAGAATGGGTGGGGTCAGACAGCAGAGGAGGGGCTTAGGAGGAACCTAGTCAGATTGGGTGGGGTCAAATAGGAAGAGCCTGGGCAGAATGGGTGGGGTCAGACAGCAGAGGAGGGGCTTAGGAGGAGCCTAGTCAGATTGGGTGGGTTCAGAGAGGAGGGGTATAGGAGGAGCCTGGGCAGAATGGGTGGGGTCAGACAGCAGAGGAGGGGTTTAGGAGGAGCCAAGTCAGAGTGGGTGGGGTCAAATAGGAGGGGTATAGGAGGAGCCTGGGCAGAATGGGTGCGGTCAGATGGGTATGGGAGGAGCCTGGGCAGAATGGGTGGAGTCAGAGAGGAGGGGGTATAGGAGGAGCCTGGGCAGAATGGGTGGGGTCAGACAGCAGAGGAGGGGTTTAGGAGGAGCTTAGTCAGAATGGGTGGGGTCAGACAGCAGAGGAGGGGCTTAGGAGGAGCCTAGTCAGATTGGGGTCAAATAAGAGGGGTATAGGAGGAGCCTGGGCAGAATGGGTGCGGTCAGACGGGTATGGGAGGAGCCTGGGCAGAATGGGTGGAGTCAGAGAGGAGGGGGTATAGGATGAGCCAGGGCAGAATGGGTGGGGTCAGACAGCAGAGGAGGGGCTTAGGAGGAGCCTGGGCAGAATGGGTGGGGTCAGACAGCAGAGGAGGGGCTTAGGAGGAGCCTAGTCAGATTGGGTGGGGTCAGAGAGGAGGGGTATAGGAGGAGCCTAGTCAGATTATGTGGGGTCAAATAGGAGGAGCCTGGGCAGAATGGGAGGAGTCAGAGAGGAGGGGGGTATAGGAGGAGCCTGGGCAGAATGGGTGGGGTCAGACTGGTATGGGAGGAGCCTGGGCAGAATGGGTGGGGTCAGACAGCAGAGGAGGGGTTTAGGAGGAGCCAAGTCAGAGTGGGTGGGGTCAAATAGGAGGGGTATAGGAGGAGCCTAGTCAGATTATGTGGGGTCAAATAGGAGGAGCCTGGGCAGAATGGGTGGGGTCAGACTGGTATGGGAGGAGCCTGGGCAGAATGGGTGGGGTCAGACAGCAGAGGAGGGGCTTAGGAGGAGCCTAGTCAGATTGGGTGGGGTCAGAGAGGAGGGGTATAGGAGGAGCCTAGTCAGATTATGTGGGGTCAAATAGGAGGAGCCTGGGCAGAATGGGAGGAGTCAGAGAGGAGGGGGGTATAGGAGGAGCCTGGGCAGAATGGGTGGGGTCAGACTGGTATGGGAGGAGCCTGGGCAGAATGGGTGGGGTCAGACAGCAGAGGAGGGGTTTAGGAGGAACCTAGTCAGATTGGGTGGGGTCAAATAGGAAGAGCCTGGGCAGAATGGGTGGGGTCAGACAGCAGAGGAGGGGCTTAGGAGGAGCCTAGTCAGATTGGGTGGGTTCAGAGAGGAGGGGTATAGGAGGAGCCTGGGCAGAATGGGTGGGGTCAGACAGCAGAGGAGGGGTTTAGGAGGAGCCAAGTCAGAGTGGGTGGGGTCAAATAGGAGGGGTATAGGAGGAGCCTGGGCAGAATGGGTGCGGTCAGATGGGTATGGGAGGAGCCTGGGCAGAATGGGTGGAGTCAGAGAGGAGGGGGTATAGGAGGAGCCTGGGCAGAATGGGTGGGGTCAGACAGCAGAGGAGGGGTTTAGGAGGAGCTTAGTCAGAATGGGTGGGGTCAGACAGCAGAGGAGGGGCTTAGGAGGAGCCTAGTCAGATTGGGGTCAAATAAGAGGGGTATAGGAGGAGCCTGGGCAGAATGGGTGCGGTCAGACGGGTATGGGAGGAGCCTGGGCAGAATGGGTGGAGTCAGAGAGGTGGGGGTATAGGATGAGCCTGGGCAGAATGGGTGGGGTCAGACAGCAGAGGCGGGGCTTAGGAGGAGCCTGGGCAGAATGGGTGGGGTCAGACAGCAGAGGAGGGGCTTAGGAGGAGCCTAGTCAGATTGGGTGGGGTCAGAGAGGAGGGGTATAGGAGGAGCCTAGTCAGATTATGTGGGGTCAAATAGGAGGAGCCTGGGCAGAATGGGAGGAGTCAGAGAGGAGGGGGGTAAAGGAGGAGCCTGGGCAGAATGGGTGGGGTCAGACTGGTATGGGAGGAGCCTGGGCAGAATGGGTGGGGTCAGACAGCAGAGGAGGGGCTTAGGAGGAGCCTAGTCAGATTGGGTGGGTTCAGAGAGGAGGGGTATAGGAGGAGCCTGGGCAGAATGGGTGGTGTCAGACAGCAGAGGAGGGGTTTAGGAGGAGCCAAGTCAGATTGGGTGGGGTCAAATAGGAGGGGTATAGGAGGAGCCTGGGCAGAATGGGTGCGGTCAGATGGGTATGGGAGGAGCCTGGGCAGAATGGGTGGAGTCAGAGAGGAGCGGGTATAGGAAGAGCCTGGGCAGAATGGGTGGGGTCAGACAGCAGAGGAGGGGTTTAGGAGGAGCCAAGTCAGATTGGGTGGGGTCAAATAGGAGGGGTATAGGAGGAGCCTGGGCAGAATGGGTGCGGTCAGACGGGTATGGGAGGAGCCTAGGCAGAATGGGTGGAGTCAGAGAAGAGGGGGTATAGGAGGAGCCTGGGCAGAATGGGTGGGGTCAGACAGCAGAGGAGGGGTTTAGGAGGAGCCAAGTCAGATTGGGTGGGGTCAAATAGGAGGGGTATAGGAGGAGCCTGGGCAGAATGGGTGCGGTCAGATGGGTATGGGAGGAGCCTGGGCAGAATGGGTGGAGTCAGAGAGGAGGGGGTATAGGAAGAGCCTGGGCAGAATGGGTGGGGTCAGACAGCAGAGGAGGAGGGGCTTAGGAGGAGCCTGGGCAGAATGGGTGGGGTCAGACAGCAGAGGAGGGGCTTAGGAGGAGCCTGGGCAGAATGGGTGGAGTCAGAGAGGAGGGGCTTAGGAGGAGCCTAGTCAGATTGGGTGGGGTCAAATAGGAGGAGCCTGGGCAGAATGGGTGGGGTCAGACGGGTATGGGAGGAGCCTGGGCAGAATGGGTGGGGTCAGACGGGTATGGGAGGAGCCTGGGCAGAATGGGTGGAGTCAGAGAGGAGGGGGTATAGGAAGAGCCTGGGCAGAATAGGTGGGGTCAGACAGCAGAGGAGGGGCTTAGGAGGAGCCTAGTCAGATTGGGTGGGGTCAAATAGGAGGAGCCTGGGCAGAATGGGTAAGGTCATAGAGGAGGGGTATAGGAGGAGCCTGGGCAGAATGGGTGGGGTCAGACAGGTATGGGAGGAGCCTGGGCGGAATGGGTGGAGTCAGAGCGGAGGGGGGTATAGGAGTAGCCTGGGCATAATGGGTGGGGTCAGACAGCAGAGGAGGAGGGGTTTAGGAGGAGCCAAGTCAGAGTGGGTGGGGTCAAATAGGAGGGGTATAGGAGGAGCCTGGGCAGAATGGGTGGGGTCAGACGGGTATGGGAGGAGCCTGGGCAGAATGGGTGGAGTCAGAGAGGAGGGGGTATAGGAGGAGCCTGGGCAGAATGGGTGGGGTCAGACAGCAGAGGAGGGGTTTAGGAGGAGCCAAGTCAGATTGGGTGGGGTCAAATAGGAGGGGTATAAAAGGAGCCTGGGCAGAATGGGTGCGGTCAGACGGGTATGGGAGGAGCCTGGGCAGAATGGGTGGAGTCAGAGAGGAGGGGGTATAGGAAGAGCCTGGGCAGAATGGGTGGGGTCAGACAGCAGAGGAGGAGGGGCTTAGGAGGAGCCTAGTCAGATTGGGTGGGGTCAGAGAGGAGGGGTATAGGAGGAGCCTAGTCAGATTGGGTGGGGTCAAATAGGAGGAGCCTGGGCAGAATGGGAGGAGTCAGAGAGGAGGGGGGTATAGGAGGAGCCTGGGCAGAATGGGTGGGGTCAGACTGGTATGGGAGGAGCCTGGGCAGAATGGGTGGAGTCAGAGAGGAGGGGCTTAGGAGGAGCCTAGTCAGATTGGGTGGGGTCAAATAGGAGGAGCCTGGGCAGAATGGGAGGAGTCAGAGAGGAGGGGGTATAGGAGGAGCCTGGGCAGAATGGGTGGGGTCAGACAGCAGAGGAGGGGTTTAGGAGGAGCTTAGTCAGAATGGGTGGGGTCAGACAGCAGAGGTGGGGCTTAGGAGGAACCTAGTCAGATTGGGTGGGGTCAAATAGGAGGGGTATAGGAGGAGCCTGGGCAGAATGGGTGGGGTCAGACGGGTATGGGAGGAGCCTGGGCAGAATGGGTGGGGTCAGACAGCAGAGGAGGGGTTTAGGAGGAGCCAAGTCAGAGTGGGTGGGGTCAAATAGGAGGGGTATAGGAGGAGCCTGGGCAGAATGGGTGCGGTCAGATGGGTATGGGAGGAGTCTGGGCAGAATGGGTGGAGTCAGAGAGGAGGGGGTATAGGAGGAGCCTGGGCAGAATGGGTGGGGTCAGACAGCAGAGGAGGGGTTTAGGAGGAGCTTAGTCAGAATGGGTGGGGTCAGACAGCAGAGGAGGGGCTTAGGAGGAGCCTAGTCAGATTGGGGTCAAATAAGAGGGGTATAGGAGGAGCCTGGGCAGAATGGGTGCGGTCAGACGGGTATGGGAGGAGCCTGGGCAGAATGGGTGGAGTCAGAGAGGAGGGGGTATAGGATGAGCCAGGGCAGAATGGGTGGGGTCAGACAGCAGAGGAGGGGCTTAGGAGGAGCCTGGGCAGAATGGGTGGGGTCAGACAGCAGAGGAGGGGCTTAGGAGGAGCCTAGTCAGATTGGGTGGGGTCAGAGAGGAGGGGTATAGGAGGAGCCTAGTCAGATTATGTGGGGTCAAATAGGAGGAGCCTGGGCAGAATGGGAGGAGTCAGAGAGGAGAGGGGTATAGGAGGAGCCTGGGCAGAATGGGTGGGGTCAGACTGGTATGGGAGGAGCCTGGGCAGAATGGGTGGGGTCAGACAGCAGAGGAGGGGTTTAGGAGGAGCCAAGTCAGAGTGGGTGGGGTCAAATAGGAGGGGTATAGGAGGAGCCTAGTCAGATTATGTGGGGTCAAATAGGAGGAGCCTGGGCAGAATGGGAGGAGTCAGAGAGGAGGGGGGTATAGGAGGAGCCTGGGCAGAATGGGTGGGGTCAGACTGGTATGGGAGGAGCCTGGGCAGAATGGGTGGGGTCAGACAGCAGAGGAGGGGCTTAGGAGGAGCCTAGTCAGATTGGGTGGGGTCAGAGAGGAGGGGTATAGGAGGAGCCTAGTCAGATTATGTGGGGTCAAATAGGAGGAGCCTGGGCAGAATGGGAGGAGTCAGAGAGGAGGGGGGTATAGGAGGAGCCTGGGCAGAATGGGTGGGGTCAGACTGGTATGGGAGGAGCCTGGGCAGAATGGGTGGGGTCAGACAGCAGAGGAGGGGTTTAGGAGGAACCTAGTCAGATTGGGTGGGGTCAAATAGGAAGAGCCTGGGCAGAATGGGTGGGGTCAGACAGCAGAGGAGGGGCTTAGGAGGAGCCTAGTCAGATTGGGTGGGTTCAGAGAGGAGGGGTATAGGAGGAGCCTGGGCAGAATGGGTGGGGTCAGACAGCAGAGGAGGGGTTTAGGAGGAGCCAAGTCAGAGTGGGTGGGGTCAAATAGGAGGGGTATAGGAGGAGCCTGGGCAGAATGGGTGCGGTCAGATGGGTATGGGAGGAGCCTGGGCAGAATGGGTGGAGTCAGAGAGGAGGGGGTATAGGAGGAGCCTGGGCAGAATGGGTGGGGTCAGACAGCAGAGGAGGGGTTTAGGAGGATCTTAGTCAGAATGGGTGGGGTCAGACAGCAGAGGAGGGGCTTAGGAGGAGCCTAGTCAGATTGGGGTCAAATAAGAGGGGTATAGGAGGAGCCTGGGCAGAATGGGTGCGGTCAGACGGGTATGGGAGGAGCCTGGGCAGAATGGGTGGAGTCAGAGAGGAGGGGGTATAGGATGAGCCTGGGCAGAATGGGTGGGGTCAGACAGCAGAGGCGGGGCTTAGGAGGAGCCTGGGCAGAATGGGTGGGGTCAGACAGCAGAGGAGGGGCTTAGGAGGAGCCTAGTCAGATTGGGTGGGGTCAGAGAGGAGGGGTATAGGAGGAGCCTAGTCAGATTATGTGGGGTCAAATAGGAGGAGCCTGGGCAGAATGGGAGGAGTCAGAGAGGAGGGGGGTAAAGGAGGAGCCTGGGCAGAATGGGTGGGGTCAGACTGGTATGGGAGGAGCCTGGGCAGAATGGGTGGGGTCAGACAGCAGAGGAGGGGCTTAGGAGGAGCCTAGTCAGATTGGGTGGGTTCAGAGAGGAGGGGTATAGGAGGAGCCTGGGCAGAATGGGTGGGGTCAGACAGCAGAGGAGGGGTTTAGGAGGAGCCAAGTCAGATTGGGTGGGGTCAAATAGGAGGGGTATAGGAGGAGCCTGGGCAGAATGGGTGCGGTCAGATGGGTATGGGAGGAGCCTGGGCAGAATGGGTGGAGTCAGAGAGGAGGGGGTATAGGAAGAGCCTGGGCAGAATGGGTGGGGTCAGACAGCAGAGGAGGGGTTTAGGAGGAGCCAAGTCAGATTGGGTGGGGTCAAATAGGAGGGGTATAGGAGGAGCCTGGGCAGAATGGGTGCGGTCAGACGGGTATGGGAGGAGCCTGGGCAGAATGGGTGGAGTCAGAGAAGAGGGGGTATAGGAGGAGCCTGGGCAGAATGGGTGGGGTCAGACAGCAGAGGAGGGGTTTAGGAGGAGCCAAGTCAGATTGGGTGGGGTCAAATAGGAGGGGTATAGGAGGAGCCTGGGCAGAATGGGTGCGGTCAGATGGGTATGGGAGGAGCCTGGGCAGAATGGGTGGAGTCAGAGAGGAGGGGGTATAGGAAGAGCCTGGGCAGAATGGGTGGGGTCAGACAGCAGAGGAGGAGGGGCTTAGGAGGAGCCTGGGCAGAATGGGTGGGGTCAGACAGCAGAGGAGGGGCTTAGGAGGAGCCTGGGCAGAATGGGTGGAGTCAGAGAGGAGGGGCTTAGGAGGAGCCTAGTCAGATTGGGTGGGGTCAAATAGGAGGAGCCTGGGCAGAATGGGTGGGGTCAGACGGGTATGGGAGGAGCCTGGGCAGAATGGGTGGGGTCAGACGGGTATGGGAGGAGCCTGGGCAGAATGGGTGGAGTCAGAGAGGAGGGGGTATAGGAAGAGCCTGGGCAGAATAGGTGGGGTCAGACAGCAGAGGAGGGGCTTAGGAGGAGCCTAGTCAGATTGGGTGGGGTCAAATAGGAGGAGGAGGAGCCTGGGCAGAATGGGTAAGGTCATAGAGGAGGGGTATAGGAGGAGCCTGGGCAGAATGGGTGGGGTCAGACAGGTATGGGAGGAGCCTGGGCGGAATGGGTGGAGTCAGAGAGGAGGGGGGTATAGGAGTAGCCTGGGCATAATGGGTGGGGTCAGACAGCAGAGGAGGAGGGGTTTAGGAGGAGCCAAGTCAGAGTGGGTGGGGTCAAATAGGAGGGGTATAGGAGGAGCCTGGGCAGAATGGGTGGGGTCAGACGGGTATGGGAGGAGCCTGGGCAGAATGGGTGGAGTCAGAGAGGAGGGGGTATAGGAGGAGCCTGGGCAGAATGGGTGGGGTCAGACAGCAGAGGAGGGGTTTAGGAGGAGCCAAGTCAGATTGGGTGGGGTCAAATAGGAGGGGTATAAAAGGAGCCTGGGCAGAATGGGTGCGGTCAGACGGGTATGGGAGGAGCCTGGGCAGAATGGGTGGAGTCAGAGAGGAGGGGGTATAGGAAGAGCCTGGGCAGAATGGGTGGGGTCAGACAGCAGAGGAGGGGCTTAGGAGGAACCTAGTCAGATTGGGTGGGGTCAAATAGGAGGAGCCTGGGCAGAATGGGTGGGGTCAGACAGCAGAGGAGGGGCATAGGAGGAGCCTAGTCAGATTGGGTGGGGTCAGACAGGTATGGGAGGAGCCTGGGCAGAATGGGTGGGGTCAGACAGGTATGGGAGGAGCCTGGGCAGAATGGGTGGAGTCAGAGAGGAGGGGCTTAGGAGGAGCCTAGTCAGATTGGGTGGGGTCAAATAGGAGGAGCCTGGGCAGAATGGGTGGAGTCAGAGAGGAGGGGGTATAGGAGGAGCCTGGGCAGAATGGGTGGGGTCAGACAGCAGAGGAGGGGCTTAGGAGGAGCCTGGGCAGAATGGGTGGAGTCAGAGAGGAGGGGCTTAGGAGGAGCCTAGTCAGATTGGGTGGGGTCAAATAGGAAGAGCCTGGGCAGAATGGGTGGGGTCAGACAGCAGAGGAGGGGCTTAGGAGGAGCCTAGTCAGATTGGGTGGGGTCAGAGAGAAGGGGTATAGGAGGAGCCTGGGAAGGTTGGGTGGGGCCAGACAGCAGAGGAGGGGCTTAGGAGGAGCCTAGTCAGATTGGGTGGGTTCAGAGAGGAGGGGTATAGGAGGAGCCTGGGCAGAATGGGTGGAGTCAGAGAAGAGGGGGTATAGGAGGAGCCTGGGCAGAATGGGTGGGGTCAGACAGCAGAGGAGGGGTTTAGGAGGAGCCAAGTCAGATTGGGTGGGGTCAAATAGGAGGGGTATAGGAGGAGCCTGGGCAGAATGGGTGCGGTCAGATGGGTATGGGAGGAGCCTGGGCAGAATGGGTGGAGTCAGAGAGGAGGGGGTATAGGAAGAGCCTGGGCAGAATGGGTGGGGTCAGACAGCAGAGGAGGAGGGGCTTAGGAGGAGCCTGGGCAGAATGGGTGGGGTCAGACAGCAGAGGAGGGGCTTAGGAGGAGCCTGGGCAGAATGGGTGGAGTCAGAGAGGAGGGGCTTAGGAGGAGCCTAGTCAGATTGGGTGGGGTCAAATAGGAGGAGCCTGGGCAGAATGGGAGGAGTCAGAGAGGAGGGGGTATAGGAGGAGCCTGGGCAGAATGGGTGGGGTCAGACAGCAGAGGAGGGGTTTAGGAGGAGCTTAGTCAGAATGGGTGGGGTCAGACAGCAGAGGAGGGGCTTAGGAGGAACCTAGTCAGATTGGGTGGGGTCAAATAGGAGGGGTATAGGAGGAGCCTGGGCAGAATGGGTGGGGTCAGACGGGTATGGGAGGAGCCTGGGCAGAATGGGTGGGGTCAGACGGGTATGGGAGGAGCCTGGGCAGAATGGGTGGAGTCAGAGAGGAGGGGGTATAGGAAGAGCCTGGGCAGAATAGGTGGGGTCAGACAGCAGAGGAGGGGCTTAGGAGGAGCCTAGTCAGATTGGGTGGGGTCAAATAGGAGGAGGAGGAGCCTGGGCAGAATGGGTAAGGTCATAGAGGAGGGGTATAGGAGGAGCCTGGGCAGAATGGGTGGGGTCAGACAGGTATGGGAGGAGCCTGGGCAGAATGGGTGGGGTCAGACAGGTATGGGAGGAGCCTGGGCGGAATGGGTGGAGTCAGAGAGGAGGGGGGTATAGGAGTAGCCTGGGCATAATGGGTGGGGTCAGACAGCAGAGGAGGAGGGGTTTAGGAGGAGCCAAGTCAGAGTGGGTGGGGTCAAATAGGAGGGGTATAGGAGGAGCCTGGGCAGAATGGGTGGGGTCAGACGGGTATGGGAGGAGCCTGGGCAGAATGGGTGGAGTCAGAGAGGAGGGGGTATAGGAGGAGCCTGGGCAGAATGGGTGGGGTCAGACAGCAGAGGAGGAGGGGTTTAGGAGGAGCCAAGTCAGAGTGGGTGGGGTCAAATAGGAGGGGTATAGGAGGAGCCTGGGCAGAATGGGTGGGGTCAGACTGGTATGGGAGGAGCCTGGGCAGAATGGGTGGAGTCAGAGAGGAGGGGCTTAGGAGGAGCCTAGTCAGATTGGGTGGGGTCAAATAGGAGGAGCCTGGGCAGAATGGGTGGAGTCAGAGAGGAGGGGGTATAGGAGGAGCCTGGGCAGAATGGGTGGGGTCAGACAGCAGAGGAGGAGGGGTTTAGGAGGAGCCAAGTCAGAGTGGGTGGGGTCAAATAGGAGGGGTATAGGAGGAGCCTGGGCAGAATGGGTGGGGTCAGACTGGTATGGGAGGAGCCTGGGCAGAATGGGTGGAGTCAGAGAACAGGGGGTATAGGAGTAGCCTGGGCATAATGGGTGGGGTCAGACAGCAGAGGAGGAGGGGTTTAGGAGGAGCCAAGTCAGAGTGGGTGGGGTCAAATAGGAGGGGTATAGGAGGAGCCTGGGCAGAATGGGTGGGGTCAGACGGGTATGGGAGGAGCCTGGGCAGAATGGGTGGAGTCAGAGAGGAGAGGGTATAGGAAGAGCCTGGGCAGAATGGGTGGGGTCAGACAGCAGAGGAGGAGGGGCTTAGGAGGAGCCTGGGCAGAATGGGTGGGGTCAGACAGCAGAGGAGGGGCTTAGGAGGAGCCTGGGCAGAATGGGTGGAGTCAGAGAGGAGGGGCTTAGGAGGAGCCTAGTCAGATTGGGTGGGGTCAAATAGGAGGAGCCTGGGCAGAATGGGAGGAGTCAGAGAGGAGGGGGTATAGGAGGAGCCTGGGCAGAATGGGTGGGGTCAGACAGCAGAGGAGGGGTTTAGGAGGAGCTTAGTCAGAATGGGTGGGGTCAGACAGCAGAGGAGGGGCTTAGGAGGAACCTAGTCAGATTGGGTGGGGTCAAATAGGAGGGGTATAGGAGGAGCCTGGGCAGAATGGGTGGGGTCAGACGGGTATGGGAGGAGCCTGGGCAGAATGGGTGGGGTCAGACGGGTATGGGAGGAGCCTGGGCAGAATGGGTGGAGTCAGAGAGGAGGGGGTATAGGAAGAGCCTGGGCAGAATAGGTGGGGTCAGACAGCAGAGGAGGGGCTTAGGAGGAGCCTAGTCAGATTGGGTGGGGTCAAATAGGAGGAGGAGGAGCCTGGGCAGAATGGGTGGGGTCAGACTGGTATGGGAGGAGCCTGGGCAGAATGGGTGGGGTCAGACTGGTATGGGAGGAGCCTGGGCAGAATGGGTGGGGTCAGACAGCAGAGGAGGGGCTTAGGAGGAGCCTAGTCAGATTGGGTGGGGTCAGAGAGGAGGGGTATAGGAGGAGCCTAGTCAGATTATGTGGGGTCAAATAGGAGGAGCCTGGGCAGAATGGGAGGAGTCAGAGAGGAGGGGGGTATAGGAGGAGCCTGGGCAGAATGGGTGGGGTCAGACTGGTATGGGAGGAGCCTGGGCAGAATGGGTGGGGTCAGACAGCAGAGGAGGGGTTTAGGAGGAACCTAGTCAGATTGGGTGGGGTCAAATAGGAAGAGCCTGGGCAGAATGGGTGGGGTCAGACAGCAGAGGAGGGGCTTAGGAGGAGCCTAGTCAGATTGGGTGGGTTCAGAGAGGAGGGGTATAGGAGGAGCCTGGGCAGAATGGGTGGGGTCAGACAGCAGAGGAGGGGTTTAGGAGGAGCCAAGTCAGAGTGGGTGGGGTCAAATAGGAGGGGTATAGGAGGAGCCTGGGCAGAATGGGTGCGGTCAGATGGGTATGGGAGGAGCCTGGGCAGAATGGGTGGAGTCAGAGAGGAGGGGGTATAGGAGGAGCCTGGGCAGAATGGGTGGGGTCAGACAGCAGAGGAGGGGTTTAGGAGGAGCTTAGTCAGAATGGGTGGGGTCAGACAGCAGAGGAGGGGCTTAGGAGGAGCCTAGTCAGATTGGGGTCAAATAAGAGGGGTATAGGAGGAGCCTGGGCAGAATGGGTGCGGTCAGACGGGTATGGGAGGAGCCTGGGCAGAATGGGTGGAGTCAGAGAGGAGGGGGTATAGGATGAGCCTGGGCAGAATGGGTAGGGTCAGACAGCAGAGGCGGGGCTTAGGAGGAGCCTGGGCAGAATGGGTGGGGTCAGACAGCAGAGGAGGGGCTTAGGAGGAGCCTAGTCAGATTGGGTGGGGTCAGAGAGGAGGGGTATAGGAGGAGCCTAGTCAGATTATGTGGGGTCAAATAGGAGGAGCCTGGGCAGAATGGGAGGAGTCAGAGAGGAGGGGGGTAAAGGAGGAGCCTGGGCAGAATGGGTGGGGTCAGACTGGTATGGGAGGAGCCTGGGCAGAATGGGTGGGGTCAGACAGCAGAGGAGGGGCTTAGGAGGAGCCTAGTCAGATTGGGTGGGTTCAGAGAGGAGGGGTATAGGAGGAGCCTGGGCAGAATGGGTGGTGTCAGACAGCAGAGGAGGGGTTTAGGAGGAGCCAAGTCAGATTGGGTGGGGTCAAATAGGAGGGGTATAGGAGGAGCCTGGGCAGAATGGGTGCGGTCAGATGGGTATAGGAGGAGCCTGGGCAGAATGGGTGGTGTCAGACAGCAGAGGAGGGGTTTAGGAGGAGCCAAGTCAGATTGGGTGGGGTCAAATAGGAGGGGGTATAGGAAGAGCCTGGGCAGAATGGGTGGGGTCAGACAGCAGAGGAGGGGTTTAGGAGGAGCCAAGTCAGATTGGGTGGGGTCAAATAGGAGGGGTATAGGAGGAGCCTGGGCAGAATGGGTGCGGTCAGACGGGTATGGGAGGAGCCTGGGCAGAATGGGTGGAGTCAGAGAAGAGGGGGTATAGGAGGAGCCTGGGCAGAATGGGTGGGGTCAGACAGCAGAGGAGGGGTTTAGGAGGAGCCAAGTCAGATTGGGTGGGGTCAAATAGGAGGGGTATAGGAGGAGCCTGGGCAGAATGGGTGCGGTCAGATGGGTATGGGAGGAGCCTGGGCAGAATGGGTGGAGTCAGAGAGGAGGGGGTATAGGAAGAGCCTGGGCAGAATGGGTGGGGTCAGACAGCAGAGGAGGAGGGGCTTAGGAGGAGCCTGGGCAGAATGGGTGGGGTCAGACAGCAGAGGAGGGGCTTAGGAGGAGCCTGGGCAGAATGGGTGGAGTCAGAGAGGAGGGGCTTAGGAGGAGCCTAGTCAGATTGGGTGGGGTCAAATAGGAGGAGCCTGGGCAGAATGGGTGGGGTCAGACGGGTATGGGAGGAGCCTGGGCAGAATGGGTGGGGTCAGACGGGTATGGGAGGAGCCTGGGCAGAATGGGTGGAGTCAGAGAGGAGGGGGTATAGGAAGAGCCTGGGCAGAATAGGTGGGGTCAGACAGCAGAGGAGGGGCTTAGGAGGAGCCTAGTCAGATTGGGTGGGGTCAAATAGGAGGAGCCTGGGCAGAATGGGTAAGGTCATAGAGGAGGGGTATAGGAGGAGCCTGGGCAGAATGGGTGGGGTCAGACAGGTATGGGAGGAGCCTGGGCGGAATGGGTGGAGTCAGAGCGGAGGGGGGTATAGGAGTAGCCTGGGCATAATGGGTGGGGTCAGACAGCAGAGGAGGAGGGGTTTAGGAGGAGCCAAGTCAGAGTGGGTGGGGTCAAATAGGAGGGGTATAGGAGGAGCCTGGGCAGAATGGGTGGGGTCAGACGGGTATGGGAGGAGCCTGGGCAGAATGGGTGGAGTCAGAGAGGAGGGGGTATAGGAGGAGCCTGGGCAGAATGGGTGGGGTCAGACAGCAGAGGAGGGGTTTAGGAGGAGCCAAGTCAGATTGGGTGGGGTCAAATAGGAGGGGTATAAAAGGAGCCTGGGCAGAATGGGTGCGGTCAGACGGGTATGGGAGGAGCCTGGGCAGAATGGGTGGAGTCAGAGAGGAGGGGGTATAGGAAGAGCCTGGGCAGAATGGGTGGGGTCAGACAGCAGAGGAGGAGGGGCTTAGGAGGAGCCTAGTCAGATTGGGTGGGGTCAGAGAGGAGGGGTATAGGAGGAGCCTAGTCAGATTGGGTGGGGTCAAATAGGAGGAGCCTGGGCAGAATGGGAGGAGTCAGAGAGGAGGGGGGTATAGGAGGAGCCTGGGCAGAATGGGTGGGGTCAGACTGGTATGGGAGGAGCCTGGGCAGAATGGGTGGAGTCAGAGAGGAGGGGCTTAGGAGGAGCCTAGTCAGATTGGGTGGGGTCAAATAGGAGGAGCCTGGGCAGAATGGGAGGAGTCAGAGAGGAGGGGGTATAGGAGGAGCCTGGGCAGAATGGGTGGGGTCAGACAGCAGAGGAGGGGTTTAGGAGGAGCTTAGTCAGAATGGGTGGGGTCAGACAGCAGAGGTGGGGCTTAGGAGGAACCTAGTCAGATTGGGTGGGGTCAAATAGGAGGGGTATAGGAGGAGCCTGGGCAGAATGGGTGGGGTCAGACGGGTATGGGAGGAGCCTGGGCAGAATGGGTGGGGTCAGACAGCAGAGGAGGGGTTTAGGAGGAGCCAAGTCAGAGTGGGTGGGGTCAAATAGGAGGGGTATAGGAGGAGCCTGGGCAGAATGGGTGCGGTCAGATGGGTATGGGAGGAGCCTGGGCAGAATGGGTGGAGTCAGAGAGGAGGGGGTATAGGAGGAGCCTGGGCAGAATGGGTGGGGTCAGACAGCAGAGGAGGGGTTTAGGAGGAGCTTAGTCAGAATGGGTGGGGTCAGACAGCAGAGGAGGGGCTTAGGAGGAGCCTAGTCAGATTGGGGTCAAATAAGAGGGGTATAGGAGGAGCCTGGGCAGAATGGGTGCGGTCAGACGGGTATGGGAGGAGCCTGGGCAGAATGGGTGGAGTCAGAGAGGAGGGGGTATAGGATGAGCCAGGGCAGAATGGGTGGGGTCAGACAGCAGAGGAGGGGCTTAGGAGGAGCCTGGGCAGAATGGGTGGGGTCAGACAGCAGAGGAGGGGCTTAGGAGGAGCCTAGTCAGATTGGGTGGGGTCAGAGAGGAGGGGTATAGGAGGAGCCTAGTCAGATTATGTGGGGTCAAATAGGAGGAGCCTGGGCAGAATGGGAGGAGTCAGAGAGGAGGGGGGTATAGGAGGAGCCTGGGCAGAATGGGTGGGGTCAGACTGGTATGGGAGGAGCCTGGGCAGAATGGGTGGGGTCAGACAGCAGAGGAGGGGTTTAGGAGGAGCCAAGTCAGAGTGGGTGGGGTCAAATAGGAGGGGTATAGGAGGAGCCTAGTCAGATTATGTGGGGTCAAATAGGAGGAGCCTGGGCAGAATGGGAGGAGTCAGAGAGGAGGGGGGTATAGGAGGAGCCTGGGCAGAATGGGTGGGGTCAGACTGGTATGGGAGGAGCCTGGGCAGAATGGGTGGGGTCAGACAGCAGAGGAGGGGCTTAGGAGGAGCCTAGTCAGATTGGGTGGGGTCAGAGAGGAGGGGTATAGGAGGAGCCTAGTCAGATTATGTGGGGTCAAATAGGAGGAGCCTGGGCAGAATGGGAGGAGTCAGAGAGGAGGGGGGTATAGGAGGAGCCTGGGCAGAATGGGTGGGGTCAGACTGGTATGGGAGGAGCCTGGGCAGAATGGGTGGGGTCAGACAGCAGAGGAGGGGTTTAGGAGGAACCTAGTCAGATTGGGTGGGGTCAAATAGGAAGAGCCTGGGCAGAATGGGTGGGGTCAGACAGCAGAGGAGGGGCTTAGGAGGAGCCTAGTCAGATTGGGTGGGTTCAGAGAGGAGGGGTATAGGAGGAGCCTGGGCAGAATGGGTGGGGTCAGACAGCAGAGGAGGGGTTTAGGAGGAGCCAAGTCAGAGTGGGTGGGGTCAAATAGGAGGGGTATAGGAGGAGCCTGGGCAGAATGGGTGGGGTCAGACAGCAGAGGAGGGGCTTAGGAGGAGCCTAGTCAGATTGGGTGGGTTCAGAGAGGAGGGGTATAGGAGGAGCCTGGGCAGAATGGGTGGGGTCAGACAGCAGAGGAGGGGTTTAGGAGGAGCCAAGTCAGAGTGGGTGGGGTCAAATAGGAGGGGTATAGGAGGAGCCTGGGCAGAATGGGTGCGGTCAGATGGGTATGGGAGGAGCCTGGGCAGAATGGGTGGAGTCAGAGAGGAGGGGGTATAGGAGGAGCCTGGGCAGAATGGGTGGGGTCAGACAGCAGAGGAGGGGTTTAGGAGGAGCTTAGTCAGAATGGGTGGGGTCAGACAGCAGAGGAGGGGCTTAGGAGGAGCCTAGTCAGATTGGGGTCAAATAAGAGGGGTATAGGAGGAGCCTGGGCAGAATGGGTGCGGTCAGACGGGTATGGGAGGAGCCTGGGCAGAATGGGTGGAGTCAGAGAGGAGGGGGTATAGGATGAGCCAGGGCAGAATGGGTGGGGTCAGACAGCAGAGGAGGGGCTTAGGAGGAGCCTGGGCAGAATGGGTGGGGTCAGACAGCAGAGGAGGGGCTTAGGAGGAGCCTAGTCAGATTGGGTGGGGTCAGAGAGGAGGGGTATAGGAGGAGCCTAGTCAGATTATGTGGGGTCAAATAGGAGGAGCCTGGGCAGAATGGGAGGAGTCAGAGAGGAGGGGGGTATAGGAGGAGCCTGGGCAGAATGGGTGGGGTCAGACTGGTATGGGAGGAGCCTGGGCAGAATGGGTGGGGTCAGACAGCAGAGGAGGGGTTTAGGAGGAGCCAAGTCAGAGTGGGTGGGGTCAAATAGGAGGGGTATAGGAGGAGCCTAGTCAGATTATGTGGGGTCAAATAGGAGGAGCCTGGGCAGAATGGGTGGGGTCAGACTGGTATGGGAGGAGCCTGGGCAGAATGGGTGGGGTCAGACAGCAGAGGAGGGGCTTAGGAGGAGCCTAGTCAGATTGGGTGGGGTCAGAGAGGAGGGGTATAGGAGGAGCCTAGTCAGATTATGTGGGGTCAAATAGGAGGAGCCTGGGCAGAATGGGAGGAGTCAGAGAGGAGGGGGGTATAGGAGGAGCCTGGGCAGAATGGGTGGGGTCAGACTGGTATGGGAGGAGCCTGGGCAGAATGGGTGGGGTCAGACAGCAGAGGAGGGGTTTAGGAGGAACCTAGTCAGATTGGGTGGGGTCAAATAGGAAGAGCCTGGGCAGAATGGGTGGGGTCAGACAGCAGAGGAGGGGCTTAGGAGGAACCTAGTCAGATTGGGTGGGGTCAAATAGGAAGAGCCTGGGCAGAATGGGTGGGGTCAGACAGCAGAGGAGGGGCTTAGGAGGAGCCTAGTCAGATTGGGTGGGTTCAGAGAGGAGGGGTATAGGAGGAGCCTGGGCAGAATGGGTGGGGTCAGACAGCAGAGGAGGGGTTTAGGAGGAGCCAAGTCAGAGTGGGTGGGGTCAAATAGGAGGGGTATAGGAGGAGCCTGGGCAGAATGGGTGCGGTCAGATGGGTATGGGAGGAGCCTGGGCAGAATGGGTGGAGTCAGAGAGGAGGGGGTATAGGAGGAGCCTGGGCAGAATGGGTGGGGTCAGACAGCAGAGGAGGGGTTTAGGAGGAGCTTAGTCAGAATGGGTGGGGTCAGACAGCAGAGGAGGGGCTTAGGAGGAGCCTAGTCAGATTGGGGTCAAATAAGAGGGGTATAGGAGGAGCCTGGGCAGAATGGGTGGGGTCAGACAGCAGAGGAGGGGCTTAGGAGGAACCTAGTCAGATTGGGTGGGGTCAAATAGGAAGAGCCTGGGCAGAATGGGTGGGGTCAGACAGCAGAGGAGGGGCTTAGGAGGAGCCTAGTCAGATTGGGTGGGTTCAGAGAGGAGGGGTATAGGAGGAGCCTGGGCAGAATGGGTGGGGTCAGACAGCAGAGGAGGGGTTTAGGAGGAGCCAAGTCAGAGTGGGTGGGGTCAAATAGGAGGGGTATAGGAGGAGCCTGGGCAGAATGGGTGCGGTCAGATGGGTATGGGAGGAGCCTGGGCAGAATGGGTGGAGTCAGAGAGGAGGGGGTATAGGAGGAGCCTGGGCAGAATGGGTGGGGTCAGACAGCAGAGGAGGGGTTTAGGAGGAGCTTAGTCAGAATGGGTGGGGTCAGACAGCAGAGGAGGGGCTTAGGAGGAGCCTAGTCAGATTGGGGTCAAATAAGAGGGGTATAGGAGGAGCCTGGGCAGAATGGGTGCGGTCAGACGGGTATGGGAGGAGCCTGGGCAGAATGGGTGGAGTCAGAGAGGAGGGGGTATAGGATGAGCCAGGGCAGAATGGGTGGGGTCAGACAGCAGAGGAGGGGCTTAGGAGGAGCCTGGGCAGAATGGGTGGGGTCAGACAGCAGAGGAGGGGCTTAGGAGGAGCCTAGTCAGATTGGGTGGGGTCAGAGAGGAGGGGTATAGGAGGAGCCTAGTCAGATTATGTGGGGTCAAATAGGAGGAGCCTGGGCAGAATGGGAGGCGTCAGAGAGGAGGGGGGTATAGGAGGAGCCTGGGCAGAATGGGTGGGGTCAGACTGGTATGGGAGGAGCCTGGGCAGAATGGGTGGGGTCAGACAGCAGAGGAGGGGTTTAGGAGGAGCCAAGTCAGAGTGGGTGGGGTCAAATAGGAGGGGTATAGGAGGAGCCTAGTCAGATTATGTGGGGTCAAATAGGAGGAGCCTGGGCAGAATGGGTGGGGTCAGACTGGTATGGGAGGAGCCTGGGCAGAATGGGTGGGGTCAGACAGCAGAGGAGGGGCTTAGGAGGAGCCTAGTCAGATTGGGTGGGGTCAGAGAGGAGGGGTATAGGAGGAGCCTAGTCAGATTATGTGGGGTCAAATAGGAGGAGCCTGGGCAGAATGGGAGGAGTCAGAGAGGAGGGGGGTATAGGAGGAGCCTGGGCAGAATGGGTGGGGTCAGACTGGTATGGGAGGAGCCTGGGCAGAATGGGTGGGGTCAGACAGCAGAGGAGGGGTTTAGGAGGAACCTAGTCAGATTGGGTGGGGTCAAATAGGAAGAGCCTGGGCAGAATGGGTGGGGTCAGACAGCAGAGGAGGGGCTTAGGAGGAGCCTAGTCAGATTGGGTGGGTTCAGAGAGGAGGGGTATAGGAGGAGCCTGGGCAGAATGGGTGGGGTCAGACAGCAGAGGAGGGGTTTAGGAGGAGCCAAGTCAGAGTGGGTGGGGTCAAATAGGAGGGGTATAGGAGGAGCCTGGGCAGAATGGGTGCGGTCAGATGGGTATGGGAGGAGCCTGGGCAGAATGGGTGGAGTCAGAGAGGAGGGGGTATAGGAGGAGCCTGGGCAGAATGGGTGGGGTCAGACAGCAGAGGAGGGGTTTAGGAGGAGCTTAGTCAGAATGGGTGGGGTCAGACAGCAGAGGAGGGGCTTAGGAGGAGCCTAGTCAGATTGGGGTCAAATAAGAGGGGTATAGGAGGAGCCTGGGCAGAATGGGTGCGGTCAGACGGGTATGGGAGGAGCCTGGGCAGAATGGGTGGAGTCAGAGAGGAGGGGGTATAGGATGAGCCTGGGCAGAATGGGTGGGGTCAGACAGCAGAGGCGGGGCTTAGGAGGAGCCTGGGCAGAATGGGTGGGGTCAGACAGCAGAGGAGGGGCTTAGGAGGAGCCTAGTCAGATTGGGTGGGGTCAGAGAGGAGGGGTATAGGAGGAGCCTAGTCAGATTATGTGGGGTCAAATAGGAGGAGCCTGGGCAGAATGGGAGGAGTCAGAGAGGAGGGGGGTAAAGGAGGAGCCTGGGCAGAATGGGTGGGGTCAGACTGGTATGGGAGGAGCCTGGGCAGAATGGGTGGGGTCAGACAGCAGAGGAGGGGCTTAGGAGGAGCCTAGTCAGATTGGGTGGGTTCAGAGAGGAGGGGTATAGGAGGAGCCTGGGCAGAATGGGTGGTGTCAGACAGCAGAGGAGGGGTTTAGGAGGAGCCAAGTCAGATTGGGTGGGGTCAAATAGGAGGGGTATAGGAGGAGCCTGGGCAGAATGGGTGCGGTCAGATGGGTATGGGAGGAGCCTGGGCAGAATGGGTGGAGTCAGAGAGGAGGGGGTATAGGAAGAGCCTGGGCAGAATGGGTGGGGTCAGACAGCAGAGGAGGGGTTTAGGAGGAGCCAAGTCAGATTGGGTGGGGTCAAATAGGAGGGGTATAGGAGGAGCCTGGGCAGAATGGGTGCGGTCAGACGGGTATGGGAGGAGCCTGGGCAGAATGGGTGGAGTCAGAGAAGAGGGGGTATAGGAGGAGCCTGGGCAGAATGGGTGGGGTCAGACAGCAGAGGAGGGGTTTAGGAGGAGCCAAGTCAGATTGGGTGGGGTCAAATAGGAGGGGTATAGGAGGAGCCTGGGCAGAATGGGTGCGGTCAGATGGGTATGGGAGGAGCCTGGGCAGAATGGGTGGAGTCAGAGAGGAGGGGGTATAGGAAGAGCCTGGGCAGAATGGGTGGGGTCAGACAGCAGAGGAGGAGGGGCTTAGGAGGAGCCTGGGCAGAATGGGTGGGGTCAGACAGCAGAGGAGGGGCTTAGGAGGAGCCTGGGCAGAATGGGTGGAGTCAGAGAGGAGGGGCTTAGGAGGAGCCTAGTCAGATTGGGTGGGGTCAAATAGGAGGAGCCTGGGCAGAATGGGTGGGGTCAGACGGGTATGGGAGGAGCCTGGGCAGAATGGGTGGGGTCAGACGGGTATGGGAGGAGCCTGGGCAGAATGGGTGGAGTCAGAGAGGAGGGGGTATAGGAAGAGCCTGGGCAGAATAGGTGGGGTCAGACTGCAGAGGAGGGGCTTAGGAGGAGCCTAGTCAGATTGGGTGGGGTCAAATAGGAGGAGGAGGAGCCTGGGCAGAATGGGTAAGGTCATAGAGGAGGGGTATAGGAGGAGCCTGGGCAGAATGGGTGGGGTCAGACAGGTATGGGAGGAGCCTGGGCGGAATGGGTGGAGTCAGAGCGGAGGGGGGTATAGGAGTAGCCTGGGCATAATGGGTGGGGTCAGACAGCAGAGGAGGAGGGGTTTAGGAGGAGCCAAGTCAGAGTGGGTGGGGTCAAATAGGAGGGGTATAGGAGGAGCCTGGGCAGAATGGGTGGGGTCAGACGGGTATGGGAGGAGCCTGGGCAGAATGGGTGGAGTCAGAGAGGAGGGGGTATAGGAGGAGCCTGGGCAGAATGGGTGGGGTCAGACAGCAGAGGAGGGGTTTAGGAGGAGCCAAGTCAGATTGGGTGGGGTCAAATAGGAGGGGTATAAAAGGAGCCTGGGCAGAATGGGTGCGGTCAGACGGGTATGGGAGGAGCCTGGGCAGAATGGGTGGAGTCAGAGAGGAGGGGGTATAGGAAGAGCCTGGGCAGAATGGGTGGGGTCAGACAGCAGAGGAGGAGGGGCTTAGGAGGAGCCTAGTCAGATTGGGTGGGGTCAGAGAGGAGGGGTATAGGAGGAGCCTAGTCAGATTGGGTGGGGTCAAATAGGAGGAGCCTGGGCAGAATGGGAGGAGTCAGAGAGGAGGGGGGTATAGGAGGAGCCTGGGCAGAATGGGTGGGGTCAGACTGGTATGGGAGGAGCCTGGGCAGAATGGGTGGAGTCAGAGAGGAGGGGCTTAGGAGGAGCCTAGTCAGATTGGGTGGGGTCAAATAGGAGGAGCCTGGGCAGAATGGGAGGAGTCAGAGAGGAGGGGGTATAGGAGGAGCCTGGGCAGAATGGGTGGGGTCAGACAGCAGAGGAGGGGTTTAGGAGGAGCTTAGTCAGAATGGGTGGGGTCAGACAGCAGAGGTGGGGCTTAGGAGGAACCTAGTCAGATTGGGTGGGGTCAAATAGGAGGGGTATAGGAGGAGCCTGGGCAGAATGGGTGGGGTCAGACGGGTATGGGAGGAGCCTGGGCAGAATGGGTGGGGTCAGACAGCAGAGGAGGGGTTTAGGAGGAGCCAAGTCAGAGTGGGTGGGGTCAAATAGGAGGGGTATAGGAGGAGCCTGGGCAGAATGGGTGCGGTCAGATGGGTATGGGAGGAGCCTGGGCAGAATGGGTGGAGTCAGAGAGGAGGGGGTATAGGAGGAGCCTGGGCAGAATGGGTGGGGTCAGACAGCAGAGGAGGGGTTTAGGAGGAGCTTAGTCAGAATGGGTGGGGTCAGACAGCAGAGGAGGGGCTTAGGAGGAGCCTAGTCAGATTGGGGTCAAATAAGAGGGGTATAGGAGGAGCCTGGGCAGAATGGGTGCGGTCAGACGGGTATGGGAGGAGCCTGGGCAGAATGGGTGGAGTCAGAGAGGAGGGGGTATAGGATGAGCCAGGGCAGAATGGGTGGGGTCAGACAGCAGAGGAGGGGCTTAGGAGGAGCCTGGGCAGAATGGGTGGGGTCAGACAGCAGAGGAGGGGCTTAGGAGGAGCCTAGTCAGATTGGGTGGGGTCAGAGAGGAGGGGTATAGGAGGAGCCTAGTCAGATTATGTGGGGTCAAATAGGAGGAGCCTGGGCAGAATGGGAGGAGTCAGAGAGGAGGGGGGTATAGGAGGAGCCTGGGCAGAATGGGTGGGGTCAGACTGGTATGGGAGGAGCCTGGGCAGAATGGGTGGGGTCAGACAGCAGAGGAGGGGTTTAGGAGGAGCCAAGTCAGAGTGGGTGGGGTCAAATAGGAGGGGTATAGGAGGAGCCTAGTCAGATTATGTGGGGTCAAATAGGAGGAGCCTGGGCAGAATGGGAGGAGTCAGAGAGGAGGGGGGTATAGGAGGAGCCTGGGCAGAATGGGTGGGGTCAGACTGGTATGGGAGGAGCCTGGGCAGAATGGGTGGGGTCAGACAGCAGAGGAGGGGCTTAGGAGGAGCCTAGTCAGATTGGGTGGGGTCAGAGAGGAGGGGTATAGGAGGAGCCTAGTCAGATTATGTGGGGTCAAATAGGAGGAGCCTGGGCAGAATGGGAGGAGTCAGAGAGGAGGGGGGTATAGGAGGAGCCTGGGCAGAATGGGTGGGGTCAGACTGGTATGGGAGGAGCCTGGGCAGAATGGGTGGGGTCAGACAGCAGAGGAGGGGTTTAGGAGGAACCTAGTCAGATTGGGTGGGGTCAAATAGGAAGAGCCTGGGCAGAATGGGTGGGGTCAGACAGCAGAGGAGGGGCTTAGGAGGAGCCTAGTCAGATTGGGTGGGTTCAGAGAGGAGGGGTATAGGAGGAGCCTGGGCAGAATGGGTGGGGTCAGACAGCAGAGGAGGGGTTTAGGAGGAGCCAAGTCAGAGTGGGTGGGGTCAAATAGGAGGGGTATAGGAGGAGCCTGGGCAGAATGGGTGCGGTCAGATGGGTATGGGAGGAGCCTGGGCAGAATGGGTGGAGTCAGAGAGGAGGGGGTATAGGAGGAGCCTGGGCAGAATGGGTGGGGTCAGACAGCAGAGGAGGGGTTTAGGAGGATCTTAGTCAGAATGGGTGGGGTCAGACAGCAGAGGAGGGGCTTAGGAGGAGCCTGGGCAGAATGGGTGGGGTCAGACAGCAGAGGAAGGGCTTAGGAGGAGCCTAGTCAGATTGGGTGGGGTCAGAGAGGAGGGGTATAGGAGGAGCTTGGGCAGAATGGTTGGGGTCAGACAGCAGAGGAAGGGCTTAGGAGGAGCCTAGTCAGATTGGGTGGGGTCAGAGAGGAGGGGTATAGGAGGAGCCTGGGCAGAATGGGTGGGGTCAGACAGCAGAGGAGCCAAGTCAGATTGGGTGGGGTCAAATAGGAGGAGCCTGGGCAGAATGGGTGGGGACAGCAGAGTAGGGGCTTAGGAGGAGCCTGGGAAGAATGGGTGGGGTCAGACAGCAGAGGAGGGGCTTAGGAGGAACCTAGTCAGATTGGGTGGGGTCAAATAGGAAGAGCCTGGGCAGAATGGGTGGGGTCAGACAGCAGAGGAGGGGCTTAGGAGGAGCCTAGTCAGATTGGGTGGGTTCAGAGAGGAGGGGTATAGGAGGAGCCTGGGCAGAATGGGTGGGGTCAGACAGCAGAGGAGGGGTTTAGGAGGAGCCAAGTCAGAGTGGGTGGGGTCAAATAGGAGGGGTATAGGAGGAGCCTGGGCAGAATGGGTGCGGTCAGATGGGTATGGGAGGAGCCTGGGCAGAATGGGTGGAGTCAGAGAGGAGGGGGTATAGGAGGAGCCTGGGCAGAATGGGTGGGGTCAGACAGCAGAGGAGGGGTTTAGGAGGAGCTTAGTCAGAATGGGTGGGGTCAGACAGCAGAGGAGGGGCTTAGGAGGAGCCTAGTCAGATTGGGGTCAAATAAGAGGGGTATAGGAGGAGCCTGGGCAGAATGGGTGCGGTCAGACGGGTATGGGAGGAGCCTGGGCAGAATGGGTGGAGTCAGAGAGGAGGGGGTATAGGATGAGCCAGGGCAGAATGGGTGGGGTCAGACAGCAGAGGAGGGGCTTAGGAGGAGCCTGGGCAGAATGGGTGGGGTCAGACAGCAGAGGAGGGGCTTAGGAGGAGCCTAGTCAGATTGGGTGGGGTCAGAGAGGAGGGGTATAGGAGGAGCCTAGTCAGATTATGTGGGGTCAAATAGGAGGAGCCTGGGCAGAATGGGAGGAGTCAGAGAGGAGGGGGGTATAGGAGGAGCCTGGGCAGAATGGGTGGGGTCAGACTGGTATGGGAGGAGCCTGGGCAGAATGGGTGGGGTCAGACAGCAGAGGAGGGGTTTAGGAGGAGCCAAGTCAGAGTGGGTGGGGTCAAATAGGAGGGGTATAGGAGGAGCCTAGTCAGATTATGTGGGGTCAAATAGGAGGAGCCTGGGCAGAATGGGTGGGGTCAGACTGGTATGGGAGGAGCCTGGGCAGAATGGGTGGGGTCAGACAGCAGAGGAGGGGCTTAGGAGGAGCCTAGTCAGATTGGGTGGGGTCAGAGAGGAGGGGTATAGGAGGAGCCTAGTCAGATTATGTGGGGTCAAATAGGAGGAGCCTGGGCAGAATGGGAGGAGTCAGAGAGGAGGGGGGTATAGGAGGAGCCTGGGCAGAATGGGTGGGGTCAGACTGGTATGGGAGGAGCCTGGGCAGAATGGGTGGGGTCAGACAGCAGAGGAGGGGTTTAGGAGGAACCTAGTCAGATTGGGTGGGGTCAAATAGGAAGAGCCTGGGCAGAATGGGTGGGGTCAGACAGCAGAGGAGGGGCTTAGGAGGAGCCTAGTCAGATTGGGTGGGTTCAGAGAGGAGGGGTATAGGAGGAGCCTGGGCAGAATGGGTGGGGTCAGACAGCAGAGGAGGGGTTTAGGAGGAGCCAAGTCAGAGTGGGTGGGGTCAAATAGGAGGGGTATAGGAGGAGCCTGGGCAGAATGGGTGCGGTCAGATGGGTATGGGAGGAGCCTGGGCAGAATGGGTGGAGTCAGAGAGGAGGGGGTATAGGAGGAGCCTGGGCAGAATGGGTGGGGTCAGACAGCAGAGGAGGGGTTTAGGAGGAGCTTAGTCAGAATGGGTGGGGTCAGACAGCAGAGGAGGGGCTTAGGAGGAGCCTAGTCAGATTGGGGTCAAATAAGAGGGGTATAGGAGGAGCCTGGGCAGAATGGGTGCGGTCAGACGGGTATGGGAGGAGCCTGGGCAGAATGGGTGGAGTCAGAGAGGAGGGGGTATAGGATGAGCCTGGGCAGAATGGGTGGGGTCAGACAGCAGAGGCGGGGCTTAGGAGGAGCCTGGGCAGAATGGGTGGGGTCAGACAGCAGAGGAGGGGCTTAGGAGGAGCCTAGTCAGATTGGGTGGGGTCAGAGAGGAGGGGTATAGGAGGAGCCTAGTCAGATTATGTGGGGTCAAATAGGAGGAGCCTGGGCAGAATGGGAGGAGTCAGAGAGGAGGGGGGTAAAGGAGGAGCCTGGGCAGAATGGGTGGGGTCAGACTGGTATGGGAGGAGCCTGGGCAGAATGGGTGGGGTCAGACAGCAGAGGAGGGGCTTAGGAGGAGCCTAGTCAGATTGGGTGGGTTCAGAGAGGAGGGGTATAGGAGGAGCCTGGGCAGAATGGGTGGTGTCAGACAGCAGAGGAGGGGTTTAGGAGGAGCCAAGTCAGATTGGGTGGGGTCAAATAGGAGGGGTATAGGAGGAGCCTGGGCAGAATGGGTGCGGTCAGATGGGTATGGGAGGAGCCTGGGCAGAATGGGTGGAGTCAGAGAGGAGGGGGTATAGGAAGAGCCTGGGCAGAATGGGTGGGGTCAGACAGCAGAGGAGGGGTTTAGGAGGAGCCAAGTCAGATTGGGTGGGGTCAAATAGGAGGGGTATAGGAGGAGCCTGGGCAGAATGGGTGCGGTCAGACGGGTATGGGAGGAGCCTGGGCAGAATGGGTGGAGTCAGAGAAGAGGGGGTATAGGAGGAGCCTGGGCAGAATGGGTGGGGTCAGACAGCAGAGGAGGGGTTTAGGAGGAGCCAAGTCAGATTGGGTGGGGTCAAATAGGAGGGGTATAGGAGGAGCCTGGGCAGAATGGGTGCGGTCAGATGGGTATGGGAGGAGCCTGGGCAGAATGGGTGGAGTCAGAGAGGAGGGGGTATAGGAAGAGCCTGGGCAGAATGGGTGGGGTCAGACAGCAGAGGAGGAGGGGCTTAGGAGGAGCCTGGGCAGAATGGGTGGGGTCAGACAGCAGAGGAGGGGCTTAGGAGGAGCCTGGGCAGAATGGGTGGAGTCAGAGAGGAGGGGCTTAGGAGGAGCCTAGTCAGATTGGGTGGGGTCAAATAGGAGGAGCCTGGGCAGAATGGGTGGGGTCAGACGGGTATGGGAGGAGCCTGGGCAGAATGGGTGGGGTCAGACGGGTATGGGAGGAGCCTGGGCAGAATGGGTGGAGTCAGAGAGGAGGGGGTATAGGAAGAGCCTGGGCAGAATAGGTGGGGTCAGACAGCAGAGGAGGGGCTTAGGAGGAGCCTAGTCAGATTGGGTGGGGTCAAATAGGAGGAGCCTGGGCAGAATGGGTAAGGTCATAGAGGAGGGGTATAGGAGGAGCCTGGGCAGAATGGGTGGGGTCAGACAGGTATGGGAGGAGCCTGGGCGGAATGGGTGGAGTCAGAGCGGAGGGGGGTATAGGAGTAGCCTGGGCATAATGGGTGGGGTCAGACAGCAGAGGAGGAGGGGTTTAGGAGGAGCCAAGTCAGAGTGGGTGGGGTCAAATAGGAGGGGTATAGGAGGAGCCTGGGCAGAATGGGTGGGGTCAGACGGGTATGGGAGGAGCCTGGGCAGAATGGGTGGAGTCAGAGAGGAGGGGGTATAGGAGGAGCCTGGGCAGAATGGGTGGGGTCAGACAGCAGAGGAGGGGTTTAGGAGGAGCCAAGTCAGATTGGGTGGGGTCAAATAGGAGGGGTATAAAAGGAGCCTGGGCAGAATGGGTGCGGTCAGACGGGTATGGGAGGAGCCTGGGCAGAATGGGTGGAGTCAGAGAGGAGGGGGTATAGGAAGAGCCTGGGCAGAATGGGTGGGGTCAGACAGCAGAGGAGGAGGGGCTTAGGAGGAGCCTAGTCAGATTGGGTGGGGTCAGAGAGGAGGGGTATAGGAGGAGCCTAGTCAGATTGGGTGGGGTCAAATAGGAGGAGCCTGGGCAGAATGGGAGGAGTCAGAGAGGAGGGGGGTATAGGAGGAGCCTGGGCAGAATGGGTGGGGTCAGACTGGTATGGGAGGAGCCTGGGCAGAATGGGTGGAGTCAGAGAGGAGGGGCTTAGGAGGAGCCTAGTCAGATTGGGTGGGGTCAAATAGGAGGAGCCTGGGCAGAATGGGAGGAGTCAGAGAGGAGGGGGTATAGGAGGAGCCTGGGCAGAATGGGTGGGGTCAGACAGCAGAGGAGGGGTTTAGGAGGAGCTTAGTCAGAATGGGTGGGGTCAGACAGCAGAGGTGGGGCTTAGGAGGAACCTAGTCAGATTGGGTGGGGTCAAATAGGAGGGGTATAGGAGGAGCCTGGGCAGAATGGGTGGGGTCAGACGGGTATGGGAGGAGCCTGGGCAGAATGGGTGGGGTCAGACAGCAGAGGAGGGGTTTAGGAGGAGCCAAGTCAGAGTGGGTGGGGTCAAATAGGAGGGGTATAGGAGGAGCCTGGGCAGAATGGGTGCGGTCAGATGGGTATGGGAGGAGCCTGGGCAGAATGGGTGGAGTCAGAGAGGAGGGGGTATAGGAGGAGCCTGGGCAGAATGGGTGGGGTCAGACAGCAGAGGAGGGGTTTAGGAGGAGCTTAGTCAGAATGGGTGGGGTCAGACAGCAGAGGAGGGGCTTAGGAGGAGCCTAGTCAGATTGGGGTCAAATAAGAGGGGTATAGGAGGAGCCTGGGCAGAATGGGTGCGGTCAGACGGGTATGGGAGGAGCCTGGGCAGAATGGGTGGAGTCAGAGAGGAGGGGGTATAGGATGAGCCAGGGCAGAATGGGTGGGGTCAGACAGCAGAGGAGGGGCTTAGGAGGAGCCTGGGCAGAATGGGTGGGGTCAGACAGCAGAGGAGGGGCTTAGGAGGAGCCTAGTCAGATTGGGTGGGGTCAGAGAGGAGGGGTATAGGAGGAGCCTAGTCAGATTATGTGGGGTCAAATAGGAGGAGCCTGGGCAGAATGGGAGGAGTCAGAGAGGAGGGGGGTATAGGAGGAGCCTGGGCAGAATGGGTGGGGTCAGACTGGTATGGGAGGAGCCTGGGCAGAATGGGTGGGGTCAGACAGCAGAGGAGGGGTTTAGGAGGAGCCAAGTCAGAGTGGGTGGGGTCAAATAGGAGGGGTATAGGAGGAGCCTAGTCAGATTATGTGGGGTCAAATAGGAGGAGCCTGGGCAGAATGGGAGGAGTCAGAGAGGAGGGGGGTATAGGAGGAGCCTGGGCAGAATGGGTGGGGTCAGACTGGTATGGGAGGAGCCTGGGCAGAATGGGTGGGGTCAGACAGCAGAGGAGGGGCTTAGGAGGAGCCTAGTCAGATTGGGTGGGGTCAGAGAGGAGGGGTATAGGAGGAGCCTAGTCAGATTATGTGGGGTCAAATAGGAGGAGCCTGGGCAGAATGGGAGGAGTCAGAGAGGAGGGGGGTATAGGAGGAGCCTGGGCAGAATGGGTGGGGTCAGACTGGTATGGGAGGAGCCTGGGCAGAATGGGTGGGGTCAGACAGCAGAGGAGGGGTTTAGGAGGAACCTAGTCAGATTGGGTGGGGTCAAATAGGAAGAGCCTGGGCAGAATGGGTGGGGTCAGACAGCAGAGGAGGGGCTTAGGAGGAGCCTAGTCAGATTGGGTGGGTTCAGAGAGGAGGGGTATAGGAGGAGCCTGGGCAGAATGGGTGGGGTCAGACAGCAGAGGAGGGGTTTAGGAGGAGCCAAGTCAGAGTGGGTGGGGTCAAATAGGAGGGGTATAGGAGGAGCCTGGGCAGAATGGGTGCGGTCAGATGGGTATGGGAGGAGCCTGGGCAGAATGGGTGGAGTCAGAGAGGAGGGGGTATAGGAGGAGCCTGGGCAGAATGGGTGGGGTCAGACAGCAGAGGAGGGGTTTAGGAGGATCTTAGTCAGAATGGGTGGGGTCAGACAGCAGAGGAGGGGCTTAGGAGGAGCCTAGTCAGATTGGGGTCAAATAAGAGGGGTATAGGAGGAGCCTGGGCAGAATGGGTGCGGTCAGACGGGTATGGGAGGAGCCTGGGCAGAATGGGTGGAGTCAGAGAGGAGGGGGTATAGGATGAGCCTGGGCAGAATGGGTGGGGTCAGACAGCAGAGGCGGGGCTTAGGAGGAGCCTGGGCAGAATGGGTGGGGTCAGACAGCAGAGGAGGGGCTTAGGAGGAGCCTAGTCAGATTGGGTGGGGTCAGAGAGGAGGGGTATAGGAGGAGCCTAGTCAGATTATGTGGGGTCAAATAGGAGGAGCCTGGGCAGAATGGGAGGAGTCAGAGAGGAGGGGGGTAAAGGAGGAGCCTGGGCAGAATGGGTGGGGTCAGACTGGTATGGGAGGAGCCTGGGCAGAATGGGTGGGGTCAGACAGCAGAGGAGGGGCTTAGGAGGAGCCTAGTCAGATTGGGTGGGTTCAGAGAGGAGGGGTATAGGAGGAGCCTGGGCAGAATGGGTGGGGTCAGACAGCAGAGGAGGGGTTTAGGAGGAGCCAAGTCAGATTGGGTGGGGTCAAATAGGAGGGGTATAGGAGGATCCTGGGCAGAATGGGTGCGGTCAGATGGGTATGGGAGGAGCCTGGGCAGAATGGGTGGAGTCAGAGAGGAGGGGGTATAGGAAGAGCCTGGGCAGAATGGGTGGGGTCAGACAGCAGAGGAGGGGTTTAGGAGGAGCCAAGTCAGATTGGGTGGGGTCAAATAGGAGGGGTATAGGAGGAGCCTGGGCAGAATGGGTGCGGTCAGACGGGTATGGGAGGAGCCTGGGCAGAATGGGTGGAGTCAGAGAAGAGGGGGTATAGGAGGAGCCTGGGCAGAATGGGTGGGGTCAGACAGCAGAGGAGGGGTTTAGGAGGAGCCAAGTCAGATTGGGTGGGGTTAAATAGGAGGGGTATAGGAGGAGCCTGGGCAGAATGGGTGCGGTCAGATGGGTATGGGAGGAGCCTGGGCAGAATGGGTGGAGTCAGAGAGGAGGGGGTATAGGAAGAGCCTGGGCAGAATGGGTGGGGTCAGACAGCAGAGGAGGAGGGGCTTAGGAGGAGCCTGGGCAGAATGGGTGGGGTCAGACAGCAGAGGAGGGGCTTAGGAGGAGCCTGGGCAGAATGGGTGGAGTCAGAGAGGAGGGGCTTAGGAGGAGCCTAGTCAGATTGGGTGGGGTCAAATAGGAGGAGCCTGGGCAGAATGGGTGGGGTCAGACGGGTATGGGAGGAGCCTGGGCAGAATGGGTGGGGTCAGACGGGTATGGGAGGAGCCTGGGCAGAATGGGTGGAGTCAGAGAGGAGGGGGTATAGGAAGAGCCTGGGCAGAATAGGTGGGGTCAGACAGCAGAGGAGGGGCTTAGGAGGAGCCTAGTCAGATTGGGTGGGGTCAAATAGGAGGAGGAGGAGCCTGGGCAGAATGGGTAAGGTCATAGAGGAGGGGTATAGGAGGAGCCTGGGCAGAATGGGTGGGGTCAGACAGGTATGGGAGGAGCCTGGGCGGAATGGGTGGAGTCAGAGAGGAGGGGGGTATAGGAGTAGCCTGGGCATAATGGGTGGGGTCAGACAGCAGAGGAGGAGGGGTTTAGGAGGAGCCAAGTCAGAGTGGGTGGGGTCAAATAGGAGGGGTATAGGAGGAGCCTGGGCAGAATGGGTGGGGTCAGACGGGTATGGGAGGAGCCTGGGCAGAATGGGTGGAGTCAGAGAGGAGGGGGTATAGGAGGAGCCTGGGCAGAATGGGTGGGGTCAGACAGCAGAGGAGGGGTTTAGGAGGAGCCAAGTCAGATTGGGTGGGGTCAAATAGGAGGGGTATAAAAGGAGCCTGGGCAGAATGGGTGCGGTCAGACGGGTATGGGAGGAGCCTGGGCAGAATGGGTGGAGTCAGAGAGGAGGGGGTATAGGAAGAGCCTGGGCAGAATGGGTGGGGTCAGACAGCAGAGGAGGGGCTTAGGAGGAACCTAGTCAGATTGGGTGGGGTCAAATAGGAGGAGCCTGGGCAGAATGGGTGGGGTCAGACAGCAGAGGAGGGGCATAGGAGGAGCCTAGTCAGATTGGGTGGGGTCAGACAGGTATGGGAGGAGCCTGGGCAGAATGGGTGGGGTCAGACAGGTATGGGAGGAGCCTGGGCAGAATGGGTGGAGTCAGAGAGGAGGGGCTTAGGAGGAGCCTAGTCAGATTGGGTGGGGTCAAATAGGAGGAGCCTGGGCAGAATGGGTGGAGTCAGAGAGGAGGGGGTATAGGAGGAGCCTGGGCAGAATGGGTGGGGTCAGACAGCAGAGGAGGGGCTTAGGAGGAGCCTGGGCAGAATGGGTGGAGTCAGAGAGGAGGGGCTTAGGAGGAGCCTAGTCAGATTGGGTGGGGTCAAATAGGAAGAGCCTGGGCAGAATGGGTGGGGTCAGACAGCAGAGGAGGGGCTTAGGAGGAGCCTAGTCAGATTGGGTGGGGTCAGAGAGAAGGGGTATAGGAGGAGCCTGGGAAGGTTGGGTGGGGCCAGACAGCAGAGGAGGGGCTTAGGAGGAGCCTAGTCAGATTGGGTGGGTTCAGAGAGGAGGGGTATAGGAGGAGCCTGGGCAGAATGGGTGGAGTCAGAGAAGAGGGGGTATAGGAGGAGCCTGGGCAGAATGGGTGGGGTCAGACAGCAGAGGAGGGGTTTAGGAGGAGCCAAGTCAGATTGGGTGGGGTCAAATAGGAGGGGTATAGGAGGAGCCTGGGCAGAATGGGTGCGGTCAGATGGGTATGGGAGGAGCCTGGGCAGAATGGGTGGAGTCAGAGAGGAGGGGGTATAGGAAGAGCCTGGGCAGAATGGGTGGGGTCAGACAGCAGAGGAGGAGGGGCTTAGGAGGAGCCTGGGCAGAATGGGTGGGGTCAGACAGCAGAGGAGGGGCTTAGGAGGAGCCTGGGCAGAATGGGTGGAGTCAGAGAGGAGGGGCTTAGGAGGAGCCTAGTCAGATTGGGTGGGGTCAAATAGGAGGAGCCTGGGCAGAATGGGAGGAGTCAGAGAGGAGGGGGTATAGGAGGAGCCTGGGCAGAATGGGTGGGGTCAGACAGCAGAGGAGGGGTTTAGGAGGAGCTTAGTCAGAATGGGTGGGGTCAGACAGCAGAGGAGGGGCTTAGGAGGAACCTAGTCAGATTGGGTGGGGTCAAATAGGAGGGGTATAGGAGGAGCCTGGGCAGAATGGGTGGGGTCAGACGGGTATGGGAGGAGCCTGGGCAGAATGGGTGGGGTCAGACGGGTATGGGAGGAGCCTGGGCAGAATGGGTGGAGTCAGAGAGGAGGGGGTATAGGAAGAGCCTGGGCAGAATAGGTGGGGTCAGACAGCAGAGGAGGGGCTTAGGAGGAGCCTAGTCAGATTGGGTGGGGTCAAATAGGAGGAGGAGGAGCCTGGGCAGAATGGGTAAGGTCATAGAGGAGGGGTATAGGAGGAGCCTGGGCAGAATGGGTGGGGTCAGACAGGTATGGGAGGAGCCTGGGCAGAATGGGTGGGGTCAGACAGGTATGGGAGGAGCCTGGGCGGAATGGGTGGAGTCAGAGAGGAGGGGGGTATAGGAGTAGCCTGGGCATAATGGGTGGGGTCATGAGGTAATATAAATTTTATGGTCATGTTGTGTTCCCTAGCGAGTACCCCACCGACTCCATGTACGAGTTAAAAGTGCATGTAACTTCCCTCCTGTACCAGCTATGAAGACGCAAATACATTTGCGTCCAACGTTAACTTGTCCTCTTTCAGACCCACCATGAATGGGTTTGATGGTCCGTTCCTAAGTATGCTATGCCAACGTCTTTTTGAAGTGTACTCCTACGTTTTTCAGCCTGGCTGAAAGTAGGCCCTGAATCTCTGCCACCGAGCCTCTTTTCTGGCTTCTGACTGCGAGGGCCCCTGCCCACGCAGCCCCCGTACCCGTGAACTCTGACTTACTTCTAACGCGGCCCTCCGTGCTCAGCTCAGCCTGCTGCCTGCCAAGATTGACTATAACCTTCGAGTTATCTGTTTTCCTCCCCGAAGATACATTCCAGCCTGCTAGCTTCAGTAAACATCCTTCCTCAGCTACAGGGCTAAAGGGCCGACCTGTCTTTATGCAAGTAATTCATAGCCTCTGTTGCCATGCTTCCATGGAAGGCCCCATGCCCCACGCTTCTCATACAGACACTCAGGCGCTTATACACGCACTCACAGCAAGTATAGAATAGCTTCTGCTCTAGAGACCTTTCTGCCCAGATAGCTTAGTTCCTAAACATCAGATATCAGATATGATAGAAGCACAAGTTGATCTGACATGCCAGACTTCTGTCTCTTTCCGCCAGTGTAAATGTCAAGTCCCCTGCACCCCGTCTATCACACGTCATGCAGCTGCGTGCGCATCCAAGCTTCCGATTTCTGCTGACATTGCAACATTCTGTTAGCACCACCCCTTGGTGCCACCCACTTGCGTCACCTATCAGTGACGTTTCTAGCACACACCCTAGTTCACGCCTAGTTTACGCCTCTTGATGATGTACTAGCACCACGTGTATACTGTTATCTTGTCTTCTCTCAGCTGTTACGCCTCTTACATTGAACATTATGATGTAAATCAAGTATATAAGCTATGTATTGTCAATAAACGACGGCGCGCTCATCTATCCCTTCTGACATCCTGTGTGGGGGTCAGAACATGATATCCTGATTCCTTTATGAGGAATAAAACCCTTAGAAACTCTTACACCACGGACTCTGTTTTCCTTCATTTCGATTGAGTTATTATTGATTAAGTACTTATCTGCATAGAAATTAAGAGAGTAAATTAATTATTTACATCATTTTGGCGCCCGAACAGGGACCCCTCCCCCACCTCACGCGCCGGAAGGTGCGTTGCAATCCGTGTCCCCTGCCATCAGTTAGACGGACCACACGTGTACTGGCAGGATTTCCTGCATCCCCCTCTGACACACGGAGGTGACGAAGACTGCGATCAGTGCCCAGACGAGGCGGTGAGGAGTGCGGAGGATCCCGACCAGAGCCCAGCCGAAGGAAGCAAGGTCCGAGGTGTGAAGAGGCCCACCAGTTTTCCGAAGTTTTCCGAAGTTTTCCGAAGTTTTCCGAAGTTTTCCGAAGTTTTCCGAAGTTCCGAGTCGAGTCCAGTCGAGTTTTCCGAGGCCTTCTGTTTTCCGTGCTTCCCGGTGAGTACCATTGCTGGGTCGTATCTAGACGGGTTTGGGTACGCAAGTCCGGTCTGCACTGTTTTTAGGCAGTGTATCTGTACTGTTTAGCAGTATATAAAGTATTCCGAATTTCTGCACTGTTACAGCAGTGTATCTGTATCGTTGAGCGGTACATTCAGAGTAGGGGGAAGTTAGCTATGTCTTTAAATGTTTCATGTGATTAATGTCGTGGTATGAATGTGATTGTTTTTGTGCATTATTGTGTTTTTTGTTTAAATAGTTACAGGCGAAATTAAGTATTAAGGATCAAGCATTTCAGTATCAAGTAGGCACAATGCCGTTTTTTAACAAATTAAAGCAGATAGGAACTAGGAAAGGGATGTTAGAGGAAGAGATTCCAATCCCCCCTAGGGACACTCCAGGTAATTTCATGTATAATAAGCATGGCATAGACGCCATCTTGTATCTAGAGTTATGGACAGATTATACCAAGCACCTAGAGGAAAGATACCGATGGCCAGTTAACGGAACATGGGATGCCGAGTGCATCATAAAGGTAGAAGAAATATTACGGAAAAAGAAAGCTAGACAATCTCAGAAAGACGCCATAGAATTTTGGCGTAAGGAATCACGTAAGCGTGCTGATAGAGCACTCCGTAGAGAAGACAGGCTTAAAGAATCAGAAAAGGCCCAAGAAAACGAATTAGTTACTGAGGGAATTCGAGTAAAAGTAGAACAAATAGATCGTATCCAAAATGGCAAAGTGAACAACATGTATCTTTTGGCCGATGGTACCCCTGACGCCATTTCAGAAATACCGAAAAATTTGCCGTCACCATTAGTTCCAACTAAAGTAATGCATAAGACTACTAAAGACATATTCCTAAATTCATATCTCGAAGATGTAGCGCCAGCTTACACCAATCTGCCTGTTCGTGCCCTGCCTACTGACAGGGCCGGGGGTGGTACTGCCCCCCAAGATCACTCTCAGCCGACACCGAAAAAGACTAGTTCCGTTCCGCCAGCTCCGCCACTTCCCTCACCTAAAACTGATCTGCCGAAACCACTTCAATCAGATCCTACTAAAAGACAAATTCAGATACTGACTACACACAGAGATAATGCCCAAGTTTCCGCTTCAGGAGGTGCGACCGCGGGTCTCCAGACCCCGCCACCGACTCACAGATTAAATCTCAGAGGTATGCAGAGTCCTCTTACGCACAGATCCCCCCGTTCTTCTAATTCATCCCGTCTTGATGCACTAAAAGAAAATATGTCAGTTTGTAGATATGATCCAGAACCTGGACAGGACGACTTAATGATATTAGCGTCTTTACGGTTAAGATCTGCTACTGATAGTTTGTTATGTTATGCAGGAATGAAGGAGCGCCTAGATAGAATATATGAGTTCGTTCAAACGGGAAAGGACCCCGACAGTATTAAGGATGCCCTGGAGAAACAGAAAGTTAACATGCAAGCACTGATACTACGATTTTTCATAAATTGTCTAATAAGAGAACGAGACAGGCCCGGAACAGATCAGAGTGAATTAGATGCATTGAACAAGTGGGGTCAAAATATAGCTGATGGAAAACATGACAGACAAAATTGCATAGAGGCCATGTATAAAAAGATTAAGAAAGCAGTGATAGCAGTACACGAGAAAGAGAAAGAAAAGGCTCCCTCCGAGGAGGAAGAAGAATCTGAAGAACTAGAACCGACTACAAGCACTATAGCATATGTAGGTAAGGGAACTTATCTTAGGAAGGGTATCCGTCCAGAAAGCAAGAGAGTTTTCTTCTCTGCCTTAACGAATCCGAATTCTGCTGAGCATCAGTTCCAGGAAACTGATAAACGGCTTCGAGATCGAGTGGGGTACCATGTACTCAATTCTATGGATGAACAAGAATTAGCCCGATCAGCGGTATCATGGGCCGAAAATGCAGACATATATAATGATGACACCGTAGCACAGACATTTCTGAACCTCTCCCCCGACGAACAGAAATTAGCAGGGGTATATATGATTCAGCACCTTCTCATTAAGTACAGAAAACATTATTCCGATCCAGGTCCCTTACATGAGACACTAGAAGCACTACTGATGGATAGATGGAGAGGCCTAAGCACTAAATTAGTTCAAATAATTCTAGAACAACGACGCAGATATGATACCTTTGTAAGTCCTGAATATGTCCCCGCCCCACCTCCAGAAAGGAAAATGTACCATATGCAGTGCGGGGGTGGTATTGAAAGTCAGAACCCCTTACGAGAAGTACACCCTGTTATGGGTGAGGACAAGGTTTTGAAACGCGTGTATGTGCACACGCCTCTGACTAAATTAGAACTGTTAGAAATGAAGAAATTAGTACCATGCCATGATAAAGACCCTGCAGGTTTCCATAGAGAGCTTAAAGACATGTTATTAATGGGGGACTACACATATGATGATATCATGAAAATGTTGAAAGTATTATTGCCTACGGGTATATTCGAGAAATTAAAGGAAAAGGAATGGGAGGTGGGAGACACAAAGATTGCCTGGGCAGAAATAGAAGACGAAGAGAAAAAACGGGTTCCAGGGTTAGGCCTTGGGGACAAAACTAAAGCATTACCAGGTTTGATAGTACAGGTCCTGCCCAGATTATTGACAACTAGAAAGGAGGATTGGGATGCAATCTCGTCCTGTAAACAGAAACATGATGAAGATACTAGCGACTTTTATTCAAGATTCGAGAAATGTTTTATTATCAATAGTGGCCTCCAGCCAAGTAGCGAGTCGTACCCACATCTTTTTGTATCAAAGTTAGTCGAGAATTCCCTACCGTTAGTTAAAAATAGAGTGTATAAAGTCGAGAGTACATGGCAAGCAAATACGCCATCCCAGATGTTACAAATGTTACAATATCACCAGAATAGAATTAGGGAAGAACAAGATCAGGAACAGAAGCGCATGAAAGACACGAAAATGAAAATGTTAGTAGCCCAGACGGTCCCATCCGACAGTCACAGGAAAGGTACGACCCAGACAAGTCACGCTGCAGCTCCTGTTAAAGGGACATGCAATTATTGCAAGCAGCCAGGTCACTACGTACACGAATGTGCAGTTCTGAAACATAACATAGCGACAGGTAAAACTAAAGAGAGACCGCATCCGCCTAGACAAGACCATAACCAGCATCAGTCTACACAGAATACACAGCCCATGCATGCATCTGCACAGACAGCACAGACCGTAGCAGTACCACAGCCACAGCCCATTGCTGCAACTCAGCAAGTCTCACAACAGATGTACCAGTATGCCCAGTCTGCTTACCCCGAATATTCCCGATATACATGAAACAGCCTAGAGAGGGAAGGTGGCTTGCCTCTTATCGAGATTCCTGTAGATCAAGAAGGTCCTTATGTACACAGTCAAGTATTGGGGAAAGATAGAAAGTTTTTAATTGACACAGGGGCAAGTCGCACTACAATAAGTCATGACGAAGTTCCAGGGGCACCCCTCTCAGGCTCACAAAATGTTTCCCTTGGTTTTTCAGGACAACCTATTGTAAATGAAGTATCAGAACCAGTTCCCCTGGCTGTGGGTCCATTATCACGCGTTACAGACCTGTTGCTAACAAAATCATGTCCGGAAAATCTGTTAGGAATTAAAACACTGAAGGCTCTAGGAGCTATAATATGCTGCTCCCCGGAGGGGGTTAGAC
This sequence comes from Lissotriton vulgaris, assembly GCF_964263255.1. Classification (NCBI taxonomy): domain Eukaryota; kingdom Metazoa; phylum Chordata; class Amphibia; order Caudata; family Salamandridae; genus Lissotriton; species Lissotriton vulgaris. The sequence goes on from NC_141685.1 coordinate 1,485,805,314, forward strand.
TCTTTCTGCGGGATTTCAAGGGTCATTACGTCCTTCGTGAGTTTGACGTCAGATTGAAAAATGTACCTGATTACTTGTGGGCAAAAGGCCCAACTGATGTAGGATGTATGCACATTACACCATACCGCGTTACCCTCAAGGCAGGTGTTGTATTACCCAGAATCAGACAATACAAGTTACCACCCGATGCTGTAGCGGCTTTACTGAAAATCATTGAAGAGCTCATTGCCCAAGGAGTGGTCGTCGAGACCGACTCCAATATCTGTAACTCACCCATCATTCCGATTCTTAAACGTACTGATCCCAATGCACCGCCAGTATATCGGCTGGTGATTGATCTTCGAGAATTGAATAAATGCATTATCCCACAGTATCCTGTGGTCCCCGATATATCATCTCTCTTGACTGCTATTGATTCAGAAGCAACGTTCTTTACTGTAATTGATCTCAAGAACGCCTTCTTCAGCGTGCCTATTGATCCAGAGAGCCAATATCTCTTCGGATTCTGTTTAAATGGACGCAGTTTCAAATTTTCGCGCGCACCTCAAGGATTCACAGAAAGCCCCAGCATCTATAGTCAAGCACTGAAAAGACAACTAGATTGTATTCAAATGCCAGTTAACACCGCTTTACTACAATACGTCGATGATCTGCTGATCACCGCACGAAGTGAGCCCGAATGTGAAAAAGCATCACTGACAGTTTTACATTTCCTGGCCGACAAGGGACACAAGGTGTCTCCTTCGAAGCTACAATTCTGTGTTCAGCAAGTTGTGTACTTGGGTCACTTGCTGTCCAAAGTGGGGAGACAGCTCACTCCCGATCGCATTCAGTTAATTGTGAACATGCCGCAACCCAAGACACAAAAGGAAGTGCGGGCCTTCATAGGCCTCACCTCGTACTGCAGACAATGGATTCCCCAGTATGCATTTCTAGCTAAACCACTCATCCAGTTAACGACACAGGAGGCAGCGACTTCGACTGTCCTCCCTTGGACTCAGGAACACACACAAGCTTTTGAAGAATTAAAGAAAGTTTTATGCCAAGCACCAGTTTTAGCGACACCATGTTACAGCAAACCGTTTACACTTTTTGTTACAGAACGTGATGGCACAGCGTTGTCTGTCCTCACTCAAGACCAAGCAGGTTCACATAAGCCTTGTGCTTATTTTTCTAGTACATTGGATTCAGTAGCTCAAGCACTCCCTGCGTGCTTAAAGTCAGTAGCAGCAACAGCGTTAGCAATAAGACAAAGTGATTCAATTGTTTTAGGTCATCAGTTAACAGTTCAAGTACCACATTCTGTAGAGGTTTTGTTAAACAGAACCCAGACTCAACACTTAACTATAGCACGACTGACAGGTTATGAATTAACACTATTCCAGCCACACATAGAAATCAGACGTTGCAGCATCCTGAACCCAGCAACACTGTTACCTACAGTTATGACAGATCCAGCTCCGCATGATTGTATAGAAATAATTAATGCAGTAACTAAGCCTAGACGAGACTTAACAGATGTCCCATTGACAAATCCAGACCTGACACTTTATGTGGATGGTTCATGCATGAGAACAAGTACAGGAGAATTAGTGGCCGCGTACGCCGTGACCACTGAAACTGAAATTAAAGAAACACATCGTATTGACACACTGTCTGCTCAAGCGGCAGAGCTCATCGCTCTGACTCGAGCCTGTATTCTAGCCAAGAACAGAAATGTTAACATATACACAGATTCCCGCTATGCCTTCGGAGTTGTACACGACTTCGGAGTCCTCTGGCAAGAACGAGGTTTTCTGACTTCCCATGGGGCCAAGATCCAACATGGCCCCCTCATTCAAGCACTGTTAGAAGCAATACATTTGCCCTCGGGCATATCAGTCATGAAGTGTAAGGCACATACTAAAGTCACAGATTCTGTTTCCCAGGGTAACGACCTGGCAGACCAGACAGCAAAACATACAGCACTGACTCACACCCAGACTACTGATGTGACAAAGACAATAGTCCAGACCCAGTGTATGGCAGTTAGAGATCCCGCCCTAGATGTAATTGATATCCAGACACATGCTACTCCAGAGGAGATAAAGAAATGGACTGAACTAGGAGGGATTCAGACAGATCAAGGTTGGGTGACGAAGGGAAAATCTATATGGTTTCTCCCCGACTCAATGGTTCAAGTCATGATAAATACAGCACATAGTCCTGCCCATCTTGGAGAGAAAGCCATGTTAGACAGTTTACAGAATCTCTGGTACAACAAACACTTACGAGCAGCAGCAAAACAGAAAGTGCGTACTTGCATGATCTGTTGTCAGTTCAATCCAGGTAAAAGTGTCCCTGTTGAGCAAGGTGGATTTCATCCTCCCGATCACCCTTTTGAAGTCCTCCAGATGGATTATATCCAGATGAATAGCTGTAGAGGATTTAAGTATGTCCTTGTAATTGTTTGTGCTCTGTCCCGCTGGACCGAAGCATACCCAGTCCCAGACTACACTGCTCCGACCACTGCCAGACAGTTGGTTCGTGAATTCTTCCCACGGTACGGTTTGCCCCGTGTCGTGTATTCAGATAACGGACAGCCGTTCTCGTCCGAGCTGATGAGACAAGTTTCCCTCTTGCTAGGATATCAGTGGAGGTTCCACTGTGTCCGACATCCCGAAGCAGCTGGCCTTGTAGAAAGGCATAATCAGACACTAAAAATCCGTCTTGCCAAGATCTGTCAAGAAAAAGGGGTCGACTGGATAGTCGCCCTGCCCGTGGCACTATTCTACATGAGAATGGTCGCCCACTCGAGATCAGGGCTATCCCCGTACGAAGTGGTCTTTGGCAGACCGCCGAATATGTGGGGGACGCCCGTTCCGAAAAAGATCACTGATATTGATTGTAACATGTTGACAGATTACCTTGCCTCCTTGATGTCTGCACTCCAATCATGTCGTTCACAGGTTGCCGCAGCCTTCCCTGACAACACCGATGTAAAGGCGCATGAGGTCCGTCCAGGGGACCTGGTACTCGTCCGGAATTTCGACCGGAAAAGTCCGCTGGAGCCCCGCTGGAAGTCTCCAAAGACCGTTCTGCTTACCACCAGGACCGCCGTGAAAATCGAGGGGAGAAAGGGGTGGGTCCACACGAGTCACATCAAACTATGCAATGAACTAAAAAACGGACTGAAACAGGACTCTGACTCGTCCACCCCCACCAAAGACTGTGTTGAAGCACAAGACGTTACTGTGCCTAAAAGAGAAAAGACTCCTCAAGAACTTTACCGTATGAAGCTTCGATCTAGCAAGTCAGACAGTTTAATTGTTTAAGTCCTCCCCTAGGTGAATCGGTTAAATAGTTTCTGACATGTATCCCCTAGATCGAGTTAGAGAGAGAGAGGAAAAGAGAAGAACATATTGCAAATCACTTCGTAGTCACTGCATAGTGACACTAATAATCATGTTTATTCTGAGTATTCTAATTATTATTGCCAGCATTCTGCTTCCTATGTACTGGCCTATTTTCAGGCGTGAACAATCTGCTTACAATGTCTCTGCTGAACACACTTTTAGTGAACTTCCCGCACATGAACTCTCTTACAGACTTGCGCTGCGCAACAATACATTCATTAGTATGTTACACCATTCCCATCAGACAAATAATGCTACAGACTGTTGGATATGTGGCCGACTCCCTCCCTACCAGAATTACAAGGGAGCTCTGCCTCTCTTTCCGTACCCATTCACTCACAATGGCTCCTGTGGAGCATGGTTTAAAATAATTAATTCTTTAGATCCTGATATTGCTGTTTTCGATGGGGGCTGGGTTTGGGGAAACTTGAACTTAGTCCTGCTCAACGTCTGTTACCCTGATAAAGAGGGGCTCCCCACTCGAATAGGAACTGATCTAGAAAATGAAGTATATGGATTAGGTAATTACACAATTAGCCTTATGATCCTTACTGTTGAATCCGAAACTGCTCCAGTTTTGCCCCATATGTTAGTATTACCAGTTACAGGTGAATTATGTGTTAGCAAGAAAGGTTCAGTACACGTAGGTCATAGTAAATGCACTACTGTGGTCGAGTTCAGTGACCATGGTAAATCGTCCTTTAAAGCTATCAGTCATTCCTACTTTGTTTGTGGTCATACCGCATACATACGTTTGCCTCCAGATTGGGATGGTACCTGTTACATTGCCTTCCTCCTGCCACCTGTTTTTCTAGCTCCCCCTGATTACCATAGAAATACGAATCTAGCACCGAATAGACCCAAAAGAGATATTCCCCTTGTCGACTACACAGAAACGGCATGGGAACAGTACACTGATTTCAATAAAGGATTCTTTTTCTTCCTAGGGCCTGTCCAAAACAGTAAATTAATACGCAGATTAACGAGAACACTCGAAGCAGTAGTGAACGAAACTGCCTCCGCTCTAGGTAACTTAACAGAGGAGCAGTCTGCTATACGGACTGTTGTCCTTCAAAATCGCCTTGTGATTGACGTCATCTTGGCAGATAGAGGTGGAGCCTGTAAGGTCATCGGGTCAAGTTGCTGTGTTTTCATTCCACAAAACGCACCATCTGTCTATCAAGCTATCACCCGTTTACATAAAATTGCAAATCAGATACATCAGAATCCAGGCACCTGGACTTGGTCCGGTTGGTTCTGGACTACGTTAACAGCTTGGGGATGGAAGATCTTATCCTTCCTAGGCATTGGCCTTGTTATAGTATTCAGTTGTTGCCTGTGCCTGCAGTGTGGGCCAGCGATATGTGGACTGTGTGCCACATCCTGCATTGAGCATTCCAGTTGCCTCTCAAACAGTCAAAGAAAGAAAGACGAACATATAATGTTACAAGAACAAACTGATCGATTTATGAGGATCGATATATCATGAAGGGTCCGTAGGGAACAAGGAGGGAATGAGGTAATATAAATTTTATGGTCATGTTGTGTTCCCTAGCGAGTACCCCACCGACTCCATGTACGAGTTAAAAGTGCATGTAACTTCCCTCCTGTACCAGCTATGAAGACGCAAATACATTTGCGTCCAACGTTAACTTGTCCTCTTTCAGACCCACCATGAATGGGTTTGATGGTCCGTTCCTAAGTATGCTATGCCAACGTCTTTTTGAAGTGTACTCCTACGTTTTTCAGCCTGGCTGAAAGTAGGCCCTGAATCTCTGCCACCGAGCCTCTTTTCTGGCTTCTGACTGCGAGGGCCCCTGCCCACGCAGCCCCCGTACCCGTGAACTCTGACTTACTTCTAACGCGGCCCTCCGTGCTCAGCTCAGCCTGCTGCCTGCCAAGATTGACTATAACCTTCGAGTTATCTGTTTTCCTCCCCGAAGATACATTCCAGCCTGCTAGCTTCAGTAAACATCCTTCCTCAGCTACAGGGCTAAAGGGCCGACCTGTCTTTATGCAAGTAATTCATAGCCTCTGTTGCCATGCTTCCATGGAAGGCCCCATGCCCCACGCTTCTCATACAGACACTCAGGCGCTTATACACGCACTCACAGCAAGTATAGAATAGCTTCTGCTCTAGAGACCTTTCTGCCCAGATAGCTTAGTTCCTAAACATCAGATATCAGATATGATAGAAGCACAAGTTGATCTGACATGCCAGACTTCTGTCTCTTTCCGCCAGTGTAAATGTCAAGTCCCCTGCACCCCGTCTATCACACGTCATGCAGCTGCGTGCGCATCCAAGCTTCCGATTTCTGCTGACATTGCAACATTCTGTTAGCACCACCCCTTGGTGCCACCCACTTGCGTCACCTATCAGTGACGTTTCTAGCACACACCCTAGTTCACGCCTAGTTTACGCCTCTTGATGATGTACTAGCACCACGTGTATACTGTTATCTTGTCTTCTCTCAGCTGTTACGCCTCTTACATTGAACATTATGATGTAAATCAAGTATATAAGCTATGTATTGTCAATAAACGACGGCGCGCTCATCTATCCCTTCTGACATCCTGTGTGGGGGTCAGAACATGATATCCTGATTCCTTTATGAGGAATAAAACCCTTAGAAACTCTTACACCACGGACTCTGTTTTCCTTCATTTCGATTGAGTTATTATTGATTAAGTACTTATCTGCATAGAAATTAAGAGAGTAAATTAATTATTTACATCAGTCAGACAGCAGAGGAGGAGGGGTTTAGGAGGAGCCAAGTCAGAGTGGGTGGGGTCAAATAGGAGGGGTATAGGAGGAGCCTGGGCAGAATGGGTGGGGTCAGACGGGTATGGGAGGAGCCTGGGCAGAATGGGTGGAGTCAGAGAGGAGGGGGTATAGGAGGAGCCTGGGCAGAATGGGTGGGGTCAGACAGCAGAGGAGGAGGGGTTTAGGAGGAGCCAAGTCAGAGTGGGTGGGGTCAAATAGGAGGGGTATAGGAGGAGCCTGGGCAGAATGGGTGGGGTCAGACTGGTATGGGAGGAGCCTGGGCAGAATGGGTGGAGTCAGAGAGGAGGGGCTTAGGAGGAGCCTAGTCAGATTGGGTGGGGTCAAATAGGAGGAGCCTGGGCAGAATGGGTGGAGTCAGAGAGGAGGGGGTATAGGAGGAGCCTGGGCAGAATGGGTGGGGTCAGACAGCAGAGGAGGAGGGGTTTAGGAGGAGCCAAGTCAGAGTGGGTGGGGTCAAATAGGAGGGGTATAGGAGGAGCCTGGGCAGAATGGGTGGGGTCAGACTGGTATGGGAGGAGCCTGGGCAGAATGGGTGGAGTCAGAGAACAGGGGGTATAGGAGTAGCCTGGGCATAATGGGTGGGGTCAGACAGCAGAGGAGGAGGGGTTTAGGAGGAGCCAAGTCAGAGTGGGTGGGGTCAAATAGGAGGGGTATAGGAGGAGCCTGGGCAGAATGGGTGGGGTCAGACGGGTATGGGAGGAGCCTGGGCAGAATGGGTGGAGTCAGAGAGGAGGGGGTATAGGAAGAGCCTGGGCAGAATGGGTGGGGTCAGACAGCAGAGGAGGAGGGGCTTAGGAGGAGCCTGGGCAGAATGGGTGGGGTCAGACAGCAGAGGAGGGGCTTAGGAGGAGCCTGGGCAGAATGGGTGGAGTCAGAGAGGAGGGGCTTAGGAGGAGCCTAGTCAGATTGGGTGGGGTCAAATAGGAGGAGCCTGGGCAGAATGGGAGGAGTCAGAGAGGAGGGGGTATAGGAGGAGCCTGGGCAGAATGGGTGGGGTCAGACAGCAGAGGAGGGGTTTAGGAGGAGCTTAGTCAGAATGGGTGGGGTCAGACAGCAGAGGAGGGGCTTAGGAGGAACCTAGTCAGATTGGGTGGGGTCAAATAGGAGGGGTATAGGAGGAGCCTGGGCAGAATGGGTGGGGTCAGACGGGTATGGGAGGAGCCTGGGCAGAATGGGTGGGGTCAGACGGGTATGGGAGGAGCCTGGGCAGAATGGGTGGAGTCAGAGAGGAGGGGGTATAGGAAGAGCCTGGGCAGAATAGGTGGGGTCAGACAGCAGAGGAGGGGCTTAGGAGGAGCCTAGTCAGATTGGGTGGGGTCAAATAGGAGGAGGAGGAGCCTGGGCAGAATGGGTGGGGTCAGACTGGTATGGGAGGAGCCTGGGCAGAATGGGTGGGGTCAGACTGGTATGGGAGGAGCCTGGGCAGAATGGGTGGGGTCAGACAGCAGAGGAGGGGCTTAGGAGGAGCCTAGTCAGATTGGGTGGGGTCAGAGAGGAGGGGTATAGGAGGAGCCTAGTCAGATTATGTGGGGTCAAATAGGAGGAGCCTGGGCAGAATGGGAGGAGTCAGAGAGGAGGGGGGTATAGGAGGAGCCTGGGCAGAATGGGTGGGGTCAGACTGGTATGGGAGGAGCCTGGGCAGAATGGGTGGGGTCAGACAGCAGAGGAGGGGTTTAGGAGGAACCTAGTCAGATTGGGTGGGGTCAAATAGGAAGAGCCTGGGCAGAATGGGTGGGGTCAGACAGCAGAGGAGGGGCTTAGGAGGAGCCTAGTCAGATTGGGTGGGTTCAGAGAGGAGGGGTATAGGAGGAGCCTGGGCAGAATGGGTGGGGTCAGACAGCAGAGGAGGGGTTTAGGAGGAGCCAAGTCAGAGTGGGTGGGGTCAAATAGGAGGGGTATAGGAGGAGCCTGGGCAGAATGGGTGCGGTCAGATGGGTATGGGAGGAGCCTGGGCAGAATGGGTGGAGTCAGAGAGGAGGGGGTATAGGAGGAGCCTGGGCAGAATGGGTGGGGTCAGACAGCAGAGGAGGGGTTTAGGAGGAGCTTAGTCAGAATGGGTGGGGTCAGACAGCAGAGGAGGGGCTTAGGAGGAGCCTAGTCAGATTGGGGTCAAATAAGAGGGGTATAGGAGGAGCCTGGGCAGAATGGGTGCGGTCAGACGGGTATGGGAGGAGCCTGGGCAGAATGGGTGGAGTCAGAGAGGAGGGGGTATAGGATGAGCCTGGGCAGAATGGGTGGGGTCAGACAGCAGAGGCGGGGCTTAGGAGGAGCCTGGGCAGAATGGGTGGGGTCAGACAGCAGAGGAGGGGCTTAGGAGGAGCCTAGTCAGATTGGGTGGGGTCAGAGAGGAGGGGTATAGGAGGAGCCTAGTCAGATTATGTGGGGTCAAATAGGAGGAGCCTGGGCAGAATGGGAGGAGTCAGAGAGGAGGGGGGTAAAGGAGGAGCCTGGGCAGAATGGGTGGGGTCAGACTGGTATGGGAGGAGCCTGGGCAGAATGGGTGGGGTCAGACAGCAGAGGAGGGGCTTAGGAGGAGCCTAGTCAGATTGGGTGGGTTCAGAGAGGAGGGGTATAGGAGGAGCCTGGGCAGAATGGGTGGTGTCAGACAGCAGAGGAGGGGTTTAGGAGGAGCCAAGTCAGATTGGGTGGGGTCAAATAGGAGGGGTATAGGAGGAGCCTGGGCAGAATGGGTGCGGTCAGATGGGTATGGGAGGAGCCTGGGCAGAATGGGTGGAGTCAGAGAGGAGGGGGTATAGGAAGAGCCTGGGCAGAATGGGTGGGGTCAGACAGCAGAGGAGGGGTTTAGGAGGAGCCAAGTCAGATTGGGTGGGGTCAAATAGGAGGGGTATAGGAGGAGCCTGGGCAGAATGGGTGCGGTCAGACGGGTATGGAAGGAGCCTGGGCAGAATGGGTGGAGTCAGAGAAGAGGGGGTATAGGAGGAGCCTGGGCAGAATGGGTGGGGTCAGACAGCAGAGGAGGGGTTTAGGAGGAGCCAAGTCAGATTGGGTGGGGTCAAATAGGAGGGGTATAGGAGGAGCCTGGGCAGAATGGGTGCGGTCAGATGGGTATGGGAGGAGCCTGGGCAGAATGGGTGGAGTCAGAGAGGAGGGGGTATAGGAAGAGCCTGGGCAGAATGGGTGGGGTCAGACAGCAGAGGAGGAGGGGCTTAGGAGGAGCCTGGGCAGAATGGGTGGGGTCAGACAGCAGAGGAGGGGCTTAGGAGGAGCCTGGGCAGAATGGGTGGAGTCAGAGAGGAGGGGCTTAGGAGGAGCCTAGTCAGATTGGGTGGGGTCAAATAGGAGGAGCCTGGGCAGAATGGGTGGGGTCAGACGGGTATGGGAGGAGCCTGGGCAGAATGGGTGGGGTCAGACGGGTATGGGAGGAGCCTGGGCAGAATGGGTGGAGTCAGAGAGGAGGGGGTATAGGAAGAGCCTGGGCAGAATAGGTGGGGTCAGACAGCAGAGGAGGGGCTTAGGAGGAGCCTAGTCAGATTGGGTGGGGTCAAATAGGAGGAGCCTGGGCAGAATGGGTAAGGTCATAGAGGAGGGGTATAGGAGGAGCCTGGGCAGAATGGGTGGGGTCAGACAGGTATGGGAGGAGCCTGGGCGGAATGGGTGGAGTCAGAGCGGAGGGGGGTATAGGAGTAGCCTGGGCATAATGGGTGGGGTCAGACAGCAGAGGAGGAGGGGTTTAGGAGGAGCCAAGTCAGAGTGGGTGGGGTCAAATAGGAGGGGTATAGGAGGAGCCTGGGCAGAATGGGTGGGGTCAGACGGGTATGGGAGGAGCCTGGGCAGAATGGGTGGAGTCAGAGAGGAGGGGGTATAGGAGGAGCCTGGGCAGAATGGGTGGGGTCAGACAGCAGAGGAGGGGTTTAGGAGGAGCCAAGTCAGATTGGGTGGGGTCAAATAGGAGGGGTATAAAAGGAGCCTGGGCAGAATGGGTGCGGTCAGACGGGTATGGGAGGAGCCTGGGCAGAATGGGTGGAGTCAGAGAGGAGGGGGTATAGGAAGAGCCTGGGCAGAATGGGTGGGGTCAGACAGCAGAGGAGGAGGGGCTTAGGAGGAGCCTAGTCAGATTGGGTGGGGTCAGAGAGGAGGGGTATAGGAGGAGCCTAGTCAGATTGGGTGGGGTCAAATAGGAGGAGCCTGGGCAGAATGGGAGGAGTCAGAGAGGAGGGGGGTATAGGAGGAGCCTGGGCAGAATGGGTGGGGTCAGACTGGTATGGGAGGAGCCTGGGCAGAATGGGTGGAGTCAGAGAGGAGGGGCTTAGGAGGAGCCTAGTCAGATTGGGTGGGGTCAAATAGGAGGAGCCTGGGCAGAATGGGAGGAGTCAGAGAGGAGGGGGTATAGGAGGAGCCTGGGCAGAATGGGTGGGGTCAGACAGCAGAGGAGGGGTTTAGGAGGAGCTTAGTCAGAATGGGTGGGGTCAGACAGCAGAGGTGGGGCTTAGGAGGAACCTAGTCAGATTGGGTGGGGTCAAATAGGAGGGGTATAGGAGGAGCCTGGGCAGAATGGGTGGGGTCAGACGGGTATGGGAGGAGCCTGGGCAGAATGGGTGGGGTCAGACAGCAGAGGAGGGGTTTAGGAGGAGCCAAGTCAGAGTGGGTGGGGTCAAATAGGAGGGGTATAGGAGGAGCCTGGGCAGAATGGGTGCGGTCAGATGGGTATGGGAGGAGCCTGGGCAGAATGGGTGGAGTCAGAGAGGAGGGGGTATAGGAGGAGCCTGGGCAGAATGGGTGGGGTCAGACAGCAGAGGAGGGGTTTAGGAGGAGCTTAGTCAGAATGGGTGGGGTCAGACAGCAGAGGAGGGGCTTAGGAGGAGCCTAGTCAGATTGGGGTCAAATAAGAGGGGTATAGGAGGAGCCTGGGCAGAATGGGTGCGGTCAGACGGGTATGGGAGGAGCCTGGGCAGAATGGGTGGAGTCAGAGAGGAGGGGGTATAGGATGAGCCAGGGCAGAATGGGTGGGGTCAGACAGCAGAGGAGGGGCTTAGGAGGAGCCTGGGCAGAATGGGTGGGGTCAGACAGCAGAGGAGGGGCTTAGGAGGAGCCTAGTCAGATTGGGTGGGGTCAGAGAGGAGGGGTATAGGAGGAGCCTAGTCAGATTATGTGGGGTCAAATAGGAGGAGCCTGGGCAGAATGGGAGGAGTCAGAGAGGAGGGGGGTATAGGAGGAGCCTGGGCAGAATGGGTGGGGTCAGACTGGTATGGGAGGAGCCTGGGCAGAATGGGTGGGGTCAGACAGCAGAGGAGGGGTTTAGGAGGAGCCAAGTCAGAGTGGGTGGGGTCAAATAGGAGGGGTATAGGAGGAGCCTAGTCAGATTATGTGGGGTCAAATAGGAGGAGCCTGGGCAGAATGGGAGGAGTCAGAGAGGAGGGGGGTATAGGAGGAGCCTGGGCAGAATGGGTGGGGTCAGACTGGTATGGGAGGAGCCTGGGCAGAATGGGTGGGGTCAGACAGCAGAGGAGGGGCTTAGGAGGAGCCTAGTCAGATTGGGTGGGGTCAGAGAGGAGGGGTATAGGAGGAGCCTAGTCAGATTATGTGGGGTCAAATAGGAGGAGCCTGGGCAGAATGGGAGGAGTCAGAGAGGAGGGGGGTATAGGAGGAGCCTGGGCAGAATGGGTGGGGTCAGACTGGTATGGGAGGAGCCTGGGCAGAATGGGTGGGGTCAGACAGCAGAGGAGGGGTTTAGGAGGAACCTAGTCAGATTGGGTGGGGTCAAATAGGAAGAGCCTGGGCAGAATGGGTGGGGTCAGACAGCAGAGGAGGGGCTTAGGAGGAGCCTAGTCAGATTGGGTGGGTTCAGAGAGGAGGGGTATAGGAGGAGCCTGGGCAGAATGGGTGGGGTCAGACAGCAGAGGAGGGGTTTAGGAGGAGCCAAGTCAGAGTGGGTGGGGTCAAATAGGAGGGGTATAGGAGGAGCCTGGGCAGAATGGGTGCGGTCAGATGGGTATGGGAGGAGCCTGGGCAGAATGGGTGGAGTCAGAGAGGAGGGGGTATAGGAGGAGCCTGGGCAGAATGGGTGGGGTCAGACAGCAGAGGAGGGGTTTAGGAGGATCTTAGTCAGAATGGGTGGGGTCAGACAGCAGAGGAGGGGCTTAGGAGGAGCCTAGTCAGATTGGGGTCAAATAAGAGGGGTATAGGAGGAACCTGGGCAGAATGGGTGCGGTCAGACGGGTATGGGAGGAGCCTGGGCAGAATGGGTGGAGTCAGAGAGGAGGGGGTATAGGATGAGCCTGGGCAGAATGGGTGGGGTCAGACAGCAGAGGCGGGGCTTAGGAGGAGCCTGGGCAGAATGGGTGGGGTCAGACAGCAGAGGAGGGGCTTAGGAGGAGCCTAGTCAGATTGGGTGGGGTCAGAGAGGAGGGGTATAGGAGGAGCCTAGTCAGATTATGTGGGGTCAAATAGGAGGAGCCTGGGCAGAATGGGAGGAGTCAGAGAGGAGGGGGGTAAAGGAGGAGCCTGGGCAGAATGGGTGGGGTCAGACTGGTATGGGAGGAGCCTGGGCAGAATGGGTGGGGTCAGACAGCAGAGGAGGGGCTTAGGAGGAGCCTAGTCAGATTGGGTGGGTTCAGAGAGGAGGGGTATAGGAGGAGCCTGGGCAGAATGGGTGGGGTCAGACAGCAGAGGAGGGGTTTAGGAGGAGCCAAGTCAGATTGGGTGGGGTCAAATAGGAGGGGTATAGGAGGAGCCTGGGCAGAATGGGTGCGGTCAGATGGGTATGGGAGGAGCCTGGGCAGAATGGGTGGAGTCAGAGAGGAGGGGGTATAGGAAGAGCCTGGGCAGAATGGGTGGGGTCAGACAGCAGAGGAGGGGTTTAGGAGGAGCCAAGTCAGATTGGGTGGGGTCAAATAGGAGGGGTATAGGAGGAGCCTGGGCAGAATGGGTGCGGTCAGACGGGTATGGGAGGAGCCTGGGCAGAATGGGTGGAGTCAGAGAAGAGGGGGTATAGGAGGAGCCTGGGCAGAATGGGTGGGGTCAGACAGCAGAGGAGGGGTTTAGGAGGAGCCAAGTCAGATTGGGTGGGGTCAAATAGGAGGGGTATAGGAGGAGCCTGGGCAGAATGGGTGCGGTCAGATGGGTATGGGAGGAGCCTGGGCAGAATGGGTGGAGTCAGAGAGGAGGGGGTATAGGAAGAGCCTGGGCAGAATGGGTGGGGTCAGACAGCAGAGGAGGAGGGGCTTAGGAGGAGCCTGGGCAGAATGGGTGGGGTCAGACAGCAGAGGAGGGGCTTAGGAGGAGCCTGGGCAGAATGGGTGGAGTCAGAGAGGAGGGGCTTAGGAGGAGCCTAGTCAGATTGGGTGGGGTCAAATAGGAGGAGCCTGGGCAGAATGGGTGGGGTCAGACGGGTATGGGAGGAGCCTGGGCAGAATGGGTGGGGTCAGACGGGTATGGGAGGAGCCTGGGCAGAATGGGTGGAGTCAGAGAGGAGGGGGTATAGGAAGAGCCTGGGCAGAATAGGTGGGGTCAGACAGCAGAGGAGGGGCTTAGGAGGAGCCTAGTCAGATTGGGTGGGGTCAAATAGGAGGAGGAGGAGCCTGGGCAGAATGGGTAAGGTCATAGAGGAGGGGTATAGGAGGAGCCTGGGCAGAATGGGTGGGGTCAGACAGGTATGGGAGGAGCCTGGGCGGAATGGGTGGAGTCAGAGAGGAGGGGGGTATAGGAGTAGCCTGGGCATAATGGGTGGGGTCAGACAGCAGAGGAGGAGGGGTTTAGGAGGAGCCAAGTCAGAGTGGGTGGGGTCAAATAGGAGGGGTATAGGAGGAGCCTGGGCAGAATGGGTGGGGTCAGACGGGTATGGGAGGAGCCTGGGCAGAATGGGTGGAGTCAGAGAGGAGGGGGTATAGGAGGAGCCTGGGCAGAATGGGTGGGGTCAGACAGCAGAGGAGGGGTTTAGGAGGAGCCAAGTCAGATTGGGTGGGGTCAAATAGGAGGGGTATAAAAGGAGCCTGGGCAGAATGGGTGCGGTCAGACGGGTATGGGAGGAGCCTGGGCAGAATGGGTGGAGTCAGAGAGGAGGGGGTATAGGAAGAGCCTGGGCAGAATGGGTGGGGTCAGACAGCAGAGGAGGGGCTTAGGAGGAACCTAGTCAGATTGGGTGGGGTCAAATAGGAGGAGCCTGGGCAGAATGGGTGGGGTCAGACAGCAGAGGAGGGGCATAGGAGGAGCCTAGTCAGATTGGGTGGGGTCAGACAGGTATGGGAGGAGCCTGGGCAGAATGGGTGGGGTCAGACAGGTATGGGAGGAGCCTGGGCAGAATGGGTGGAGTCAGAGAGGAGGGGCTTAGGAGGAGCCTAGTCAGATTGGGTGGGGTCAAATAGGAGGAGCCTGGGCAGAATGGGTGGAGTCAGAGAGGAGGGGGTATAGGAGGAGCCTGGGCAGAATGGGTGGGGTCAGACAGCAGAGGAGGGGCTTAGGAGGAGCCTGGGCAGAATGGGTGGAGTCAGAGAGGAGGGGCTTAGGAGGAGCCTAGTCAGATTGGGTGGGGTCAAATAGGAAGAGCCTGGGCAGAATGGGTGGGGTCAGACAGCAGAGGAGGGGCTTAGGAGGAGCCTAGTCAGATTGGGTGGGGTCAGAGAGAAGGGGTATAGGAGGAGCCTGGGAAGGTTGGGTGGGGCCAGACAGCAGAGGAGGGGCTTAGGAGGAGCCTAGTCAGATTGGGTGGGTTCAGAGAGGAGGGGTATAGGAGGAGCCTGGGCAGAATGGGTGGAGTCAGAGAAGAGGGGGTATAGGAGGAGCCTGGGCAGAATGGGTGGGGTCAGACAGCAGAGGAGGGGTTTAGGAGGAGCCAAGTCAGATTGGGTGGGGTCAAATAGGAGGGGTATAGGAGGAGCCTGGGCAGAATGGGTGCGGTCAGATGGGTATGGGAGGAGCCTGGGCAGAATGGGTGGAGTCAGAGAGGAGGGGGTATAGGAAGAGCCTGGGCAGAATGGGTGGGGTCAGACAGCAGAGGAGGAGGGGCTTAGGAGGAGCCTGGGCAGAATGGGTGGGGTCAGACAGCAGAGGAGGGGCTTAGGAGGAGCCTGGGCAGAATGGGTGGAGTCAGAGAGGAGGGGCTTAGGAGGAGCCTAGTCAGATTGGGTGGGGTCAAATAGGAGGAGCCTGGGCAGAATGGGAGGAGTCAGAGAGGAGGGGGTATAGGAGGAGCCTGGGCAGAATGGGTGGGGTCAGACAGCAGAGGAGGGGTTTAGGAGGAGCTTAGTCAGAATGGGTGGGGTCAGACAGCAGAGGAGGGGCTTAGGAGGAACCTAGTCAGATTGGGTGGGGTCAAATAGGAGGGGTATAGGAGGAGCCTGGGCAGAATGGGTGGGGTCAGACGGGTATGGGAGGAGCCTGGGCAGAATGGGTGGGGTCAGACGGGTATGGGAGGAGCCTGGGCAGAATGGGTGGAGTCAGAGAGGAGGGGGTATAGGAAGAGCCTGGGCAGAATAGGTGGGGTCAGACAGCAGAGGAGGGGCTTAGGAGGAGCCTAGTCAGATTGGGTGGGGTCAAATAGGAGGAGGAGGAGCCTGGGCAGAATGGGTAAGGTCATAGAGGAGGGGTATAGGAGGAGCCTGGGCAGAATGGGTGGGGTCAGACAGGTATGGGAGGAGCCTGGGCAGAATGGGTGGGGTCAGACAGGTATGGGAGGAGCCTGGGCGGAATGGGTGGAGTCAGAGAGGAGGGGGGTATAGGAGTAGCCTGGGCATAATGGGTGGGGTCAGACAGCAGAGGAGGAGGGGTTTAGGAGGAGCCAAGTCAGAGTGGGTGGGGTCAAATAGGAGGGGTATAGGAGGAGCCTGGGCAGAATGGGTGGGGTCAGACGGGTATGGGAGGAGCCTGGGCAGAATGGGTGGAGTCAGAGAGGAGGGGGTATAGGAGGAGCCTGGGCAGAATGGGTGGGGTCAGACAGCAGAGGAGGAGGGGTTTAGGAGGAGCCAAGTCAGAGTGGGTGGGGTCAAATAGGAGGGGTATAGGAGGAGCCTGGGCAGAATGGGTGGGGTCAGACTGGTATGGGAGGAGCCTGGGCAGAATGGGTGGAGTCAGAGAGGAGGGGCTTAGGAGGAGCCTAGTCAGATTGGGTGGGGTCAAATAGGAGGAGCCTGGGCAGAATGGGTGGAGTCAGAGAGGAGGGGGTATAGGAGGAGCCTGGGCAGAATAGGTGGGGTCAGACAGCAGAGGAGGAGGGGTTTAGGAGGAGCCAAGTCAGAGTGGGTGGGGTCAAATAGGAGGGGTATAGGAGGAGCCTGGGCAGAATGGGTGGGGTCAGACTGGTATGGGAGGAGCCTGGGCAGAATGGGTGGAGTCAGAGAACAGGGGGTATAGGAGTAGCCTGGGCATAATGGGTGGGGTCAGACAGCAGAGGAGGAGGGGTTTAGGAGGAGCCAAGTCAGAGTGGGTGGGGTCAAATAGGAGGGGTATAGGAGGAGCCTGGGCAGAATGGGTGGGGTCAGACGGGTATGGGAGGAGCCTGGGCAGAATGGGTGGAGTCAGAGAGGAGGGGGTATAGGAAGAGCCTGGGCAGAATGGGTGGGGTCAGACAGCAGAGGAGGAGGGGCTTAGGAGGAGCCTGGGCAGAATGGGTGGGGTCAGACAGCAGAGGAGGGGCTTAGGAGGAGCCTGGGCAGAATGGGTGGAGTCAGAGAGGAGGGGCTTAGGAGGAGCCTAGTCAGATTGGGTGGGGTCAAATAGGAGGAGCCTGGGCAGAATGGGAGGAGTCAGAGAGGAGGGGGTATAGGAGGAGCCTGGGCAGAATGGGTGGGGTCAGACAGCAGAGGAGGGGTTTAGGAGGAGCTTAGTCAGAATGGGTGGGGTCAGACAGCAGAGGAGGGGCTTAGGAGGAACCTAGTCAGATTGGGTGGGGTCAAATAGGAGGGGTATAGGAGGAGCCTGGGCAGAATGGGTGGGGTCAGACGGGTATGGGAGGAGCCTGGGCAGAATGGGTGGGGTCAGACGGGTATGGGAGGAGCCTGGGCAGAATGGGTGGAGTCAGAGAGGAGGGGGTATAGGAAGAGCCTGGGCAGAATAGGTGGGGTCAGACAGCAGAGGAGGGGCTTAGGAGGAGCCTAGTCAGATTGGGTGGGGTCAAATAGGAGGAGGAGGAGCCTGGGCAGAATGGGTAAGGTCATAGAGGAGGGGTATAGGAGGAGCCTGGGCAGAATGGGTGGGGTCAGACAGGTATGGGAGGAGCCTGGGCAGAATGGGTGGGGTCAGACAGGTATGGGAGGAGCCTGGGCGGAATGGGTGGAGTCAGAGAGGAGGGGGGTATAGGAGTAGCCTGGGCATAATGGGTGGGGTCAGACAGCAGAGGAGGAGGGGTTTAGGAGGAGCCAAGTCAGAGTGGGTGGGGTCAAATAGGAGGGGTATAGGAGGAGCCTGGGCAGAATGGGTGGGGTCAGACGGGTATGGGAGGAGCCTGGGCAGAATGGGTGGAGTCAGAGAGGAGGGGGTATAGGAGGAGCCTGGGCAGAATGGGTGGGGTCAGACAGCAGAGGAGGAGGGGTTTAGGAGGAGCCAAGTCAGAGTGGGTGGGGTCAAATAGGAGGGGTATAGGAGGAGCCTGGGCAGAATGGGTGGGGTCAGACTGGTATGGGAGGAGCCTGGGCAGAATGGGTGGAGTCAGAGAGGAGGGGCTTAGGAGGAGCCTAGTCAGATTGGGTGGGGTCAAATAGGAGGAGCCTGGGCAGAATGGGTGGAGTCAGAGAGGAGGGGGTATAGGAGGAGCCTGGGCAGAATGGGTGGGGTCAGACAGCAGAGGAGGGGTTTAGGAGGAGCTTAGTCAGAATGGGTGGGGTCAGACAGCAGAGGAGGGGCTTAGGAGGAACCTAGTCAGATTGGGTGGGGTCAAATAGGAGGGGTATAGGAGGAGCCTGGGCAGAATGGGTGGGGTCAGACAGGTATGGGAGGAGCCTGGGCAGAATGGGTGGGGTCAGACAGGTATGGGAGGAGCCTGGGCGGAATGGGTGGAGTCAGAGAGGAGGGGGGTATAGGAGGAGCCTGGGCAGAATGGGTGGGGTCAGACAGCAGAGGAAGGGCTTAGGAGGAGCCTAGTCAGATTGGGTGGGGTCAGAGAGGAGGGGTATAGGAGGAGCCTGGGCAGAATGGGTGGGGTCAGACAGCAGAGGAGCCAAGTCAGATTGGGTGGGGTCAAATAGGAGGAGCCTGGGCAGAATGGGTGGGGACAGCAGAGGAGGGGCTTAGGAGGAACCTGGGCAGAATGGGTGGGGTCAGAGAGGAGGGGCTTAGGAGGAGCCTGGGCAGAATGGGTGGGGTCAGACAGCAGAGGAGGGGCTTAGGAGGAACCTAGTCAGATTGGGTGGGGTCAAATAGGAAGAGCCTGGGCAGAATGGGTGGGGTCAGACAGCAGAGGAGGGGCTTAGGAGGAGCCTAGTCAGATTGGGTGGGTTCAGAGAGGAGGGGTATAGGAGGAGCCTGGGCAGAATGGGTGGGGTCAGACAGCAGAGGAGGGGTTTAGGAGGAGCCAAGTCAGAGTGGGTGGGGTCAAATAGGAGGGGTATAGGAGGAGCCTGGGCAGAATGGGTGCGGTCAGATGGGTATGGGAGGAGCCTGGGCAGAATGGGTGGAGTCAGAGAGGAGGGGGTATAGGAGGAGCCTGGGCAGAATGGGTGGGGTCAGACAGCAGAGGAGGGGTTTAGGAGGAGCTTAGTCAGAATGGGTGGGGTCAGACAGCAGAGGAGGGGCTTAGGAGGAGCCTAGTCAGATTGGGTGGGGTCAGAGAGGAGGGGTATAGGAGGAGCCTAGTCAGATTGGGGTCAGAGAGGAGGGGTATAGGAGGAGCCTAGTCAGATTGGGGTCAAATAAGAGGGGTATAGGAGGAGCCTGGGCAGAATGGGTGCAGTCAGACGGGTATGGGAGGAGCCTGGGCAGAATGGGTGGGGTCAGACAGCAGAGGAGGGGCTTAGGAGGAGCCTGGGCAGAATGGGTGGGGTCAGACAGCAGAGGAGGGGCTTAGGAGGAGCCTAGTCAGATTGGGTGGGGTCAGAGAGGAGGGGTATAGGAGGAGCCTAGTCAGATTGGGTGGGGTCAAATAGGAGGAGCCTGGGCAGAATGGGAGGAGTCAGAGAGGAGGGGGGTATAGGAGGAGCCTGGGCAGAATGGGTGGGGTCAGACTGGTATGGGAGGAGCCTGGGCAAAATGGGTGGGGTCAGACAGCAGAGGAGGGGCTTAGGAGGAGCCTAGTCAGATTGGGTGGGGTCAGAGAGAAGGGGTATAGGAGGAGCCTGGGCAGAATGGGTGGGGTCAGACGGGTATGGGAGGAGCCTGGGCAGAATGGGTGGAGTCAGAGAGGAGGGGGTATAGGAGGAGCCTGGGCAGAATGGGTGGGGTCAGACAGCAGAGGAGGGGTTTAGGAGGAGCCAAGTCAGATTGGGTGGGGTCAAATAGGAGGGGTATAGGAGGAGCCTGGGCAGAATGGGTGGGGTCAGACGGGTATGGGAGGAGCCTGGGCAGAATGGGTGGAGTCAGAGAGGAGGGGGTATAGGAGGAGCCTGGGCAGAATGGGTGGGGTCAGACAGCAGAGGAGGGGTTTAGGAGGAGCCAAGTCAGATTGGGTGGGGTCAAATAGGAGGGGTATAGGAGGAGCCTGGGCAGAATGGGTGCGGTCAGACGGGTATGGGAGGAGCCTGGGCAGAATGGGTGGAGTCAGAGAGGAGGGGGTATAGGAAGAGCCTGGGCAGAATGGGTGGGGTCAGACAGCAGAGGAGGAGGGGCTTAGGAGGAGCCTAGTCAGATTGGGTGGGGTCAGAGAGGAGGGGTATAGGAGGAGCCTAGTCAGATTGGGTGGGGTCAAATAGGAGGAGCCTGGGCAGAATGGGAGGAGTCAGAGAGGAGGGGGGTATAGGAGGAGCCTGGGCAGAATGGGTGGGGTCAGACTGGTATGGGAGGAGCCTGGGCAGAATGGGTGGAGTCAGAGAGGAGGGGCTTAGGAGGAGCCTAGTCAGATTGGGTGGGGTCAAATAGGAGGAGCCTGGGCAGAATGGGAGGAGTCAGAGAGGAGGGGGTATAGGAGGAGCCTGGGCAGAATGGGTGGGGTCAGACAGCAGAGGAGGGGTTTAGGAGGAGCTTAGTCAGAATGGGTGGGGTCAGACAGCAGAGGAGGGGTTTAGGAGGAGCCAAGTCAGATTGGGTGGGGTCAAATAGGAGGGGTATAGGAGGAGCCTGGGCAGAATGGGTGGAGTCAGAGAGGAGGGGCTTAGGAGGAGCCTAGTAAGATTGGGTGGAGTCAAATAGGAGGAGCCTGGGCAGAATGGGTGGGGTCAGACAGGTATGGGAGGAGCCTGGGCAGAATGGGTGGGGTCAGACAGGTATGGGAAGAGCCTGGGCGGAATGGGTGGAGTCAGAGAGGAGGGGGGTATAGGAGGAGCCTGGGCAGAATGGGTGGGGTCAGACAGCAGAGGAGGAGGGGTTTAGGAGGAGCCAAGTCAGAGTGGGTGGGGTCAAATAGGAGGGGTATAGGAGGAGCCTGGGCAGAATGGGTGGGGTCAGACTGGTATGGGAGGAGCCTGGGCAGAATGGGTGGAGTCAGAGAGGAGGGGCTTAGGAGGAGCCTAGTAAGGTTGGGTGGGGTCAAATAGGAGGAGCCTGGGCAGAATGGGTGGAGTCAGAGAGGAGGGGGTCGGAGGAGCCTGGGCAGAATGGGTGGGGTCAGACAGCAGAGGAGGGGTTTAGGAGGAGCTTAGTCAGAATGGGTGGGGTCAGACAGCAGAGGAGGGGCTTAGGAGGAGCCTAGTCAGATTGGGGTCAAATAAGAGGGGTATAGGAGGAGCCTGGGCAGAATGGGTGGGGTCAGAGGGGTATGGGAGGAGCCTGAGCAGAATGGGTGGAGTCAGAGAGGAGGGGGGATAGGAGGAGCATAGTCAGATTGGGTGGGGTCAGAGAGCGGAGGAGGGGTTAAGGAGGAGCCTAGTCAGATTGGGTGTGGTCAAATAGGAGGAGCCTTGGCAGAATGGGTGGGGTCTGAGGGCCTAGGAAGGGGTCATAGATGGAGGAGGATCCTGACTTATGGTGGGGAACTGCAAAAACTTTTTTAATGCACTCCCTATACTTTCTGATTTCTGTTGGGAGGGGGCAGTCGGGGAGCAGTATTAAAAGGTGCTTAGGCGCAACGTGAAGAGCGATGAGGTGCACAGAATGGCATGCCTTCCAGGTACTTTTTGGGGGGGCTACCATTATTTTTTATTGCTCTGATCCTCCCTCATGGGGTGTACCCCAAATGGTTAGGGGCAACGGGGGAGGGGGGGTGTCAAAAAGCTGTTTGACAGTTTCTGTTACCAACAGGGGTCACCATACGATTCTGCTGCAGTTATGGTATTGAAAGGTACAACAAGGAGCATGTGAATGTATTTTTGCAGGTGGGGTGCCCCAAAATTTTACTGCCAGCAGCAGCAGCCCCCCTCCTCCCCACCCAGCAGATTGGTATAGGTACCTTTAGGACATTTCTGTTGAAAAAAGAGGCTATAGCGAATCGTGCTATGAAATCCTAGAGCACTAACATTTGCTAAATAAAGGTGGCATCGGAGCATACGAATGAGGCAGAGAGAGGCTACTGTTGCCAATTGGTTTGGTGGGTCATAGTGAATAACCTCGGCATGCAAATAGGCAGTGTGAGGATTGGCAGTGTCTGTAGAGAATTTTGGCATGCTCTTCAGCTTATTTTTTCCCCTTACGTTGGCTATGAACTACAGAGGAAAGGCCCGGCCTTACTGTTGGACAAAACATGTATTTATGATTTTAAGAAGTGTAGTCTGACTGTACTGAGAGGGGCTGTACAGTACGGTAAATGCCTGTATACCCCTGCAATGTGCATCCAACTGTCACTTGAGATTCAATAGCGAACGAAGCAGCTGGGTTACTGACTGAATGTAAATGGAAGGCACATAGCAAGGGTGTTTGTGGTCACTCAAATGATTGAAACCTGGTTGATGCACTACCAAAGCTGGGGTTCCAGGAGGGAACATTTGAGGGGCATTGAGATGGTGGTGCCCAGAGGTCAAAATACGTTTCAGAGACAGAGAGGTACTGCGGTCCTGGTCCCACATTGGGGGTAGTCAAAAGTCCTGCTAAAGATTTCTGTCCAACTGTTACCACGTTTTGTGCAGCCTGGCTCCCTCTGTAACGATTCCCCAGTGTCTTTCGATCCTACAGATGACTGTAGCAAACTTCCCAAATTTTTTCTTGGCTTCATACCCCCAAAGGAGTGCCTGACATTTGCCAGCCTAACGATACTCACATTCTGGGAAAAACCTCACTAACCATGCATATTTATGCACCACACATGGCAAATCCTTGCAATTGCAGAACATCATATCGCACTTGTCATCTTTGAGGTGCTGTAAGTATTTGGATTTGAGGGAAATATTCATCCTTGCTTGCTCTCCCACCTGAAGTCTATGGTGCTGCTGTTCCTTTCTCACATGTCCCTACAAAGAGACAAGTGACACACAGACTCAATCACTCAGCAAACATATATGCTTTGACGCTTTCATCTTGCTGTTTACCTTCCAAATGTTCCCCCTTCACCACAAATACAGGCCAGCCATTCCTCATCCCCTCAGTCATCGTAGTCCTTCACTCCTTAGGCCCTGCAAGACAAAAATGACCAAGAATCATGTCAGCAAGAAGAAGAAAAGCCTCAGTGTGCTCTTTTGTTCATACTGCTGCCCACTAGTAACACTTCATGGCCACTGCAGCTTAAGAATGGGACTGAGAAGAGGGCTCTCCTATGCAAATAATGTCCTCCCATGCATACTTTCTTCTGAGACGGTCGGCGGCTTGTGCCGTGATACTGCCTCCAACATATGGTCTTCAACCAAATTTTAAAAAAGCCCACCTGCCTTAGACAAAGGATTTTGCCACTCGAAGGAAGCACATGGGGACATCACCATCATTTAGCAGGGTCCTAAATTGCCTGCTGTCCGCCTGTATACAGAACAAGGACGTTCGTGGCCGTTCATGAGCGTTCTTCAAAGGAAGGAGGTGGGTGAATAAATCCAAGATGCCAGGGCAGGCCCAGCCCAGCCCAGTGCAGCCCAGCCCGGCACAACGCACTGCTGTGGAGGTCCACTCCTTCACATCCTGCAGCAGGCATGATGCAGATCTACTAGAGCAAAGGCTTGACTCTGCTCTTGTCTGTCTCTTAAAGGAAACAATCTTTCCAACTTCTTATTGCACCTAATAAATGGACTCTAGCTAGCCTCAAACTCGACCCATCATTTCATTAGCCAGAGCTCATACTTGACCTTTATTTCTATCCAAGCTCACTGGCACCAAACCTCTGATTTGAGCGAGTGGCTCACACTAAAATGAAAAATCACCATCAACCAACCTATTTTACAATAAGTGTAGCACCATCCTCGCATTCTTGTGCTCAGTTATAACCCCCAATACCACAATTGCACTCTGCAATTCACCAAACTTAAAGGACAAAGAATGACGACATTGATAAAGGAAGATAAGGCCTTGTTCCTAGCACCTACTTGAGAAATAGGGCGGTTGGTAGAAGGTCATGAGAGAAAACATATGAAATGTTGGGAGACACCTGCCAAAAAAACCACTAGCAAAAAAAAAAACACTGTTTGAAAATTTCCCACCTTGGGATACTTCTACAGCACTGGCAGGATTCGAACCCTGGCCTGTGAGGGCTGTCCCCCCCAAAGGTACAAGCCTTACCTGTGAGCTATCTCCTTGGTGGTCTAGAGGAATGCAGTAGTAACTATAAGCAACATACAGGCCTTGGTGTCCTTTCCTGTGGCTTCCATTGCACATTAAATGGATGACCATGACATAAGGACAATTTGATAGGCTACTTACATGGAAACCAGAAAAACACTTAGCAACAAAAAAAAAAGAAAATCACTGTTTGAAAATTCCCCACCTTGGGATACTTCTACAGCACTGGCAGGATTCGAACCCTGGCCTGTGAGGGTTGTCCCCACCAAAGGTACAAGCCTTACCTTTGAGCTATAGCTCCTTGGTGGTCTGGAGGATTGCAGTAGTAACTATAAGCAACATACAGGCCTTGGTGTCCTTTCCTGTGGCTTCCATTGCACATTAAATGGATGACCATGACATAAGGACAATTTGATAGGCTACTTACATGGAAACCAGAAAAACACTTAGCAAAAAAAAAGAAAAGAAAATCACTGTTTGAAAATTTCCCACCTTGGGATACTTCTATAGCACTGGCAGGATTCGAACCCTGGCCTGTGAGGGCTGTCCCCACCAAAGGTACAAGCCTTACCTTTGAGCTATAGCTCCTTGGTGGTCTAGAGGATTGCAGTAGTAACTATAAGCAACATACAGGCCTTGGTGTCCTTCCCTGTGGCTTCCATTGCACATTAAAAGGATGACCATGACATAAGGACAATTTGATAGGCTACTTACATGGAAACCAGTGTGGTCCAGTGGGTAAGTTCCTGCCTTCCATCCAGGCAACCAGGGTTCAAATCCCGGGTTCGGCACCAGGTACGTAAATTGGTAAGTAAAATGTGTCTGTGTGTTGTGTAAGAGTGGAATCATGCCTAGCGAAAGAGGGATTGCAGATTGGTTGGTAAGTAAAATAGGTGTGGAAAGAAAGGTGAAAGAAAGAGAATGGGTGTTGTCTGTAGGAGGAGGACCCTGGGCAGGTTGGGTGGGGCCAGACAGCAGAGGAGGGGCTTAGGAGGAGCCTAGGGACTTAGGAGGAGCCAAGTCAGATTGGGTGGGGTCAAATAGGAGGGGTATAGGAGGAGCCTGGGCAGAATGGGTGGGGTCAGACAGCAGAGGAGGGGCTTAGGAGGAGCCTAGTCAGATTGGGTGGGGTCAGAGAGGAGGGGTATAGGAGGAGCTTGGGCAGAATGGTTGGGGTCAGACAGCAGAGGAGGGGCTTAGGAGGAGCCTGGGCAGAATGGGTGGGGTCAGACAGCAGAGGAAGGGCTTAGGAGGAGCCTAGTCAGATTGGGTGGGGTCAGAGAGGAGGAGCCTGGGTGGGGACAGCAGAGGAGGGGCTTAGGAGGAACCTGGGCAGAATGGGTGGGGTCAGAGAGGAGGGGCTTAGGAGGAGCCTGGGAAGAATGGGTGGGGTCAGACAGCAGAGGAGGGGCTTAGGAGGAACCTAGTCAGATTGGGTGGGGTCAAATAGGAAGAGCCTGGGCAGAATGGGTGGGGTCAGACAGCAGAGGAGGGGCTTAGGAGGAGCCTAGTCAGATTGGGTGGGTTCAGAGAGGAGGGGTATAGGAGGAGCCTGGGCAGAATGGGTGGGGTCAGACAGCAGAGGAGGAGCCTGGGCAGAATGGGTGGGGTCAGACAGCAGAGGAGGGGTTTAGGAGGAACCTAGTCAGATTGGGTGGGGTCAAATAGGAAGAGCCTGGGCAGAATGGGTGGGGTCAGACAGCAGAGGAGGGGTTTAGGAGGAGCCAAGTCAGATTGGGTGGGGTCAAATAGGAGGGGTATAGGAGGAGCCTGGGCAGAATGGGTGGAGTCAGAGAGGAGGGGGTATAGGAAGAGCCTGGGCAGAATGGGTGGGGTCAGACAGCAGAGGAGGAGCCTGGGCAGAATGGGTGGGGTCAGACAGCAGAGGAGGGGTTTAGGAGGAGCCTAGTCAGATTATGTGGGGTCAAATAGGAGGAGCCTGGGCAGAATGGGAGGAGTCAGAGAGGAGGGGGGTATAGGAGGAGCCTGGGCAGAATGGGTGGGGTCAGACTGGTATGGGAGGAGCCTGGGCAGAATGGGTGGGGTCAGACAGCAGAGGAGCAGAGGAGGAGGGGCTTAGGAGGAGCCTAGTCAGATTGGGTGGGGTCAGAGAGGAGGGGTATAGGAGGAGCCTAGTCAGATTGGGTGGGGTCAAATAGGAGGAGGAGGTGCCTGGGCAGAATGGGAGGAGTCAGAGAGGAGGGGGGTATAGGAGGAGCCTGGGCAGAATGGGTGGGGTCAGACTGGTATGGGAGGAGCCTGGGCAGAATGGGTGGAGTCAGAGAGGAGGGGCTTAGGAGGAGCCTAGTCAGATTGGGTGGGGTCAAATAGGAGGAGCCTGGGCAGAATGGGAGGAGTCAGAGAGGAGGGGTTTAGGAGGAGCTTAGTCAGAATGGGTGGGGTCAGACAGCAGAGGAGGGGCTTAGGAGGAGCCTAGTCAGATTGGGTGGGGTCAAATAGGAGGAGCCTGGGCAGAATGGGTGGGGTCAGACAGCAGAGGAGGGGCTTAGGAGGAGCCTAGTCAGATTGGGTGGGGTCAAATAGGAGGAGGAGGAGCCTGGGCAGAATGGGTGGGGTCAGACAGGTATGGGAGGAGCCTGGGCAGAATGGGTGGGGTCAGACAGGTATGGGAGGAGCCTGGGCGGAATGGGTGGAGTCAGAGAGGAGGGGGGTATAGGAGGAGCCTGGGCAGAATGGGTGGGGTCAGACAGCAGAGGAGGGGCTTAGGAGGAGCCTAGTCAGATTGGGGTCAAATAAGAGGGGTATAGGAGGAGCCTGGGCAGAATGGGTGCGGTCAGACGGGTATGGGAGGAGCCTGGGCAGAATGGGTGGAGTCAGAGAGGAGGGGGTATAGGATGAGCCAGGGCAGAATGGGTGGGGTCAGACAGCAGAGGAGGGGCTTAGGAGGAGCCTGGGCAGAATGGGTGGGGTCAGACAGCAGAGGAGGGGCTTAGGAGGAGCCTAGTCAGATTGGGTGGGGTCAGAGAGGAGGGGTATAGGAGGAGCCTAGTCAGATTATGTGGGGTCAAATAGGAGGAGCCTGGGCAGAATGGGAGGAGTCAGAGAGGAGGGGGGTATAGGAGGAGCCTGGGCAGAATGGGTGGGGTCAGACTGGTATGGGAGGAGCCTGGGCAGAATGGGTGGGGTCAGACAGCAGAGGAGGGGTTTAGGAGGAGCCAAGTCAGAGTGGGTGGGGTCAAATAGGAGGGGTATAGGAGGAGCCTGGGCAGAATGGGTGCGGTCAGACGGGTATGGGAGGAGCCTGGACAGAATGGGTGGAGTCAGACAGCAGAGGAGGAGGGGCTTAGGAGGAGCCTAGTCAGATTGGGTGGGGTCAGAGAGGAGGGGTATAGGAGGAGCCTAGTCAGATTGGGTGGGGTCAAATAGGAGGAGCCTGGGCAGAATGGGTGGGGTCAGACTGGTATGGGAGGAGCCTGGGCAGAATGGGTGGGGTCAGACAGGTATGGGAGGAGCCTGGGCGGAATGGGTGGAGTCAGAGAGGAGGGGGGTATAGGAGGAGCCTGGGCAGAATGGGTGGGGTCAGACAGCAGAGGAGGAGGAGGGGTTTAGGAGGAGCCAAGTCAGAGTGGGTGGGGTCAAATAGGAGGGGTATATGAGGAGCCTGGGCAGAATGGGTGGGGTCAGACTGGTATGGGAGGAGCCTGGGCAGAATGGGTGGAGTCAGAGAGGAGGGGCTTAGGAGGAGCCTAGTCAGATTGGGTGGGGTCAAATAGGAAGAGCCTGGGCAGAATGGGTGGGGTCAGACAGCAGAGGAGGGGCTTAGGAGGAGCCTAGTCAGATTGGGTGGGTTCAGAGAGGAGGGGTATAGGAGGAGCCTGGGCAGAATGGGTGGGGTCAGACAGCAGAGGAGGGGCTTAGGAGGAGCCTAGTCAGATTGGGTGGGGTCAGAGAGAAGGGGTATAGGAGGAGCCTGGGAAGGTTGGGTGGGGCCAGACAGCAGAGGAGGGGCTTAGGAGGAACCTAGTCAGATTGGGTGGGGTCAAATAGGAAGAGCCTGGGCAGAATGGGTGGGGACAGCAGAGGAGGGGCTTAGGAGGAACCTGGGCAGAATGGGTGGGGTCAGAGAGGAGGGGCTTAGGAGGAGCCTGGGCAGAATGGGTGGGGTCAGACAGCAGAGGAGGGGCTTAGGAGGAACCTAGTCAGATTGGGTGGGGTCAAATAGGAAGAGCCTGGGCAGAATGGGTGGGGTCAGACAGCAGAGGAGGGGCTTAGGAGGAGCCTAGTCAGATTGGGTGGGTTCAGAGAGGAGGGGTATAGGAGGAGCCTGGGCAGAATGGGTGGGGTCAGACAGCAGAGGAGGGGTTTAGGAGGAGCCAAGTCAGTGTGGGTGGGGTCAAATAGGAGGGGTATAGGAGGAGCCTGGGCAGAATGGGTGCGGTCAGATGGGTATGGGAGGAGCCTGGGCAGAATGGGTGGAGTCAGAGAGGAGGGGGTATAGGAGGAGCCTGGGCAGAATGGGTGGGGTCAGACAGCAGAGGAGGGGTTTAGGAGGAGCTTAGTCAGAATGGGTGGGGTCAGACAGCAGAGGAGGGGCTTAGGAGGAGCCT
This sequence comes from Lissotriton vulgaris, assembly GCF_964263255.1. NCBI lineage: Eukaryota > Metazoa > Chordata > Amphibia > Caudata > Salamandridae > Lissotriton > Lissotriton vulgaris. The sequence goes on from NC_141685.1 coordinate 1,485,833,729, forward strand.
AGTCAGATTGGGGTCAAATAAGAGGGGTATAGGAGGAGCCTGGGCAGAATGGGTGCGGTCAGACGGGTATGGGAGGAGCCTGGGCAGAATGGGTGGAGTCAGAGAGGAGGGGGTATAGGATGAGCCAGGGCAGAATGGGTGGGGTCAGACAGCAGAGGAGGGGCTTAGGAGGAGCCTGGGCAGAATGGGTGGGGTCAAATAGGAGGGGTATAGGAGGAGCCTGGGCAGAATGGGTGGGGTCAGATGGGTATGGGAGGAGCCTGGGCAGAATGGGTGGAGTCAGAGAGGAGGGGGTATAGGAGGAGCCTGGGCAGAATGGGTGGGGTCAGACTGGTATGGGAGGAGCCTGGGCAGAATGGGTGGGGTCAGACAGCAGAGGAGGGGTTTAGGAGGAGCCAAGTCAGAGTGGGTGGGGTCAAATAGGAGGGGTATAGGAGGAGCCTGGGCAGAATGGGAGGAGTCAGAGAGGAGGGGGGTATAGGAGGAGCCTGGGCAGAATGGGTGGGGTCAGACTGGTATGGGAGGAGCCTGGGCAGAATGGGTGGGGTCAGACAGCAGAGGAGGGGTTTAGGAGGAGCCAAGTCAGAGTGGGTGGGGTCAAATAGGAGGGGTATAGGAGGAGCCTGGGCAGAATGGGTGGGGTCAGATGGGTATGGGAGGAGCCTGGGCAGAATGGGTGGAGTCAGAGAGGAGGGGGTATAGGAGGAGCCTGGGCAGAATGGGTGGGGTCAGACAGCAGAGGAGGGGTTTAGGAGGAGCCAAGTCAGATTGGGTGGGGTCAAATAGGAGGGGTATAGGAGGAGCCTGGGCAGAATGGGTGCGGTCAGACGGGTATGGGAGGAGCCTGGGCAGAATGGGTGGAGTCAGACAGCAGAGGAGGAGGGGCTTAGGAGGAGCCTAGTCAGATTGGGTGGGGTCAGAGAGGAGGGGTATAGGAGGAGCCTAGTCAGATTGGGTGGGGTCAAATAGGAGGAGCCTGGGCAGAATGGGAGGAGTCAGAGAGGAGGGGGGTATAGGAGGAGCCTGGGCAGAATGGGTGGGGTCAGACTGGTATGGGAGGAGCCTGGGCAGAATGGGTGGAGTCGGAGAGGAGGGGCTTAGGAGGAGCCTAGTCAGATTGGGTGGGGTCAAATAGGAGGAGCCTGGGCAGAATGGGAGGAGTCAGAGAGGAGGGGGTATAGGAGGAGCCTGGGCAGAATGGGTGGGGTCAGACAGCAGAGGAGGGGTTTAGGAGGAGCTTAGTCAGAATGGGTGGGGTCAGACAGCAGAGGAGGGGCTTAGGAGGAACCTAGTCAGATTGGGTGGGGTCAAATAGGAGGGGTATAGGAGGAGCCTGGGCAGAATGGGTGGGGTCAGACGGGTATGGGAGGAGCCTGGGCAGAATGGGTGGGGTCAGACGGGTATGGGAGGAGCCTGGGCAGAATGGGTGGAGTCAGAGAGGAGGGGGTATAGGAAGAGCCTGGGCAGAATGGGTGGGGTCAGACAGCAGAGGAGGGGCTTAGGAGGAACCTAGTCAGATTGGGTGGGGTCAAATAGGAGGAGCCTGGGCAGAATGGGTGGGGTCAGACAGCAGAGGAGGGGCTTAGGAGGAGCCTAGTCAGATTGGGTGGGGTCAAATAGGAGGAGGAGGAGCCTGGGCAGAATGGGTGGGGTCAGACAGGTATGGGAGGAGCCTGGGCAGAATGGGTGGGGTCAGACAGGTATGGGAGGAGCCTGGGCGGAATGGGTGGAGTCAGAGAGGAGGGGGGTATAGGAGGAGCCTGGGCAGAATGGGTGGGGTCAGACAGCAGAGGAGGAGGAGGGGTTTAGGAGGAGCCTGGGCAGAATGGGTGGGGTCAGACAGCAGAGGAGGAGGAGGGGTTTAGGAGGAGCCAAGTCAGAGTGGGTGGGGTCAAATAGGAGGGGTATAGGAGGAGCCTGGGCAGAATGGGTGGGGTCAGACTGGTATGGGAGGAGCCTGGGCAGAATGGGTGGAGTCAGAGAGGAGGGGCTTAGGAGGAGCCTAGTCAGATTGGGTGGGGTCAAATAGGAGGTGCCTGGGCAGAATGGGTGGAGTCAGAGAGGAGGGGGTATAGGAGGAGCCTGGGCAGAATGGGTGGGGTCAGACAGCAGAGGAGGGGCTTAGGAGGAGCCTGGGCAGAATGGGTGGGGTCAGACAGCAGAGGAGGGGCTTAGGGGGAGCCTGGGCAGAATGGGTGGAGTCAGAGAGGAGGGGCTTAGGAGGAGCCTAGTCAGATTGGGTGGGGTCAAATAGGAAGAGCCTGGGCAGAATGGGTGGGGTCAGACAGCAGAGGAGGGGCTTAGGAGGAGCCTAGTCAGATTGGGTGGGTTCAGAGAGGAGGGGTATAGGAGGAGCCTGGGAAGAATGGGTGGGGTCAGACAGCAGAGGAGGGGTTTAGGAGGAGCCAAGTCAGAGTGGGTGGGGTCAGAGAGAAGGGGTATAGGAGGAGCCTGGGAAGGTTGGGTGGGGCCAGACAGCAGAGGAGGGGCTTAGGAGGAACCTAGTCAGATTGGGTGGGGTCAAATAGGAAGAGCCTGGGCAGAATGGGTGGGGTCAGACAGCAGAGGAGGGGCTTAGGAGGAGCCTAGTCAGATTGGGTGGGTTCAGAGAGGAGGGGTATAGGAGGAGCCTGGGCAGAATGGGTGGGGTCAGACAGCAGAGGAGGGGCTTAGGAGGAGCCTAGTCAGATTGGGTGGGGTCAGAGAGGAGGAGGGGTATAGGAGGAGCCTGGGCAGAATGGGTGGGGTCAGACGGGTATGGGAGGAGCCTGGGCAGAATGGGTGGAGTCAGAGAGGAGGGGGGTATAGGAGGAGCCTGGGCAGAATGGGTGGGGTCAGACAGCAGAGGAGGGGTTTAGGAGGAGCCAAGTCAGAGTGGGTGGTGTCAAATAGGAGGGGTATAGGAGGAGCCTGGGCAGAATGGGTGGGGTCAGACAGCAGAGGAGGGGTTTAGGAGGAGCCAAGTCAGATTGGGTGGGGTCAAATAGGAGGGGTATAGGAGGAGCCTGGGCAGAATGGGTGGGGTCAGACGGGTATGGGAGGAGCCTGGGCAGAATGGGTGGAGTCAGAGAGGAGGGGTATAGGAAGAGCCTGGGCAGAATGGGTGGGGTCAGACAGCAGAGGAGGGGCTTAAGAGGAGCCTAGTCAGATTGGGTGGGGTCAGAGAGAAGGGGTATAGGAGGAGCCTGGGAAGGTTGGGTGGGGCCAGACAGCAGAGGAGGGGCTTAGGAGGAACCTAGTCAGATTGGGTGGGGTCAAATAGGAGGATCTTGGGCAGAATGGGTGGGGTCAGACAGCAGAGGAGGGGCTTAGGAGGAGCCTAGTCAGATTGGGTGGGTTCAGAGAGGAGGGGTATAGGAGGAGCCTGGGCAGAATGGGTGGGGTCAGACAGCAGAGGAGGGGTTTAGGAGGAGCCAAGTCAGAGTGGGTGGGGTCAAATAGGAGGGGTATAGGAGGAGCCTGGGCAGAATGGGTGCGGTCAGATGGGTATGGGAGGAGCCTGGGCAGAATGGGTGGAGTCAGAGAGGAGGGGGTATAGGAGGAGCCTGGGCAGAATGGGTGGGGTCAGACAGCAGAGGAGGGGTTTAGAAGGAGCTTAGTCAGAATGGGTGGGGTCAGACAGCAGAGGAGGGGCTTAGGAGGAGCCTAGTCAGATTGGGGTCAAATAAGAGGGGTATAGGAGGAGCCTGGGCAGAATGGGTGCGGTCAGACGGGTATGGGAGGAACCTGGGCAGAATGGGTGGAGTCAGAGAGGAGGGGGTATAGGATGAGCCTGGGCAGAATGGGTGGGGTCAGACAGCAGAGGCGGGGCTTAGGAGGAGCCTGGGCAGAATGGGTGGGGTCAGACAGCAGAGGAGGGGCTTAGGAGGAGCCTAGTCAGATTGGGTGGGGTCAGAGAGGAGGGGTATAGGAGGAGCCTAGTCAGATTATGTGGGGTCAAATAGGAGGAGCCTGGGCAGAATGGGAGGAGTCAGAGAGGAGGGGGGTAAAGGAGGAGCCTGGGCAGAATGGGTGGGGTCAGACTGGTATGGGAGGAGCCTGGGCAGAATGGGTGGGGTCAGACAGCAGAGGAGGGGCTTAGGAGGAGCCTAGTCAGATTGGGTGGGTTCAGAGAGGAGGGGTATAGGAGGAGCCTGGGCAGAATGGGTGGGGTCAGACAGCAGAGGAGGGGCTTAGGAGGAGCCTAGTCAGATTGGGTGGAGTCAGAGAGGAGGGGGGTATAGGAGGAGTCTGGGCAGAATGGGTGGGGTCAGACAGCAGAGGAGGGGTTTAGGAGGAGCCAAGTCAGAGTGGGTGGGGTCAAATAGGAGGGGTATAGGAGGAGCCTGGGCAGAATGGGTGGGGTCAGATGGGTATGGGAGGAGCCTGGGCAGAATGGGTGGAGTCAGAGAGGAATGGGGTATAGGAGGAGCCTGGGCAGAATGGGTGGGGTCAGACTGGTATGGGAGGAGCCTGGGCAGAATGGGTGGGGTCAGACAGCAGAGGAGGAGGAGGGGTTTAGGAGGAGCCAAGTCAGAGTGGGTGGGGTCAAATAGGAGGGGTATATGAGGAGCCTGGGCAGAATGGGTGGGGTCAGACTGGTATGGGAGGAGCCTGGGCAGAATGGGTGGAGTCAGAGAGGAGGGGCTTAGGAGGAGCCTAGTCAGATTGGGTGGGGTCAGAGAGAAGGGGTATAGGAGGAGCCTGGGAAGGTTGGGTGGGGCCAGACAGCAGAGGAGGGGCTTAGGAGGAACCTAGTCAGATTGGGTGGGGTCAAATAGGAAGAGCCTGGGCAGAATGGGTGGGGACAGCAGATGAGGGGCTTAGGAGGAACCTGGGCAGAATGGGTGGGGTCAGAGAGGAGGGGCTTAGGAGGAGCCTGGGCAGAATGGGTGGGGTCAGACAGCAGAGGAGGGGTTTAGGAGGAACCTAGTCAGATTGGGTGGGGTCAAATAGGAAGAGCCTGGGCAGAATGGGTGGGGTCAGACAGCAGAGGAGGGGCTTAGGAGGAGCCTAGTCAGATTGGGTGGGGTCAAATAGGAGGGGTATAGGAGGAGCCTGGGCAGAATGGGTGGAGTCAGAGAGGAGGGGGTATAGGAGGAGCCTGGGCAGAATGGGTGGGGTCAGACAGCAGAGGAGGGGTTTAGGAGGAGCCAAGTCAGATTGGGTGGGGTCAAATAGGAGGGGTATAGGAGGAGCCTAGTCAGATTGGGTGGGGTCAAATAGGAGGAGCCTGGGCAGAATGGGAGGAGTCAGAGAGGAGGGGGGTATAGGAGGAGCCTGGGCAGAATGGGTGGGGTCAGACTGGTATGGGAGGAGCCTGGGCAGAATGGGTGCAGTCAGAGAGGAGGGGCTTAGGAGGAGCCTAGTCAGATTGGGTGGGGTCAAATAGGAGGAGCCTGGGCAGAATGGGAGGAGTCAGAGAGGAGGGGTTTAGGAGGAGCTTAGTCAGAATGGGTGGGGTCAGACAGCAGAGGAGGGGCTTAGGAGGAACCTAGTCAGATTGGGTGGGGTCAAATAGGAGGGGTATAGGAGGAGCCTGGGCAGAATGGGTGGGGTCAGATGGGTATGGGAGGAGCCTGGGCAGAATGGGTGGAGTCAGAGAGGAGGGGGTATAGGAAGAGCCTGGGCAGAATGGCTGGGGTCAGACAGCAGAGGAGGGGCTTAGGAGGAGCCTAGTCAGATTGGGTGGGGTCAAATAGGAGGAGCCTGGGCAGAATGGGTGGGGTCAGACAGCAGAGGAGGGGCTTAGGAGGAGCCTAGTCAGATTGGGTGGGGTCAAATAGGAGGAGGAGGAGCCTGGGCAGAATGGGTGAGGTCAGACAGGTATGGGAGGAGCCTGGGCAGAATGGGTGGGGTCAGACAGGTATGGGAGGAGCCTGGGCGGAATGGGTGGAGTCAGAGAGGAGGGGGGTATAGGAGGAGCCTGGGCAGAATGGGTGGGGTCAGACAGCAGAGGAGGGGCTTAGGAGGAGCCTAGTCAGATTGGGTGGGGTCAAATAGGAGGAGGAGGAGCCTGGGCAGAATGGGTGGGGTCAGACAGGTATGGGAGGAGCCTGGGCAGAATGGGTGGGGTCAGACAGGTATGGGAGGAGCCTGGGCGGAATGGGTGGAGTCAGAGAGGAGGGGGGTATAGGAGGAGCCTGGGCAGAATGGGTGGGGTCAGACAGCAGAGGAGGAGGAGGGGTTTAGGAGGAGCCAAGTCAGAGTGGGTGGGGTCAAATAGGAGGGGTATATGAGGAGCCTGGGCAGAATGGGTGGGGTCAGACTGGTATGGGAGGAGCCTGGGCAGAATGGGTGGAGTCAGAGAGGAGGGGCTTAGGAGGAGCCTAGTCAGATTGGGTGGGGTCAAATAGGAAGAGCCTGGGCAGAATGGGTGGGGTCAGACAGCAGAGGAGGGGCTTAGGAGGAGCCTAGTCAGATTGGGTGGGTTCAGAGAGGAGGGGTATAGGAGGAGCCTGGGCAGAATGGGTGGGGTCAGACAGCAGAGGAGGGGCTTAGGAGGAGCCTAGTCAGATTGGGTGGGGTCAGAGAGAAGGGGTATAGGAGGAGCCTGGGAAGGTTGGGTGGGGCCAGACAGCAGAGGAGGGGCTTAGGAGGAACCTAGTCAGATTGGGTGGGGTCAAATAGGAAGAGCCTGGGCAGAATGGGTGGGGACAGCAGAGGAGGGGCTTAGGAGGAACCTGGGCAGAATGGGTGGGGTCAGAGAGGAGGGGCTTAGGAGGAGCCTGGGCAGAATGGGTGGGGTCAGACAGCAGAGGAGGGGCTTAGGAGGAACCTAGTCAGATTGGGTGGGGTCAAATAGGAAGAGCCTGGGCAGAATGGGTGGGGTCAGACAGCAGAGGAGGGGCTTAGGAGGAGCCTAGTCAGATTGGGTGGGTTCAGAGAGGAGGGGTATAGGAGGAGCCTGGGCAGAATGGGTGGGGTCAGACAGCAGAGGAGGGGTTTAGGAGGAGCCAAGTCAGAGTGGGTGGGGTCAAATAGGAGGGGTATAGGAGGAGCCTGGGCAGAATGGGTGCGGTCAGATGGGTATGGGAGGAGCCTGGGCAGAATGGGTGGAGTCAGAGAGGAGGGGGTATAGGAGGAGCCTGGGCAGAATGGGTGGGGTCAGACAGCAGAGGAGGGGTTTAGGAGGAGCTTAGTCAGAATGGGTGGGGTCAGACAGCAGAGGAGGGGCTTAGGAGGAGCCTAGTCAGATTGGGGTCAAATAAGAGGGGTATAGGAGGAGCCTGGGCAGAATGGGTGCGGTCAGACGGGTATGGGAGGAGCCTGGGCAGAATGGGTGGAGTCAGAGAGGAGGGGGTATAGGATGAGCCAGGGCAGAATGGGTGGGGTCAGACAGCAGAGGAGGGGCTTAGGAGGAGCCTGGGCAGAATGGGTGGGGTCAAATAGGAGGGGTATAGGAGGAGCCTGGGCAGAATGGGTGGGGTCAGATGGGTATGGGAGGAGCCTGGGCAGAATGGGTGGAGTCAGAGAGGAGGGGGTATAGGAGGAGCCTGGGCAGAATGGGTGGGGTCAGACTGGTATGGGAGGAGCCTGGGCAGAATGGGTGGGGTCAGACAGCAGAGGAGGGGTTTAGGAGGAGCCAAGTCAGAGTGGGTGGGGTCAAATAGGAGGGGTATAGGAGGAGCCTGGGCAGAATGGGAGGAGTCAGAGAGGAGGGGGGTATAGGAGGAGCCTGGGCAGAATGGGTGGGGTCAGACTGGTATGGGAGGAGCCTGGGCAGAATGGGTGGGGTCAGACAGCAGAGGAGGGGTTTAGGAGGAGCCAAGTCAGAGTGGGTGGGGTCAAATAGGAGGGGTATAGGAGGAGCCTGGGCAGAATGGGTGGGGTCAGATGGGTATGGGAGGAGCCTGGGCAGAATGGGTGGAGTCAGAGAGGAGGGGGTATAGGAGGAGCCTGGGCAGAATGGGTGGGGTCAGACAGCAGAGGAGGGGTTTAGGAGGAGCCAAGTCAGATTGGGTGGGGTCAAATAGGAGGGGTATAGGAGGAGCCTGGGCAGAATGGGTGCGGTCAGACGGGTATGGGAGGAGCCTGGGCAGAATGGGTGGAGTCAGACAGCAGAGGAGGAGGGGCTTAGGAGGAGCCTAGTCAGATTGGGTGGGGTCAGAGAGGAGGGGTATAGGAGGAGCCTAGTCAGATTGGGTGGGGTCAAATAGGAGGAGCCTGGGCAGAATGGGAGGAGTCAGAGAGGAGGGGGGTATAGGAGGAGCCTGGGCAGAATGGGTGGGGTCAGACTGGTATGGGAGGAGCCTGGGCAGAATGGGTGGAGTCGGAGAGGAGGGGCTTAGGAGGAGCCTAGTCAGATTGGGTGGGGTCAAATAGGAGGAGCCTGGGCAGAATGGGAGGAGTCAGAGAGGAGGGGGTATAGGAGGAGCCTGGGCAGAATGGGTGGGGTCAGACAGCAGAGGAGGGGTTTAGGAGGAGCTTAGTCAGAATGGGTGGGGTCAGACAGCAGAGGAGGGGCTTAGGAGGAACCTAGTCAGATTGGGTGGGGTCAAATAGGAGGGGTATAGGAGGAGCCTGGGCAGAATGGGTGGGGTCAGACGGGTATGGGAGGAGCCTGGGCAGAATGGGTGGGGTCAGACGGGTATGGGAGGAGCCTGGGCAGAATGGGTGGAGTCAGAGAGGAGGGGGTATAGGAAGAGCCTGGGCAGAATGGGTGGGGTCAGACAGCAGAGGAGGGGCTTAGGAGGAACCTAGTCAGATTGGGTGGGGTCAAATAGGAGGAGCCTGGGCAGAATGGGTGGGGTCAGACAGCAGAGGAGGGGCTTAGGAGGAGCCTAGTCAGATTGGGTGGGGTCAAATAGGAGGAGGAGGAGCCTGGGCAGAATGGGTGGGGTCAGACAGGTATGGGAGGAGCCTGGGCAGAATGGGTGGGGTCAGACAGGTATGGGAGGAGCCTGGGCGGAATGGGTGGAGTCAGAGAGGAGGGGGGTATAGGAGGAGCCTGGGCAGAATGGGTGGGGTCAGACAGCAGAGGAGGAGGAGGGGTTTAGGAGGAGCCTGGGCAGAATGGGTGGGGTCAGACAGCAGAGGAGGAGGAGGGGTTTAGGAGGAGCCAAGTCAGAGTGGGTGGGGTCAAATAGGAGGGGTATAGGAGGAGCCTGGGCAGAATGGGTGGGGTCAGACTGGTATGGGAGGAGCCTGGGCAGAATGGGTGGAGTCAGAGAGGAGGGGCTTAGGAGGAGCCTAGTCAGATTGGGTGGGGTCAAATAGGAGGTGCCTGGGCAGAATGGGTGGAGTCAGAGAGGAGGGGGTATAGGAGGAGCCTGGGCAGAATGGGTGGGGTCAGACAGCAGAGGAGGGGCTTAGGAGGAGCCTGGGCAGAATGGGTGGGGTCAGACAGCAGAGGAGGGGCTTAGGGGGAGCCTGGGCAGAATGGGTGGAGTCAGAGAGGAGGGGCTTAGGAGGAGCCTAGTCAGATTGGGTGGGGTCAAATAGGAAGAGCCTGGGCAGAATGGGTGGGGTCAGACAGCAGAGGAGGGGCTTAGGAGGAGCCTAGTCAGATTGGGTGGGTTCAGAGAGGAGGGGTATAGGAGGAGCCTGGGAAGAATGGGTGGGGTCAGACAGCAGAGGAGGGGTTTAGGAGGAGCCAAGTCAGAGTGGGTGGGGTCAGAGAGAAGGGGTATAGGAGGAGCCTGGGAAGGTTGGGTGGGGCCAGACAGCAGAGGAGGGGCTTAGGAGGAACCTAGTCAGATTGGGTGGGGTCAAATAGGAAGAGCCTGGGCAGAATGGGTGGGGTCAGACAGCAGAGGAGGGGCTTAGGAGGAGCCTAGTCAGATTGGGTGGGTTCAGAGAGGAGGGGTATAGGAGGAGCCTGGGCAGAATGGGTGGGGTCAGACAGCAGAGGAGGGGCTTAGGAGGAGCCTAGTCAGATTGGGTGGGGTCAGAGAGGAGGAGGGGTATAGGAGGAGCCTGGGCAGAATGGGTGGGGTCAGACGGGTATGGGAGGAGCCTGGGCAGAATGGGTGGAGTCAGAGAGGAGGGGGGTATAGGAGGAGCCTGGGCAGAATGGGTGGGGTCAGACAGCAGAGGAGGGGTTTAGGAGGAGCCAAGTCAGAGTGGGTGGTGTCAAATAGGAGGGGTATAGGAGGAGCCTGGGCAGAATGGGTGGGGTCAGACAGCAGAGGAGGGGTTTAGGAGGAGCCAAGTCAGATTGGGTGGGGTCAAATAGGAGGGGTATAGGAGGAGCCTGGGCAGAATGGGTGGGGTCAGACGGGTATGGGAGGAGCCTGGGCAGAATGGGTGGAGTCAGAGAGGAGGGGTATAGGAAGAGCCTGGGCAGAATGGGTGGGGTCAGACAGCAGAGGAGGGGTTTAGGAGGAGCCTAGTCAGATTATGTGGGGTCAAATAGGAGGAGCCTGGGCAGAATGGGAGGAGTCAGAGAGGAGGGGGGTATAGGAGGAGCCTGGGCAGAATGGGTGGGGTCAGACTGGTATGGGAGGAGCCTGGGCAGAATGGGTGGGGTCAGACAGCAGAGGAGCAGAGGAGGAGGGGCTTAGGAGGAGCCTAGTCAGATTGGGTGGGGTCAGAGAGGAGGGGTATAGGAGGAGCCTAGTCAGATTGGGTGGGGTCAAATAGGAGGAGGAGGTGCCTGGGCAGAATGGGAGGAGTCAGAGAGGAGGGGGGTATAGGAGGAGCCTGGGCAGAATGGGTGGGGTCAGACTGGTATGGGAGGAGCCTGGGCAGAATGGGTGGAGTCAGAGAGGAGGGGCTTAGGAGGAGCCTAGTCAGATTGGGTGGGGTCAAATAGGAGGAGCCTGGGCAGAATGGGAGGAGTCAGAGAGGAGGGGTTTAGGAGGAGCTTAGTCAGAATGGGTGGGGTCAGACAGCAGAGGAGGGGCTTAGGAGGAGCCTAGTCAGATTGGGTGGGGTCAAATAGGAGGAGCCTGGGCAGAATGGGTGGGGTCAGACAGCAGAGGAGGGGCTTAGGAGGAGCCTAGTCAGATTGGGTGGGGTCAAATAGGAGGAGGAGGAGCCTGGGCAGAATGGGTGGGGTCAGACAGGTATGGGAGGAGCCTGGGCAGAATGGGTGGGGTCAGACAGGTATGGGAGGAGCCTGGGCGGAATGGGTGGAGTCAGAGAGGAGGGGGGTATAGGAGGAGCCTGGGCAGAATGGGTGGGGTCAGACAGCAGAGGAGGGGCTTAGGAGGAGCCTAGTCAGATTGGGGTCAAATAAGAGGGGTATAGGAGGAGCCTGGGCAGAATGGGTGCGGTCAGACGGGTATGGGAGGAGCCTGGGCAGAATGGGTGGAGTCAGAGAGGAGGGGGTATAGGATGAGCCAGGGCAGAATGGGTGGGGTCAGACAGCAGAGGAGGGGCTTAGGAGGAGCCTGGGCAGAATGGGTGGGGTCAGACAGCAGAGGAGGGGCTTAGGAGGAGCCTAGTCAGATTGGGTGGGGTCAGAGAGGAGGGGTATAGGAGGAGCCTAGTCAGATTATGTGGGGTCAAATAGGAGGAGCCTGGGCAGAATGGGAGGAGTCAGAGAGGAGGGGGGTATAGGAGGAGCCTGGGCAGAATGGGTGGGGTCAGACTGGTATGGGAGGAGCCTGGGCAGAATGGGTGGGGTCAGACAGCAGAGGAGGGGTTTAGGAGGAGCCAAGTCAGAGTGGGTGGGGTCAAATAGGAGGGGTATAGGAGGAGCCTGGGCAGAATGGGTGCGGTCAGACGGGTATGGGAGGAGCCTGGACAGAATGGGTGGAGTCAGACAGCAGAGGAGGAGGGGCTTAGGAGGAGCCTAGTCAGATTGGGTGGGGTCAGAGAGGAGGGGTATAGGAGGAGCCTAGTCAGATTGGGTGGGGTCAAATAGGAGGAGCCTGGGCAGAATGGGTGGGGTCAGACTGGTATGGGAGGAGCCTGGGCAGAATGGGTGGGGTCAGACAGGTATGGGAGGAGCCTGGGCAGAATGGGTGGAGTCAGAGAGGAGGGGGGTATAGGAGGAGCCTGGGCAGAATGGGTGGGGTCAGACAGCAGAGGAGGAGGAGGGGTTTAGGAGGAGCCAAGTCAGAGTGGGTGGGGTCAAATAGGAGGGGTATATGAGGAGCCTGGGCAGAATGGGTGGGGTCAGACTGGTATGGGAGGAGCCTGGGCAGAATGGGTGGAGTCAGAGAGGAGGGGCTTAGGAGGAGCCTAGTCAGATTGGGTGGGGTCAAATAGGAAGAGCCTGGGCAGAATGGGTGGGGTCAGACAGCAGAGGAGGGGCTTAGGAGGAGCCTAGTCAGATTGGGTGGGTTCAGAGAGGAGGGGTATAGGAGGAGCCTGGGCAGAATGGGTGGGGTCAGACAGCAGAGGAGGGGCTTAGGAGGAGCCTAGTCAGATTGGGTGGGGTCAGAGAGAAGGGGTATAGGAGGAGCCTGGGAAGGTTGGGTGGGGCCAGACAGCAGAGGAGGGGCTTAGGAGGAACCTAGTCAGATTGGGTGGGGTCAAATAGGAAGAGCCTGGGCAGAATGGGTGGGGACAGCAGAGGAGGGGCTTAGGAGGAACCTGGGCAGAATGGGTGGGGTCAGAGAGGAGGGGCTTAGGAGGAGCCTGGGCAGAATGGGTGGGGTCAGACAGCAGAGGAGGGGCTTAGGAGGAACCTAGTCAGATTGGGTGGGGTCAAATAGGAAGAGCCTGGGCAGAATGGGTGGGGTCAGACAGCAGAGGAGGGGCTTAGGAGGAGCCTAGTCAGATTGGGTGGGTTCAGAGAGGAGGGGTATAGGAGGAGCCTGGGCAGAATGGGTGGGGTCAGACAGCAGAGGAGGGGTTTAGGAGGAGCCAAGTCAGAGTGGGTGGGGTCAAATAGGAGGGGTATAGGAGGAGCCTGGGCAGAATGGGTGCGGTCAGATGGGTATGGGAGGAGCCTGGGCAGAATGGGTGGAGTCAGAGAGGAGGGGGTATAGGAGGAGCCTGGGCAGAATGGGTGGGGTCAGACAGCAGAGGAGGGGTTTAGGAGGAGCTTAGTCAGAATGGGTGGGGTCAGACAGCAGAGGAGGGGCTTAGGAGGAGCCTAGTCAGATTGGGGTCAAATAAGAGGGGTATAGGAGGAGCCTGGGCAGAATGGGTGCGGTCAGACGGGTATGGGAGGAGCCTGGGCAGAATGGGTGGAGTCAGAGAGGAGGGGGTATAGGATGAGCCAGGGCAGAATGGGTGGGGTCAGACAGCAGAGGAGGGGCTTAGGAGGAGCCTGGGCAGAATGGGTGGGGTCAAATAGGAGGGGTATAGGAGGAGCCTGGGCAGAATGGGTGGGGTCAGATGGGTATGGGAGGAGCCTGGGCAGAATGGGTGGAGTCAGAGAGGAGGGGGTATAGGAGGAGCCTGGGCAGAATGGGTGGGGTCAGACTGGTATGGGAGGAGCCTGGGCAGAATGGGTGGGGTCAGACAGCAGAGGAGGGGTTTAGGAGGAGCCAAGTCAGAGTGGGTGGGGTCAAATAGGAGGGGTATAGGAGGAGCCTGGGCAGAATGGGAGGAGTCAGAGAGGAGGGGGGTATAGGAGGAGCCTGGGCAGAATGGGTGGGGTCAGACTGGTATGGGAGGAGCCTGGGCAGAATGGGTGGGGTCAGACAGCAGAGGAGGGGTTTAGGAGGAGCCAAGTCAGAGTGGGTGGGGTCAAATAGGAGGGGTATAGGAGGAGCCTGGGCAGAATGGGTGGGGTCAGATGGGTATGGGAGGAGCCTGGGCAGAATGGGTGGAGTCAGAGAGGAGGGGGTATAGGAGGAGCCTGGGCAGAATGGGTGGGGTCAGACAGCAGAGGAGGGGTTTAGGAGGAGCCAAGTCAGATTGGGTGGGGTCAAATAGGAGGGGTATAGGAGGAGCCTGGGCAGAATGGGTGCGGTCAGACGGGTATGGGAGGAGCCTGGGCAGAATGGGTGGAGTCAGACAGCAGAGGAGGAGGGGCTTAGGAGGAGCCTAGTCAGATTGGGTGGGGTCAGAGAGGAGGGGTATAGGAGGAGCCTAGTCAGATTGGGTGGGGTCAAATAGGAGGAGCCTGGGCAGAATGGGAGGAGTCAGAGAGGAGGGGGGTATAGGAGGAGCCTGGGCAGAATGGGTGGGGTCAGACTGGTATGGGAGGAGCCTGGGCAGAATGGGTGGAGTCGGAGAGGAGGGGCTTAGGAGGAGCCTAGTCAGATTGGGTGGGGTCAAATAGGAGGAGCCTGGGCAGAATGGGAGGAGTCAGAGAGGAGGGGGTATAGGAGGAGCCTGGGCAGAATGGGTGGGGTCAGACAGCAGAGGAGGGGTTTAGGAGGAGCTTAGTCAGAATGGGTGGGGTCAGACAGCAGAGGAGGGGCTTAGGAGGAACCTAGTCAGATTGGGTGGGGTCAAATAGGAGGGGTATAGGAGGAGCCTGGGCAGAATGGGTGGGGTCAGACGGGTATGGGAGGAGCCTGGGCAGAATGGGTGGGGTCAGACGGGTATGGGAGGAGCCTGGGCAGAATGGGTGGAGTCAGAGAGGAGGGGGTATAGGAAGAGCCTGGGCAGAATGGGTGGGGTCAGACAGCAGAGGAGGGGCTTAGGAGGAACCTAGTCAGATTGGGTGGGGTCAAATAGGAGGAGCCTGGGCAGAATGGGTGGGGTCAGACAGCAGAGGAGGGGCTTAGGAGGAGCCTAGTCAGATTGGGTGGGGTCAAATAGGAGGAGGAGGAGCCTGGGCAGAATGGGTGGGGTCAGACAGGTATGGGAGGAGCCTGGGCAGAATGGGTGGGGTCAGACAGGTATGGGAGGAGCCTGGGCGGAATGGGTGGAGTCAGAGAGGAGGGGGGTATAGGAGGAGCCTGGGCAGAATGGGTGGGGTCAGACAGCAGAGGAGGAGGAGGGGTTTAGGAGGAGCCTGGGCAGAATGGGTGGGGTCAGACAGCAGAGGAGGAGGAGGGGTTTAGGAGGAGCCAAGTCAGAGTGGGTGGGGTCAAATAGGAGGGGTATAGGAGGAGCCTGGGCAGAATGGGTGGGGTCAGACTGGTATGGGAGGAGCCTGGGCAGAATGGGTGGAGTCAGAGAGGAGGGGCTTAGGAGGAGCCTAGTCAGATTGGGTGGGGTCAAATAGGAGGTGCCTGGGCAGAATGGGTGGAGTCAGAGAGGAGGGGGTATAGGAGGAGCCTGGGCAGAATGGGTGGGGTCAGACAGCAGAGGAGGGGCTTAGGAGGAGCCTGGGCAGAATGGGTGGGGTCAGACAGCAGAGGAGGGGCTTAGGGGGAGCCTGGGCAGAATGGGTGGAGTCAGAGAGGAGGGGCTTAGGAGGAGCCTAGTCAGATTGGGTGGGGTCAAATAGGAAGAGCCTGGGCAGAATGGGTGGGGTCAGACAGCAGAGGAGGGGCTTAGGAGGAGCCTAGTCAGATTGGGTGGGTTCAGAGAGGAGGGGTATAGGAGGAGCCTGGGAAGAATGGGTGGGGTCAGACAGCAGAGGAGGGGTTTAGGAGGAGCCAAGTCAGAGTGGGTGGGGTCAGAGAGAAGGGGTATAGGAGGAGCCTGGGAAGGTTGGGTGGGGCCAGACAGCAGAGGAGGGGCTTAGGAGGAACCTAGTCAGATTGGGTGGGGTCAAATAGGAAGAGCCTGGGCAGAATGGGTGGGGTCAGACAGCAGAGGAGGGGCTTAGGAGGAGCCTAGTCAGATTGGGTGGGTTCAGAGAGGAGGGGTATAGGAGGAGCCTGGGCAGAATGGGTGGGGTCAGACAGCAGAGGAGGGGCTTAGGAGGAGCCTAGTCAGATTGGGTGGGGTCAGAGAGGAGGAGGGGTATAGGAGGAGCCTGGGCAGAATGGGTGGGGTCAGACGGGTATGGGAGGAGCCTGGGCAGAATGGGTGGAGTCAGAGAGGAGGGGGGTATAGGAGGAGCCTGGGCAGAATGGGTGGGGTCAGACAGCAGAGGAGGGGTTTAGGAGGAGCCAAGTCAGAGTGGGTGGTGTCAAATAGGAGGGGTATAGGAGGAGCCTGGGCAGAATGGGTGGGGTCAGACAGCAGAGGAGGGGTTTAGGAGGAGCCAAGTCAGATTGGGTGGGGTCAAATAGGAGGGGTATAGGAGGAGCCTGGGCAGAATGGGTGGGGTCAGACGGGTATGGGAGGAGCCTGGGCAGAATGGGTGGAGTCAGAGAGGAGGGGTATAGGAAGAGCCTGGGCAGAATGGGTGGGGTCAGACAGCAGAGGAGGGGCTTAAGAGGAGCCTAGTCAGATTGGGTGGGGTCAGAGAGAAGGGGTATAGGAGGAGCCTGGGAAGGTTGGGTGGGGCCAGACAGCAGAGGAGGGGCTTAGGAGGAACCTAGTCAGATTGGGTGGGGTCAAATAGGAGGATCTTGGGCAGAATGGGTGGGGTCAGACAGCAGAGGAGGGGCTTAGGAGGAGCCTAGTCAGATTGGGTGGGTTCAGAGAGGAGGGGTATAGGAGGAGCCTGGGCAGAATGGGTGGGGTCAGACAGCAGAGGAGGGGTTTAGGAGGAGCCAAGTCAGAGTGGGTGGGGTCAAATAGGAGGGGTATAGGAGGAGCCTGGGCAGAATGGGTGCGGTCAGATGGGTATGGGAGGAGCCTGGGCAGAATGGGTGGAGTCAGAGAGGAGGGGGTATAGGAGGAGCCTGGGCAGAATGGGTGGGGTCAGACAGCAGAGGAGGGGTTTAGAAGGAGCTTAGTCAGAATGGGTGGGGTCAGACAGCAGAGGAGGGGCTTAGGAGGAGCCTAGTCAGATTGGGGTCAAATAAGAGGGGTATAGGAGGAGCCTGGGCAGAATGGGTGCGGTCAGACGGGTATGGGAGGAACCTGGGCAGAATGGGTGGAGTCAGAGAGGAGGGGGTATAGGATGAGCCTGGGCAGAATGGGTGGGGTCAGACAGCAGAGGCGGGGCTTAGGAGGAGCCTGGGCAGAATGGGTGGGGTCAGACAGCAGAGGAGGGGCTTAGGAGGAGCCTAGTCAGATTGGGTGGGGTCAGAGAGGAGGGGTATAGGAGGAGCCTAGTCAGATTATGTGGGGTCAAATAGGAGGAGCCTGGGCAGAATGGGAGGAGTCAGAGAGGAGGGGGGTAAAGGAGGAGCCTGGGCAGAATGGGTGGGGTCAGACTGGTATGGGAGGAGCCTGGGCAGAATGGGTGGGGTCAGACAGCAGAGGAGGGGCTTAGGAGGAGCCTAGTCAGATTGGGTGGGTTCAGAGAGGAGGGGTATAGGAGGAGCCTGGGCAGAATGGGTGGGGTCAGACAGCAGAGGAGGGGCTTAGGAGGAGCCTAGTCAGATTGGGTGGAGTCAGAGAGGAGGGGGGTATAGGAGGAGTCTGGGCAGAATGGGTGGGGTCAGACAGCAGAGGAGGGGTTTAGGAGGAGCCAAGTCAGAGTGGGTGGGGTCAAATAGGAGGGGTATAGGAGGAGCCTGGGCAGAATGGGTGGGGTCAGATGGGTATGGGAGGAGCCTGGGCAGAATGGGTGGAGTCAGAGAGGAATGGGGTATAGGAGGAGCCTGGGCAGAATGGGTGGGGTCAGACTGGTATGGGAGGAGCCTGGGCAGAATGGGTGGGGTCAGACAGCAGAGGAGGAGGAGGGGTTTAGGAGGAGCCAAGTCAGAGTGGGTGGGGTCAAATAGGAGGGGTATATGAGGAGCCTGGGCAGAATGGGTGGGGTCAGACTGGTATGGGAGGAGCCTGGGCAGAATGGGTGGAGTCAGAGAGGAGGGGCTTAGGAGGAGCCTAGTCAGATTGGGTGGGGTCAGAGAGAAGGGGTATAGGAGGAGCCTGGGAAGGTTGGGTGGGGCCAGACAGCAGAGGAGGGGCTTAGGAGGAACCTAGTCAGATTGGGTGGGGTCAAATAGGAAGAGCCTGGGCAGAATGGGTGGGGACAGCAGATGAGGGGCTTAGGAGGAACCTGGGCAGAATGGGTGGGGTCAGAGAGGAGGGGCTTAGGAGGAGCCTGGGCAGAATGGGTGGGGTCAGACAGCAGAGGAGGGGTTTAGGAGGAACCTAGTCAGATTGGGTGGGGTCAAATAGGAAGAGCCTGGGCAGAATGGGTGGGGTCAGACAGCAGAGGAGGGGCTTAGGAGGAGCCTAGTCAGATTGGGTGGGGTCAAATAGGAGGGGTATAGGAGGAGCCTGGGCAGAATGGGTGGAGTCAGAGAGGAGGGGGTATAGGAGGAGCCTGGGCAGAATGGGTGGGGTCAGACAGCAGAGGAGGGGTTTAGGAGGAGCCAAGTCAGATTGGGTGGGGTCAAATAGGAGGGGTATAGGAGGAGCCTAGTCAGATTGGGTGGGGTCAAATAGGAGGAGCCTGGGCAGAATGGGAGGAGTCAGAGAGGAGGGGGGTATAGGAGGAGCCTGGGCAGAATGGGTGGGGTCAGACTGGTATGGGAGGAGCCTGGGCAGAATGGGTGCAGTCAGAGAGGAGGGGCTTAGGAGGAGCCTAGTCAGATTGGGTGGGGTCAAATAGGAGGAGCCTGGGCAGAATGGGAGGAGTCAGAGAGGAGGGGTTTAGGAGGAGCTTAGTCAGAATGGGTGGGGTCAGACAGCAGAGGAGGGGCTTAGGAGGAACCTAGTCAGATTGGGTGGGGTCAAATAGGAGGGGTATAGGAGGAGCCTGGGCAGAATGGGTGGGGTCAGATGGGTATGGGAGGAGCCTGGGCAGAATGGGTGGAGTCAGAGAGGAGGGGGTATAGGAAGAGCCTGGGCAGAATGGCTGGGGTCAGACAGCAGAGGAGGGGCTTAGGAGGAGCCTAGTCAGATTGGGTGGGGTCAAATAGGAGGAGCCTGGGCAGAATGGGTGGGGTCAGACAGCAGAGGAGGGGCTTAGGAGGAGCCTAGTCAGATTGGGTGGGGTCAAATAGGAGGAGGAGGAGCCTGGGCAGAATGGGTGAGGTCAGACAGGTATGGGAGGAGCCTGGGCAGAATGGGTGGGGTCAGACAGGTATGGGAGGAGCCTGGGCGGAATGGGTGGAGTCAGAGAGGAGGGGGGTATAGGAGGAGCCTGGGCAGAATGGGTGGGGTCAGACAGCAGAGGAGGGGCTTAGGAGGAGCCTAGTCAGATTGGGTGGGGTCAAATAGGAGGAGGAGGAGCCTGGGCAGAATGGGTGGGGTCAGACAGGTATGGGAGGAGCCTGGGCAGAATGGGTGGGGTCAGACAGGTATGGGAGGAGCCTGGGCGGAATGGGTGGAGTCAGAGAGGAGGGGGGTATAGGAGGAGCCTGGGCAGAATGGGTGGGGTCAGACAGCAGAGGAGGAGGAGGGGTTTAGGAGGAGCCAAGTCAGAGTGGGTGGGGTCAAATAGGAGGGGTATATGAGGAGCCTGGGCAGAATGGGTGGGGTCAGACTGGTATGGGAGGAGCCTGGGCAGAATGGGTGGAGTCAGAGAGGAGGGGCTTAGGAGGAGCCTAGTCAGATTGGGTGGGGTCAAATAGGAAGAGCCTGGGCAGAATGGGTGGGGTCAGACAGCAGAGGAGGGGCTTAGGAGGAGCCTAGTCAGATTGGGTGGGTTCAGAGAGGAGGGGTATAGGAGGAGCCTGGGCAGAATGGGTGGGGTCAGACAGCAGAGGAGGGGCTTAGGAGGAGCCTAGTCAGATTGGGTGGGGTCAGAGAGAAGGGGTATAGGAGGAGCCTGGGAAGGTTGGGTGGGGCCAGACAGCAGAGGAGGGGCTTAGGAGGAACCTAGTCAGATTGGGTGGGGTCAAATAGGAAGAGCCTGGGCAGAATGGGTGGGGACAGCAGAGGAGGGGCTTAGGAGGAACCTGGGCAGAATGGGTGGGGTCAGAGAGGAGGGGCTTAGGAGGAGCCTGGGCAGAATGGGTGGGGTCAGACAGCAGAGGAGGGGCTTAGGAGGAACCTAGTCAGATTGGGTGGGGTCAAATAGGAAGAGCCTGGGCAGAATGGGTGGGGTCAGACAGCAGAGGAGGGGCTTAGGAGGAGCCTAGTCAGATTGGGTGGGTTCAGAGAGGAGGGGTATAGGAGGAGCCTGGGCAGAATGGGTGGGGTCAGACAGCAGAGGAGGGGTTTAGGAGGAGCCAAGTCAGAGTGGGTGGGGTCAAATAGGAGGGGTATAGGAGGAGCCTGGGCAGAATGGGTGCGGTCAGATGGGTATGGGAGGAGCCTGGGCAGAATGGGTGGAGTCAGAGAGGAGGGGGTATAGGAGGAGCCTGGGCAGAATGGGTGGGGTCAGACAGCAGAGGAGGGGTTTAGGAGGAGCTTAGTCAGAATGGGTGGGGTCAGACAGCAGAGGAGGGGCTTAGGAGGAGCCTAGTCAGATTGGGGTCAAATAAGAGGGGTATAGGAGGAGCCTGGGCAGAATGGGTGCGGTCAGACGGGTATGGGAGGAGCCTGGGCAGAATGGGTGGAGTCAGAGAGGAGGGGGTATAGGATGAGCCAGGGCAGAATGGGTGGGGTCAGACAGCAGAGGAGGGGCTTAGGAGGAGCCTGGGCAGAATGGGTGGGGTCAAATAGGAGGGGTATAGGAGGAGCCTGGGCAGAATGGGTGGGGTCAGATGGGTATGGGAGGAGCCTGGGCAGAATGGGTGGAGTCAGAGAGGAGGGGGTATAGGAGGAGCCTGGGCAGAATGGGTGGGGTCAGACTGGTATGGGAGGAGCCTGGGCAGAATGGGTGGGGTCAGACAGCAGAGGAGGGGTTTAGGAGGAGCCAAGTCAGAGTGGGTGGGGTCAAATAGGAGGGGTATAGGAGGAGCCTGGGCAGAATGGGAGGAGTCAGAGAGGAGGGGGGTATAGGAGGAGCCTGGGCAGAATGGGTGGGGTCAGACTGGTATGGGAGGAGCCTGGGCAGAATGGGTGGGGTCAGACAGCAGAGGAGGGGTTTAGGAGGAGCCAAGTCAGAGTGGGTGGGGTCAAATAGGAGGGGTATAGGAGGAGCCTGGGCAGAATGGGTGGGGTCAGATGGGTATGGGAGGAGCCTGGGCAGAATGGGTGGAGTCAGAGAGGAGGGGGTATAGGAGGAGCCTGGGCAGAATGGGTGGGGTCAGACAGCAGAGGAGGGGTTTAGGAGGAGCCAAGTCAGATTGGGTGGGGTCAAATAGGAGGGGTATAGGAGGAGCCTGGGCAGAATGGGTGCGGTCAGACGGGTATGGGAGGAGCCTGGGCAGAATGGGTGGAGTCAGACAGCAGAGGAGGAGGGGCTTAGGAGGAGCCTAGTCAGATTGGGTGGGGTCAGAGAGGAGGGGTATAGGAGGAGCCTAGTCAGATTGGGTGGGGTCAAATAGGAGGAGCCTGGGCAGAATGGGAGGAGTCAGAGAGGAGGGGGGTATAGGAGGAGCCTGGGCAGAATGGGTGGGGTCAGACTGGTATGGGAGGAGCCTGGGCAGAATGGGTGGAGTCGGAGAGGAGGGGCTTAGGAGGAGCCTAGTCAGATTGGGTGGGGTCAAATAGGAGGAGCCTGGGCAGAATGGGAGGAGTCAGAGAGGAGGGGGTATAGGAGGAGCCTGGGCAGAATGGGTGGGGTCAGACAGCAGAGGAGGGGTTTAGGAGGAGCTTAGTCAGAATGGGTGGGGTCAGACAGCAGAGGAGGGGCTTAGGAGGAACCTAGTCAGATTGGGTGGGGTCAAATAGGAGGGGTATAGGAGGAGCCTGGGCAGAATGGGTGGGGTCAGACGGGTATGGGAGGAGCCTGGGCAGAATGGGTGGGGTCAGACGGGTATGGGAGGAGCCTGGGCAGAATGGGTGGAGTCAGAGAGGAGGGGGTATAGGAAGAGCCTGGGCAGAATGGGTGGGGTCAGACAGCAGAGGAGGGGCTTAGGAGGAACCTAGTCAGATTGGGTGGGGTCAAATAGGAGGAGCCTGGGCAGAATGGGTGGGGTCAGACAGCAGAGGAGGGGCTTAGGAGGAGCCTAGTCAGATTGGGTGGGGTCAAATAGGAGGAGGAGGAGCCTGGGCAGAATGGGTGGGGTCAGACAGGTATGGGAGGAGCCTGGGCAGAATGGGTGGGGTCAGACAGGTATGGGAGGAGCCTGGGCGGAATGGGTGGAGTCAGAGAGGAGGGGGGTATAGGAGGAGCCTGGGCAGAATGGGTGGGGTCAGACAGCAGAGGAGGAGGAGGGGTTTAGGAGGAGCCTGGGCAGAATGGGTGGGGTCAGACAGCAGAGGAGGAGGAGGGGTTTAGGAGGAGCCAAGTCAGAGTGGGTGGGGTCAAATAGGAGGGGTATAGGAGGAGCCTGGGCAGAATGGGTGGGGTCAGACTGGTATGGGAGGAGCCTGGGCAGAATGGGTGGAGTCAGAGAGGAGGGGCTTAGGAGGAGCCTAGTCAGATTGGGTGGGGTCAAATAGGAGGTGCCTGGGCAGAATGGGTGGAGTCAGAGAGGAGGGGGTATAGGAGGAGCCTGGGCAGAATGGGTGGGGTCAGACAGCAGAGGAGGGGCTTAGGAGGAGCCTGGGCAGAATGGGTGGGGTCAGACAGCAGAGGAGGGGCTTAGGGGGAGCCTGGGCAGAATGGGTGGAGTCAGAGAGGAGGGGCTTAGGAGGAGCCTAGTCAGATTGGGTGGGGTCAAATAGGAAGAGCCTGGGCAGAATGGGTGGGGTCAGACAGCAGAGGAGGGGCTTAGGAGGAGCCTAGTCAGATTGGGTGGGTTCAGAGAGGAGGGGTATAGGAGGAGCCTGGGAAGAATGGGTGGGGTCAGACAGCAGAGGAGGGGTTTAGGAGGAGCCAAGTCAGAGTGGGTGGGGTCAGAGAGAAGGGGTATAGGAGGAGCCTGGGAAGGTTGGGTGGGGCCAGACAGCAGAGGAGGGGCTTAGGAGGAACCTAGTCAGATTGGGTGGGGTCAAATAGGAAGAGCCTGGGCAGAATGGGTGGGGTCAGACAGCAGAGGAGGGGCTTAGGAGGAGCCTAGTCAGATTGGGTGGGTTCAGAGAGGAGGGGTATAGGAGGAGCCTGGGCAGAATGGGTGGGGTCAGACAGCAGAGGAGGGGCTTAGGAGGAGCCTAGTCAGATTGGGTGGGGTCAGAGAGGAGGAGGGGTATAGGAGGAGCCTGGGCAGAATGGGTGGGGTCAGACGGGTATGGGAGGAGCCTGGGCAGAATGGGTGGAGTCAGAGAGGAGGGGGGTATAGGAGGAGCCTGGGCAGAATGGGTGGGGTCAGACAGCAGAGGAGGGGTTTAGGAGGAGCCAAGTCAGAGTGGGTGGTGTCAAATAGGAGGGGTATAGGAGGAGCCTGGGCAGAATGGGTGGGGTCAGACAGCAGAGGAGGGGTTTAGGAGGAGCCAAGTCAGATTGGGTGGGGTCAAATAGGAGGGGTATAGGAGGAGCCTGGGCAGAATGGGTGGGGTCAGACGGGTATGGGAGGAGCCTGGGCAGAATGGGTGGAGTCAGAGAGGAGGGGTATAGGAAGAGCCTGGGCAGAATGGGTGGGGTCAGACAGCAGAGGAGGGGCTTAAGAGGAGCCTAGTCAGATTGGGTGGGGTCAGAGAGAAGGGGTATAGGAGGAGCCTGGGAAGGTTGGGTGGGGCCAGACAGCAGAGGAGGGGCTTAGGAGGAACCTAGTCAGATTGGGTGGGGTCAAATAGGAGGATCTTGGGCAGAATGGGTGGGGTCAGACAGCAGAGGAGGGGCTTAGGAGGAGCCTAGTCAGATTGGGTGGGTTCAGAGAGGAGGGGTATAGGAGGAGCCTGGGCAGAATGGGTGGGGTCAGACAGCAGAGGAGGGGTTTAGGAGGAGCCAAGTCAGAGTGGGTGGGGTCAAATAGGAGGGGTATAGGAGGAGCCTGGGCAGAATGGGTGCGGTCAGATGGGTATGGGAGGAGCCTGGGCAGAATGGGTGGAGTCAGAGAGGAGGGGGTATAGGAGGAGCCTGGGCAGAATGGGTGGGGTCAGACAGCAGAGGAGGGGTTTAGAAGGAGCTTAGTCAGAATGGGTGGGGTCAGACAGCAGAGGAGGGGCTTAGGAGGAGCCTAGTCAGATTGGGGTCAAATAAGAGGGGTATAGGAGGAGCCTGGGCAGAATGGGTGCGGTCAGACGGGTATGGGAGGAACCTGGGCAGAATGGGTGGAGTCAGAGAGGAGGGGGTATAGGATGAGCCTGGGCAGAATGGGTGGGGTCAGACAGCAGAGGCGGGGCTTAGGGGGAGCCTGGGCAGAATGGGTGGGGTCAGAGAGGAGGGGGGTAAAGGAGGAGCCTGGGCAGAATGGGTGGGGTCAGACTGGTATGGGAGGAGCCTGGGCAGAATGGGTGGGGTCAGACAGCAGAGGAGGGGCTTAGGAGGAGCCTAGTCAGATTGGGTGGGTTCAGAGAGGAGGGGTATAGGAGGAGCCTGGGCAGAATGGGTGGGGTCAGACAGCAGAGGAGGGGCTTAGGAGGAGCCTAGTCAGATTGGGTGGAGTCAGAGAGGAGGGGGGTATAGGAGGAGTCTGGGCAGAATGGGTGGGGTCAGACAGCAGAGGAGGGGTTTAGGAGGAGCCAAGTCAGAGTGGGTGGGGTCAAATAGGAGGGGTATAGGAGGAGCCTGGGCAGAATGGGTGGGGTCAGATGGGTATGGGAGGAGCCTGGGCAGAATGGGTGGAGTCAGAGAGGAATGGGGTATAGGAGGAGCCTGGGCAGAATGGGTGGGGTCAGACTGGTATGGGAGGAGCCTGGGCAGAATGGGTGGGGTCAGACAGCAGAGGAGGAGGAGGGGTTTAGGAGGAGCCAAGTCAGAGTGGGTGGGGTCAAATAGGAGGGGTATATGAGGAGCCTGGGCAGAATGGGTGGGGTCAGACTGGTATGGGAGGAGCCTGGGCAGAATGGGTGGAGTCAGAGAGGAGGGGCTTAGGAGGAGCCTAGTCAGATTGGGTGGGGTCAGAGAGAAGGGGTATAGGAGGAGCCTGGGAAGGTTGGGTGGGGCCAGACAGCAGAGGAGGGGCTTAGGAGGAACCTAGTCAGATTGGGTGGGGTCAAATAGGAAGAGCCTGGGCAGAATGGGTGGGGACAGCAGATGAGGGGCTTAGGAGGAACCTGGGCAGAATGGGTGGGGTCAGAGAGGAGGGGCTTAGGAGGAGCCTGGGCAGAATGGGTGGGGTCAGACAGCAGAGGAGGGGTTTAGGAGGAACCTAGTCAGATTGGGTGGGGTCAAATAGGAAGAGCCTGGGCAGAATGGGTGGGGTCAGACAGCAGAGGAGGGGCTTAGGAGGAGCCTAGTCAGATTGGGTGGGGTCAAATAGGAGGGGTATAGGAGGAGCCTGGGCAGAATGGGTGGAGTCAGAGAGGAGGGGGTATAGGAGGAGCCTGGGCAGAATGGGTGGGGTCAGACAGCAGAGGAGGGGTTTAGGAGGAGCCAAGTCAGATTGGGTGGGGTCAAATAGGAGGGGTATAGGAGGAGCCTAGTCAGATTGGGTGGGGTCAAATAGGAGGAGCCTGGGCAGAATGGGAGGAGTCAGAGAGGAGGGGGGTATAGGAGGAGCCTGGGCAGAATGGGTGGGGTCAGACTGGTATGGGAGGAGCCTGGGCAGAATGGGTGGAGTCAGAGAGGAGGGGCTTAGGAGGAGCCTAGTCAGATTGGGTGGGGTCAAATAGGAGGAGCCTGGGCAGAATGGGAGGAGTCAGAGAGGAGGGGTTTAGGAGGAGCTTAGTCAGAATGGGTGGGGTCAGACAGCAGAGGAGGGGCTTAGGAGGAACCTAGTCAGATTGGGTGGGGTCAAATAGGAGGGGTATAGGAGGAGCCTGGGCAGAATGGGTGGGGTCAGATGGGTATGGGAGGAGCCTGGGCAGAATGGGTGGAGTCAGAGAGGAGGGGGTATAGGAAGAGCCTGGGCAGAATGGCTGGGGTCAGACAGCAGAGGAGGGGCTTAGGAGGAGCCTAGTCAGATTGGGTGGGGTCAAATAGGAGGAGCCTGGGCAGAATGGGTGGGGTCAGACAGCAGAGGAGGGGCTTAGGAGGAGCCTAGTCAGATTGGGTGGGGTCAAATAGGAGGAGGAGGAGCCTGGGCAGAATGGGTGAGGTCAGACAGGTATGGGAGGAGCCTGGGCAGAATGGGTGGGGTCAGACAGGTATGGGAGGAGCCTGGGCGGAATGGGTGGAGTCAGAGAGGAGGGGGGTATAGGAGGAGCCTGGGCAGAATGGGTGGGGTCAGACAGCAGAGGAGGGGCTTAGGAGGAGCCTAGTCAGATTGGGTGGGGTCAAATAGGAGGAGGAGGAGCCTGGGCAGAATGGGTGGGGTCAGACAGGTATGGGAGGAGCCTGGGCAGAATGGGTGGGGTCAGACAGGTATGGGAGGAGCCTGGGCGGAATGGGTGGAGTCAGAGAGGAGGGGGGTATAGGAGGAGCCTGGGCAGAATGGGTGGGGTCAGACAGCAGAGGAGGAGGAGGGGTTTAGGAGGAGCCAAGTCAGAGTGGGTGGGGTCAAATAGGAGGGGTATATGAGGAGCCTGGGCAGAATGGGTGGGGTCAGACTGGTATGGGAGGAGCCTGGGCAGAATGGGTGGAGTCAGAGAGGAGGGGCTTAGGAGGAGCCTAGTCAGATTGGGTGGGGTCAAATAGGAAGAGCCTGGGCAGAATGGGTGGGGTCAGACAGCAGAGGAGGGGCTTAGGAGGAGCCTAGTCAGATTGGGTGGGTTCAGAGAGGAGGGGTATAGGAGGAGCCTGGGCAGAATGGGTGGGGTCAGACAGCAGAGGAGGGGCTTAGGAGGAGCCTAGTCAGATTGGGTGGGGTCAGAGAGAAGGGGTATAGGAGGAGCCTGGGAAGGTTGGGTGGGGCCAGACAGCAGAGGAGGGGCTTAGGAGGAACCTAGTCAGATTGGGTGGGGTCAAATAGGAAGAGCCTGGGCAGAATGGGTGGGGACAGCAGAGGAGGGGCTTAGGAGGAACCTGGGCAGAATGGGTGGGGTCAGAGAGGAGGGGCTTAGGAGGAGCCTGGGCAGAATGGGTGGGGTCAGACAGCAGAGGAGGGGCTTAGGAGGAACCTAGTCAGATTGGGTGGGGTCAAATAGGAAGAGCCTGGGCAGAATGGGTGGGGTCAGACAGCAGAGGAGGGGCTTAGGAGGAGCCTAGTCAGATTGGGTGGGTTCAGAGAGGAGGGGTATAGGAGGAGCCTGGGCAGAATGGGTGGGGTCAGACAGCAGAGGAGGGGTTTAGGAGGAGCCAAGTCAGAGTGGGTGGGGTCAAATAGGAGGGGTATAGGAGGAGCCTGGGCAGAATGGGTGCGGTCAGATGGGTATGGGAGGAGCCTGGGCAGAATGGGTGGAGTCAGAGAGGAGGGGGTATAGGAGGAGCCTGGGCAGAATGGGTGGGGTCAGACAGCAGAGGAGGGGTTTAGGAGGAGCTTAGTCAGAATGGGTGGGGTCAGACAGCAGAGGAGGGGCTTAGGAGGAGCCTAGTCAGATTGGGGTCAAATAAGAGGGGTATAGGAGGAGCCTGGGCAGAATGGGTGCGGTCAGACGGGTATGGGAGGAGCCTGGGCAGAATGGGTGGAGTCAGAGAGGAGGGGGTATAGGATGAGCCAGGGCAGAATGGGTGGGGTCAGACAGCAGAGGAGGGGCTTAGGAGGAGCCTGGGCAGAATGGGTGGGGTCAAATAGGAGGGGTATAGGAGGAGCCTGGGCAGAATGGGTGGGGTCAGATGGGTATGGGAGGAGCCTGGGCAGAATGGGTGGAGTCAGAGAGGAGGGGGTATAGGAGGAGCCTGGGCAGAATGGGTGGGGTCAGACTGGTATGGGAGGAGCCTGGGCAGAATGGGTGGGGTCAGACAGCAGAGGAGGGGTTTAGGAGGAGCCAAGTCAGAGTGGGTGGGGTCAAATAGGAGGGGTATAGGAGGAGCCTGGGCAGAATGGGAGGAGTCAGAGAGGAGGGGGGTATAGGAGGAGCCTGGGCAGAATGGGTGGGGTCAGACTGGTATGGGAGGAGCCTGGGCAGAATGGGTGGGGTCAGACAGCAGAGGAGGGGTTTAGGAGGAGCCAAGTCAGAGTGGGTGGGGTCAAATAGGAGGGGTATAGGAGGAGCCTGGGCAGAATGGGTGGGGTCAGATGGGTATGGGAGGAGCCTGGGCAGAATGGGTGGAGTCAGAGAGGAGGGGGTATAGGAGGAGCCTGGGCAGAATGGGTGGGGTCAGACAGCAGAGGAGGGGTTTAGGAGGAGCCAAGTCAGATTGGGTGGGGTCAAATAGGAGGGGTATAGGAGGAGCCTGGGCAGAATGGGTGCGGTCAGACGGGTATGGGAGGAGCCTGGGCAGAATGGGTGGAGTCAGACAGCAGAGGAGGAGGGGCTTAGGAGGAGCCTAGTCAGATTGGGTGGGGTCAGAGAGGAGGGGTATAGGAGGAGCCTAGTCAGATTGGGTGGGGTCAAATAGGAGGAGCCTGGGCAGAATGGGAGGAGTCAGAGAGGAGGGGGGTATAGGAGGAGCCTGGGCAGAATGGGTGGGGTCAGACTGGTATGGGAGGAGCCTGGGCAGAATGGGTGGAGTCGGAGAGGAGGGGCTTAGGAGGAGCCTAGTCAGATTGGGTGGGGTCAAATAGGAGGAGCCTGGGCAGAATGGGAGGAGTCAGAGAGGAGGGGGTATAGGAGGAGCCTGGGCAGAATGGGTGGGGTCAGACAGCAGAGGAGGGGTTTAGGAGGAGCTTAGTCAGAATGGGTGGGGTCAGACAGCAGAGGAGGGGCTTAGGAGGAACCTAGTCAGATTGGGTGGGGTCAAATAGGAGGGGTATAGGAGGAGCCTGGGCAGAATGGGTGGGGTCAGACGGGTATGGGAGGAGCCTGGGCAGAATGGGTGGGGTCAGACGGGTATGGGAGGAGCCTGGGCAGAATGGGTGGAGTCAGAGAGGAGGGGGTATAGGAAGAGCCTGGGCAGAATGGGTGGGGTCAGACAGCAGAGGAGGGGCTTAGGAGGAACCTAGTCAGATTGGGTGGGGTCAAATAGGAGGAGCCTGGGCAGAATGGGTGGGGTCAGACAGCAGAGGAGGGGCTTAGGAGGAGCCTAGTCAGATTGGGTGGGGTCAAATAGGAGGAGGAGGAGCCTGGGCAGAATGGGTGGGGTCAGACAGGTATGGGAGGAGCCTGGGCAGAATGGGTGGGGTCAGACAGGTATGGGAGGAGCCTGGGCGGAATGGGTGGAGTCAGAGAGGAGGGGGGTATAGGAGGAGCCTGGGCAGAATGGGTGGGGTCAGACAGCAGAGGAGGAGGAGGGGTTTAGGAGGAGCCTGGGCAGAATGGGTGGGGTCAGACAGCAGAGGAGGAGGAGGGGTTTAGGAGGAGCCAAGTCAGAGTGGGTGGGGTCAAATAGGAGGGGTATAGGAGGAGCCTGGGCAGAATGGGTGGGGTCAGACTGGTATGGGAGGAGCCTGGGCAGAATGGGTGGAGTCAGAGAGGAGGGGCTTAGGAGGAGCCTAGTCAGATTGGGTGGGGTCAAATAGGAGGTGCCTGGGCAGAATGGGTGGAGTCAGAGAGGAGGGGGTATAGGAGGAGCCTGGGCAGAATGGGTGGGGTCAGACAGCAGAGGAGGGGCTTAGGAGGAGCCTGGGCAGAATGGGTGGGGTCAGACAGCAGAGGAGGGGCTTAGGGGGAGCCTGGGCAGAATGGGTGGAGTCAGAGAGGAGGGGCTTAGGAGGAGCCTAGTCAGATTGGGTGGGGTCAAATAGGAAGAGCCTGGGCAGAATGGGTGGGGTCAGACAGCAGAGGAGGGGCTTAGGAGGAGCCTAGTCAGATTGGGTGGGTTCAGAGAGGAGGGGTATAGGAGGAGCCTGGGAAGAATGGGTGGGGTCAGACAGCAGAGGAGGGGTTTAGGAGGAGCCAAGTCAGAGTGGGTGGGGTCAGAGAGAAGGGGTATAGGAGGAGCCTGGGAAGGTTGGGTGGGGCCAGACAGCAGAGGAGGGGCTTAGGAGGAACCTAGTCAGATTGGGTGGGGTCAAATAGGAAGAGCCTGGGCAGAATGGGTGGGGTCAGACAGCAGAGGAGGGGCTTAGGAGGAGCCTAGTCAGATTGGGTGGGTTCAGAGAGGAGGGGTATAGGAGGAGCCTGGGCAGAATGGGTGGGGTCAGACAGCAGAGGAGGGGCTTAGGAGGAGCCTAGTCAGATTGGGTGGGGTCAGAGAGGAGGAGGGGTATAGGAGGAGCCTGGGCAGAATGGGTGGGGTCAGACGGGTATGGGAGGAGCCTGGGCAGAATGGGTGGAGTCAGAGAGGAGGGGGGTATAGGAGGAGCCTGGGCAGAATGGGTGGGGTCAGACAGCAGAGGAGGGGTTTAGGAGGAGCCAAGTCAGAGTGGGTGGTGTCAAATAGGAGGGGTATAGGAGGAGCCTGGGCAGAATGGGTGGGGTCAGACAGCAGAGGAGGGGTTTAGGAGGAGCCAAGTCAGATTGGGTGGGGTCAAATAGGAGGGGTATAGGAGGAGCCTGGGCAGAATGGGTGGGGTCAGACGGGTATGGGAGGAGCCTGGGCAGAATGGGTGGAGTCAGAGAGGAGGGGTATAGGAAGAGCCTGGGCAGAATGGGTGGGGTCAGACAGCAGAGGAGGGGCTTAAGAGGAGCCTAGTCAGATTGGGTGGGGTCAGAGAGAAGGGGTATAGGAGGAGCCTGGGAAGGTTGGGTGGGGCCAGACAGCAGAGGAGGGGCTTAGGAGGAACCTAGTCAGATTGGGTGGGGTCAAATAGGAGGATCTTGGGCAGAATGGGTGGGGTCAGACAGCAGAGGAGGGGCTTAGGAGGAGCCTAGTCAGATTGGGTGGGTTCAGAGAGGAGGGGTATAGGAGGAGCCTGGGCAGAATGGGTGGGGTCAGACAGCAGAGGAGGGGTTTAGGAGGAGCCAAGTCAGAGTGGGTGGGGTCAAATAGGAGGGGTATAGGAGGAGCCTGGGCAGAATGGGTGCGGTCAGATGGGTATGGGAGGAGCCTGGGCAGAATGGGTGGAGTCAGAGAGGAGGGGGTATAGGAGGAGCCTGGGCAGAATGGGTGGGGTCAGACAGCAGAGGAGGGGTTTAGAAGGAGCTTAGTCAGAATGGGTGGGGTCAGACAGCAGAGGAGGGGCTTAGGAGGAGCCTAGTCAGATTGGGGTCAAATAAGAGGGGTATAGGAGGAGCCTGGGCAGAATGGGTGCGGTCAGACGGGTATGGGAGGAACCTGGGCAGAATGGGTGGAGTCAGAGAGGAGGGGGTATAGGATGAGCCTGGGCAGAATGGGTGGGGTCAGACAGCAGAGGCGGGGCTTAGGGGGAGCCTGGGCAGAATGGGTGGGGTCAGACAGCAGAGGAGGGGCTTAGGAGGAGCCTAGTCAGATTGGGTGGGGTCAGAGAGGAGGGGTATAGGAGGAGCCTAGTCAGATTATGTGGGGTCAAATAGGAGGAGCCTGGGCAGAATGGGAGGAGTCAGAGAGGAGGGGGGTAAAGGAGGAGCCTGGGCAGAATGGGTGGGGTCAGACTGGTATGGGAGGAGCCTGGGCAGAATGGGTGGGGTCAGACAGCAGAGGAGGGGCTTAGGAGGAGCCTAGTCAGATTGGGTGGGTTCAGAGAGGAGGGGTATAGGAGGAGCCTGGGCAGAATGGGTGGGGTCAGACAGCAGAGGAGGGGCTTAGGAGGAGCCTAGTCAGATTGGGTGGAGTCAGAGAGGAGGGGGGTATAGGAGGAGTCTGGGCAGAATGGGTGGGGTCAGACAGCAGAGGAGGGGTTTAGGAGGAGCCAAGTCAGAGTGGGTGGGGTCAAATAGGAGGGGTATAGGAGGAGCCTGGGCAGAATGGGTGGGGTCAGATGGGTATGGGAGGAGCCTGGGCA
The DNA here is from genome assembly GCF_964263255.1 of Lissotriton vulgaris. Classification (NCBI taxonomy): domain Eukaryota; kingdom Metazoa; phylum Chordata; class Amphibia; order Caudata; family Salamandridae; genus Lissotriton; species Lissotriton vulgaris. Next base: position 1,485,865,282 of record NC_141685.1, read on the forward strand.
GAATGGGTGGAGTCAGAGAGGAATGGGGTATAGGAGGAGCCTGGGCAGAATGGGTGGGGTCAGACTGGTATGGGAGGAGCCTGGGCAGAATGGGTGGGGTCAGACAGCAGAGGAGGAGGAGGGGTTTAGGAGGAGCCAAGTCAGAGTGGGTGGGGTCAAATAGGAGGGGTATATGAGGAGCCTGGGCAGAATGGGTGGGGTCAGACTGGTATGGGAGGAGCCTGGGCAGAATGGGTGGAGTCAGAGAGGAGGGGCTTAGGAGGAGCCTAGTCAGATTGGGTGGGGTCAGAGAGAAGGGGTATAGGAGGAGCCTGGGAAGGTTGGGTGGGGCCAGACAGCAGAGGAGGGGCTTAGGAGGAACCTAGTCAGATTGGGTGGGGTCAAATAGGAAGAGCCTGGGCAGAATGGGTGGGGACAGCAGATGAGGGGCTTAGGAGGAACCTGGGCAGAATGGGTGGGGTCAGAGAGGAGGGGCTTAGGAGGAGCCTGGGCAGAATGGGTGGGGTCAGACAGCAGAGGAGGGGTTTAGGAGGAACCTAGTCAGATTGGGTGGGGTCAAATAGGAAGAGCCTGGGCAGAATGGGTGGGGTCAGACAGCAGAGGAGGGGCTTAGGAGGAGCCTAGTCAGATTGGGTGGGGTCAAATAGGAGGGGTATAGGAGGAGCCTGGGCAGAATGGGTGGAGTCAGAGAGGAGGGGGTATAGGAGGAGCCTGGGCAGAATGGGTGGGGTCAGACAGCAGAGGAGGGGTTTAGGAGGAGCCAAGTCAGATTGGGTGGGGTCAAATAGGAGGGGTATAGGAGGAGCCTAGTCAGATTGGGTGGGGTCAAATAGGAGGAGCCTGGGCAGAATGGGAGGAGTCAGAGAGGAGGGGGGTATAGGAGGAGCCTGGGCAGAATGGGTGGGGTCAGACTGGTATGGGAGGAGCCTGGGCAGAATGGGTGGAGTCAGAGAGGAGGGGCTTAGGAGGAGCCTAGTCAGATTGGGTGGGGTCAAATAGGAGGAGCCTGGGCAGAATGGGAGGAGTCAGAGAGGAGGGGTTTAGGAGGAGCTTAGTCAGAATGGGTGGGGTCAGACAGCAGAGGAGGGGCTTAGGAGGAACCTAGTCAGATTGGGTGGGGTCAAATAGGAGGGGTATAGGAGGAGCCTGGGCAGAATGGGTGGGGTCAGATGGGTATGGGAGGAGCCTGGGCAGAATGGGTGGAGTCAGAGAGGAGGGGGTATAGGAAGAGCCTGGGCAGAATGGCTGGGGTCAGACAGCAGAGGAGGGGCTTAGGAGGAGCCTAGTCAGATTGGGTGGGGTCAAATAGGAGGAGCCTGGGCAGAATGGGTGGGGTCAGACAGCAGAGGAGGGGCTTAGGAGGAGCCTAGTCAGATTGGGTGGGGTCAAATAGGAGGAGGAGGAGCCTGGGCAGAATGGGTGAGGTCAGACAGGTATGGGAGGAGCCTGGGCAGAATGGGTGGGGTCAGACAGGTATGGGAGGAGCCTGGGCGGAATGGGTGGAGTCAGAGAGGAGGGGGGTATAGGAGGAGCCTGGGCAGAATGGGTGGGGTCAGACAGCAGAGGAGGGGCTTAGGAGGAGCCTAGTCAGATTGGGTGGGGTCAAATAGGAGGAGGAGGAGCCTGGGCAGAATGGGTGGGGTCAGACAGGTATGGGAGGAGCCTGGGCAGAATGGGTGGGGTCAGACAGGTATGGGAGGAGCCTGGGCGGAATGGGTGGAGTCAGAGAGGAGGGGGGTATAGGAGGAGCCTGGGCAGAATGGGTGGGGTCAGACAGCAGAGGAGGAGGAGGGGTTTAGGAGGAGCCAAGTCAGAGTGGGTGGGGTCAAATAGGAGGGGTATATGAGGAGCCTGGGCAGAATGGGTGGGGTCAGACTGGTATGGGAGGAGCCTGGGCAGAATGGGTGGAGTCAGAGAGGAGGGGCTTAGGAGGAGCCTAGTCAGATTGGGTGGGGTCAAATAGGAAGAGCCTGGGCAGAATGGGTGGGGTCAGACAGCAGAGGAGGGGCTTAGGAGGAGCCTAGTCAGATTGGGTGGGTTCAGAGAGGAGGGGTATAGGAGGAGCCTGGGCAGAATGGGTGGGGTCAGACAGCAGAGGAGGGGCTTAGGAGGAGCCTAGTCAGATTGGGTGGGGTCAGAGAGAAGGGGTATAGGAGGAGCCTGGGAAGGTTGGGTGGGGCCAGACAGCAGAGGAGGGGCTTAGGAGGAACCTAGTCAGATTGGGTGGGGTCAAATAGGAAGAGCCTGGGCAGAATGGGTGGGGACAGCAGAGGAGGGGCTTAGGAGGAACCTGGGCAGAATGGGTGGGGTCAGAGAGGAGGGGCTTAGGAGGAGCCTGGGCAGAATGGGTGGGGTCAGACAGCAGAGGAGGGGCTTAGGAGGAACCTAGTCAGATTGGGTGGGGTCAAATAGGAAGAGCCTGGGCAGAATGGGTGGGGTCAGACAGCAGAGGAGGGGCTTAGGAGGAGCCTAGTCAGATTGGGTGGGTTCAGAGAGGAGGGGTATAGGAGGAGCCTGGGCAGAATGGGTGGGGTCAGACAGCAGAGGAGGGGTTTAGGAGGAGCCAAGTCAGAGTGGGTGGGGTCAAATAGGAGGGGTATAGGAGGAGCCTGGGCAGAATGGGTGCGGTCAGATGGGTATGGGAGGAGCCTGGGCAGAATGGGTGGAGTCAGAGAGGAGGGGGTATAGGAGGAGCCTGGGCAGAATGGGTGGGGTCAGACAGCAGAGGAGGGGTTTAGGAGGAGCTTAGTCAGAATGGGTGGGGTCAGACAGCAGAGGAGGGGCTTAGGAGGAGCCTAGTCAGATTGGGGTCAAATAAGAGGGGTATAGGAGGAGCCTGGGCAGAATGGGTGCGGTCAGACGGGTATGGGAGGAGCCTGGGCAGAATGGGTGGAGTCAGAGAGGAGGGGGTATAGGATGAGCCAGGGCAGAATGGGTGGGGTCAGACAGCAGAGGAGGGGCTTAGGAGGAGCCTGGGCAGAATGGGTGGGGTCAGACAGCAGAGGAGGGGCTTAGGAGGAGCCTAGTCAGATTGGGTGGGGTCAGAGAGGAGGGGTATAGGAGGAGCCTAGTCAGATTATGTGGGGTCAAATAGGAGGAGCCTGGGCAGAATGGGAGGAGTCAGAGAGGAGGGGGGTATAGGAGGAGCCTGGGCAGAATGGGTGGGGTCAGACTGGTATGGGAGGAGCCTGGGCAGAATGGGTGGGGTCAGACAGCAGAGGAGGGGTTTAGGAGGAGCCAAGTCAGAGTGGGTGGGGTCAAATAGGAGGGGTATAGGAGGAGCCTGGGCAGAATGGGTGGGGTCAGATGGGTATGGGAGGAGCCTGGGCAGAATGGGTGGAGTCAGAGAGGAGGGGGTATAGGAGGAGCCTGGGCAGAATGGGTGGGGTCAGACAGCAGAGGAGGGGTTTAGGAGGAGCCAAGTCAGATTGGGTGGGGTCAAATAGGAGGGGTATAGGAGGAGCCTGGGCAGAATGGGTGCGGTCAGACGGGTATGGGAGGAGCCTGGGCAGAATGGGTGGAGTCAGACAGCAGAGGAGGAGGGGCTTAGGAGGAGCCTAGTCAGATTGGGTGGGGTCAGAGAGGAGGGGTATAGGAGGAGCCTAGTCAGATTGGGTGGGGTCAAATAGGAGGAGCCTGGGCAGAATGGGAGGAGTCAGAGAGGAGGGGGGTATAGGAGGAGCCTGGGCAGAATGGGTGGGGTCAGACTGGTATGGGAGGAGCCTGGGCAGAATGGGTGGAGTCGGAGAGGAGGGGCTTAGGAGGAGCCTAGTCAGATTGGGTGGGGTCAGACAGCAGAGGAGGGGCTTAGGAGGAACCTAGTCAGATTGGGTGGGGTCAAATAGGAGGGGTATAGGAGGAGCCTGGGCAGAATGGGTGGGGTCAGACGGGTATGGGAGGAGCCTGGGCAGAATGGGTGGGGTCAGACGGGTATGGGAGGAGCCTGGGCAGAATGGGTGGAGTCAGAGAGGAGGGGGTATAGGAAGAGCCTGGGCAGAATGGGTGGGGTCAGACAGCAGAGGAGGGGCTTAGGAGGAACCTAGTCAGATTGGGTGGGGTCAAATAGGAGGAGCCTGGGCAGAATGGGTGGGGTCAGACAGCAGAGGAGGGGCTTAGGAGGAGCCTAGTCAGATTGGGTGGGGTCAAATAGGAGGAGGAGGAGCCTGGGCAGAATGGGTGGGGTCAGACAGGTATGGGAGGAGCCTGGGCAGAATGGGTGGGGTCAGAGAGGAGGGGGTATAGGAAGAGCCTGGGCAGAATGGGTGGGGTCAGACAGCAGAGGAGGGGCTTAGGAGGAACCTAGTCAGATTGGGTGGGGTCAAATAGGAGGAGCCTGGGCAGAATGGGTGGGGTCAGACAGCAGAGGAGGGGCTTAGGAGGAGCCTAGTCAGATTGGGTGGGGTCAAATAGGAGGAGGAGGAGCCTGGGCAGAATGGGTGGGGTCAGACAGGTATGGGAGGAGCCTGGGCAGAATGGGTGGGGTCAGACAGGTATGGGAGGAGCCTGGGCGGAATGGGTGGAGTCAGAGAGGAGGGGGGTATAGGAGGAGCCTGGGCAGAATGGGTGGGGTCAGACAGCAGAGGAGGAGGAGGGGTTTAGGAGGAGCCTGGGCAGAATGGGTGGGGTCAGACAGCAGAGGAGGAGGAGGGGTTTAGGAGGAGCCAAGTCAGAGTGGGTGGGGTCAAATAGGAGGGGTATAGGAGGAGCCTGGGCAGAATGGGTGGGGTCAGACTGGTATGGGAGGAGCCTGGGCAGAATGGGTGGAGTCAGAGAGGAGGGGGGTATAGGAGGAGCCTGGGCAGAATGGGTGGGGTCAGACAGCAGAGGAGGAGGAGGGGTTTAGGAGGAGCCTGGGCAGAATGGGTGGGGTCAGACAGCAGAGGAGGAGGAGGGGTTTAGGAGGAGCCAAGTCAGAGTGGGTGGGGTCAAATAGGAGGGGTATAGGAGGAGCCTGGGCAGAATGGGTGGGGTCAGACTGGTATGGGAGGAGCCTGGGCAGAATGGGTGGAGTCAGAGAGGAGGGGCTTAGGAGGAGCCTAGTCAGATTGGGTGGGGTCAAATAGGAGGTGCCTGGGCAGAATGGGTGGAGTCAGAGAGGAGGGGGTATAGGAGGAGCCTGGGCAGAATGGGTGGGGTCAGACAGCAGAGGAGGGGCTTAGGAGGAGCCTGGGCAGAATGGGTGGGGTCAGACAGCAGAGGAGGGGCTTAGGGGGAGCCTGGGCAGAATGGGTGGAGTCAGAGAGGAGGGGCTTAGGAGGAGCCTAGTCAGATTGGGTGGGGTCAAATAGGAAGAGCCTGGGCAGAATGGGTGGGGTCAGACAGCAGAGGAGGGGCTTAGGAGGAGCCTAGTCAGATTGGGTGGGTTCAGAGAGGAGGGGTATAGGAGGAGCCTGGGCAGAATGGGTGGGGTCAGACAGCAGAGGAGGGGTTTAGGAGGAGCCAAGTCAGAGTGGGTGGGGTCAGAGAGAAGGGGTATAGGAGGAGCCTGGGAAGGTTGGGTGGGGCCAGACAGCAGAGGAGGGGCTTAGGAGGAACCTAGTCAGATTGGGTGGGGTCAAATAGGAAGAGCCTGGGCAGAATGGGTGGGGTCAGACAGCAGAGGAGGGGCTTAGGAGGAGCCTAGTCAGATTGGGTGGGGTCAGAGAGGAGGAGGGGTATAGGAGGAGCCTGGGCAGAATGGGTGGGGTCAGACGGGTATGGGAGGAGCCTGGGCAGAATGGGTGGAGTCAGAGAGGAGGGGGGTATAGGAGGAGCCTGGGCAGAATGGGTGGGGTCAGACAGCAGAGGAGGGGTTTAGGAGGAGCCAAGTCAGAGTGGGTGGTGTCAAATAGGAGGGGTATAGGAGGAGCCTGGGCAGAATGGGTGGGGTCAGACAGCAGAGGAGGGGTTTAGGAGGAGCCAAGTCAGATTGGGTGGGGTCAAATAGGAGGTGTATAGGAGGAGCCTGGGCAGAATGGGTGGGGTCAGACGGGTATGGGAGGAGCCTGGGCAGAATGGGTGGAGTCAGAGAGGAGGGGTATAGGAAGAGCCTGGGCAGAATGGGTGGGGTCAGACAGCAGAGGAGGGGCTTAAGAGGAGCCTAGTCAGATTGGGTGGGGTCAGAGAGAAGGGGTATAGGAGGAGCCTGGGAAGGTTGGGTGGGGCCAGACAGCAGAGGAGGGGCTTAGGAGGAACCTAGTCAGATTGGGTGGGGTCAAATAGGAGGATCTTGGGCAGAATGGGTGGGGTCAGACAGCAGAGGAGGGGCTTAGGAGGAGCCTAGTCAGATTGGGTGGGTTCAGAGAGGAGGGGTATAGGAGGAGCCTGGGCAGAATGGGTGGGGTCAGACAGCAGAGGAGGGGTTTAGGAGGAGCCAAGTCAGAGTGGGTGGGGTCAAATAGGAGGGGTATAGGAGGAGCCTGGGCAGAATGGGTGCGGTCAGATGGGTATGGGAGGAGCCTGGGCAGAATGGGTGGAGTCAGAGAGGAGGGGGTATAGGAGGAGCCTGGGCAGAATGGGTGGGGTCAGACAGCAGAGGAGGGGTTTAGAAGGAGCTTAGTCAGAATGGGTGGGGTCAGACAGCAGAGGAGGGGCTTAGGAGGAGCCTAGTCAGATTGGGGTCAAATAAGAGGGGTATAGGAGGAGCCTGGGCAGAATGGGTGCGGTCAGACGGGTATGGGAGGAACCTGGGCAGAATGGGTGGAGTCAGAGAGGAGGGGGTATAGGATGAGCCTGGGCAGAATGGGTGGGGTCAGACAGCAGAGGCGGGGCTTAGGAGGAGCCTGGGCAGAATGGGTGGGGTCAGACAGCAGAGGAGGGGCTTAGGAGGAGCCTAGTCAGATTGGGTGGGGTCAGAGAGGAGGGGTATAGGAGGAGCCTAGTCAGATTATGTGGGGTCAAATAGGAGGAGCCTGGGCAGAATGGGAGGAGTCAGAGAGGAGGGGGGTAAAGGAGGAGCCTGGGCAGAATGGGTGGGGTCAGACTGGTATGGGAGGAGCCTGGGCAGAATGGGTGGGGTCAGACAGCAGAGGAGGGGCTTAGGAGGAGCCTAGTCAGATTGGGTGGGTTCAGAGAGGAGGGGTATAGGAGGAGCCTGGGCAGAATGGGTGGGGTCAGACAGCAGAGGAGGGGCTTAGGAGGAGCCTAGTCAGATTGGGTGGAGTCAGAGAGGAGGGGGGTATAGGAGGAGTCTGGGCAGAATGGGTGGGGTCAGACAGCAGAGGAGGGGTTTAGGAGGAGCCAAGTCAGAGTGGGTGGGGTCAAATAGGAGGGGTATAGGAGGAGCCTGGGCAGAATGGGTGGGGTCAGATGGGTATGGGAGGAGCCTGGGCAGAATGGGTGGAGTCAGAGAGGAATGGGGTATAGGAGGAGCCTGGGCAGAATGGGTGGGGTCAGACTGGTATGGGAGGAGCCTGGGCAGAATGGGTGGGGTCAGACAGCAGAGGAGGAGGAGGGGTTTAGGAGGAGCCAAGTCAGAGTGGGTGGGGTCAAATAGGAGGGGTATATGAGGAGCCTGGGCAGAATGGGTGGGGTCAGACTGGTATGGGAGGAGCCTGGGCAGAATGGGTGGAGTCAGAGAGGAGGGGCTTAGGAGGAGCCTAGTCAGATTGGGTGGGGTCAAATAGGAAGAGCCTGGGCAGAATGGGTGGGGTCAGACAGCAGAGGAGGGGCTTAGGAGGAGCCTAGTCAGATTGGGTGGGTTCAGAGAGGAGGGGTATAGGAGGAGCCTGGGCAGAATGGGTGGGGTCAGACAGCAGAGGAGGGGCTTAGGAGGAGCCTAGTCAGATTGGGTGGGGTCAGAGAGAAGGGGTATAGGAGGAGCCTGGGAAGGTTGGGTGGGGCCAGACAGCAGAGGAGGGGCTTAGGAGGAACCTAGTCAGATTGGGTGGGGTCAAATAGGAAGAGCCTGGGCAGAATGGGTGGGGACAGCAGAGGAGGGGCTTAGGAGGAACCTGGGCAGAATGGGTGGGGTCAGAGAGGAGGGGCTTAGGAGGAGCCTGGGCAGAATGGGTGGGGTCAGACAGCAGAGGAGGGGCTTAGGAGGAACCTAGTCAGATTGGGTGGGGTCAAATAGGAAGAGCCTGGGCAGAATGGGTGGGGTCAGACAGCAGAGGAGGGGCTTAGGAGGAGCCTAGTCAGATTGGGTGGGTTCAGAGAGGAGGGGTATAGGAGGAGCCTGGGCAGAATGGGTGGGGTCAGACAGCAGAGGAGGGGTTTAGGAGGAGCCAAGTCAGAGTGGGTGGGGTCAAATAGGAGGGGTATAGGAGGAGCCTGGGCAGAATGGGTGCGGTCAGATGGGTATGGGAGGAGCCTGGGCAGAATGGGTGGAGTCAGAGAGGAGGGGGTATAGGAGGAGCCTGGGCAGAATGGGTGGGGTCAGACAGCAGAGGAGGGGTTTAGGAGGAGCTTAGTCAGAATGGGTGGGGTCAGACAGCAGAGGAGGGGCTTAGGAGGAGCCTAGTCAGATTGGGGTCAAATAAGAGGGGTATAGGAGGAGCCTGGGCAGAATGGGTGCGGTCAGACGGGTATGGGAGGAGCCTGGGCAGAATGGGTGGAGTCAGAGAGGAGGGGGTATAGGATGAGCCAGGGCAGAATGGGTGGGGTCAGACAGCAGAGGAGGGGCTTAGGAGGAGCCTGGGCAGAATGGGTGGGGTCAGACAGCAGAGGAGGGGCTTAGGAGGAGCCTAGTCAGATTGGGTGGGGTCAGAGAGGAGGGGTATAGGAGGAGCCTAGTCAGATTATGTGGGGTCAAATAGGAGGAGCCTGGGCAGAATGGGAGGAGTCAGAGAGGAGGGGGGTATAGGAGGAGCCTGGGCAGAATGGGTGGGGTCAGACTGGTATGGGAGGAGCCTGGGCAGAATGGGTGGGGTCAGACAGCAGAGGAGGGGTTTAGGAGGAGCCAAGTCAGAGTGGGTGGGGTCAAATAGGAGGGGTATAGGAGGAGCCTGGGCAGAATGGGTGGGGTCAGATGGGTATGGGAGGAGCCTGGGCAGAATGGGTGGAGTCAGAGAGGAGGGGGTATAGGAGGAGCCTGGGCAGAATGGGTGGGGTCAGACAGCAGAGGAGGGGTTTAGGAGGAGCCAAGTCAGATTGGGTGGGGTCAAATAGGAGGGGTATAGGAGGAGCCTGGGCAGAATGGGTGCGGTCAGACGGGTATGGGAGGAGCCTGGGCAGAATGGGTGGAGTCAGACAGCAGAGGAGGAGGGGCTTAGGAGGAGCCTAGTCAGATTGGGTGGGGTCAGAGAGGAGGGGTATAGGAGGAGCCTAGTCAGATTGGGTGGGGTCAAATAGGAGGAGCCTGGGCAGAATGGGAGGAGTCAGAGAGGAGGGGGGTATAGGAGGAGCCTGGGCAGAATGGGTGGGGTCAGACTGGTATGGGAGGAGCCTGGGCAGAATGGGTGGAGTCGGAGAGGAGGGGCTTAGGAGGAGCCTAGTCAGATTGGGTGGGGTCAAATAGGAGGAGCCTGGGCAGAATGGGAGGAGTCAGAGAGGAGGGGGTATAGGAGGAGCCTGGGCAGAATGGGTGGGGTCAGACAGCAGAGGAGGGGTTTAGGAGGAGCTTAGTCAGAATGGGTGGGGTCAGACAGCAGAGGAGGGGCTTAGGAGGAACCTAGTCAGATTGGGTGGGGTCAAATAGGAGGGGTATAGGAGGAGCCTGGGCAGAATGGGTGGGGTCAGACGGGTATGGGAGGAGCCTGGGCAGAATGGGTGGAGTCAGAGAGGAGGGGGTATAGGAAGAGCCTGGGCAGAATGGGTGGGGTCAGACAGCAGAGGAGGGGCTTAGGAGGAACCTAGTCAGATTGGGTGGGGTCAAATAGGAGGAGCATGGGCAGAATGGGTGGGGTCAGACAGCAGAGGAGGGGCTTAGGAGGAGCCTAGTCAGATTGGGTGGGGTCAAATAGGAGGAGGAGGAGCCTGGGCAGAATGGGTGGGGTCAGACAGGTATGGGAGGAGCCTGGGCAGAATGGGTGGGGTCAGACAGGTATGGGAGGAGCCTGGGCGGAATGGGTGGAGTCAGAGAGGAGGGGGGTATAGGAGGAGCCTGGGCAGAATGGGTGGGGTCAGACAGCAGAGGAGGAGGAGGGGTTTAGGAGGAGCCTGGGCAGAATGGGTGGGGTCAGACAGCAGAGGAGGAGGAGGGGTTTAGGAGGAGCCAAGTCAGAGTGGGTGGGGTCAAATAGGAGGGGTATAGGAGGAGCCTGGGCAGAATGGGTGGGGTCAGACTGGTATGGGAGGAGCCTGGGCAGAATGGGTGGAGTCAGAGAGGAGGGGCTTAGGAGGAGCCTAGTCAGATTGGGTGGGGTCAAATAGGAGGTGCCTGGGCAGAATGGGTGGAGTCAGAGAGGAGGGGGTATAGGAGGAGCCTGGGCAGAATGGGTGGGGTCAGACAGCAGAGGAGGGGCTTAGGAGGAGCCTGGGCAGAATGGGTGGGGTCAGACAGCAGAGGAGGGGCTTAGGGGGAGCCTGGGCAGAATGGGTGGAGTCAGAGAGGAGGGGCTTAGGAGGAGCCTAGTCAGATTGGGTGGGGTCAAATAGGAAGAGCCTGGGCAGAATGGGTGGGGTCAGACAGCAGAGGAGGGGCTTAGGAGGAGCCTAGTCAGATTGGGTGGGTTCAGAGAGGAGGGGTATAGGAGGAGCCTGGGCAGAATGGGTGGGGTCAGACAGCAGAGGAGGGGTTTAGGAGGAGCCAAGTCAGAGTGGGTGGGGTCAGAGAGAAGGGGTATAGGAGGAGCCTGGGAAGGTTGGGTGGGGCCAGACAGCAGAGGAGGGGCTTAGGAGGAACCTAGTCAGATTGGGTGGGGTCAAAAAGGAAGAGCCTGGGCAGAATGGGTGGGGTCAGACAGCAGAGGAGGGGCTTAGGAGGAGCCTAGTCAGATTGGGTGGGTTCAGAGAGGAGGGGTATAGGAGGAGCCTGGGCAGAATGGGTGGGGTCAGACAGCAGAGGAGGGGCTTAGGAGGAGCCTAGTCAGATTGGGTGGGGTCAGAGAGGAGGAGGGGTATAGGAGGAGCCTGGGCAGAATGGGTGGGGTCAGACGGGTATGGGAGGAGCCTGGGCAGAATGGGTGGAGTCAGAGAGGAGGGGGGTATAGGAGGAGCCTGGGCAGAATGGGTGGGGTCAGACAGCAGAGGAGGGGTTTAGGAGGAGCCAAGTCAGAGTGGGTGGTGTCAAATAGGAGGGGTATAGGAGGAGCCTGGGCAGAATGGGTGGGGTCAGACAGCAGAGGAGGGGTTTAGGAGGAGCCAAGTCAGATTGGGTGGGGTCAAATAGGAGGGGTATAGGAGGAGCCTGGGCAGAATGGGTGGGGTCAGACGGGTATGGGAGGAGCCTGGGCAGAATGGGTGGAGTCAGAGAGGAGGGGTATAGGAAGAGCCTGGGCAGAATGGGTGGGGTCAGACAGCAGAGGAGGGGCTTAAGAGGAGCCTAGTCAGATTGGGTGGGGTCAGAGAGAAGGGGTATAGGAGGAGCCTGGGAAGGTTGGGTGGGGCCAGACAGCAGAGGAGGGGCTTAGGAGGAACCTAGTCAGATTGGGTGGGGTCAAATAGGAGGATCTTGGGCAGAATGGGTGGGGTCAGACAGCAGAGGAGGGGCTTAGGAGGAGCCTAGTCAGATTGGGTGGGTTCAGAGAGGAGGGGTATAGGAGGAGCCTGGGCAGAATGGGTGGGGTCAGACAGCAGAGGAGGGGTTTAGGAGGAGCCAAGTCAGAGTGGGTGGGGTCAAATAGGAGGGGTATAGGAGGAGCCTGGGCAGAATGGGTGCGGTCAGATGGGTATGGGAGGAGCCTGGGCAGAATGGGTGGAGTCAGAGAGGAGGGGGTATAGGAGGAGCCTGGGCAGAATGGGTGGGGTCAGACAGCAGAGGAGGGGTTTAGAAGGAGCTTAGTCAGAATGGGTGGGGTCAGACAGCAGAGGAGGGGCTTAGGAGGAGCCTAGTCAGATTGGGGTCAAATAAGAGGGGTATAGGAGGAGCCTGGGCAGAATGGGTGCGGTCAGACGGGTATGGGAGGAACCTGGGCAGAATGGGTGGAGTCAGAGAGGAGGGGGTATAGGATGAGCCTGGGCAGAATGGGTGGGGTCAGACAGCAGAGGCGGGGCTTAGGAGGAGCCTGGGCAGAATGGGTGGGGTCAGACAGCAGAGGAGGGGCTTAGGAGGAGCCTAGTCAGATTGGGTGGGGTCAGAGAGGAGGGGTATAGGAGGAGCCTAGTCAGATTATGTGGGGTCAAATAGGAGGAGCCTGGGCAGAATGGGAGGAGTCAGAGAGGAGGGGGGTAAAGGAGGAGCCTGGGCAGAATGGGTGGGGTCAGACTGGTATGGGAGGAGCCTGGGCAGAATGGGTGGGGTCAGACAGCAGAGGAGGGGCTTAGGAGGAGCCTAGTCAGATTGGGTGGGTTCAGAGAGGAGGGGTATAGGAGGAGCCTGGGCAGAATGGGTGGGGTCAGACAGCAGAGGAGGGGCTTAGGAGGAGCCTAGTCAGATTGGGTGGAGTCAGAGAGGAGGGGGGGTATAGGAGGAGTCTGGGCAGAATGGGTGGGGTCAGACAGCAGAGGAGGGGTTTAGGAGGAGCCAAGTCAGAGTGGGTGGGGTCAAATAGGAGGGGTATAGGAGGAGCCTGGGCAGAATGGGTGGGGTCAGATGGGTATGGGAGGAGCCTGGGCAGAATGGGTGGAGTCAGAGAGGAATGGGGTATAGGAGGAGCCTGGGCAGAATGGGTGGGGTCAGACTGGTATGGGAGGAGCCTGGGCAGAATGGGTGGGGTCAGACAGCAGAGGAGGGGCTTAGGAGGAGCCTGGGCAGAATGGGTGGAGTCAGAGAGGAGGGGCTTAGGAGGAGCCTAGTCAGATTGGGTGGGGTCAAATAGGAGGAGCCTGGGCAGAATGGGAGGAGTCAGAGAGGAGGGGGTATAGGAGGAGCCTAGGCAGAATGGGTGGGGCCAGACAGCAGAGGAGGGGTTTAGGAGGAACCTAGTCAGATTGGGTGGGGTCAAATAGGAGGAGCCTGGGCAGAATGGGTGGGGTCAGACAGCAGAGGAGGGGCTTAGGAGGAGCCTAGTCAGATTGGGTGGGGTCAAATAGGAGGAGCCTGGGCAGAATGGGTGGGGTCAGACAGCAGAGGAGGGGTTTAGGAGGAGCCAAGTCAGATTGGGTGGGGTCAAATAGGAGGGGTATAGGAGGAGCCTGGGCAGAATGGGTGGAGTCAGAGAGGAGGGGCTTAGGAGGAGCCTAGTAAGATTGGGTGGAGTCAAATAGGAGGAGCCTGGGCAGAATGGGTGGGGTCAGACAGGTATGGGAGGAGCCTGGGCAGAATGGGTGGGGTCAGACAGGTATGGGAAGAGCCTGGGCGGAATGGGTGGAGTCAGAGAGGAGGGGGGTATAGGAGGAGCCTGGGCAGAATGGGTGGGGTCAGACAGCAGAGGAGGAGGGGTTTAGGAGGAGCCAAGTCAGAGTGGGTGGGGTCAAATAGGAGGGGTATAGGAGGAGCCTGGGCAGAATGGGTGGGGTCAGACTGGTATGGGAGGAGCCTGGGCAGAATGGGTGGAGTCAGAGAGGAGGGGCTTAGGAGGAGCCTAGTAAGGTTGGGTGGGGTCAAATAGGAGGAGCCTGGGCAGAATGGGTGTAGTCAGAGAGGAGGGGGTATAGGAGGAGCCTGGGCAGAATGGGTGGGGTCAGACAGCAGAGGAGGGGTTTAGGAGGAGCTTAGTCAGAATGGGTGGGGTCAAACAGCAGAGGAGGGGCTTAGGAGGAGCCTAGTCAGATTGGGGTCAAATAAGAGGGGTATAGGAGGAGCCTGGGCAGAATGGGTGGGGTCAGAGGGGTATGGGAGGAGCCTGAGCAGAATGGGTGGAGTCAGAGAGGAGGGGGTATAGGAGGAGCCTAGTCAGATTGGGTGGGGTCAGAGAGCGGAGGAGGGGTTAAGGAGGAGCCTAGTCAGATTGGGTGTGGTCAAATAGGAGGAGCCTTGGCAGAATGGGTGGGGTCTGAGGGCCTAGGAAGGGGTCATAGATGGAGGAGGATCCTGACTTATGGTGGGGAACTGCAAAAACTTTTTTAATGCACTCCCTATACTTTCTGATTTCTGTTGGGAGGGGGCAGTCGGGGAGCAGTATTAAAAGGTGCTTAGGCGCAACGTGAAGAGCGATGAGGTGCACAGAATGGCATGCCTTCCAGGTACTTTTTGGGGGGGCTACCATTATTTTTTATTGCTCTGATCCTCCCTCATGGGGTGTACCCCAAATGGTTAGGGGCAACGGGGGAGGGGGGGGGTGTCAAAAAGCTGTTTGACAGTTTCTGTTACCAACAGGGGTCACCATACGATTCTGCTGCAGTTATGGTATTGAAAGGTACAACAAGGAGCATGTGAATGTATTTTTGCAGGTGGGGTGCCCCAAAATTTTACTGCCAGCAGCAGCAGCCCCCCTCCTCCCCACCCAGCAGATTGGTATAGGTACCTTTAGGACATTTCTGTTGAAAAAAGAGGCTATAGCGAATCGTGCTATGAAATCCTAGAGCACTAACATTTGCTAAATAAAGGTGGCATCGGAGCATACGAATGAGGCAGAGAGAGGCTACTGTTGCCAATTGGTTTGGTGGGTCATAGTGAATAACCTCGGCATGCAAATAGGCAGTGTGAGGATTGGCAGTGTCTGTAGAGAATTTTGGCATGCTCTTCAGCTTATTTTTTCCTCCTTACGTTGGCTATGAACTACAGAGGAAAGGCCCGGCCTTACTGTTGGACAAAACATGTATTTATGATTTTAAGAAGTGTAGTCTGACTGTACTGAGAGGGGCTGTACAGTACGGTAAATGCCTGTATACCCCTGCAATGTGCATCCAACTGTCACTTGAGATTCAATAGCGAACGAAGCAGCTGGGTTACTGACTGAATGTAAATGGAAGGCACATAGCAAGGGTGTTTGTGGTCACTCAAATGATTGAAACCTGGTTGATGCACTACCAAATCTGGGGTTCCAGGAGGGAACATTTGAGGGGCATTGAGATGGTGGTGCCCAGAGGTCAAAATACGTTTCAGAGACAGAGAGGTACTGCGGTCCTGGTCCCACATTGGGGGTAGTCAAAAGTCCTGCTAAAGATTTCTGTCCAACTGTTACCACGTTTTGTGCAGCCTGGCTCCCTCTGTAACGATTCCCCAGTGTCTTTCGATCCTACAGATGACTGTAGCAAACTTCCCAAATTTTTTCTTGGCTTCATACCCCCAAAGGAGTGCCTGACATTTGCCAGCCTAACGATACTCACATTCTGGGAAAAACCTCACTAACCATGCATATCTATGCACCACACATGGCAAATCCTTGCAATTGCAGAACATCATATCGCACTTGTCATCTTTGAGGTGCTGTAAGTATTTGGATTTGAGGGAAATATTCATCTTTGCTTGCTCTCCCACCTGAAGTCTATGGTGCTGCTGTTCCTTTCTCACATGTCCCTACAAAGAGACAAGTGACACACAGACTCAATCACTCAGCAAACATATATGCTTTGACGCTTTCATCTTGCTGTTTACCTTCCAAATGTTCCCCCTTCACCACAAATACAGGCCAGCCATTCCTCATCCCCTCAGTCATCGTAGTCCTTCACTCCTTAGGCCCTGCAAGACAAAAATGACCAAGAATCATGTCAGCAAGAAGAAGAAAAGCCTCAGTGTGCTCTTTTGTTCATACTGCTGCCCACTAGTAACACTTCATGGCCACTGCAGCTTAAGAATGGGACTGAGAAGAGGGCTCTCCTATGCAAATAATGTCCTCCCATGCATACTTTCTTCTGAGACGGTCGGCGGCTTGTGCCGTGATACTGCCTCCAACATATGGTCTTCAACCAAATTTTAAAAAAGCCCACCTGCCTTAGACAAAGGATTTTGCCACTCGAAGGAAGCACATGGGGACATCACCATCATTTAGCAGGGTCCTAAATTGCCTGCTGTCCGCCTGTATACAGAACAAGGACGTTTGTGGCCGTTCGTGAGCGTTCTTCAAAGGAAGGAGGTGGGTGAATAAATCCAAGATGCCAGGGCAGGCCCAGCCCAGCCCAGTGCAGCCCAGCCCGGCACAACGCACTGCTGTGGAGGTCCACTCCTTCACATCCTGCAGCAGGCATGATGCAGATCTACTAGAGCAAAGGCTTGACTCTGCTCTTGTCTGTCTCTTAAAGGAAACAATCTTTCCAACTTCTTATTGCACCTAATAAATGGACTCTAGCTAGCCTCAAACTCGACCCATCATTTCATTAGCCAGAGCTCATACTTGACCTTTATTTCTATCCAAGCTCACTGGCACCAAACCTCTGATTTGAGCGAGTGGCTCACACTAAAATGAAAAATCACCATCAACCAACCTATTTTACAATAAGTGTAGCACCATCCTCGCATTCTTGTGCTCAGTTATAACCCCCAATACCACAATTGCACTCTGCAATTCACCAAACTTAAAGGACAAAGAATGACGACATTGATAAAGGAAGATAAGGCCTTGTTCCTAGCACCTACTTGAGAAATAGGGCGGTTGGTAGAAGGTCATGAGAGAAAACATATGAAATGTTGGGAGACACCTGCCAAAAAAACCACTAGCAAAAAAAAAAAACACTGTTTGAAAATTTCCCACCTTGGGATACTTCTACAGCACTGGCAGGATTCGAACCCTGGCCTGTGAGGGCTGTCCCCTCCAAAGGTACAAGCCTTACCTTTGAGCTATCTCCTTGGTGGTCTAGAGGAATGCAGTAGTAACTATAAGCAACATACAGGCCTTGGTGTCCTTTCCTGTGGCTTCCATTGCACATTAAATGGATGACCATGACATAAGGATAATTTGATAGGCTACTTACATGGAAACCAGAAAAACACTTAGCAACAAAAAAAAAGAAAATCACTGTTTGAAAATTCCCCACCTTGGGATACTTCTACAGCACTGGCAGGATTTGAACCCTGGCCTGTGAGGGCTGTCCCCACCAAAGGTACAAGCCTTACCTTTGAGCTATAGCTCCTTGGTGGTCTGGAGGATTGCAGTAGTAACTATAAGCAACATACAGGCCTTGGTGTCCTTTCCTGTGGCTTCCATTGCACATTAAATGGATGACCATGACATAAGGACAATTTGATAGGCTACTTACATGGAAACCAGAAAAACACTTAGCAACAAAAAAAAAAAGAAAACCACTGTTTGAAAATTTCCCACCTTGGGATACTTCTACAGCACTGGCAGGATTCGAACCCTGGCCTGTTAGGGCTGTCCCCACCAAAGGTACAAGCCTTACCTTTGAGCTATAGCTCCTTGGTAGTCTGGAGGATTGCAGTAGTAACTATAAGCAACATACAGGCCTTGGTGTCCTTTCCTGTGGCTTCCATTGCACATTAAATGGATGACCATGACATACGGACAATTTGATAGGCTACTTACATGGAAACCAGAAAAACACTTAGCAAAAAAAAAAAAAAGAAAATCACTGTTTGAAAATTTCCCACCTTGGGATACTTCTACAGCACTGGCAGGATTCGAACCCTGGCCTGTGAGGGCTGTCCCCACCAAAGGTACAAGCCTTACCTTTGAGCTATAGCTCCTTGGTGGTCTAGAGGATTGCAGTAGTAACTATAAGCAACATACAGGCCTTGGTGTCCTTCCCTGTGGCTTCCATTGCACATTAAAAGGATGACCATGACATAAGGACAATTTGATAGGCTACTTACATGGAAACCAGTGTGGTCCAGTGGGTAAGTTCCTGCCTTCCATCCAGGCAACCAGGGTTCAAATCCCGGGTTCGGCACCAGGTACGTAAATTGGTAAGTAAAATGTGTCTGTGTGTTGTGTAAGAGTGGAATCATGCCTAGCGAAAGAGGGATTGCAGATTGGTCGGTAAGTAAAATAGGTGTGGAAAGAAAGGTGAAAGAAAGAGAATGGGTGTTGTCTGTAGGAGGAGGACCCTGGGCAGGTTGGGTGGGGCCAGACAGCAGAGGAGGGGCTTAGGAGGAGCCTAGGGACTTAGGAGGAGCCAAGCCAGATTGGGTGGGGTCAAATAGGAGGGATATAGGAGGAGCCTGGGCAGAATGGGTGGGGTCAGACAGCAGAAGAGGGGCTTAGGAGGAGCCTAGTCAGATTGGGTGGGTTCAGAGAGGAGGGGTATAGGAGGAGCCTGGGCAGAATGGGTGCGGTCAGATGGGTATGGGAGGAGCCTGGGCAGAATGGGTGGAGTCAGAGAGGAATGGGGTATAGGAGGAGCCTGGGCAGAATGGGTGGGGTCAGACAGCAGAGGAGGGGCTTAGGAGGAGCCTAGTCAGATTGGGTGGGGTCAGAGAGGAGGGGTATAGGAGGAGCCTAGTCAGATTATGTGGGGTCAAATAGGAGGAGCCTGGGCAGATTGGGTGGGTTCAGAGAGGAGGTGTATAGGAGGAGCCTGGGCAGAATGGGTGGGGTCAGATGGGTATGGGAGGAGCCTGGGCAGAATGGGTGGAGTCAGAGAGGAATGGGGTATAGGAGGAGCCTGGGCAGAATGGGTGGGGTCAGACTGGTATGGGAGGAGCCTGGGCAGAATGGGTGGGGTCAGACAGCAGAGGAGGGGCTTAGGAGGAGCCTGGGCAGAATGGGTGGAGTCAGAGAGGAGGGGCTTAGGAGGAGCCTAGTCAGATTGGGTGGGGTTAAATAGGAGGAGCCTGGGCAGAATGGGAGGAGTCAGAGAGGAGGGGGTATAGGAGGAGCCTAGGCAGAATGGGTGGGGCCAGACAGCAGAGGAGGGGTTTAGGAGGAACCTAGTCAGATTGGGTGGGGTCAAATAGGAGGAGCCTGGGCAGAATGGGTGGGGTCAGACAGCAGAGGAGGGGCTTAGGAGGAGCCTAGTCAGATTGGGTGGGGTCAAATAGGAGGAGCTTGGGCAGAATGAGTGGGGTCAGACAGCAGAGGAGGGGCTTAGGAGGAGCCTGGGCAGAATGGGTGGGGTCAGACAGCAGAGGAAGGGCTTAGGAGGAGCCTAGTCAGATTGGGTGGGGTCAGAGAGGAGGGGTATAGGAGGAGCCTGGGCAGAATGGGTGGGGTCAGACAGCAGAGGAGGGGCTTAGGAGGAGCCTAGTCAGATTGGGTGGAGTCAGAGAGGAGGGGGGTATAGGAGGAGTCTGGGCAGAATGGGTGGGGTCAGACAGCAGAGGAGGGGTTTAGGAGGAGCCTGGGCAGAATGGGTGGGGTCAGACAGCAGAGGAGGGGCTTAGGAGGAGCCTAGTCAGATTGGGTGGGGTCAGAGAGGAGGGGTATAGGAGGAGCCTAGTCAGATTATGTGGGGTCAAATAGGAGGAGCCTGGGCAGAATGGGAGGAGTCAGAGAGGAGGGGGGTATAGGAGGAGCCTGGGCAGAATGGGTGGGGTCAGACTGGTATGGGAGGAGCCTGGGCAGAATGGGTGGGGTCAGACAGCAGAGGAGGGGCTTAGGAGGAGCCTAGTCAGATTGGGTGGGTTCAGAGAGGAGGGGTATAGGAGGAGCCTGGGCAGAATGGGTGGGGTCAGACAGCAGAGGAGGGGCTTAGGAGGAGCCTAGTCAGATTGGGTGGAGTCAGAGAGGAGGGGGGTATAGGAGGAGTCTGGGCAGAATGGGTGGGGTCAGACAGCAGAGGAGGGGTTTAGGAGGAGCCAAGTCAGAGTGGGTGGGGTCAAATAGGAGGGGTATAGGAGGAGCCTGGGCAGAATGGGTGGGGTCAGACGGGTATGGGAGGAGCCTGGGCAGAATGGGTGGAGTCAGAGAGGAGGGGGTATAGGAGGAGCCTGGGCAGAATGGGTGGGGTCAGACAGCAGAGGAGGGGTTTAGGAGGAGCCAAGTCAGATTGGGTGGGGTCAAATAGGAGGGGTATAGGAGGAGCCTGGGCAGAATGGGTGGGGTCAGACGGGTATGGGAGGAGCCTGGGCAGAATGGGTGGAGTCAGAGAGGAGGGGGTATAGGAGGAGCCTGGGCAGAATGGGTGGGGTCAGACAGCAGAGGAGGGGTTTAGGAGGAGCCAAGTCAGATTGGGTGGGGTCAAATAGGAGGGGTATAGGAGGAGCCTGGGCAGAATGGGTGCGGTCAGACGGGTATGGGAGGAGCCTGGGCAGAATGGGTGGAGTCAGAGATGAGGGGGTATAGGAAGAGCCTGGGCAGAATGGGTGGGGTCAGACAGCAGAGGAGGAGGGGCTTAGGAGGAGCCTAGTCAGATTGGGTGGGGTCAGAGAGGAGGGGTGGAGGAGGAGCCTAGTCAGATTGGGTGGGGTCAGACTGGTATGGGAGGAGCCTGGGCAGAATGGGTGGAGTCAGAGAGGAGGGGCTTAGGAGGAGCCTAGTCAGATTGGGTGGGGTCAAATAGGAGGAGCCTGGGCAGAATGGGAGGAGTCAGAGAGGAGGGGGTATAGGAGGAGCCTGGGCAGAATGGGTGGGGTCAGACAGCAGAGGAGGGGTTTAGGAGGAGCTTAGTCAGAATGGGTGGGGTCAGACAGCAGAGGAGGGGCTTAGGAGGAACCTAGTCAGATTGGGTGGGGTCAAATAGGAGGGGTATAGGAGGAGCCTGGGCAGAATGGGTGGGGTCAGACGGGTATGGGAGGAGCCTGGGCAGAATGGCTGGGGTCAGACGGGTATGGGAGGAGCCTGGGCAGAATGGGTGGAGTCAGAGAGGAGGGGGTATAGGAAGAGCCTGGGCCGAATGGGTGGGGTCAGACAGCAGAGGAGGGGCTTAGGAGGAACCTAGTCAGATTGGGTGGGGTCAAATAGGAGGAGCCTGGGCAGAATGGGTGGGGTCAGACAGCAGAGGAGGGGCTTAGGAGGAGCCTAGTCAGATTGGGTGGGGTCAAATAGGAGGAGCCTGGGCAGAATGGGTGGGGTCAGACAGCAGAGGAGGGGTTTAGGAGGAGCCAAGTCAGATTGGGTGGGGTCAAATAGGAGGGGTATAGGAGGAGCCTGGGCAGAATGGGTGGAGTCAGAGAGGAGGGGCTTAGGAGGAGCCTAGTAAGATTGGGTGGAGTCAAATAGGAGGAGCCTGGGCAGAATGGGTGGGGTCAGACAGGTATGGGAGGAGCCTGGGCAGAATGGGTGGGGTCAGACAGGTATGGGAAGAGCCTGGGCGGAATGGGTGGAGTCAGAGAGGAGGGGGGTATAGGAGGAGCCTGGGCAGAATGGGTGGGGTCAGACAGCAGAGGAGGAGGGGTTTAGGAGGAGCCAAGTCAGAGTGGGTGGGGTCAAATAGGAGGGGTATAGGAGGAGCCTGGGCAGAATGGGTGGGGTCAGACTGGTATGGGAGGAGCCTGGGCAGAATGGGTGGAGTCAGAGAGGAGGGGCTTAGGAGGAGCCTAGTAAGGTTGGGTGGGGTCAAATAGGAGGAGCCTGGGCAGAATGGGTGTAGTCAGAGAGGAGGGGGTATAGGAGGAGCCTGGGCAGAATGGGTGGGGTCAGACAGCAGAGGAGGGGTTTAGGAGGAGCTTAGTCAGAATGGGTGGGGTCAAACAGCAGAGGAGGGGCTTAGGAGGAGCCTAGTCAGATTGGGGTCAAATAAGAGGGGTATAGGAGGAGCCTGGGCAGAATGGGTGGGGTCAGAGGGGTATGGGAGGAGCCTGAGCAGAATGGGTGGAGTCAGAGAGGAGGGGGTATAGGAGGAGCCTAGTCAGATTGGGTGGGGTCAGAGAGCGGAGGAGGGGTTAAGGAGGAGCCTAGTCAGATTGGGTGTGGTCAAATAGGAGGAGCCTTGGCAGAATGGGTGGGGTCTGAGGGCCTAGGAAGGGGTCATAGATGGAGGAGGATCCTGACTTATGGTGGGGAACTGCAAAAACTTTTTTAATGCACTCCCTATACTTTCTGATTTCTGTTGGGAGGGGGCAGTCGGGGAGCAGTATTAAAAGGTGCTTAGGCGCAACGTGAAGAGCGATGAGGTGCACAGAATGGCATGCCTTCCAGGTACTTTTTGGGGGGGCTACCATTATTTTTTATTGCTCTGATCCTCCCTCATGGGGTGTACCCCAAATGGTTAGGGGCAACGGGGGAGGGGGGGGGTGTCAAAAAGCTGTTTGACAGTTTCTGTTACCAACAGGGGTCACCATACGATTCTGCTGCAGTTATGGTATTGAAAGGTACAACAAGGAGCATGTGAATGTATTTTTGCAGGTGGGGTGCCCCAAAATTTTACTGCCAGCAGCAGCAGCCCCCCTCCTCCCCACCCAGCAGATTGGTATAGGTACCTTTAGGACATTTCTGTTGAAAAAAGAGGCTATAGCGAATCGTGCTATGAAATCCTAGAGCACTAACATTTGCTAAATAAAGGTGGCATCGGAGCATACGAATGAGGCAGAGAGAGGCTACTGTTGCCAATTGGTTTGGTGGGTCATAGTGAATAACCTCGGCATGCAAATAGGCAGTGTGAGGATTGGCAGTGTCTGTAGAGAATTTTGGCATGCTCTTCAGCTTATTTTTTCCTCCTTACGTTGGCTATGAACTACAGAGGAAAGGCCCGGCCTTACTGTTGGACAAAACATGTATTTATGATTTTAAGAAGTGTAGTCTGACTGTACTGAGAGGGGCTGTACAGTACGGTAAATGCCTGTATACCCCTGCAATGTGCATCCAACTGTCACTTGAGATTCAATAGCGAACGAAGCAGCTGGGTTACTGACTGAATGTAAATGGAAGGCACATAGCAAGGGTGTTTGTGGTCACTCAAATGATTGAAACCTGGTTGATGCACTACCAAATCTGGGGTTCCAGGAGGGAACATTTGAGGGGCATTGAGATGGTGGTGCCCAGAGGTCAAAATACGTTTCAGAGACAGAGAGGTACTGCGGTCCTGGTCCCACATTGGGGGTAGTCAAAAGTCCTGCTAAAGATTTCTGTCCAACTGTTACCACGTTTTGTGCAGCCTGGCTCCCTCTGTAACGATTCCCCAGTGTCTTTCGATCCTACAGATGACTGTAGCAAACTTCCCAAATTTTTTCTTGGCTT
Organism: Lissotriton vulgaris; assembly: GCF_964263255.1. NCBI lineage: Eukaryota > Metazoa > Chordata > Amphibia > Caudata > Salamandridae > Lissotriton > Lissotriton vulgaris. The sequence continues at coordinate 1,485,888,192 of NC_141685.1, forward strand.
CATACCCCCAAAGGAGTGCCTGACATTTGCCAGCCTAACGATACTCACATTCTGGGAAAAACCTCACTAACCATGCATATCTATGCACCACACATGGCAAATCCTTGCAATTGCAGAACATCATATCGCACTTGTCATCTTTGAGGTGCTGTAAGTATTTGGATTTGAGGGAAATATTCATCTTTGCTTGCTCTCCCACCTGAAGTCTATGGTGCTGCTGTTCCTTTCTCACATGTCCCTACAAAGAGACAAGTGACACACAGACTCAATCACTCAGCAAACATATATGCTTTGACGCTTTCATCTTGCTGTTTACCTTCCAAATGTTCCCCCTTCACCACAAATACAGGCCAGCCATTCCTCATCCCCTCAGTCATCGTAGTCCTTCACTCCTTAGGCCCTGCAAGACAAAAATGACCAAGAATCATGTCAGCAAGAAGAAGAAAAGCCTCAGTGTGCTCTTTTGTTCATACTGCTGCCCACTAGTAACACTTCATGGCCACTGCAGCTTAAGAATGGGACTGAGAAGAGGGCTCTCCTATGCAAATAATGTCCTCCCATGCATACTTTCTTCTGAGACGGTCGGCGGCTTGTGCCGTGATACTGCCTCCAACATATGGTCTTCAACCAAATTTTAAAAAAGCCCACCTACCTTAGACAAAGGATTTTGCCACTCGAAGGAAGCACATGGGGACATCACCATCATTTAGCAGGGTCCTAAATTGCCTGCTGTCCGCCTGTATACAGAACAAGGACGTTTGTGGCCGTTCGTGAGCGTTCTTCAAAGGAAGGAGGTGGGTGAATAAATCCAAGATGCCAGGGCAGGCCCAGCCCAGCCCAGTGCAGCCCAGCCCGGCACAACGCACTGCTGTGGAGGTCCACTCCTTCACATCCTGCAGCAGGCATGATGCAGATCTACTAGAGCAAAGGCTTGACTCTGCTCTTGTCTGTCTCTTAAAGGAAACAATCTTTCCAACTTCTTATTGCACCTAATAAATGGACTCTAGCTAGCCTCAAACTCGACCCATCATTTCATTAGCCAGAGCTCATACTTGACCTTTATTTCTATCCAAGCTCACTGGCACCAAACCTCTGATTTGAGCGAGTGGCTCACACTAAAATGAAAAATCACCATCAACCAACCTATTTTACAATAAGTGTAGCACCATCCTCGCATTCTTGTGCTCAGTTATAACCCCCAATACCACAATTGCACTCTGCAATTCACCAAACTTAAAGGACAAAGAATGACGACATTGATAAAGGAAGATAAGGCCTTGTTCCTAGCACCTACTTGAGAAATAGGGCGGTTGGTAGAAGGTCATGAGAGAAAACATATGAAATGTTGGGAGACACCTGCCAAAAAAACCACTAGCAAAAAAAAAAAACACTGTTTGAAAATTTCCCACCTTGGGATACTTCTACAGCACTGGCAGGATTCGAACCCTGGCCTGTGAGGGCTGTCCCCCCCAAAGGTACAAGCCTTACCTTTGAGCTATCTCCTTGGTGGTCTAGAGGAATGCAGTAGTAACTATAAGCAACATACAGGCCTTGGTGTCCTTTCCTGTGGCTTCCATTGCACATTAAATGGATGACCATGACATAAGGATAATTTGATAGGCTACTTACATGGAAACCAGAAAAACACTTAGCAACAAAAAAAAAGAAAATCACTGTTTGAAAATTCCCCACCTTGGGATACTTCTACAGCACTGGCAGGATTTGAACCCTGGCCTGTGAGGGCTGTCCCCACCAAAGGTACAAGCCTTACCTTTGAGCTATAGCTCCTTGGTGGTCTGGAGGATTGCAGTAGTAACTATAAGCAACATACAGGCCTTGGTGTCCTTTCCTGTGGCTTCCATTGCACATTAAATGGATGACCATGACATAAGGACAATTTGATAGGCTACTTACATGGAAACCAGAAAAACACTTAGCAACAAAAAAAAAAAGAAAACCACTGTTTGAAAATTTCCCACCTTGGGATACTTCTACAGCACTGGCAGGATTCGAACCCTGGCCTGTTAGGGCTGTCCCCACCAAAGGTACAAGCCTTACCTTTGAGCTATAGCTCCTTGGTAGTCTGGAGGATTGCAGTAGTAACTATAAGCAACATACAGGCCTTGGTGTCCTTTCCTGTGGCTTCCATTGCACATTAAATGGATGACCATGACATACGGACAATTTGATAGGCTACTTACATGGAAACCAGAAAAACACTTAGCAAAAAAAAAAAAAAGAAAATCACTGTTTGAAAATTTCCCACCTTGGGATACTTCTACAGCACTGGCAGGATTCGAACCCTGGCCTGTGAGGGCTGTCCCCACCAAAGGTACAAGCCTTACCTTTGAGCTATAGCTCCTTGGTGGTCTAGAGGATTGCAGTAGTAACTATAAGCAACATACAGGCCTTGGTGTCCTTCCCTGTGGCTTCCATTGCACATTAAAAGGATGACCATGACATAAGGACAATTTGATAGGCTACTTACATGGAAACCAGTGTGGTCCAGTGGGTAAGTTCCTGCCTTCCATCCAGGCAACCAGGGTTCAAATCCCGGGTTCGGCACCAGGTACGTAAATTGGTAAGTAAAATGTGTCTGTGTGTTGTGTAAGAGTGGAATCATGCCTAGCGAAAGAGGGATTGCAGATTGGTCGGTAAGTAAAATAGGTGTGGAAAGAAAGGTGAAAGAGAATGGGTGTTGTCTGTAGGAGGAGGACCCTGGGCAGGTTGGGTGGGGCCAGACAGCAGAGGAGGGGCTTAGGAGGAGCCTAGGGACTTAGGAGGAGCCAAGCCAGATTGGGTGGGGTCAAATAGGAGGGATATAGGAGGAGCCTGGGCAGAATGGGTGGGGTCAGACAGCAGAAGAGGGGCTTAGGAGGAGCCTAGTCAGATTGGGTGGGTTCAGAGAGGAGGGGTATAGGAGGAGCCTGGGCAGAATGGGTGCGGTCAGATGGGTATGGGAGGAGCCTGGGCAGAATGGGTGGAGTCAGAGAGGAGGGGGTATAGGAGGAGCCTGGGCAGAATGGGTGGGGTCAGACAGCAGAGGAGGGGCTTAGGAGGAGCCTAGTCAGATTGGGTGGGGTCAGAGAGGAGGGGTATAGGAGGAGCCTAGTCAGATTATGTGGGGTCAAATAGGAGGAGCCTGGGCAGATTGGGTGGGGTCAGATGGGTATGGGAGGAGCCTGGGCAGAATGGGTGGAGTCAGAGAGGAATGGGGTATAGGAGGAGCCTGGGCAGAATGGGTGGGGTCAGATGGGTATGGGAGGAGCCTGGGCAGAATGGGTGGAGTCAGAGAGGAATGGGGTATAGGAGGAGCCTGGGCAGAATGGGTGGGGTCAGACTGGTATGGGAGGAGCCTGGGCAGAATGGGTGGGGTCAGACAGCAGAGGAGGGGCTTAGGAGGAGCCTGGGCAGAATGGGTGGAGTCAGAGAGGAGGGGCTTAGGAGGAGCCTAGTCAGATTGGGTGGGGTTAAATAGGAGGAGCCTGGGCAGAATGGGAGGAGTCAGAGAGGAGGGGGTATAGGAGGAGCCTAGGCAGAATGGGTGGGGCCAGACAGCAGAGGAGGGGTTTAGGAGGAACCTAGTCAGATTGGGTGGGGTCAAATAGGAGGAGCCTGGGCAGAATGGGTGGGGTCAGACAGCAGAGGAGGGGCTTAGGAGGAGCCTAGTCAGATTGGGTGGGGTCAAATAGGAGGAGCTTGGGCAGAATGGGTGGGGTCAGACAGCAGAGGAGGGGTTTAGGAGGAGCCAAGTCAGATTGGGTGGGGTCAAATAGGAGGGGTATAGGAGGAGCCTGGGCAGAATGAGTGGGGTCAGACAGCAGAGGAGGGGCTTAGGAGGAGCCTGGGCAGAATGGGTGGGGTCAGACAGCAGAGGAAGGGCTTAGGAGGAGCCTAGTCAGATTGGGTGGGGTCAGAGAGGAGGGGTATAGGAGGAGCCTGGGCAGAATGGGTGGGGTCAGACAGCAGAGGAGGGGCTTAGGAGGAGCCTAGTCAGATTGGGTGGAGTCAGAGAGGAGGGGGGTATAGGAGGAGTCTGGGCAGAATGGGTGGGGTCAGACAGCAGAGGAGGGGTTTAGGAGGAGCCTGGGCAGAATGGGTGGGGTCAGACAGCAGAGGAGGGGCTTAGGAGGAGCCTAGTCAGATTGGGTGGGGTCAGAGAGGAGGGGTATAGGAGGAGCCTAGTCAGATTATGTGGGGTCAAATAGGAGGAGCCTGGGCAGAATGGGAGGAGTCAGAGAGGAGGGGGGTATAGGAGGAGCCTGGGCAGAATGGGTGGGGTCAGACTGGTATGGGAGGAGCCTGGGCAGAATGGGTGGGGTCAGACAGCAGAGGAGGGGCTTAGGAGGAGCCTAGTCAGATTGGGTGGGTTCAGAGAGGAGGGGTATAGGAGGAGCCTGGGCAGAATGGGTGGGGTCAGACAGCAGAGGAGGGGCTTAGGAGGAGCCTAGTCAGATTGGGTGGAGTCAGAGAGGAGGGGGGTATAGGAGGAGTCTGGGCAGAATGGGTGGGGTCAGACAGCAGAGGAGGGGTTTAGGAGGAGCCAAGTCAGAGTGGGTGGGGTCAAATAGGAGGGGTATAGGAGGAGCCTGGGCAGAATGGGTGGGGTCAGACGGGTATGGGAGGAGCCTGGGCAGAATGGGTGGAGTCAGAGAGGAGGGGGTATAGGAGGAGCCTGGGCAGAATGGGTGGGGTCAGACAGCAGAGGAGGGGTTTAGGAGGAGCCAAGTCAGATTGGGTGGGGTCAAATAGGAGGGGTATAGGAGGAGCCTGGGCAGAATGGGTGGGGTCAGACGGGTATGGGAGGAGCCTGGGCAGAATGGGTGGAGTCAGAGAGGAGGGGGTATAGGAGGAGCCTGGGCAGAATGGGTGGGGTCAGACAGCAGAGGAGGGGTTTAGGAGGAGCCAAGTCAGATTGGGTGGGGTCAAATAGGAGGGGTATAGGAGGAGCCTGGGCAGAATGGGTGCGGTCAGACGGGTATGGGAGGAGCCTGGGCAGAATGGGTGGAGTCAGAGATGAGGGGGTATAGGAAGAGCCTGGGCAGAATGGGTGGGGTCAGACAGCAGAGGAGGAGGGGCTTAGGAGGAGCCTAGTCAGATTGGGTGGGGTCAGAGAGGAGGGGTGTAGGAGGAGCCTAGTCAGATTGGGTGGGGTCAAATAGGAGGAGCCTGGGCAGAATGGGAGGAGTCAGAGAGGAGGGGGGTATAGGAGGAGCCTGGGCAGAATGGGTGGGGTCAGACTGGTATGGGAGGAGCCTGGGCAGAATGGGTGGAGTCAGAGAGGAGGGGCTTAGGAGGAGCCTAGTCAGATTGGGTGGGGTCAAATAGGAGGAGCCTGGGCAGAATGGGAGGAGTCAGAGAGGAGGGGGTATAGGAGGAGCCTGGGCAGAATGGGTGGGGTCAGACAGCAGAGGAGGGGTTTAGGAGGAGCTTAGTCAGAATGGGTGGGGTCAGACAGCAGAGGAGGGGCTTAGGAGGAACCTAGTCAGATTGGGTGGGGTCAAATAGGAGGGGTATAGGAGGAGCCTGGGCAGAATGGGTGGGGTCAGACGGGTATGGGAGGAGCCTGGGCAGAATGGCTGGGGTCAGACGGGTATGGGAGGAGCCTGGGCAGAATGGGTGGAGTCAGAGAGGAGGGGGTATAGGAAGAGCCTGGGCCGAATGGGTGGGGTCAGACAGCAGAGGAGGGGCTTAGGAGGAACCTAGTCAGATTGGGTGGGGTCAAATAGGAGGAGCCTGGGCAGAATGGGTGGGGTCAGACAGCAGAGGAGGGGCTTAGGAGGAGCCTAGTCAGATTGGGTGGGGTCAAATAGGAGGAGGAGGAGCCTGGGCAGAATGGGTGGGGTCAGACAGGTATGGGAGGAGCCTGGGCAGAATGGGTGGGGTCAGACAGGTATGGGAGGAGCCTGGGCAGAATGGGTGGAGTCAGAGAGGAGGGGGGTATAGGAGGAGCCTGGGCAGAATGGGTGGGGTCAGACAGCAGAGGAGGAGGAGGAGGAGGGGTTTAGGAGGAGCCAAGTCAGAGTGGGTGGGGTCAAATAGGAGGGGTATAGGAGGAGCCTGGGCAGAATGGGTGGGGTCAGACTGGTATGGGAGGAGCCTGGGCAGAATGGGTGGAGTCAGAGAGGAGGGGCTTAGGAGGAGCCTAGTCAGATTGGGTGGGGTCAAATAGGAGGAGCCTGGGCAGAATAGGTGGAGTCAGAGAGGAGGGGGTATAGGAGGAGCCTGGGCAGAATGGGTGGGGTCAGACAGCAGAGGAGGGGCTTAGGAGGAGCCTGGGCAGAATGGGTGGGGTCAGACTGGTATGGGAGGAGCCTGGGCAGAATGGGTGGAGTCAGACAGCAGAGGAGGGGCTTAGGAGGAGCCTGGGCAGAATGGGTGGAGTCAGAGAGGAGGGGCTTAGGAGGAGCCTAGTCAGATTGGGTGGGGTCAAATAGGAAGAGCCTGGGCAGAATGGGTGGGGTCAGACAGCAGAGGAGGGGCTTAGGAGGAGCCTAGTCAGATTGGGTGGGTTCAGAGAGGAGGGGTATAGGAGGAGCCTGGGCAGAATGGGTGGGGTCAGACAGCAGAGGAGGGGCTTAGGAGGAGCCTAGTCAGATTGGGTGGGGTCAGAGAGAAGGGGTATAGGAGGAGCCTGGGAAGGTTGGGTGGGGCCAGACAGCAGAGGAGGGGCTTAGGAGGAACCTAGTCAGATTGGGTGGGGTCAAATAGGAAGAGCCTGGGCAGAATGGGTGGGGTCAGACAGCAGAGGAGGGGCTTAGGAGGAGCCTAGTCAGATTGGGTGGGGTCAAATAGGAAGAGCCTGGGCAGAATGGGTGGGGTCAGACAGCAGAGGAGGGGCTTAGGAGGAGCCTAGTCAGATTGGGTGGGGTCAGAGAGGAGGAGGGGTATAGGAGGAGCCTGGGCAGAATGGGTGGGGTCAGACGGGTATGGGAGGAGCCTGGGCAGAATGGGTGGAGTCAGAGAGGAGGGGGGTATAGGAGGAGCCTGGGCAGAATGGGTGGGGTCAGACAGCAGAGGAGGGGTTTAGGAGGAGCCAAGTCAGAGTGGGTGGGGTCAAATAGGAGGGGTATAGGAGGAGCCTGGGCAGAATGGGTGGGGTCAGATGGGTATGGGAGGAGCCTGGGCAGAATGGGTGGAGTCAGAGAGGAGGGGGTATAGGAGGAGCCTGGGCAGAATGGGTGGGGTCAGACAGCAGAGGAGGAGGGGTTTAGGAGGAGCCAAGTCAGATTGGGTGGGGTCAAATAGGAGGGGTATAGGAGGAGCCTGGGCAGAATGGGTGGGGTCAGACGGGTATGGGAGGAGCCTGGGCAGAATGGGTGGAGTCAGAGAGGAGGGGGTATAGGAAGAGCCTGGGCAGAATGGGTGGGGTCAGACAGCAGAGGAGGGGCTTAGGAGGAGCCTAGTCAGATTGGGTGGGGTCAGAGAGAAGGGGTATAGGAGGAGCCTGGGAAGGTTGGGTGGGGCCAGACAGCAGAGGAGGGGCTTAGGAGGAACCTAGTCAGATTGGGTGGGGTCAAATAGGAGGAGCTTGGGCAGAATGGGTGGGGTCAGACAGCAGAGGAGGGGCTTAGGAGGAGCCTAGTCAGATTGGGTGGGTTCAGAGAGGAGGGGTATAGGAGGAGCCTGGGCAGAATGGGTGGGGTCAGACAGCAGAGGAGGGGCTTAGGAGGAGCCTGGGCAGAATGGGTGGGGTCAGACAGCAGAGGAAGGGCTTAGGAGGAGCCTAGTCAGATTGGGTGGGGTCAGAGAGGAGGGGTATAGGAGGAGCCTGGGCAGAATGGGTGGGGTCAGATGGGTATGGGAGGAGCCTGGGCAGAATGGGTGGGGTCAGAGAGGAGGGGTATAGGAGGAGCCTGGGCAGAATGGGTGGGGTCAGATGGGTATGGGAGGAGCCTAGTCAGATTGGGTGGGGTCAGAGAGGAGGGGTATAGGAGGAGCCTGGGCAGAATGGGTGGGGTCAGACAGCAGAGGAGGGGCTTAGGAGGAGCCTGGGCAGAATGGGTGGGGTCAGAGAGGAGGGGCTTAGGAGGAGCCTGGGCAGAATGGGTGGGGTCAGACAGCAGAGGAGGGGTTTAGGAGGAGCTTAGTCAGAATGGGTGGGGTCAGACAGCAGAGGAGGGGCTTAGGAGGAGCCTAGTCAGATTGGGGTCAAATAAGAGGGGTATAGGAGGAGCCTGGGCAGAATGGGTGCGGTCAGACGGGTATGGGAGGAGCCTGGGCAGAATGGGTGGAGTCAGAGAGGAGGGGGTATAGGATGAGCCTGGGCAGAATGGGTGGGGTCAGACAGCAGAGGAGGGGCTTAGGAGGAGCCTGGGCAGAATGGGTGGGGTCAGACAGCAGAGGAGGGGCTTAGGAGGAGCCTAGTCAGATTGGGTGGGGTCAGAGAGGAGGGGTATAGGAGGAGCCTAGTCAGATTATGTAGGGTCAAATAGGAGGAGCCTGGGCAGAATGGGAGGAGTCAGAGAGGAGGGGGGTATAGGAGGAGCCTGGGCAGAATGGGTGGGGTCAGACTGGTATGGGAGGAGCCTGGGCAGAATGGGTGGGGTCAGACAGCAGAGGAGGGGCTTAGGAGGAGCCTAGTCAGATTGGGTGGGTTCAGAGAGGAGGGGTATAGGAGGAGCCTGGGCAGAATGGGTGGGGTCAGACAGCAGAGGAGGGGCTTAGGAGGAGCCTAGTCAGATTGGGTGGAGTCAGAGAGGAGGGGGGTATAGGAGGAGTCTGGGCAGAATGGGTGGGGTCAGACAGCAGAGGAGGGGTTTAGGAGGAGCCAAGTCAGAGTGGGTGGGGTCAAATAGGAGGGGTATAGGACGAGCCTGGGCAGAATGGGTGGGGTCAGATGGGTATGGGAGGAGCCTGGGCAGAATGGGTGGAGTCGGAGAGGAGGGGGTATAGGAGGAGCCTGGGCAGAATGGGTGGGGTCAGACAGCAGAGGAGGGGTTTAGGAGGAGCCAAGTCAGATTGGGTGGGGTCAAATAGGAGGGGTATAGGAGGAGCCTGGGCAGAATGGGTGGGGTCAGACGGGTATGGGAGGAGCCTGGGCAGAATGGGTGGAGTCAGAGAGGAGGGGGTATAGGAGGAGCCTGGGCAGAATGGGTGGGGTCAGACAGCAGAGGAGGGGTTTAGGAGGAGCCAAGTCAGATTGGGTGGGGTCAAATAGGAGGGGTATAGGAGGAGCCTGGGCAGAATGGGTGGGGTCAGACGGGTATGGGAGGAGCCTGGGCAGAATGGGTGGAGTCAGAGAGGAGGGGGTATAGGAGGAGCCTGGGCAGAATGGGTGGGGTCAGACAGCAGAGGAGGGGTTTAGGAGGAGCCAAGTCAGATTGGGTGGGGTCAAATAGGAGGGGTATAGGAGGAGCCTGGGCAGAATGGGTGCGGTCAGACGGGTATGGGAGGAGCCTGGGCAGAATGGGTGGAGTCAGAGAGGAGGGGGTATAGGAAGAGCCTGGGCAGAATGGGTGGGGTCAGACAGCAGAGGAGGAGGGGCTTAGGAGGAGCCTAGTCAGATTGGGTGGGGTCAGAGAGGAGGGGTATAGGAGGAGCCTAGTCAGATTGGGTGGGGTCAAATAGGAGGAGCCTGGGCAGAATGGGAGGAGTCAGAGAGGAGGGGGGTATAGGAGGAGCCTGGGCAGAATGGGTGGGGTCAGACTGGTATGGGAGGAGCCTGGGCAGAATGGGTGGAGTCAGAGAGGAGGGGCTTAGGAGGAGCCTAGTCAGATTGGGTGGGGTCAAATAGGAGGAGCCTGGGCAGAATGGGAGGAGTCAGAGAGGAGGGGGTATAGGAGGAGCCTGGGCAGAATGGGTGGGGTCAGACAGCAGAGGAGGGGTTTAGGAGGAGCTTAGTCAGAATGGGTGGGGTCAGACAGCAGAGGAGGGGCTTAGGAGGAACCTAGTCAGATTGGGTGGGGTCAAATAGGAGGGGTATAGGAGGAGCCTGGGCAGAATGGGTGGGGTCAGACGGGTATGGGAGGAGCCTGGGCAGAATGGGTGGGGTCAGACGGGTATGGGAGGAGCCTGGGCAGAATGGGTGGAGTCAGAGAGGAGGGGGTATAGGAAGAGCCTGGGCAGAATGGGTGGGGTCAGACAGCAGAGGAGGGGCTTAGGAGGAACCTAGTCAGATTGGGTGGGGTCAAATAGGAGGAGCCTGGGCAGAATGGGTGGGGTCAGACAGCAGAGGAGGGGCTTAGGAGGAGCCTAGTCAGATTGGGTGGGGTCAAATAGGAGGAGGAGGAGCCTGGGCAGAATGGGTGGGGTCAGACAGGTATGGGAGGAGCCTGGGCAGAATGGGTGGGGTCAGACAGGTATGGGAGGAGCCTGGGCGGAATGGGTGGAGTCAGAGAGGAGGGGGGTATAGGAGGAGCCTGGGCAGAATGGGTGGGGTCAGACAGCAGAGGAGGAGGAGGAGGGGTTTAGGAGGAGCCAAGTCAGAGTGGGTGGGGTCAAATAGGAGGGGTATAGGAGGAGCCTGGGCAGAATGGGTGGGGTCAGACTGGTATGGGAGGAGCCTGGGCAGAATGGGTGGAGTCAGAGAGGAGGGGCTTAGGAGGAGCCTAGTCAGATTGGGTGGGGTCAAATAGGAGGAGCCTGGGCAGAATGGGTGGAGTCAGAGAGGAGGGGGTATAGGAGGAGCCTGGGCAGAATGGGTGGGGTCAGACAGCAGAGGATGGGCTTAGGAGGAGCCTGGGCAGAATGGGTGGGGTCAGACTGGTATGGGAGGAGCCTGGGCAGAATGGGTGGGGGTCAGACAGCAGAGGAGGGGCTTAGGAGGAGCCTGGGCAGAATGGGTGGAGTCAGAGAGGAGGGGCTTAGGAGGAGCCTAGTCAGATTGGGTGGGGTCAAATAGGAAGAGCCTGGGCAGAATGGGTGGGGTCAGACAGCAGAGGAGGGGCTTAGGAGGAGCCTAGTCAGATTGGGTGGGTTCAGAGAGGAGGGGTATAGGAGGAGCCTGGGCAGAATGGGTGGGGTCAGACAGCAGAGGAGGGGCTTAGGAGGAGCCTAGTCAGATTGGGTGGGGTCAGAGAGAAGGGGTATAGGAGGAGCCTGGGAAGGTTGGGTGGGGCCAGACAGCAGAGGAGGGGCTTAGGAGGAACCTAGTCAGATTGGGTGGGGTCAAATAGGAAGAGCCTGGGCAGAATGGGTGGGGTCAGACAGCAGAGGAGGGGCTTAGGAGGAGCCTAGTCAGATTGGGTGGGGTCAGAGAGGAGGAGGGGTATAGGAGGAGCCTGGGCAGAATGGGTGGGGTCAGACGGGTATGGGAGGAGCCTGGGCAGAATGGGTGGAGTCAGAGAGGAGGGGGGTATAGGAGGAGCCTGGGCAGAATGGGTGGGGTCAGACAGCAGAGGAGGGGTTTAGGAGGAGCCAAGTCAGAGTGGGTGGGGTCAAATAGGAGGGGTATAGGAGGAGCCTGGGCAGAATGGGTGGGGTCAGATGGGTATGGGAGGAGCCTGGGCAGAATGGGTGGAGTCAGAGAGGAGGGGGTATAGGAGGAGCCTGGGCAGAATGGGTGGGGTCAGACAGCAGAGGAGGGGTTTAGGAGGAGCCAAGTCAGATTGGGTGGGGTCAAATAGGAGGGGTATAGGAGGAGCCTGGGCAGAATGGGTGGGGTCAGACGGGTATGGGAGGAGCCTGGGCAGAATGGGTGGAGTCAGAGAGGAGGGGGTATAGGAAGAGCCTGGGCAGAATGGGTGGGGTCAGACAGCAGAGGAGGGGCTTAGGAGGAGCCTAGTCAGATTGGGTGGGGTCAGAGAGAAGGGGTATAGGAGGAGCCTGGGAAGGTTGGGTGGGGCCAGACAGCAGAGGAGGGGCTTAGGAGGAACCTAGTCAGATTGGGTGGGGTCAAATAGGAGGAGCTTGGGCAGAATGGGTGGGGTCAGACAGCAGAGGAGGGGCTTAGGAGGAGCCTAGTCAGATTGGGTGGGTTCAGAGAGGAGGGGTATAGGAGGAGCCTGGGCAGAATGGGTGGGGTCAGACAGCAGAGGAGGGGTTTAGGAGGAGCTTAGTCAGAATGGGTGGGGTCAGACAGCAGAGGAGGGGCTTAGGAGGAGCCTAGTCAGATTGGGGTCAAATAAGAGGGGTATAGGAGGAGCCTGGGCAGAATGGGTGCGGTCAGACGGGTATGGGAGGAGCCTGGGCAGAATGGGTGGAGTCAGAGAGGAGGGGGTATAGGATGAGCCTGGGCAGAATGGGTGGGGTCAGACAGCAGAGGAGGGGCTTAGGAGGAGCCTGGGCAGAATGGGTGGGGTCAGACAGCAGAGGAGGGGCTTAGGAGGAGCCTAGTCAGATTGGGTGGGGTCAGAGAGGAGGGGTATAGGAGGAGCCTAGTCAGATTATGTGGGGTCAAATAGGAGGAGCCTGGGCAGAATGGGAGGAGTCAGAGAGGAGGGGGGTATAGGAGGAGCCTGGGCAGAATGGGTGGGGTCAGACTGGTATGGGAGGAGCCTGGGCAGAATGGGTGGGGTCAGACAGCAGAGGAGAGGCTTAGGAGGAACCTAGTCAGATTGGGTGGGTTCAGAGAGGAGGGGTATAGGAGGAGCCTGGGCAGAATGGGTGGGGTCAGACAGCAGAGGAGGGGCTTAGGAGGAGCCTAGTCAGATTGGGTGGAGTCAGAGAGGAGGGGGGTATAGGAGGAGTCTGGTCAGAATGGGTGGGGTCAGACAGCAGAGGAGGGGTTTAGGAGGAGCCAAGTCAGAGTGGGTGGGGTCAAATAGGAGGGGTATAGGAGGAGCCTGGGCAGAATGGGTGGGGTCAGATGGGTATGGGAGGAGCCTGGGCAGAATGGGTGGAGTCAGAGAGGAATGGGGTATAGGAGGAGCCTGGGCAGAATGGGTGGGGTCAGACTGGTATGGGAGGAGCCTGGGCAGAATGGGTGGGGTCAGACAGCAGAGGAGGGGCTTAGGAGGAGCCTGGGCAGAATGGGTGGAGTCAGAGAGGAGGGGCTTAGGAGGAGCCTAGTCAGATTGGGTGGGGTCAAATAGGAGGAGCCTGGGCAGAATGGGAGGAGTCAGAGAGGAGAGGGTATAGGAGGAGCCTAGGCAGAATGGGTGGGGCCAGACAGCAGAGGAGGGGTTTAGGAGGAACCTAGTCAGATTGGGTGGGGTCAAATAGGAGGAGCCTGGGCAGAATGGGTGGGGTCAGACAGCAGAGGAGGGGCTTAGGAGGAGCCTAGTCAGATTGGGTGGGGTCAAATAGGAGGAGCCTGGGCAGAATGGGTGGGGTCAGACAGCAGAGGAGGGGTTTAGGAGGAGCCAAGTCAGATTGGGTGGGGTCAAATAGGAGGGGTATAGGAGGAGCCTGGGCAGAATGGGTGGAGTCAGAGAGGAGGGGCTTAGGAGGAGCCTAGTAAGATTGGGTGGAGTCAAATAGGAGGAGCCTGGGAAGAATGGGTGGGGTCAGACAGGTATGGGAGGAGCCTGGGCAGAATGGGTGGAGTCAGAGAGGAGGGGTTTAGGAGGAGCCAAGTCAGAGTGGGTGGGGTCAAATAGGAGGGGTATAGGAGGAGCCTGGGCAGAATGGGTGGGGTCAGACTGGTATGGGAGGAGCCTGGGCAGAATGGGTGGAGTCAGAGAGGAGGGGCTTAGGAGGAGCCTAGTAAGGTTGGGTGGGGTCAAATAGGAGGAGCCTGGGCAGAATGGGTGGAGTCAGAGAGGAGGGGGTATAGGAGGAGCCTGGGCAGAATGGGTGGGGTCAGACAGCAGAGGAGGGGTTTAGGAGGAGCTTAGTCAGAATGGGTGGGGTCAGACAGCAGAGGAGGGGCTTAGGAGGAGCCTAGTCAGATTGGGGTCAAATAAGAGGGGTATAGGAGGAGCCTGGGCAGAATGGGTGGGGTCAGAGGGGTATGGGAGGAGCCTGAGCAGAATGGGTGGAGTCAGAGAGGAGGGGGGATAGGAGGAGCCTAGTCAGATTGGGTGGGGTCAGAGAGCGGAGGAGGGGTTAAGGAGGAGCCTAGTCAGATTGGGTGTGGTCAAATAGGAGGAGCCTTGGCAGAATGGGTGGGGTCTGAGGGCCTAGGAAGGGGTCATAGATGGAGGAGGATCCTGACTTATGGTGGGGAACTGCAAAAACTTTTTTAATGCACTCCCTATACTTTCTGATTTCTGTTGGGAGGGGGCAGTCGGGGAGCAGTATTAAAAGGTGCTTAGGCGCAACGTGAAGAGCGATGAGGTGCACAGAATGGCATGCCTTCCAGGTACTTTTTGGGGGGGCTACCATTATTTTTTATTGCTCTGATCCTCCCTCATGGGGTGTACCCCAAATGGTTAGGGGCAACGGGGGAGGGGGGGTGTCAAAAAGCTGTTTGACAGTTTCTGTTACCAACAGGGGTCACCATACGATTCTGCTGCAGTTATGGTATTGAAAGGTACAACAAGGAGCATGTGAATGTATTTTTGCAGGTGGGGTGCCCCAAAATTTTACTGCCAGCAGCAGCAGCCCCCCTCCTCCCCACCCAGCAGATTGGTATAGGTACCTTTAGGACATTTCTGTTGAAAAAAGAGGCTATAGCGAATCGTGCTATGAAATCCTAGAGCACTAACATTTGCTAAATAAAGGTGGCATCGGAGCATACGAATGAGGCAGAGAGAGGCTACTGTTGCCAATTGGTTTGGTGGGTCATAGTGAATAACCTCGGCATGCAAATAGGCAGTGTGAGGATTGGCAGTGTCTGTAGAGAATTTTGGCATGCTCTTCAGCTTATTTTTTCCCCTTACGTTGGCTATGAACTACAGAGGAAAGGCCCGGCCTTACTGTTGGACAAAACATGTATTTATGATTTTAAGAAGTGTAGTCTGACTGTACTGAGAGGGGCTGTACAGTACGGTAAATGCCTGTATACCCCTGCAATGTGCATCCAACTGTCACTTGAGATTCAATAGCGAACGAAGCAGCTGGGTTACTGACTGAATGTAAATGGAAGGCACATAGCAAGGGTGTTTGTGGTCACTCAAATGATTGAAACCTGGTTGATGCACTACCAAAGCTGGGGTTCCAGGAGGGAACATTTGAGGGGCATTGAGATGGTGGTGCCCAGAGGTCAAAATACGTTTCAGAGACAGAGAGGTACTGCGGTCCTGGTCCCACATTGGGGGTAGTCAAAAGTCCTGCTAAAGATTTCTGTCCAACTGTTACCACGTTTTGTGCAGCCTGGCTCCCTCTGTAACGATTCCCCAGTGTCTTTCGATCCTACAGATGACTGTAGCAAACTTCCCAAATTTTTTCTTGGCTTCATACCCCCAAAGGAGTGCCTGACATTTGCCAGCCTAACGATACTCACATTCTGGGAAAAACCTCACTAACCATGCATATTTATGCACCACACATGGCAAATCCTTGCAATTGCAGAACATCATATCGCACTTGTCATCTTTGAGGTGCTGTAAGTATTTGGATTTGAGGGAAATATTCATCCTTGCTTGCTCTCCCACCTGAAGTCTATGGTGCTGCTGTTCCTTTCTCACATGTCCCTACAAAGAGACAAGTGACACACAGACTCAATCACTCAGCAAACATATATGCTTTGACGCTTTCATCTTGCTGTTTACCTTCCAAATGTTCCCCCTTCACCACAAATACAGGCCAGCCATTCCTCATCCCCTCAGTCATCGTAGTCCTTCACTCCTTAGGCCCTGCAAGACAAAAATGACCAAGAATCATGTCAGCAAGAAGAAGAAAAGCCTCAGTGTGCTCTTTTGTTCATACTGCTGCCCACTAGTAACACTTCATGGCCACTGCAGCTTAAGAATGGGACTGAGAAGAGGGCTCTCCTATGCAAATAATGTCCTCCCATGCATACTTTCTTCTGAGACGGTCGGCGGCTTGTGCCGTGATACTGCCTCCAACATATGGTCTTCAACCAAATTTTAAAAAAGCCCACCTGCCTTAGACAAAGGATTTTGCCACTCGAAGGAAGCACATGGGGACATCACCATCATTTAGCAGGGTCCTAAATTGCCTGCTGTCCGCCTGTATACAGAACAAGGACGTTCGTGGCCGTTCATGAGCGTTCTTCAAAGGAAGGAGGTGGGTGAATAAATCCAAGATGCCAGGGCAGGCCCAGCCCAGCCCAGTGCAGCCCAGCCCGGCACAACGCACTGCTGTGGAGGTCCACTCCTTCACATCCTGCAGCAGGCATGATGCAGATCTACTAGAGCAAAGGCTTGACTCTGCTCTTGTCTGTCTCTTAAAGGAAACAATCTTTCCAACTTCTTATTGCACCTAATAAATGGACTCTAGCTAGCCTCAAACTCGACCCATCATTTCATTAGCCAGAGCTCATACTTGACCTTTATTTCTATCCAAGCTCACTGGCACCAAACCTCTGATTTGAGCGAGTGGCTCACACTAAAATGAAAAATCACCATCAACCAACCTATTTTACAATAAGTGTAGCACCATCCTCGCATTCTTGTGCTCAGTTATAACCCCCAATACCACAATTGCACTCTGCAATTCACCAAACTTAAAGGACAAAGAATGACGACATTGATAAAGGAAGATAAGGCCTTGTTCCTAGCACCTACTTGAGAAATAGGGCGGTTGGTAGAAGGTCATGAGAGAAAACATATGAAATGTTGGGAGACACCTGCCAAAAAAACCACTAGCAAAAAAAAAAAACACTGTTTGAAAATTTCCCACCTTGGGATACTTCTACAGCACTGGCAGGATTCGAACCCTGGCCTGTGAGGGCAGTCCCCCCCAAAGGTACAAGCCTTACCTTTGAGCTATCTCCTTGGTGGTCTAGAGGAATGCAGTAGTAACTATAAGCAACATACAGGCCTTGGTGTCCTTTCCTGTGGCTTCCATTGCACATTAAATGGATGACCATGACATAAGGACAATTTGATAGGCTACTTACATGGAAACCAGAAAAACACTTAGCAACAAAAAAAAAAGAAAATCACTGTTTGAAAATTCCCCACCTTGGGATACTTCTACAGCACTGGCAGGATTCGAACCCTGGCCTGTGAGGGTTGTCCCCACCAAAGGTACAAGCCTTACCTTTGAGCTATAGCTCCTTGGTGGTCTGGAGGATTGCAGTAGTAACTATAAGCAACATACAGGCCTTGGTGTCCTTTCCTGTGGCTTCCATTGCACATTAAATGGATGACCATGACATAAGGACAATTTGATAGGCTACTTACATGGAAACCAGAAAAACACTTAGCAACAAAAAAAAAAGAAAACCACTGTTTGAAAATTTTCCACCTTGGGATACTTCTACAGCACTGGCAGGATTCGAACCCTGGCCTGTTAGGGCTGTCCCCACCAAAGGTACAAGCCTTACCTTTGAGCTATAGCTCCTTGGTAGTCTGGAGGATTGCAGTAGTAACTATAAGCAACATACAGGCCTTGGTGTCCTTTCCTGTGGCTTCCATTGCACATTAAATGGATGACCATGACATACGGACAATTTGATAGGCTACTTACATGGAAACCAGAAAAACACTTAGCAAAAAAAAAGAAAAGAAAATCACTGTTTGAAAATTTCCCACCTTGGGATACTTCTACAGCACTGGCAGGATTCGAACCCTGGCCTGTGAGGGCTGTCCCCACCAAAGGTACAAGCCTTACCTTTGAGCTATAGCTCCTTGGTGGTCTAGAGGATTGCAGTAGTAACTATAAGCAACATACAGGCCTTGGTGTCCTTCCCTGTGGCTTCCATTGCACATTAAAAGGATGACCATGACATAAGGACAATTTGATAGGCTACTTACATGGAAACCAGTGTGGTCCAGTGGGTAAGTTCCTGCCTTCCATCCACGCAACCAGGGTTCAAATCCCGGGTTCGGCACCAGGTACGTAAATTGGTAAGTAAAATGTGTCTGTGTGTTGTGTAAGAGTGGAATCATGCCTAGCGAAAGAGGGATTGCAGATTGGTTGGTAAGTAAAATAGGTGTGGAAAGAAAGGTGAAAGAAAGAGAATGGGTGTTGTCTGTAGGAGGAGGACCCTGGGCAGGTTGGGTGGGGCCAGACAGCAGAGGAGGGGCTTAGGAGGAGCCTAGGGACTTAGGAGGAGCCTAGTCAGATTGGGTGGGGTCAGAGAGGAGGGGTATAGGAGGAGCCTGGGCAGAATGGGTGGGGTCAGACAGCAGAGGAGCCAAGTCAGATTGGGTGGGGTCAAATAGGAGGAGCCTGGGCAGAATGGGTGGGGACAGCAGAGGAGGGGCTTAGGAGGAACCTGGGCAGAATGGGTGGGGTCAGAGAGGAGGGGCTTAGGAGGAGCCTGGGCAGAATGGGTGGGGTCAGACAGCAGAGGAGGGGCTTAGGAGGAGCCTAGTCAGATTGGGTGGGTTTAGAGAGGAGGGGTATAGGAGGAGCCTGGGCAGAATGGGTGGGGTCAGACAGCAGAGGAGGGGTTTAGGAGGAGCCAAGTCAGAGTGGGTGGGGTCAAATAGGAGGGGTATAGGAGGAGCCTGGGCAGAATGGGTGCTGTCAGATGGGTATGGGAGGAGCCTGGGCAGAATGGGTGGAGTCAGAGAGGAGGGGGTATAGGAGGAGCCTGGGAGGAATGGGTGGGGTCAGACAGCAGAGGAGGGGTTTAGGAGGAGCTTAGTCAGAATGGGTGGGGTCAGACAGCAGAGGAGGGGCTTAGGAGGAGCCTAGTCAGATTGGGGTCAAATAAGAGGGGTATAGGAGGAGCCTGGGCAGAATGGGTGCGGTCAGACGGGTATGGGAGGAGCCTGGGCAGAATGGGTGGAGTCAGAGAGGAGGGGGTATAGGATGAGCCTGGGCAGAATGGGTGGGGTCAGACAGCAGAGGAGGGGCTTAGGAGGAGCCTGGGCAGAATGGGTGGGGTCAGACAGCAGAGGAGGGGCTTAGGAGGAGCCTAGTCAGATTGGGTGGGGTCAGAGAGGAGGGGTATAGGAGGAGCCTAGTCAGATTATGTGGGGTCAAATAGGAGGAGCCTGGGCAGAATGGGAGGAGTCAGAGAGGAGGGGGGTATAGGAGGAGCCTGGGCAGAATGGGTGGGGTCAGACTGGTATGGGAGGAGCATGGGCAGAATGGGTGGGGTCAGACAGCAGAGGAGGGGTTTAGGAGGAACCTAGTCAGAGTGGGTGGGGTCAAATAGGAGGGGTATAGGAGGAGCCTGGGCAGAATGGGTGCGGTCAGATGGGTATGGGAGGAGCCTGGGCAGAATGGGTGGAGTCAGACAGCAGAGGAGGAGGGGCTTAGGAGGAGCCTAGTCAGATTGGGTGGGGTCAGAGAGGAGGGGTATAGGAGGAGCCTAGTCAGATTGGGTGGGGTCAAATAGGAGGAGCCTGGGCAGAATGGGAGGAGTCAGAGAGGAGGGGGGTATAGGAGGAGCCTGGGCAGAATGGGTGGGGTCAGACTGGTATGGGAGGAGCCTGGGCAGAATGGGTGGAGTCGGAGAGGAGGGGCTTAGGAGGAGCCTAGTCAGATTGGGTGGGGTCAAATAGGAGGAGCCTGGGCAGAATGGGAGGAGTCAGAGAGGAGGGGGTATAGGAGGAGCCTGGGCAGAATGGGTGGGGTCAGACAGCAGAGGAGGGGTTTAGGAGGAACCTAGTCAGATTGGGTGGGGTCAAATAGGAGGGGTATAGGAGGAGCCTGGGCAGAATGGGTGGGGTCAGACGGGTATGGGAGGAGCCTGGGCAGAATGGGTGGGGTCAGACGGGTATGGGAGGAGCCTGGGCAGAATGGGTGGAGTCAGAGAGGAGGGGGTATAGGAAGAGCCTGGGCAGAATGGGTGGGGTCAGACAGCAGAGGAGGGGCTTAGGAGGAACCTAGTCAGATTGGGTGGGGTCAAATAGGAGGAGCCTGGGCAGAATGGGTGGGGTCATACAGCAGAGGAGGGGCTTAGGAGGAGCCTAGTCAGATTGGGTGGGGTCAAATAGGAGGAGGAGGAGCCTGGGCAGAATGGGTGGGGTCAGACAGGTATGGGAGGAGCCTGGGCAGAATGGGTGGGGTCAGACAGGTATGGGAGGAGCCTGGGCGGAATGGGTGGAGTCAGAGAGGAGGGGGGTATAGGAGGAGCCTGGGCAGAATGGGTGGGGTCAGACAGCAGAGGAGGAGGAGGGGTTTAGGAGGAGCCAAGTCAGAGTGGGTGGGGTCAAATAGGAGGGGTATAGGAGGAGCCTGGGCAGAATGGGTGGGGTCAGACTGGTATGGGAGGAGCCTGGGCAGAATGGGTGGAGTCAGAGAGGAGGGGCTTAGGAGGAGCCTAGTCAGATTGGGTGGGGTCAAATAGGAGGTGCCTGGGCAGAATGGGTGGAGTCAGAGAGGAGGGGGTATAGGAGGAGCCTGGGCAGAATGGGTGGGGTCAGACAGCAGAGGAGGGGCTTAGGAGGAGCCTGGGCAGAATGGGTGGAGTCAGACAGCAGAGGAGGAGGGGCTTAGGAGGAGCCTAGTCAGATTGGGTGGGGTCAGAGAGGAGGGGTATAGGAGGAGCCTAGTCAGATTGGGTGGGGTCAAATAGGAGGAGCCTGGGCAGAATGGGAGGAGTCAGAGAGGAGGGGGGTATAGGAGGAGCCTGGGCAGAATGGGTGGGGTCAGACTGGTATGGGAGGAGCCTGGGCAGAATGGGTGGAGTCGGAGAGGAGGGGCTTAGGAGGAGCCTAGTCAGATTGGGTGGGGTCAAATAGGAGGAGCCTGGGCAGAATGGGAGGAGTCAGAGAGGAGGGGGTATAGGAGGAGCCTGGGCAGAATGGGTGGGGTCAGACAGCAGAGGAGGGGTTTAGGAGGAACCTAGTCAGATTGGGTGGGGTCAAATAGGAGGGGTATAGGAGGAGCCTGGGCAGAATGGGTGGGGTCAGACGGGTATGGGAGGAGCCTGGGCAGAATGGGTGGGGTCAGACGGGTATGGGAGGAGCCTGGGCAGAATGGGTGGAGTCAGAGAGGAGGGGGTATAGGAAGAGCCTGGGCAGAATGGGTGGGGTCAGACAGCAGAGGAGGGGCTTAGGAGGAACCTAGTCAGATTGGGTGGGGTCAAATAGGAGGAGCCTGGGCAGAATGGGTGGGGTCAGACAGCAGAGGAGGGGCTTAGGAGGAGCCTAGTCAGATTGGGTGGGGTCAAATAGGAGGAGGAGGAGCCTGGGCAGAATGGGTGGGGTCAGACAGGTATGGGAGGAGCCTGGGCAGAATGGGTGGGGTCAGACAGGTATGGGAGGAGCCTGGGCGGAATGGGTGGAGTCAGAGAGGAGGGGGGTATAGGAGGAGCCTGGGCAGAATGGGTGGGGTCAGACAGCAGAGGAGGAGGAGGAGGAGGGGTTTAGGAGGAGCCAAGTCAGAGTGGGTGGGGTCAAATAGGAGGGGTATAGGAGGAGCCTGGGCAGAATGGGTGGGGTCAGACTGGTATGGGAGGAGCCTGGGCAGAATGGGTGGAGTCAGAGAGGAGGGGCTTAGGAGGAGCCTAGTCAGATTGGGTGGGGTCAAATAGGAGGTGCCTGGGCAGAATGGGTGGAGTCAGAGAGGAGGGGGTATAGGAGGAGCCTGGGCAGAATGGGTGGGGTCAGACAGCAGAGGAGGGGCTTAGGAGGAGCCTGGGCAGAATGGGTGGGGTCAGACAGCAGAGGAGGGGCTTAGGGGGAGCCTGGGCAGAATGGGTGGAGTCAGAGAGGAGGGGCTTAGGAGGAGCCTAGTCAGATTGGGTGGGGTCAAATAGGAAGAGCCTGGGCAGAATGGGTGGGGTCAGACAGCAGAGGAGGGGCTTAGGAGGAGCCTAGTCAGATTGGGTGGGTTCAGAGAGGAGGGGTATAGGAGGAGCCTGGGCAGAATGGGTGGGGTCAGACAGCAGAGGAGGGGTTTAGGAGGAGCCAAGTCAGAGTGGGTGGGGTCAGAGAGAAGGGGTATAGGAGGAGCCTGGGAAGGTTGGGTGGGGCCAGACAGCAGAGGAGGGGCTTAGGAGGAACCTAGTCAGATTGGGTGGGGTCAAATAGGAAGAGCCTGGGCAGAATGGGTGGGGTCAGACAGCAGAGGAGGGGCTTAGGAGGAGCCTAGTCAGATTGGGTGGGTTCAGAGAGGAGGGGTATAGGAGGAGCCTGGGCAGAATGGGTGGGGTCAGACAGCAGAGGAGGGGCTTAGGAGGAGCCTAGTCAGATTGGGTGGGGTCAGAGAGGAGGAGGGGTATAGGAGGAGCCTGGGCAGAATGGGTGGGGTCAGACGGGTATGGGAGGAGCCTGGGCAGAATGGGTGGAGTCAGAGAGGAGGGGGGTATAGGAGGAGCCTGGGCAGAATGGGTGGGGTCAGACAGCAGAGGAGGGGTTTAGGAGGAGCCAAGTCAGATTGGGTGGGGTCAAATAGGAGGGGTATAGGAGGAGCCTGGGCAGAATGGGTGGGGTCAGACGGGTATGGGAGGAGCCTGGGCAGAATGGGTGGAGTCAGAGAGGAGGGGTATAGGAAGAGCCTGGGCAGAATGGGTGGGGTCAGACAGCAGAGGAGGGGCTTAAGAGGAGCCTAGTCAGATTGGGTGGGGTCAGAGAGAAGGGGTATAGGAGGAGCCTGGGAAGGTTGGGTGGGGCCAGACAGCAGAGGAGGGGCTTAGGAGGAACCTAGTCAGATTGGGTGGGGTCAAATAGGAGGATCTTGGGCAGAATGGGTGGGGTCAGACAGCAGAGGAGGGGCTTAGGAGGAGCCTAGTCAGATTGGGTGGGTTCAGAGAGGAGGGGTATAGGAGGAGCCTGGGCAGAATGGGTGCGGTCAGATGGGTATGGGAGGAGCCTGGGCAGAATGGGTGGAGTCAGAGAGGAGGGGGTATAGGAGGAGCCTGGGCAGAATGGGTGGGGTCAGACAGCAGAGGAGGGGTTTAGAAGGAGCTTAGTCAGAATGGGTGGGGTCAGACAGCAGAGGAGGGGCTTAGGAGGAGCCTAGTCAGATTGGGGTCAAATAAGAGGGGTATAGGAGGGGCCTGGGCAGAATGGGTGCGGTCAGACGGGTATGGGAGGAGCCTGGGCAGAATGGGTGGAGTCAGAGAGGAGGGGGTATAGGATGAGCCTGGGCAGAATGGGTGGGGTCAGACAGCAGAGGCGGGGCTTAGGAGGAGCCTGGGCAGAATGGGTGGGGTCAGACAGCAGAGGAAGGGCTTAGGAGGAGCCTAGTCAGATTGGGTGGGGTCAGAGAGGAGGGGTATAGGAGGAGCCTAGTCAGATTATGTGGGGTCAAATAGGAGGAGCCTGGGCAGAATGGGAGGAGTCAGAGAGGAGGGGGGTAAAGGAGGAGCCTGGGCAGAATGGGTGGGGTCAGACTGGTATGGGAGGAGCCTGGGCAGAATGGGTGGGGTCAGACAGCAGAGGAGGGGCTTAGGAGGAGCCTAGTCAGATTGGGTGGGTTCAGAGAGGAGGGGTATAGGAGGAGCCTGGGCAGAATGGGTGGGGTCAGACAGCAGAGGAGGGGCTTAGGAGGAGCCTAGTCAGATTGGGTGGAGTCAGAGAGGAGGGGGGTATAGGAGGAGTCTGGGCAGAATGGGTGGGGTCAGACAGCAGAGGAGGGGTTTAGGAGGAGCCAAGTCAGAGTGGGTGGGGTCAAATAGGAGGGGTATAGGAGGAGCCTGGGCAGAATGGGTGGGGTCAGATGGGTATGGGAGGAGCCTGGGCAGAATGGGTGGAGTCAGAGAGGAATGGGGTATAGGAGGAGCCTGGGCAGAATGGGTGGGGTCAGACAGCAGAGGAGGGGCTTAGGAGGAGCCTAGTCAGATTGGGTGGGTTCAGAGAGGAGGGGTATAGGAGGAGCCTGGGCAGAATGGGTGGGGTCAGACAGCAGAGGAGGGGCTTAGGAGGAGCCTAGTCAGATTGGGTGGAGTCAGAGAGGAGGGGGGTATAGGAGGAGTCTGGGCAGAATGGGTGGGGTCAGACAGCAGAGGAGGGGTTTAGGAGGAGCCAAGTCAGAGTGGGTGGGGTCAAATAGGAGGGGTATAGGAGGAGCCTGGGCAGAATGGGTGGGGTCAGATGGGTATGGGAGGAGCCTGGGCAGAATGGGTGGAGTCAGAGAGGAATGGGGTATAGGAGGAGCCTGGGCAGAATGGGTGGGGTCAGACTGGTATGGGAGGAGCCTGGGCAGAATGGGTGGGGTCAGACAGCAGAGGAGGGGCTTAGGAGGAGCCTGGGCAGAATGGGTGGAGTCAGAGAGGAGGGGCTTAGGAGGAGCCTAGTCAGATTGGGTGGGGTCAAATAGGAGGAGCCTGGGCAGAATGGGAGGAGTCAGAGAGGAGGGGGTATAGGAGGAGCCTAGGCAGAATGGGTGGGGCCAGACAGCAGAGGAGGGGTTTAGGAGGAACCTAGTCAGATTGGGTGGGGTCAAATAGGAGGAGCCTGGGCAGAATGGGTGGGGTCAGACAGCAGAGGAGGGGCTTAGGAGGAGCCTAGTCAGATTGGGTGGGGTCAAATAGGAGGAGCCTGGGCAGAATGGGTGGGGTCAGACAGCAGAGGAGGGGTTTATGAGGAGCCAAGTCAGATTGGGTGGGGTCAAATAGGAGGGGTATAGGAGGAGCCTGGGCAGAATGGGTGGAGTCAGAGAGGAGGGGCTTAGGAGGAGCCTAGTAAGATTGGGTGGAGTCAAATAGGAGGAGCCTGGGCAGAATGGGTGGGGTCAGACAGGTATGGGAGGAGCCTGGGCAGAATGGGTGGGGTCAGACAGGTATGGGAAGAGCCTGGGCGAAATGGGTGGAGTCAGAGAGGAGCGGGGTATAGGAGGAGCCTGGGCAGAATGGGTGGGGTCAGACAGCAGAGGAGGAGGGGTTTAGGAGGAGCCAAGTCAGAGTGGGTGGGGTCAAATAGGAGGGGTATAGGAGGAGCCTGGGCAGAATGGGTGGGGTCAGACTGGTATGGGAGGAGCCTGGGCAGAATGGGTGGAGTCAGAGAGGAGGGGCTTAGGAGGAGCCTAGTAAGGTTGGGTGGGGTCAAATAGGAGGAGCCTGGGCAGAATGGGTGGAGTCAGAGAGGAGGGGGTATAGGAGGAGCCTGGGCAGAATGGGTGGGGTCAGACAGCAGAGGAGGGGTTTAGGAGGAGCTTAGTCAGAATGGGTGGGGTCAGACAGCAGAGGAGGGGCTTAGGAGGAGCCTAGTCAGATTGGGGTCAAATAAGAGGGGTATAGGAGGAGCCTGGGCAGAATGGGTGGGGTCAGACAGCAGAGGAGGGGTTTAGGAGGAGCTTAGTCAGAATGGGTGGGGTCAGACAGCAGAGGAGGGGCTTAGGAGGAGCCTAGTCAGATTGGGTGGAGTCAGAGAGGAGGGGGTATAGGAGGAGCCTGGGCAGAATGGGTGGGGTCAGACAGCAGAGGAGGGGTTTAGGAGGAGCTTAGTCAGAATGGGTGGGGTCAGACAGCAGAGGAGGGGCTTAGGAGGAGCCTAGTCAGATTGGGGTCAAATAAGAGGGGTATAGGAGGAGCCTGGGCAGAATGGGTGGGGTCAGAGGGGTATGGGAGGAGCCTGAGCAGAATGGGTGGAGTCAGAGAGGAGGGGGTATAGGAGGAGCCTAGTCAGATTGGGTGGGGTCAGAGAGCGGAGGAGGGGTTAAGGAGGAGCCTAGTCAGATTGGGTGTGGTCAAATAGGAGGAGCCTTGGCAGAATGGGTGGGGTCTGAGGGCCTAGGAAGGGGTCATAGATGGAGGAGGATCCTGACTTATGGTGGGGAACTGCAAAAACTTTTTTAATGCACTCCCTATACTTTCTGATTTCTGTTGGGAGGGGGCAGTCGGGGAGCAGTATTAAAAGGTGCTTAGGCGCAACGTGAAGAGCGATGAGGTGCACAGAATGGCATGCCTTCCAGGTACTTTTTGGGGGGGCTACCATTATTTTTTATTGCTCTGATCCTCCCTCATGGGGTGTACCCCAAATGGTTAGGGGCAACGGGGGAGGGGGGGGGTGTCAAAAAGCTGTTTGACAGTTTCTGTTACCAACAGGGGTCACCATACGATTCTGCTGCAGTTATGGTATTGAAAGGTACAACAAGGAGCATGTGAATGTATTTTTGCAGGTGGGGTGCCCCAAAATTTTACTGCCAGCAGCAGCAGCCCCCCTCCTCCCCACCCAGCAGATTGGTATAGGTACCTTTAGGACATTTCTGTTGAAAAAAGAGGCTATAGCGAATCGTGCTATGAAATCCTAGAGCACTAACATTTGCTAAATAAAGGTGGCATCGGAGCATACGAATGAGGCAGAGAGAGGCTACTGTTGCCAATTGGTTTGGTGGGTCATAGTGAATAACCTCGGCATGCAAATAGGCAGTGTGAGGATTGGCAGTGTCTGTAGAGAATTTTGGCATGCTCTTCAGCTTATTTTTTCCTCCTTACGTTGGCTATGAACTACAGAGGAAAGGCCCGGCCTTACTGTTGGACAAAACATGTATTTATGATTTTAAGAAGTGTAGTCTGACTGTACTGAGAGGGGCTGTACAGTATGGTAAATGCCTGTATACCCCTGCAATGTGCATCCAACTGTCACTTGAGATTCAATAGCGAACGAAGCAGCTGGGTTACTGACTGAATGTAAATGGAAGGCACATAGCAAGGGTGTTTGTGGTCACTCAAATGATTGAAACCTGGTTGATGCACTACCAAATCTGGGGTTCCAGGAGGGAACATTTGAGGGGCATTGAGATGGTGGTGCCCAGAGGTCAAAATACGTTTCAGAGACAGAGAGGTACTGCGGTCCTGGTCCCACATTGGGGGTAGTCAAAAGTCCTGCTAAAGATTTCTGTCCAACTGTTACCACGTTTTGTGCAGCCTGGCTCCCTCTGTAACGATTCCCCAGTGTCTTTCGATCCTACAGATGACTGTAGCAAACTTCCCAAATTTTTTCTTGGCTTCATACCCCCAAAGGAGTGCCTGACATTTGCCAGCCTAACGATACTCACATTCTGGGAAAAACCTCACTAACCATGCATATCTATGCACCACACATGGCAAATCCTTGCAATTGCAGAACATCATATCGCACTTGTCATCTTTGAGGTGCTGTAAGTATTTGGATTTGAGGGAAATATTCATCCTTGCTTGCTCTCCCACCTGAAGTCTATGGTGCTGCTGTTCCTTTCTCACATGTCCCTACAAAGAGACAAGTGACACACAGACTCAATCACTCAGCAAACATATATGCTTTGACGCTTTCATCTTGCTGTTTACCTTCCAAATGTTCCCCCTTCACCACAAATACAGGCCAGCCATTCCTCATCCCCTCAGTCATCGTAGTCCTTCACTCCTTAGGCCCTGCAAGACAAAAATGACCAAGAATCATGTCAGCAAGAAGAAGAAAAGCCTCAGTGTGCTCTTTTGTTCATACTGCTGCCCACTAGTAACACTTCATGGCCACTGCAGCTTAAGAATGGGACTGAGAAGAGGGCTCTCCTATGCAAATAATGTCCTCCCATGCATACTTTCTTCTGAGACGGTCGGCGGCTTGTGCCGTGATACTGCCTCCAACATATGGTCTTCAACCAAATTTTAAAAAAGCCCACCTGCCTTAGACAAAGGATTTTGCCACTCGAAGGAAGCACATGGGGACATCACCATCATTTAGCAGGGTCCTAAATTGCCTGCTGTCCGCCTGTATACAGAACAAGGACGTTTGTGGCCGTTCGTGAGCGTTCTTCAAAGGAAGGAGGTGGGTGAATAAATCCAAGATGCCAGGGCAGGCCCAGCCCAGCCCAGTGCAGCCCAGCCCGGCACAACGCACTGCTGTGGAGGTCCACTCCTTCACATCCTGCAGCAGGCATGATGCAGATCTACTAGAGCAAAGGCTTGACTCTGCTCTTGTCTGTCTCTTAAAGGAAACAATCTTTCCAACTTCTTATTGCACCTAATAAATGGACTCTAGCTAGCCTCAAACTCGACCCATCATTTCATTAGCCAGAGCTCATACTTGACCTTTATTTCTATCCAAGCTCACTGGCACCAAACCTCTGATTTGAGCGAGTGGCTCACACTAAAATGAAAAATCACCATCAACCAACCTATTTTACAATAAGTGTAGCACCATCCTCGCATTCTTGTGCTCAGTTATAACCCCCAATACCACAATTGCACTCTGCAATTCACCAAACTTAAAGGACAAAGAATGACGACATTGATAAAGGAAGATAAGGCCTTGTTCCTAGCACCTACTTGAGAAATAGGGCGGTTGGTAGAAGGTCATGAGAGAAAACATATGAAATGTTGGGAGACACCTGCCAAAAAAACCACTAGCAAAAAAAAAAAACACTGTTTGAAAATTTCCCACCTTGGGATACTTCTACAGCACTGGCAGGATTCGAACCCTGGCCTGTGAGGGCTGTCCCCCCCAAAGGTACAAGCCTTACCTTTGAGCTATCTCCTTGGTGGTCTAGAGGAATGCAGTAGTAACTATAAGCAACATACAGGCCTTGGTGTCCTTTCCTGTGGTTTCCATTGCACATTAAATGGATGACCATGACATAAGGACAATTTGATAGGCTACTTACATGGAAACCAGAAAAACACTTAGCAACAAAAAAAAAAGAAAATCACTGTTTGAAAATTCCCCACCTTGGGATACTTCTACAGCACTGGCAGGATTCGAACCCTGGCCTGTGAGGGCTGTCCCCACCAAAGGTACAAGCCTTACCTTTGAGCTATAGCTCCTTGGTGGTCTGGAGGATTGCAGTAGTAACTATAAGCAACATACAGGCCTTGGTGTCCTTTCCTGTGGCTTCCATTGCACATTAAATGGATGACCATGACATAAGGACAATTTGATAGGCTACTTACATGGAAACCAGAAAAACACTTAGCAACAAAAAAAAAAAGAAAACCACTGTTTGAAAAGTTCCCACCTTGGGATACTTCTACAGCACTGGCAGGATTCGAACCCTGGCCTGTTAGGGCTGTCCCCACCAAAGGTACAAGCCTTACCTTTGAGCTATAGCTCCTTGGTAGTCTGGAGGATTGCAGTAGTAACTATAAGCAACATACAGGCCTTGGTGTCCTTTCCTGTGGCTTCCATTGCACATTAAATGGATGACCATGACATACGGACAATTTGATAGGCTACTTACATGGAAACCAGAAAAACACTTAGCAAAAAAAAAAAAAGAAAATCACTGTTTGAAAATTTCCCACCTTGGGATACTTCTACAGCACTGGCAGGATTCGAACCCTGGCCTGTGAGGGCTGCCCCCACCAAAGGTACAAGCCTTACCTTTGAGCTATAGCTCCCTGGTGGTCTAGAGGATTGCAGTAGTAACTATAAGCAACATACAGGCCTTGGTGTCCTTCCCTGTGGCTTCCATTGCACATTAAAAGGATGACCATGACATAAGGACAATTTGATAGGCTACTTACATGGAAACCAGTGTGGTCCAGTGGGTAAGTTCCTGGCTTCCATCCAGGCAACCAGGGTTCAAATCCCGGGTTCGGCACCAGGTACGTAAATTGGTAAGTAAAATGTGTCTGTGTGTTGTGTAAGAGTGGAATCATGCCTAGCGAATGAGGGATTGCAGATTGGTCGGTAAGTAAAATAGGTGTGGAAAGAAAGGTGAAAGAAAGAGAATGGGTGTTGTCTGTAGGAGGAGGACCCTGGGCAGAATGGGTGGGGTCAGAGAGGAGGGGTATAGGAGGAGCCTGGGCAGAATGGGTGGGGTCAGACTGGTATGGGAGGAGCCTGGGCTGAATGGGTGGAGTCAGAGAGGAGGGGCTTAGGAGGAGCCTAGTCAGATTGGGTGGGGTCAAATAGGAGGAGCCTGGGCAGAATGGGAGGAGTCAGAGAGGAGGGGGTATAGGAGGAGCCTGGGCAGAATGGGTGGGGTCAGACAGCAGAGGAGGGGTTTAGGAGGAGCTTAGTCAGAATGGGTGGGGTCAGACAGCAGAGGAGGGGCATAGGAGGAGCCTGGGCAGAATGGGTGGGGTCAGACAGCAGAGGAGGGGTTTAGGAGGAACATAGTCAGATTGGGTGGGGTCAAATAGGAAGAGCCTGGGCAGAATGGGTGGGGTCAGACAGCAGAGGAGGGGCTTAGGAGGAGCCTAGTCAGATTGGGTGGGGTCAAATAGGAGGGGTATAGGAGGAGCCTGGGCAGAATGGGTGGAGTCAGAGAGGAGGGGGTATAGGAGGAGCCTGGGCAGAATGGGTGGGGTCAGACAGCAGAGGAGGGGTTTAGGAGGAGCCAAGTCAGATTGGGTGGGGTCAAATAGGAGGGGTATAGGAGGAGCCTGGGCAGAATGGGTGGGGTCAGACAAGTATGGGAGGAGCCTGGGCAGAATGGGTGGAGTCAGAGAGGAGGGGGTATAGGAAGAGCCTGGGCAGAATGGGTGGGGTCAGACAGCAGAGGAGGGGCTTAGGAGGAGCCTAGTCAGATTGGGTGGGGTCAAATAGGAGGAGCCTGGGCAGAATGGGTGGGGTCAGACAGCAGAGGAGGGGCTTAGGAGGAGCCTAGTCAGATTGGGTGGGGTCAAATAGGAGGGGTATAGGAGGAGCCTAGTCAGATTGGGTGGGGTCAAATAGGAGGAGCCTGGGCAGAATGGGAGGAGTCAGAGAGGAGGGGGGTATAGGAGGAGCCTGGGCAGAATGGGTGGGGTCAGACTGGTATGGGAGGAGCCTGGGCAGAATGGGTGGAGTCAGAGAGGAGGGGCTTAGGAGGAGCCTAGTCAGATTGGGTGGGGTCAAATAGGAGGAGCCTGGGCAGAATGGGAGGAGTCAGAGAGGAGGGGGTATAGGAGGAGCCTGGGCAGAATGGGAGGAGTCAGAGAGGAGGGGGGTATAGGAGGAGTCTGGGCAGAATGGGTGGGGTCAGACAGCAGAGGAGGGGTTTAGGAGGAGCCAAGTCAGAGTGGGTGGGGTCAAATAGGAGGGGTATAGGAGGAGCCTGGGCAGAATGGGTGGGGTCAGACAGGTATGGGAGGAGCCTGGGCAGAATGGGTGGGGTCAGACAGGTATGGGAGGAGCCTGGGCAGAATGGGTGGGGTCAGACAGGTATGGGAGGAGCCTGGGCGGAATGGGTGGAGTCAGAGAGGAGGGGGGTATAGGAGGAGCCTGGGCAGAATGGGTGGGGTCAGACAGCAGAGGAGGAGGAGGGGTTTAGGAGGAGCCAAGTCAGAGTGGGTGGGGTCAAATAGGAGGGGTATATGAGGAGCCTGGGCAGAATGGGTGGGGTCAGACTGGTATGGGAGGAGCCTGGGCAGAATGGGTGGAGTCAGAGAGGAGGGGCTTAGGAGGAGCCTAGTCAGATTGGGTGGGGTCAAATAGGAAGAGCCTGGGCAGAATGGGTGGGGTCAGACAGCAGAGGAGGGGCTTAGGAGGAGCCTAGTCTGATTGGGTGGGTTCAGAGAGGAGGGGTATAGGAGGAGCCTGGGCAGAATGGGTGGGGTCAGACAGCAGAGGAGGGGCTTAGGAGGAGCCTAGTCAGATTGGGTGGGGTCAGAGAGAAGGGGTATAGGAGGAGCCTGGGAAGGTTGGGTGGGGCCAGACAGCAGAGGAGGGGCTTAGGAGGAACCTAGTCAGATTGGGTGGGGTCAAATAGGAAGAGCCTGGGCAGAATGGGTGGGGTCAGACAGCAGAGGAGGGGCTTAGGAGGAGCCTAGTCAGATTGGGTGGGTTCAGAGAGGAGGGGTATAGGAGGAGCCTGGGCAGAATGGGTGGGGTCAGACAGCAGAGGAGGGGCTTAGGAGGAGCCTAGTCAGATTGGGTGGGGTCAGAGAGGAGGAGGGGTATAGGAGGAGCCTGGGCAGAATGGGTGGGGTCAGACGGGTATGGGAGGAGCCTGGGCAGAATGGGTGGAGTCAGAGAGGAGGGGGGTATAGGAGGAGCCTGGGCAGAATGGGTGGGGTCACACAGCAGAGGAGGGGTTTAGGAGGAGCCAAGTCAGAGTGGGTGGGGTCAAATAGGAGGGGTATAGGAGGAGCCTGGGCAGAATGGGTGGGGTCAGACGGGTATGGGAGGAGCCTGGGCAGAATGGGTGGAGTCAGAGAGGAGGGGGGTATAGGAAGAGCCTGGGCAGAATGGGTGGGGTCAGACAGCAGAGGAGGGGCTTAAGAGGAGCCTAGTCAGATTGGGTGGGGTCAGAGAGAAGGGGTATAGGAGGAGCCTGGGAAGGTTGGGTGGGGCCAGACAGCAGAGGAGGGGCTTAGGAGGAACCTAGTCAGATTGGGTGGGGTCAAATAGGAGGGGTATAGGAGGAGCCTGGGCAGAATGGGTGCGGTCAGATGGGTATGGGAGGAGCCTGGGCAGAATGGGTAGAGTCAGAGAGGAGGGGGTATAGGAGGAGCCTGGGCAGAATGGGTGGGGTCAGACAGCAGAGGAGGGGTTTAGGAGGAGCTTAGTCAGAATGGGTGGGGTCAGACAGCAGAGGAGGGGCTTAGGAGGAGCCTAGTCAGATTGGGGTCAAATAAGAGGGGTATAGGAGGAGCCTGGGCAGAATGGGTGCGGTCAGACGGGTATGGGAGGAGCCTGGGCAGAATGGGTGGAGTCAGAGAGGAGGGGGTATAGGATGAGCCTGGGCAGAATGGGTGGGGTCAGACAGCAGAGGAGGGGCTTAGGAGGAGCCTAGTCAGATTATGTGGGGTCAAATAGGAGGAGCCTGGGCAGAATGGGAGGAGTCAGAGAGGAGGGGGGTATAGGAGGAGCCTGGGCAGAATGGGTGGGGTCAGACTGGTATGGGAGGAGCCTGGGCAGAATGGGTGGGGTCAGACAGCAGAGGAGGGGCTTAGGAGGAGCCTAGTCAGATTGGGTGGGTTCAGAGAGGAGGGGTATGGGAGGAGCCTGGGCAGAATGGGTGGAGTCAGAGAGGAGGGGGTATAGGAGGAGCCTGGGCAGAATGGGTGGGGTCAGACAGCAGAGGAGGGGTTTAGGAGGAGCCAAGTCAGATTGGGTGGGGTCAGACGGGTATGGGAGGAGCCTGGGCAGAATGGGTGGAGTCAGAGAGGAGGGGGTATAGGAAGAGCCTGGGCAGAATGGGTGGGGTCAGACAGCAGAGGAGGAGGGGCTTAGGAGGAGCCTAGTCAGATTGGGTGGGGTCAGAGAGGAGGGGTATAGGAGGAGCCTAGTCAGATTGGGTGGGGTCAATTAGGAGGAGCCTGGGCAGAATGGGAGGAGTCAGAGAGGAGGGGGGTATAGGAGGAGCCTGTGCAGAATGGGTGGGGTCAGACTGGTATGGGAGGAGCCTGGGCAGAATGGGTGGAGTCAGAGAGGAGGGGCTTAGGAGGAGCCTAGTCAGATTGGGTGGGGTCAAATAGGAGGAGCCTGGGCAGAATGGGAGGAGTCAGAGAGGAGGGGGTATAGGAAGAGCCTGGGCAGAATGGGTGGGGTCAGACAGCAGAGGAGGGGCTTAGGAGGAACCTAGTCAGATTGGGTGGGGTCAAATAGGAGGGGTATAGGAGGAGCCTGGGCAGAATGGGTGGGGTCAGACGGGTATGGGAGGAGCCTGGGCAGAATGGGTGGGGTCAGACGGGTATGGGAGGAGCCTGGGCAGAATGGGTGGAGTCAGAGAGGAGGGGGTATAGGAAGAGCCTGGGCAGAATGGTTGGGGTCAGACAGCAGAGGAGGGGCTTAGGAGGAACCTAGTCAGATTGGGTGGGGTCAAATAGGAGGAGCCTGGGCAGAATGGGTGGGGTCAGACAGCAGAGGAGGGGCTTAGGAGGAGCCTAGTCAGATTGGGTGGGGTCAAATAGGAGGAGGAGGAGCCTGAGCAGAATGGGTGGGGACAGGTATGGGAGGAGCCTGGGCAGAATGGGTGGGGTCAGACAGGTATGGGAGGAGCCTGGGCGGAATAGGTGGAGTCAGAGAGGAGGGGGGTATAGGAGGAGCCAAGTCAGAGTGGGTGGGGTCAAATAGGAGGGGTATAGGAGGAGCCTGGGCAGAATGGGTGGGGTCAGACTGGTATGGGAGGAGCCTGGGCAGAATGGGTGGAGTCAGAGAGGAGGGGCTTAGGAGGAGCCTAGTCAGATTGGGTGGGGTCAAATAGGAGGAGCCTGGGCAGAATGGGTGGAGTCAGAGAGGAGGGGGTATAGGAGGAGCCTGGGCAGAATGGGTGGGGTCAGACAGCAGAGGAGGGGCTTAGGAGGAGCCTGGGCAGAATGGGTGGAGTCAGAGAGGAGGGGCTTAGGAGGAGCCTAGTCAGATTGGGTGGGGTCAAATAGGAAGAGCCTGGGCAGAATGGGTGGGGTCAGACAGCAGAGGAGGGGCTTAGGAGGAGCCTAGTCAGATTGGGTGGGTTCAGAGAGGAGGGGTATAGGAGGAGCCTGGGCAGAATGGGTGTGGTCAGACAGCAGAGGAGGGGCTTAGGAGGAGCCTAGTCAGATTGGGTGGGGTCAGAGAGAAGGGGTATAGGAGGAGCCTGGGAAGGTTGGGTGGGGCCAGACAGCAGAGGAGGGGCTTAGGAGGAACCTAGTCAGATTGGGTGGGGTCAAATAGGAAGAGCCTGGGCAGAATGGGTGGGGTCAGACAGCAGAGGAGGGGCTTAGGAGGAGCCTAGTCAGATTGGGTGGTGTCAGAGAGGAGGAGGGGTATAGGAGGAGCCTGGGCAGAATGGGTGGGGTCAGACGGGTATGGGAGGAGCCTGGGCAGAATGGGTGGAGTCAGAGAGGAGGGGGGTATAGGAGGAGCCTGGGCAGAATGGGTGGGGTCAGACAGCAGAGGAGGGGTTTAGGAGGAGCCAAGTCAGAGTGGGTGGGGTCAAATAGGAGGGGCTTAGGAGGAGCCTGGGCAGAATGGGTGGGGTCAGATGGGTATGGGAGGAGCCTGGGCAGAATGGGTGGAGTCAGAGAGGAGGGGGTATAGGAGGAGCCTGGGCAGAATGGGTGGGGTCAGACAGCAGAGGAGGGGTTTAGGAGGAGCCAAGTCAGATTGGGTGGGGTCAAATAGGAGGGGTATAGGAGGAGCCTGGGCAGAATGGGTGGGGTCAGACGGGTATGGGAGGAGCCTGGGCAGAATGGGTGGAGTCAGAGAGGAGGGGGTATAGGAGGAGCCTGGGCAGAATGGGTGGGGTCAGACAGCAGAGGAGGGGTTTAGGAGGAGCCAAGTCAGATTGGGTGGGGTCAAATAGGAGGGGTATAGGAGGAGCCTGGGCAGATTGGGTGCGGTCAGACGGGTATGGGAGGAGCCTGGGCAGAATGGGTGGAGTCAGAGAGGAGGGGGTATAGGAAGAGCCTGGGCAGAATGGGTGGGGTCAGACAGCAGAGGAGGGGCTTAGGAGGAGCCTGGGCAGAATGGGTGGGGTCAGACAGCAGAGGAGGGGCTTAGGAGGAGCCTAGTCAGATTGGGTGGGGTCAGAGAGGAGGGGTAAAGGAGGAGCCTAGTCAGATTGGGTGGGGTCAAATAGGAGGAGCCTGGGCAGAATGGGAGGAGTCAGAGAGGAGGGGGTATAGGAGGAGCCTGGGCAGAATGGGTGGGGTCAGACAGCAGAGGAGGGGTTTAGGAGGAACCTAGTCAGATTGGGTGGGGTCAAATAGGAAGAGCCTGGGCAGAATGGGTGGGGACAGCAGATGAGGGGCTTAGGAGGAACCTGGGCAGAATGGGTGGGGTCAGAGAGGAGGGGCTTAGGAGGAGCCTGGGCAGAATGGGTGGGGTCAGACAGCAGAGGAGGGGTTTAGGAGGAACCTAGTCAGATTGGGTGGGGTCAAATAGGAAGAGCCTGGGCAGAATGGGTGGGGTCAGACAGCAGAGGAGGGGCTTAGGAGGAGCCTAGTCAGATTGGGTGGGGTCAAATAGGAGGGGTATAGGAGGAGCCTGGGCAGAATGGGTGGAGTCAGAGAGGAGGGGGTATAGGAGGAGCCTGGGCAGAATGGGTGGGGTCAGACAGCAGAGGAGGGGTTTAGGAGGAGCCAAGTCAGATTGGGTGGGGTCAAATAGGAGGGGTATAGGAGGAGCCTGGGCAGAATGGGTGGGGTCAGACGGGTATGGGAGGAGCCTGGGCAGAATGGGTGGAGTCAGAGAGGAGGGGGTATAGGAAGAGCCTGGGCAGAATGGGTGGGGTCAGACAGCAGAGGAGGAGGGGCTTAGGAGGAGCCTAGTCAGATTGGGTGGGGTCAGAGAGGAGGGGTATAGGAGGAGCCTAGTCAGATTGGGTGGGGTCAAATAGGAGGAGCCTGGGCAGAATGGGAGGAGTCAGAGAGGAGGGGGGTATAGGAGGAGCCTGGGCAGAATGGGTGGGGTCAGACTGGTATGGGAGGAGCCTGGGCAGAATGGGTGGAGTCAGAGAGGAGGGGCTTAGGAGGAGCCTAGTCAGATTGGGTGGGGTCAAATAGGAGGAGCCTGGGCAGAATGGGAGGAGTCAGAGAGGAGGGGGTATAGGAGGAGCCTGGGCAGAATGGGTGGGGTCAGACAGCAGAGGAGGGGTTTAGGAGGAGCTTAGTCAGAATGGGTGGGGTCAGACAGCAGAGGAGGGGCTTGGGAGGAACCTAGTCAGATTGGGTGGGGTCAAATAGGAGGGGTATAGGAGGAGCCTGGGCAGAATGGGTGGGGTCAGACGGGTATGGGAGGAGCCTGGGCAGAATGGGTGGAGTCAGAGAGGAGGGGGTATAGGAAGAGCCTGGGCAGAATGGCTGGGGTCAGACAGCAGAGGAGGGGCTTAGGAGGAGCCTAGTCAGATTGGGTGGGGTCAAATAGGAGGAGCCTGGGCAGAATGGGTGGGGTCAGACAGCAGAGGAGGGGCTTAGGAGGAGCCTAGTCAGATTGGGTGGGGTCAAATAGGAGGAGGAGGAGCCTGGGAAGAATGGGTGGGGTCAGACAGGTATGGGAGGAGCCTGGGCAGAATGGGTGGGGTCAGACAGGTATGGGAGGAGCCTGGGCGGAATGGGTGGAGTCAGAGAGGAGGGGGGTATAGGAGGAGCCTGGGCAGAATGGGTGGGGTCAGACAGCAGAGGAGGAGGAGGGGTTTAGGAGGAGCCAAGTCAGAGTGGGTGGGGTCAAATAGGAGGGGTATATGAGGAGCCTGGGCAGAATGGGTGGGGTCAGACTGGTATGGGAGGAGCCTGGGCAGAATGGGTGGAGTCAGAGAGGAGGGGCTTAGGAGGAGCCTAGTCAGATTGGGTGGGGTCAAATAGGAAGAGCCTGGGCAGAATGGGTGGGGTCAGACAGCAGAGGAGGGGCTTAGGAGGAGCCTAGTCTGATTGGGTGGGTTCAGAGAGGAGGGGTATAGGAGGAGCCTGGGCAGAATGGGTGGGGTCAGACAGCAGAGGAGGGGCTTAGGAGGAGCCTAGTCAGATTGGGTGGGGTCAGAGAGAAGGGGTATAGGAGGAGCCTGGGAAGGTTGGGTGGGGCCAGACAGCAGAGGAGGGGCTTAGGAGGAACCTAGTCAGATTGGGTGGGGTCAAATAGGAAGAGCCTGGGCAGAATGGGTGGGGTCAGACAGCAGAGGAGGGGCTTAGGAGGAGCCTAGTCAGATTGGGTGGGTTCAGAGAGGAGGGGTATAGGAGGAGCCTGGGCAGAATGGGTGGGGTCAGACAGCAGAGGAGGGGCTTAGGAGGAGCCTAGTCAGATTGGGTGGGGTCAGAGAGGAGGAGGGGTATAGGAGGAGCCTGGGCAGAATGGGTGGGGTCAGACGGGTATGGGAGGAGCCTGGGCAGAATGGGTGGAGTCAGAGAGGAGGGGGGTATAGGAGGAGCCTGGGCAGAATGGGTGGGGTCACACAGCAGAGGAGGGGTTTAGGAGGAGCCAAGTCAGAGTGGGTGGGGTCAAATAGGAGGGGTATAGGAGGAGCCTGGGCAGAATGGGTGGGGTCAGACGGGTATGGGAGGAGCCTGGGCAGAATGGGTGGAGTCAGAGAGGAGGGGGGTATAGGAAGAGCCTGGGCAGAATGGGTGGGGTCAGACAGCAGAGGAGGGGCTTAAGAGGAGCCTAGTCAGATTGGGTGGGGTCAGAGAGAAGGGGTATAGGAGGAGCCTGGGAAGGTTGGGTGGGGCCAGACAGCAGAGGAGGGGCTTAGGAGGAACCTAGTCAGATTGGGTGGGGTCAAATAGGAGGAGCTTGGGCAGAATGGGTGGGGTCAGACAGCAGAGGAGGGGCTTAGGAGGAGCCTAGTCAGATTGGGTGGGTTCAGAGAGGAGGGGTATAGGAGGAGCCTGGGCAGAATGGGTGGGGTCAGACAGCAGAGGAGGGGTTTAGGAGGAGCCAAGTCAGAGTGGGTGGGGTCAAATAGGAGGGGTATAGGAGGAGCCTGGGCAGAATGGGTGCGGTCAGATGGGTATGGGAGGAGCCTGGGCAGAATGGGTAGAGTCAGAGAGGAGGGGGTATAGGAGGAGCCTGGGCAGAATGGGTGGGGTCAGACAGCAGAGGAGGGGTTTAGGAGGAGCTTAGTCAGAATGGGTGGGGTCAGACAGCAGAGGAGGGGCTTAGGAGGAGCCTAGTCAGATTGGGGTCAAATAAGAGGGGTATAGGAGGAGCCTGGGCAGAATGGGTGCGGTCAGACGGGTATGGGAGGAGCCTGGGCAGAATGGGTGGAGTCAGAGAGGAGGGGGTATAGGATGAGCCTGGGCAGAATGGGTGGGGTCAGACAGCAGAGGAGGGGCTTAGGAGGAGCCTGGGCAGAATGGGTGGGGTCAGAGAGGAGGGGTATAGGAGGAGCCTAGTCAGATTGGGTGGGGTCAAATAGGAGGAGCCTGGGCAGAATGGGAGGAGTCAGAGAGGAGGGGGGTATAGGAGGAGCCTGGGCAGAATGGGTGGGGTCAGACTGGTATGGGAGGAGCCTGGGCAGAATGGGTGGAGTCAGAGAGGAGGGGCTTAGGAGGAGCCTAGTCAGATTGGGTGGGGTCAAATAGGAGGAGCCTGGGCAGAATGGGAGGAGTCAGAGAGGAGGGGGTATAGGAGGAGCCTGGGCAGAATGGGTGGGGTCAGACAGCAGAGGAGGGGTTTAGGAGGAGCTTAGTCAGAATGGGTGGGGTCAGACAGCAGAGGAGGGGCTTGGGAGGAACCTAGTCAGATTGGGTGGGGTCAAATAGGAGGGGTATAGGAGGAGCCTGGGCAGAATGGGTGGGGTCAGACGGGTATGGGAGGAGCCTGGGCAGAATGGGTGGAGTCAGAGAGGAGGGGGTATAGGAAGAGCCTGGGCAGAATGGCTGGGGTCAGACAGCAGAGGAGGGGCTTAGGAGGAGCCTAGTCAGATTGGGTGGGGTCAAATAGGAGGAGCCTGGGCAGAATGGGTGGGGTCAGACAGCAGAGGAGGGGCTTAGGAGGAGCCTAGTCAGATTGGGTGGGGTCAAATAGGAGGAGGAGGAGCCTGGGAAGAATGGGTGGGGTCAGACAGGTATGGGAGGAGCCTGGGCAGAATGGGTGGGGTCAGACAGGTATGGGAGGAGCCTGGGCGGAATGGGTGGAGTCAGAGAGGAGGGGGGTATAGGAGGAGCCTGGGCAGAATGGGTGGGGTCAGACAGCAGAGGAGGAGGAGGGGTTTAGGAGGAGCCAAGTCAGAGTGGGTGGGGTCAAATAGGAGGGGTATATGAGGAGCCTGGGCAGAATGGGTGGGGTCAGACTGGTATGGGAGGAGCCTGGGCAGAATGGGTGGAGTCAGAGAGGAGGGGCTTAGGAGGAGCCTAGTCAGATTGGGTGGGGTCAAATAGGAAGAGCCTGGGCAGAATGGGTGGGGTCAGACAGCAGAGGAGGGGCTTAGGAGGAGCCTAGTCTGATTGGGTGGGTTCAGAGAGGAGGGGTATAGGAGGAGCCTGGGCAGAATGGGTGGGGTCAGACAGCAGAGGAGGGGCTTAGGAGGAGCCTAGTCAGATTGGGTGGGGTCAGAGAGAAGGGGTATAGGAGGAGCCTGGGAAGGTTGGGTGGGGCCAGACAGCAGAGGAGGGGCTTAGGAGGAACCTAGTCAGATTGGGTGGGGTCAAATAGGAAGAGCCTGGGCAGAATGGGTGGGGTCAGACAGCAGAGGAGGGGCTTAGGAGGAGCCTAGTCAGATTGGGTGGGTTCAGAGAGGAGGGGTATAGGAGGAGCCTGGGCAGAATGGGTGGGGTCAGACAGCAGAGGAGGGGCTTAGGAGGAGCCTAGTCAGATTGGGTGGGGTCAGAGAGGAGGAGGGGTATAGGAGGAGCCTGGGCAGAATGGGTGGGGTCAGACGGGTATGGGAGGAGCCTGGGCAGAATGGGTGGAGTCAGAGAGGAGGGGGGTATAGGAGGAGCCTGGGCAGAATGGGTGGGGTCACACAGCAGAGGAGGGGTTTAGGAGGAGCCAAGTCAGAGTGGGTGGGGTCAAATAGGAGGGGTATAGGAGGAGCCTGGGCAGAATGGGTGGGGTCAGACGGGTATGGGAGGAGCCTGGGCAGAATGGGTGGAGTCAGAGAGGAGGGGGGTATAGGAAGAGCCTGGGCAGAATGGGTGGGGTCAGACAGCAGAGGAGGGGCTTAAGAGGAGCCTAGTCAGATTGGGTGGGGTCAGAGAGAAGGGGTATAGGAGGAGCCTGGGAAGGTTGGGTGGGGCCAGACAGCAGAGGAGGGGCTTAGGAGGAACCTAGTCAGATTGGGTGGGGTCAAATAGGAGGAGCTTGGGCAGAATGGGTGGGGTCAGACAGCAGAGGAGGGGCTTAGGAGGAGCCTAGTCAGATTGGGTGGGTTCAGAGAGGAGGGGTATAGGAGGAGCCTGGGCAGAATGGGTGGGGTCAGACAGCAGAGGAGGGGTTTAGGAGGAGCCAAGTCAGAGTGGGTGGGGTCAAATAGGAGGGGTATAGGAGGAGCCTGGGCAGAATGGGTGCGGTCAGATGGGTATGGGAGGAGCCTGGGCAGAATGGGTAGAGTCAGAGAGGAGGGGGTATAGGAGGAGCCTGGGCAGAATGGGTGGGGTCAGACAGCAGAGGAGGGGTTTAGGAGGAGCTTAGTCAGAATGGGTGGGGTCAGACAGCAGAGGAGGGGCTTAGGAGGAGCCTAGTCAGATTGGGGTCAAATAAGAGGGGTATAGGAGGAGCCTGGGCAGAATGGGTGCGGTCAGACGGGTATGGGAGGAGCCTGGGCAGAATGGGTGGAGTCAGAGAGGAGGGGGTATAGGATGAGCCTGGGCAGAATGGGTGGGGTCAGACAGCAGAGGAGGGGCTTAGGAGGAGCCTGGGCAGAATGGGTGGGGTCAGACAGCAGAGGAGGGGCTTAGGAGGAGCCTAGTCAGATTATGTGGGGTCAAATAGGAGGAGCCTGGGCAGAATGGGAGGAGTCAGAGAGGAGGGGGGTATAGGAGGAGCCTGGGCAGAATGGGTGGGGTCAGACTGGTATGGGAGGAGCCTGGGCAGAATGGGTGGGGTCAGACAGCAGAGGAGGGGCTTAGGAGGAGCCTAGTCAGATTGGGTGGGTTCAGAGAGGAGGGGTATGGGAGGAGCCTGGGCAGAATGGGTGGAGTCAGAGAGGAGGGGGTATAGGAGGAGCCTGGGCAGAATGGGTGGGGTCAGACAGCAGAGGAGGGGTTTAGGAGGAGCCAAGTCAGATTGGGTGGGGTCAAATAGGAGGGGTATAGGAGGAGCCTGGGCAGAATGGGTGGGGTCAGACGGGTATGGGAGGAGCCTGGGCAGAATGGGTGGAGTCAGAGAGGAGGGGGTATAGGAAGAGCCTGGGCAGAATGGGTGGGGTCAGACAGCAGAGGAGGAGGGGCTTAGGAGGAGCCTAGTCAGATTGGGTGGGGTCAGAGAGGAGGGGTATAGGAGGAGCCTAGTCAGATTGGGTGGGGTCAATTAGGAGGAGCCTGGGCAGAATGGGAGGAGTCAGAGAGGAGGGGGGTATAGGAGGAGCCTGGGCAGAATGGGTGGGGTCAGACTGGTATGGGAGGAGCCTGGGCAGAATGGGTGGAGTCAGAGAGGAGGGGCTTAGGAGGAGCCTAGTCAGATTGGGTGGGGTCAAATAGGAGGAGCCTGGGCAGAATGGGAGGAGTCAGAGAGGAGGGGGTATAGGAAGAGCCTGGGCAGAATGGGTGGGGTCAGACAGCAGAGGAGGGGCTTAGGAGGAACCTAGTCTGATTGGGTGGGGTCAAATAGGAGGGGTATAGGAGGAGCCTGGGCAGAATGGGTGGGGTCAGACGGGTATGGGAGGAGCCTGGGCAGAATGGGTGGGGTCAGACGGGTATGGGAGGAGCCTGGGCAGAATGGGTGGAGTCAGAGAGGAGGGGGTATAGGAAGAGCCTGGGCAGAATGGTTGGGGTCAGACAGCAGAGGAGGGGCTTAGGAGGAACCTAGTCAGATTGGGTGGGGTCAAATAGGAGGAGCCTGGGCAGAATGGGTGGGGTCAGACAGCAGAGGAGGGGCTTAGGAGGAGCCTAGTCAGATTGGGTGGGGTCAAATAGGAGGAGGAGGAGCCTGAGCAGAATGGGTGGGGTCAGACAGGTATGGGAGGAGCCTGGGCAGAATGGGTGGGGTCAGACAGGTATGGGAGGAGCCTGGGCGGAATGGGTGGAGTCAGAGAGGAGGGGGGTATAGGAGGAGCCAAGTCAGAGTGGGTGGGGTCAAATAGGAGGGGTATAGGAGGAGCCTGGGCAGAATGGGTGGGGTCAGACTGGTATGGGAGGAGCCTGGGCAGAATGGGTGGAGTCAGAGAGGAGGGGCTTAGGAGGAGCCTAGTCAGATTGGGTGGGGTCAAATAGGAGGAGCCTGGGCAGAATGGGTGGAGTCAGAGAGGAGGGGGTATAGGAGGAGCCTGGGCAGAATGGGTGGGGTCAGACAGCAGAGGAGGGGCTTAGGAGGAGCCTGGGCAGAATGGGTGGGGTCAGACTGGTATGGGAGGAGCCTGGGCAGAATGGGTGGGGTCAGACAGCAGAGGAGGGGCTTAGGAGGAGCCTGGGCAGAATGGGTGGAGTCAGAGAGGAGGGGCTTAGGAGGAGCCTAGTCAGATTGGGTGGGGTCAAATAGGAAGAGCCTGGGCAGAATGGGTGGGGTCAGACAGCAGAGGAGGGGCTTAGGAGGAGCCTAGTCAGATTGGGTGGGTTCAGAGAGGAGGGGTATAGGAGGAGCCTGGGCAGAATGGGTGTGGTCAGACAGCAGAGGAGGGGCTTAGGAGGAGCCTAGTCAGATTGGGTGGGGTCAGAGAGAAGGGGTATAGGAGGAGCCTGGGAAGGTTGGGTGGGGCCAGACAGCAGAGGAGGGGCTTAGGAGGAACCTAGTCAGATTGGGTGGGGTCAAATAGGAAGAGCCTGGGCAGAATGGGTGGGGTCAGACAGCAGAGGAGGGGCTTAGGAGGAGCCTAGTCAGATTGGGTGGGTTCAGAGAGGAGGGGTATAGGAGGAGCCTGGGCAGAATGGGTGGGGTCAGACAGCAGAGGAGGGGCTTAGGAGGAGCCTAGTCAGATTGGGTGGTGTCAGAGAGGAGGAGGGGTATAGGAGGAGCCTGGGCAGAATGGGTGGGGTCAGACGGGTATGGGAGGAGCCTGGGCAGAATGGGTGGAGTCAGAGAGGAGGGGGGTATAGGAGGAGCCTGGGCAGAATGGGTGGGGTCAGACAGCAGAGGAGGGGTTTAGGAGGAGCCAAGTCAGAGTGGGTGGGGTCAAATAGGAGGGGCTTAGGAGGAGCCTGGGCAGAATGGGTGGGGTCAGATGGGTATGGGAGGAGCCTGGGCAGAATGGGTGGAGTCAGAGAGGAGGGGGTATAGGAGGAGCCTGGGCAGAATGGGTGGGGTCAGACAGCAGAGGAGGGGTTTAGGAGGAGCCAAGTCAGATTGGGTGGGGTCAAATAGGAGGGGTATAGGAGGAGCCTGGGCAGAATGGGTGGGGTCAGACGGGTATGGGAGGAGCCTGGGCAGAATGGGTGGAGTCAGAGAGGAGGGGGTATAGGAGGAGCCTGGGCAGAATGGGTGGGGTCAGACAGCAGAGGAGGGGTTTAGGAGGAGCCAAG
Organism: Lissotriton vulgaris; assembly: GCF_964263255.1. Taxonomy (NCBI): domain Eukaryota; kingdom Metazoa; phylum Chordata; class Amphibia; order Caudata; family Salamandridae; genus Lissotriton; species Lissotriton vulgaris. The sequence goes on from NC_141685.1 coordinate 1,485,931,861, forward strand.
TCAGATTGGGTGGGGTCAAATAGGAGGGGTATAGGAGGAGCCTGGGCAGATTGGGTGCGGTCAGACGGGTATGGGAGGAGCCTGGGCAGAATGGGTGGAGTCAGAGAGGAGGGGGTATAGGAAGAGCCTGGGCAGAATGGGTGGGGTCAGACAGCAGAGGAGGGGCTTAGGAGGAGCCTGGGCAGAATGGGTGGGGTCAGACAGCAGAGGAGGGGCTTAGGAGGAGCCTAGTCAGATTGGGTGGGGTCAGAGAGGAGGGGTAAAGGAGGAGCCTAGTCAGATTGGGTGGGGTCAAATAGGAGGAGCCTGGGCAGAATGGGAGGAGTCAGAGAGGAGGGGGTATAGGAGGAGCCTGGGCAGAATGGGTGGGGTCAGACTGGTATGGGAGGAGCCTGGGCAGAATGGGTGGGGTCAGACAGCAGAGGAGGGGCTTAGGAGGAGCCTGGGCAGAATGGGTGGAGTCAGAGAGGAGGGGCTTAGGAGGAGCCTAGTCAGATTGGGTGGGGTCAAATAGGAGGAGCCTGGGCAGAATGGGAGGAGTCAGAGAGGAGGGGGTATAGGAGGAGCCTGGGCAGAATGGGTGGGGTCAGACAGCAGAGGAGGGGTTTAGGAGGAGCTTAGTCAGAATGGGTGGGGTCAGACAGCAGAGGAGGGGCTTAGGAGGAACCTAGTCAGATTGGGTGGGGTCAAATAGGAGGGGTATAGGAGGAGCCTGGGCAGAATGGGTGGGGTCAGACGGGTATGGGAGGAGCCTGGGCAGAATGGGTGGGGTCAGACGGGTATGGGAGGAGCCTGGGCAGAATGGGTGGAGTCAGAGAGGAGGGGGTATAGGAAGAGCCTGGGCAGAATAGGTGGGGTCAGACAGCAGAGGAGGGGCTTAGGAGGAACCTAGTCAGATTGGGTGGGGTCAAATAGGAGGAGCCTGGGCAGAATGGGTGGGGTCAGACAGCAGAGGAGGGGCTTAGGAGGAGCCTAGTCAGATTGGGTGGGGTCAAATAGGAGGAGGAGGAGCCTGGGCAGAATGGGTAAGGTCATAGAGGAGGGGTATAGGAGGAGCCTGGGCAGAATGGGTGGGGTCAGACAGGTATGGGAGGAGCCTGGGCAGAATGGGTGGGGTCAGACAGGTATGGGAGGAGCCTGGGCGGAATGGGTGGAGTCAGAGAGGAGGGGGGTATAGGAGGAGCCTGGGCAGAATGGGTGGGGTCAGACAGCAGAGGAGGAGGGGTTTAGGAGGAGCCAAGTCAGAGTGGGTGGGGTCAAATAGGAGGGGTATAGGAGGAGCCTGGGCAGAATGGGTGGGGTCAGACTGGTATGGGAGGAGCCTGGGCAGAATGGGTGGAGTCAGAGAGGAGGGGCTTAGGAGGAGCCTAGTCAGATTGGGTGGGGTCAAATAGGAGGAGCCTGGGCAGAATGGGTGGAGTCAGAGAGGAGGGGGTATAGGAGGAGCCTGGGCAGAATGGGTGGGGTCAGACAGCAGAGGAGGGGTTTAGGAGGAGCTTAGTCAGAATGGGTGGGGTCAGACAGCAGAGGAGGGGCTTAGGAGGAACCTAGTCAGATTGGGTGGGGTCAAATAGGAGGGGTAAAGGAGGAGCCTGGGCAGAATGGGTGGGGTCAGACAGGTATGGGAGGAGCCTGGGCAGAATGGGTGGGGTCAGACAGGTATGGGAGGAGCCTGGGCGGAATGGGTGGAGTCAGAGAGGAGGGGGGTATAGGAGGAGCCTGGGCAGAATGGGTGGGGTCAGACAGCAGAGGAGGAGGGGTTTAGGAGGAGCCAAGTCAGAGTGGGTGGGGTCAAATAGGAGGGGTATAGGAGGAGCCTGGGCAGAATGGGTGGGGTCAGACTGGTATGGGAGGAGCCTGGGCAGAATGGGTGGAGTCAGAGAGGAGGGGCTTAGGAGGAGCCTAGTCAGATTGGGTGGGGTCAAATAGGAGGAGCCTGGGCAGAATGGGTGGAGTCAGAGAGGAGGGGGTATAGGAGGAGCCTGGGCAGAATGGGTGGGGTCAGACAGCAGAGGAGGGGTTTAGGAGGAGCTTAGTCAGAATGGGTGGGGTCAGACAGCAGAGGAGGGGCTTAGGAGGAGCCTAGTCAGATTGGGGTCAAATAAGAGGGGTATAGGAGGAGCCTGGGCAGAATGGGTGGGGTCAGAGGGGTATGGGAAGAGCCAGAGCAGAATGGGTGGAGTCAGAGAGGAGGGGGTATAGGAGGAGCCTAGTCAGATTGGGTGGGGTCCGAGAGCGGAGGAGGGGTTAAGGAGGAGCCTAGTCAGATTGGGTGTGGTCAAATAGGAGGAGCCTGGGCAGAATGGGTGGGGTCTGAGGGCCTAGGAAGGGGTCATAGATGGAGGAGGATCCTGACTTATGGTGGGGAACTGCAAAAACTTTTTTAATGCACCCCCTATACTTTCTGATTTCTGTTGGGAGGGGGCAGTCGGGGAGCAGTATTAAAAGGTGCTTAGGCGCAACGTGAAGAGCGATGAGGTGCACAGAATGGCATGCCTTCCAGGTACTTTTTTGGGGGGGCTACCATTATTTTTTATTGCTCTGATCCTCCCTCATGGGGTGTACCCCAAATGGTTAGGGGCAACGGGGGAGGGGGGGTGGCAAAAAGCTGTTTGACCGTTTCTGTTACCAACAGGGGTCACCATACGATTCTGCTGCAGTTATGGTATTGAAAGGTACAACAAGGAGCATGTGAATGTATTTTTGCAGGTGGGGTGCCCCAAAATTTTATTGCCAGCAGCAGCAGCCCCCCTCCTCCCCACCCAGCAGATTGGTATAGGTACCTTTAGGACATTTCTGTTGAAAAAAGAGGCTATAGCGAATCGTGCTATGAAATCCTAGAGCACTAACATTTGCTAAATAAAGGTGGCATCGGAGCATACGAATGAGGCAGAGAGAGGCTACTGTTGCCAATTGGTTTGGTGGGTCATAGTGAATAACCTCAGCATGCAAATAGGCAGTGTGAGGATTGGCAGTGTCTGTAGAGAATTTTGGCATGCTCTTCAGCTTATTTTTTCCTCCTTACGTTGGCTATGAACTACAGAGTTAAGGCCCGGCCTTACTGTTGGACAAAACATGTATTTATGATTTTAAGAAGTGTAGTCTGACTGTACTGAGAGGGGCTGTACAGTACGGTAAATGCCTGTATACCCCTGCAATGTGCATCCAACTGTCACTTGAGATTCAATAGCGAACGAAGCAGCTGGGTTACTGACTGAATGTAAATGGAAGGCACATAGCAAGGGTGTTTGTGGTCACTCAAATGATTGAAACCTGGTTGATGCACTACCAAAGCTGGGGTTCCAGGAGGGGACATTTGAGGGGCAGGTCCTGGTCCCACATTGGGGGTAGTCAAAAGTCCTGCTAAAGATTTCTGTCCAACTGTTACCACGTTTTGTGCAGCCTGGCTCCCTCTGTAACGATTTCCCAGTGTCTTTCGATCCTACAGATGACTGTAGCAAACTTCCCAAATTTTTTCTTGGCCTCATACCCCCAAAGGAGTGCCTGACATTTGCCAGCCTAACGATACTCACATTCTGGGAAAAACCTCACTAACCATGCATATTTATGCACCACACATGGCAAATCCTTGCAATTGCAGAACATCATATCGCACTTGTCATCTTTGAGGTGCTGTAAGTATTTGGATTTGAGGGAAATATTCATCCTTGCTTGCTCTCCCACCTGAAGTCTATGGTGCTGCTGTTCCTTTCTCACATGTCCCTACAAAGAGACAAGTGACACACAGACTCAATCACTCAGCAAACATATATGCTTTGACGCTTTCATCTTGCTGTTTACCTTCCAAATGTTCCCCCTTCACCACAAATACAGGCCAGCCATTCCTCATCCCCTCAGTCATCGTAGTCCTTCACTCCTTAGGCCCTGCAAGACAAAAATGACCAAGAATCATGTCAGCAAGAAGAAGAAAAGCCTCAGTGTGCTCTTTTGTTCATACTGCTGCCCACTAGTAACACTTCATGGCCACTGCAGCTTAAGAATGGGACTAAGAAGAGGGCTCTCCTATGCAAATAATGTCCTCCCATGCATACTTTCTTCTGAGACGGTCGGCGGCTTGTGCCGTGATACTGCCTCCAACATATGGTCTTCAACCAAATTTTAAAAAAGCCCACCTGCCTTAGACAAAGGATTTTGCCACTCGAAGGAAGCACATGGGGACATCATCATCATTTAGCAGGGTCCTAAATTGCCTGCTGTCCGCCTGTATACAGAACAAGGACGTTTGTGGCCGTTCGTGAGTGTTCTTCAAAGGAAGGAGGCGGGTTAATAAATCCAAGATGCCAGGGCAGGCCCAGCCCAGTGCAGCCCAGCCCGGCACAACGCACTGCTGTGGAGGTCCACTCCTTCACATCCTGCAGCAGGCATGATGCAAATCTACTAGAGCAAAGGCTTGACTCTGCTCTTGTCTGTCTCTTAAAGGAAACAATCTTTCCAACTTCTTATTGCACCTAATAAATGGACTCTAGCTAGCCTCAAACTCGACCCATCATTTCATTAGCCAGAGCTCATACTTGACCTTTATTTCTATCCAAGCTCACTGGCACCAAACCTCTGATTTGAGCGAGTGGCTCACACTAAAATGAAAAATCACCATCAACCAACCTATTTTACAATAAGTGTAGCACCATCCTCGCATTCTTGTGCTCAGTTATAACCCCCAATACCACAATTGCACTCTGCAATTCACCAAACTTAAAGGACAAAGAATGACGACATTGATAAAGTAAGATAAGGCCTTGTTCCTAGCACCTACTTGAGAAATAGGGCGGTTGGTAGAAGGTCATGAGAGAAAACATATGAAATGTTGGGAGACACCTGCCAAAAAAACCACTAGCAAAAAAAAAAAAAAAACTGTTTGAAAATTTCCCACCTTGGGATACTTCTACAGCACTGGCAGGATTCGAACCCTGGCCTGTGAGGGCTGTCCCCACCAAAGGTACAAGCCTTACCTTTGAGCTATAGCTCCTTGGTGGTCTAGAGGATTGCAGTAGTAACTATAAGCAACATACAGGCCTTGGTGTCCTTCCCTGTGGCTTCCATTGCACATTAAAAGGATGACCATGACATAAGGACAATTTGATAGGCTACTTACATGGAAACCAGTGTGGTCCAGTGGGTAAGTTCCTGCCTTCCATCCAGGCAACCAGGGTTCAAATCCCGGGTTCGGCACCAGGTAAGTAAATTGGTAAGTAAAATGTGTCTGTGTGTTGTGTAAGAGTGGAATCATGCCTAGCGAAAGAGGGATTGCAGATTGGTCGGTAAGTAAAATAGGTGTGGAAAGTGAAAGAAAGAGAATGGGTGTTGTCTGTAGGAGGAGGACCCTGGGCAGGTTGGGTGGGGTCAGACAGCAGAGGAGGGGCTTAGGAGGAGCCTAGTCAGATTGGGTGGGGTCAAATAGGAGGGGTATAGGAGGAGCCTGGGCAGAATGGGTGGGGTCAGACGGGTATGGGAGGAGCCTGGGCATAATGGGTGGAGTCAGAGAGGAGGGGGTATAGGAGGAGCCTGGGCAGAATGGGTGTGGTCAGACAGCAGAGGAGGAGGGGCTTAGGAGGAGCCTAGTCAGATTGGGTGGGGTCAGAGAGGAGGGGTATAGGAGGAGCCTAGTCAGATTGGGTGGGGTCAAATAGGAGGAGCCTGGGCAGAATGGGAGGAGTCAGAGAGGAGGGAAGGGGTTTAGGAGGAGCCAAGTCAGAGTGGGTGGGGTCAAATAGGAGGGGTATAGGAGGAGCCTGGGCAGAATGGGTGGGGTCAGACAGCAGAGGAGGGGTTTAGGTGGAGCCAAGTCAGAGTGGGTGGTGTCAAATAGGAGGGGTATAGGAGGAGCCTGGGCAGAATGGGTGGGGTCAGACGGGTATGGGAGGAGCCTGGGCAGAATGGGTGGAGTCAGAGAGGAGGGGGTATAGGAAGAGCCTGGGAAGAATGGGTGGGGTCAGACAGCAGAGGAGGGGCTTAGGAGGAGCCTGGGCAGAATGGGTGGGGTCAGACAGCAGAGGAGGGGTTTAGGAGGAGCCAAGTCAGAGTGGGTGGGGTCAAATAGGAGGGGTATAGGAGGAGCCTGGGCAGAATGGGTGGGGTCAGACAGCAGAGGAGGGGTTTAGGTGGAGCCAAGTCAGAGTGGGTGGTGTCAAATAGGAGGGGTATAGGAGGAGCCTGGGCAGAATGGGTGGGGTCAGACGGGTATGGGAGGAGCCTGGGCAGAATGGGTGGAGTCAGAGAGGAGGGGGTATAGGAAGAGCCTGGGAAGAATGGGTGGGGTCAGACAGCAGAGGAGGGGCTTAGGAGGAGCCTGGGCAGAATGGGTGGGGTCAGACAGCAGAGGAGGGGCTTAGGAGGAGCCTGGGTGGAGTCAGAGAGGAGGGGCCTGGGCAGAATGGGTGGGGTTGGACTGGTATGGGAGGAGCCTGGGCAGAATGGGTGGGGTCAGACAGCAGAGGAGGGGCTTAGGAGGAGCCTAGTCAGATTGGGTGGGTTCAGAGAGGAGGGGTATAGGAGGAGCCTGGGCAGAATGGGTGGGGTCAGACAGCAGAGGAGGGGCTTAGGAGGAGCCTAGTCAGATTGGGTGGGGTCGGAGAGGAGGAGGGGTATAGGAGGAGCCTGGGCAGAATGGGTGGGGTCAGACGGGTATGGGAGGAGCCTGGGCAGAATGGGTGGAGTCAGAGAGGAGGGGGTATAGGAGGAGCCTGGGCAGAATGGGTGGGGTCAGACAGCGGAGGAGGGGTTTAGGAGGAGCCAAGTCAGATTGGGTGGGGTCAAATAGGAGGGGTATAGGAGGAGCTTGGGCAGATTGGGTGCGGTCAGACGGGTATGGGAGGAGCCTGGGCAGAATGTGTGGAGTCAGAGAGGAGGGGGTATAGGAAGAGCCTGGGCAGAATGGGTGGGGTCAGACAGCAGAGGAGGGGCTTAGGAGGAGCCTGGGCAGAATGGGTGGGGTCAGACAGCAGAGGAGGGGCTTAGGAGGAGCCTAGTCAGATTGGGTGGGGTCAAATAGGAGGAGCCTGGGCAGAATGGGTGGGGTCAGACAGCAGAGGAGGGGCTTAGGAGGAACCTAGTCGGATTGGGTGGGGTCAAATAGGAGGAGCCTGGGCAGAATGGGTGGGGTCAGACAGCAGAGGAGGGGTTTAGGAGGAGCCAAGTCAGAGTGGGTGGGGTCAAATAGGAGGGGTATAGGAGGAGCCTGGGCAGAATGGGTGGGGTCAGACGGGTATGGGAGGAGCCTGGGCAGAATGGGTGGAGTCAGAGAAGAGGGGGTATAGGAGGAGCCTGGGCAGAATGGGTGGGGTCAGACAGCAGAGGAGGGGTTTAGGAGGAGCCAAGTCAGATTGGGTGGGGTCAAATAGGAGGGGTATAAAAGGAGCCTGGGCAGAATGGGTGCGGTCAGACGGGTATGGGAGGAGCCTGGGCAGAATGGGTGGAGTCAGAGAGGAGGGGGTATAGGAAGAGCCTGGGCAGAATGGGTGGGGTCAGACAGCAGAGGAGGAGGGGCTTAGGAGGAGCCTAGTCAGATTGGGTGGGGTCAGAGAGGAGGGGTATAGGAGGAGCCTAGTCAGATTGGGTGGGGTCAAATAGGAGGAGCCTGGGCAGAATGGGAGGAGTCAGAGAGGAGGGGGTATAGGAGGAGCCTGGGCAGAATGGGTGGGGTCAGACAGCAGAGGAGGGGTTTAGGAGGAGCTTAGTCAGAATGGGTGGGGTCAGACAGCAGAGGAGGGGCATAGGAGGAGCCTGGGCAGAATGGGTGGGGTCAGACAGCAGAGGAGGGGTTTAGGAGGAACATAGTCAGATTGGGTGGGGTCAAATAGGAAGAGCCTGGGCAGAATGGGTGGGGTCAGACAGCAGAGGAGGGGCTTAGGAGGAGCCTAGTCAGATTGGGTGGGGTCAAATAGGAGGGGTATAGGAGGAGCCTGGGCAGAATGGGTGGAGTCAGAGAGGAGGGGGTATAGGAGGAGCCTGGGCAGAATGGGTGGGGTCAGACAGCAGAGGAGGGGTTTAGGAGGAGCCAAGTCAGATTGGGTGGGGTCAAATAGGAGGGGTATAGGAGGAGCCTGGGCAGAATGGGTGGGGTCAGACAAGTATGGGAGGAGCCTGGGCAGAATGGGTGGAGTCAGAGAGGAGGGGGTATAGGAAGAGCCTGGGCAGAATGGGTGGGGTCAGACAGCAGAGGAGGGGCTTAGGAGGAGCCTAGTCAGATTGGGTGGGGTCAAATAGGAGGAGCCTGGGCAGAATGGGTGGGGTCAGACAGCAGAGGAGGGGCTTAGGAGGAGCCTAGTCAGATTGGGTGGGGTCAAATAGGAGGGGTATAGGAGGAGCCTAGTCAGATTGGGTGGGGTCAAATAGGAGGAGCCTGGGCAGAATGGGAGGAGTCAGAGAGGAGGGGGGTATAGGAGGAGCCTGGGCAGAATGGGTGGGGTCAGACTGGTATGGGAGGAGCCTGGGCAGAATGGGTGGAGTCAGAGAGGAGGGGCTTAGGAGGAGCCTAGTCAGATTGGGTGGGGTCAAATAGGAGGAGCCTGGGCAGAATGGGAGGAGTCAGAGAGGAGGGGGTATAGGAGGAGCCTGGGCAGAATGGGAGGAGTCAGAGAGGAGGGGGGTATAGGAGGAGTCTGGGCAGAATGGGTGGGGTCAGACAGCAGAGGAGGGGTTTAGGAGGAGCCAAGTCAGAGTGGGTGGGGTCAAATAGGAGGGGTATAGGAGGAGCCTGGGCAGAATGGGTGGGGTCAGACAGGTATGGGAGGAGCCTGGGCAGAATGGGTGGGGTCAGACAGGTATGGGAGGAGCCTGGGCAGAATGGGTGGGGTCAGACAGGTATGGGAGGAGCCTGGGCGGAATGGGTGGAGTCAGAGAGGAGGGGGGTATAGGAGGAGCCTGGGCAGAATGGGTGGGGTCAGACAGCAGAGGAGGAGGAGGGGTTTAGGAGGAGCCAAGTCAGAGTGGGTGGGGTCAAATAGGAGGGGTATATGAGGAGCCTGGGCAGAATGGGTGGGGTCAGACTGGTATGGGAGGAGCCTGGGCAGAATGGGTGGAGTCAGAGAGGAGGGGCTTAGGAGGAGCCTAGTCAGATTGGGTGGGGTCAAATAGGAAGAGCCTGGGCAGAATGGGTGGGGTCAGACAGCAGAGGAGGGGCTTAGGAGGAGCCTAGTCTGATTGGGTGGGTTCAGAGAGGAGGGGTATAGGAGGAGCCTGGGCAGAATGGGTGGGGTCAGACAGCAGAGGAGGGGCTTAGGAGGAGCCTAGTCAGATTGGGTGGGGTCAGAGAGAAGGGGTATAGGAGGAGCCTGGGAAGGTTGGGTGGGGCCAGACAGCAGAGGAGGGGCTTAGGAGGAACCTAGTCAGATTGGGTGGGGTCAAATAGGAAGAGCCTGGGCAGAATGGGTGGGGTCAGACAGCAGAGGAGGGGCTTAGGAGGAGCCTAGTCAGATTGGGTGGGTTCAGAGAGGAGGGGTATAGGAGGAGCCTGGGCAGAATGGGTGGGGTCAGACAGCAGAGGAGGGGCTTAGGAGGAGCCTAGTCAGATTGGGTGGGGTCAAATAGGAAGAGCCTGGGCAGAATGGGTGGGGACAGCAGAGGAGGGGCTTAGGAGGAGCCTAGTCTGATTGGGTGGGTTCAGAGAGGAGGGGTATAGGAGGAGCCTGGGCAGAATGGGTGGGGTCAGACGGGTATGGGAGGAGCCTGGGCAGAATGGGTGGAGTCAGAGAGGAGGGGGGTATAGGAGGAGCCTGGGCAGAATGGGTGGGGTCACACAGCAGAGGAGGGGTTTAGGAGGAGCCAAGTCAGAGTGGGTGGGGTCAAATAGGAGGGGTATAGGAGGAGCCTGGGCAGAATGGGTGGGGTCAGACGGGTATGGGAGGAGCCTGGGCAGAATGGGTGGAGTCAGAGAGGAGGGGGGTATAGGAAGAGCCTGGGCAGAATGGGTGGGGTCAGACAGCAGAGGAGGGGCTTAAGAGGAGCCTAGTCAGATTGGGTGGGGTCAGAGAGAAGGGGTATAGGAGGAGCCTGGGAAGGTTGGGTGGGGCCAGACAGCAGAGGAGGGGCTTAGGAGGAACCTAGTCAGATTGGGTGGGGTCAAATAGGAGGGGTATAGGAGGAGCCTGGGCAGAATGGGTGCGGTCAGATGGGTATGGGAGGAGCCTGGGCAGAATGGGTAGAGTCAGAGAGGAGGGGGTATAGGAGGAGCCTGGGCAGAATGGGTGGGGTCAGACAGCAGAGGAGGGGTTTAGGAGGAGCTTAGTCAGAATGGGTGGGGTCAGACAGCAGAGGAGGGGCTTAGGAGGAGCCTAGTCAGATTGGGGTCAAATAAGAGGGGTATAGGAGGAGCCTGGGCAGAATGGGTGCGGTCAGACGGGTATGGGAGGAGCCTGGGCAGAATGGGTGGAGTCAGAGAGGAGGGGGTATAGGATGAGCCTGGGCAGAATGGGTGGGGTCAGACAGCAGAGGAGGGGCTTAGGAGGAGCCTAGTCAGATTATGTGGGGTCAAATAGGAGGAGCCTGGGCAGAATGGGAGGAGTCAGAGAGGAGGGGGGTATAGGAGGAGCCTGGGCAGAATGGGTGGGGTCAGACTGGTATGGGAGGAGCCTGGGCAGAATGGGTGGGGTCAGACAGCAGAGGAGGGGCTTAGGAGGAGCCTAGTCAGATTGGGTGGGTTCAGAGAGGAGGGGTATGGGAGGAGCCTGGGCAGAATGGGTGGAGTCAGAGAGGAGGGGGTATAGGAGGAGCCTGGGCAGAATGGGTGGGGTCAGACAGCAGAGGAGGGGTTTAGGAGGAGCCAAGTCAGATTGGGTGGGGTCAGACGGGTATGGGAGGAGCCTGGGCAGAATGGGTGGAGTCAGAGAGGAGGGGGTATAGGAAGAGCCTGGGCAGAATGGGTGGGGTCAGACAGCAGAGGAGGAGGGGCTTAGGAGGAGCCTAGTCAGATTGGGTGGGGTCAGAGAGGAGGGGTATAGGAGGAGCCTAGTCAGATTGGGTGGGGTCAATTAGGAGGAGCCTGGGCAGAATGGGAGGAGTCAGAGAGGAGGGGGGTATAGGAGGAGCCTGGGCAGAATGGGTGGGGTCAGACTGGTATGGGAGGAGCCTGGGCAGAATGGGTGGAGTCAGAGAGGAGGGGCTTAGGAGGAGCCTAGTCAGATTGGGTGGGGTCAAATAGGAGGAGCCTGGGCAGAATGGGAGGAGTCAGAGAGGAGGGGGTATAGGAAGAGCCTGGGCAGAATGGGTGGGGTCAGACAGCAGAGGAGGGGCTTAGGAGGAACCTAGTCAGATTGGGTGGGGTCAAATAGGAGGGGTATAGGAGGAGCCTGGGCAGAATGGGTGGGGTCAGACGGGTATGGGAGGAGCCTGGGCAGAATGGGTGGGGTCAGACGGGTATGGGAGGAGCCTGGGCAGAATGGGTGGAGTCAGAGAGGAGGGGGTATAGGAAGAGCCTGGGCAGAATGGTTGGGGTCAGACAGCAGAGGAGGGGCTTAGGAGGAACCTAGTCAGATTGGGTGGGGTCAAATAGGAGGAGCCTGGGCAGAATGGGTGGGGTCAGACAGCAGAGGAGGGGCTTAGGAGGAGCCTAGTCAGATTGGGTGGGGTCAAATAGGAGGAGGAGGAGCCTGAGCAGAATGGGTGGGGACAGGTATGGGAGGAGCCTGGGCAGAATGGGTGGGGTCAGACAGGTATGGGAGGAGCCTGGGCGGAATAGGTGGAGTCAGAGAGGAGGGGGGTATAGGAGGAGCCAAGTCAGAGTGGGTGGGGTCAAATAGGAGGGGTATAGGAGGAGCCTGGGCAGAATGGGTGGGGTCAGACTGGTATGGGAGGAGCCTGGGTAGAATGGGTGGAGTCAGAGAGGAGGGGCTTAGGAGGAGCCTAGTCAGATTGGGTGGGGTCAAATAGGAGGAGCCTGGGCAGAATGGGTGGAGTCAGAGAGGAGGGGGTATAGGAGGAGCCTGGGCAGAATGGGTGGGGTCAGACAGCAGAGGAGGGGCTTAGGAGGAGCCTGGGCAGAATGGGTGGAGTCAGAGAGGAGGGGCTTAGGAGGAGCCTAGTCAGATTGGGTGGGGTCAAATAGGAAGAGCCTGGGCAGAATGGGTGGGGTCAGACAGCAGAGGAGGGGCTTAGGAGGAGCCTAGTCAGATTGGGTGGGTTCAGAGAGGAGGGGTATAGGAGGAGCCTGGGCAGAATGGGTGTGGTCAGACAGCAGAGGAGGGGCTTAGGAGGAGCCTAGTCAGATTGGGTGGGGTCAGAGAGAAGGGGTATAGGAGGAGCCTGGGAAGGTTGGGTGGGGCCAGACAGCAGAGGAGGGGCTTAGGAGGAACCTAGTCAGATTGGGTGGGGTCAAATAGGAAGAGCCTGGGCAGAATGGGTGGGGTCAGACAGCAGAGGAGGGGCTTAGGAGGAGCCTAGTCAGATTGGGTGGTGTCAGAGAGGAGGAGGGGTATAGGAGGAGCCTGGGCAGAATGGGTGGGGTCAGACGGGTATGGGAGGAGCCTGGGCAGAATGGGTGGAGTCAGAGAGGAGGGGGGTATAGGAGGAGCCTGGGCAGAATGGGTGGGGTCAGACAGCAGAGGAGGGGTTTAGGAGGAGCCAAGTCAGAGTGGGTGGGGTCAAATAGGAGGGGCTTAGGAGGAGCCTGGGCAGAATGGGTGGGGTCAGATGGGTATGGGAGGAGCCTGGGCAGAATGGGTGGAGTCAGAGAGGAGGGGGTATAGGAGGAGCCTGGGCAGAATGGGTGGGGTCAGACAGCAGAGGAGGGGTTTAGGAGGAGCCAAGTCAGATTGGGTGGGGTCAAATAGGAGGGGTATAGGAGGAGCCTGGGCAGAATGGGTGGGGTCAGACGGGTATGGGAGGAGCCTGGGCAGAATGGGTGGAGTCAGAGAGGAGGGGGTATAGGAGGAGCCTGGGCAGAATGGGTGGGGTCAGACAGCAGAGGAGGGGTTTAGGAGGAGCCAAGTCAGATTGGGTGGGGTCAAATAGGAGGGGTATAGGAGGAGCCTGGGCAGATTGGGTGCGGTCAGACGGGTATGGGAGGAGCCTGGGCAGAATGGGTGGAGTCAGAGAGGAGGGGGTATAGGAAGAGCCTGGGCAGAATGGGTGGGGTCAGACAGCAGAGGAGGGGCTTAGGAGGAGCCTGGGCAGAATGGGTGGGGTCAGACAGCAGAGGAGGGGCTTAGGAGGAGCCTAGTCAGATTGGGTGGGGTCAGAGAGGAGGGGTAAAGGAGGAGCCTAGTCAGATTGGGTGGGGTCAAATAGGAGGAGCCTGGGCAGAATGGGAGGAGTCAGAGAGGAGGGGGTATAGGAGGAGCCTGGGCAGAATGGGTGGGGTCAGACAGCAGAGGAGGGGTTTAGGAGGAACCTAGTCAGATTGGGTGGGGTCAAATAGGAAGAGCCTGGGCAGAATGGGTGGGGACAGCAGATGAGGGGCTTAGGAGGAACCTGGGCAGAATGGGTGGGGTCAGAGAGGAGGGGCTTAGGAGGAGCCTGGGCAGAATGGGTGGGGTCAGACAGCAGAGGAGGGGTTTAGGAGGAACCTAGTCAGATTGGGTGGGGTCAAATAGGAAGAGCCTGGGCAGAATGGGTGGGGTCAGACAGCAGAGGAGGGGCTTAGGAGGAGCCTAGTCAGATTGGGTGGGGTCAAATAGGAGGGGTATAGGAGGAGCCTGGGCAGAATGGGTGGAGTCAGAGAGGAGGGGGTATAGGAGGAGCCTGGGCAGAATGGGTGGGGTCAGACAGCAGAGGAGGGGTTTAGGAGGAGCCAAGTCAGATTGGGTGGGGTCAAATAGGAGGGGTATAGGAGGAGCCTGGGCAGAATGGGTGGGGTCAGACGGGTATGGGAGGAGCCTGGGCAGAATGGGTGGAGTCAGAGAGGAGGGGGTATAGGAAGAGCCTGGGCAGAATGGGTGGGGTCAGACAGCAGAGGAGGAGGGGCTTAGGAGGAGCCTAGTCAGATTGGGTGGGGTCAGAGAGGAGGGGTATAGGAGGAGCCTAGTCAGATTGGGTGGGGTCAAATAGGAGGAGCCTGGGCAGAATGGGAGGAGTCAGAGAGGAGGGGGGTATAGGAGGAGCCTGGGCAGAATGGGTGGGGTCAGACTGGTATGGGAGGAGCCTGGGCAGAATGGGTGGAGTCAGAGAGGAGGGGCTTAGGAGGAGCCTAGTCAGATTGGGTGGGGTCAAATAGGAGGAGCCTGGGCAGAATGGGAGGAGTCAGAGAGGAGGGGGTATAGGAGGAGCCTGGGCAGAATGGGTGGGGTCAGACAGCAGAGGAGGGGTTTAGGAGGAGCTTAGTCAGAATGGGTGGGGTCAGACAGCAGAGGAGGGGCTTGGGAGGAACCTAGTCAGATTGGGTGGGGTCAAATAGGAGGGGTATAGGAGGAGCCTGGGCAGAATGGGTGGGGTCAGACGGGTATGGGAGGAGCCTGGGCAGAATGGGTGGAGTCAGAGAGGAGGGGGTATAGGAAGAGCCTGGGCAGAATGGCTGGGGTCAGACAGCAGAGGAGGGGCTTAGGAGGAGCCTAGTCAGATTGGGTGGGGTCAAATAGGAGGAGCCTGGGCAGAATGGGTGGGGTCAGACAGCAGAGGAGGGGCTTAGGAGGAGCCTAGTCAGATTGGGTGGGGTCAAATAGGAGGAGGAGGAGCCTGGGAAGAATGGGTGGGGTCAGACAGGTATGGGAGGAGCCTGGGCAGAATGGGTGGGGTCAGACAGGTATGGGAGGAGCCTGGGCGGAATGGGTGGAGTCAGAGAGGAGGGGGGTATAGGAGGAGCCTGGGCAGAATGGGTGGGGTCAGACAGCAGAGGAGGAGGAGGGGTTTAGGAGGAGCCAAGTCAGAGTGGGTGGGGTCAAATAGGAGGGGTATATGAGGAGCCTGGGCAGAATGGGTGGGGTCAGACTGGTATGGGAGGAGCCTGGGCAGAATGGGTGGAGTCAGAGAGGAGGGGCTTAGGAGGAGCCTAGTCAGATTGGGTGGGGTCAAATAGGAAGAGCCTGGGCAGAATGGGTGGGGTCAGACAGCAGAGGAGGGGCTTAGGAGGAGCCTAGTCTGATTGGGTGGGTTCAGAGAGGAGGGGTATAGGAGGAGCCTGGGCAGAATGGGTGGGGTCAGACAGCAGAGGAGGGGCTTAGGAGGAGCCTAGTCAGATTGGGTGGGGTCAGAGAGAAGGGGTATAGGAGGAGCCTGGGAAGGTTGGGTGGGGCCAGACAGCAGAGGAGGGGCTTAGGAGGAACCTAGTCAGATTGGGTGGGGTCAAATAGGAAGAGCCTGGGCAGAATGGGTGGGGTCAGACAGCAGAGGAGGGGCTTAGGAGGAGCCTAGTCAGATTGGGTGGGTTCAGAGAGGAGGGGTATAGGAGGAGCCTGGGCAGAATGGGTGGGGTCAGACAGCAGAGGAGGGGCTTAGGAGGAGCCTAGTCAGATTGGGTGGGGTCAGAGAGGAGGAGGGGTATAGGAGGAGCCTGGGCAGAATGGGTGGGGTCAGACGGGTATGGGAGGAGCCTGGGCAGAATGGGTGGAGTCAGAGAGGAGGGGGGTATAGGAGGAGCCTGGGCAGAATGGGTGGGGTCACACAGCAGAGGAGGGGTTTAGGAGGAGCCAAGTCAGAGTGGGTGGGGTCAAATAGGAGGGGTATAGGAGGAGCCTGGGCAGAATGGGTGGGGTCAGACGGGTATGGGAGGAGCCTGGGCAGAATGGGTGGAGTCAGAGAGGAGGGGGGTATAGGAAGAGCCTGGGCAGAATGGGTGGGGTCAGACAGCAGAGGAGGGGCTTAAGAGGAGCCTAGTCAGATTGGGTGGGGTCAGAGAGAAGGGGTATAGGAGGAGCCTGGGAAGGTTGGGTGGGGCCAGACAGCAGAGGAGGGGCTTAGGAGGAACCTAGTCAGATTGGGTGGGGTCAAATAGGAGGAGCTTGGGCAGAATGGGTGGGGTCAGACAGCAGAGGAGGGGCTTAGGAGGAGCCTAGTCAGATTGGGTGGGTTCAGAGAGGAGGGGTATAGGAGGAGCCTGGGCAGAATGGGTGGGGTCAGACAGCAGAGGAGGGGTTTAGGAGGAGCCAAGTCAGAGTGGGTGGGGTCAAATAGGAGGGGTATAGGAGGAGCCTGGGCAGAATGGGTGCGGTCAGATGGGTATGGGAGGAGCCTGGGCAGAATGGGTAGAGTCAGAGAGGAGGGGGTATAGGAGGAGCCTGGGCAGAATGGGTGGGGTCAGACAGCAGAGGAGGGGTTTAGGAGGAGCTTAGTCAGAATGGGTGGGGTCAGACAGCAGAGGAGGGGCTTAGGAGGAGCCTAGTCAGATTGGGGTCAAATAAGAGGGGTATAGGAGGAGCCTGGGCAGAATGGGTGCGGTCAGACGGGTATGGGAGGAGCCTGGGCAGAATGGGTGGAGTCAGAGAGGAGGGGGTATAGGATGAGCCTGGGCAGAATGGGTGGGGTCAGACAGCAGAGGAGGGGCTTAGGAGGAGCCTGGGCAGAATGGGTGGGGTCAGAGAGGAGGGGTATAGGAGGAGCCTAGTCAGATTGGGTGGGGTCAAATAGGAGGAGCCTGGGCAGAATGGGAGGAGTCAGAGAGGAGGGGGGTATAGGAGGAGCCTGGGCAGAATGGGTGGGGTCAGACTGGTATGGGAGGAGCCTGGGCAGAATGGGTGGAGTCAGAGAGGAGGGGCTTAGGAGGAGCCTAGTCAGATTGGGTGGGGTCAAATAGGAGGAGCCTGGGCAGAATGGGAGGAGTCAGAGAGGAGGGGGTATAGGAGGAGCCTGGGCAGAATGGGTGGGGTCAGACAGCAGAGGAGGGGTTTAGGAGGAGCTTAGTCAGAATGGGTGGGGTCAGACAGCAGAGGAGGGGCTTGGGAGGAACCTAGTCAGATTGGGTGGGGTCAAATAGGAGGGGTATAGGAGGAGCCTGGGCAGAATGGGTGGGGTCAGACGGGTATGGGAGGAGCCTGGGCAGAATGGGTGGAGTCAGAGAGGAGGGGGTATAGGAAGAGCCTGGGCAGAATGGCTGGGGTCAGACAGCAGAGGAGGGGCTTAGGAGGAGCCTAGTCAGATTGGGTGGGGTCAAATAGGAGGAGCCTGGGCAGAATGGGTGGGGTCAGACAGCAGAGGAGGGGCTTAGGAGGAGCCTAGTCAGATTGGGTGGGGTCAAATAGGAGGAGGAGGAGCCTGGGAAGAATGGGTGGGGTCAGACAGGTATGGGAGGAGCCTGGGCAGAATGGGTGGGGTCAGACAGGTATGGGAGGAGCCTGGGCGGAATGGGTGGAGTCAGAGAGGAGGGGGGTATAGGAGGAGCCTGGGCAGAATGGGTGGGGTCAGACAGCAGAGGAGGAGGAGGGGTTTAGGAGGAGCCAAGTCAGAGTGGGTGGGGTCAAATAGGAGGGGTATATGAGGAGCCTGGGCAGAATGGGTGGGGTCAGACTGGTATGGGAGGAGCCTGGGCAGAATGGGTGGAGTCAGAGAGGAGGGGCTTAGGAGGAGCCTAGTCAGATTGGGTGGGGTCAAATAGGAAGAGCCTGGGCAGAATGGGTGGGGTCAGACAGCAGAGGAGGGGCTTAGGAGGAGCCTAGTCTGATTGGGTGGGTTCAGAGAGGAGGGGTATAGGAGGAGCCTGGGCAGAATGGGTGGGGTCAGACAGCAGAGGAGGGGCTTAGGAGGAGCCTAGTCAGATTGGGTGGGGTCAGAGAGAAGGGGTATAGGAGGAGCCTGGGAAGGTTGGGTGGGGCCAGACAGCAGAGGAGGGGCTTAGGAGGAACCTAGTCAGATTGGGTGGGGTCAAATAGGAAGAGCCTGGGCAGAATGGGTGGGGTCAGACAGCAGAGGAGGGGCTTAGGAGGAGCCTAGTCAGATTGGGTGGGTTCAGAGAGGAGGGGTATAGGAGGAGCCTGGGCAGAATGGGTGGGGTCAGACAGCAGAGGAGGGGCTTAGGAGGAGCCTAGTCAGATTGGGTGGGGTCAGAGAGGAGGAGGGGTATAGGAGGAGCCTGGGCAGAATGGGTGGGGTCAGACGGGTATGGGAGGAGCCTGGGCAGAATGGGTGGAGTCAGAGAGGAGGGGGGTATAGGAGGAGCCTGGGCAGAATGGGTGGGGTCACACAGCAGAGGAGGGGTTTAGGAGGAGCCAAGTCAGAGTGGGTGGGGTCAAATAGGAGGGGTATAGGAGGAGCCTGGGCAGAATGGGTGGGGTCAGACGGGTATGGGAGGAGCCTGGGCAGAATGGGTGGAGTCAGAGAGGAGGGGGGTATAGGAAGAGCCTGGGCAGAATGGGTGGGGTCAGACAGCAGAGGAGGGGCTTAAGAGGAGCCTAGTCAGATTGGGTGGGGTCAGAGAGAAGGGGTATAGGAGGAGCCTGGGAAGGTTGGGTGGGGCCAGACAGCAGAGGAGGGGCTTAGGAGGAACCTAGTCAGATTGGGTGGGGTCAAATAGGAGGAGCTTGGGCAGAATGGGTGGGGTCAGACAGCAGAGGAGGGGCTTAGGAGGAGCCTAGTCAGATTGGGTGGGTTCAGAGAGGAGGGGTATAGGAGGAGCCTGGGCAGAATGGGTGGGGTCAGACAGCAGAGGAGGGGTTTAGGAGGAGCCAAGTCAGAGTGGGTGGGGTCAAATAGGAGGGGTATAGGAGGAGCCTGGGCAGAATGGGTGCGGTCAGATGGGTATGGGAGGAGCCTGGGCAGAATGGGTAGAGTCAGAGAGGAGGGGGTATAGGAGGAGCCTGGGCAGAATGGGTGGGGTCAGACAGCAGAGGAGGGGTTTAGGAGGAGCTTAGTCAGAATGGGTGGGGTCAGACAGCAGAGGAGGGGCTTAGGAGGAGCCTAGTCAGATTGGGGTCAAATAAGAGGGGTATAGGAGGAGCCTGGGCAGAATGGGTGCGGTCAGACGGGTATGGGAGGAGCCTGGGCAGAATGGGTGGAGTCAGAGAGGAGGGGGTATAGGATGAGCCTGGGCAGAATGGGTGGGGTCAGACAGCAGAGGAGGGGCTTAGGAGGAGCCTGGGCAGAATGGGTGGGGTCAGACAGCAGAGGAGGGGCTTAGGAGGAGCCTAGTCAGATTATGTGGGGTCAAATAGGAGGAGCCTGGGCAGAATGGGAGGAGTCAGAGAGGAGGGGGGTATAGGAGGAGCCTGGGCAGAATGGGTGGGGTCAGACTGGTATGGGAGGAGCCTGGGCAGAATGGGTGGGGTCAGACAGCAGAGGAGGGGCTTAGGAGGAGCCTAGTCAGATTGGGTGGGTTCAGAGAGGAGGGGTATGGGAGGAGCCTGGGCAGAATGGGTGGAGTCAGAGAGGAGGGGGTATAGGAGGAGCCTGGGCAGAATGGGTGGGGTCAGACAGCAGAGGAGGGGTTTAGGAGGAGCCAAGTCAGATTGGGTGGGGTCAAATAGGAGGGGTATAGGAGGAGCCTGGGCAGAATGGGTGGGGTCAGACGGGTATGGGAGGAGCCTGGGCAGAATGGGTGGAGTCAGAGAGGAGGGGGTATAGGAAGAGCCTGGGCAGAATGGGTGGGGTCAGACAGCAGAGGAGGAGGGGCTTAGGAGGAGCCTAGTCAGATTGGGTGGGGTCAGAGAGGAGGGGTATAGGAGGAGCCTAGTCAGATTGGGTGGGGTCAATTAGGAGGAGCCTGGGCAGAATGGGAGGAGTCAGAGAGGAGGGGGGTATAGGAGGAGCCTGGGCAGAATGGGTGGGGTCAGACTGGTATGGGAGGAGCCTGGGCAGAATGGGTGGAGTCAGAGAGGAGGGGCTTAGGAGGAGCCTAGTCAGATTGGGTGGGGTCAAATAGGAGGAGCCTGGGCAGAATGGGAGGAGTCAGAGAGGAGGGGGTATAGGAAGAGCCTGGGCAGAATGGGTGGGGTCAGACAGCAGAGGAGGGGCTTAGGAGGAACCTAGTCTGATTGGGTGGGGTCAAATAGGAGGGGTATAGGAGGAGCCTGGGCAGAATGGGTGGGGTCAGACGGGTATGGGAGGAGCCTGGGCAGAATGGGTGGGGTCAGACGGGTATGGGAGGAGCCTGGGCAGAATGGGTGGAGTCAGAGAGGAGGGGGTATAGGAAGAGCCTGGGCAGAATGGTTGGGGTCAGACAGCAGAGGAGGGGCTTAGGAGGAACCTAGTCAGATTGGGTGGGGTCAAATAGGAGGAGCCTGGGCAGAATGGGTGGGGTCAGACAGCAGAGGAGGGGCTTAGGAGGAGCCTAGTCAGATTGGGTGGGGTCAAATAGGAGGAGGAGGAGCCTGAGCAGAATGGGTGGGGTCAGACAGGTATGGGAGGAGCCTGGGCAGAATGGGTGGGGTCAGACAGGTATGGGAGGAGCCTGGGCGGAATGGGTGGAGTCAGAGAGGAGGGGGGTATAGGAGGAGCCAAGTCAGAGTGGGTGGGGTCAAATAGGAGGGGTATAGGAGGAGCCTGGGCAGAATGGGTGGGGTCAGACTGGTATGGGAGGAGCCTGGGCAGAATGGGTGGAGTCAGAGAGGAGGGGCTTAGGAGGAGCCTAGTCAGATTGGGTGGGGTCAAATAGGAGGAGCCTGGGCAGAATGGGTGGAGTCAGAGAGGAGGGGGTATAGGAGGAGCCTGGGCAGAATGGGTGGGGTCAGACAGCAGAGGAGGGGCTTAGGAGGAGCCTGGGCAGAATGGGTGGGGTCAGACTGGTATGGGAGGAGCCTGGGCAGAATGGGTGGGGTCAGACAGCAGAGGAGGGGCTTAGGAGGAGCCTGGGCAGAATGGGTGGAGTCAGAGAGGAGGGGCTTAGGAGGAGCCTAGTCAGATTGGGTGGGGTCAAATAGGAAGAGCCTGGGCAGAATGGGTGGGGTCAGACAGCAGAGGAGGGGCTTAGGAGGAGCCTAGTCAGATTGGGTGGGTTCAGAGAGGAGGGGTATAGGAGGAGCCTGGGCAGAATGGGTGTGGTCAGACAGCAGAGGAGGGGCTTAGGAGGAGCCTAGTCAGATTGGGTGGGGTCAGAGAGAAGGGGTATAGGAGGAGCCTGGGAAGGTTGGGTGGGGCCAGACAGCAGAGGAGGGGCTTAGGAGGAACCTAGTCAGATTGGGTGGGGTCAAATAGGAAGAGCCTGGGCAGAATGGGTGGGGTCAGACAGCAGAGGAGGGGCTTAGGAGGAGCCTAGTCAGATTGGGTGGGTTCAGAGAGGAGGGGTATAGGAGGAGCCTGGGCAGAATGGGTGGGGTCAGACAGCAGAGGAGGGGCTTAGGAGGAGCCTAGTCAGATTGGGTGGTGTCAGAGAGGAGGAGGGGTATAGGAGGAGCCTGGGCAGAATGGGTGGGGTCAGACGGGTATGGGAGGAGCCTGGGCAGAATGGGTGGAGTCAGAGAGGAGGGGGGTATAGGAGGAGCCTGGGCAGAATGGGTGGGGTCAGACAGCAGAGGAGGGGTTTAGGAGGAGCCAAGTCAGAGTGGGTGGGGTCAAATAGGAGGGGCTTAGGAGGAGCCTGGGCAGAATGGGTGGGGTCAGATGGGTATGGGAGGAGCCTGGGCAGAATGGGTGGAGTCAGAGAGGAGGGGGTATAGGAGGAGCCTGGGCAGAATGGGTGGGGTCAGACAGCAGAGGAGGGGTTTAGGAGGAGCCAAGTCAGATTGGGTGGGGTCAAATAGGAGGGGTATAGGAGGAGCCTGGGCAGAATGGGTGGGGTCAGACGGGTATGGGAGGAGCCTGGGCAGAATGGGTGGAGTCAGAGAGGAGGGGGTATAGGAGGAGCCTGGGCAGAATGGGTGGGGTCAGACAGCAGAGGAGGGGTTTAGGAGGAGCCAAGTCAGATTGGGTGGGGTCAAATAGGAGGGGTATAGGAGGAGCCTGGGCAGATTGGGTGCGGTCAGACGGGTATGGGAGGAGCCTGGGCAGAATGGGTGGAGTCAGAGAGGAGGGGGTATAGGAAGAGCCTGGGCAGAATGGGTGGGGTCAGACAGCAGAGGAGGGGCTTAGGAGGAGCCTGGGCAGAATGGGTGGGGTCAGACAGCAGAGGAGGGGCTTAGGAGGAGCCTAGTCAGATTGGGTGGGGTCAGAGAGGAGGGGTAAAGGAGGAGCCTAGTCAGATTGGGTGGGGTCAAATAGGAGGAGCCTGGGCAGAATGGGAGGAGTCAGAGAGGAGGGGGTATAGGAGGAGCCTGGGCAGAATGGGTGGGGTCAGACTGGTATGGGAGGAGCCTGGGCAGAATGGGTGGGGTCAGACAGCAGAGGAGGGGCTTAGGAGGAGCCTGGGCAGAATGGGTGGAGTCAGAGAGGAGGGGCTTAGGAGGAGCCTAGTCAGATTGGGTGGGGTCAAATAGGAGGAGCCTGGGCAGAATGGGAGGAGTCAGAGAGGAGGGGGTATAGGAGGAGCCTGGGCAGAATGGGTGGGGTCAGACAGCAGAGGAGGGGTTTAGGAGGAGCTTAGTCAGAATGGGTGGGGTCAGACAGCAGAGGAGGGGCTTAGGAGGAACCTGGAGTTCTGGACTTTTTGGTTCCGTCCAGAGGTGTCAGGGTACAACACCCAAAGACCCCGGAGTCCCACCTGCCTTGGTGCACAAATGAACAGAAACACGGGCTTCTCGATGGTGGCGTCAAGGACCAAAGGTTTATTACTGCAGGGACACAGAAGTCACAGAATCTACACACGGGCAGAATCTAGGAGACTGTTCGATTTGTACAAAGTGGGTTGCTCCTTATATACTAAAAATTGTGCTCTAGGCAAATATTTCACATGTCGGTACATTCCCAAACCTTTGTGTCTCTAAACAATAAATATTTGGCGTTACACAGGAACTGTCGATAATATCTGATACCAAACATCACGAAGAGGGGTTCCCACCAGTCCATCACAATCCCTTGTCAATATTGTATTCAAGACCCGGACCGCCTCATCGTAAAGTTCGTTACCTCCCCCTAATAAAGGCCCAGAAGGAAAGGAGCAGAGCCAGGTGCAGAAGATAGAAAAGCGGGATAAGAGATGTTTGTGGGTTGTAAATGGGCAAGGCTACCGGCTTCGGCCGCCTAATCATGATCAGGTACAATGGACAGGAAAACCAGTTCAGGTGGGCTGGCCTCGGGCAGAGGAGGCAGCCTTTGTCGAGTCATGCAGCTTCAGCGTGATCTGGTTTAAGGTGCACGTGTCATGTAAGAGGTGAATCTCCGGCTAAGGCTACGTGTCCTTAATCAAAGTGAAGTGAATGAAATGATCAGAGGCTATTGCATATGTGAGGGCAAGGAAACACAAAATGGCGGCCATGATCTAAGATGGATGCCGTGTGTATATCAGAAATGTGTCAGTGGAAGGAGTGCTCTTGCTCGTAGCGTAGCGAAAACACTAGGATATACTAAATGGATCATTTGCGGTTCGCTGATACTAATTTTATGTATTTCCGACAAACTTGAAAACACGGGTTCAAGTCGTCACGGAACCGTCACGGAACCTCAGACCCTCCTTTTGCCCTTACATAGGCAATTACTCAATCTATGTCTGAATCTAGTTCTATGCTCATCAGGTCAGTGACATGCTGTTGTATCATCATCCTTTCTCGTGTCTTTTCTCCAAATGCAGGTGGTTTCCTAAAACAGGTTGTAGCACAAAGACTACACAGAGCAGGACCACACTGGATAATCAGACAACATGAGAATAGTAATATCAAGATGACACCAATGACCATTAGAACCTTCCATCCCCACGCTGAGATCAGAGTCCAAACCCACTCCATAAATGACCAGTTTCCCTCATCTACATGTATGGAGTCCGAAATCTTGTGCAACTTAGAGATCGCCTCGTAAACTGTTGGAGCATTATTAGGAATAAAGACACAGCAGCTCGATTGGATCATTCTGCATACCCCACCTCGATCTGCAAGTATAACATCTAGAACCATACGGTTCTGCAATGTCATGAGCCTATCCGCCTGAAGCTCAGCTGTCAGATTGCTAAGGGCACCAGCAGTTTCGGTAATAGTAGATTCAACTACCCGTGTTAGCTGACGTATGTTTCTACTATTGGCCATAGGCCCCCAGAACGGAAGGAAGCCTTTGAAGAAGTCTCCAGCTTCCTGACCAGCTGTATCTTCCTTGCTGAAGACACCTCTCGCTACTCTTGTTAAGCAGTGTATGTCGGAGGCAATAATCGAGCAATATAACATGATCCTGAGAAGTCGGCAGGCAACCATGTATAAGCTCTGTCTCGACAAATGAAATAGGTACCCCTAGCAGTCAGGGGAAGAGTTAGCCGGAAACACATAAGTCTCTACGCACTCACTCCTCCCTAGCTGAGCTCTCGGATTTCTCCCATTACCTTGCAAACAGACCTGACCTCGGTGAGGTACGACCCAGATTGGAGTTGAGCTTTTACGCTTGCTTTCTCCTAAACTAAGGCGATACTCTGAAGTATTCCAACTTAAATATACTCGCAATTCGTCTCTAGGGTAAGATGGAGTATTATTGACGTCTTTGACCATGTCAATAATTCCCTGGACTAAAGCTTTGTTGGCAGAGTTATATTTAGTGGAACGTGGTGGACGTGGAGGATAGGTCTCAAGAGCATAAGCAAAGATGGTTTGAAGGGCCTGAAATGATCCATTGTAGCTGAAAGGCAAAACCAGATAGGGAATACCTTTATCCATAGTGTGGGGTATCAAGCCACACACCCAACAGTCTGTCGTGTTAACTACCAGTTGGTGTTGGTGCAAGAGCTGCACAAAAGTATTATTAATGAATTCTGAGCGTCGAGCTTGCTCATGTTCCGGAAACGAGTGAAAAGAGTGTATAGAAGAAACAGTAGAAATAGCAGGATCAAGGGGAGGTACTGTAGATACTGGCACAAAAATCAAATTTATGCTAAAGACAATTCCACCCACCAGTGTTGCTAAAACAATCAAAAATGTAATGGCACATTGCATCAAGAAACATTTGCTATGAAGAATTCTATTTAGTCTGTTTCTGCGAACGTAAATCACATTTTCTCGTTGCAGCGCAGGAAGTTCCATCTTCTACAATCCGCTCGCGACCACTGATGATGTGTACGTAGATGAAAATGCCTCTGTCAGCCCTGGGAGTTCCCAGTACTAACAGAAAGATCGACCTTGTGTCAGACCCCTGCAAATTCAAACTAGGCACACAGCCACGACCCTACGGCTACCCAGACGGCAAGGCAATTTTAAAAACAATAAACAATAACAAACTTCCTGGCTGAAGGCAAAAGTTCAAAATATATATATATCAAAATCACAGTATGCAGTTGCCTGCTTTATTAGTCCTTTTTATGGCTTCTAAGGTTGTATCTTTTCTTCGCTGGTACTGTCTGATCGGAAAATAGTGTATCACTAGCAGCTGTTGCAGAGTTTACGTTCGCAGATGGCAAAGTTTCTTCTGATGCTGGAGACAAATTTTCAATGTTCAAAGCAGTCTTTTCAAGAGGAGAGTCACGTTTCAAAGTGTCAGAAATCAAATCGGCATCGCTGAAAGGGACAAATTTCGGAGTTGTTTCAGCTTCGGAGGCACCAATTCCCTTCTTCACCCAGTCGTCGTAGAGCAGCGGCAGTGGAACACGCTTTACGTGAGAAGCGTGGATCCAGTGCTTGCGACCAGCAACACGTACAGCTGTCCTCGTCGCCAGCAGGATTTGGAAGGGGCCGATGTAGCGAGGCTGAAGATTCTTTGTCCTCGCAAAATTTCTGACCACCACGTGGTCGCCGGGTTTCAGCTGATGCCCTGGACTCTCCGGAGGTTTTGGCAAAGCATCAAAGACCTGTTGATGAATAAGACTTAATTTAGCAGTCAAGTCGTAAAGATAGTCTATCAACATAGGATATTCAATGGAGCAGAATTGTTTAGGCCTTGGCACACCCCAGACATTTGCCGGGCGGCCAAATACAATCTCATATGGAGAAAGCCCTATTCTAGAATGCACTGTTGCTCTCGTTGATAACAAGGCCAAAGGAAGTGCGTCTGGCCAAGCCAAACCTGTGGATGCTTGAATTTTGGCTATTTTAAGCTTGAGGGTGCCATTGTAACCCTCAACTAAACCAGCAGACTGGGGATGGTTCGCACTATGAAATTTTTGTTTCAATCCTAGACCAGCACACACACTCTGCATAACTTTCCCTATAAACTCACTTCCGTTATCTGACCATACAATCCGTGGCATTCCAAACCTAGGGAAAAATTCTTTGAGAAGAATTTTGGCAGTTGATAAAGCAGTGTTGTCCTTTAGTGGGTATGCTTCTATCCACCTGGAAAAAGCACAAACCACCACCAGGACGTATTTTAAATTGTTGCAGCGTTCCATGTGAATGAAGTCTAACTGTATTACTTCAAAGGGACAGGAAGGAGGAGCAAAATGACCAGCTGGAGTTGGAGTTCCCTTGCCAGGATTATGCATCAAGCACACCATACAATTTTTCACCACTCTCTCTGCACACTTACTGATTCCCTCATTCTTCCAAACCGGAGCTAACATCTTACATATCCCTTTAGAACTTATGTGCGCCACTCCATGCGCCATCGTCACTACTGCAAGCACATACGCATCAGGCAACATCCAACGCTGCTGTTCTGTCAAATCGATCCAACATCCATTCGAGTCCAATTTGCCCGTACTTTCTCTCCATACGCGTTTCTCTTCCTCAGTCGCTTCTTTCTGAATCTCTTTCACACTTTCCATTGTGTCCTCACACATTCCAGACTCAGCAATCCATCTTGCAGACGTAGCAACATACATTCTACTCATCATGTCTCTAGCTGTCTGTTTAGCGGTTTCATCAGCAAAGGCATTTCCCCGACCAACATCATCCGTGATTGCTTTATGAGCACTGCACTTCACAATCGCAACTTCAGTCGGTAAGGTTAGAGATTCTAACAAGTCGTTAACTAGCTGACCATGTTGAATCTTAGTCCCATGGGACGTAATGAAACCCCTTTCTCTCCACAACCGGCCAAAACTATGGGCCACGCCAAATGCGTACTGACTATCTGTAAACACATTCACTCTCTTTCCCTCAGCTAAAACACACGCTCTCGTAAGAGCTATTAACTCTGCAGCTTGGGCAGAATTCTGACTCACTCTTGCAGTCTCCACAATCGTCTTCAAAGTCGTTACCGCGTAGGCAGCAGTCACATCACCATTCTCCAATTTAAAACATGACCCGTCCACATACAGCGTACCATCTGGGTCGGATAGAGGAGTATCTCTCAAGTCGATACGACCTTTTGTCTCTTCTTCCGTTTTGAAATAACAGTCATGTGGCTCAGAATCACTCGACTCTTGATCAGTCGGCAACAATGTTGCTGGGTTCAATACATTGCATCTTTTGATCTGAATATGACTCGCTAATAACGTCAGCTCGTAACCAGATAATCTCGCACTAGTAAGGTGTTGTGTCTTCGTTCGGTTCATGAGTGTGTCCACTGCATGAGGAACCATGACCACTAGCATATTGTTCATCACCAAACCAGCAGATTGTCGAATGGAAGCTGCAGCTGCCGCTGTAGCCCTCAAACAACTAGGCAATGCTCTAGCTACCGGATCTAATGTTGATGAGAAATACGCACAAGGGCGTTGTTTATCACCAAACTTCTGTGTCAAGACACTCAACGCGCAACCTTCTCTTTCGTGAACGTAGAGCGTGAATGGCTTACTGTAATCAGGTGTGCCCAATACAGGAGCTGAACACAAAGCTTTTCGTAATTCAGCAAAACTCTTTTGACATTCATCAGACCATGGCACCGGACTCGGAACATTTTTCCCAGTCAAAGCTACCAACGGTTTTGCTAAAAGTGAAAAATTTGGGATCCATTGCCTACAGTAAGAGGTAATACCTAGAAAGGCACGTACTTCCCTCTGTGTGCGTGGAACACTCATTTGCATAATTGCTTTTATTCTTTCTGGGGTCAACTTCCTTCCCTCCTTTGATAAGAGGTGACCTAGGTAGGTTACTTCTTGGCAGCAATATTGCATTTTGGAAGGTGACACCTTATGATTCAAATTAGACAAATGATGCAATAGTGAAATTGTAGCTGCTTTGCAAGTTTCCTTGTCATCGGCAGCCACCAAAAGATCATCTACGTATTGTACTAGGGCAGAACCTGGAGGAAGGACAAAAGAATCTAACTGACTTTTTAAAGCTTGACTGTAAATGGATGGACTTTCACAATAGCCTTGTGGAGCGCGTTTAAATCTGAAACTGCGACCTCCTAAACAGAAGCCAAAAATATCTCTGCTTTCCTCGGCTATCGGAATGCTGAAAAAGGCATTCTTCAAGTCGATGACTGAGAACCATGTAGCTGTAGCAGGAATCAATGTTAACAAAGCAGTAATGTCTGGCACTACAGGAAACTGCGGAATTACAATCTTATTAACTTCTCTAAGGTCTATGACAAACCTATAGACTGGAGGCTTTGTAGGATCTGTTCGTTTCAAAATCGGCAATACAGGACTATTACAAACATTTCCTCGCGTTTCTTCAACCACACCTTTTTTAATCAAATCTTGCACAATCAATAAGAGTGCACGCTCACCTTCATTCGATATTTTATATTGGGGAATTCTTGGAAATTTCACATTCGCTTTCAAAGTTACTACATACGGTGGAATCTCTAGTAGACCTACATCATTGGGACCAGTCGCCCAAAGAGAATCAGGGAGTGAACGTAGCTCCGGCGGGAGTGCGTCCATTGACAAGTACATCGGAGAGGTGAGTCTTTTACCCAAAGTAAGCTGTACTCCTTCCGGAGAACAGTACAATGTCGCATATAGTCGTTTTAACAAATCTAAACCAAGCAGATTTTCATTACAACCTGTCGTCAAAATTAAGGGTGCTTTCAATTGACACGGTCCAACAGAAATAGACAAAGGACCAGATATCGGGTTGTACACAGGGGCGCCTGAAAAACCTACGGAAACATTTGTTGAGCCAGACAAAGGTGCGCCAGGGAGTTTCGCATGCATGATAGAACTTTTTGCGGCACCAGTATCCAACAGAAACGGTTCGACTACACCCGATGTTGCTACTGCGACATAAGGCCCACTCTGATCCACTGGAACTGATACTACTCCCTCTCTCTGTCTATGGCTGTCCTAGTACCCATTTTGTTGAAATCCCTCTTCAACTTCACAATAATCCTCAACAAGATATTGCTGAGATCTATTCTGTTGAGCTGACTGTACATTTCGCTGATCAAAGTGATTAGAAGGACGATCATTAGTTTGTGGAGGCATAGCACCTCGTCCCTGACCTCTAGAATTCTGTGCAAAACCACCACGACCTCTCTGAGCTGCTGCCGCATTATTTTGCGCTAAAATCTGACAATCATTTTTATAGTGACCCTCTTTCTTACAGTACGCACACTGATTCCACTGGTATTGAGGCCTGGTCGAATTATAATCTGTCTTTTGATACGAATTCTGTTGCATATTAGTCTGATTCGTGCGAGGCGGATACGCCTGCTGTAAAAGAACTTTAGTCTTTAAATCTTTCGTTTTCTTCTCTGATTTCTCCTTTTCCTCTTTATCCCTATTTTCATAGTACTGTGCAGTCGCAAGTATTTGCGCTGTCGTAGATACAGCCCACGCACTTTCTGAGTCTTTCAATTTATTGCATAATTCGGGTAACAAATTATGCACAAATTTATCGACAAACAATCTCTGTCCTCCTTCAGTGCTCATATCCTGACCACTATGGTCTACAAAAGTCTCTTCGAACCTCGTGAAGAAGTCGGAGACACTTTCGTCTTTCTTCTGCTTGCATGCGGATAATTTATCCCAATTAACACGCAATGCTGGCATCAGAGTCTTCATTAAATCTATTATTCTGCCAGGAAGATTAGCAATTAGGGGTTCGGGTTTCGCACCACCTATTTGTTGAGCATCTGCTGCAGTGATAGCTGCCCAATCACCACCTAAAGCAGCCTGATGATCCTCTCTACGAATTTTAGCCCACACTGGTTGTGGAACTACATTACCAAACAACATATCAATGTCGGCTAAGTTCATTATACAAGCCTCAACTGTCTGTGTCAATTCCTTGTAATATCCGGCTGGATTCTTACGTGGATCTGGCAAGGCCTGTTTCACTGCTAACACTTCTGCTCGCTTCCACGGAATATGTATCCATACTCTTTGGAACTGTGCTGGAGCAGCTGCAATACCCGCATTATCATCACGTTGTACTGCTTCGCGCCAAATTGGAGGAACTTCCCTCATAGGATATTGGCGACTTAGCTTCATTCTACCTTTCTCTAAATCTCTCGGCGAACGAAGAGATGGATCATTCCTAAAACTCAAAATGAGTTCCATCGCTTCCTTTATATTATCGCCCACTATCATTCCAGCAGCAAACTCTTTTTGAATCTTAATTAAATCTTCCAAATCTGATTCGACATCGTCTTCTTCTATTTCCTCACGCAACAACGAGCACATCTCGTCGAAGACGTATCGTTGCGTTGGCTCTCCCCATTGCATAAATGTCTCTAACACATCTTTCGTACTATATCTTCTAACTTTTGTAATCCATCTGAGAGCTGTGGAGTCTAAAACTCCCCGTTCCTCAGTACTTGGAAGCTGACTCCGTCTCTGAACAGAGTCAGGAGTAGGAGTCTTAATCAAGGTTTTATATATAGGAGACAGCATATTAGTAACAGAATCAGTAATTCTTCGACGAACAGAAAGTGGAGTTAGTACACTCGCAGACATAGAGAACGCAGTAGAGGTAGGAATAGATGACGAAACAGTAGGAGTATCGAGGAAAATAGTTTGAGGACCAATAGGTACAGTGGTAGGTATAGGAGCGGGCAGTGCAGGAAGAGGAGGAGCTGTAGGAACATTTACATTCACCACAGGAGGTATAGGAACTTGATTCTGAGGAACAAGAACACCAGGTTGTCCAGCAACCGGCAATTGAACATCCGGTATAAGTGGAGCCGCAGCACCTTGTGCATACGGTGGAGGCGACCGTAACAGATAAGATAGCAGAGGATCGTTTTCGGAGTCCTCCAGTATCTTAGCCATTTTCGATGGCAAGGCAGGATAGCACTTGTCAATCGCTAAGTTACGCTCTCTAATGGCTACATCTATGGCTTTCTCACACTCGTTAGCCTGCAACTGCTTAGTCGCTTGCTCTAGAGTTAACTCTTCTAGTTCTTTTTGCTCTTTTTTCAACCTTTTCATTTCTCTCTGTTTGGATTCTTTCCGCCAATAACGAAAAGAGTCAAACATTGCCGGCCGGGCTTTCTTCCTAAACAATTTCGCTTCTAAATTGTCGAGAATCTCTTGTTCAAAACTACCATGCAGTGGCCAACTAAGGACACCATCCTTCTTACAATAACGGACCCATATCTCATTATAAGTTATAGGACCCACACCATACTTACAATATAGGTCATATAGGGGAGTCCCAATCGGAGGAACCAGACAGGAATCCTCTAATTGTGAGTCACTGTTGCAACTAAAACAAGACAACATTTTCCGACTTACCATTCTCAGTCCGGAACACAAAACAAACAAAACACGAAACAAATTGTGCACTTGAACCAAGAACTTAGGCCTACCAAAACGAACTGATGTATCGATACCCAAAACTGAACCAAATAGATTATCGTAACCAGAACAACTAGTGATAATCTTACAAAACCAAACCAAACCAAGAACCGATCAAGGATTTTTAACAATCCTCACAAAAGTAACCAGCTAGCTATCACTAAATACTTAACTGAGGCACTGAAGACGTCACCAAGGAGAAACCCGTCACGTTTCGCCGTACTAAGGACTGCACCACTTCGGGTCCAAGACAGGGCGACGGTCAAGGCAACGGCCCACTGCAGCCGTCCTGAACGGGAACCCTCGTGGAAGAGAACTTCAGGGCCACTTTTGCGATATGCCGGGATCGATGAAGTGGGGCGCCTCCCTCAGGAATCTTCACACGAAGCTTCTCGAACTCTTCAGGCTTTTGGACCGGTACCGAATGACGTCGCCCCACGTTGGGCGCCAATTGGAGTTCTGGACTTTTTGGTTCCGTCCAGAGGTGTCAGGGTACAACACCCAAAGACCCCGGAGTCCCACCTGCCTTGGTGCACAAATGAACAGAAACACGGGCTTCTCGATGGTGGCGTCAAGGACCAAAGGTTTATTACTGCAGGGACACAGAAGTCACAGAATCTACACACGGGCAGAATCTAGGAGACTGTTCGATTTGTACAAAGTGGGTTGCTCCTTATATACTAAAAATTGTGCTCTAGGCAAATATTTCACATGTCGGTACATTCCCAAACCTTTGTGTCTCTAAACAATAAATATTTGGCGTTACACAGGAACTGTCGATAATATCTGATACCAAACATCACGAAGAGGGGTTCCCACCAGTCCATCACAATCCCTTGTCAATATTGTATTCAAGACCCGGACCGCCTCATCGTAAAGTTCGTTACCTCCCCCTAATAAAGGCCCAGAAGGAAAGGAGCAGAGCCAGGTGCAGAAGATAGAAAAGCGGGATAAGAGATGTTTGTGGGTTGTAAATGGGCAAGGCTACCGGCTTCGGCCGCCTAATCATGATCAGGTACAATGGACAGGAAAACCAGTTCAGGTGGGCTGGCCTCGGGCAGAGGAGGCAGCCTTTGTCGAGTCATGCAGCTTCAGCGTGATCTGGTTTAAGGTGCACGTGTCATGTAAGAGGTGAATCTCCGGCTAAGGCTACGTGTCCTTAATCAAAGTGAAGTGAATGAAATGATCAGAGGCTATTGCATATGTGAGGGCAAGGAAACACAAAATGGCGGCCATGATCTAAGATGGATGCCGTGTGTATATCAGAAATGTGTCAGTGGAAGGAGTGCTCTTGCTCGTAGCGTAGCGAAAACACTAGGATATACTAAATGGATCATTTGCGGTTCGCTGATACTAATTTTATGTATTTCCGACAAACTTGAAAACACGGGTTCAAGTCGTCACGGAACCGTCACGGAACCTCAAACCTAGTCAGATTGGGTGGGGTCAAATAGGAGGGGTATAGGAGGAGCCTGGGCAGAATGGGTGGGGTCAGACGGGTATGGGAGGAGCCTGGGCAGAATGGGTGGGGTCAGACGGGTATGGGAGGAGCCTGGGCAGAATGGGTGGAGTCAGAGAGGAGGGGGTATAGGAAGAGCCTGGGCAGAATAGGTGGGGTCAGACAGCAGAGGAGGGGCTTAGGAGGAACCTAGTCAGATTGGGTGGGGTCAAATAGGAGGAGCCTGGGCAGAATGGGTGGGGTCAGACAGCAGAGGAGGGGCTTAGGAGGAGCCTAGTCAGATTGGGTGGGGTCAAATAGGAGGAGGAGGAGCCTGGGCAGAATGGGTAAGGTCATAGAGGAGGGGTATAGGAGGAGCCTGGGCAGAATGGGTGGGGTCAGACAGGTATGGGAGGAGCCTGGGCAGAATGGGTGGGGTCAGACAGGTATGGGAGGAGCCTGGGCGGAATGGGTGGAGTCAGAGAGGAGGGGGGTATAGGAGGAGCCTGGGCAGAATGGGTGGGGTCAGACAGCAGAGGAGGAGGGGTTTAGGAGGAGCCAAGTCAGAGTGGGTGGGGTCAAATAGGAGGGGTATAGGAGGAGCCTGGGCAGAATGGGTGGGGTCAGACTGGTATGGGAGGAGCCTGGGCAGAATGGGTGGAGTCAGAGAGGAGGGGCTTAGGAGGAGCCTAGTCAGATTGGGTGGGGTCAAATAGGAGGAGCCTGGGCAGAATGGGTGGAGTCAGAGAGGAGGGGGTATAGGAGGAGCCTGGGCAGAATGGGTGGGGTCAGACAGCAGAGGAGGGGTTTAGGAGGAGCTTAGTCAGAATGGGTGGGGTCAGACAGCAGAGGAGGGGCTTAGGAGGAACCTAGTCAGATTGGGTGGGGTCAAATAGGAGGGGTAAAGGAGGAGCCTGGGCAGAATGGGTGGGGTCAGACAGGTATGGGAGGAGCCTGGGCAGAATGGGTGGGGTCAGACAGGTATGGGAGGAGCCTGGGCGGAATGGGTGGAGTCAGAGAGGAGGGGGGTATAGGAGGAGCCTGGGCAGAATGGGTGGGGTCAGACAGCAGAGGAGGAGGGGTTTAGGAGGAGCCAAGTCAGAGTGGGTGGGGTCAAATAGGAGGGGTATAGGAGGAGCCTGGGCAGAATGGGTGGGGTCAGACTGGTATGGGAGGAGCCTGGGCAGAATGGGTGGAGTCAGAGAGGAGGGGCTTAGGAGGAGCCTAGTCAGATTGGGTGGGGTCAAATAGGAGGAGCCTGGGCAGAATGGGTGGAGTCAGAGAGGAGGGGGTATAGGAGGAGCCTGGGCAGAATGGGTGGGGTCAGACAGCAGAGGAGGGGTTTAGGAGGAGCTTAGTCAGAATGGGTGGGGTCAGACAGCAGAGGAGGGGCTTAGGAGGAGCCTAGTCAGATTGGGGTCAAATAAGAGGGGTATAGGAGGAGCCTGGGCAGAATGGGTGGGGTCAGAGGGGTATGGGAAGAGCCAGAGCAGAATGGGTGGAGTCAGAGAGGAGGGGGTATAGGAGGAGCCTAGTCAGATTGGGTGGGGTCCGAGAGCGGAGGAGGGGTTAAGGAGGAGCCTAGTCAGATTGGGTGTGGTCAAATAGGAGGAGCCTGGGCAGAATGGGTGGGGTCTGAGGGCCTAGGAAGGGGTCATAGATGGAGGAGGATCCTGACTTATGGTGGGGAACTGCAAAAACTTTTTTAATGCACCCCCTATACTTTCTGATTTCTGTTGGGAGGGGGCAGTCGGGGAGCAGTATTAAAAGGTGCTTAGGCGCAACGTGAAGAGCGATGAGGTGCACAGAATGGCATGCCTTCCAGGTACTTTTTTGGGGGGGCTACCATTATTTTTTATTGCTCTGATCCTCCCTCATGGGGTGTACCCCAAATGGTTAGGGGCAACGGGGGAGGGGGGGTGGCAAAAAGCTGTTTGACCGTTTCTGTTACCAACAGGGGTCACCATACGATTCTGCTGCAGTTATGGTATTGAAAGGTACAACAAGGAGCATGTGAATGTATTTTTGCAGGTGGGGTGCCCCAAAATTTTATTGCCAGCAGCAGCAGCCCCCCTCCTCCCCACCCAGCAGATTGGTATAGGTACCTTTAGGACATTTCTGTTGAAAAAAGAGGCTATAGCGAATCGTGCTATGAAATCCTAGAGCACTAACATTTGCTAAATAAAGGTGGCATCGGAGCATACGAATGAGGCAGAGAGAGGCTACTGTTGCCAATTGGTTTGGTGGGTCATAGTGAATAACCTCAGCATGCAAATAGGCAGTGTGAGGATTGGCAGTGTCTGTAGAGAATTTTGGCATGCTCTTCAGCTTATTTTTTCCTCCTTACGTTGGCTATGAACTACAGAGTTAAGGCCCGGCCTTACTGTTGGACAAAACATGTATTTATGATTTTAAGAAGTGTAGTCTGACTGTACTGAGAGGGGCTGTACAGTACGGTAAATGCCTGTATACCCCTGCAATGTGCATCCAACTGTCACTTGAGATTCAATAGCGAACGAAGCAGCTGGGTTACTGACTGAATGTAAATGGAAGGCACATAGCAAGGGTGTTTGTGGTCACTCAAATGATTGAAACCTGGTTGATGCACTACCAAAGCTGGGGTTCCAGGAGGGGACATTTGAGGGGCAGGTCCTGGTCCCACATTGGGGGTAGTCAAAAGTCCTGCTAAAGATTTCTGTCCAACTGTTACCACGTTTTGTGCAGCCTGGCTCCCTCTGTAACGATTTCCCAGTGTCTTTCGATCCTACAGATGACTGTAGCAAACTTCCCAAATTTTTTCTTGGCCTCATACCCCCAAAGGAGTGCCTGACATTTGCCAGCCTAACGATACTCACATTCTGGGAAAAACCTCACTAACCATGCATATTTATGCACCACACATGGCAAATCCTTGCAATTGCAGAACATCATATCGCACTTGTCATCTTTGAGGTGCTGTAAGTATTTGGATTTGAGGGAAATATTCATCCTTGCTTGCTCTCCCACCTGAAGTCTATGGTGCTGCTGTTCCTTTCTCACATGTCCCTACAAAGAGACAAGTGACACACAGACTCAATCACTCAGCAAACATATATGCTTTGACGCTTTCATCTTGCTGTTTACCTTCCAAATGTTCCCCCTTCACCACAAATACAGGCCAGCCATTCCTCATCCCCTCAGTCATCGTAGTCCTTCACTCCTTAGGCCCTGCAAGACAAAAATGACCAAGAATCATGTCAGCAAGAAGAAGAAAAGCCTCAGTGTGCTCTTTTGTTCATACTGCTGCCCACTAGTAACACTTCATGGCCACTGCAGCTTAAGAATGGGACTAAGAAGAGGGCTCTCCTATGCAAATAATGTCCTCCCATGCATACTTTCTTCTGAGACGGTCGGCGGCTTGTGCCGTGATACTGCCTCCAACATATGGTCTTCAACCAAATTTTAAAAAAGCCCACCTGCCTTAGACAAAGGATTTTGCCACTCGAAGGAAGCACATGGGGACATCATCATCATTTAGCAGGGTCCTAAATTGCCTGCTGTCCGCCTGTATACAGAACAAGGACGTTTGTGGCCGTTCGTGAGTGTTCTTCAAAGGAAGGAGGCGGGTTAATAAATCCAAGATGCCAGGGCAGGCCCAGCCCAGTGCAGCCCAGCCCGGCACAACGCACTGCTGTGGAGGTCCACTCCTTCACATCCTGCAGCAGGCATGATGCAAATCTACTAGAGCAAAGGCTTGACTCTGCTCTTGTCTGTCTCTTAAAGGAAACAATCTTTCCAACTTCTTATTGCACCTAATAAATGGACTCTAGCTAGCCTCAAACTCGACCCATCATTTCATTAGCCAGAGCTCATACTTGACCTTTATTTCTATCCAAGCTCACTGGCACCAAACCTCTGATTTGAGCGAGTGGCTCACACTAAAATGAAAAATCACCATCAACCAACCTATTTTACAATAAGTGTAGCACCATCCTCGCATTCTTGTGCTCAGTTATAACCCCCAATACCACAATTGCACTCTGCAATTCACCAAACTTAAAGGACAAAGAATGACGACATTGATAAAGTAAGATAAGGCCTTGTTCCTAGCACCTACTTGAGAAATAGGGCGGTTGGTAGAAGGTCATGAGAGAAAACATATGAAATGTTGGGAGACACCTGCCAAAAAAACCACTAGCAAAAAAAAAAAAAAAACTGTTTGAAAATTTCCCACCTTGGGATACTTCTACAGCACTGGCAGGATTCGAACCCTGGCCTGTGAGGGCTGTCCCCACCAAAGGTACAAGCCTTACCTTTGAGCTATAGCTCCTTGGTGGTCTAGAGGATTGCAGTAGTAACTATAAGCAACATACAGGCCTTGGTGTCCTTCCCTGTGGCTTCCATTGCACATTAAAAGGATGACCATGACATAAGGACAATTTGATAGGCTACTTACATGGAAACCAGTGTGGTCCAGTGGGTAAGTTCCTGCCTTCCATCCAGGCAACCAGGGTTCAAATCCCGGGTTCGGCACCAGGTAAGTAAATTGGTAAGTAAAATGTGTCTGTGTGTTGTGTAAGAGTGGAATCATGCCTAGCGAAAGAGGGATTGCAGATTGGTCGGTAAGTAAAATAGGTGTGGAAAGTGAAAGAAAGAGAATGGGTGTTGTCTGTAGGAGGAGGACCCTGGGCAGGTTGGGTGGGGTCAGACAGCAGAGGAGGGGCTTAGGAGGAGCCTAGTCAGATTGGGTGGGGTCAAATAGGAGGGGTATAGGAGGAGCCTGGGCAGAATGGGTGGGGTCAGACGGGTATGGGAGGAGCCTGGGCATAATGGGTGGAGTCAGAGAGGAGGGGGTATAGGAGGAGCCTGGGCAGAATGGGTGTGGTCAGACAGCAGAGGAGGAGGGGCTTAGGAGGAGCCTAGTCAGATTGGGTGGGGTCAGAGAGGAGGGGTATAGGAGGAGCCTAGTCAGATTGGGTGGGGTCAAATAGGAGGAGCCTGGGCAGAATGGGAGGAGTCAGAGAGGAGGGAAGGGGTTTAGGAGGAGCCAAGTCAGAGTGGGTGGGGTCAAATAGGAGGGGTATAGGAGGAGCCTGGGCAGAATGGGTGGGGTCAGACAGCAGAGGAGGGGTTTAGGTGGAGCCAAGTCAGAGTGGGTGGTGTCAAATAGGAGGGGTATAGGAGGAGCCTGGGCAGAATGGGTGGGGTCAGACGGGTATGGGAGGAGCCTGGGCAGAATGGGTGGAGTCAGAGAGGAGGGGGTATAGGAAGAGCCTGGGAAGAATGGGTGGGGTCAGACAGCAGAGGAGGGGCTTAGGAGGAGCCTGGGCAGAATGGGTGGGGTCAGACAGCAGAGGAGGGGTTTAGGAGGAGCCAAGTCAGAGTGGGTGGGGTCAAATAGGAGGGGTATAGGAGGAGCCTGGGCAGAATGGGTGGGGTCAGACAGCAGAGGAGGGGTTTAGGTGGAGCCAAGTCAGAGTGGGTGGTGTCAAATAGGAGGGGTATAGGAGGAGCCTGGGCAGAATGGGTGGGGTCAGACGGGTATGGGAGGAGCCTGGGCAGAATGGGTGGAGTCAGAGAGGAGGGGGTATAGGAAGAGCCTGGGAAGAATGGGTGGGGTCAGACAGCAGAGGAGGGGCTTAGGAGGAGCCTGGGCAGAATGGGTGGGGTCAGACAGCAGAGGAGGGGCTTAGGAGGAGCCTGGGTGGAGTCAGAGAGGAGGGGCCTGGGCAGAATGGGTGGGGTTGGACTGGTATGGGAGGAGCCTGGGCAGAATGGGTGGGGTCAGACAGCAGAGGAGGGGCTTAGGAGGAGCCTAGTCAGATTGGGTGGGTTCAGAGAGGAGGGGTATAGGAGGAGCCTGGGCAGAATGGGTGGGGTCAGACAGCAGAGGAGGGGCTTAGGAGGAGCCTAGTCAGATTGGGTGGGGTCGGAGAGGAGGAGGGGTATAGGAGGAGCCTGGGCAGAATGGGTGGGGTCAGACGGGTATGGGAGGAGCCTGGGCAGAATGGGTGGAGTCAGAGAGGAGGGGGTATAGGAGGAGCCTGGGCAGAATGGGTGGGGTCAGACAGCGGAGGAGGGGTTTAGGAGGAGCCAAGTCAGATTGGGTGGGGTCAAATAGGAGGGGTATAGGAGGAGCTTGGGCAGATTGGGTGCGGTCAGACGGGTATGGGAGGAGCCTGGGCAGAATGTGTGGAGTCAGAGAGGAGGGGGTATAGGAAGAGCCTGGGCAGAATGGGTGGGGTCAGACAGCAGAGGAGGGGCTTAGGAGGAGCCTGGGCAGAATGGGTGGGGTCAGACAGCAGAGGAGGGGCTTAGGAGGAGCCTAGTCAGATTGGGTGGGGTCAAATAGGAGGAGCCTGGGCAGAATGGGTGGGGTCAGACAGCAGAGGAGGGGCTTAGGAGGAACCTAGTCGGATTGGGTGGGGTCAAATAGGAGGAGCCTGGGCAGAATGGGTGGGGTCAGACAGCAGAGGAGGGGTTTAGGAGGAGCCAAGTCAGAGTGGGTGGGGTCAAATAGGAGGGGTATAGGAGGAGCCTGGGCAGAATGGGTGGGGTCAGACGGGTATGGGAGGAGCCTGGGCAGAATGGGTGGAGTCAGAGAAGAGGGGGTATAGGAGGAGCCTGGGCAGAATGGGTGGGGTCAGACAGCAGAGGAGGGGTTTAGGAGGAGCCAAGTCAGATTGGGTGGGGTCAAATAGGAGGGGTATAAAAGGAGCCTGGGCAGAATGGGTGCGGTCAGACGGGTATGGGAGGAGCCTGGGCAGAATGGGTGGAGTCAGAGAGGAGGGGGTATAGGAAGAGCCTGGGCAGAATGGGTGGGGTCAGACAGCAGAGGAGGAGGGGCTTAGGAGGAGCCTAGTCAGATTGGGTGGGGTCAGAGAGGAGGGGTATAGGAGGAGCCTAGTCAGATTGGGTGGGGTCAAATAGGAGGAGCCTGGGCAGAATGGGAGGAGTCAGAGAGGAGGGGGGTATAGGAGGAGCCTGGGCAGAATGGGTGGGGTCAGACTGGTATGGGAGGAGCCTGGGCAGAATGGGTGGAGTCAGAGAGGAGGGGCTTAGGAGGAGCCTAGTCAGATTGGGTGGGGTCAAATAGGAGGAGCCTGGGCAGAATGGGAGGAGTCAGAGAGGAGGGGGTATAGGAGGAGCCTGGGCAGAATGGGTGGGGTCAGACAGCAGAGGAGGGGTTTAGGAGGAGCTTAGTCAGAATGGGTGGGGTCAGACAGCAGAGGTGGGGCTTAGGAGGAACCTAGTCAGATTGGGTGGGGTCAAATAGGAGGGGTATAGGAGGAGCCTGGGCAGAATGGGTGGGGTCAGACGGGTATGGGAGGAGCCTGGGCAGAATGGGTGGAGTCAGAGAGGAGGGGGTATAGGAAGAGCCTGGGAAGAATGGGTGGGGTCAGACAGCAGAGGAGGGGCTTAGGAGGAACCTAGTCAGATTGGGTGGGGTCAAATAGGAGGAGCCTGGGCAGAATGGGTGGGGTCAGACAGCAGAGGAGGGGCATAGGAGGAGCCTAGTCAGATTGGGTGGGGTCAGACAGGTATGGGAGGAGCCTGGGCAGAATGGGTGGGGTCAGACAGGTATGGGAGGAGCCTGGGCAGAATGGGTGGAGTCAGAGAGGAGGGGCTTAGGAGGAGCCTAGTCAGATTGGGTGGGGTCAAATAGGAGGAGCCTGGGCAGAATGGGTGGAGTCAGAGAGGAGGGGGTATAGGAGGAGCCTGGGCAGAATGGGTGGGGTCAGACAGCAGAGGAGGGGCTTAGGAGGAGCCTGGGCAGAATGGGTGGAGTCAGAGAGGAGGGGCTTAGGAGGAGCCTAGTCAGATTGGGTGGGGTCAAATAGGAAGAGCCTGGGCAGAATGGGTGGGGTCAGACAGCAGAGGAGGGGCTTAGGAGGAGCCTAGTCAGATTGGGTGGGGTCAGAGAGAAGGGGTATAGGAGGAGCCTGGGAAGGTTGGGTGGGGCCAGACAGCAGAGGAGGGGCTTAGGAGGAGCCTAGTCAGATTGGGTGGGTTCAGAGAGGAGGGGTATAGGAGGAGCCTGGGCAGAATGGGTGGAGTCAGAGAAGAGGGGGTATAGGAGGAGCCTGGGCAGAATGGGTGGGGTCAGACAGCAGAGGAGGGGTTTAGGAGGAGCCAAGTCAGATTGGGTGGGGTCAAATAGGAGAGTCGGAGCCTGGGCAGAATGGGTGCGGTCAGATGGGTATGGGAGGAGCCTGGGCAGAATGGGTGGAGTCAGAGAGGAGGGGGTATAGGAAGAGCCTGGGCAGAATGGGTGGGGTCAGACAGCAGAGGAGGAGGGGCTTAGGAGGAGCCTGGGCAGAATGGGTGGGGTCAGACAGCAGAGGAGGGGCTTAGGAGGAGCCTGGGCAGAATGGGTGGAGTCAGAGAGGAGGGGCTTAGGAGGAGCCTAGTCAGATTGGGTGGGGTCAAATAGGAGGAGCCTGGGCAGAATGGGAGGAGTCAGAGAGGAGGGGGTATAGGAGGAGCCTGGGCAGAATGGGTGGGGTCAGACAGCAGAGGAGGGGTTTAGGAGGAGCTTAGTCAGAATGGGTGGGGTCAGACAGCAGAGGAGGGGCTTAGGAGGAACCTAGTCAGATTGGGTGGGGTCAAATAGGAGGGGTATAGGAGGAGCCTGGGCAGAATGGGTGGGGTCAGACGGGTATGGGAGGAGCCTGGGCAGAATGGGTGGGGTCAGACGGGTATGGGAGGAGCCTGGGCAGAATGGGTGGAGTCAGAGAGGAGGGGGTATAGGAAGAGCCTGGGCAGAATAGGTGGGGTCAGACAGCAGAGGAGGGGCTTAGGAGGAGCCTAGTCAGATTGGGTGGGGTCAAATAGGAGGAGGAGGAGCCTGGGCAGAATGGGTAAGGTCATAGAGGAGGGGTATAGGAGGAGCCTGGGCAGAATGGGTGGGGTCAGACAGGTATGGGAGGAGCCTGGGCAGAATGGGTGGGGTCAGACAGGTATGGGAGGAGCCTGGGCGGAATGGGTGGAGTCAGAGAGGAGGGGGGTATAGGAGTAGCCTGGGCATAATGGGTGGGGTCAGACAGCAGAGGAGGAGGGGTTTAGGAGGAGCCAAGTCAGAGTGGGTGGGGTCAAATAGGAGGGGTATAGGAGGAGCCTGGGCAGAATGGGTGGGGTCAGACGGGTATGGGAGGAGCCTGGGCAGAATGGGTGGAGTCAGAGAGGAGGGGGTATAGGAGGAGCCTGGGCAGAATGGGTGGGGTCGGACAGCAGAGGAGGAGGGGTTTAGGAGGAGCCAAGTCAGAGTGGGTGGGGTCAAATAGGAGGGGTATAGGAGGAGCCTGGGCAGAATGGGTGGGGTCAGACTGGTATGGGAGGAGCCTGGGCAGAATGGGTGGAGTCAGAGAGGAGGGGCTTAGGAGGAGCCTAGTCAGATTGGGTGGGGTCAAATAGGAGGAGCCTGGGCAGAATGGGTGGAGTCAGAGAGGAGGGGGTATAGGAGGAGCCTGGGCAGTATGGGTGGGGTCAGACAGCAGAGGAGGGGTTTAGGAGGAGCTTAGTCAGAATGGGTGGGGTCAGACAGCAGAGGAGGGGCTTAGGAGGAACCTAGTCAGATTGGGTGGGGTCAAATAGGAGGGGTATAGGAGGAGCCTGGGCAGAATGGGTGGGGTCAGACAGGTATGGGAGGAGCCTGGGCAGAATGGGTGGGGTCAGACAGGTATGGGAGGAGCCTGGGCGGAATGGGTGGAGTCAGAGAGGAGGGGGGTATAGGAGGAGCCTGGGCAGAATGGGTGGGGTCAGACAGCAGAGGAAGGGCTTAGGAGGAGCCTAGTCAGATTGGGTGGGGTCAGAGAGGAGGGGTATAGGAGGAGCCTGGGCAGAATGGGTGGGGTCAGACAGCAGAGGAGCCAAGTCAGATTGGGTGGGGTCAAATAGGAGGAGCCTGGGCAGAATGGGTGGGGACAGCAGAGGAGGGGCTTAGGAGGAACCTGGGCAGAATGGGTGGGGTCAGAGAGGAGGGGCTTAGGAGGAGCCTGGGCAGAATGGGTGGGGTCAGACAGCAGAGGAGGGGCTTAGGAGGAACCTAGTCAGATTGGGTGGGGTCAAATAGGAAGAGCCTGGGCAGAATGGGTGGGGTCAGACAGCAGAGGAGGGGCTTAGGAGGAGCCTAGTCAGATTGGGTGGGTTCAGAGAGGAGGGGTATAGGAGGAGCCTGGGCAGAATGGGTGGGGTCAGACAGCAGAGGAGGGGTTTAGGAGGAGCCAAGTCAGAGTGGGTGGGGTCAAATAGGAGGGGTATAGGAGGAGCCTGGGCAGAATGGGTGCGGTCAGATGGGTATGGGAGGAGCCTGGGCTGAATGGGTGGAGTCAGAGAGGAGGGGGTATAGGAGGAGCCTGGGCAGAATGGGTGGGGTCAGACAGCAGAGGAGGGGTTTAGGAGGAGCTTAGTCAGAATGGGTGGGGTCAGACAGCAGAGGAGGGGCTTAGGAGGAGCCTAGTCAGATTGGGTGGGGTCAGAGAGGAGGGGTATAGGAGGAGCCTAGTCAGATTGGGGTCAGAGAGGAGGGGTATAGGAGGAGCCTAGTCAGATTGGGGTCAAATAAGAGGGGTATAGGAGGAGCCTGGGCAGAATGGGTGCAGTCAGACGGGTATGGGAGGAGCCTGGGCAGAATGGGTGGGGTCAGACAGCAGAGGAGGGGCTTAGGAGGAGCCTGGGCAGAATGGGTGGGGTCAGACAGCAGAGGAGGGGCTTAGGAGGAGCCTAGTCAGATTGGGTGGGGTCAGAGAGGAGGGGTATAGGAGGAGCCTAGTCAGATTGGGTGGGGTCAAATAGGAGGAGCCTGGGCAGAATGGGAGGAGTCAGAGAGGAGGGGGGTATAGGAGGAGCCTGGGCAGAATGGGTGGGGTCAGACTGGTATGGGAGGAGCCTGGGCAAAATGGGTGGGGTCAGACAGCAGAGGAGGGGCTTAGGAGGAGCCTAGTCAGATTGGGTGGGGTCAGAGAGAAGGGGTATAGGAGGAGCCTGGGAAGGTTGGGTGGGGCCAGACAGCAGAGGAGGGGCTTAGGAGGAACCTAGTCAGATTGGGTGGGGTCAAATAGGAGGAGCTTGGGCAGAATGGGTGGGGTCAGACAGCAGAGGAGGGGCTTAGGAGGAGCCTAGTCAGATTGGGTGGGTTCAGAGAGGAGGGGTATAGGAGGAGCCTGGGCAGAATGGGTGGGGTCAGACAGCAGAGGAGGGGCTTAGGAGGAGCCTGGGCAGAATGGGTGGGGTCAGACAGCAGAGGAAGGGCTTAGGAGGAGCCTAGTCAGATTGGGTGGGGTCAGAGAGGAGGGGTATAGGAGGAGCCTGGGCAGAATGGGTGGGGTCAGACAGCAGAGGAGGGGTTTAGGAGGAGCCAAGTCAGAGTGGGTGGGGTCAAATAGGAGGGGTATAGGAGGAGCCTGGGCAGAATGGGTGCGGTCAGATGGGTATGGGAGGAGCCTAGTCAGATTGGGTGGGGTCAGAGAGGAGGGGTATAGGAGGAGCCTGGGCAGAATGGGTGGGGTCAGACAGCAGAGGAGGGGCTTAGGAGGAGCCTGGGCAGAATGGGTGGGGTCAGAGAGGAAGGGCTTAGGAGGAGCCTGGGCAGAATGGGTGGGGTCAGACAGCAGAGGAGGGGCTTAGGAGGAGCCTAGTCAGATTGGGGTCAAATAAGAGGGGTATAGGAGGAGCCTGGGCAGAATGGGTGCGGTCAGACGGGTATGGGAGGAGCCTGGGCAGAATGGGTGGAGTCAGAGAGGAGGGGGT
Source organism: Lissotriton vulgaris (assembly GCF_964263255.1). NCBI lineage: Eukaryota > Metazoa > Chordata > Amphibia > Caudata > Salamandridae > Lissotriton > Lissotriton vulgaris. The sequence goes on from NC_141685.1 coordinate 1,485,976,467, forward strand.
ATAGGATGAGCCTGGGCAGAATGGGTGGGGTCAGACAGCAGAGGAGGGGCTTAGGAGGAGCCTGGGCAGAATGGGTGGGGTCAGACAGCAGAGGAGGGGCTTAGGAGGAGCCTAGTCAGATTGGGTGGGGTCAGAGAGGAGGGGTATAGGAGGAGCCTAGTCAGATTATGTGGGGTCAAATAGGAGGAGCCTGGGCAGAATGGGAGGAGTCAGAGAGGAGGGGGGTATAGGAGGAGCCTGGGCAGAATGGGTGGGGTCAGACTGGTATGGGAGGAGCCTGGGCAGAATGGGTGGGGTCAGACAGCAGAGGAGGGGCTTAGGAGGAGCCTAGTCAGATTGGGTGGGTTCAGAGAGGAGGGGTATAGGAGGAGCCTGGGCAGAATGGGTGGGGTCAGACAGCAGAGGAGGGGCTTAGGAGGAGCCTAGTCAGATTGGGTGGAGTCAGAGAGGAGGGGGGTATAGGAGGAGTCTGGGCAGAATGGGTGGGGTCAGACAGCAGAGGAGGGGTTTAGGAGGAGCCAAGTCAGAGTGGGTGGGGTCAAATAGGAGGGGTATAGGAGGAGCCTGGGCAGAATGGGTGGAGTCAGAGAGGAGGGGGTATAGGAAGAGCCTGGGCAGAATGGGTGGGGTCAGACAGCAGAGGAGGAGGGGCTTAGGAGGAGCCTAGTCAGATTGGGTGGGGTCAGAGAGGAGGGGTATAGGAGGAGCCTAGTCAGATTGGGTGGGGTCAAATAGGAGGAGCCTGGGCAGAATGGGAGGAGTCAGAGAGGAGGGGGTATAGGAGGAGCCTGGGCAGAATGGGTGGGGTCAGACTGGTATGGGAGGAGCCTGGGCAGAATGGGTGGAGTCAGAGAGGAGGGGCTTAGGAGGAGCCTAGTCAGATTGGGTGGGGTCAAATAGGAGGAGCCTGGGCAGAATGGGAGGAGTCAGAGAGGAGGGGGTATAGGAGGAGCCTGGGCAGAATGGGTGGGGTCAGACAGCAGAGGAGGGGTTTAGGAGGAGCTTAGTCAGAATGGGTGGGGTCAGACAGCAGAGGAGGGGCTTGGGAGGAACCTAGTCAGATTGGGTGGGGTCAAATAGGAGGGGTATAGGAGGAGCCTGGGCAGAATGGGTGGGGTCAGACGGGTATGGGAGGAGCCTGGGCAGAATGGGTGGAGTCAGAGAGGAGGGGGTATAGGAAGAGCCTGGGCAGAATGGCTGGGGTCAGACAGCAGAGGAGGGGCTTAGGAGGAGCCTAGTCAGATTGGGTGGGGTCAAATAGGAGGAGCCTGGGCAGAATGGGTGGGGTCAGACAGCAGAGGAGGGGCTTAGGAGGAGCCTAGTCAGATTGGGTGGGGTCAAATAGGAGGAGGAGGAGCCTGGGCAGAATGGGTGGGGTCAGACAGGTATGGGAGGAGCCTGGGCAGAATGGGTGGGGTCAGACAGGTATGGGAGGAGCCTGGGCGGAATGGGTGGAGTCAGAGAGGAGGGGGGTATAGGAGGAGCCTGGGCAGAATGGGTGGGGTCAGACAGCAGAGGAGGAGGAGGGGTTTAGGAGGAGCCAAGTCAGAGTGGGTGGGGTCAAATAGGAGGGGTATATGAGGAGCCTGGGCAGAATGGGTGGGGTCAGACTGGTATGGGAGGAGCCTGGGCAGAATGGGTGGAGTCAGAGAGGAGGGGCTTAGGAGGAGCCTAGTCAGATTGGGTGGGGTCAAATAGGAAGAGCCTGGGCAGAATGGGTGGGGTCAGACAGCAGAGGAGGGGCTTAGGAGGAGCCTAGTCTGATTGGGTGGGTTCAGAGAGGAGGGGTATAGGAGGAGCCTGGGCAGAATGGGTGGGGTCAGACAGCAGAGGAGGGGCTTAGGAGGAGCCTGGGCAGAATGGGTGGGGTCAGACAGCAGAGGAGGGGCTTAGGAGGAGCCTGGGTGGAGTCAGAGAGGAGGGGCCTGGGCAGAATGGGTGGGGTTGGACTGGTATGGGAGGAGCCTGGGCAGAATGGGTGGGGTCAGACAGCAGAGGAGGGGCTTAGGAGGAGCCTAGTCAGATTGGGTGGGTTCAGAGAGGAGGGGTATAGGAGGAGCCTGGGCAGAATGGGTGGGGTCAGACAGCAGAGGAGGGGCTTAGGAGGAGCCTAGTCAGATTGGGTGGGGTCGGAGAGGAGGAGGGGTATAGGAGGAGCCTGGGCAGAATGGGTGGGGTCAGACGGGTATGGGAGGAGCCTGGGCAGAATGGGTGGAGTCAGAGAGGAGGGGGTATAGGAGGAGCCTGGGCAGAATGGGTGGGGTCAGACAGCGGAGGAGGGGTTTAGGAGGAGCCAAGTCAGATTGGGTGGGGTCAAATAGGAGGGGTATAGGAGGAGCTTGGGCAGATTGGGTGCGGTCAGACGGGTATGGGAGGAGCCTGGGCAGAATGTGTGGAGTCAGAGAGGAGGGGGTATAGGAAGAGCCTGGGCAGAATGGGTGGGGTCAGACAGCAGAGGAGGGGCTTAGGAGGAGCCTGGGCAGAATGGGTGGGGTCAGACAGCAGAGGAGGGGCTTAGGAGGAGCCTAGTCAGATTGGGTGGGGTCAAATAGGAGGAGCCTGGGCAGAATGGGTGGGGTCAGACAGCAGAGGAGGGGCTTAGGAGGAACCTAGTCGGATTGGGTGGGGTCAAATAGGAGGAGCCTGGGCAGAATGGGTGGGGTCAGACAGCAGAGGAGGGGTTTAGGAGGAGCCAAGTCAGAGTGGGTGGGGTCAAATAGGAGGGGTATAGGAGGAGCCTGGGCAGAATGGGTGGGGTCAGACGGGTATGGGAGGAGCCTGGGCAGAATGGGTGGAGTCAGAGAAGAGGGGGTATAGGAGGAGCCTGGGCAGAATGGGTGGGGTCAGACAGCAGAGGAGGGGTTTAGGAGGAGCCAAGTCAGATTGGGTGGGGTCAAATAGGAGGGGTATAAAAGGAGCCTGGGCAGAATGGGTGCGGTCAGACGGGTATGGGAGGAGCCTGGGCAGAATGGGTGGAGTCAGAGAGGAGGGGGTATAGGAAGAGCCTGGGCAGAATGGGTGGGGTCAGACAGCAGAGGAGGAGGGGCTTAGGAGGAGCCTAGTCAGATTGGGTGGGGTCAGAGAGGAGGGGTATAGGAGGAGCCTAGTCAGATTGGGTGGGGTCAAATAGGAGGAGCCTGGGCAGAATGGGAGGAGTCAGAGAGGAGGGGGGTATAGGAGGAGCCTGGGCAGAATGGGTGGGGTCAGACTGGTATGGGAGGAGCCTGGGCAGAATGGGTGGAGTCAGAGAGGAGGGGCTTAGGAGGAGCCTAGTCAGATTGGGTGGGGTCAAATAGGAGGAGCCTGGGCAGAATGGGAGGAGTCAGAGAGGAGGGGGTATAGGAGGAGCCTGGGCAGAATGGGTGGGGTCAGACAGCAGAGGAGGGGTTTAGGAGGAGCTTAGTCAGAATGGGTGGGGTCAGACAGCAGAGGTGGGGCTTAGGAGGAACCTAGTCAGATTGGGTGGGGTCAAATAGGAGGGGTATAGGAGGAGCCTGGGCAGAATGGGTGGGGTCAGACGGGTATGGGAGGAGCCTGGGCAGAATGGGTGGAGTCAGAGAGGAGGGGGTATAGGAAGAGCCTGGGAAGAATGGGTGGGGTCAGACAGCAGAGGAGGGGCTTAGGAGGAACCTAGTCAGATTGGGTGGGGTCAAATAGGAGGAGCCTGGGCAGAATGGGTGGGGTCAGACAGCAGAGGAGGGGCATAGGAGGAGCCTAGTCAGATTGGGTGGGGTCAGACAGGTATGGGAGGAGCCTGGGCAGAATGGGTGGGGTCAGACAGGTATGGGAGGAGCCTGGGCAGAATGGGTGGAGTCAGAGAGGAGGGGCTTAGGAGGAGCCTAGTCAGATTGGGTGGGGTCAAATAGGAGGAGCCTGGGCAGAATGGGTGGAGTCAGAGAGGAGGGGGTATAGGAGGAGCCTGGGCAGAATGGGTGGGGTCAGACAGCAGAGGAGGGGCTTAGGAGGAGCCTGGGCAGAATGGGTGGAGTCAGAGAGGAGGGGCTTAGGAGGAGCCTAGTCAGATTGGGTGGGGTCAAATAGGAAGAGCCTGGGCAGAATGGGTGGGGTCAGACAGCAGAGGAGGGGCTTAGGAGGAGCCTAGTCAGATTGGGTGGGGTCAGAGAGAAGGGGTATAGGAGGAGCCTGGGAAGGTTGGGTGGGGCCAGACAGCAGAGGAGGGGCTTAGGAGGAGCCTAGTCAGATTGGGTGGGTTCAGAGAGGAGGGGTATAGGAGGAGCCTGGGCAGAATGGGTGGAGTCAGAGAAGAGGGGGTATAGGAGGAGCCTGGGCAGAATGGGTGGGGTCAGACAGCAGAGGAGGGGTTTAGGAGGAGCCAAGTCAGATTGGGTGGGGTCAAATAGGAGAGTCGGAGCCTGGGCAGAATGGGTGCGGTCAGATGGGTATGGGAGGAGCCTGGGCAGAATGGGTGGAGTCAGAGAGGAGGGGGTATAGGAAGAGCCTGGGCAGAATGGGTGGGGTCAGACAGCAGAGGAGGAGGGGCTTAGGAGGAGCCTGGGCAGAATGGGTGGGGTCAGACAGCAGAGGAGGGGCTTAGGAGGAGCCTGGGCAGAATGGGTGGAGTCAGAGAGGAGGGGCTTAGGAGGAGCCTAGTCAGATTGGGTGGGGTCAAATAGGAGGAGCCTGGGCAGAATGGGAGGAGTCAGAGAGGAGGGGGTATAGGAGGAGCCTGGGCAGAATGGGTGGGGTCAGACAGCAGAGGAGGGGTTTAGGAGGAGCTTAGTCAGAATGGGTGGGGTCAGACAGCAGAGGAGGGGCTTAGGAGGAACCTAGTCAGATTGGGTGGGGTCAAATAGGAGGGGTATAGGAGGAGCCTGGGCAGAATGGGTGGGGTCAGACGGGTATGGGAGGAGCCTGGGCAGAATGGGTGGGGTCAGACGGGTATGGGAGGAGCCTGGGCAGAATGGGTGGAGTCAGAGAGGAGGGGGTATAGGAAGAGCCTGGGCAGAATAGGTGGGGTCAGACAGCAGAGGAGGGGCTTAGGAGGAGCCTAGTCAGATTGGGTGGGGTCAAATAGGAGGAGGAGGAGCCTGGGCAGAATGGGTAAGGTCATAGAGGAGGGGTATAGGAGGAGCCTGGGCAGAATGGGTGGGGTCAGACAGGTATGGGAGGAGCCTGGGCAGAATGGGTGGGGTCAGACAGGTATGGGAGGAGCCTGGGCGGAATGGGTGGAGTCAGAGAGGAGGGGGGTATAGGAGTAGCCTGGGCATAATGGGTGGGGTCAGACAGCAGAGGAGGAGGGGTTTAGGAGGAGCCAAGTCAGAGTGGGTGGGGTCAAATAGGAGGGGTATAGGAGGAGCCTGGGCAGAATGGGTGGGGTCAGACGGGTATGGGAGGAGCCTGGGCAGAATGGGTGGAGTCAGAGAGGAGGGGGTATAGGAGGAGCCTGGGCAGAATGGGTGGGGTCGGACAGCAGAGGAGGAGGGGTTTAGGAGGAGCCAAGTCAGAGTGGGTGGGGTCAAATAGGAGGGGTATAGGAGGAGCCTGGGCAGAATGGGTGGGGTCAGACTGGTATGGGAGGAGCCTGGGCAGAATGGGTGGAGTCAGAGAGGAGGGGCTTAGGAGGAGCCTAGTCAGATTGGGTGGGGTCAAATAGGAGGAGCCTGGGCAGAATGGGTGGAGTCAGAGAGGAGGGGGTATAGGAGGAGCCTGGGCAGTATGGGTGGGGTCAGACAGCAGAGGAGGGGTTTAGGAGGAGCTTAGTCAGAATGGGTGGGGTCAGACAGCAGAGGAGGGGCTTAGGAGGAACCTAGTCAGATTGGGTGGGGTCAAATAGGAGGGGTATAGGAGGAGCCTGGGCAGAATGGGTGGGGTCAGACAGGTATGGGAGGAGCCTGGGCAGAATGGGTGGGGTCAGACAGGTATGGGAGGAGCCTGGGCGGAATGGGTGGAGTCAGAGAGGAGGGGGGTATAGGAGGAGCCTGGGCAGAATGGGTGGGGTCAGACAGCAGAGGAAGGGCTTAGGAGGAGCCTAGTCAGATTGGGTGGGGTCAGAGAGGAGGGGTATAGGAGGAGCCTGGGCAGAATGGGTGGGGTCAGACAGCAGAGGAGCCAAGTCAGATTGGGTGGGGTCAAATAGGAGGAGCCTGGGCAGAATGGGTGGGGACAGCAGAGGAGGGGCTTAGGAGGAACCTGGGCAGAATGGGTGGGGTCAGAGAGGAGGGGCTTAGGAGGAGCCTGGGCAGAATGGGTGGGGTCAGACAGCAGAGGAGGGGCTTAGGAGGAACCTAGTCAGATTGGGTGGGGTCAAATAGGAAGAGCCTGGGCAGAATGGGTGGGGTCAGACAGCAGAGGAGGGGCTTAGGAGGAGCCTAGTCAGATTGGGTGGGTTCAGAGAGGAGGGGTATAGGAGGAGCCTGGGCAGAATGGGTGGGGTCAGACAGCAGAGGAGGGGTTTAGGAGGAGCCAAGTCAGAGTGGGTGGGGTCAAATAGGAGGGGTATAGGAGGAGCCTGGGCAGAATGGGTGCGGTCAGATGGGTATGGGAGGAGCCTGGGCAGAATGGGTGGAGTCAGAGAGGAGGGGGTATAGGAGGAGCCTGGGCAGAATGGGTGGGGTCAGACAGCAGAGGAGGGGTTTAGGAGGAGCTTAGTCAGAATGGGTGGGGTCAGACAGCAGAGGAGGGGCTTAGGAGGAGCCTAGTCAGATTGGGTGGGGTCAGAGAGGAGGGGTATAGGAGGAGCCTAGTCAGATTGGGGTCAGAGAGGAGGGGTATAGGAGGAGCCTAGTCAGATTGGGGTCAAATAAGAGGGGTATAGGAGGAGCCTGGGCAGAATGGGTGCAGTCAGACGGGTATGGGAGGAGCCTGGGCAGAATGGGTGGGGTCAGACAGCAGAGGAGGGGCTTAGGAGGAGCCTGGGCAGAATGGGTGGGGTCAGACAGCAGAGGAGGGGCTTAGGAGGAGCCTAGTCAGATTGGGTGGGGTCAGAGAGGAGGGGTATAGGAGGAGCCTAGTCAGATTGGGTGGGGTCAAATAGGAGGAGCCTGGGCAGAATGGGAGGAGTCAGAGAGGAGGGGGGTATAGGAGGAGCCTGGGCAGAATGGGTGGGGTCAGACTGGTATGGGAGGAGCCTGGGCAAAATGGGTGGGGTCAGACAGCAGAGGAGGGGCTTAGGAGGAGCCTAGTCAGATTGGGTGGGGTCAGAGAGAAGGGGTATAGGAGGAGCCTGGGAAGGTTGGGTGGGGCCAGACAGCAGAGGAGGGGCTTAGGAGGAACCTAGTCAGATTGGGTGGGGTCAAATAGGAGGAGCTTGGGCAGAATGGGTGGGGTCAGACAGCAGAGGAGGGGCTTAGGAGGAGCCTAGTCAGATTGGGTGGGTTCAGAGAGGAGGGGTATAGGAGGAGCCTGGGCAGAATGGGTGGGGTCAGACAGCAGAGGAGGGGCTTAGGAGGAGCCTGGGCAGAATGGGTGGGGTCAGACAGCAGAGGAAGGGCTTAGGAGGAGCCTAGTCAGATTGGGTGGGGTCAGAGAGGAGGGGTATAGGAGGAGCCTGGGCAGAATGGGTGGGGTCAGACAGCAGAGGAGGGGTTTAGGAGGAGCCAAGTCAGAGTGGGTGGGGTCAAATAGGAGGGGTATAGGAGGAGCCTGGGCAGAATGGGTGCGGTCAGATGGGTATGGGAGGAGCCTAGTCAGATTGGGTGGGGTCAGAGAGGAGGGGTATAGGAGGAGCCTGGGCAGAATGGGTGGGGTCAGACAGCAGAGGAGGGGCTTAGGAGGAGCCTGGGCAGAATGGGTGGGGTCAGAGAGGAAGGGCTTAGGAGGAGCCTGGGCAGAATGGGTGGGGTCAGACAGCAGAGGAGGGGCTTAGGAGGAGCCTAGTCAGATTGGGGTCAAATAAGAGGGGTATAGGAGGAGCCTGGGCAGAATGGGTGCGGTCAGACGGGTATGGGAGGAGCCTGGGCAGAATGGGTGGAGTCAGAGAGGAGGGGGTATAGGATGAGCCTGGGCAGAATGGGTGGGGTCAGACAGCAGAGGAGGGGCTTAGGAGGAGCCTGGGCAGAATGGGTGGGGTCAGACAGCAGAGGAGGGGCTTAGGAGGAGCCTAGTCAGATTGGGTGGGGTCAGAGAGGAGGGGTATAGGAGGAGCCTAGTCAGATTATGTGGGGTCAAATAGGAGGAGCCTGGGCAGAATGGGAGGAGTCAGAGAGGAGGGGGGTATAGGAGGAGCCTGGGCAGAATGGGTGGGGTCAGACTGGTATGGGAGGAGCCTGGGCAGAATGGGTGGGGTCAGACAGCAGAGGAGGGGCTTAGGAGGAGCCTAGTCAGATTGGGTGGGTTCAGAGAGGAGGGGTATAGGAGGAGCCTGGGCAGAATGGGTGGGGTCAGACAGCAGAGGAGGGGCTTAGGAGGAGCCTAGTCAGATTGGGTGGAGTCAGAGAGGAGGGGGGTATAGGAGGAGTCTGGGCAGAATGGGTGGGGTCAGACAGCAGAGGAGGGGTTTAGGAGGAGCCAAGTCAGAGTGGGTGGGGTCAAATAGGAGGGGTATAGGAGGAGCCTGGGCAGAATGGGTGGAGTCAGAGAGGAGGGGGTATAGGAAGAGCCTGGGCAGAATGGGTGGGGTCAGACAGCAGAGGAGGAGGGGCTTAGGAGGAGCCTAGTCAGATTGGGTGGGGTCAGAGAGGAGGGGTATAGGAGGAGCCTAGTCAGATTGGGTGGGGTCAAATAGGAGGAGCCTGGGCAGAATGGGAGGAGTCAGAGAGGAGGGGGTATAGGAGGAGCCTGGGCAGAATGGGTGGGGTCAGACTGGTATGGGAGGAGCCTGGGCAGAATGGGTGGAGTCAGAGAGGAGGGGCTTAGGAGGAGCCTAGTCAGATTGGGTGGGGTCAAATAGGAGGAGCCTGGGCAGAATGGGAGGAGTCAGAGAGGAGGGGGTATAGGAGGAGCCTGGGCAGAATGGGTGGGGTCAGACAGCAGAGGAGGGGTTTAGGAGGAGCTTAGTCAGAATGGGTGGGGTCAGACAGCAGAGGAGGGGCTTGGGAGGAACCTAGTCAGATTGGGTGGGGTCAAATAGGAGGGGTATAGGAGGAGCCTGGGCAGAATGGGTGGGGTCAGACGGGTATGGGAGGAGCCTGGGCAGAATGGGTGGAGTCAGAGAGGAGGGGGTATAGGAAGAGCCTGGGCAGAATGGCTGGGGTCAGACAGCAGAGGAGGGGCTTAGGAGGAGCCTAGTCAGATTGGGTGGGGTCAAATAGGAGGAGCCTGGGCAGAATGGGTGGGGTCAGACAGCAGAGGAGGGGCTTAGGAGGAGCCTAGTCAGATTGGGTGGGGTCAAATAGGAGGAGGAGGAGCCTGGGCAGAATGGGTGGGGTCAGACAGGTATGGGAGGAGCCTGGGCAGAATGGGTGGGGTCAGACAGGTATGGGAGGAGCCTGGGCGGAATGGGTGGAGTCAGAGAGGAGGGGGGTATAGGAGGAGCCTGGGCAGAATGGGTGGGGTCAGACAGCAGAGGAGGAGGAGGGGTTTAGGAGGAGCCAAGTCAGAGTGGGTGGGGTCAAATAGGAGGGGTATATGAGGAGCCTGGGCAGAATGGGTGGGGTCAGACTGGTATGGGAGGAGCCTGGGCAGAATGGGTGGAGTCAGAGAGGAGGGGCTTAGGAGGAGCCTAGTCAGATTGGGTGGGGTCAAATAGGAAGAGCCTGGGCAGAATGGGTGGGGTCAGACAGCAGAGGAGGGGCTTAGGAGGAGCCTAGTCTGATTGGGTGGGTTCAGAGAGGAGGGGTATAGGAGGAGCCTGGGCAGAATGGGTGGGGTCAGACAGCAGAGGAGGGGCTTAGGAGGAGCCTAGTCAGATTGGGTGGGGTCAGAGAGAAGGGGTATAGGAGGAGCCTGGGAAGGTTGGGTGGGGCCAGACAGCAGAGGAGGGGCTTAGGAGGAACCTAGTCAGATTGGGTGGGGTCAAATAGGAAGAGCCTGGGCAGAATGGGTGGGGTCAGACAGCAGAGGAGGAGGGGCTTAGGAGGAGCCTAGTCAGATTGGGTGGGGTCAGAGAGGAGGGGTATAGGAGGAGCCTAGTCAGATTGGGTGGGGTCAAATAGGAGGAGCCTGGGCAGAATGGGAGGAGTCAGAGAGGAGGGAAGGGGTTTAGGAGGAGCCAAGTCAGAGTGGGTGGGGTCAAATAGGAGGGGTATAGGAGGAGCCTGGGCAGAATGGGTGGGGTCAGACAGCAGAGGAGGGGTTTAGGTGGAGCCAAGTCAGAGTGGGTGGTGTCAAATAGGAGGGGTATAGGAGGAGCCTGGGCAGAATGGGTGGGGTCAGACGGGTATGGGAGGAGCCTGGGCAGAATGGGTGGAGTCAGAGAGGAGGGGGTATAGGAAGAGCCTGGGAAGAATGGGTGGGGTCAGACAGCAGAGGAGGGGCTTAGGAGGAGCCTGGGCAGAATGGGTGGGGTCAGACAGCAGAGGAGGGGTTTAGGAGGAGCCAAGTCAGAGTGGGTGGGGTCAAATAGGAGGGGTATAGGAGGAGCCTGGGCAGAATGGGTGGGGTCAGACAGCAGAGGAGGGGTTTAGGTGGAGCCAAGTCAGAGTGGGTGGTGTCAAATAGGAGGGGTATAGGAGGAGCCTGGGCAGAATGGGTGGGGTCAGACGGGTATGGGAGGAGCCTGGGCAGAATGGGTGGAGTCAGAGAGGAGGGGGTATAGGAAGAGCCTGGGAAGAATGGGTGGGGTCAGACAGCAGAGGAGGGGCTTAGGAGGAGCCTGGGCAGAATGGGTGGGGTCAGACAGCAGAGGAGGGGCTTAGGAGGAGCCTGGGCAGAATGGGTGGAGTCAGAGAGGAGGGGCCTGGGCAGAATGGGTGGGGTTGGACTGGTATGGGAGGAGCCTGGGCAGAATGGGTGGGGTCAGACAGCAGAGGAGGGGCTTAGGAGGAGCCTAGTCAGATTGGGTGGGTTCAGAGAGGAGGGGTATAGGAGGAGCCTGGGCAGAATGGGTGGGGTCAGACAGCAGAGGAGGGGCTTAGGAGGAGCCTAGTCAGATTGGGTGGGGTCGGAGAGGAGGAGGGGTATAGGAGGAGCCTGGGCAGAATGGGTGGGGTCAGACGGGTATGGGAGGAGCCTGGGCAGAATGGGTGGAGTCAGAGAGGAGGGGGTATAGGAGGAGCCTGGGCAGAATGGGTGGGGTCAGACAGCGGAGGAGGGGTTTAGGAGGAGCCAAGTCAGATTGGGTGGGGTCAAATAGGAGGGGTATAGGAGGAGCCTGGGCAGATTGGGTGCGGTCAGACGGGTATGGGAGGAGCCTGGGCAGAATGTGTGGAGTCAGAGAGGAGGGGGTATAGGAAGAGCCTGGGCAGAATGGGTGGGGTCAGACAGCAGAGGAGGGGCTTAGGAGGAGCCTGGGCAGAATGGGTGGGGTCAGACAGCAGAGGAGGGGCTTAGGAGGAGCCTAGTCAGATTGGGTGGGGTCAGAGAGGAGGGGTATAGGAGGAGCCTAGTCAGATTGGGTGGGGTCAAATAGGAGGAGCCTGGGCAGAATGGGAGAAGTCAGAGAGGAGGGGGGTATAGGAGGAGCCTGGGCAGAATGGGTGGGGTCAGACTGGTATGGGAGGAGCCTGGGCAGAATGGGTGGGGTCATACAGCAGAGGAGGGGCTTAGGAGGAACCTAGTCGGATTGGGTGGGGTCAAATAGGAGGAGCCTGGGCAGAATGGGTGGGGTCAGACAGCAGAGGAGGGGTTTAGGAGGAGCCAAGTCAGAGTGGGTGGGGTCAAATAGGAGGGGTATAGGAGGAGCCTGGGCAGAATGGGTGGGGTCAGACGGGTATGGGAGGAGCCTGGGCAGAATGGGTGGAGTCAGAGAAGAGGGGGTATAGGAGGAGCCTGGGCAGAATGGGTGGGGTCAGACAGCAGAGGAGGGGTTTAGGAGGAGCCAAGTCAGATTGGGTGGGGTCAAATAGGAGGGGTATAGGAGGAGCCTGGGCAGAATGGGTGCGGTCAGATGGGTATGGGAGGAGCCTGGGCAGAATGGGTGGAGTCAGAGAGGAGGGGGTATAGGAAGAGCCTGGGCAGAATGGGTGGGGTCAGACAGCAGAGGAGGGGTTTAGGAGGAGCCAAGTCAGATTGGGTGGGGTCAAATAGGAGGGGTATAGGAGGAGCCTGGGCAGAATGGGTGCGGTCAGACGGGTATGGGAGGAGCCTGGGCAGAATGGGTGGAGTCAGAGAAGAGGGGGTATAGGAGGAGCCTGGGCAGAATGGGTGGGGTCAGACAGCAGAGGAGGGGTTTAGGAGGAGCCAAGTCAGATTGGGTGGGGTCAAATAGGAGGGGTATAGGAGGAGCCTGGGCAGAATGGGTGCGGTCAGATGGGTATGGGAGGAGCCTGGGCAGAATGGGTGGAGTCAGAGAGGAGGGGGTATAGGAAGAGCCTGGGCAGAATGGGTGGGGTCAGACAGCAGAGGAGGAGGGGCTTAGGAGGAGCCTGGGCAGAATGGGTGGGGTCAGACAGCAGAGGAGGGGCTTGGGAGGAGCCTGGGCAGAATGGGTGGAGTCAGAGAGGAGGGGCTTAGGAGGAGCCTAGTCAGATTGGGTGGGGTCAAATAGGAGGAGCCTGGGCAGAATGGGTGGGGTCAGACGGGTATGGGAGGAGCCTGGGCAGAATGGGTGGGGTCAGACGGGTATGGGAGGAGCCTGGGCAGAATGGGTGGAGTCAGAGAGGAGGGGGTATAGGAAGAGCCTGGGCAGAATAGGTGGGGTCAGACAGCAGAGGAGGGGCTTAGGAGGAGCCTAGTCAGATTGGGTGGGGTCAAATAGGAGGAGGAGGAGCCTGGGCAGAATGGGTAAGGTCATAGAGGAGGGGTATAGGAGGAGCCTGGGCAGAATGGGTGGGGTCAGACAGGTATGGGAGGAGCCTGGGCGGAATGGGTGGAGTCAGAGAGGAGGGGGGTATAGGAGTAGCCTGGGCATAATGGGTGGGGTCAGACAGCAGAGGAGGAGGGGTTTAGGAGGAGCCAAGTCAGAGTGGGTGGGGTCAAATAGGAGGGGTATAGGAGGAGCCTGGGCAGAATGGGTGGGGTCAGACGGGTATGGGAGGAGCCTGGGCAGAATGGGTGGAGTCAGAGAGGAGGGGGTATAGGAGGAGCCTGGGCAGAATGGGTGGGGTCAGACAGCAGAGGAGGGGTTTAGGAGGAGCCAAGTCAGATTGGGTGGGGTCAAATAGGAGGGGTATAAAAGGAGCCTGGGCAGAATGGGTGCGGTCAGACGGGTATGGGAGGAGCCTGGGCAGAATGGGTGGAGTCAGAGAGGAGGGGGTATAGGAAGAGCCTGGGCAGAATGGGTGGGGTCAGACAGCAGAGGAGGAGGGGCTTAGGAGGAGCCTAGTCAGATTGGGTGGGGTCAGAGAGGAGGGGTATAGGAGGAGCCTAGTCAGATTGGGTGGGGTCAAATAGGAGGAGCCTGGGCAGAATGGGAGGAGTCAGAGAGGAGGGGGGTATAGGAGGAGCCTGGGCAGAATGGGTGGGGTCAGACTGGTATGGGAGGAGCCTGGGCAGAATGGGTGGAGTCAGAGAGGAGGGGCTTAGGAGGAGCCTAGTCAGATTGGGTGGGGTCAAATAGGAGGAGCCTGGGCAGAATGGGAGGAGTCAGAGAGGAGGGGGTATAGGAGGAGCCTGGGCAGAATGGGTGGGGTCAGACAGCAGAGGAGGGGTTTAGGAGGAGCTTAGTCAGAATGGGTGGGGTCAGACAGCAGAGGTGGGGCTTAGGAGGAACCTAGTCAGATTGGGTGGGGTCAAATAGGAGGGGTATAGGAGGAGCCTGGGCAGAATGGGTGGGGTCAGACGGGTATGGGAGGAGCCTGGGCAGAATGGGTGGAGTCAGAGAGGAGGGGGTATAGGAAGAGCCTGGGAAGAATGGGTGGGGTCAGACAGCAGAGGAGGGGCTTAGGAGGAACCTAGTCAGATTGGGTGGGGTCAAATAGGAGGAGCCTGGGCAGAATGGGTGGGGTCAGACAGCAGAGGAGGGGCATAGGAGGAGCCTAGTCAGATTGGGTGGGGTCAGACAGGTATGGGAGGAGCCTGGGCAGAATGGGTGGGGTCAGACAGGTATGGGAGGAGCCTGGGCAGAATGGGTGGAGTCAGAGAGGAGGGGCTTAGGAGGAGCCTAGTCAGATTGGGTGGGGTCAAATAGGAGGAGCCTGGGCAGAATGGGTGGAGTCAGAGAGGAGGGGGTATAGGAGGAGCCTGGGCAGAATGGGTGGGGTCAGACAGCAGAGGAGGGGCTTAGGAGGAGCCTGGGCAGAATGGGTGGAGTCAGAGAGGAGGGGCTTAGGAGGAGCCTAGTCAGATTGGGTGGGGTCAAATAGGAAGAGCCTGGGCAGAATGGGTGGGGTCAGACAGCAGAGGAGGGGCTTAGGAGGAGCCTAGTCAGATTGGGTGGGGTCAGAGAGAAGGGGTATAGGAGGAGCCTGGGAAGGTTGGGTGGGGCCAGACAGCAGAGGAGGGGCTTAGGAGGAGCCTAGTCAGATTGGGTGGGTTCAGAGAGGAGGGGTATAGGAGGAGCCTGGGCAGAATGGGTGGAGTCAGAGAAGAGGGGGTATAGGAGGAGCCTGGGCAGAATGGGTGGGGTCAGACAGCAGAGGAGGGGTTTAGGAGGAGCCAAGTCAGATTGGGTGGGGTCAAATAGGAGGGGTATAGGAGGAGCCTGGGCAGAATGGGTGCGGTCAGATGGGTATGGGAGGAGCCTGGGCAGAATGGGTGGAGTCAGAGAGGAGGGGGTATAGGAAGAGCCTGGGCAGAATGGGTGGGGTCAGACAGCAGAGGAGGAGGGGCTTAGGAGGAGCCTGGGCAGAATGGGTGGGGTCAGACAGCAGAGGAGGGGCTTAGGAGGAGCCTGGGCAGAATGGGTGGAGTCAGAGAGGAGGGGCTTAGGAGGAGCCTAGTCAGATTGGGTGGGGTCAAATAGGAGGAGCCTGGGTAGAATGGGAGGAGTCAGAGAGGAGGGGGTATAGGAGGAGCCTGGGCAGAATGGGTGGGGTCAGACAGCAGAGGAGGGGTTTAGGAGGAGCTTAGTCAGAATGGGTGGGGTCAGACAGCAGAGGAGGGGCTTAGGAGGAACCTAGTCAGATTGGGTGGGGTCAAATAGGAGGGGTATAGGAGGAGCCTGGGCAGAATGGGTGGGGTCAGACGGGTATGGGAGGAGCCTGGGCAGAATGGGTGGGGTCAGACGGGTATGGGAGGAGCCTGGGCAGAATGGGTGGAGTCAGAGAGGAGGGGGTATAGGAAGAGCCTGGGCAGAATAGGTGGGGTCAGACAGCAGAGGAGGGGCTTAGGAGGAGCCTAGTCAGATTGGGTGGGGTCAAATAGGAGGAGGAGGAGCCTGGGCAGAATGGGTAAGGTCATAGAGGAGGGGTATAGGAGGAGCCTGGGCAGAATGGGTGGGGTCAGACAGGTATGGGAGGAGCCTGGGCAGAATGGGTGGGGTCAGACAGGTATGGGAGGAGCCTGGGCGGAATGGGTGGAGTCAGAGAGGAGGGGGGTATAGGAGTAGCCTGGGCATAATGGGTGGGGTCAGACAGCAGAGGAGGAGGGGTTTAGGAGGAGCCAAGTCAGAGTGGGTGGGGTCAAATAGGAGGGGTATAGGAGGAGCCTGGGCAGAATGGGTGGGGTCAGACGGGTATGGGAGGAGCCTGGGCAGAATGGGTGGAGTCAGAGAGGAGGGGGTATAGGAGGAGCCTGGGCAGAATGGGTGGGGTCGGACAGCAGAGGAGGAGGGGTTTAGGAGGAGCCAAGTCAGAGTGGGTGGGGTCAAATAGGAGGGGTATAGGAGGAGCCTGGGCAGAATGGGTGGGGTCAGACTGGTATGGGAGGAGCCTGGGCAGAATGGGTGGAGTCAGAGAGGAGGGGCTTAGGAGGAGCCTAGTCAGATTGGGTGGGGTCAAATAGGAGGAGCCTGGGCAGAATGGGTGGAGTCAGAGAGGAGGGGGTATAGGAGGAGCCTGGGCAGAATGGGTGGGGTCAGACAGCAGAGGAGGGGTTTAGGAGGAGCTTAGTCAGAATGGGTGGGGTCAGACAGCAGAGGAGGGGCTTAGGAGGAACCTAGTCAGATTGGGTGGGGTCAAATAGGAGGGGTATAGGAGGAGCCTGGGCAGAATGGGTGGGGTCAGACAGGTATGGGAGGAGCCTGGGCAGAATGGGTGGGGTCAGACAGGTATGGGAGGAGCCTGGGCGGAATGGGTGGAGTCAGAGAGGAGGGGGGTATAGGAGGAGCCTGGGCAGAATGGGTGGGGTCAGACAGCAGAGGAAGGGCTTAGGAGGAGCCTAGTCAGATTGGGTGGGGTCAGAGAGGAGGGGTATAGGAGGAGCCTGGGCAGAATGGGTGGGGTCAGACAGCAGAGGAGCCAAGTCAGATTGGGTGGGGTCAAATAGGAGGAGCCTGGGCAGAATGGGTGGGGACAGCAGAGGAGGGGCTTAGGAGGAACCTGGGCAGAATGGGTGGGGTCAGAGAGGAGGGGCTTAGGAGGAGCCTGGGCAGAATGGGTGGGGTCAGACAGCAGAGGAGGGGCTTAGGAGGAACCTAGTCAGATTGGGTGGGGTCAAATAGGAAGAGCCTGGGCAGAATGGGTGGGGTCAGACAGCAGAGGAGGGGCTTAGGAGGAGCCTAGTCAGATTGGGTGGGTTCAGAGAGGAGGGGTATAGGAGGAGCCTGGGCAGAATGGGTGGGGTCAGACAGCAGAGGAGGGGTTTAGGAGGAGCCAAGTCAGAGTGGGTGGGGTCAAATAGGAGGGGTATAGGAGGAGCCTGGGCAGAATGGGTGCGGTCAGATGGGTATGGGAGGAGCCTGGGCAGAATGGGTGGAGTCAGAGAGGAGGGGGTATAGGAGGAGCCTGGGCAGAATGGGTGGGGTCAGACAGCAGAGGAGGGGTTTAGGAGGAGCTTAGTCAGAATGGGTGGGGTCAGACAGCAGAGGAGGGGCTTAGGAGGAGCCTAGTCAGATTGGGTGGGGTCAGAGAGGAGGGGTATAGGAGGAGCCTAGTCAGATTGGGGTCAGAGAGGAGGGGTATAGGAGGAGCCTAGTCAGATTGGGGTCAAATAAGAGGGGTATAGGAGGAGCCTGGGCAGAATGGGTGCAGTCAGACGGGTATGGGAGGAGCCTGGGCAGAATGGGTGGGGTCAGACAGCAGAGGAGGGGCTTAGGAGGAGCCTGGGCAGAATGGGTGGGGTCAGACAGCAGAGGAGGGGCTTAGGAGGAGCCTAGTCAGATTGGGTGGGGTCAGAGAGGAGGGGTATAGGAGGAGCCTAGTCAGATTGGGTGGGGTCAAATAGGAGGAGCCTGGGCAGAATGGGAGGAGTCAGAGAGGAGGGGGGTATAGGAGGAGCCTGGGCAGAATGGGTGGGGTCAGACTGGTATGGGAGGAGCCTGGGCAAAATGGGTGGGGTCAGACAGCAGAGGAGGGGCTTAGGAGGAGCCTAGTCAGATTGGGTGGGGTCAGAGAGAAGGGGTATAGGAGGAGCCTGGGAAGGTTGGGTGGGGCCAGACAGCAGAGGAGGGGCTTAGGAGGAACCTAGTCAGATTGGGTGGGGTCAAATAGGAGGAGCTTGGGCAGAATGGGTGGGGTCAGACAGCAGAGGAGGGGCTTAGGAGGAGCCTAGTCAGATTGGGTGGGTTCAGAGAGGAGGGGTATAGGAGGAGCCTGGGCAGAATGGGTGGGGTCAGACAGCAGAGGAGGGGCTTAGGAGGAGCCTGGGCAGAATGGGTGGGGTCAGACAGCAGAGGAAGGGCTTAGGAGGAGCCTAGTCAGATTGGGTGGGGTCAGAGAGGAGGGGTATAGGAGGAGCCTGGGCAGAATGGGTGGGGTCAGACAGCAGAGGAGGGGTTTAGGAGGAGCCAAGTCAGAGTGGGTGGGGTCAAATAGGAGGGGTATAGGAGGAGCCTGGGCAGAATGGGTGCGGTCAGATGGGTATGGGAGGAGCCTAGTCAGATTGGGTGGGGTCAGAGAGGAGGGGTATAGGAGGAGCCTGGGCAGAATGGGTGGGGTCAGACAGCAGAGGAGGGGCTTAGGAGGAGCCTGGGCAGAATGGGTGGGGTCAGAGAGGAAGGGCTTAGGAGGAGCCTGGGCAGAATGGGTGGGGTCAGACAGCAGAGGAGGGGCTTAGGAGGAGCCTAGTCAGATTGGGGTCAAATAAGAGGGGTATAGGAGGAGCCTGGGCAGAATGGGTGCGGTCAGACGGGTATGGGAGGAGCCTGGGCAGAATGGGTGGAGTCAGAGAGGAGGGGGTATAGGATGAGCCTGGGCAGAATGGGTGGGGTCAGACAGCAGAGGAGGGGCTTAGGAGGAGCCTGGGCAGAATGGGTGGGGTCAGACAGCAGAGGAGGGGCTTAGGAGGAGCCTAGTCAGATTGGGTGGGGTCAGAGAGGAGGGGTATAGGAGGAGCCTAGTCAGATTATGTGGGGTCAAATAGGAGGAGCCTGGGCAGAATGGGAGGAGTCAGAGAGGAGGGGGGTATAGGAGGAGCCTGGGCAGAATGGGTGGGGTCAGACTGGTATGGGAGGAGCCTGGGCAGAATGGGTGGGGTCAGACAGCAGAGGAGGGGCTTAGGAGGAGCCTAGTCAGATTGGGTGGGTTCAGAGAGGAGGGGTATAGGAGGAGCCTGGGCAGAATGGGTGGGGTCAGACAGCAGAGGAGGGGCTTAGGAGGAGCCTAGTCAGATTGGGTGGAGTCAGAGAGGAGGGGGGTATAGGAGGAGTCTGGGCAGAATGGGTGGGGTCAGACAGCAGAGGAGGGGTTTAGGAGGAGCCAAGTCAGAGTGGGTGGGGTCAAATAGGAGGGGTATAGGAGGAGCCTGGGCAGAATGGGTGGAGTCAGAGAGGAGGGGGTATAGGAAGAGCCTGGGCAGAATGGGTGGGGTCAGACAGCAGAGGAGGAGGGGCTTAGGAGGAGCCTAGTCAGATTGGGTGGGGTCAGAGAGGAGGGGTATAGGAGGAGCCTAGTCAGATTGGGTGGGGTCAAATAGGAGGAGCCTGGGCAGAATGGGAGGAGTCAGAGAGGAGGGGGTATAGGAGGAGCCTGGGCAGAATGGGTGGGGTCAGACTGGTATGGGAGGAGCCTGGGCAGAATGGGTGGAGTCAGAGAGGAGGGGCTTAGGAGGAGCCTAGTCAGATTGGGTGGGGTCAAATAGGAGGAGCCTGGGCAGAATGGGAGGAGTCAGAGAGGAGGGGGTATAGGAGGAGCCTGGGCAGAATGGGTGGGGTCAGACAGCAGAGGAGGGGTTTAGGAGGAGCTTAGTCAGAATGGGTGGGGTCAGACAGCAGAGGAGGGGCTTGGGAGGAACCTAGTCAGATTGGGTGGGGTCAAATAGGAGGGGTATAGGAGGAGCCTGGGCAGAATGGGTGGGGTCAGACGGGTATGGGAGGAGCCTGGGCAGAATGGGTGGAGTCAGAGAGGAGGGGGTATAGGAGGAGCCTGGGCAGTATGGGTGGGGTCAGACAGCAGAGGAGGGGTTTAGGAGGAGCTTAGTCAGAATGGGTGGGGTCAGACAGCAGAGGAGGGGCTTAGGAGGAACCTAGTCAGATTGGGTGGGGTCAAATAGGAGGGGTATAGGAGGAGCCTGGGCAGAATGGGTGGGGTCAGACAGGTATGGGAGGAGCCTGGGCAGAATGGGTGGGGTCAGACAGGTATGGGAGGAGCCTGGGCGGAATGGGTGGAGTCAGAGAGGAGGGGGGTATAGGAGGAGCCTGGGCAGAATGGGTGGGGTCAGACAGCAGAGGAAGGGCTTAGGAGGAGCCTAGTCAGATTGGGTGGGGTCAGAGAGGAGGGGTATAGGAGGAGCCTGGGCAGAATGGGTGGGGTCAGACAGCAGAGGAGCCAAGTCAGATTGGGTGGGGTCAAATAGGAGGAGCCTGGGCAGAATGGGTGGGGACAGCAGAGGAGGGGCTTAGGAGGAACCTGGGCAGAATGGGTGGGGTCAGAGAGGAGGGGCTTAGGAGGAGCCTGGGCAGAATGGGTGGGGTCAGACAGCAGAGGAGGGGCTTAGGAGGAACCTAGTCAGATTGGGTGGGGTCAAATAGGAAGAGCCTGGGCAGAATGGGTGGGGTCAGACAGCAGAGGAGGGGCTTAGGAGGAGCCTAGTCAGATTGGGTGGGTTCAGAGAGGAGGGGTATAGGAGGAGCCTGGGCAGAATGGGTGGGGTCAGACAGCAGAGGAGGGGTTTAGGAGGAGCCAAGTCAGAGTGGGTGGGGTCAAATAGGAGGGGTATAGGAGGAGCCTGGGCAGAATGGGTGCGGTCAGATGGGTATGGGAGGAGCCTGGGCAGAATGGGTGGAGTCAGAGAGGAGGGGGTATAGGAGGAGCCTGGGCAGAATGGGTGGGGTCAGACAGCAGAGGAGGGGTTTAGGAGGAGCTTAGTCAGAATGGGTGGGGTCAGACAGCAGAGGAGGGGCTTAGGAGGAGCCTAGTCAGATTGGGTGGGGTCAGAGAGGAGGGGTATAGGAGGAGCCTAGTCAGATTGGGGTCAGAGAGGAGGGGTATAGGAGGAGCCTAGTCAGATTGGGGTCAAATAAGAGGGGTATAGGAGGAGCCTGGGCAGAATGGGTGCAGTCAGACGGGTATGGGAGGAGCCTGGGCAGAATGGGTGGGGTCAGACAGCAGAGGAGGGGCTTAGGAGGAGCCTGGGCAGAATGGGTGGGGTCAGACAGCAGAGGAGGGGCTTAGGAGGAGCCTAGTCAGATTGGGTGGGGTCAGAGAGGAGGGGTATAGGAGGAGCCTAGTCAGATTGGGTGGGGTCAAATAGGAGGAGCCTGGGCAGAATGGGAGGAGTCAGAGAGGAGGGGGGTATAGGAGGAGCCTGGGCAGAATGGGTGGGGTCAGACTGGTATGGGAGGAGCCTGGGCAAAATGGGTGGGGTCAGACAGCAGAGGAGGGGCTTAGGAGGAGCCTAGTCAGATTGGGTGGGGTCAGAGAGAAGGGGTATAGGAGGAGCCTGGGAAGGTTGGGTGGGGCCAGACAGCAGAGGAGGGGCTTAGGAGGAACCTAGTCAGATTGGGTGGGGTCAAATAGGAGGAGCTTGGGCAGAATGGGTGGGGTCAGACAGCAGAGGAGGGGCTTAGGAGGAGCCTAGTCAGATTGGGTGGGTTCAGAGAGGAGGGGTATAGGAGGAGCCTGGGCAGAATGGGTGGGGTCAGACAGCAGAGGAGGGGCTTAGGAGGAGCCTGGGCAGAATGGGTGGGGTCAGACAGCAGAGGAAGGGCTTAGGAGGAGCCTAGTCAGATTGGGTGGGGTCAGAGAGGAGGGGTATAGGAGGAGCCTGGGCAGAATGGGTGGGGTCAGACAGCAGAGGAGGGGTTTAGGAGGAGCCAAGTCAGAGTGGGTGGGGTCAAATAGGAGGGGTATAGGAGGAGCCTGGGCAGAATGGGTGCGGTCAGATGGGTATGGGAGGAGCCTAGTCAGATTGGGTGGGGTCAGAGAGGAGGGGTATAGGAGGAGCCTGGGCAGAATGGGTGGGGTCAGACAGCAGAGGAGGGGCTTAGGAGGAGCCTGGGCAGAATGGGTGGGGTCAGAGAGGAAGGGCTTAGGAGGAGCCTGGGCAGAATGGGTGGGGTCAGACAGCAGAGGAGGGGCTTAGGAGGAGCCTAGTCAGATTGGGGTCAAATAAGAGGGGTATAGGAGGAGCCTGGGCAGAATGGGTGCGGTCAGACGGGTATGGGAGGAGCCTGGGCAGAATGGGTGGAGTCAGAGAGGAGGGGGTATAGGATGAGCCTGGGCAGAATGGGTGGGGTCAGACAGCAGAGGAGGGGCTTAGGAGGAGCCTGGGCAGAATGGGTGGGGTCAGACAGCAGAGGAGGGGCTTAGGAGGAGCCTAGTCAGATTGGGTGGGGTCAGAGAGGAGGGGTATAGGAGGAGCCTAGTCAGATTATGTGGGGTCAAATAGGAGGAGCCTGGGCAGAATGGGAGGAGTCAGAGAGGAGGGGGGTATAGGAGGAGCCTGGGCAGAATGGGTGGGGTCAGACTGGTATGGGAGGAGCCTGGGCAGAATGGGTGGGGTCAGACAGCAGAGGAGGGGCTTAGGAGGAGCCTAGTCAGATTGGGTGGGTTCAGAGAGGAGGGGTATAGGAGGAGCCTGGGCAGAATGGGTGGGGTCAGACAGCAGAGGAGGGGCTTAGGAGGAGCCTAGTCAGATTGGGTGGAGTCAGAGAGGAGGGGGGTATAGGAGGAGTCTGGGCAGAATGGGTGGGGTCAGACAGCAGAGGAGGGGTTTAGGAGGAGCCAAGTCAGAGTGGGTGGGGTCAAATAGGAGGGGTATAGGAGGAGCCTGGGCAGAATGGGTGGAGTCAGAGAGGAGGGGGTATAGGAAGAGCCTGGGCAGAATGGGTGGGGTCAGACAGCAGAGGAGGAGGGGCTTAGGAGGAGCCTAGTCAGATTGGGTGGGGTCAGAGAGGAGGGGTATAGGAGGAGCCTAGTCAGATTGGGTGGGGTCAAATAGGAGGAGCCTGGGCAGAATGGGAGGAGTCAGAGAGGAGGGGGTATAGGAGGAGCCTGGGCAGAATGGGTGGGGTCAGACTGGTATGGGAGGAGCCTGGGCAGAATGGGTGGAGTCAGAGAGGAGGGGCTTAGGAGGAGCCTAGTCAGATTGGGTGGGGTCAAATAGGAGGAGCCTGGGCAGAATGGGAGGAGTCAGAGAGGAGGGGGTATAGGAGGAGCCTGGGCAGAATGGGTGGGGTCAGACAGCAGAGGAGGGGTTTAGGAGGAGCTTAGTCAGAATGGGTGGGGTCAGACAGCAGAGGAGGGGCTTGGGAGGAACCTAGTCAGATTGGGTGGGGTCAAATAGGAGGGGTATAGGAGGAGCCTGGGCAGAATGGGTGGGGTCAGACGGGTATGGGAGGAGCCTGGGCAGAATGGGTGGAGTCAGAGAGGAGGGGGTATAGGAAGAGCCTGGGCAGAATGGCTGGGGTCAGACAGCAGAGGAGGGGCTTAGGAGGAGCCTAGTCAGATTGGGTGGGGTCAAATAGGAGGAGCCTGGGCAGAATGGGTGGGGTCAGACAGCAGAGGAGGGGCTTAGGAGGAGCCTAGTCAGATTGGGTGGGGTCAAATAGGAGGAGGAGGAGCCTGGGCAGAATGGGTGGGGTCAGACAGGTATGGGAGGAGCCTGGGCAGAATGGGTGGGGTCAGACAGGTATGGGAGGAGCCTGGGCGGAATGGGTGGAGTCAGAGAGGAGGGGGGTATAGGAGGAGCCTGGGCAGAATGGGTGGGGTCAGACAGCAGAGGAGGAGGAGGGGTTTAGGAGGAGCCAAGTCAGAGTGGGTGGGGTCAAATAGGAGGGGTATATGAGGAGCCTGGGCAGAATGGGTGGGGTCAGACTGGTATGGGAGGAGCCTGGGCAGAATGGGTGGAGTCAGAGAGGAGGGGCTTAGGAGGAGCCTAGTCAGATTGGGTGGGGTCAAATAGGAAGAGCCTGGGCAGAATGGGTGGGGTCAGACAGCAGAGGAGGGGCTTAGGAGGAGCCTAGTCTGATTGGGTGGGTTCAGAGAGGAGGGGTATAGGAGGAGCCTGGGCAGAATGGGTGGGGTCAGACAGCAGAGGAGGGGCTTAGGAGGAGCCTAGTCAGATTGGGTGGGGTCAGAGAGAAGGGGTATAGGAGGAGCCTGGGAAGGTTGGGTGGGGCCAGACAGCAGAGGAGGGGCTTAGGAGGAACCTAGTCAGATTGGGTGGGGTCAAATAGGAAGAGCCTGGGCAGAATGGGTGGGGTCAGACAGCAGAGGAGGAGGGGCTTAGGAGGAGCCTAGTCAGATTGGGTGGGGTCAGAGAGGAGGGGTATAGGAGGAGCCTAGTCAGATTGGGTGGGGTCAAATAGGAGGAGCCTGGGCAGAATGGGAGGAGTCAGAGAGGAGGGAAGGGGTTTAGGAGGAGCCAAGTCAGAGTGGGTGGGGTCAAATAGGAGGGGTATAGGAGGAGCCTGGGCAGAATGGGTGGGGTCAGACAGCAGAGGAGGGGTTTAGGTAGAGCCAAGTCAGAGTGGGTGGTGTCAAATAGGAGGGGTATAGGAGGAGCCTGGGCAGAATGGGTGGGGTCAGACGGGTATGGGAGGAGCCTGGGCAGAATGGGTGGAGTCAGAGAGGAGGGGGTATAGGAAGAGCCTGGGAAGAATGGGTGGGGTCAGACAGCAGAGGAGGGGCTTAGGAGGAGCCTGGGCAGAATGGGTGGGGTCAGACAGCAGAGGAGGGGTTTAGGAGGAGCCAAGTCAGAGTGGGTGGGGTCAAATAGGAGGGGTATAGGAGGAGCCTGGGCAGAATGGGTGGGGTCAGACAGCAGAGGAGGGGTTTAGGTGGAGCCAAGTCAGAGTGGGTGGTGTCAAATAGGAGGGGTATAGGAGGAGCCTGGGCAGAATGGGTCGGGTCAGACGGGTATGGGAGGAGCCTGGGCAGAATGGGTGGAGTCAGAGAGGAGGGGGTATAGGAAGAGCCTGGGAAGAATGGGTGGGGTCAGACAGCAGAGGAGGGGCTTAGGAGGAGCCTGGGCAGAATGGGTGGGGTCAGACAGCAGAGGAGGGGCTTAGGAGGAGCCTGGGCAGAATGGGTGGAGTCAGAGAGGAGGGGCCTGGGCAGAATGGGTGGGGTTGGACTGGTATGGGAGGAGCCTGGGCAGAATGGGTGGGGTCAGACAGCAGAGGAGGGGCTTAGGAGGAGCCTAGTCAGATTGGGTGGGTTCAGAGAGGAGGGGTATAGGAGGAGCCTGGGCAGAATGGGTGGGGTCAGACAGCAGAGGAGGGGCTTAGGAGGAGCCTAGTCAGATTGGGTGGGGTCGGAGAGGAGGAGGGGTATAGGAGGAGCCTGGGCAGAATGGGTGGGGTCAGACGGGTATGGGAGGAGCCTGGGCAGAATGGGTGGAGTCAGAGAGGAGGGGGTATAGGAGGAGCCTGGGCAGAATGGGTGGGGTCAGACAGCGGAGGAGGGGTTTAGGAGGAGCCAAGTCAGATTGGGTGGGGTCAAATAGGAGGGGTATAGGAGGAGCCTGGGCAGATTGGGTGCGGTCAGACGGGTATGGGAGGAGCCTGGGCAGAATGTGTGGAGTCAGAGAGGAGGGGGTATAGGAAGAGCCTGGGCAGAATGGGTGGGGTCAGACAGCAGAGGAGGGGCTTAGGAGGAGCCTGGGCAGAATGGGTGGGGTCAGACAGCAGAGGAGGGGCTTAGGAGGAGCCTAGTCAGATTGGGTGGGGTCAGAGAGGAGGGGTATAGGAGGAGCCTAGTCAGATTGGGTGGGGTCAAATAGGAGGAGCCTGGGCAGAATGGGAGAAGTCAGAGAGGAGGGGGGTATAGGAGGAGCCTGGGCAGAATGGGTGGGGTCAGACTGGTATGGGAGGAGCCTGGGCAGAATGGGTGGGGTCATACAGCAGAGGAGGGGCTTAGGAGGAACCTAGTCGGATTGGGTGGGGTCAAATAGGAGGAGCCTGGGCAGAATGGGTGGGGTCAGACAGCAGAGGAGGGGTTTAGGAGGAGCCAAGTCAGAGTGGGTGGGGTCAAATAGGAGGGGTATAGGAGGAGCCTGGGCAGAATGGGTGGGGTCAGACGGGTATGGGAGGAGCCTGGGCAGAATGGGTGGAGTCAGAGAAGAGGGGGTATAGGAGGAGCCTGGGCAGAATGGGTGGGGTCAGACAGCAGAGGAGGGGTTTAGGAGGAGCCAAGTCAGATTGGGTGGGGTCAAATAGGAGGGGTATAGGAGGAGCCTGGGCAGAATGGGTGCGGTCAGATGGGTATGGGAGGAGCCTGGGCAGAATGGGTGGAGTCAGAGAGGAGGGGGTATAGGAAGAGCCTGGGCAGAATGGGTGGGGTCAGACAGCAGAGGAGGGGTTTAGGAGGAGCCAAGTCAGATTGGGTGGGGTCAAATAGGAGGGGTATAGGAGGAGCCTGGGCAGAATGGGTGCGGTCAGACGGGTATGGGAGGAGCCTGGGCAGAATGGGTGGAGTCAGAGAAGAGGGGGTATAGGAGGAGCCTGGGCAGAATGGGTGGGGTCAGACAGCAGAGGAGGGGTTTAGGAGGAGCCAAGTCAGATTGGGTGGGGTCAAATAGGAGGGGTATAGGAGGAGCCTGGGCAGAATGGGTGCGGTCAGATGGGTATGGGAGGAGCCTGGGCAGAATGGGTGGAGTCAGAGAGGAGGGGGTATAGGAAGAGCCTGGGCAGAATGGGTGGGGTCAGACAGCAGAGGAGGAGGGGCTTAGGAGGAGCCTGGGCAGAATGGGTGGGGTCAGACAGCAGAGGAGGGGCTTGGGAGGAGCCTGGGCAGAATGGGTGGAGTCAGAGAGGAGGGGCTTAGGAGGAGCCTAGTCAGATTGGGTGGGGTCAAATAGGAGGAGCCTGGGCAGAATGGGTGGGGTCAGACGGGTATGGGAGGAGCCTGGGCAGAATGGGTGGGGTCAGACGGGTATGGGAGGAGCCTGGGCAGAATGGGTGGAGTCAGAGAGGAGGGGGTATAGGAAGAGCCTGGGCAGAATAGGTGGGGTCAGACAGCAGAGGAGGGGCTTAGGAGGAGCCTAGTCAGATTGGGTGGGGTCAAATAGGAGGAGGAGGAGCCTGGGCAGAATGGGTAAGGTCATAGAGGAGGGGTATAGGAGGAGCCTGGGCAGAATGGGTGGGGTCAGACAGGTATGGGAGGAGCCTGGGCGGAATGGGTGGAGTCAGAGAGGAGGGGGGTATAGGAGTAGCCTGGGCATAATGGGTGGGGTCAGACAGCAGAGGAGGAGGGGTTTAGGAGGAGCCAAGTCAGAGTGGGTGGGGTCAAATAGGAGGGGTATAGGAGGAGCCTGGGCAGAATGGGTGGGGTCAGACGGGTATGGGAGGAGCCTGGGCAGAATGGGTGGAGTCAGAGAGGAGGGGGTATAGGAGGAGCCTGGGCAGAATGGGTGGGGTCAGACAGCAGAGGAGGGGTTTAGGAGGAGCCAAGTCAGATTGGGTGGGGTCAAATAGGAGGGGTATAAAAGGAGCCTGGGCAGAATGGGTGCGGTCAGACGGGTATGGGAGGAGCCTGGGCAGAATGGGTGGAGTCAGAGAGGAGGGGGTATAGGAAGAGCCTGGGCAGAATGGGTGGGGTCAGACAGCAGAGGAGGAGGGGCTTAGGAGGAGCCTAGTCAGATTGGGTGGGGTCAGAGAGGAGGGGTATAGGAGGAGCCTAGTCAGATTGGGTGGGGTCAAATAGGAGGAGCCTGGGCAGAATGGGAGGAGTCAGAGAGGAGGGGGGTATAGGAGGAGCCTGGGCAGAATGGGTGGGGTCAGACTGGTATGGGAGGAGCCTGGGCAGAATGGGTGGAGTCAGAGAGGAGGGGCTTAGGAGGAGCCTAGTCAGATTGGGTGGGGTCAAATAGGAGGAGCCTGGGCAGAATGGGAGGAGTCAGAGAGGAGGGGGTATAGGAGGAGCCTGGGCAGAATGGGTGGGGTCAGACAGCAGAGGAGGGGTTTAGGAGGAGCTTAGTCAGAATGGGTGGGGTCAGACAGCAGAGGTGGGGCTTAGGAGGAACCTAGTCAGATTGGGTGGGGTCAAATAGGAGGGGTATAGGAGGAGCCTGGGCAGAATGGGTGGGGTCAGACGGGTATGGGAGGAGCCTGGGCAGAATGGGTGGAGTCAGAGAGGAGGGGGTATAGGAAGAGCCTGGGAAGAATGGGTGGGGTCAGACAGCAGAGGAGGGGCTTAGGAGGAACCTAGTCAGATTGGGTGGGGTCAAATAGGAGGAGCCTGGGCAGAATGGGTGGGGTCAGACAGCAGAGGAGGGGCATAGGAGGAGCCTAGTCAGATTGGGTGGGGTCAGACAGGTATGGGAGGAGCCTGGGCAGAATGGGTGGGGTCAGACAGGTATGGGAGGAGCCTGGGCAGAATGGGTGGAGTCAGAGAGGAGGGGCTTAGGAGGAGCCTAGTCAGATTGGGTGGGGTCAAATAGGAGGAGCCTGGGCAGAATGGGTGGAGTCAGAGAGGAGGGGGTATAGGAGGAGCCTGGGCAGAATGGGTGGGGTCAGACAGCAGAGGAGGGGCTTAGGAGGAGCCTGGGCAGAATGGGTGGAGTCAGAGAGGAGGGGCTTAGGAGGAGCCTAGTCAGATTGGGTGGGGTCAAATAGGAAGAGCCTGGGCAGAATGGGTGGGGTCAGACAGCAGAGGAGGGGCTTAGGAGGAGCCTAGTCAGATTGGGTGGGGTCAGAGAGAAGGGGTATAGGAGGAGCCTGGGAAGGTTGGGTGGGGCCAGACAGCAGAGGAGGGGCTTAGGAGGAGCCTAGTCAGATTGGGTGGGTTCAGAGAGGAGGGGTATAGGAGGAGCCTGGGCAGAATGGGTGGAGTCAGAGAAGAGGGGGTATAGGAGGAGCCTGGGCAGAATGGGTGGGGTCAGACAGCAGAGGAGGGGTTTAGGAGGAGCCAAGTCAGATTGGGTGGGGTCAAATAGGAGGGGTATAGGAGGAGCCTGGGCAGAATGGGTGCGGTCAGATGGGTATGGGAGGAGCCTGGGCAGAATGGGTGGAGTCAGAGAGGAGGGGGTATAGGAAGAGCCTGGGCAGAATGGGTGGGGTCAGACAGCAGAGGAGGAGGGGCTTAGGAGGAGCCTGGGCAGAATGGGTGGGGTCAGACAGCAGAGGAGGGGCTTAGGAGGAGCCTGGGCAGAATGGGTGGAGTCAGAGAGGAGGGGCTTAGGAGGAGCCTAGTCAGATTGGGTGGGGTCAAATAGGAGGAGCCTGGGTAGAATGGGAGGAGTCAGAGAGGAGGGGGTATAGGAGGAGCCTGGGCAGAATGGGTGGGGTCAGACAGCAGAGGAGGGGTTTAGGAGGAGCTTAGTCAGAATGGGTGGGGTCAGACAGCAGAGGAGGGGCTTAGGAGGAACCTAGTCAGATTGGGTGGGGTCAAATAGGAGGGGTATAGGAGGAGCCTGGGCAGAATGGGTGGGGTCAGACGGGTATGGGAGGAGCCTGGGCAGAATGGGTGGGGTCAGACGGGTATGGGAGGAGCCTGGGCAGAATGGGTGGAGTCAGAGAGGAGGGGGTATAGGAAGAGCCTGGGCAGAATAGGTGGGGTCAGACAGCAGAGGAGGGGCTTAGGAGGAGCCTAGTCAGATTGGGTGGGGTCAAATAGGAGGAGGAGGAGCCTGGGCAGAATGGGTAAGGTCATAGAGGAGGGGTATAGGAGGAGCCTGGGCAGAATGGGTGGGGTCAGACAGGTATGGGAGGAGCCTGGGCAGAATGGGTGGGGTCAGACAGGTATGGGAGGAGCCTGGGCGGAATGGGTGGAGTCAGAGAGGAGGGGGGTATAGGAGTAGCCTGGGCATAATGGGTGGGGTCAGACAGCAGAGGAGGAGGGGTTTAGGAGGAGCCAAGTCAGAGTGGGTGGGGTCAAATAGGAGGGGTATAGGAGGAGCCTGGGCAGAATGGGTGGGGTCAGACGGGTATGGGAGGAGCCTGGGCAGAATGGGTGGAGTCAGAGAGGAGGGGGTATAGGAGGAGCCTGGGCAGAATGGGTGGGGTCGGACAGCAGAGGAGGAGGGGTTTAGGAGGAGCCAAGTCAGAGTGGGTGGGGTCAAATAGGAGGGGTATAGGAGGAGCCTGGGCAGAATGGGTGGGGTCAGACTGGTATGGGAGGAGCCTGGGCAGAATGGGTGGAGTCAGAGAGGAGGGGCTTAGGAGGAGCCTAGTCAGATTGGGTGGGGTCAAATAGGAGGAGCCTGGGCAGAATGGGTGGAGTCAGAGAGGAGGGGGTATAGGAGGAGCCTGGGCAGAATGGGTGGGGTCAGACAGCAGAGGAGGGGTTTAGGAGGAGCTTAGTCAGAATGGGTGGGGTCAGACAGCAGAGGAGGGGCTTAGGAGGAACCTAGTCAGATTGGGTGGGGTCAAATAGGAGGGGTATAGGAGGAGCCTGGGCAGAATGGGTGGGGTCAGACAGGTATGGGAGGAGCCTGGGCAGAATGGGTGGGGTCAGACAGGTATGGGAGGAGCCTGGGCGGAATGGGTGGAGTCAGAGAGGAGGGGGGTATAGGAGGAGCCTGGGCAGAATGGGTGGGGTCAGACAGCAGAGGAAGGGCTTAGGAGGAGCCTAGTCAGATTGGGTGGGGTCAGAGAGGAGGGGTATAGGAGGAGCCTGGGCAGAATGGGTGGGGTCAGACAGCAGAGGAGCCAAGTCAGATTGGGTGGGGTCAAATAGGAGGAGCCTGGGCAGAATGGGTGGGGACAGCAGAGGAGGGGCTTAGGAGGAACCTGGGCAGAATGGGTGGGGTCAGAGAGGAGGGGCTTAGGAGGAGCCTGGGCAGAATGGGTGGGGTCAGACAGCAGAGGAGGGGCTTAGGAGGAACCTAGTCAGATTGGGTGGGGTCAAATAGGAAGAGCCTGGGCAGAATGGGTGGGGTCAGACAGCAGAGGAGGGGCTTAGGAGGAGCCTAGTCAGATTGGGTGGGTTCAGAGAGGAGGGGTATAGGAGGAGCCTGGGCAGAATGGGTGGGGTCAGACAGCAGAGGAGGGGTTTAGGAGGAGCCAAGTCAGAGTGGGTGGGGTCAAATAGGAGGGGTATAGGAGGAGCCTGGGCAGAATGGGTGCGGTCAGATGGGTATGGGAGGAGCCTGGGCAGAATGGGTGGAGTCAGAGAGGAGGGGGTATAGGAGGAGCCTGGGCAGAATGGGTGGGGTCAGACAGCAGAGGAGGGGTTTAGGAGGAGCTTAGTCAGAATGGGTGGGGTCAGACAGCAGAGGAGGGGCTTAGGAGGAGCCTAGTCAGATTGGGTGGGGTCAGAGAGGAGGGGTATAGGAGGAGCCTAGTCAGATTGGGGTCAGAGAGGAGGGGTATAGGAGGAGCCTAGTCAGATTGGGGTCAAATAAGAGGGGTATAGGAGGAGCCTGGGCAGAATGGGTGCAGTCAGACGGGTATGGGAGGAGCCTGGGCAGAATGGGTGGGGTCAGACAGCAGAGGAGGGGCTTAGGAGGAGCCTGGGCAGAATGGGTGGGGTCAGACAGCAGAGGAGGGGCTTAGGAGGAGCCTAGTCAGATTGGGTGGGGTCAGAGAGGAGGGGTATAGGAGGAGCCTAGTCAGATTGGGTGGGGTCAAATAGGAGGAGCCTGGGCAGAATGGGAGGAGTCAGAGAGGAGGGGGGTATAGGAGGAGCCTGGGCAGAATGGGTGGGGTCAGACTGGTATGGGAGGAGCCTGGGCAAAATGGGTGGGGTCAGACAGCAGAGGAGGGGCTTAGGAGGAGCCTAGTCAGATTGGGTGGGGTCAGAGAGAAGGGGTATAGGAGGAGCCTGGGAAGGTTGGGTGGGGCCAGACAGCAGAGGAGGGGCTTAGGAGGAACCTAGTCAGATTGGGTGGGGTCAAATAGGAGGAGCTTGGGCAGAATGGGTGGGGTCAGACAGCAGAGGAGGGGCTTAGGAGGAGCCTAGTCAGATTGGGTGGGTTCAGAGAGGAGGGGTATAGGAGGAGCCTGGGCAGAATGGGTGGGGTCAGACAGCAGAGGAGGGGCTTAGGAGGAGCCTGGGCAGAATGGGTGGGGTCAGACAGCAGAGGAAGGGCTTAGGAGGAGCCTAGTCAGATTGGGTGGGGTCAGAGAGGAGGGGTATAGGAGGAGCCTGGGCAGAATGGGTGGGGTCAGACAGCAGAGGAGGGGTTTAGGAGGAGCCAAGTCAGAGTGGGTGGGGTCAAATAGGAGGGGTATAGGAGGAGCCTGGGCAGAATGGGTGCGGTCAGATGGGTATGGGAGGAGCCTAGTCAGATTGGGTGGGGTCAGAGAGGAGGGGTATAGGAGGAGCCTGGGCAGAATGGGTGGGGTCAGACAGCAGAGGAGGGGCTTAGGAGGAGCCTGGGCAGAATGGGTGGGGTCAGAGAGGAAGGGCTTAGGAGGAGCCTGGGCAGAATGGGTGGGGTCAGACAGCAGAGGAGGGGCTTAGGAGGAGCCTAGTCAGATTGGGGTCAAATAAGAGGGGTATAGGAGGAGCCTGGGCAGAATGGGTGCGGTCAGACGGGTATGGGAGGAGCCTGGGCAGAATGGGTGGAGTCAGAGAGGAGGGGGTATAGGATGAGCCTGGGCAGAATGGGTGGGGTCAGACAGCAGAGGAGGGGCTTAGGAGGAGCCTGGGCAGAATGGGTGGGGTCAGACAGCAGAGGAGGGGCTTAGGAGGAGCCTAGTCAGATTGGGTGGGGTCAGAGAGGAGGGGTATAGGAGGAGCCTAGTCAGATTATGTGGGGTCAAATAGGAGGAGCCTGGGCAGAATGGGAGGAGTCAGAGAGGAGGGGGGTATAGGAGGAGCCTGGGCAGAATGGGTGGGGTCAGACTGGTATGGGAGGAGCCTGGGCAGAATGGGTGGGGTCAGACAGCAGAGGAGGGGCTTAGGAGGAGCCTAGTCAGATTGGGTGGGTTCAGAGAGGAGGGGTATAGGAGGAGCCTGGGCAGAATGGGTGGGGTCAGACAGCAGAGGAGGGGCTTAGGAGGAGCCTAGTCAGATTGGGTGGAGTCAGAGAGGAGGGGGGTATAGGAGGAGTCTGGGCAGAATGGGTGGGGTCAGACAGCAGAGGAGGGGTTTAGGAGGAGCCAAGTCAGAGTGGGTGGGGTCAAATAGGAGGGGTATAGGAGGAGCCTGGGCAGAATGGGTGGAGTCAGAGAGGAGGGGGTATAGGAAGAGCCTGGGCAGAATGGGTGGGGTCAGACAGCAGAGGAGGAGGGGCTTAGGAGGAGCCTAGTCAGATTGGGTGGGGTCAGAGAGGAGGGGTATAGGAGGAGCCTAGTCAGATTGGGTGGGGTCAAATAGGAGGAGCCTGGGCAGAATGGGAGGAGTCAGAGAGGAGGGGGTATAGGAGGAGCCTGGGCAGAATGGGTGGGGTCAGACTGGTATGGGAGGAGCCTGGGCAGAATGGGTGGAGTCAGAGAGGAGGGGCTTAGGAGGAGCCTAGTCAGATTGGGTGGGGTCAAATAGGAGGAGCCTGGGCAGAATGGGAGGAGTCAGAGAGGAGGGGGTATAGGAGGAGCCTGGGCAGAATGGGTGGGGTCAGACAGCAGAGGAGGGGTTTAGGAGGAGCTTAGTCAGAATGGGTGGGGTCAGACAGCAGAGGAGGGGCTTGGGAGGAACCTAGTCAGATTGGGTGGGGTCAAATAGGAGGGGTATAGGAGGAGCCTGGGCAGAATGGGTGGGGTCAGACGGGTATGGGAGGAGCCTGGGCAGAATGGGTGGAGTCAGAGAGGAGGGGGTATAGGAAGAGCCTGGGCAGAATGGCTGGGGTCAGACAGCAGAGGAGGGGCTTAGGAGGAGCCTAGTCAGATTGGGTGGGGTCAAATAGGAGGAGCCTGGGCAGAATGGGTGGGGTCAGACAGCAGAGGAGGGGCTTAGGAGGAGCCTAGTCAGATTGGGTGGGGTCAAATAGGAGGAGGAGGAGCCTGGGCAGAATGGGTGGGGTCAGACAGGTATGGGAGGAGCCTGGGCAGAATGGGTGGGGTCAGACAGGTATGGGAGGAGCCTGGGCGGAATGGGTGGAGTCAGAGAGGAGGGGGGTATAGGAGGAGCCTGGGCAGAATGGGTGGGGTCAGACAGCAGAGGAGGAGGAGGGGTTTAGGAGGAGCCAAGTCAGAGTGGGTGGGGTCAAATAGGAGGGGTATATGAGGAGCCTGGGCAGAATGGGTGGGGTCAGACTGGTATGGGAGGAGCCTGGGCAGAATGGGTGGAGTCAGAGAGGAGGGGCTTAGGAGGAGCCTAGTCAGATTGGGTGGGGTCAAATAGGAAGAGCCTGGGCAGAATGGGTGGGGTCAGACAGCAGAGGAGGGGCTTAGGAGGAGCCTAGTCTGATTGGGTGGGTTCAGAGAGGAGGGGTATAGGAGGAGCCTGGGCAGAATGGGTGGGGTCAGACAGCAGAGGAGGGGCTTAGGAGGAGCCTAGTCAGATTGGGTGGGGTCAGAGAGAAGGGGTATAGGAGGAGCCTGGGAAGGTTGGGTGGGGCCAGACAGCAGAGGAGGGGCTTAGGAGGAACCTAGTCAGATTGGGTGGGGTCAAATAGGAAGAGCCTGGGCAGAATGGGTGGGGTCAGACAGCAGAGGAGGGGCTTAGGAGGAGCCTAGTCAGATTGGGTGGGTTCAGAGAGGAGGGGTATAGGAGGAGCCTGGGCAGAATGGGTGGGGTCAGACAGCAGAGGAGGGGCTTAGGAGGAGCCTAGTCAGATTGGGTGGGGTCAGAGAGGAGGAGGGGTATAGGAGGAGCCTGGGCAGAATGGGTGGGGTCAGACGGGTATGGGAGGAGCCTGGGCAGAATGGGTGGAGTCAGAGAGGAGGGGGGTATAGGAGGAGCCTGGGCAGAATGGGTGGGGTCACACAGCAGAGGAGGGGTTTAGGAGGAGCCAAGTCAGAGTGGGTGGGGTCAAATAGGAGGGGTATAGGAGGAGCCTGGGCAGAATGGGTGGAGTCAGACGGGTATGGGAGGAGCCTGGGCAGAATGGGTGGAGTCAGAGAGGAGGGGGTATAGGAAGAGCCTGGGCAGAATGGGTGGGGTCAGACAGCAGAGGAGGGGCTTAAGAGGAGCCTAGTCAGATTGGGTGGGGTCAGAGAGAAGGGGTATAGGAGGAGCCTGGGAAGGTTGGGTGGGGCCAGACAGCAGAGGAGGGGCTTAGGAGGAACCTAGTCAGATTGGGTGGGGTCAAATAGGAGGAGCTTGGGCAGAATGGGTGGGGTCAGACAGCAGAGGAGGGGCTTAGGAGGAGCCTAGTCAGATTGGGTGGGTTCAGAGAGGAGGGGTATAGGAGGAGCCTGGGCAGAATGGGTGGGGTCAGACAGCAGAGGAGGGGTTTAGGAGGAGCCAAGTCAGAGTGGGTGGGGTCAAATAGGAGGGGTATAGGAGGAGCCTGGGCAGAATGGGTGCGGTCAGATGGGTATGGGAGGAGCCTGGGCAGAATGGGTAGAGTCAGAGAGGAGGGGGTATAGGAGGAGCCTGGGCAGAATGGGTGGGGTCAGACAGCAGAGGAGGGGTTTAGGAGGAGCTTAGTCAGAATGGGTGGGGTCAGACAGCAGAGGAGGGGCTTAGGAGGAGCCTAGTCAGATTGGGGTCAAATAAGAGGGGTATAGGAGGAGCCTGGGCAGAATGGGTGCGGTCAGACGGGTATGGGAGGAGCCTGGGCAGAATGGGTGGAGTCAGAGAGGAGGGGGTATAGGATGAGCCTGGGCAGAATGGGTGGGGTCAGACAGCAGAGGAGGGGCTTAGGAGGAGCCTGGGCAGAATGGGTGGGGTCAGACAGCAGAGGAGGGGCTTAGGAGGAGCCTAGTCAGATTATGTGGGGTCAAATAGGAGGAGCCTGGGCAGAATGGGAGGAGTCAGAGAGGAGGGGGGTATAGGAGGAGCCTGGGCAGAATGGGTGGGGTCAGACTGGTATGGGAGGAGCCTGGGCAGAATGGGTGGGGTCAGACAGCAGAGGAGGGGCTTAGGAGGAGCCTAGTCAGATTGGGTGGGTTCAGAGAGGAGGGGTATGGGAGGAGCCTGGGCAGAATGGGTGGAGTCAGAGAGGAGGGGGTATAGGAGGAGCCTGGGCAGAATGGGTGGGGTCAGACAGCAGAGGAGGGGTTTAGGAGGAGCCAAGTCAGATTGGGTGGGGTCAAATAGGAGGGGTATAGGAGGAGCCTGGGCAGAATGGGTGGGGTCAGACGGGTATGGGAGGAGCCTGGGCAGAATGGGTGGAGTCAGAGAGGAGGGGGTATAGGAAGAGCCTGGGCAGAATGGGTGGGGTCAGACAGCAGAGGAGGAGGGGCTTAGGAGGAGCCTAGTCAGATTGGGTGGGGTCAGAGAGGAGGGGTATAGGAGGAGCCTAGTCAGATTGGGTGGGGTCAAATAGGAGGAGCCTGGGCAGAATGGGAGGAGTCAGAGAGGAGGGGGGTATAGGAGGAGCCTGGGCAGAATGGGTGGGGTCAGACTGGTATGGGAGGAGCCTGGGCAGAATGGGTGGAGTCAGAGAGGAGGGGCTTAGGAGGAGCCTAGTCAGATTGGGTGGGGTCAAATAGGAGGAGCCTGGGCAGAATGGGAGGAGTCAGAGAGGAGGGGGTATAGGAAGAGCCTGGGCAGAATGGGTGGGGTCAGACAGCAGAGGAGGGGCTTAGGAGGAACCTAGTCAGATTGGGTGGGGTCAAATAGGAGGGGTATAGGAGGAGCCTGGGCAGAATGGGTGGGGTCAGACGGGTATGGGAGGAGCCTGGGCAGAATGGGTGGGGTCAGACGGGTATGGGAGGAGCCTGGGCAGAATGGGTGGAGTCAGAGAGGAGGGGGTATAGGAAGAGCCTGGGCAGAATGGTTGGGGTCAGACAGCAGAGGAGGGGCTTAGGAGGAACCTAGTCAGGTTGGGTGGGGTCAAATAGGAGGAGCCTGGGCAGAATGGGTGGGGTCAGACATTAGAGGAGGGGCTTAGGAGGAGCCTAGTCAGATTGGGTGGGGTCAAATAGGAGGAGGAGGAGCCTGAGCAGAATGGGTGGGGTCAGACAGGTATGGGAGGAGCCTGGGCAGAATGGGTGGGGTCAGACAGGTATGGGAGGAGCCTGGGCGGAATGGGTGGAGTCAGAGAGGAGGGGGGTATAGGAGGAGCCTGGGCAGAATGGGTGGGGTCAGACAGCAGAGGAGGAGGAGGGGTTTAGGAGGAGCCAAGTCAGAGTGGGTGGGGTCAAATAGGAGGGGTATAGGAGGAGCCTGGGCAGAATGGGTGGGGTCAGACTGGTATGGGAGGAGCCTGGGCAGAATGGGTGGAGTCAGAGAGGAGGGGCTTAGGAGGAGCCTAGTCAGATTGGGTGGGGTCAAATAGGAGGAGCCTGGGCAGAATGGGTGGAGTCAGAGAGGAGGGGGTATAGGAGGAGCCTGGGCAGAATGGGTGGGGTCAGACAGCAGAGGAGGGGCTTAGGAGGAGCCTGGGCAGAATGGGTGGGGTCAGACTGGTATGGGAGGAGCCTGGGCAGAATGGGTGGGGTCAGACAGCAGAGGAGGGGCTTAGGAGGAGCCTGGGCAGAATGGGTGGAGTCAGAGAGGAGGGGCTTAGGAGGAGCCTAGTCAGATTGGGTGGGGTCAAATAGGAAGAGCCTGGGCAGAATGGGTGGGGTCAGACAGCAGAGGAGGGGCTTAGGAGGAGCCTAGTCAGATTGGGTGGGTTCAGAGAGGAGGGGTATAGGAGGAGCCTGGGCAGAATGGGTGGGGTCAGACAGCAGAGGAGGGGCTTAGGAGGAGCCTAGTCAGATTGGGTGGGGTCAGAGAGAAGGGGTATAGGAGGAGCCTGGGAAGGTTGGGTGGGGCCAGACAGCAGAGGAGGGGCTTAGGAGGAACCTAGTCAGATTGGGTGGGGTCAAATAGGAAGAGCCTGGGCAGAATGGGTGGGGTCAGACAGCAGAGGAGGGGCTTAGGAGGAGCCTAGTCAGATTGGGTGGGTTCAGAGAGGAGGGGTATAGGAGGAGCCTGGGCAGAATGGGTGGGGTCAGACAGCAGAGGAGGGGCTTAGGAGGAGCCTAGTCAGATTGGGTGGTGTCAGAGAGGAGGAGGGGTATAGGAGGAGCCTGGGCAGAATGGGTGGGGTCAGACGGGTATGGGAGGAGCCTGGGCAGAATGGGTGGAGTCAGAGAGGAGGGGGGTATAGGAGGAGCCTGGGCAGAATGGGTGGGGTCAGACAGCAGAGGAGGGGTTTAGGAGGAGCCAAGTCAGAGTGGGTGGGGTCAAATAGGAGGGGCTTAGGAGGAGCCTGGGCAGAATGGGTGGGGTCAGATGGGTATGGGAGGAGCCTGGGCAGAATGGGTGGAGTCAGAGAGGAGGGGGTATAGGAGGAGCCTGGGCAGAATGGGTGGGGTCAGACAGCAGAGGAGGGGTTTAGGAGGAGCCAAGTCAGATTGGGTGGGGTCAAATAGGAGGGGTATAGGAGGAGCCTGGGCAGAATGGGTGGGGTCAGACGGGTATGGGAGGAGCCTGGGCAGAATGGGTGGAGTCAGAGAGGAGGGGGTATAGGAGGAGCCTGGGCAGAATGGGTGGGGTCAGACAGCAGAGGAGGGGTTTAGGAGGAGCCAAGTCAGATTGGGTGGGGTCAAATAGGAGGGGTATAGGAGGAGCCTGGGCAGATTGAGTGCGGTCAGACGGGTATGGGAGGAGCCTGGGCAGAATGGGTGGAGTCAGAGAGGAGGGGGTATAGGAAGAGCCTGGGCAGAATGGGTGGGGTCAGACAGCAGAGGAGGGGCTTAGGAGGAGCCTGGGCAGAATGGGTGGGGTCAGACAGCAGAGGAGGGGCTTAGGAGGAGCCTAGTCAGATTGGGTGGGGTCAGAGAGGAGGGGTAAAGGAGGAGCCTAGTCAGATTGGGTGGGGTCAAATAGGAGGAGCCTGGGCAGAATGGGAGGAGTCAGAGAGGAGGGGGTATAGGAGGAGCCTGGGCAGAATGGGTGGGGTCAGACTGGTATGGGAGGAGCCTGGGCAGAATGGGTGGGGTCAGACAGCAGAGGAGGGGCTTAGGAGGAGCCTGGGCAGAATGGGTGGAGTCAGAGAGGAGGGGCTTAGGAGGAGCCTAGTCAGATTGGGTGGGGTCAAATAGGAGAAGCCTGGGCAGAATGGGAGGAGTCAGAGAGGAGGGGGTATAGGAGGAGCCTGGGCAGAATGGGTGGGGTCAGACAGGAGAGGAGGGGTTTAGGAGGAGCTTAGTCAGAATGGGTGGGGTCAGACAGCAGAGGAGGGGCTTAGGAGGAACCTAGTCAGATTGGGTGGGGTCAAATAGGAGGGGTATAGGAGGAGCCTGGGCAGAATGGGTGGGGTCAGACGGGTATGGGAGGAGCCTGGGCAGAATGGGTGGGGTCAGACGGGTATGGGAGGAGCCTGGGCAGAATGGGTGGAGTCAGAGAGGAGGGGGTATAGGAAGAGCCTGGGCAGAATAGGTGGGGTCAGACAGCAGAGGAGGGGCTTAGGAGGAACCTAGTCAGATTGGGTGGGGTCAAATAGGAGGAGCCTGGGCAGAATGGGTGGGGTCAGACAGCAGAGGAGGGGCTTAGGAGGAGCCTAGTCAGATTGGGTGGGGTCAAATAGGAGGAGGAGGAGCCTGGGCAGAATGGTTAAGGTCATAGAGGAGGGGTATAGGAGGAGCCTGGGCAGAATGGGTGGGGTCAGACAGCAGAGGAGGGGCTTAGGAGGAGCCTAGTCAGATTGGGTGGGGTCAGAGAGAAGGGGTATAGGAGGAGCCTGGGAAGGTTGGGTGGGGCCAGACAGCAGAGGAGGGGCTTAGGAGGAACCTAGTCAGATTGGGTGGGGTCAAATAGGAGGAGCTTGGGCAGAATGGGTGGGGTCAGACAGCAGAGGAGGGGCTTAGGAGGAGCCTAGTCAGATTGGGTGGGTTCAGAGAGGAGGGGTATAGGAGGAGCCTGGGCAGAATGGGTGGGGTCAGACAGCAGAGGAGGGGCTTAGGAGGAGCCTGGGCAGAATGGGTGGGGTCAGACAGCAGAGGAAGGGCTTAGGAGGAGCCTAGTCAGATTGGGTGGGGTCAGAGAGGAGGGGTATAGGAGGAGCCTGGGCAGAATGGGTGGGGTCAGACAGCAGAGGAGGGGTTTAGGAGGAGCCAAGTCAGAGTGGGTGGGGTCAAATAGGAGGGGTATAGGAGGAGCCTGGGCAGAATGGGTGCGGTCAGATGGGTATGGGAGGAGCCTAGTCAGATTGGGTGGGGTCAGAGAGGAGGGGTATAGGAGGAGCCTGGGCAGAATGGGTGGGGTCAGACAGCAGAGGAGGGGCTTAGGAGGAGCCTGGGCAGAATGGGTGGGGTCAGAGAGGAAGGGCTTAGGAGGAGCCTGGGCAGAATGGGTGGGGTCAGACAGCAGAGGAGGGGCTTAGGAGGAGCCTAGTCAGATTGGGGTCAAATAAGAGGGGTATAGGAGGAGCCTGGGCAGAATGGGTGCGGTCAGACGGGTATGGGAGGAGCCTGGGCAGAATGGGTGGGGTCAGACAGCAGAGGAGGGGCTTAGGAGGAGCCTAGTCAGATTGGGTGGGGTCAGAGAGGAGGGGTATAGGAGGAGCCTAGTCAGATTGGGTGGGGTCAAATAGGAGGAGCCTGGGCAGAATGGGAGGAGTCAGAGAGGAGGGGGGTATAGGAGGAGCCTGGGCAGAATGGGTGGGGTCAGACTGGTATGGGAGGAGCCTGGGCAAAATGGGTGGGGTCAGACAGCAGAGGAGGGGCTTAGGTGGAGCCTAGTCAGATTGGGTGGGGTCAGAGAGAAGGGGTATAGGAGGAGCCTGGGAAGGTTGGGTGGGGCCAGACAGCAGAGGAGGGGCTTAGGAGGAACCTAGTCAGATTGGGTGGGGTCAAATAGGAGGAGCTTGGGCAGAATGGGTGGGGTCAGACAGCAGAGGAGGGGCTTAGGAGGAGCCTAGTCAGATTGGGTGGGTTCAGAGAGGAGGGGTATAGGAGGAGCCTGGGCAGAATGGGTGGGGTCAGACAGCAGAGGAGGGGCTTAGGAGGAGCCTGGGCAGAATGGGTGGGGTCAGACAGCAGAGGAAGGGCTTAGGAGGAGCCTAGTCAGATTGGGTGGGGTCAGAGAGGAGGGGTATAGGAGGAGCCTGGGCAGAATGGGTGGGGTCAGACAGCAGAGGAGGGGTTTAGGAGGAGCCAAGTCAGAGTGGGTGGGGTCAAATAGGAGGGGTATAGGAGGAGCCTGGGCAGAATGGGTGCGGTCAGATGGGTATGGGAGGAGCCTAGTCAGATTGGGTGGGGTCAGAGAGGAGGGGTATAGGAGGAGCCTGGGCAGAATGGGTGGGGTCAGACAGCAGAGGAGGGGCTTAGGAGGAGCCTGGGCAGAATGGGTGGGGTCAGAGAGGAAGGGCTTAGGAGGAGCCTGGGCAGAATGGGTGGGGTCAGACAGCAGAGGAGGGGCTTAGGAGGAGCCTAGTCAGATTGGGGTCAAATAAGAGGGGTATAGGAGGAGCCTGGGCAGAATGGGTGCGGTCAGATGGGTATGGGAGGAGCCTGGGCAGAATGGGTGGAGTCAGAGAGGAGGGGGTATAGGATGAGCCTGGGCAGAATGGGTGGGGTCAGACAGCAGAGGAGGGGCTTAGGAGGAGCCTGGGCAGAATGGGTGGGGTCAGACAGCAGAGGAGGGGCTTAGGAGGAGCCTAGTCAGATTGGGTGGGGTCAGAGAGGAGGGGTATAGGAGGAGCCTAGTCAGATTATGTGGGGTCAAATAGGAGGAGCCTGGCAGAATGGGAGGAGTCAGAGAGGAGGGGGGTATAGGAGGAGCCTGGGCAGAATGGGTGGGGTCAGACTGGTATGGGAGGAGCCTGGGCAGAATGGGTGGGGTCAGACAGCAGAGGAGGGGCTTAGGAGGAGCCTAGTCAGATTGGGTGGGTTCAGAGAGGAGGGGTATAGGAGGAGCCTGGGCAGAATGGGTGGGGTCAGACAGCAGAGGAGGGGCTTAGGAGGAGCCTAGTCAGATTGGGTGGAGTCAGAGAGGAGGGGGGTATAGGAGGAGTCTGGGCAGAATGGGTGGGGTCAGACAGCAGAGGAGGGGTTTAGGAGGAGCCAAGTCAGAGTGGGTGGGGTCAAATAGGAGGGGTATAGGAGGAGCCTGGGCAGAATGGGTGGAGTCAGAGAGGAGGGGGTATAGGAAGAGCCTGGGCAGAATGGGTGGGGTCAGACAGCAGAGGAGGAGGGGCTTAGGAGGAGCCTAGTCAGATTGGGTGGGGTCAGAGAGGAGGGGTATAGGAGGAGCCTAGTCAGATTGGGTGGGGTCAAATAGGAGGAGCCTGGGCAGAATGGGAGGAGTCAGAGAGGAGGGGGTATAGGAGGAGCCTGGGCAGAATGGGTGGGGTCAGACTGGTATGGGAGGAGCCTGGGCAGAATGGGTGGAGTCAGAGAGGAGGGGCTTAGGAGGAGCCTAGTCAGATTGGGTGGGGTCAAATAGGAGGAGCCTGGGCAGAATGGGAGGAGTCAGAGAGGAGGGGGTATAGGAGGAGCCTGGGCAGAATGGGTGGGGTCAGACAGCAGAGGAGGGGTTTAGGAGGAGCTTAGTCAGAATGGGTGGGGTCAGACAGCAGAGGAGGGGCTTGGGAGGAACCTAGTCAGATTGGGTGGGGTCAAATAGGAGGGGTATAGGAGGAGCCTGGGCAGAATGGGTGGGGTCAGACGGGTATGGGAGGAGCCTGGGCAGAATGGGTGGAGTCAGAGAGGAGGGGGTATAGGAAGAGCCTGGGCAGAATGGCTGGGGTCAGACAGCAGAGGAGGGGCTTAGGAGGAGCCTAGTCAGATTGGGTGGGGTCAAATAGGAGGAGCCTGGGCAGAATGGGTGGGGTCAGACAGCAGAGGAGGGGCTTAGGAGGAGCCTAGTCAGATTGGGTGGGGTCAAATAGGAGGAGGAGGAGCCTGGGCAGAATGGGTGGGGTCAGACAGGTATGGGAGGAGCCTGGGCAGAATGGGTGGGGTCAGACAGGTATGGGAGGAGCCTGGGCGGAATGGGTGGAGTCAGAGAGGAGGGGGGTATAGGAGGAGCCTGGGCAGAATGGGTGGGGTCAGACAGCAGAGGAGGAGGAGGGGTTTAGGAGGAGCCAAGTCAGAGTGGGTGGGGTCAAATAGGAGGGGTATATGAGGAGCCTGGGCAGAATGGGTGGGGTCAGACTGGTATGGGAGGAGCCTGGGCAGAATGGGTGGAGTCAGAGAGGAGGGGCTTAGGAGGAGCCTAGTCAGATTGGGTGGGGTCAAATAGGAAGAGCCTGGGCAGAATGGGTGGGGTCAGACAGCAGAGGAGGGGCTTAGGAGGAGCCTAGTCTGATTGGGTGGGTTCAGAGAGGAGGGGTATAGGAGGAGCCTGGGCAGAATGGGTGGGGTCAGACAGCAGAGGAGGGGCTTAGGAGGAGCCTAGTCAGATTGGGTGGGGTCAGAGAGAAGGGGTATAGGAGGAGCCTGGGAAGGTTGGGTGGGGCCAGACAGCAGAGGAGGGGCTTAGGAGGAACCTAGTCAGATTGGGTGGGGTCAAATAGGAAGAGCCTGGGCAGAATGGGTGGGGTCAGACAGCAGAGGAGGGGCTTAGGAGGAGCCTAGTCAGATTGGGTGGGTTCAGAGAGGAGGGGTATAGGAGGAGCCTGGGCAGAATGGGTGGGGTCAGACAGCAGAGGAGGGGCTTAGGAGGAGCCTAGTCAGATTGGGTGGGGTCAGAGAGGAGGAGGGGTATAGGAGGAGCCTGGGCAGAATGGGTGGGGTCAGACGGGTATGGGAGGAGCCTGGGCAGAATGGGTGGAGTCAGAGAGGAGGGGGGTATAGGAGGAGCCTGGGCAGAATGGGTGGGGTCACACAGCAGAGGAGGGGTTTAGGAGGAGCCAAGTCAGAGTGGGTGGGGTCAAATAGGAGGGGTATAGGAGGAGCCTGGGCAGAATGGGTGGAGTCAGACGGGTATGGGAGGAGCCTGGGCAGAATGGGTGGAGTCAGAGAGGAGGGGGGTATAGGAAGAGCCTGGGCAGAATGGGTGGGGTCAGACAGCAGAGGAGGGGCTTAAGAGGAGCCTAGTCAGATTGGGTGGGGTCAGAGAGAAGGGGTATAGGAGGAGCCTGGGAAGGTTGGGTGGGGCCAGACAGCAGAGGAGGGGCTTAGGAGGAACCTAGTCAGATTGGGTGGGGTCAAATAGGAGGAGCTTGGGCAGAATGGGTGGGGTCAGACAGCAGAGGAGGGGCTTAGGAGGAGCCTAGTCAGATTGGGTGGGTTCAGAGAGGAGGGGTATAGGAGGAGCCTGGGCAGAATGGGTGGGGTCAGACAGCAGAGGAGGGGTTTAGGAGGAGCCAAGTCAGAGTGGGTGGGGTCAAATAGGAGGGGTATAGGAGGAGCCTGGGCAGAATGGGTGCGGTCAGATGGGTATGGGAGGAGCCTGGGCAGAATGGGTAGAGTCAGAGAGGAGGGGGTATAGGAGGAGCCTGGGCAGAATGGGTGGGGTCAGACAGCAGAGGAGGGGTTTAGGAGGAGCTTAGTCAGAATGGGTGGGGTCAGACAGCAGAGGAGGGGCTTAGGAGGAGCCTAGTCAGATTGGGGTCAAATAAGAGGGGTATAGGAGGAGCCTGGGCAGAATGGGTGCGGTCAGACGGGTATGGGAGGAGCCTGGGCAGAATGGGTGGAGTCAGAGAGGAGGGGGTATAGGATGAGCCTGGGCAGAATGGGTGGGGTCAGACAGCAGAGGAGGGGCTTAGGAGGAGCCTGGGCAGAATGGGTGGGGTCAGACAGCAGAGGAGGGGCTTAGGAGGAGCCTAGTCAGATTATGTGGGGTCAAATAGGAGGAGCCTGGGCAGAATGGGAGGAGTCAGAGAGGAGGGGGGTATAGGAGGAGCCTGGGCAGAATGGGTGGGGTCAGACTGGTATGGGAGGAGCCTGGGCAGAATGGGTGGGGTCAGACAGCAGAGGAGGGGCTTAGGAGGAGCCTAGTCAGATTGGGTGGGTTCAGAGAGGAGGGGTATGGGAGGAGCCTGGGCAGAATGGGTGGAGTCAGAGAGGAGGGGGTATAGGAGGAGCCTGGGCAGAATGGGTGGGGTCAGACAGCAGAGGAGGGGTTTAGGAGGAGCCAAGTCAGATTGGGTGGGGTCAAATAGGAGGGGTATAGGAGGAGCCTGGGCAGAATGGGTGGGGTCAGACGGGTATGGGAGGAGCCTGGGCAGAATGGGTGGAGTCAGAGAGGAGGGGGTATAGGAAGAGCCTGGGCAGAATGGGTGGGGTCAGACAGCAGAGGAGGAGGGGCTTAGGAGGAGCCTAGTCAGATTGGGTGGGGTCAGAGAGGAGGGGTATAGGAGGAGCCTAGTCAGATTGGGTGGGGTCAAATAGGAGGAGCCTGGGCAGAATGGGAGGAGTCAGAGAGGAGGGGGGTATAGGAGGAGCCTGGGCAGAATGGGTGGGGTCAGACTGGTATGGGAGGAGCCTGGGCAGAATGGGTGGAGTCAGAGAGGAGGGGCTTAGGAGGAGCCTAGTCAGATTGGGTGGGGTCAAATAGGAGGAGCCTGGGCAGAATGGGAGGAGTCAGA
Organism: Lissotriton vulgaris; assembly: GCF_964263255.1. NCBI lineage: Eukaryota > Metazoa > Chordata > Amphibia > Caudata > Salamandridae > Lissotriton > Lissotriton vulgaris. The sequence continues at coordinate 1,486,021,341 of NC_141685.1, forward strand.
GAGGAGGGGGTATAGGAAGAGCCTGGGCAGAATGGGTGGGGTCAGACAGCAGAGGAGGGGCTTAGGAGGAACCTAGTCAGATTGGGTGGGGTCAAATAGGAGGGGTATAGGAGGAGCCTGGGCAGAATGGGTGGGGTCAGACGGGTATGGGAGGAGCCTGGGCAGAATGGGTGGGGTCAGACGGGTATGGGAGGAGCCTGGGCAGAATGGGTGGAGTCAGAGAGGAGGGGGTATAGGAAGAGCCTGGGCAGAATGGTTGGGGTCAGACAGCAGAGGAGGGGCTTAGGAGGAACCTAGTCAGATTGGGTGGGGTCAAATAGGAGGAGCCTGGGCAGAATGGGTGGGGTCAGACATTAGAGGAGGGGCTTAGGAGGAGCCTAGTCAGATTGGGTGGGGTCAAATAGGAGGAGGAGGAGCCTGAGCAGAATGGGTGGGGTCAGACAGGTATGGGAGGAGCCTGGGCAGAATGGGTGGGGTCAGACAGGTATGGGAGGAGCCTGGGCGGAATGGGTGGAGTCAGAGAGGAGGGGGGTATAGGAGGAGCCTGGGCAGAATGGGTGGGGTCAGACAGCAGAGGAGGAGGAGGGGTTTAGGAGGAGCCAAGTCAGAGTGGGTGGGGTCAAATAGGAGGGGTATAGGAGGAGCCTGGGCAGAATGGGTGGGGTCAGACTGGTATGGGAGGAGCCTGGGCAGAATGGGTGGAGTCAGAGAGGAGGGGCTTAGGAGGAGCCTAGTCAGATTGGGTGGGGTCAAATAGGAGGAGCCTGGGCAGAATGGGTGGAGTCAGAGAGGAGGGGGTATAGGAGGAGCCTGGGCAGAATGGGTGGGGTCAGACAGCAGAGGAGGGGCTTAGGAGGAGCCTGGGCAGAATGGGTGGGGTCAGACTGGTATGGGAGGAGCCTGGGCAGAATGGGTGGGGTCAGACAGCAGAGGAGGGGCTTAGGAGGAGCCTGGGCAGAATGGGTGGAGTCAGAGAGGAGGGGCTTAGGAGGAGCCTAGTCAGATTGGGTGGGGTCAAATAGGAAGAGCCTGGGCAGAATGGGTGGGGTCAGACAGCAGAGGAGGGGCTTAGGAGGAGCCTAGTCAGATTGGGTGGGTTCAGAGAGGAGGGGTATAGGAGGAGCCTGGGCAGAATGGGTGGGGTCAGACAGCAGAGGAGGGGCTTAGGAGGAGCCTAGTCAGATTGGGTGGGGTCAGAGAGAAGGGGTATAGGAGGAGCCTGGGAAGGTTGGGTGGGGCCAGACAGCAGAGGAGGGGCTTAGGAGGAACCTAGTCAGATTGGGTGGGGTCAAATAGGAAGAGCCTGGGCAGAATGGGTGGGGTCAGACAGCAGAGGAGGGGCTTAGGAGGAGCCTAGTCAGATTGGGTGGGTTCAGAGAGGAGGGGTATAGGAGGAGCCTGGGCAGAATGGGTGGGGTCAGACAGCAGAGGAGGGGCTTAGGAGGAGCCTAGTCAGATTGGGTGGTGTCAGAGAGGAGGAGGGGTATAGGAGGAGCCTGGGCAGAATGGGTGGGGTCAGACGGGTATGGGAGGAGCCTGGGCAGAATGGGTGGAGTCAGAGAGGAGGGGGTATAGGAGGAGCCTGGGCAGAATGGGTGGGGTCAGACAGCAGAGGAGGGGTTTAGGAGGAGCCAAGTCAGAGTGGGTGGGGTCAAATAGGAGGGGCTTAGGAGGAGCCTGGGCAGAATGGGTGGGGTCAGATGGGTATGGGAGGAGCCTGGGCAGAATGGGTGGAGTCAGAGAGGAGGGGGTATAGGAGGAGCCTGGGCAGAATGGGTGGGGTCAGACAGCAGAGGAGGGGTTTAGGAGGAGCCAAGTCAGATTGGGTGGGGTCAAATAGGAGGGGTATAGGAGGAGCCTGGGCAGAATGGGTGGGGTCAGACGGGTATGGGAGGAGCCTGGGCAGAATGGGTGGAGTCAGAGAGGAGGGGGTATAGGAGGAGCCTGGGCAGAATGGGTGGGGTCAGACAGCAGAGGAGGGGTTTAGGAGGAGCCAAGTCAGATTGGGTGGGGTCAAATAGGAGGGGTATAGGAGGAGCCTGGGCAGATTGAGTGCGGTCAGACGGGTATGGGAGGAGCCTGGGCAGAATGGGTGGAGTCAGAGAGGAGGGGGTATAGGAAGAGCCTGGGCAGAATGGGTGGGGTCAGACAGCAGAGGAGGGGCTTAGGAGGAGCCTGGGCAGAATGGGTGGGGTCAGACAGCAGAGGAGGGGCTTAGGAGGAGCCTAGTCAGATTGGGTGGGGTCAGAGAGGAGGGGTAAAGGAGGAGCCTAGTCAGATTGGGTGGGGTCAAATAGGAGGAGCCTGGGCAGAATGGGAGGAGTCAGAGAGGAGGGGGTATAGGAGGAGCCTGGGCAGAATGGGTGGGGTCAGACTGGTATGGGAGGAGCCTGGGCAGAATGGGTGGGGTCAGACAGCAGAGGAGGGGCTTAGGAGGAGCCTGGGCAGAATGGGTGGAGTCAGAGAGGAGGGGCTTAGGAGGAGCCTAGTCAGATTGGGTGGGGTCAAATAGGAGAAGCCTGGGCAGAATGGGAGGAGTCAGAGAGGAGGGGGTATAGGAGGAGCCTGGGCAGAATGGGTGGGGTCAGACAGCAGAGGAGGGGTTTAGGAGGAGCTTAGTCAGAATGGGTGGGGTCAGACAGCAGAGGAGGGGCTTAGGAGGAACCTAGTCAGATTGGGTGGGGTCAAATAGGAGGGGTATAGGAGGAGCCTGGGCAGAATGGGTGGGGTCAGACGGGTATGGGAGGAGCCTGGGCAGAATGGGTGGGGTCAGACGGGTATGGGAGGAGCCTGGGCAGAATGGGTGGAGTCAGAGAGGAGGGGGTATAGGAAGAGCCTGGGCAGAATAGGTGGGGTCAGACAGCAGAGGAGGGGCTTAGGAGGAACCTAGTCAGATTGGGTGGGGTCAAATAGGAGGAGCCTGGGCAGAATGGGTGGGGTCAGACAGCAGAGGAGGGGCTTAGGAGGAGCCTAGTCAGATTGGGTGGGGTCAAATAGGAGGAGGAGGAGCCTGGGCAGAATGGTTAAGGTCATAGAGGAGGGGTATAGGAGGAGCCTGGGCAGAATGGGTGGGGTCAGACAGCAGAGGAGGGGCTTAGGAGGAGCCTAGTCAGATTGGGTGGGGTCAGAGAGAAGGGGTATAGGAGGAGCCTGGGAAGGTTGGGTGGGGCCAGACAGCAGAGGAGGGGCTTAGGAGGAACCTAGTCAGATTGGGTGGGGTCAAATAGGAGGAGCTTGGGCAGAATGGGTGGGGTCAGACAGCAGAGGAGGGGCTTAGGAGGAGCCTAGTCAGATTGGGTGGGTTCAGAGAGGAGGGGTATAGGAGGAGCCTGGGCAGAATGGGTGGGGTCAGACAGCAGAGGAGGGGCTTAGGAGGAGCCTGGGCAGAATGGGTGGGGTCAGACAGCAGAGGAAGGGCTTAGGAGGAGCCTAGTCAGATTGGGTGGGGTCAGAGAGGAGGGGTATAGGAGGAGCCTGGGCAGAATGGGTGGGGTCAGACAGCAGAGGAGGGGTTTAGGAGGAGCCAAGTCAGAGTGGGTGGGGTCAAATAGGAGGGGTATAGGAGGAGCCTGGGCAGAATGGGTGCGGTCAGATGGGTATGGGAGGAGCCTAGTCAGATTGGGTGGGGTCAGAGAGGAGGGGTATAGGAGGAGCCTGGGCAGAATGGGTGGGGTCAGACAGCAGAGGAGGGGCTTAGGAGGAGCCTGGGCAGAATGGGTGGGGTCAGAGAGGAAGGGCTTAGGAGGAGCCTGGGCAGAATGGGTGGGGTCAGACAGCAGAGGAGGGGCTTAGGAGGAGCCTAGTCAGATTGGGGTCAAATAAGAGGGGTATAGGAGGAGCCTGGGCAGAATGGGTGCGGTCAGACGGGTATGGGAGGAGCCTGGGCAGAATGGGTGGAGTCAGAGAGGAGGGGGTATAGGATGAGCCTGGGCAGAATGGGTGGGGTCAGACAGCAGAGGAGGGGCTTAGGAGGAGCCTGGGCAGAATGGGTGGGGTCAGACAGCAGAGGAGGGGCTTAGGAGGAGCCTAGTCAGATTGGGTGGGGTCAGAGAGGAGGGGTATAGGAGGAGCCTAGTCAGATTATGTGGGGTCAAATAGGAGGAGCCTGGGCAGAATGGGAGGAGTCAGAGAGGAGGGGGGTATAGGAGGAGCCTGGGCAGAATGGGTGGGGTCAGACTGCAGAGGAGGGGCTTAGGAGGAGCCTAGTCAGATTGGGTGGGTTCAGAGAGGAGGGGTATAGGAGGAGCCTGGGCAGAATGGGTGGGGTCAGACAGCAGAGGAGGGGCTTAGGAGGAGCCTAGTCAGATTGGGTGGAGTCAGAGAGGAGGGGGGTATAGGAGGAGTCTGGGCAGAATGGGTGGGGTCAGACAGCAGAGGAGGGGTTTAGGAGGAGCCAAGTCAGAGTGGGTGGGGTCAAATAGGAGGGGTATAGGAGGAGCCTGGGCAGAATGGGTGGAGTCAGAGAGGAGGGGGTATAGGAAGAGCCTGGGCAGAATGGGTGGGGTCAGACAGCAGAGGAGGAGGGGCTTAGGAGGAGCCTAGTCAGATTGGGTGGGGTCAGAGAGGAGGGGTATAGGAGGAGCCTAGTCAGATTGGGTGGGGTCAAATAGGAGGAGCCTGGGCAGAATGGGAGGAGTCAGAGAGGAGGGGGTATAGGAGGAGCCTGGGCAGAATGGGTGGGGTCAGACTGGTATGGGAGGAGCCTGGGCAGAATGGGTGGAGTCAGAGAGGAGGGGCTTAGGAGGAGCCTAGTCAGATTGGGTGGGGTCAAATAGGAGGAGCCTGGGCAGAATGGGAGGAGTCAGAGAGGAGGGGGTATAGGAGGAGCCTGGGCAGAATGGGTGGGGTCAGACAGCAGAGGAGGGGTTTAGGAGGAGCTTAGTCAGAATGGGTGGGGTCAGACAGCAGAGGAGGGGCTTGGGAGGAACCTAGTCAGATTGGGTGGGGTCAAATAGGAGGGGTATAGGAGGAGCCTGGGCAGAATGGGTGGGGTCAGACGGGTATGGGAGGAGCCTGGGCAGAATGGGTGGAGTCAGAGAGGAGGGGGTATAGGAAGAGCCTGGGCAGAATGGCTGGGGTCAGACAGCAGAGGAGGGGCTTAGGAGGAGCCTAGTCAGATTGGGTGGGGTCAAATAGGAGGAGCCTGGGCAGAATGGGTGGGGTCAGACAGCAGAGGAGGGGCTTAGGAGGAGCCTAGTCAGATTGGGTGGGGTCAAATAGGAGGAGGAGGAGCCTGGGCAGAATGGGTGGGGTCAGACAGGTATGGGAGGAGCCTGGGCAGAATGGGTGGGGTCAGACAGGTATGGGAGGAGCCTGGGCGGAATGGGTGGAGTCAGAGAGGAGGGGGGTATAGGAGGAGCCTGGGCAGAATGGGTGGGGTCAGACAGCAGAGGAGGAGGAGGGGTTTAGGAGGAGCCAAGTCAGAGTGGGTGGGGTCAAATAGGAGGGGTATATGAGGAGCCTGGGCAGAATGGGTGGGGTCAGACTGGTATGGGAGGAGCCTGGGCAGAATGGGTGGAGTCAGAGAGGAGGGGCTTAGGAGGAGCCTAGTCAGATTGGGTGGGGTCAAATAGGAAGAGCCTGGGCAGAATGGGTGGGGTCAGACAGCAGAGGAGGGGCTTAGGAGGAGCCTAGTCTGATTGGGTGGGTTCAGAGAGGAGGGGTATAGGAGGAGCCTGGGCAGAATGGGTGGGGTCAGACAGCAGAGGAGGGGCTTAGGAGGAGCCTAGTCAGATTGGGTGGGGTCAGAGAGAAGGGGTATAGGAGGAGCCTGGGAAGGTTGGGTGGGGCCAGACAGCAGAGGAGGGGCTTAGGAGGAACCTAGTCAGATTGGGTGGGGTCAAATAGGAAGAGCCTGGGCAGAATGGGTGGGGTCAGACAGCAGAGGAGGGGCTTAGGAGGAGCCTAGTCAGATTGGGTGGGTTCAGAGAGGAGGGGTATAGGAGGAGCCTGGGCAGAATGGGTGGGGTCAGACAGCAGAGGAGGGGCTTAGGAGGAGCCTAGTCAGATTGGGTGGGGTCAGAGAGGAGGAGGGGTATAGGAGGAGCCTGGGCAGAATGGGTGGGGTCAGACGGGTATGGGAGGAGCCTGGGCAGAATGGGTGGAGTCAGAGAGGAGGGGGGTATAGGAGGAGCCTGGGCAGAATGGGTGGGGTCACACAGCAGAGGAGGGGTTTAGGAGGAGCCAAGTCAGAGTGGGTGGGGTCAAATAGGAGGGGTATAGGAGGAGCCTGGGCAGAATGGGTGGGGTCAGACGGGTATGGGAGGAGCCTGGGCAGAATGGGTGGAGTCAGAGAGGAGGGGGGTATAGGAAGAGCCTGGGCAGAATGGGTGGGGTCAGACAGCAGAGGAGGGGCTTAAGAGGAGCCTAGTCAGATTGGGTGGGGTCAGAGAGAAGGGGTATAGGAGGAGCCTGGGAAGGTTGGGTGGGGCCAGACAGCAGAGGAGGGGCTTAGGAGGAACCTAGTCAGATTGGGTGGGGTCAAATAGGAGGAGCTTGGGCAGAATGGGTGGGGTCAGACAGCAGAGGAGGGGCTTAGGAGGAGCCTAGTCAGATTGGGTGGGTTCAGAGAGGAGGGGTATAGGAGGAGCCTGGGCAGAATGGGTGGGGTCAGACAGCAGAGGAGGGGTTTAGGAGGAGCCAAGTCAGAGTGGGTGGGGTCAAATAGGAGGGGTATAGGAGGAGCCTGGGCAGAATGGGTGCGGTCAGATGGGTATGGGAGGAGCCTGGGCAGAATGGGTAGAGTCAGAGAGGAGGGGGTATAGGAGGAGCCTGGGCAGAATGGGTGGGGTCAGACAGCAGAGGAGGGGTTTAGGAGGAGCTTAGTCAGAATGGGTGGGGTCAGACAGCAGAGGAGGGGCTTAGGAGGAGCCTAGTCAGATTGGGGTCAAATAAGAGGGGTATAGGAGGAGCCTGGGCAGAATGGGTGCGGTCAGACGGGTATGGGAGGAGCCTGGGCAGAATGGGTGGAGTCAGAGAGGAGGGGGTATAGGATGAGCCTGGGCAGAATGGGTGGGGTCAGACAGCAGAGGAGGGGCTTAGGAGGAGCCTGGGCAGAATGGGTGGGGTCAGACAGCAGAGGAGGGGCTTAGGAGGAGCCTAGTCAGATTATGTGGGGTCAAATAGGAGGAGCCTGGGCAGAATGGGAGGAGTCAGAGAGGAGGGGGGTATAGGAGGAGCCTGGGCAGAATGGGTGGGGTCAGACTGGTATGGGAGGAGCCTGGGCAGAATGGGTGGGGTCAGACAGCAGAGGAGGGGCTTAGGAGGAGCCTAGTCAGATTGGGTGGGTTCAGAGAGGAGGGGTATGGGAGGAGCCTGGGCAGAATGGGTGGAGTCAGAGAGGAGGGGGTATAGGAGGAGCCTGGGCAGAATGGGTGGGGTCAGACAGCAGAGGAGGGGTTTAGGAGGAGCCAAGTCAGATTGGGTGGGGTCAAATAGGAGGGGTATAGGAGGAGCCTGGGCAGAATGGGTGGGGTCAGACGGGTATGGGAGGAGCCTGGGCAGAATGGGTGGAGTCAGAGAGGAGGGGGTATAGGAAGAGCCTGGGCAGAATGGGTGGGGTCAGACAGCAGAGGAGGAGGGGCTTAGGAGGAGCCTAGTCAGATTGGGTGGGGTCAGAGAGGAGGGGTATAGGAGGAGCCTAGTCAGATTGGGTGGGGTCAAATAGGAGGAGCCTGGGCAGAATGGGAGGAGTCAGAGAGGAGGGGGGTATAGGAGGAGCCTGGGCAGAATGGGTGGGGTCAGACTGGTATGGGAGGAGCCTGGGCAGAATGGGTGGAGTCAGAGAGGAGGGGCTTAGGAGGAGCCTAGTCAGATTGGGTGGGGTCAAATAGGAGGAGCCTGGGCAGAATGGGAGGAGTCAGAGAGGAGGGGGTATAGGAAGAGCCTGGGCAGAATGGGTGGGGTCAGACAGCAGAGGAGGGGCTTAGGAGGAACCTAGTCAGATTGGGTGGGGTCAAATAGGAGGGGTATAGGAGGAGCCTGGGCAGAATGGGTGGGGTCAGACGGGTATGGGAGGAGCCTGGGCAGAATGGGTGGGGTCAGACGGGTATGGGAGGAGCCTGGGCAGAATGGGTGGAGTCAGAGAGGAGGGGGTATAGGAAGAGCCTGGGCAGAATGGTTGGGGTCAGACAGCAGAGGAGGGGCTTAGGAGGAACCTAGTCAGATTGGGTGGGGTCAAATAGGAGGAGCCTGGGCAGAATGGGTGGGGTCAGACAGCAGAGGAGGGGCTTAGGAGGAGCCTAGTCAGATTGGGTGGGGTCAAATAGGAGGAGGAGGAGCCTGAGCAGAATGGGTGGGGTCAGACAGGTATGGGAGGAGCCTGGGCAGAATGGGTGGGGTCAGACAGGTATGGGAGGAGCCTGGGCGGAATGGGTGGAGTCAGAGAGGAGGGGGGTATAGGAGGAGCCTGGGCAGAATGGGTGGGGTCAGACAGCAGAGGAGGAGGAGGGGTTTAGGAGGAGCCAAGTCAGAGTGGGTGGGGTCAAATAGGAGGGGTATAGGAGGAGCCTGGGCAGAATGGGTGGGGTCAGACTGGTATGGGAGGAGCCTGGGCAGAATGGGTGGAGTCAGAGAGGAGGGGCTTAGGAGGAGCCTAGTCAGATTGGGTGGGGTCAAATAGGAGGAGCCTGGGCAGAATGGGTGGAGTCAGAGAGGAGGGGGTATAGGAGGAGCCTGGGCAGAATGGGTGGGGTCAGACAGCAGAGGAGGGGCTTAGGAGGAGCCTGGGCAGAATGGGTGGGGTCAGACTGGTATGGGAGGAGCCTGGGCAGAATGGGTGGGGTCAGACAGCAGAGGAGGGGCTTAGGAGGAGCCTGGGCAGAATGGGTGGAGTCAGAGAGGAGGGGCTTAGGAGGAGCCTAGTCAGATTGGGTGGGGTCAAATAGGAAGAGCCTGGGCAGAATGGGTGGGGTCAGACAGCAGAGGAGGGGCTTAGGAGGAGCCTAGTCAGATTGGGTGGGTTCAGAGAGGAGGGGTATAGGAGGAGCCTGGGCAGAATGGGTGGGGTCAGACAGCAGAGGAGGGGCTTAGGAGGAGCCTAGTCAGATTGGGTGGGGTCAGAGAGAAGGGGTATAGGAGGAGCCTGGGAAGGTTGGGTGGGGCCAGACAGCAGAGGAGGGGCTTAGGAGGAACCTAGTCAGATTGGGTGGGGTCAAATAGGAAGAGCCTGGGCAGAATGGGTGGGGTCAGACAGCAGAGGAGGGGCTTAGGAGGAGCCTAGTCAGATTGGGTGGGTTCAGAGAGGAGGGGTATAGGAGGAGCCTGGGCAGAATGGGTGGGGTCAGACAGCAGAGGAGGGGCTTAGGAGGAGCCTAGTCAGATTGGGTGGTGTCAGAGAGGAGGAGGGGTATAGGAGGAGCCTGGGCAGAATGGGTGGGGTCAGACGGGTATGGGAGGAGCCTGGGCAGAATGGGTGGAGTCAGAGAGGAGGGGGGTATAGGAGGAGCCTGGGCAGAATGGGTGGGGTCAGACAGCAGAGGAGGGGTTTAGGAGGAGCCAAGTCAGAGTGGGTGGGGTCAAATAGGAGGGGCTTAGGAGGAGCCTGGGCAGAATGGGTGGGGTCAGATGGGTATGGGAGGAGCCTGGGCAGAATGGGTGGAGTCAGAGAGGAGGGGGTATAGGAGGAGCCTGGGCAGAATGGGTGGGGTCAGACAGCAGAGGAGGGGTTTAGGAGGAGCCAAGTCAGATTGGGTGGGGTCAAATAGGAGGGGTATAGGAGGAGCCTGGGCAGAATGGGTGGGGTCAGACGGGTATGGGAGGAGCCTGGGCAGAATGGGTGGAGTCAGAGAGGAGGGGGTATAGGAGGAGCCTGGGCAGAATGGGTGGGGTCAGACAGCAGAGGAGGGGTTTAGGAGGAGCCAAGTCAGATTGGGTGGGGTCAAATAGGAGGGGTATAGGAGGAGCCTGGGCAGATTGGGTGCGGTCAGACGGGTATGGGAGGAGCCTGGGCAGAATGGGTGGAGTCAGAGAGGAGGGGGTATAGGAAGAGCCTGGGCAGAATGGGTGGGGTCAGACAGCAGAGGAGGGGCTTAGGAGGAGCCTGGGCAGAATGGGTGGGGTCAGACAGCAGAGGAGGGGCTTAGGAGGAGCCTAGTCAGATTGGGTGGGGTCAGAGAGGAGGGGTAAAGGAGGAGCCTAGTCAGATTGGGTGGGGTCAAATAGGAGGAGCCTGGGCAGAATGGGAGGAGTCAGAGAGGAGGGGGTATAGGAGGAGCCTGGGCAGAATGGGTGGGGTCAGACTGGTATGGGAGGAGCCTGGGCAGAATGGGTGGGGTCAGACAGCAGAGGAGGGGCTTAGGAGGAGCCTGGGCAGAATGGGTGGAGTCAGAGAGGAGGGGCTTAGGAGGAGCCTAGTCAGATTGGGTGGGGTCAAATAGGAGGAGCCTGGGCAGAATGGGAGGAGTCAGAGAGGAGGGGGTATAGGAGGAGCCTGGGCAGAATGGGTGGGGTCAGACAGCAGAGGAGGGGTTTAGGAGGAGCTTAGTCAGAATGGGTGGGGTCAGACAGCAGAGGAGGGGCTTAGGAGGAACCTAGTCAGATTGGGTGGGGTCAAATAGGAGGGGTATAGGAGGAGCCTGGGCAGAATGGGTGGGGTCAGACGGGTATGGGAGGAGCCTGGGCAGAATGGGTGGGGTCAGACGGGTATGGGAGGAGCCTGGGCAGAATGGGTGGAGTCAGAGAGGAGGGGGTATAGGAAGAGCCTGGGCAGAATAGGTGGGGTCAGACAGCAGAGGAGGGGCTTAGGAGGAACCTAGTCAGATTGGGTGGGGTCAAATAGGAGGAGCCTGGGCAGAATGGGTGGGGTCAGACAGCAGAGGAGGGGCTTAGGAGGAGCCTAGTCAGATTGGGTGGGGTCAAATAGGAGGAGGAGGAGCCTGGGCAGAATGGTTAAGGTCATAGAGGAGGGGTATAGGAGGAGCCTGGGCAGAATGGGTGGGGTCAGACAGGTATGGGAGGAGCCTGGGCAGAATGGGTGGGGTCAGACAGGTATGGGAGGAGCCTGGGCGGAATGGGTGGAGTCAGAGAGGAGGGGGGTATAGGAGGAGCCTGGGCAGAATGGGTGGGGTCAGACAGCAGAGGAGGAGGGGTTTAGGAGGAGCCAAGTCAGAGTGGGTGGGGTCAAATAGGAGGGGTATAGGAGGAGCCTGGGCAGAATGGGTGGGGTCAGACTGGTATGGGAGGAGCCTGGGCAGAATGGGTGGAGTCAGAGAGGAGGGGCTTAGGAGGAGCCTAGTCAGATTGGGTGGGGTCAAATAGGAGGAGCCTGGGCAGAATGGGTGGAGTCAGAGAGGAGGGGGTATAGGAGGAGCCTGGGCAGAATGGGTGGGGTCAGACAGCAGAGGAGGGGTTTAGGAGGAGCTTAGTCAGAATGGGTGGGGTCAGACAGCAGAGGAGGGGCTTAGGAGGAACCTAGTCAGATTGGGTGGGGTCAAATAGGAGGGGTAAAGGAGGAGCCTGGGCAGAATGGGTGGGGTCAGACAGGTATGGGAGGAGCCTGGGCAGAATGGGTGGGGTCAGACAGGTATGGGAGGAGCCTGGGCGGAATGGGTGGAGTCAGAGAGGAGGGGGGTATAGGAGGAGCCTGGGCAGAATGGGTGGGGTCAGACAGCAGAGGAGGAGGGGTTTAGGAGGAGCCAAGTCAGAGTGGGTGGGGTCAAATAGGAGGGGTATAGGAGGAGCCTGGGCAGAATGGGTGGGGTCAGACTGGTATGGGAGGAGCCTGGGCAGAATGGGTGGAGTCAGAGAGGAGGGGCTTAGGAGGAGCCTAGTCAGATTGGGTGGGGTCAAATAGGAGGAGCCTGGGCAGAATGGGTGGAGTCAGAGAGGAGGGGGTATAGGAGGAGCCTGGGCAGAATGGGTGGGGTCAGACAGCAGAGGAGGGGTTTAGGAGGAGCTTAGTCAGAATGGGTGGGGTCAGACAGCAGAGGAGGGGCTTAGGAGGAGCCTAGTCAGATTGGGGTCAAATAAGAGGGGTATAGGAGGAGCCTGGGCAGAATGGGTGGGGTCAGAGGGGTATGGGAAGAGCCAGAGCAGAATGGGTGGAGTCAGAGAGGAGGGGGTATAGGAGGAGCCTAGTCAGATTGGGTGGGGTCCGAGAGCGGAGGAGGGGTTAAGGAGGAGCCTAGTCAGATTGGGTGTGGTCAAATAGGAGGAGCCTGGGCAGAATGGGTGGGGTCTGAGGGCCTAGGAAGGGGTCATAGATGGAGGAGGATCCTGACTTATGGTGGGGAACTGCAAAAACTTTTTTAATGCACCCCCTATACTTTCTGATTTCTGTTGGGAGGGGGCAGTCGGGGAGCAGTATTAAAAGGTGCTTAGGCGCAACGTGAAGAGCGATGAGGTGCACAGAATGGCATGCCTTCCAGGTACTTTTTTGGGGGGGCTACCATTATTTTTTATTGCTCTGATCCTCCCTCATGGGGTGTACCCCAAATGGTTAGGGGCAACGGGGGAGGGGGGGTGGCAAAAAGCTGTTTGACCGTTTCTGTTACCAACAGGGGTCACCATACGATTCTGCTGCAGTTATGGTATTGAAAGGTACAACAAGGAGCATGTGAATGTATTTTTAGAGGTGGGGTGCCCCAAAATTTTACTGCCAGCAGCAGCAGCCCCCCTCCTCCCCACCCAGCAGATTGGTATAGGTACCTTTAGTACATTTCTGTTGAAAAAGAGGCTATAGCGAATCGTGCTATGAAATCCTAGAGCACTAACATTTGCTAAATAAAGGTGGCATCGGAGCATACGAATGAGGCAGAGAGAGGCTACTGTTGCCAATTGGTTTGGTGGGTCATAGTGAATAACCTCAGCATGCAAATAGGCAGTGTGAGGATTGGCAGTGTCTGTAGAGAATTTTGGCATGCTCTTCAGCTTATTTTTTCCTCCTTACGTTGGCTATGAACTACAGAGTTAAGGCCCGGCCTTACTGTTGGACAAAACATGTATTTATGATTTTAAGAAGTGTAGTCTGACTGTACTGAGAGGGGCTGTACAGTACGGTAAATGCCTGTATACCCCTGCAATGTGCATCCAACTGTCACTTGAGATTCAATAGCGAACGAAGCAGCTGGGTTACTGACTGAATGTAAATGGAAGGCACATAGCAAGGGTGTTTGTGGTCACTCAAATGATTGAAACCTGGTTGATGCACTACCAAAGCTGGGGTTCCAGGAGGGAACATTTGAGGGGCAGGTCCTGGTCCCACATTGGGGGTAGTCAAAAGTCCTGCTAAAGATTTCTGTCCAACTGTTACCACGTTTTGTGCAGCCTGGCTCCCTCTGTAACGATTCCCCAGTGTCTTTCGATCCTACAGATGACTGTAGCAAACTTCCCAAATTTTTTCTTGGCCTCATACCCCCAAAGGAGTGCCTGACATTTGCCAGCCTAACGATACTCACATTCTGGGAAAAACCTCACTAACCATGCATATTTATGCACCACACATGGCAAATCCTTGCAATTGCAGAACATCATATCGCACTTGTCATCTTTGAGGTGCTGTAAGTATTTGGATTTGAGGGAAATATTCATCCTTGCTTGCTCTCCCACCTGAAGTCTATGGTGCTGCTGTTCCTTTCTCACATGTCCCTACAAAGAGACAAGTGACACACAGACTCAATCACTCAGCAAACATATATGCTTTGACGCTTTCATCTTGCTGTTTACCTTCCAAATGTTCCCCCTTCACCACAAATACAGGCCAGCCATTCCTCATCCCCTCAGTCATCGTAGTCCTTCACTCCTTAGGCCCTGCAAGACAAAAATGACCAAGAATCATGTCAGCAAGAAGAAGAAAAGCCTCAGTGTGCTCTTTTGTTCATACTGCTGCCCACTAGTAACACTTCATGGCCACTGCAGCTTAAGAATGGGACTAAGAAGAGGGCTCTCCTATGCAAATAATGTCCTCCCATGCATACTTTCTTCTGAGACGGTCGGCGGCTTGTGCCGTGATACTGCCTCCAACATATGGTCTTCAACCAAATTTTAAAAAAGCCCACCTGCCTTAGACAAAGGATTTTGCCACTCGAAGGAAGCACATGGGGACATCATCATCATTTAGCAGGGTCCTAAATTGCCTGCTGTCCGCCTGTATACAGAACAAGGACGTTTGTGGCCGTTCGTGAGTGTTCTTCAAAGGAAGGAGGCGGGTTAATAAATCCAAGATGCCAGGGCAGGCCCAGCCCAGTGCAGCCCAGCCCGGCACAACGCACTGCTGTGGAGGTCCACTCCTTCACATCCTGCAGCAGGCATGATGCAAATCTACTAGAGCAAAGGCTTGACTCTGCTCTTGTCTGTCTCTTAAAGGAAACAATCTTTCCAACTTCTTATTGCACCTAATAAATGGACTCTAGCTAGCCTCAAACTCGACCCATCATTTCATTAGCCAGAGCTCATACTTGACCTTTATTTCTATCCAAGCTCACTGGCACCAAACCTCTGATTTGAGCGAGTGGCTCACACTAAAATGAAAAATCACCATCAACCAACCTATTTTACAATAAGTGTAGCACCATCCTCGCATTCTTGTGCTCAGTTATAACCCCCAATACCACAATTGCACTCTGCAATTCACCAAACTTAAAGGACAAAGAATGACGACATTGATAAAGTAAGATAAGGCCTTGTTCCTAGCACCTACTTGAGAAATAGGGCGGTTGGTAGAAGGTCATGAGAGAAAACATATGAAATGTTGGGAGACACCTGCCAAAAAAACCACTAGCAAAAAAAAAAAAAACTGTTTGAAAATTTCCCACCTTGGGATACTTCTACAGCACTGGCAGGATTCGAACCCTGGCCTGTGAGGGCTGTCCCCCCCAAAGGTACAAGCCTTACCTTTGAGCTATAGCTCCTTGGTGGTCTGGAGGATTGCAGTAGTAACTATAAGCAACATACAGGCCTTGGTGTCCTTTCCTGTGGCTTCCATTGCACATTAAATGGATGACCATGACATAAGGACAATTTGATAGGCTACTTACATGGAAACCAGAAAAACACTTAGCAACAAAAAAAAAAAGAAAATCACTGTTTGAAAATTTCCCACCTTGGGATACTTCTACAGCACTGGCAGGATTCGAACCCTGGCCTGTGAGGGCTGTCCCCACCAAAGGTACAAGCCTTACCTTTGAGCTATAGCTCCTTGGTAGTCTGGAGGATTACAGTAGTAACTATAAGCAACATACAGGCCTTGGTGTCCTTTCCTGTGGCTTCCATTGCACATTAAATGGATGACCATGACATACGGACAATTTGATAGGCTACTTACATGGAAACCAGAAAAACACTTAGCAAAAAAAAAAAAGAAAATCACTGTTTGAAAATTTCCCACCTTGGGATACTTCTACAGCACTGGCAGGATTCGAACCCTGGCCTGTGAGGGCTGTCCCCACCAAAGGTACAAGCCTTACCTTTGAGCTATAGCTCCTTGGTGGTCTAGAGGATTGCAGTAGTAACTATAAGCAACATACAGGCCTTGGTGTCCTTCCCTGTGGCTTCCATTGCACATTAAAAGGATGACCATGACATAAGGACAATTTGATAGGCTACTTACATGGAAACCAGTGTGGTCCAGTGGGTAAGTTCCTGCCTTCCATCCAGGCAACCAGGGTTCAAATCCCGGGTTCGGCACCAGGTAAGTAAATTGGTAAGTAAAATGTGTCTGTGTGTTGTGTAAGAGTGGAATCATGCCTAGCGAAAGAGGGATTGCAGATTGGTCGGTAAGTAAAATAGGTGTGGAAAGTGAAAGAAAGAGAATGGGTGTTGTCTGTAGGAGGAGGACCCTGGGCAGGTTGGGTGGGGTCAGACAGCAGAGGAGGGGCTTAGGAGGAGCCTAGTCAGATTGGGTGGGGTCAAATAGGAGGGGTATAGGAGGAGCCTGGGCAGAATGGGTGGGGTCAGACGGGTATGGGAGGAGCCTGGGCAGAATGGGTGGAGTCAGAGAGGAGGGGGTATAGGAGGATCCTGGGCAGAATGGGTGGGGTCAGACAGCAGAGGAGGGGTTTAGGAGGAGCCAAGTCAGATTGGGTGGGGTCAAATAGGAGGGGTATAAAAGGAGCCTGGGCAGAATGGGTGCGGTCAGACGGGTATGGGAGGAGCCTGGGCAGAATGGGTGGAGTCAGAGAGGAGGGGGTATAGGAAGAGCCTGGGCAGAATGGGTGGGGTCAGACAGCTTAGGAGGAGCCTAGTCAGATTGGGTGGGGTCAGAGAGGAGGGGTATAGGAGGAGCCTAGTCAGATTGGGTGGGGTCAAATAGGAGGGGTATAGGAGGAGCCTGGGCAGAATGGGTGCGGTCAGACGGGTATGGGAGGAGCCTGGGCAGAATGGGTGGAGTCAGAGAAGAGGGGGTATAGGAGGAGCCTGGGCAGAATGGGTGGGGTCAGACAGCAGAGGAGGGGTTTAGGAGGAGCCAAGTCAGATTGGGTGGGGTCAAATAGGAGGGGTATAGGAGGAGCCTGGGCAGAATGGGTGCGGTCAGACAGCAGAGGAGGAGGGGCTTAGGAGGAGCCTGGGCAGAATGGGTGGGGTCAGACAGCAGAGGAGGGGCTTAGGAGGAGCCTGGGCAGAATGGGTGGAGTCAGAGAGGAGGGGCTTAGGAGGAGCCTAGTCAGATTGGGTGGGGTCAAATAGGAGGAGCCTGGGCAGAATGGGTGGGGTCAGACGGGTATGGGAGGAGCCTGGGCAGAATGGGTGGAGTCAGAGAGGAGGGGGTATAGGAAGAGCCTGGGCAGAATGGGTGGGGTCAGACAGCAGAGGAGGAGGGGCTTAGGAGGAGCCTGGGCAGAATGGGTGGGGTCAGACAGCAGAGGAGGGGCTTAGGAGGAGCCTGGGCAGAATGGGTGGAGTCAGAGAGGAGGGGCTTAGGAGGAGCCTAGTCAGATTGGGTGGGGTCAAATAGGAGGAGCCTGGGCAGAATGGGTGGGGTCAGACGGGTATGGGAGGAGCCTGGGCAGAATGGGTGGGGTCAGACGGGTATGGGAGGAGCCTGGGCAGAATGGGTGGAGTCAGAGAGGAGGGGGTATAGGAAGAGCCTGGGCAGAATAGGTGGGGTCAGACAGCAGAGGAGGGGCTTAGGAGGAGCCTAGTCAGATTGGGTGGGGTCAAATAGGAGGAGGAGGAGCCTGGGCAGAATGGGTAAGGTCATAGAGGAGGGGTATAGGAGGAGCCTGGGCAGAATGGGTGGGGTCAGACAGGTATGGGAGGAGCCTGGGCGGAATGGGTGGAGTCAGAGAGGAGGGGGTATAGGAGTAGCCTGGGAAGGTTGGGTGGGGCCAGACAGCAGAGGAGGGGCTTAGGAGGAACCTAGTCAGATTGGGTGGGGTCAAATAGGAGGAGCTTGGGCAGAATGGGTGGGGTCAGACAGCAGAGGAGGGGCTTAGGAGGAGCCTAGTCAGATTGGGTGGGTTCAGAGAGGAGGGGTATAGGAGGAGCCTGGGCAGAATGGGTGGGGTCAGACAGCAGAGGAGGGGCTTAGGAGGAGCCTGGGCAGAATGGGTGGGGTCAGACAGCAGAGGAAGGGCTTAGGAGGAGCCTAGTCAGATTGGGTGGGGTCAGAGAGGAGGGGTATAGGAGGAGCCTGGGCAGAATGGGTGGGGTCAGACAGCAGAGGAGGGGGTTTAGGAGGAGCCAAGTCAGAGTGGGTGGGGTCAAATAGGAGGGGTATAGGAGGAGCCTGGGCAGAATGGGTGCGGTCAGATGGGTATGGGAGGAGCCTAGTCAGATTGGGTGGGGTCAGAGAGGAGGGGTATAGGAAGAGCCTGGGCAGAATGGGTGGGGTCAGACAGCAGAGGAGGAGGGGCTTAGGAGGAGCCTAGTCAGATTGGGTGGGGTCAGAGAGGAGGGGTATAGGAGGAGCCTAGTCAGATTGGGTGGGGTCAAATAGGAGGGGTATAGGAAGAGCCTGGGCAGAATGGGTGGGGTCAGACAGCAGAGGAGGAGGGGCTTAGGAGGAGCCTAGTCAGATTGGGTGGGGTCAGAGAGGAGGGGTATAGGAGGAGCCTAGTCAGATTGGGTGGGGTCAAATAGGAGGGGTATAGGAGGAGCCTGGGCAGAATGGGTGCGGTCAGACGGGTATGGGAGGAGCCTGGGCAGAATGGGTGGAGTCAGAGAAGAGGGGGTATAGGAGGAGCCTGGGCAGAATGGGTGGGGTCAGACAGCAGAGGAGGGGTTTAGGAGGAGCCAAGTCAGATTGGGTGGGGTCAAATAGGAGGGGTATAGGAGGAGCCTGGGCAGAATGGGTGCGGTCAGATGGGTATGGGAGGAGCCTGGGCAGAATGGGTGGAGTCAGAGAGGAGGGGGTATAGGAAGAGCCTGGGCAGAATGGGTGGGGTCAGACAGCAGAGGAGGAGGGGCTTAGGAGGAGCCTGGGCAGAATGGGTGGGGTCAGACAGCAGAGGAGGAGGGGCTTAGGAGGAGCCTGGGCAGAATGGGTGGGGTCAGACAGCAGAGGAGGGGCTTAGGAGGAGCCTGGGCAGAATGGGTGGAGTCAGAGAGGAGGGGCTTAGGAGGAGCCTAGTCAGATTGGGTGGGGTCAAATAGGAGGAGCCTGGGCAGAATGGGTGGGGTCAGACGGGTATGGGAGGAGCCTGGGCAGAATGGGTGGAGTCAGAGAGGAGGGGGTATAGGAAGAGCCTGGGCAGAATAGGTGGGGTCAGACAGCAGAGGAGGGGCTTAGGAGGAGCCTAGTCAGATTGGGTGGGGTCAAATAGGAGGAGGAGGAGCCTGGGCAGAATGGGTAAGGTCATAGAGGAGGGGTATAGGAGGAGCCTGGGCAGAATGGGTGGGGTCAGACAGGTATGGGAGGAGCCTGGGCGGAATGGGTGGAGTCAGAGAGGAGGGGGTATAGGAGTAGCCTGGGCATAATGGGTGGGGTCAGACAGCAGAGGAGGAGGGGTTTAGGAGGAGCCAAGTCAGAGTGGGTGGGGTCAAATAGGAGGGGTATAGGAGGAGCCTGGGCAGAATGGGTGGGGTCAGACAGCAGAGGAGGGGCTTAGGAGGAGCCTGGGCAGAATGGGTGGGGTCAGACAGCAGAGGAAGGGCTTAGGAGGAGCCTAGTCAGATTGGGTGGGGTCAGAGAGGAGGGGTATAGGAGGAGCCTGGGCAGAATGGGTGGGGTCAGACAGCAGAGGAGGGGGTTTAGGAGGAGCCAAGTCAGAGTGGGTGGGGTCAAATAGGAGGGGTATAGGAGGAGCCTGGGCAGAATGGGTGCGGTCAGATGGGTATGGGAGGAGCCTAGTCAGATTGGGTGGGGTCAGAGAGGAGGGGTATAGGAGGAGCCTGGGCAGAATGGGTGGGGTCAGACAGCAGAGGAGGGGCTTAGGAGGAGCCTAGAGAGGAGGGGGTATAGGAGGATCCTGGGCAGAATGGGTGGGGTCAGACAGCAGAGGAGGGGTTTAGGAGGAGCCAAGTCAGATTGGGTGGGGTCAAATAGGAGGGGTATAAAAGGAGCCTGGGCAGAATGGGTGCGGTCAGACGGGTATGGGAGGAGCCTGGGCAGAATGGGTGGAGTCAGAGAGGAGGGGGTATAGGAAGAGCCTGGGCAGAATGGGTGGGGTCAGACAGCAGAGGAGGAGGGGCTTAGGAGGAGCCTAGTCAGATTGGGTGGGGTCAGAGAGGAGGGGTATAGGAGGAGCCTAGTCAGATTGGGTGGGGTCAAATAGGAGGAGCCTGGGCAGAATGGGAGGAGTCAGAGAGGAGGGAAGGGGCTTAGGAGGAGCCTAGTAAGATTGGGGTCAAATAAGAGGGGTATAGGAGGAGCCTGGGCAGAATGGGTGGGGTCAGACAGCAGAGGAGGGGTTTAGGAGGAGCCAAGTCAGAGTGGGTGGTGTCAAATAGGAGGGGTATAGGAGGAGCCTGGGCAGAATGGGTGGGGTCAGACGGGTATGGGAGGAGCCTGGGCAGAATGGGTGGAGTCAGAGAGGAGGGGGTATAGGAAGAGCCTGGGAAGAATGGGTGGGGTCAGACAGCAGAGGAGGGGCTTAGGAGGAGCCTGGGCAGAATGGGTGGGGTCAGACAGCAGAGGAGGGGCTTAGGAGGAGCCTGGGCAGAATGGGTGGAGTCAGAGAGGAGGGGCCTGGGCAGAATGGGTGGGGTTGGACTGGTATGGGAGGAGCCTGGGCAGAATGGGTGGGGTCAGACAGCAGAGGAGGGGCTTAGGAGGAGCCTAGTCAGATTGGGTGGGTTCAGAGAGGAGGGGTATAGGAGGAGCCTGGGCAGAATGGGTGGGGTCAGACAGCAGAGGAGGGGCTTAGGAGGAGCTAGTCAGATTGGGTGGGGTCGGAGAGGAGGAGGGGTATAGGAGGAGCCTGGGCAGAATGGGTGGGGTCAGACGGGTATGGGAGGAGCCTGGGCAGAATGGGTGGAGTCAGAGAGGAGGGGGTATAGGAGGAGCCTGGGCAGATTGGGTGCGGTCAGACGGGTATGGGAGGAGCCTGGGCAGAATGTGTGGAGTCAGAGAGGAGGGGGTATAGGAAGAGCCTGGGCAGAATGGGTGGGGTCAGACAGCAGAGGAGGGGCTTAGGAGGAGCCTGGGCAGAATGGGTGGGGTCAGACAGCAGAGGAGGGGCTTAGGAGGAACCTAGTCAGATTGGGTGGGGTCAAATAGGAGGAGCCTGGGCAGAATGGGAGAAGTCAGAGAGGAGGGGGGTATAGGAGGAGCCTGGGCAGAATGGGTGGGGTCAGACTGGTATGGGAGGAGCCTGGGCAGAATGGGTGGGGTCATACAGCAGAGGAGGGGCTTAGGAGGAACCTAGTCGGATTGGGTGGGGTCAAATAGGAGGAGCCTGGGCAGAATGGGTGGGGTCAGACAGCAGAGGAGGGGTTTAGGAGGAGCCAAGTCAGAGTGGGTGGGGTCAAATAGGAGGGGTATAGGAGGAGCCTGGGCAGAATGGGTGGGGTCAGACGGGTATGGGAGGAGCCTGGGCAGAATGGGTGGAGTCAGATGGGTATGGGAGGAGCCTGGGCAGAATGGGTGGGGTCAGACGGGTATGGGAGGAGCCTGGGCAGAATGGGTGGGGTCAGACGGGTATGGGAGGAGCCTGGGCAGAATGGGTGGGGTCAGACAGCAGAGGAGGGGTTTAGGAGGAGCCAAGTCAGATTGGGTGGGGTCAAATAGGAGGGGTATAGGAGGAGCCTGGGCAGAATGGGTGCGGTCAGACGGGTATGGGAGGAGCCTGGGCAGAATGGGTGGAGTCAGAGAAGAGGGGGTATAGGAGGAGCCTGGGCAGAATGGGTGGGGTCAGACAGCAGAGGAGGGGTTTAGGAGGAGCCAAGTCAGATTGGGTGGGGTCAAATAGGAGGGGTATAGGAGGAGCCTGGGCAGAATGGGTGCGGTCAGATGGGTATGGGAGGAGCCTGGGCAGAATGGGTGGAGTCAGAGAGGAGGGGGTATAGGAAGAGCCTGGGCAGAATGGGTGGGGTCAGACAGCAGAGGAGGAGGGGCTTAGGAGGAGCCTGGGCAGAATGGGTGGGGTCAGACAGCAGAGGAGGGGCTTAGGAGGAGCCTGGGCAGAATGGGTGGAGTCAGAGAGGAGGGGCTTAGGAGGAGCCTAGTCAGATTGGGTGGGGTCAAATAGGAGGAGCCTGGGCAGAATGGGTGGGGTCAGACGGGTATGGGAGGAGCCTGGGCAGAATGGGTGGGGTCAGACGGGTATGGGAGGAGCCTGGGCAGAATGGGTGGAGTCAGAGAGGAGGGGGTATAGGAAGAGCCTGGGCAGAATAGGTGGGGTCAGACAGCAGAGGAGGGGCTTAGGAGGAGCCTAGTCAGATTGGGTGGGGTCAAATAGGAGGAGGAGGAGCCTGGGCAGAATGGGTAAGGTCATAGAGGAGGGGTATAGGAGGAGCCTGGGCAGAATGGGTGGGGTCAGACAGGTATGGGAGGAGCCTGGGTGGAATGGGTGGAGTCAGAGAGGAGGGGGTATAGGAGTAGCCTGGGCATAATGGGTGGGGTCAGACAGCAGAGGAGGAGGGGTTTAGGAGGAGCCAAGTCAGAGTGGGTGGGGTCAAATAGGAGGGGTATAGGAGGAGCCTGGGCATAATGGGTGGGGTCAGACGGGTATGGGAGGAGCCTGGGCAGAATGGGTGGAGTCAGAGAGGAGGGGGTATAGGAAGAGCCTGGGCAGAATGGGTGGGGTCAGACAGCAGAGGAGGGGCTTAGGAGGAGCCTAGTCAGATTGGGTGGGGTCAGAGAGAAGGGGTATAGGAGGAGCCTGGGAAGGTTGGGTGGGGCCAGACAGCAGAGGAGGGGCTTAGGAGGAACCTAGTCAGATTGGGTGGGGTCAAATAGGAGGAGCTTGGGCAGAATGGGTGGGGTCAGACAGCAGAGGAGGGGCTTAGGAGGAGCCTAGTCAGATTGGGTGGGTTCAGAGAGGAGGGGTATAGGAGGAGCCTGGGCAGAATGGGTGGGGTCAGACAGCAGAGGAGGGGCTTAGGAGGAGCCTGGGCAGAATGGGTGGGGTCAGACAGCAGAGGAAGGGCTTAGGAGGAGCCTAGTCAGATTGGGTGGGGTCAGAGAGGAGGGGTATAGGAGGAGCCTGGGCAGAATGGGTGGGGTCAGACAGCAGAGGAGGGGGTTTAGGAGGAGCCAAGTCAGAGTGGGTGGGGTCAAATAGGAGGGGTATAGGAGGAGCCTGGGCAGAATGGGTGCGGTCAGATGGGTATGGGAGGAGCCTAGTCAGATTGGGTGGGGTCAGAGAGGAGGGGTATAGGAGGAGCCTGGGCAGAATGGGTGGGGTCAGACAGCAGAGGAGGGGCTTAGGAGGAGCCTGGGCAGAATGGGTGGGGTCAGAGAGGAAGGGCTTAGGAGGAGCCTGGGCAGAATGGGTGGGGTCAGACAGCAGAGGAGGGGCTTAGGAGGAGCCTAGTCAGATTGGGTGGGGTCAGAGAGGAGGGGTATAGGAGGAGCCTAGTCAGATTATGTGGGGTCAAATAGGAGGAGCCTGGGCAGAATGGGAGGAGTCAGAGAGGAGGGGGGTATAGGAGGAGCCTGGGCAGAATGGGTGGGGTCAGACTGGTATGGGAGGAGCCTGGGCAGAATGGGTGGGGTCAGACAGCAGAGGAGGGGCTTAGGAGGAGCCTAGTCAGATTGGGTGGGTTCAGAGAGGAGGGGTATAGGAGGAGCCTGGGCAGAATGGGTGGGGTCAGACAGCAGAGGAGGGGCTTAGGAGGAGCCTAGTCAGATTGGGTGGAGTCAGAGAGGAGGGGGGTATAGGAGGAGTCTGGGCAGAATGGGTGGGGTCAGACAGCAGAGGAGGGGTTTAGGAGGAGCCAAGTCAGAGTGGGTGGGGTCAAATAGGAGGGGTATAGGAGGAGCCTGGGCAGAATGGGTGGAGTCAGAGAGGAGGGGGTATAGGAAGAGCCTGGGCAGAATGGGTGGGGTCAGACAGCAGAGGAGGAGGGGCTTAGGAGGAGCCTAGTCAGATTGGGTGGGGTCAGAGAGGAGGGGTATAGGAGGAGCCTAGTCAGATTGGGTGGGGTCAAATAGGAGGAGCCTGGGCAGAATGGGAGGAGTCAGAGAGGAGGGGGTATAGGAGGAGCCTGGGCAGAATGGGTGGGGTCAGACTGGTATGGGAGGAGCCTGGGCAGAATGGGTGGAGTCAGAGAGGAGGGGCTTAGGAGGAGCCTAGTCAGATTGGGTGGGGTCAAATAGGAGGAGCCTGGGCAGAATGGGAGGAGTCAGAGAGGAGGGGGTATAGGAGGAGCCTGGGCAGAATGGGTGGGGTCAGACAGCAGAGGAGGGGTTTAGGAGGAGCTTAGTCAGAATGGGTGGGGTCAGACAGCAGAGGAGGGGCTTGGGAGGAACCTAGTCAGATTGGGTGGGGTCAAATAGGAGGGGTATAGGAGGAGCCTGGGCAGAATGGGTGGGGTCAGACGGGTATGGGAGGAGCCTGGGCAGAATGGGTGGAGTCAGAGAGGAGGGGGTATAGGAGGAGCCTGGGCAGAATGGGTGGGGTCAGACAGCGGAGGAGGGGTTTAGGAGGAGCCAAGTCAGATTGGGTGGGGTCAAATAGGAGGGGTATAGGAGGAGCCTGGGCAGATTGGGTGCGGTCAAGCGGGTATGGGAGGAGCCTGGGCAGAATGTGTGGAGTCAGAGAGGAGGGGGTATAGGAAGAGCCTGGGCAGAATGGGTGGGGTCAGACAGCAGAGGAGGGGCTTAGGAGGAGCCTGGGCAGAATGGGTGGGGTCAGACAGCAGAGGAGGGGCTTAGGAGGAACCTAGTCGGATTGGGTGGGGTCAGAGAGGAGGGGTATAGGAGGAGCCTAGTCAGATTGGGTGGGGTCAAATAGGAGGAGCCTGGGCAGAATGGGAGAAGTCAGAGAGGAGGGGGGTATAGGAGGAGCCTGGGCAGAATGGGTGGGGTCAGACTGGTATGGGAGGAGCCTGGGCAGAATGGGTGGGGTCATACAGCAGAGGAGGGGCTTAGGAGGAACCTAGTCGGATTGGGTGGGGTCAAATAGGAGGAGCCTGGGCAGAATGGGTGGGGTCAGACAGCAGAGGAGGGGTTTAGGAGGAGCCAAGTCAGAGTGGGTGGGGTCAAATAGGAGGGGTATAGGAGGAGCCTGGGCAGAATGGGTGGGGTCAGACGGGTATGGGAGGAGCCTGGGCAGAATGGGTGGAGTCAGATGGGTATGGGAGGAGCCTGGGCAGAATGGGTGGGGTTAGACGGGTATGGGAGGAGCCTGGGCAGAATGGGTGGGGTCAGACGGGTATGGGAGGAGCCTGGGCAGAATGGGTGGGGTCAGACAGCAGAGGAGGGGTTTAGGAGGAGCCAAGTCAGATTGGGTGGGGTCAAATAGGAGGGGTATAGGAGGAGCCTGGGCAGAATGGGTGCGGTCAGACGGGTATGGGAGGAGCCTGGGCAGAATGGGTGGAGTCAGAGAAGAGGGGGTATAGGAGGAGCCTGGGCAGAATGGGTGGGGTCAGACAGCAGAGGAGGGGTTTAGGAGGAGCCAAGTCAGATTGGGTGGGGTCAAATAGGAGGGGTATAGGAGGAGCCTGGGCAGAATGGGTGCGGTCAGATGGGTATGGGAGGAGCCTGGGCAGAATGGGTGGAGTCAGAGAGGAGGGGGTATAGGAAGAGCCTGGGCAGAATGGGTGGGGTCAGACAGCAGAGGAGGAGGGGCTTAGGAGGAGCCTGGGCAGAATGGGTGGGGTCAGACAGCAGAGGAGGGGCTTAGGAGGAGCCTGGGCAGAATGGGTGGAGTCAGAGAGGAGGGGCTTAGGAGGAGCCTAGTCAGATTGGGTGGGGTCAAATAGGAGGAGCCTGGGCAGAATGGGTGGGGTCAGACGGGTATGGGAGGAGCCTGGGCAGAATGGGTGGGGTCAGACGGGTATGGGAGGAGCCTGGGCAGAATGGGTGGAGTCAGAGAGGAGGGGGTATAGGAAGAGCCTGGGCAGAATAGGTGGGGTCAGACAGCAGAGGAGGGGCTTAGGAGGAGCCTAGTCAGATTGGGTGGGGTCAAATAGGAGGAGGAGGAGCCTGGGCAGAATGGGTAAGGTCATAGAGGAGGGGTATAGGAGGAGCCTGGGCAGAATGGGTGGGGTCAGACAGGTATGGGAGGAGCCTGGGCGGAATGGGTGGAGTCAGAGAGGAGGGGGTATAGGAGTAGCCTGGGCATAATGGGTGGGGTCAGACAGCAGAGGAGGAGGGGTTTAGGAGGAGCCAAGTCAGAGTGGGTGGGGTCAAATAGGAGGGGTATAGGAGGAGCCTGGGCATAATGGGTGGGGTCAGACGGGTATGGGAGGAGCCTGGGCAGAATGGGTGGAGTCAGAGAGGAGGGGGTATAGGAAGAGCCTGGGCAGAATGGGTGGGGTCAGACAGCAGAGGAGGGGCTTAGGAGGAGCCTAGTCAGATTGGGTGGGGTCAGAGAGGAGGGGTATAGGAGGAGCCTAGTCAGATTGGGTGGGGTCAAATAGGAGGGGTATAGGAGGAGCCTGGGCAGAATGGGTGCGGTCAGACGGGTATGGGAGGAGCCTGGGCAGAATGGGTGGAGTCAGAGAAGAGGGGGTATAGGAGGAGCCTGGGCAGAATGGGTGGGGTCAGACAGCAGAGGAGGGGTTTAGGAGGAGCCAAGTCAGATTGGGTGGGGTCAAATAGGAGGGGTATAGGAGGAGCCTGGGCAGAATGGGTGCGGTCAGATGGGTATGGGAGGAGCCTGGGCAGAATGGGTGGAGTCAGAGAGGAGGGGGTATAGGAAGAGCCTGGGCAGAATGGGTGGGGTCAGACAGCAGAGGAGGAGGGGCTTAGGAGGAGCCTGGGCAGAATGGGTGGGGTCAGACAGCAGAGGAGGGGCTTAGGAGGAGCCTGGGCAGAATGGGTGGAGTCAGAGAGGAGGGGCTTAGGAGGAGCCTAGTCAGATTGGGTGGGGTCAAATAGGAGGAGCCTGGGCAGAATGGGTGGGGTCAGACGGGTATGGGAGGAGCCTGGGCAGAATGGGTGGGGTCAGACGGGTATGGGAGGAGCCTGGGCAGAATGGGTGGAGTCAGAGAGGAGGGGGTATAGGAAGAGCCTGGGCAGAATAGGTGGGGTCAGACAGCAGAGGAGGGGCTTAGGAGGAGCCTAGTCAGATTGGGTGGGGTCAAATAGGAGGAGGAGGAGCCTGGGCAGAATGGGTAAGGTCATAGAGGAGGGGTATAGGAGGAGCCTGGGCAGAATGGGTGGGGTCAGACAGGTATGGGAGGAGCCTGGGCGGAATGGGTGGAGTCAGAGAGGAGGGGGTATAGGAGTAGCCTGGGAAGGTTGGGTGGGGCCAGACAGCAGAGGAGGGGCTTAGGAGGAACCTAGTCAGATTGGGTGGGGTCAAATAGGAGGAGCTTGGGCAGAATGGGTGGGGTCAGACAGCAGAGGAGGGGCTTAGGAGGAGCCTAGTCAGATTGGGTGGGTTCAGAGAGGAGGGGTATAGGAGGAGCCTGGGCAGAATGGGTGGGGTCAGACAGCAGAGGAGGGGCTTAGGAGGAGCCTGGGCAGAATGGGTGGGGTCAGACAGCAGAGGAAGGGCTTAGGAGGAGCCTAGTCAGATTGGGTGGGGTCAGAGAGGAGGGGTATAGGAGGAGCCTGGGCAGAATGGGTGGGGTCAGACAGCAGAGGAGGGGGTTTAGGAGGAGCCAAGTCAGAGTGGGTGGGGTCAAATAGGAGGGGTATAGGAGGAGCCTGGGCAGAATGGGTGCGGTCAGATGGGTATGGGAGGAGCCTAGTCAGATTGGGTGGGGTCAGAGAGGAGGGGTATAGGAAGAGCCTGGGCAGAATGGGTGGGGTCAGACAGCAGAGGAGGAGGGGCTTAGGAGGAGCCTAGTCAGATTGGGTGGGGTCAGAGAGGAGGGGTATAGGAGGAGCCTAGTCAGATTGGGTGGGGTCAAATAGGAGGGGTATAGGAGGAGCCTGGGCAGAATGGGTGCGGTCAGACGGGTATGGGAGGAGCCTGGGCAGAATGGGTGGAGTCAGAGAAGAGGGGGTATAGGAGGAGCCTGGGCAGAATGGGTGGGGTCAGACAGCAGAGGAGGGGTTTAGGAGGAGCCAAGTCAGATTGGGTGGGGTCAAATAGGAGGGGTATAGGAGGAGCCTGGGCAGAATGGGTGCGGTCAGATGGGTATGGGAGGAGCCTGGGCAGAATGGGTGGAGTCAGAGAGGAGGGGGTATAGGAAGAGCCTGGGCAGAATGGGTGGGGTCAGACAGCAGAGGAGGAGGGGCTTAGGAGGAGCCTGGGCAGAATGGGTGGGGTCAGACAGCAGAGGAGGAGGGGCTTAGGAGGAGCCTGGGCAGAATGGGTGGGGTCAGACAGCAGAGGAGGGGCTTAGGAGGAGCCTGGGCAGAATGGGTGGAGTCAGAGAGGAGGGGCTTAGGAGGAGCCTAGTCAGATTGGGTGGGGTCAAATAGGAGGAGCCTGGGCAGAATGGGTGGGGTCAGACGGGTATGGGAGGAGCCTGGGCAGAATGGGTGGGGTCAGACGGGTATGGGAGGAGCCTGGGCAGAATGGGTGGAGTCAGAGAGGAGGGGGTATAGGAAGAGCCTGGGCAGAATAGGTGGGGTCAGACAGCAGAGGAGGGGCTTAGGAGGAGCCTAGTCAGATTGGGTGGGGTCAAATAGGAGGAGGAGGAGCCTGGGCAGAATGGGTAAGGTCATAGAGGAGGGGTATAGGAGGAGCCTGGGCAGAATGGGTGGGGTCAGACAGGTATGGGAGGAGCCTGGGCGGAATGGGTGGAGTCAGAGAGGAGGGGGTATAGGAGTAGCCTGGGCATAATGGGTGGGGTCAGACAGCAGAGGAGGAGGGGTTTAGGAGGAGCCAAGTCAGAGTGGGTGGGGTCAAATAGGAGGGGTATAGGAGGAGCCTGGGCAGAATGGGTGGGGTCAGACAGCAGAGGAGGGGCTTAGGAGGAGCCTGGGCAGAATGGGTGGGGTCAGACAGCAGAGGAAGGGCTTAGGAGGAGCCTAGTCAGATTGGGTGGGGTCAGAGAGGAGGGGTATAGGAGGAGCCTGGGCAGAATGGGTGGGGTCAGACAGCAGAGGAGGGGGTTTAGGAGGAGCCAAGTCAGAGTGGGTGGGGTCAAATAGGAGGGGTATAGGAGGAGCCTGGGCAGAATGGGTGCGGTCAGATGGGTATGGGAGGAGCCTAGTCAGATTGGGTGGGGTCAGAGAGGAGGGGTATAGGAGGAGCCTGGGCAGAATGGGTGGGGTCAGACAGCAGAGGAGGGGCTTAGGAGGAGCCTGGGCAGAATGGGTGGGGTCAGACAGCAGAGGAGGGGCTTAGGAGGAGCCTAGTCAGATTGGGTGGGGTCAGAGAGGAGGGGTATAGGAGGAGCCTAGTCAGATTATGTGGGGTCAAATAGGAGGAGCCTGGGCAGAATGGGAGGAGTCAGAGAGGAGGGGGGTATAGGAGGAACCTGGGCAGAATGGGTGGGGTCAGACTGGTATGGGAGGAGCCTGGGCAGAATGGGTGGGGTCAGACAGCAGAGGAGGGGCTTAGGAGGAGCCTAGTCAGATTGGGTGGGTTCAGAGAGGAGGGGGTATAGGAGGATCCTGGGCAGAATGGGTGGGGTCAGACAGCAGAGGAGGGGTTTAGGAGGAGCCAAGTCAGATTGGGTGGGGTCAAATAGGAGGGGTATAAAAGGAGCCTGGGCAGAATGGGTGCGGTCAGACGGGTATGGGAGGAGCCTGGGCAGAATGGGTGGAGTCAGAGAGGAGGGGGTATAGGAAGAGCCTGGGCAGAATGGGTGGGGTCAGACAGCAGAGGAGGAGGGGCTTAGGAGGAGCCTAGTCAGATTGGGTGGGGTCAGAGAGGAGGGGTATAGGAGGAGCCTAGTCAGATTGGGTGGGGTCAAATAGGAGGAGCCTGGGCAGAATGGGAGGAGTCAGAGAGGAGGGAAGGGGCTTAGGAGGAGCCTAGTAAGATTGGGGTCAAATAAGAGGGGTATAGGAGGAGCCTGGGCAGAATGGGTGGGGTCAGACAGCAGAGGAGGGGTTTAGGAGGAGCCAAGTCAGAGTGGGTGGTGTCAAATAGGAGGGGTATAGGAGGAGCCTGGGCAGAATGGGTGGGGTCAGACGGGTATGGGAGGAGCCTGGGCAGAATGGGTGGAGTCAGAGAGGAGGGGGTATAGGAAGAGCCTGGGAAGAATGGGTGGGGTCAGACAGCAGAGGAGGGGCTTAGGAGGAGCCTGGGCAGAATGGGTGGGGTCAGACAGCAGAGGAGGGGCTTAGGAGGAGCCTGGGCAGAATGGGTGGAGTCAGAGAGGAGGGGCCTGGGCAGAATGGGTGGGGTTGGACTGGTATGGGAGGAGCCTGGGCAGAATGGGTGGGGTCAGACAGCAGAGGAGGGGCTTAGGAGGAGCCTAGTCAGATTGGGTGGGTTCAGAGAGGAGGGGTATAGGAGGAGCCTGGGCAGAATGGGTGGGGTCAGACAGCAGAGGAGGGGCTTAGGAGGAGCTAGTCAGATTGGGTGGGGTCGGAGAGGAGGAGGGGTATAGGAGGAGCCTGGGCAGAATGGGTGGGGTCAGACGGGTATGGGAGGAGCCTGGGCAGAATGGGTGGAGTCAGAGAGGAGGGGGTATAGGAGGAGCCTGGGCAGATTGGGTGCGGTCAGACGGGTATGGGAGGAGCCTGGGCAGAATGTGTGGAGTCAGAGAGGAGGGGGTATAGGAAGAGCCTGGGCAGAATGGGTGGGGTCAGACAGCAGAGGAGGGGCTTAGGAGGAGCCTGGGCAGAATGGGTGGGGTCAGACAGCAGAGGAGGGGCTTAGGAGG
Organism: Lissotriton vulgaris; assembly: GCF_964263255.1. Lineage (NCBI taxonomy): Eukaryota > Metazoa > Chordata > Amphibia > Caudata > Salamandridae > Lissotriton > Lissotriton vulgaris. Next base: position 1,486,051,560 of record NC_141685.1, read on the forward strand.
AACCTAGTCAGATTGGGTGGGGTCAAATAGGAGGAGCCTGGGCAGAATGGGAGAAGTCAGAGAGGAGGGGGGTATAGGAGGAGCCTGGGCAGAATGGGTGGGGTCAGACTGGTATGGGAGGAGCCTGGGCAGAATGGGTGGGGTCATACAGCAGAGGAGGGGCTTAGGAGGAACCTAGTCGGATTGGGTGGGGTCAAATAGGAGGAGCCTGGGCAGAATGGGTGGGGTCAGACAGCAGAGGAGGGGTTTAGGAGGAGCCAAGTCAGAGTGGGTGGGGTCAAATAGGAGGGGTATAGGAGGAGCCTGGGCAGAATGGGTGGGGTCAGACGGGTATGGGAGGAGCCTGGGCAGAATGGGTGGAGTCAGATGGGTATGGGAGGAGCCTGGGCAGAATGGGTGGGGTCAGACGGGTATGGGAGGAGCCTGGGCAGAATGGGTGGGGTCAGACGGGTATGGGAGGAGCCTGGGCAGAATGGGTGGGGTCAGACAGCAGAGGAGGGGTTTAGGAGGAGCCAAGTCAGATTGGGTGGGGTCAAATAGGAGGGGTATAGGAGGAGCCTGGGCAGAATGGGTGCGGTCAGACGGGTATGGGAGGAGCCTGGGCAGAATGGGTGGAGTCAGAGAAGAGGGGGTATAGGAGGAGCCTGGGCAGAATGGGTGGGGTCAGACAGCAGAGGAGGGGTTTAGGAGGAGCCAAGTCAGATTGGGTGGGGTCAAATAGGAGGGGTATAGGAGGAGCCTGGGCAGAATGGGTGCGGTCAGATGGGTATGGGAGGAGCCTGGGCAGAATGGGTGGAGTCAGAGAGGAGGGGGTATAGGAAGAGCCTGGGCAGAATGGGTGGGGTCAGACAGCAGAGGAGGAGGGGCTTAGGAGGAGCCTGGGCAGAATGGGTGGGGTCAGACAGCAGAGGAGGGGCTTAGGAGGAGCCTGGGCAGAATGGGTGGAGTCAGAGAGGAGGGGCTTAGGAGGAGCCTAGTCAGATTGGGTGGGGTCAAATAGGAGGAGCCTGGGCAGAATGGGTGGGGTCAGACGGGTATGGGAGGAGCCTGGGCAGAATGGGTGGGGTCAGACGGGTATGGGAGGAGCCTGGGCAGAATGGGTGGAGTCAGAGAGGAGGGGGTATAGGAAGAGCCTGGGCAGAATAGGTGGGGTCAGACAGCAGAGGAGGGGCTTAGGAGGAGCCTAGTCAGATTGGGTGGGGTCAAATAGGAGGAGGAGGAGCCTGGGCAGAATGGGTAAGGTCATAGAGGAGGGGTATAGGAGGAGCCTGGGCAGAATGGGTGGGGTCAGACAGGTATGGGAGGAGCCTGGGTGGAATGGGTGGAGTCAGAGAGGAGGGGGTATAGGAGTAGCCTGGGCATAATGGGTGGGGTCAGACAGCAGAGGAGGAGGGGTTTAGGAGGAGCCAAGTCAGAGTGGGTGGGGTCAAATAGGAGGGGTATAGGAGGAGCCTGGGCATAATGGGTGGGGTCAGACGGGTATGGGAGGAGCCTGGGCAGAATGGGTGGAGTCAGAGAGGAGGGGGTATAGGAAGAGCCTGGGCAGAATGGGTGGGGTCAGACAGCAGAGGAGGGGCTTAGGAGGAGCCTAGTCAGATTGGGTGGGGTCAGAGAGAAGGGGTATAGGAGGAGCCTGGGAAGGTTGGGTGGGGCCAGACAGCAGAGGAGGGGCTTAGGAGGAACCTAGTCAGATTGGGTGGGGTCAAATAGGAGGAGCTTGGGCAGAATGGGTGGGGTCAGACAGCAGAGGAGGGGCTTAGGAGGAGCCTAGTCAGATTGGGTGGGTTCAGAGAGGAGGGGTATAGGAGGAGCCTGGGCAGAATGGGTGGGGTCAGACAGCAGAGGAGGGGCTTAGGAGGAGCCTGGGCAGAATGGGTGGGGTCAGACAGCAGAGGAAGGGCTTAGGAGGAGCCTAGTCAGATTGGGTGGGGTCAGAGAGGAGGGGTATAGGAGGAGCCTGGGCAGAATGGGTGGGGTCAGACAGCAGAGGAGGGGGTTTAGGAGGAGCCAAGTCAGAGTGGGTGGGGTCAAATAGGAGGGGTATAGGAGGAGCCTGGGCAGAATGGGTGCGGTCAGATGGGTATGGGAGGAGCCTAGTCAGATTGGGTGGGGTCAGAGAGGAGGGGTATAGGAGGAGCCTGGGCAGAATGGGTGGGGTCAGACAGCAGAGGAGGGGCTTAGGAGGAGCCTGGGCAGAATGGGTGGGGTCAGAGAGGAAGGGCTTAGGAGGAGCCTGGGCAGAATGGGTGGGGTCAGACAGCAGAGGAGGGGCTTAGGAGGAGCCTAGTCAGATTGGGTGGGGTCAGAGAGGAGGGGTATAGGAGGAGCCTAGTCAGATTATGTGGGGTCAAATAGGAGGAGCCTGGGCAGAATGGGAGGAGTCAGAGAGGAGGGGGGTATAGGAGGAGCCTGGGCAGAATGGGTGGGGTCAGACTGGTATGGGAGGAGCCTGGGCAGAATGGGTGGGGTCAGACAGCAGAGGAGGGGCTTAGGAGGAGCCTAGTCAGATTGGGTGGGTTCAGAGAGGAGGGGTATAGGAGGAGCCTGGGCAGAATGGGTGGGGTCAGACAGCAGAGGAGGGGCTTAGGAGGAGCCTAGTCAGATTGGGTGGAGTCAGAGAGGAGGGGGGTATAGGAGGAGTCTGGGCAGAATGGGTGGGGTCAGACAGCAGAGGAGGGGTTTAGGAGGAGCCAAGTCAGAGTGGGTGGGGTCAAATAGGAGGGGTATAGGAGGAGCCTGGGCAGAATGGGTGGAGTCAGAGAGGAGGGGGTATAGGAAGAGCCTGGGCAGAATGGGTGGGGTCAGACAGCAGAGGAGGAGGGGCTTAGGAGGAGCCTAGTCAGATTGGGTGGGGTCAGAGAGGAGGGGTATAGGAGGAGCCTAGTCAGATTGGGTGGGGTCAAATAGGAGGAGCCTGGGCAGAATGGGAGGAGTCAGAGAGGAGGGGGTATAGGAGGAGCCTGGGCAGAATGGGTGGGGTCAGACTGGTATGGGAGGAGCCTGGGCAGAATGGGTGGAGTCAGAGAGGAGGGGCTTAGGAGGAGCCTAGTCAGATTGGGTGGGGTCAAATAGGAGGAGCCTGGGCAGAATGGGAGGAGTCAGAGAGGAGGGGGTATAGGAGGAGCCTGGGCAGAATGGGTGGGGTCAGACAGCAGAGGAGGGGTTTAGGAGGAGCTTAGTCAGAATGGGTGGGGTCAGACAGCAGAGGAGGGGCTTGGGAGGAACCTAGTCAGATTGGGTGGGGTCAAATAGGAGGGGTATAGGAGGAGCCTGGGCAGAATGGGTGGGGTCAGACGGGTATGGGAGGAGCCTGGGCAGAATGGGTGGAGTCAGAGAGGAGGGGGTATAGGAGGAGCCTGGGCAGAATGGGTGGGGTCAGACAGCGGAGGAGGGGTTTAGGAGGAGCCAAGTCAGATTGGGTGGGGTCAAATAGGAGGGGTATAGGAGGAGCCTGGGCAGATTGGGTGCGGTCAAGCGGGTATGGGAGGAGCCTGGGCAGAATGTGTGGAGTCAGAGAGGAGGGGGTATAGGAAGAGCCTGGGCAGAATGGGTGGGGTCAGACAGCAGAGGAGGGGCTTAGGAGGAGCCTGGGCAGAATGGGTGGGGTCAGACAGCAGAGGAGGGGCTTAGGAGGAACCTAGTCGGATTGGGTGGGGTCAGAGAGGAGGGGTATAGGAGGAGCCTAGTCAGATTGGGTGGGGTCAAATAGGAGGAGCCTGGGCAGAATGGGAGAAGTCAGAGAGGAGGGGGGTATAGGAGGAGCCTGGGCAGAATGGGTGGGGTCAGACTGGTATGGGAGGAGCCTGGGCAGAATGGGTGGGGTCATACAGCAGAGGAGGGGCTTAGGAGGAACCTAGTCGGATTGGGTGGGGTCAAATAGGAGGAGCCTGGGCAGAATGGGTGGGGTCAGACAGCAGAGGAGGGGTTTAGGAGGAGCCAAGTCAGAGTGGGTGGGGTCAAATAGGAGGGGTATAGGAGGAGCCTGGGCAGAATGGGTGGGGTCAGACGGGTATGGGAGGAGCCTGGGCAGAATGGGTGGAGTCAGATGGGTATGGGAGGAGCCTGGGCAGAATGGGTGGGGTTAGACGGGTATGGGAGGAGCCTGGGCAGAATGGGTGGGGTCAGACGGGTATGGGAGGAGCCTGGGCAGAATGGGTGGGGTCAGACAGCAGAGGAGGGGTTTAGGAGGAGCCAAGTCAGATTGGGTGGGGTCAAATAGGAGGGGTATAGGAGGAGCCTGGGCAGAATGGGTGCGGTCAGACGGGTATGGGAGGAGCCTGGGCAGAATGGGTGGAGTCAGAGAAGAGGGGGTATAGGAGGAGCCTGGGCAGAATGGGTGGGGTCAGACAGCAGAGGAGGGGTTTAGGAGGAGCCAAGTCAGATTGGGTGGGGTCAAATAGGAGGGGTATAGGAGGAGCCTGGGCAGAATGGGTGCGGTCAGATGGGTATGGGAGGAGCCTGGGCAGAATGGGTGGAGTCAGAGAGGAGGGGGTATAGGAAGAGCCTGGGCAGAATGGGTGGGGTCAGACAGCAGAGGAGGAGGGGCTTAGGAGGAGCCTGGGCAGAATGGGTGGGGTCAGACAGCAGAGGAGGGGCTTAGGAGGAGCCTGGGCAGAATGGGTGGAGTCAGAGAGGAGGGGCTTAGGAGGAGCCTAGTCAGATTGGGTGGGGTCAAATAGGAGGAGCCTGGGCAGAATGGGTGGGGTCAGACGGGTATGGGAGGAGCCTGGGCAGAATGGGTGGGGTCAGACGGGTATGGGAGGAGCCTGGGCAGAATGGGTGGAGTCAGAGAGGAGGGGGTATAGGAAGAGCCTGGGCAGAATAGGTGGGGTCAGACAGCAGAGGAGGGGCTTAGGAGGAGCCTAGTCAGATTGGGTGGGGTCAAATAGGAGGAGGAGGAGCCTGGGCAGAATGGGTAAGGTCATAGAGGAGGGGTATAGGAGGAGCCTGGGCAGAATGGGTGGGGTCAGACAGGTATGGGAGGAGCCTGGGCGGAATGGGTGGAGTCAGAGAGGAGGGGGTATAGGAGTAGCCTGGGCATAATGGGTGGGGTCAGACAGCAGAGGAGGAGGGGTTTAGGAGGAGCCAAGTCAGAGTGGGTGGGGTCAAATAGGAGGGGTATAGGAGGAGCCTGGGCATAATGGGTGGGGTCAGACGGGTATGGGAGGAGCCTGGGCAGAATGGGTGGAGTCAGAGAGGAGGGGGTATAGGAAGAGCCTGGCCAGAATGGGTGGGGTCAGACAGCAGAGGAGGGGCTTAGGAGGAGCCTAGTCAGATTGGGTGGGGTCAGAGAGGAGGGGTATAGGAGGAGCCTAGTCAGATTGGGTGGGGTCAAATAGGAGGGGTATAGGAGGAGCCTGGGCAGAATGGGTGCGGTCAGACGGGTATGGGAGGAGCCTGGGCAGAATGGGTGGAGTCAGAGAAGAGGGGGTATAGGAGGAGCCTGGGCAGAATGGGTGGGGTCAGACAGCAGAGGAGGGGTTTAGGAGGAGCCAAGTCAGATTGGGTGGGGTCAAATAGGAGGGGTATAGGAGGAGCCTGGGCAGAATGGGTGCGGTCAGATGGGTATGGGAGGAGCCTGGGCAGAATGGGTGGAGTCAGAGAGGAGGGGGTATAGGAAGAGCCTGGGCAGAATGGGTGGGGTCAGACAGCAGAGGAGGAGGGGCTTAGGAGGAGCCTGGGCAGAATGGGTGGGGTCAGACAGCAGAGGAGGGGCTTAGGAGGAGCCTGGGCAGAATGGGTGGAGTCAGAGAGGAGGGGCTTAGGAGGAGCCTAGTCAGATTGGGTGGGGTCAAATAGGAGGAGCCTGGGCAGAATGGGTGGGGTCAGACGGGTATGGGAGGAGCCTGGGCAGAATGGGTGGGGTCAGACGGGTATGGGAGGAGCCTGGGCAGAATGGGTGGAGTCAGAGAGGAGGGGGTATAGGAAGAGCCTGGGCAGAATAGGTGGGGTCAGACAGCAGAGGAGGGGCTTAGGAGGAGCCTAGTCAGATTGGGTGGGGTCAAATAGGAGGAGGAGGAGCCTGGGCAGAATGGGTAAGGTCATAGAGGAGGGGTATAGGAGGAGCCTGGGCAGAATGGGTGGGGTCAGACAGGTATGGGAGGAGCCTGGGCGGAATGGGTGGAGTCAGAGAGGAGGGGGTATAGGAGTAGCCTGGGCATAATGGGTGGGGTCAGACAGCAGAGGAGGAGGGGTTTAGGAGGAGCCAAGTCAGAGTGGGTGGGGTCAAATAGGAGGGGTATAGGAGGAGCCTGGGCATAATGGGTGGGGTCAGACGGGTATGGGAGGAGCCTGGGCAGAATGGGTGGAGTCAGAGAGGAGGGGGTATAGGAAGAGCCTGGGCAGAATGGGTGGGGTCAGACAGCAGAGGAGGGGCTTAGGAGGAGCCTAGTCAGATTGGGTGGGGTCAGACGGGTATGGGAGGAGCCTGGGCAGAATGGGTGGGGTCAGACAGCAGAGGAGGAGGGGCTTAGGAGGAGCCTGGGCAGAATGGGTGGGGTCAGACAGCAGAGGAGGGGCTTAGGAGGAGCCTGGGCAGAATGGGTGGAGTCAGAGAGGAGGGGCTTAGGAGGAGCCTAGTCAGATTGGGTGGGGTCAAATAGGAGGAGCCTGGGCAGAATGGGTGGGGTCAGACGGGTATGGGAGGAGCCTGGGCAGAATGGGTGGGGTCAGACGGGTATGGGAGGAGCCTGGGCAGAATGGGTGGAGTCAGAGAGGAGGGGGTATAGGAAGAGCCTGGGCAGAATAGGTGGGGTCAGACAGCAGAGGAGGGGCTTAGGAGGAGCCTAGTCAGATTGGGTGGGGTCAAATAGGAGGAGGAGGAGCCTGGGCAGAATGGGTAAGGTCATAGAGGAGGGGTATAGGAGGAGCCTGGGCAGAATGGGTGGGGTCAGACAGGTATGGGAGGAGCCTGGGCGGAATGGGTGGAGTCAGAGAGGAGGGGGTATAGGAGTAGCCTGGGAAGGTTGGGTGGGGCCAGACAGCAGAGGAGGGGCTTAGGAGGAACCTAGTCAGATTGGGTGGGGTCAAATAGGAGGAGCTTGGGCAGAATGGGTGGGGTCAGACAGCAGAGGAGGGGCTTAGGAGGAGCCTAGTCAGATTGGGTGGGTTCAGAGAGGAGGGGTATAGGAGGAGCCTGGGCAGAATGGGTGGGGTCAGACAGCAGAGGAGGGGCTTAGGAGGAGCCTGGGCAGAATGGGTGGGGTCAGACAGCAGAGGAAGGGCTTAGGAGGAGCCTAGTCAGATTGGGTGGGGTCAGAGAGGAGGGGTATAGGAGGAGCCTGGGCAGAATGGGTGGGGTCAGACAGCAGAGGAGGGGGTTTAGGAGGAGCCAAGTCAGAGTGGGTGGGGTCAAATAGGAGGGGTATAGGAGGAGCCTGGGCAGAATGGGTGCGGTCAGATGGGTATGGGAGGAGCCTAGTCAGATTGGGTGGGGTCAGAGAGGAGGGGTATAGGAGGAGCCTGGGCAGAATGGGTGGGGTCAGACAGCAGAGGAGGGGCTTAGGAGGAGCCTGGGCAGAATGGGTGGGGTCAGAGAGGAAGGGCTTAGGAGGAGCCTGGGCAGAATGGGTGGGGTCAGACAGCAGAGGAGGGGCTTAGGAGGAGCCTAGTCAGATTGGGTGGGGTCAGAGAGGAGGGGTATAGGAGGAGCCTAGTCAGATTATGTGGGGTCAAATAGGAGGAGCCTGGGCAGAATGGGAGGAGTCAGAGAGGAGGGGGGTATAGGAGGAGCCTGGGCAGAATGGGTGGGGTCAGACTGGTATGGGAGGAGCCTGGGCAGAATGGGTGGGGTCAGACAGCAGAGGAGGGGCTTAGGAGGAGCCTAGTCAGATTGGGTGGGTTCAGAGAGGAGGGGGTATAGGAGGATCCTGGGCAGAATGGGTGGGGTCAGACAGCAGAGGAGGGGTTTAGGAGGAGCCAAGTCAGATTGGGTGGGGTCAAATAGGAGGGGTATAAAAGGAGCCTGGGCAGAATGGGTGCGGTCAGACGGGTATGGGAGGAGCCTGGGCAGAATGGGTGGAGTCAGAGAGGAGGGGGTATAGGAAGAGCCTGGGCAGAATGGGTGGGGTCAGACAGCAGAGGAGGAGGGGCTTAGGAGGAGCCTAGTCAGATTGGGTGGGGTCAGAGAGGAGGGGTATAGGAGGAGCCTAGTCAGATTGGGTGGGGTCAAATAGGAGGAGCCTGGGCAGAATGGGAGGAGTCAGAGAGGAGGGAAGGGGCTTAGGAGGAGCCTAGTAAGATTGGGGTCAAATAAGAGGGGTATAGGAGGAGCCTGGGCAGAATGGGTGGGGTCAGACAGCAGAGGAGGGGTTTAGGAGGAGCCAAGTCAGAGTGGGTGGTGTCAAATAGGAGGGGTATAGGAGGAGCCTGGGCAGAATGGGTGGGGTCAGACGGGTATGGGAGGAGCCTGGGCAGAATGGGTGGAGTCAGAGAGGAGGGGGTATAGGAAGAGCCTGGGAAGAATGGGTGGGGTCAGACAGCAGAGGAGGGGCTTAGGAGGAGCCTGGGCAGAATGGGTGGGGTCAGACAGCAGAGGAGGGGCTTAGGAGGAGCCTGGGCAGAATGGGTGGAGTCAGAGAGGAGGGGCCTGGGCAGAATGGGTGGGGTTGGACTGGTATGGGAGGAGCCTGGGCAGAATGGGTGGGGTCAGACAGCAGAGGAGGGGCTTAGGAGGAGCCTAGTCAGATTGGGTGGGTTCAGAGAGGAGGGGTATAGGAGGAGCCTGGGCAGAATGGGTGGGGTCAGACAGCAGAGGAGGGGCTTAGGAGGAGCTAGTCAGATTGGGTGGGGTCGGAGAGGAGGAGGGGTATAGGAGGAGCCTGGGCAGAATGGGTGGGGTCAGACGGGTATGGGAGGAGCCTGGGCAGAATGGGTGGAGTCAGAGAGGAGGGGGTATAGGAGGAGCCTGGGCAGATTGGGTGCGGTCAGACGGGTATGGGAGGAGCCTGGGCAGAATGTGTGGAGTCAGAGAGGAGGGGGTATAGGAAGAGCCTGGGCAGAATGGGTGGGGTCAGACAGCAGAGGAGGGGCTTAGGAGGAGCCTGGGCAGAATGGGTGGGGTCAGACAGCAGAGGAGGGGCTTAGGAGGAACCTAGTCAGATTGGGTGGGGTCAAATAGGAGGAGCCTGGGCAGAATGGGAGAAGTCAGAGAGGAGGGGGGTATAGGAGGAGCCTGGGCAGAATGGGTGGGGTCAGACTGGTATGGGAGGAGCCTGGGCAGAATGGGTGGGGTCATACAGCAGAGGAGGGGCTTAGGAGGAACCTAGTCGGATTGGGTGGGGTCAAATAGGAGGAGCCTGGGCAGAATGGGTGGGGTCAGACAGCAGAGGAGGGGTTTAGGAGGAGCCAAGTCAGAGTGGGTGGGGTCAAATAGGAGGGGTATAGGAGGAGCCTGGGCAGAATGGGTGGGGTCAGACGGGTATGGGAGGAGCCTGGGCAGAATGGGTGGAGTCAGATGGGTATGGGAGGAGCCTGGGCAGAATGGGTGGGGTCAGACGGGTATGGGAGGAGCCTGGGCAGAATGGGTGGGGTCAGACGGGTATGGGAGGAGCCTGGGCAGAATGGGTGGGGTCAGACAGCAGAGGAGGGGTTTAGGAGGAGCCAAGTCAGATTGGGTGGGGTCAAATAGGAGGGGTATAGGAGGAGCCTGGGCAGAATGGGTGCGGTCAGACGGGTATGGGAGGAGCCTGGGCAGAATGGGTGGAGTCAGAGAAGAGGGGGTATAGGAGGAGCCTGGGCAGAATGGGTGGGGTCAGACAGCAGAGGAGGGGTTTAGGAGGAGCCAAGTCAGATTGGGTGGGGTCAAATAGGAGGGGTATAGGAGGAGCCTGGGCAGAATGGGTGCGGTCAGATGGGTATGGGAGGAGCCTGGGCAGAATGGGTGGAGTCAGAGAGGAGGGGGTATAGGAAGAGCCTGGGCAGAATGGGTGGGGTCAGACAGCAGAGGAGGAGGGGCTTAGGAGGAGCCTGGGCAGAATGGGTGGGGTCAGACAGCAGAGGAGGGGCTTAGGAGGAGCCTGGGCAGAATGGGTGGAGTCAGAGAGGAGGGGCTTAGGAGGAGCCTAGTCAGATTGGGTGGGGTCAAATAGGAGGAGCCTGGGCAGAATGGGTGGGGTCAGACGGGTATGGGAGGAGCCTGGGCAGAATGGGTGGGGTCAGACGGGTATGGGAGGAGCCTGGGCAGAATGGGTGGAGTCAGAGAGGAGGGGGTATAGGAAGAGCCTGGGCAGAATAGGTGGGGTCAGACAGCAGAGGAGGGGCTTAGGAGGAGCCTAGTCAGATTGGGTGGGGTCAAATAGGAGGAGGAGGAGCCTGGGCAGAATGGGTAAGGTCATAGAGGAGGGGTATAGGAGGAGCCTGGGCAGAATGGGTGGGGTCAGACAGGTATGGGAGGAGCCTGGGTGGAATGGGTGGAGTCAGAGAGGAGGGGGTATAGGAGTAGCCTGGGCATAATGGGTGGGGTCAGACAGCAGAGGAGGAGGGGTTTAGGAGGAGCCAAGTCAGAGTGGGTGGGGTCAAATAGGAGGGGTATAGGAGGAGCCTGGGCATAATGGGTGGGGTCAGACGGGTATGGGAGGAGCCTGGGCAGAATGGGTGGAGTCAGAGAGGAGGGGGTATAGGAAGAGCCTGGGCAGAATGGGTGGGGTCAGACAGCAGAGGAGGGGCTTAGGAGGAGCCTAGTCAGATTGGGTGGGGTCAGAGAGAAGGGGTATAGGAGGAGCCTGGGAAGGTTGGGTGGGGCCAGACAGCAGAGGAGGGGCTTAGGAGGAACCTAGTCAGATTGGGTGGGGTCAAATAGGAGGAGCTTGGGCAGAATGGGTGGGGTCAGACAGCAGAGGAGGGGCTTAGGAGGAGCCTAGTCAGATTGGGTGGGTTCAGAGAGGAGGGGTATAGGAGGAGCCTGGGCAGAATGGGTGGGGTCAGACAGCAGAGGAGGGGCTTAGGAGGAGCCTGGGCAGAATGGGTGGGGTCAGACAGCAGAGGAAGGGCTTAGGAGGAGCCTAGTCAGATTGGGTGGGGTCAGAGAGGAGGGGTATAGGAGGAGCCTGGGCAGAATGGGTGGGGTCAGACAGCAGAGGAGGGGGTTTAGGAGGAGCCAAGTCAGAGTGGGTGGGGTCAAATAGGAGGGGTATAGGAGGAGCCTGGGCAGAATGGGTGCGGTCAGATGGGTATGGGAGGAGCCTAGTCAGATTGGGTGGGGTCAGAGAGGAGGGGTATAGGAGGAGCCTGGGCAGAATGGGTGGGGTCAGACAGCAGAGGAGGGGCTTAGGAGGAGCCTGGGCAGAATGGGTGGGGTCAGAGAGGAAGGGCTTAGGAGGAGCCTGGGCAGAATGGGTGGGGTCAGACAGCAGAGGAGGGGCTTAGGAGGAGCCTAGTCAGATTGGGTGGGGTCAGAGAGGAGGGGTATAGGAGGAGCCTAGTCAGATTATGTGGGGTCAAATAGGAGGAGCCTGGGCAGAATGGGAGGAGTCAGAGAGGAGGGGGGTATAGGAGGAGCCTGGGCAGAATGGGTGGGGTCAGACTGGTATGGGAGGAGCCTGGGCAGAATGGGTGGGGTCAGACAGCAGAGGAGGGGCTTAGGAGGAGCCTAGTCAGATTGGGTGGGTTCAGAGAGGAGGGGTATAGGAGGAGCCTGGGCAGAATGGGTGGGGTCAGACAGCAGAGGAGGGGCTTAGGAGGAGCCTAGTCAGATTGGGTGGAGTCAGAGAGGAGGGGGGTATAGGAGGAGTCTGGGCAGAATGGGTGGGGTCAGACAGCAGAGGAGGGGTTTAGGAGGAGCCAAGTCAGAGTGGGTGGGGTCAAATAGGAGGGGTATAGGAGGAGCCTGGGCAGAATGGGTGGAGTCAGAGAGGAGGGGGTATAGGAAGAGCCTGGGCAGAATGGGTGGGGTCAGACAGCAGAGGAGGAGGGGCTTAGGAGGAGCCTAGTCAGATTGGGTGGGGTCAGAGAGGAGGGGTATAGGAGGAGCCTAGTCAGATTGGGTGGGGTCAAATAGGAGGAGCCTGGGCAGAATGGGAGGAGTCAGAGAGGAGGGGGTATAGGAGGAGCCTGGGCAGAATGGGTGGGGTCAGACTGGTATGGGAGGAGCCTGGGCAGAATGGGTGGAGTCAGAGAGGAGGGGCTTAGGAGGAGCCTAGTCAGATTGGGTGGGGTCAAATAGGAGGAGCCTGGGCAGAATGGGAGGAGTCAGAGAGGAGGGGGTATAGGAGGAGCCTGGGCAGAATGGGTGGGGTCAGACAGCAGAGGAGGGGTTTAGGAGGAGCTTAGTCAGAATGGGTGGGGTCAGACAGCAGAGGAGGGGCTTGGGAGGAACCTAGTCAGATTGGGTGGGGTCAAATAGGAGGGGTATAGGAGGAGCCTGGGCAGAATGGGTGGGGTCAGACGGGTATGGGAGGAGCCTGGGCAGAATGGGTGGAGTCAGAGAGGAGGGGGTATAGGAGGAGCCTGGGCAGAATGGGTGGGGTCAGACAGCGGAGGAGGGGTTTAGGAGGAGCCAAGTCAGATTGGGTGGGGTCAAATAGGAGGGGTATAGGAGGAGCCTGGGCAGATTGGGTGCGGTCAAGCGGGTATGGGAGGAGCCTGGGCAGAATGTGTGGAGTCAGAGAGGAGGGGGTATAGGAAGAGCCTGGGCAGAATGGGTGGGGTCAGACAGCAGAGGAGGGGCTTAGGAGGAGCCTGGGCAGAATGGGTGGGGTCAGACAGCAGAGGAGGGGCTTAGGAGGAACCTAGTCGGATTGGGTGGGGTCAGAGAGGAGGGGTATAGGAGGAGCCTAGTCAGATTGGGTGGGGTCAAATAGGAGGAGCCTGGGCAGAATGGGAGAAGTCAGAGAGGAGGGGGGTATAGGAGGAGCCTGGGCAGAATGGGTGGGGTCAGACTGGTATGGGAGGAGCCTGGGCAGAATGGGTGGGGTCATACAGCAGAGGAGGGGCTTAGGAGGAACCTAGTCGGATTGGGTGGGGTCAAATAGGAGGAGCCTGGGCAGAATGGGTGGGGTCAGACAGCAGAGGAGGGGTTTAGGAGGAGCCAAGTCAGAGTGGGTGGGGTCAAATAGGAGGGGTATAGGAGGAGCCTGGGCAGAATGGGTGGGGTCAGACGGGTATGGGAGGAGCCTGGGCAGAATGGGTGGAGTCAGATGGGTATGGGAGGAGCCTGGGCAGAATGGGTGGGGTTAGACGGGTATGGGAGGAGCCTGGGCAGAATGGGTGGGGTCAGACGGGTATGGGAGGAGCCTGGGCAGAATGGGTGGGGTCAGACAGCAGAGGAGGGGTTTAGGAGGAGCCAAGTCAGATTGGGTGGGGTCAAATAGGAGGGGTATAGGAGGAGCCTGGGCAGAATGGGTGCGGTCAGACGGGTATGGGAGGAGCCTGGGCAGAATGGGTGGAGTCAGAGAAGAGGGGGTATAGGAGGAGCCTGGGCAGAATGGGTGGGGTCAGACAGCAGAGGAGGGGTTTAGGAGGAGCCAAGTCAGATTGGGTGGGGTCAAATAGGAGGGGTATAGGAGGAGCCTGGGCAGAATGGGTGCGGTCAGATGGGTATGGGAGGAGCCTGGGCAGAATGGGTGGAGTCAGAGAGGAGGGGGTATAGGAAGAGCCTGGGCAGAATGGGTGGGGTCAGACAGCAGAGGAGGAGGGGCTTAGGAGGAGCCTGGGCAGAATGGGTGGGGTCAGACAGCAGAGGAGGGGCTTAGGAGGAGCCTGGGCAGAATGGGTGGAGTCAGAGAGGAGGGGCTTAGGAGGAGCCTAGTCAGATTGGGTGGGGTCAAATAGGAGGAGCCTGGGCAGAATGGGTGGGGTCAGACGGGTATGGGAGGAGCCTGGGCAGAATGGGTGGGGTCAGACGGGTATGGGAGGAGCCTGGGCAGAATGGGTGGAGTCAGAGAGGAGGGGGTATAGGAAGAGCCTGGGCAGAATAGGTGGGGTCAGACAGCAGAGGAGGGGCTTAGGAGGAGCCTAGTCAGATTGGGTGGGGTCAAATAGGAGGAGGAGGAGCCTGGGCAGAATGGGTAAGGTCATAGAGGAGGGGTATAGGAGGAGCCTGGGCAGAATGGGTGGGGTCAGACAGGTATGGGAGGAGCCTGGGCGGAATGGGTGGAGTCAGAGAGGAGGGGGTATAGGAGTAGCCTGGGCATAATGGGTGGGGTCAGACAGCAGAGGAGGAGGGGTTTAGGAGGAGCCAAGTCAGAGTGGGTGGGGTCAAATAGGAGGGGTATAGGAGGAGCCTGGGCATAATGGGTGGGGTCAGACGGGTATGGGAGGAGCCTGGGCAGAATGGGTGGAGTCAGAGAGGAGGGGGTATAGGAAGAGCCTGGGCAGAATGGGTGGGGTCAGACAGCAGAGGAGGGGCTTAGGAGGAGCCTAGTCAGATTGGGTGGGGTCAGAGAGAAGGGGTATAGGAGGAGCCTGGGAAGGTTGGGTGGGGCCAGACAGCAGAGGAGGGGCTTAGGAGGAACCTAGTCAGATTGGGTGGGGTCAAATAGGAGGAGCTTGGGCAGAATGGGTGGGGTCAGACAGCAGAGGAGGGGCTTAGGAGGAGCCTAGTCAGATTGGGTGGGTTCAGAGAGGAGGGGTATAGGAGGAGCCTGGGCAGAATGGGTGGGGTCAGACAGCAGAGGAGGGGCTTAGGAGGAGCCTGGGCAGAATGGGTGGGGTCAGACAGCAGAGGAAGGGCTTAGGAGGAGCCTAGTCAGATTGGGTGGGGTCAGAGAGGAGGGGTATAGGAGGAGCCTGGGCAGAATGGGTGGGGTCAGACAGCAGAGGAGGGGCTTAGGAGGAGCCTAGTCAGATTGGGTGGGGTCAGAGAGGAGGGGTATAGGAGGAGCCTAGTCAGATTATGTGGGGTCAAATAGGAGGAGCCTGGGCAGAATGGGAGGAGTCAGAGAGGAGGGGGGTATAGGAGGAGCCTGGGCAGAATGGGTGGGGTCAGACTGGTATGGGAGGAGCCTGGGCAGAATGGGTGGGGTCAGACAGCAGAGGAGGGGCTTAGGAGGAGCCTAGTCAGATTGGGTGGGTTCAGAGAGGAGGGGGTATAGGAGGATCCTGGGCAGAATGGGTGGGGTCAGACAGCAGAGGAGGGGTTTAGGAGGAGCCAAGTCAGATTGGGTGGGGTCAAATAGGAGGGGTATAAAAGGAGCCTGGGCAGAATGGGTGCGGTCAGACGGGTATGGGAGGAGCCTGGGCAGAATGGGTGGAGTCAGAGAGGAGGGGGTATAGGAAGAGCCTGGGCAGAATGGGTGGGGTCAGACAGCAGAGGAGGAGGGGCTTAGGAGGAGCCTAGTCAGATTGGGTGGGGTCAGAGAGGAGGGGTATAGGAGGAGCCTAGTCAGATTGGGTGGGGTCAAATAGGAGGAGCCTGGGCAGAATGGGAGGAGTCAGAGAGGAGGGAAGGGGCTTAGGAGGAGCCTAGTAAGATTGGGGTCAAATAAGAGGGGTATAGGAGGAGCCTGGGCAGAATGGGTGGGGTCAGACAGCAGAGGAGGGGTTTAGGAGGAGCCAAGTCAGAGTGGGTGGTGTCAAATAGGAGGGGTATAGGAGGAGCCTGGGCAGAATGGGTGGGGTCAGACGGGTATGGGAGGAGCCTGGGCAGAATGGGTGGAGTCAGAGAGGAGGGGGAATAGGAAGAGCCTGGGAAGAATGGGTGGGGTCAGACAGCAGAGGAGGGGCTTAGGAGGAGCCTGGGCAGAATGGGTGGGGTCAGACAGCAGAGGAGGGGCTTAGGAGGAGCCTGGGCAGAATGGGTGGAGTCAGAGAGGAGGGGCCTGGGCAGAATGGGTGGGGTTGGACTGGTATGGGAGGAGCCTGGGCAGAATGGGTGGGGTCAGACAGCAGAGGAGGGGCTTAGGAGGAGCCTAGTCAGATTGGGTGGGTTCAGAGAGGAGGGGTATAGGAGGAGCCTGGGCAGAATGGGTGGGGTCAGACAGCAGAGGAGGGGCTTAGGAGGAGCTAGTCAGATTGGGTGGGGTCGGAGAGGAGGAGGGGTATAGGAGGAGCCTGGGCAGAATGGGTGGGGTCAGACGGGTATGGGAGGAGCCTGGGCAGAATGGGTGGAGTCAGAGAGGAGGGGGTATAGGAGGAGCCTGGGCAGAATGGGTGGGGTCAGACAGCGGAGGAGGGGTTTAGGAGGAGCCAAGTCAGATTGGGTGGGGTCAAATAGGAGGGGTATAGGAGGAGCCTGGGCAGATTGGGTGCGGTCAGACGGGTATGGGAGGAGCCTGGGCAGAATGTGTGGAGTCAGAGAGGAGGGGGTATAGGAAGAGCCTGGGCAGAATGGGTGGGGTCAGACAGCAGAGGAGGGGCTTAGGAGGAGCCTGGGCAGAATGGGTGGGGTCAGACAGCAGAGGAGGGGCTTAGGAGGAACCTAGTCGGATTGGGTGGGGTCAGAGAGGAGGGGTATAGGAGGAGCCTAGTCAGATTGGGTGGGGTCAAATAGGAGGAGCCTGGGCAGAATGGGAGAAGTCAGAGAGGAGGGGGGTATAGGAGGAGCCTGGGCAGAATGGGTGGGGTCAGACTGGTATGGGAGGAGCCTGGGCAGAATGGGTGGGGTCATACAGCAGAGGAGGGGCTTAGGAGGAACCTAGTCGGATTGGGTGGGGTCAAATAGGAGGAGCCTGGGCAGAATGGGTGGGGTCAGACAGCAGAGGAGGGGTTTAGGAGGAGCCAAGTCAGAGTGGGTGGGGTCAAATAGGAGGGGTATAGGAGGAGCCTGGGCAGAATGGGTGGGGTCAGACGGGTATGGGAGGAGCCTGGGCAGAATGGGTGGAGTCAGATGGGTATGGGAGGAGCCTGGGCAGAATGGGTGGGGTCAGACGGGTATGGGAGGAGCCTGGGCAGAATGGGTGGGGTCAGACGGGTATGGGAGGAGCCTGGGCAGAATGGGTGGGGTCAGACAGCAGAGGAGGGGTTTAGGAGGAGCCAAGTCAGATTGGGTGGGGTCAAATAGGAGGGGTATAGGAGGAGCCTGGGCAGAATGGGTGCGGTCAGACGGGTATGGGAGGAGCCTGGGCAGAATGGGTGGAGTCAGAGAAGAGGGGGTATAGGAGGAGCCTGGGCAGAATGGGTGGGGTCAGACAGCAGAGGAGGGGTTTAGGAGGAGCCAAGTCAGATTGGGTGGGGTCAAATAGGAGGGGTATAGGAGGAGCCTGGGCAGAATGGGTGCGGTCAGATGGGTATGGGAGGAGCCTGGGCAGAATGGGTGGAGTCAGAGAGGAGGGGGTATAGGAAGAGCCTGGGCAGAATGGGTGGGGTCAGACAGCAGAGGAGGAGGGGCTTAGGAGGAGCCTGGGCAGAATGGGTGGGGTCAGACAGCAGAGGAGGGGCTTAGGAGGAGCCTGGGCAGAATGGGTGGAGTCAGAGAGGAGGGGCTTAGGAGGAGCCTAGTCAGATTGGGTGGGGTCAAATAGGAGGAGCCTGGGCAGAATGGGTGGGGTCAGACGGGTATGGGAGGAGCCTGGGCAGAATGGGTGGGGTCAGACGGGTATGGGAGGAGCCTGGGCAGAATGGGTGGAGTCAGAGAGGAGGGGGTATAGGAAGAGCCTGGGCAGAATAGGTGGGGTCAGACAGCAGAGGAGGGGCTTAGGAGGAGCCTAGTCAGATTGGGTGGGGTCAAATAGGAGGAGGAGGAGCCTGGGCAGAATGGGTAAGGTCATAGAGGAGGGGTATAGGAGGAGCCTGGGCAGAATGGGTGGGGTCAGACAGGTATGGGAGGAGCCTGGGCGGAATGGGTGGAGTCAGAGAGGAGGGGGTATAGGAGTAGCCTGGGCATAATGGGTGGGGTCAGACAGCAGAGGAGGAGGGGTTTAGGAGGAGCCAAGTCAGAGTGGGTGGGGTCAAATAGGAGGGGTATAGGAGGAGCCTGGGCATAATGGGTGGGGTCAGACGGGTATGGGAGGAGCCTGGGCAGAATGGGTGGAGTCAGAGAGGAGGGGGTATAGGAAGAGCCTGGGCAGAATGGGTGGGGTCAGACAGCAGAGGAGGGGCTTAGGAGGAGCCTAGTCAGATTGGGTGGGGTCAGAGAGAAGGGGTATAGGAGGAGCCTGGGAAGGTTGGGTGGGGCCAGACAGCAGAGGAGGGGCTTAGGAGGAACCTAGTCAGATTGGGTGGGGTCAAATAGGAGGAGCTTGGGCAGAATGGGTGGGGTCAGACAGCAGAGGAGGGGCTTAGGAGGAGCCTAGTCAGATTGGGTGGGTTCAGAGAGGAGGGGTATAGGAGGAGCCTGGGCAGAATGGGTGGGGTCAGACAGCAGAGGAGGGGCTTAGGAGGAGCCTGGGCAGAATGGGTGGGGTCAGACAGCAGAGGAAGGGCTTAGGAGGAGCCTAGTCAGATTGGGTGGGGTCAGAGAGGAGGGGTATAGGAGGAGCCTGGGCAGAATGGGTGGGGTCAGACAGCAGAGGAGGGGGTTTAGGAGGAGCCAAGTCAGAGTGGGTGGGGTCAAATAGGAGGGGTATAGGAGGAGCCTGGGCAGAATGGGTGCGGTCAGATGGGTATGGGAGGAGCCTAGTCAGATTGGGTGGGGTCAGAGAGGAGGGGTATAGGAGGAGCCTGGGCAGAATGGGTGGGGTCAGACAGCAGAGGAGGGGCTTAGGAGGAGCCTGGGCAGAATGGGTGGGGTCAGAGAGGAAGGGCTTAGGAGGAGCCTGGGCAGAATGGGTGGGGTCAGACAGCAGAGGAGGGGCTTAGGAGGAGCCTAGTCAGATTGGGTGGGGTCAGAGAGGAGGGGTATAGGAGGAGCCTAGTCAGATTATGTGGGGTCAAATAGGAGGAGCCTGGGCAGAATGGGAGGAGTCAGAGAGGAGGGGGGTATAGGAGGAGCCTGGGCAGAATGGGTGGGGTCAGACTGGTATGGGAGGAGCCTGGGCAGAATGGGTGGGGTCAGACAGCAGAGGAGGGGCTTAGGAGGAGCCTAGTCAGATTGGGTGGGTTCAGAGAGGAGGGGTATAGGAGGAGCCTGGGCAGAATGGGTGGGGTCAGACAGCAGAGGAGGGGCTTAGGAGGAGCCTAGTCAGATTGGGTGGAGTCAGAGAGGAGGGGGGTATAGGAGGAGTCTGGGCAGAATGGGTGGGGTCAGACAGCAGAGGAGGGGTTTAGGAGGAGCCAAGTCAGAGTGGGTGGGGTCAAATAGGAGGGGTATAGGAGGAGCCTGGGCAGAATGGGTGGAGTCAGAGAGGAGGGGGTATAGGAAGAGCCTGGGCAGAATGGGTGGGGTCAGACAGCAGAGGAGGAGGGGCTTAGGAGGAGCCTAGTCAGATTGGGTGGGGTCAGAGAGGAGGGGTATAGGAGGAGCCTAGTCAGATTGGGTGGGGTCAAATAGGAGGAGCCTGGGCAGAATGGGAGGAGTCAGAGAGGAGGGGGTATAGGAGGAGCCTGGGCAGAATGGGTGGGGTCAGACTGGTATGGGAGGAGCCTGGGCAGAATGGGTGGAGTCAGAGAGGAGGGGCTTAGGAGGAGCCTAGTCAGATTGGGTGGGGTCAAATAGGAGGAGCCTGGGCAGAATGGGAGGAGTCAGAGAGGAGGGGGTATAGGAGGAGCCTGGGCAGAATGGGTGGGGTCAGACAGCAGAGGAGGGGTTTAGGAGGAGCTTAGTCAGAATGGGTGGGGTCAGACAGCAGAGGAGGGGCTTGGGAGGAACCTAGTCAGATTGGGTGGGGTCAAATAGGAGGGGTATAGGAGGAGCCTGGGCAGAATGGGTGGGGTCAGACGGGTATGGGAGGAGCCTGGGCAGAATGGGTGGAGTCAGAGAGGAGGGGGTATAGGAAGAGCCTGGGCAGAATGGCTGGGGTCAGACAGCAGAGGAGGGGCTTAGGAGGAGCCTAGTCAGATTGGGTGGGGTCAAATAGGAGGAGCCTGGGCAGAATGGGTGGGGTCAGACAGCAGAGGAGGGGCTTAGGAGGAGCCTAGTCAGATTGGGTGGGGTCAAATAGGAGGAGGAGGAGCCTGGGCAGAATGGGTGGGGTCAGACAGGTATGGGAGGAGCCTGGGCAGAATGGGTGGGGTCAGACAGGTATGGGAGGAGCCTGGGCGGAATGGGTGGAGTCAGAGAGGAGGGGGGTATAGGAGGAGCCTGGGCAGAATGGGTGGGGTCAGACAGCAGAGGAGGAGGAGGGGTTTAGGAGGAGCCAAGTCAGAGTGGGTGGGGTCAAATAGGAGGGGTATATGTGGAGCCTGGGCAGAATGGGTGGGGTCAGACTGGTATGGGAGGAGCCTGGGCAGAATGGGTGGAGTCAGAGAGGAGGGGCTTAGGAGGAGCCTAGTCAGATTGGGTGGGGTCAAATAGGAAGAGCCTGGGCAGAATGGGTGGGGTCAGACAGCAGAGGAGGGGCTTAGGAGGAGCCTAGTCTGATTGGGTGGGTTCAGAGAGGAGGGGTATAGGAGGAGCCTGGGCAGAATGGGTGGGGTCAGACAGCAGAGGAGGGGCTTAGGAGGAGCCTAGTCAGATTGGGTGGGGTCAGAGAGAAGGGGTATAGGAGGAGCCTGGGAAGGTTGGGTGGGGCCAGACAGCAGAGGAGGGGCTTAGGAGGAACCTAGTCAGATTGGGTGGGGTCAAATAGGAAGAGCCTGGGCAGAATGGGTGGGGTCAGACAGCAGAGGAGGGGCTTAGGAGGAGCCTAGTCAGATTGGGTGGGTTCAGAGAGGAGGGGTATAGGAGGAGCCTGGGCAGAATGGGTGGGGTCAGACAGCAGAGGAGGGGCTTAGGAGGAGCCTAGTCAGATTGGGTGGGGTCAGAGAGGAGGAGGGGTATAGGAGGAGCCTGGGCAGAATGGGTGGGGTCAGACGGGTATGGGAGGAGCCTGGGCAGAATGGGTGGAGTCAGAGAGGAGGGGGGTATAGGAGGAGCCTGGGCAGAATGGGTGGGGTCACACAGCAGAGGAGGGGTTTAGGAGGAGCCAAGTCAGAGTGGGTGGGGTCAAATAGGAGGGGTATAGGAGGAGCCTGGGCAGAATGGGTGGGGTCAGACGGGTATGGGAGGAGCCTGGGCAGAATGGGTGGAGTCAGAGAGGAGGGGGGTATAGGAAGAGCCTGGGCAGAATGGGTGGGGTCAGACAGCAGAGGAGGGGCTTAAGAGGAGCCTAGTCAGATTGGGTGGGGTCAGAGAGAAGGGGTATAGGAGGAGCCTGGGAAGGTTGGGTGGGGCCAGACAGCAGAGGAGGGGCTTAGGAGGAACCTAGTCAGATTGGGTGGGGTCAAATAGGAGGAGCTTGGGCAGAATGGGTGGGGTCAGACAGCAGAGGAGGGGCTTAGGAGGAGCCTAGTCAGATTGGGTGGGTTCAGAGAGGAGGGGTATAGGAGGAGCCTGGGCAGAATGGGTGGGGTCAGACAGCAGAGGAGGGGTTTAGGAGGAGCCAAGTCAGAGTGGGTGGGGTCAAATAGGAGGGGTATAGGAGGAGCCTGGGCAGAATGGGTGCGGTCAGATGGGTATGGGAGGAGCCTGGGCAGAATGGGTAGAGTCAGAGAGGAGGGGGTATAGGAGGAGCCTGGGCAGAATGGGTGGGGTCAGACAGCAGAGGAGGGGTTTAGGAGGAGCTTAGTCAGAATGGGTGGGGTCAGACAGCAGAGGAGGGGCTTAGGAGGAGCCTAGTCAGATTGGGGTCAAATAAGAGGGGTATAGGAGGAGCCTGGGCAGAATGGGTGCGGTCAGACGGGTATGGGAGGAGCCTGGGCAGAATGGGTGGAGTCAGAGAGGAGGGGGTATAGGATGAGCCTGGGCAGAATGGGTGGGGTCAGACAGCAGAGGAGGGGCTTAGGAGGAGCCTGGGCAGAATGGGTGGGGTCAGACAGCAGAGGAGGGGCTTAGGAGGAGCCTAGTCAGATTATGTGGGGTCAAATAGGAGGAGCCTGGGCAGAATGGGAGGAGTCAGAGAGGAGGGGGGTATAGGAGGAGCCTGGGCAGAATGGGTGGGGTCAGACTGGTATGGGAGGAGCCTGGGCAGAATGGGTGGGGTCAGACAGCAGAGGAGGGGCTTAGGAGGAGCCTAGTCAGATTGGGTGGGTTCAGAGAGGAGGGGTATGGGAGGAGCCTGGGCAGAATGGGTGGAGTCAGAGAGGAGGGGGTATAGGAGGAGCCTGGGCAGAATGGGTGGGGTCAGACAGCAGAGGAGGGGTTTAGGAGGAGCCAAGTCAGATTGGGTGGGGTCAAATAGGAGGGGTATAGGAGGAGCCTGGGCAGAATGGGTGGGGTCAGACGGGTATGGGAGGAGCCTGGGCAGAATGGGTGGAGTCAGAGAGGAGGGGGTATAGGAAGAGCCTGGGCAGAATGGGTGGGGTCAGACAGCAGAGGAGGAGGGGCTTAGGAGGAGCCTAGTCAGATTGGGTGGGGTCAGAGAGGAGGGGTATAGGAGGAGCCTAGTCAGATTGGATGGGGTCAAATAGGAGGAGCCTGGGCAGAATGGGAGGAGTCAGAGAGGAGGGGGGTATAGGAGGAGCCTGGGCAGAATGGGTGGGGTCAGACTGGTATGGGAGGAGCCTGGGCAGAATGGGTGGAGTCAGAGAGGAGGGGCTTAGGAGGAGCCTAGTCAGATTGGGTGGGGTCAAATAGGAGGAGCCTGGGCAGAATGGGAGGAGTCAGAGAGGAGGGGGTATAGGAAGAGCCTGGGCAGAATGGGTGGGGTCAGACAGCAGAGGAGGGGCTTAGGAGGAACCTAGTCAGATTGGGTGGGGTCAAATAGGAGGGGTATAGGAGGAGCCTGGGCAGAATGGGTGGGGTCAGACGGGTATGGGAGGAGCCTGGGCAGAATGGGTGGGGTCAGACGGGTATGGGAGGAGCCTGGGCAGAATGGGTGGAGTCAGAGAGGAGGGGGTATAGGAAGAGCCTGGGCAGAATGGTTGGGGTCAGACAGCAGAGGAGGGGCTTAGGAGGAACCTAGTCAGATTGGGTGGGGTCAAATAGGAGGAGCCTGGGCAGAATGGGTGGGGTCAGACAGCAGAGGAGGGGCTTAGGAGGAGCCTAGTCAGATTGGTTGGGGTCAAATAGGAGGAGGAGGAGCCTGAGCAGAATGGGTGGGGTCAGACAGGTATGGGAGGAGCCTGGGCAGAATGGGTGGGGTCAGACAGGTATGGGAGGAGCCTGGGCGGAATGGGTGGAGTCAGAGAGGAGGGGGGTATAGGAGGAGCCTGGGCAGAATGGGTGGGGTCAGACAGCAGAGGAGGAGGAGGGGTTTAGGAGGAGCCAAGTCAGAGTGGGTGGGGTCAAATAGGAGGGGTATAGGAGGAGCCTGGGCAGAATGGGTTCGGTCAGACTGGTATGGGAGGAGCCTGGGCAGAATGGGTGGAGTCAGAGAGGAGGGGCTTAGGAGGAGCCTAGTCAGATTGGGTGGGGTCAAATAGGAGGAGCCTGGGCAGAATGGGTGGAGTCAGAGAGGAGGGGGTATAGGAGGAGCCTGGGCAGAATGGGTGGGGTCAGACAGCAGAGGAGGGGCTTAGGAGGAGCCTGGGCAGAATGGGTGGGGTCAGACTGGTATGGGAGGAGCCTGGGCAGAATGGGTGGGGTCAGACAGCAGAGGAGGGGCTTAGGAGGAGCCTGGGCAGAATGGGTGGAGTCAGAGAGGAGGGGCTTAGGAGGAGCCTAGTCAGATTGGGTGGGGTCAAATAGGAAGAGCCTGGGCAGAATGGGTGGGGTCAGACAGCAGAGGAGGGGCTTAGGAGGAGCCTAGTCAGATTGGGTGGGTTCAGAGAGGAGGGGTATAGGAGGAGCCTGGGCAGAATGGGTGGGGTCAGACAGCAGAGGAGGGGCTTAGGAGGAGCCTAGTCAGATTGGGTGGGGTCAGAGAGAAGGGGTATAGGAGGAGCCTGGGA
The DNA here is from genome assembly GCF_964263255.1 of Lissotriton vulgaris. Taxonomy (NCBI): domain Eukaryota; kingdom Metazoa; phylum Chordata; class Amphibia; order Caudata; family Salamandridae; genus Lissotriton; species Lissotriton vulgaris. Next base: position 1,486,075,341 of record NC_141685.1, read on the forward strand.
AGGTTGGGTGGGGCCAGACAGCAGAGGAGGGGCTTAGGAGGAACCTAGTCAGATTGGGTGGGGTCAAATAGGAAGAGCCTGGGCAGAATGGGTGGGGTCAGACAGCAGAGGAGGGGCTTAGGAGGAGCCTAGTCAGATTGGGTGGGTTCAGAGAGGAGGGGTATAGGAGGAGCCTGGGCAGAATGGGTGGGGTCAGACAGCAGAGGAGGGGCTTAGGAGGAGCCTAGTCAGATTGGGTGGTGTCAGAGAGGAGGAGGGGTATAGGAGGAGCCTGGGCAGAATGGGTGGGGTCAGACGGGTATGGGAGGAGCCTGGGCAGAATGGGTGGAGTCAGAGAGGAGGGGGGTATAGGAGGAGCCTGGGCAGAATGGGTGGGGTCAGACAGCAGAGGAGGGGTTTAGGAGGAGCCAAGTCAGAGTGGGTGGGGTCAAATAGGAGGGGCTTAGGAGGAGCCTGGGCAGAATGGGTGGGGTCAGATGGGTATGGGAGGAGCCTGGGCAGAATGGGTGGAGTCAGAGAGGAGGGGGTATAGGAGGAGCCTGGGCAGAATGGGTGGGGTCAGACAGCAGAGGAGGGGTTTAGGAGGAGCCAAGTCAGATTGGGTGGGGTCAAATAGGAGGGGTATAGGAGGAGCCTGGGCAGAATGGGTGGGGTCAGACGGGTATGGGAGGAGCCTGGGCAGAATGGGTGGAGTCAGAGAGGAGGGGGTATAGGAGGAGCCTGGGCAGAATGGGTGGGGTCAGACAGCAGAGGAGGGGTTTAGGAGGAGCCAAGTCAGATTGGGTGGGGTCAAATAGGAGGGGTATAGGAGGAGCCTGGGCAGATTGGGTGCGGTCAGACGGGTATGGGAGGAGCCTGGGCAGAATGGGTGGAGTCAGAGAGGAGGGGGTATAGGAAGAGCCTGGGCAGAATGGGTGGGGTCAGACAGCAGAGGAGGGGCTTAGGAGGAGCCTGGGCAGAATGGGTGGGGTCAGACAGCAGAGGAGGGGCTTAGGAGGAGCCTAGTCAGATTGGGTGGGGTCAGAGAGGAGGGGTAAAGGAGGAGCCTAGTCAGATTGGGTGGGGTCAAATAGGAGGAGCCTGGGCAGAATGGGAGGAGTCAGAGAGGAGGGGGTATAGGAGGAGCCTGGGCAGAATGGGTGGGGTCAGACTGGTATGGGAGGAGCCTGGGCAGAATGGGTGGGGTCAGACAGCAGAGGAGGGGCTTAGGAGGAGCCTGGGCAGAATGGGTGGAGTCAGAGAGGAGGGGCTTAGGAGGAGCCTAGTCAGATTGGGTGGGGTCAAATAGGAGGAGCCTGGGCAGAATGGGAGGAGTCAGAGAGGAGGGGGTATAGGAGGAGCCTGGGCAGAATGGGTGGGGTCAGACAGCAGAGGAGGGGTTTAGGAGGAGCTTAGTCAGAATGGGTGGGGTCAGACAGCAGAGGAGGGGCTTAGGAGGAACCTAGTCAGATTGGGTGGGGTCAAATAGGAGGGGTATAGGAGGAGCCTGGGCAGAATGGGTGGGGTCAGACGGGTATGGGAGGAGCCTGGGCAGAATGGGTGGGGTCAGACGGGTATGGGAGGAGCCTGGGCAGAATGGGTGGAGTCAGAGAGGAGGGGGTATAGGAAGAGCCTGGGCAGAATAGGTGGGGTCAGACAGCAGAGGAGGGGCTTAGGAGGAACCTAGTCAGATTGGGTGGGGTCAAATAGGAGGAGCCTGGGCAGAATGGGTGGGGTCAGACAGCAGAGGAGGGGCTTAGGAGGAGCCTAGTCAGATTGGGTGGGGTCAAATAGGAGGAGGAGGAGCCTGGGCAGAATGGGTAAGGTCATAGAGGAGGGGTATAGGAGGAGCCTGGGCAGAATGGGTGGGGTCAGACAGGTATGGGAGGAGCCTGGGCAGATGGGTGGGGTCAGACAGGTATGGGAGGAGCCTGGGTGGAATGGGTGGAGTCAGAGAGGAGGGGGGTATAGGAGGAGCCTGGGCAGAATGGGTGGGGTCAGACAGCAGAGGAGGAGGGGTTTAGGAGGAGCCAAGTCAGAGTGGGTGGGGTCAAATAGGAGGGGTATAGGAGGAGCCTGGGCAGAATGGGTGGGGTCAGACTGGTATGGGAGGAGCCTGGGCAGAATGGGTGGAGTCAGAGAGGAGGGGCTTAGGAGGAGCCTAGTCAGATTGGGTGGGGTCAAATAGGAGGAGCCTGGGCAGAATGGGTGGAGTCAGAGAGGAGGGGGTATAGGAGGAGCCTGGGCAGAATGGGTGGGGTCAGACAGCAGAGGAGGGGTTTAGGAGGAGCTTAGTCAGAATGGGTGGGGTCAGACAGCAGAGGAGGGGCTTAGGAGGAACCTAGTCAGATTGGGTGGGGTCAAATAGGAGGGGTAAAGGAGGAGCCTGGGCAGAATGGGTGGGGTCAGACAGGTATGGGAGGAGCCTGGGCAGAATGGGTGGGGTCAGACAGGTATGGGAGGAGCCTGGGCGGAATGGGTGGAGTCAGAGAGGAGGGGGGTATAGGAGGAGCCTGGGCAGAATGGGTGGGGTCAGACAGCAGAGGAGGAGGGGTTTAGGAGGAGCCAAGTCAGAGTGGGTGGGGTCAAATAGGAGGGGTTTAGGAGGAGCCTGGGCAGAATGGGTGGGGTCAGACTGGTATGGGAGGAGCCTGGGCAGAATGGGTGGAGTCAGAGAGGAGGGGCTTAGGAGGAGCCTAGTCAGATTGGGTGGGGTCAAATAGGAGGAGCCTGGGCAGAATGGGTGGAGTCAGAGAGGAGGGGGTATAGGAGGAGCCTGGGCAGAATGGGTGGGGTCAGACAGCAGAGGAGGGGTTTAGGAGGAGCTTAGTCAGAATGGGTGGGGTCAGACAGCAGAGGAGGGGCTTAGGAGGAGCCTAGTCAGATTGGGGTCAAATAAGAGGGGTATAGGAGGAGCCTGGGCAGAATGGGTGGGGTCAGAGGGGTATGGGAAGAGCCAGAGCAGAATGGGTGGAGTCAGAGAGGAGGGGGTATAGGAGGAGCCTAGTCAGATTGGGTGGGGTCCGAGAGCGGAGGAGGGGTTAAGGAGGAGCCTAGTCAGATTGGGTGTGGTCAAATAGGAGGAGCCTGGGCAGAATGGGTGGGGTCTGAGGGCCTAGGAAGGGGTCATAGATGGAGGAGGATCCTGACTTATGGTGGGGAACTGCAAAAACTTTTTTAATGCACCCCCTATACTTTCTGATTTCTGTTGGGAGGGGGCAGTCGGGGAGCAGTATTAAAAGGTGCTTAGGCGCAACGTGAAGAGCGATGAGGTGCACAGAATGGCATGCCTTCCAGGTACTTTTTTGGGGGGGCTACCATTATTTTTTATTGCTCTGATCCTCCCTCATGGGGTGTACCCCAAATGGTTAGGGGCAACGGGGGAGGGGGGGTGGCAAAAAGCTGTTTGACCGTTTCTGTTACCAACAGGGGTCACCATACGATTCTGCTGCAGTTATGGTATTGAAAGGTACAACAAGGAGCATGTGAATGTATTTTTAGAGGTGGGGTGCCCCAAAATTTTACTGCCAGCAGCAGCAGCCCCCCTCCTCCCCACCCAGCAGATTGGTATAGGTACCTTTAGGACATTTCTGTTGAAAAAAGAGGCTATAGCGAATCGTGCTATGAAATCCTAGAGCACTAACATTTGCTAAATAAAGGTGGCATCGGAGCATACGAATGAGGCAGAGAGAGGCTACTGTTGCCAATTGGTTTGGTGGGTCATAGTGAATAACCTCAGCATGCAAATAGGCAGTGTGAGGATTGGCAGTGTCTGTAGAGAATTTTGGCATGCTCTTCAGCTTATTTTTTCCTCCTTACGTTGGGTATGAACTACAGAGTTAAGGCCCGGCCTTACTGTTGGACAAAACATGTATTTATGATTTTAAGAAGTGTAGTCTGACTGTACTGAGAGGGGCTGTACAGTACGGTAAATGCCTGTATACCCCTGCAATGTGCATCCAACTGTCACTTGAGATTCAATAGCGAACGAAGCAGCTGGGTTACTGACTGAATGTAAATGGAAGGCACATAGCAAGGGTGTTTGTGGTCACTCAAATGATTGAAACCTGGTTGATGCACTACCAAAGCTGGGGTTCCAGGAGGGAACATTTGAGGGGCAGGTCCTGGTCCCACATTGGGGGTAGTCAAAAGTCCTGCTAAAGATTTCTGTCCAACTGTTACCACGTTTTGTGCAGCCTGGCTCCCTCTGTAACGATTCCCCAGTGTCTTTCGATCCTACAGATGACTGTAGCAAACTTCCCAAATTTTTTCTTGGCCTCATACCCCCAAAGGAGTGCCTGACATTTGCCAGCCTAACGATACTCACATTCTGGGAAAAACCTCACTAACCATGCATATTTATGCACCACACATGGCAAATCCTTGCAATTGCAGAACATCATATCGCACTTGTCATCTTTGAGGTGCTGTAAGTATTTGGATTTGAGGGAAATATTCATCCTTGCTTGCTCTCCCACCTGAAGTCTATGGTGCTGCTGTTCCTTTCTCACATGTCCCTACAAAGAGACAAGTGACACACAGACTCAATCACTCAGCAAACATATATGCTTTGACGCTTTCATCTTGCTGTTTACCTTCCAAATGTTCCCCCTTCACCACAAATACAGGCCAGCCATTCCTCATCCCCTCAGTCATCGTAGTCCTTCACTCCTTAGGCCCTGCAAGACAAAAATGACCAAGAATCATGTCAGCAAGAAGAAGAAAAGCCTCAGTGTGCTCTTTTGTTCATACTGCTGCCCACTAGTAACACTTCATGGCCACTGCAGCTTAAGAATGGGACTAAGAAGAGGGCTCTCCTATGCAAATAATGTCCTCCCATGCATACTTTCTTCTGAGACGGTCGGCGGCTTGTGCCGTGATACTGCCTCCAACATATGGTCTTCAACCAAATTTTAAAAAAGCCCACCTGCCTTAGACAAAGGATTTTGCCACTCGAAGGAAGCACATGGGGACATCATCATCATTTAGCAGGGTCCTAAATTGCCTGCTGTCCGCCTGTATACAGAACAAGGACGTTTGTGGCCGTTCGTGAGTGTTCTTCAAAGGAAGGAGGTGGGTTAATAAATCCAAGATGCCAGGGCAGGCCCAGCCCAGTGCAGCCCAGCCCGGCACAACGCACTGCTGTGGAGGTCCACTCCTTCACATCCTGCAGCAGGCATGATGCAAATCTACTAGAGCAAAGGCTTGACTCTGCTCTTGTCTGTCTCTTAAAGGAAACAATCTTTCCAACTTCTTATTGCACCTAATAAATGGACTCTAGCTAGCCTCAAACTCGACCCATCATTTCATTAGCCAGAGCTCATACTTGACCTTTATTTCTATCCAAGCTCACTGGCACCAAACCTCTGATTTGAGCGAGTGGCTCACACTAAAATGAAAAATCACCATCAACCAACCTATTTTACAATAAGTGTAGCACCATCCTCGCATTCTTGTGCTCAGTTATAACCCCCAATACCACAATTGCACTCTGCAATTCACCAAACTTAAAGGACAAAGAATGACGACATTGATAAAGTAAGATAAGGCCTTGTTCCTAGCACCTACTTGAGAAATAGGGCGGTTGGTAGAAGGTCATGAGAGAAAACATATGAAATGTTGGGAGACACCTGCCAAAAAAACCACTAGCAAAAAAAAAAAAAACTGTTTGAAAATTTCCCACCTTGGGATACTTCTACAGCACTGGCAGGATTCGAACCCTGGCCTGTGAGGGCTGTCCCCACCAAAGGTACAAGCCTTACCTTTGAGCTATAGCTCCTTGGTGGTCTGGAGGATTGCAGTAGTAACTATAAGCAACATACAGGCCTTGGTGTCCTTTCCTGTGGCTTCCATTGCACATTAAATGGATGACCATGACATAAGGACAATTTGATAGGCTACTTACATGGAAACCAGAAAAACACTTAGCAACAAAAAAAAAAAGAAAATCACTGTTTGAAAATTTCCCACCTTGGGATACTTCTACAGCACTGGCAGGATTCGAACCCTGGCCTGTGAGGGCTGTCCCCACCAAAGGTACAAGCCTTACCTTTGAGCTATAGCTCCTTGGTAGTCTGGAGGATTACAGTAGTAACTATAAGCAACATACAGGCCTTGGTGTCCTTTCCTGTGGCTTCCATTGCACATTAAATGGATGACCATGACATACGGACAATTTGATAGGCTACTTACATGGAAACCAGAAAAACACTTAGCAAAAAAAAAAAAAGAAAATCACTGTTTGAAAATTTCCCACCTTGGGATACTTCTACAGCACTGGCAGGATTCGAACCCTGGCCTGTGAGGGCTGTCCCCACCAAAGGTACAAGCCTTACCTTTGAGCTATAGCTCCTTGGTGGTCTAGAGGATTGCAGTAGTAACTATAAGCAACATACAGGCCTTGGTGTCCTTCCCTGTGGCTTCCATTGCACATTAAAAGGATGACCATGACATAAGGACAATTTGATAGGCTACTTACATGGAAACCAGTGTGGTCCAGTGGGTAAGTTCCTGCCTTCCATCCAGGCAACCAGGGTTCAAATCCCGGGTTCGGCACCAGGTAAGTAAATTGGTAAGTAAAATGTGTCTGTGTGTTGTGTAAGAGTGGAATCATGCCTAGCGAAAGAGGGATTGCAGATTGGTCGGTAAGTAAAATAGGTGTGGAAAGTGAAAGAAAGAGAATGGGTGTTGTCTGTAGGAGGAGGACCCTGGGCAGGTTGGGTGGGGTCAGACAGCAGAGGAGGGGCTTAGGAGGAGCCTAGTCAGATTGGGTGGGGTCAAATAGGAGGGGTATAGGAGGAGCCTGGGCAGAATGGGTGGGGTCGGACGGGTATGGGAGGAGCCTGGGCAGAATGGGTGGGGTCATACAGCAGAGGAGGGGCTTAGGAGGAACCTAGTCGGATTGGGTGGGGTCAAATAGGAGGAGCCTGGGCAGAATGGGTGGGGTCAGACAGCAGAGGAGGGGTTTAGGAGGAGCCAAGTCAGAGTGGGTGGGGTCAAATAGGAGGGGTATAGGAGGAGCCTGGGCAGAATGGGTGGGGTCAGATGGGTATGGGAGGAGCCTGGGCAGAATGGGTGGAGTCAGATGGGTATGGGAGGAGCCTGGGCAGAATGGGTGGGGTCAGACGGGTATGGGAGGAGCCTGGGCAGAATGGGTGGGGTCAGACGGGTATGGGAGGAGCCTGGGCAGAATGGGTGGGGTCAGACAGCAGAGGAGGGGTTTAGGAGGAGCCAAGTCAGATTGGGTGGGGTCAAATAGGAGGGGTATAGGAGGAGCCTGGGCAGAATGGGTGCGGTCAGACGGGTATGGGAGGAGCCTGGGCAGAATGGGTGGAGTCAGAGAAGAGGGGGTATAGGAGGAGCCTGGGCAGAATGGGTGGGGTCAGACAGCAGAGGAGGGGTTTAGGAGGAGCCAAGTCAGATTGGGTGGGGTCAAATAGGAGGGGTATAGGAGGAGCCTGGGCAGAATGGGTGCGGTCAGATGGGTATGGGAGGAGCCTGGGCAGAATTGGTGGAGTCAGAGAGGAGGGGGTATAGGAAGAGCCTGGGCAGAATGGGTGGGGTCAGACAGCAGAGGAGGAGGGGCTTAGGAGGAGCCTGGGCAGAATGGGTGGGGTCAGACAGCAGAGGAGGGGCTTAGGAGGAGCCTGGGCAGAATGGGTGGAGTCAGAGAGGAGGGGCTTAGGAGGAGCCTAGTCAGATTGGGTGGGGTCAAATAGGAGGAGCCTGGGCAGAATGGGTGGGGTCAGACGGGTATGGGAGGAGCCTGGGCAGAATGGGTGGGGTCAGACGGGAGGGGGTATAGGAAGAGCCTGGGCAGAATAGGTGGGGTCAGACAGCAGAGGAGGGGCTTAGGAGGAGCCTAGTCAGATTGGGTGGGGTCAAATAGGAGGAGGAGGAGCCTGGGCAGAATGGGTAAGGTCATAGAGGAGGGGTATAGGAGGAGCCTGGGCAGAATGGGTGGGGTCAGACAGGTATGGGAGGAGCCTGGGCGGAATGGGTGGAGTCAGAGAGGAGGGGGTATAGGAGTAGCCTGGGCATAATGGGTGGGGTCAGACAGCAGAGGAGGAGGGGTATAGGAGGAGCCTGGGCAGAATGGGTGGGGTCAGACAGGTATGGGAGGAGCCTGGGCAGAATGGGTGGAGTCAGAGAGGAGGGGGGTATAGGAGGAGCCTGGGCAGAATGGGTGGGGTCAGACTGGTATGGGAGGAGCCTGGGCAGAATGGGTGGGGTCAGACAGCAGAGGAGGGGCTTAGGAGGAGCCTAGTCAGATTGGGTGGGTTCAGAGAGGAGGGGTATAGGAGGAGCCTGGGCAGAATGGGTGGGGTCAGACAGCAGAGGAGGGGCTTAGGAGGAGCCTAGTCAGATTGGGTGGAGTCAGAGAGGAGGGGGGTATAGGAGGAGTCTGGGCAGAATGGGTGGGGTCAGACAGCAGAGGAGGGGTTTAGGAGGAGCCAAGTCAGAGTGGGTGGGGTCAAATAGGAGGGGTATAGGAGGAGCCTGGGCAGAATGGGTGGAGTCAGAGAGGAGGGGGTATAGGAAGAGCCTGGGCAGAATGGGTGGGGTCAGACAGCAGAGGAGGAGGGGCTTAGGAGGAGCCTAGTCAGATTGGGTGGGGTCAGAGAGGAGGGGTATAGGAGGAGCCTAGTCAGATTGGGTGGGGTCAAATAGGAGGAGCCTGGGCAGAATGGGAGGAGTCAGAGAGGAGGGGGTATAGGAGGAGCCTGGGCAGAATGGGTGGGGTCAGACTGGTATGGGAGGAGCCTGGGCAGAATGGGTGGAGTCAGAGAGGAGGGGCTTAGGAGGAGCCTAGTCAGATTGGGTGGGGTCAAATAGGAGGAGCCTGGGCAGAATGGGAGGAGTCAGAGAGGAGGGGGTATAGGAGGAGCCTGGGCAGAATGGGTGGGGTCAGACAGCAGAGGAGGGGTTTAGGAGGAGCTTAGTCAGAATGGGTGGGGTCAGACAGCAGAGGAGGGGCTTGGGAGGAACCTAGTCAGATTGGGTGGGGTCAAATAGGAGGGGTATAGGAGGAGCCTGGGCAGAATGGGTGGGGTCAGACGGGTATGGGAGGAGCCTGGGCAGAATGGGTGGAGTCAGAGAGGAGGGGGTATAGGAAGAGCCTGGGCAGAATGGGTGGGGTCAGACAGCAGAGGAGGGGCTTAGGAGGAGCCTAGTCAGATTGGGTGGGGTCAGAGAGAAGGGGTATAGGAGGAGCCTGGGAAGGTTGGGTGGGGCCAGACAGCAGAGGAGGGGCTTAGGAGGAACCTAGTCAGATTGGGTGGGGTCAAATAGGAGGAGCTTGGGCAGAATGGGTGGGGTCAGACAGCAGAGGAGGGGCTTAGGAGGAGCCTAGTCAGATTGGGTGGGTTCAGAGAGGAGGGGTATAGGAGGAGCCTGGGCAGAATGGGTGGGGTCAGACAGCAGAGGAGGGGCTTAGGAGGAGCCTGGGCAGAATGGGTGGGGTCAGACAGCAGAGGAAGGGCTTAGGAGGAGCCTAGTCAGATTGGGTGGGGTCAGAGAGGAGGGGTATAGGAGGAGCCTGGGCAGAATGGGTGGGGTCAGACAGCAGAGGAGGGGGTTTAGGAGGAGCCAAGTCAGAGTGGGTGGGGTCAAATAGGAGGGGTATAGGAGGAGCCTGGGCAGAATGGGTGCGGTCAGATGGGTATGGGAGGAGCCTAGTCAGATTGGGTGGGGTCAGAGAGGAGGGGTATAGGAGGAGCCTGGGCAGAATGGGTGGGGTCAGACAGCAGAGGAGGGGCTTAGGAGGAGCCTGGGCAGAATGGGTGGGGTCAGAGAGGAAGGGCTTAGGAGGAGCCTGGGCAGAATGGGTGGGGTCAGACAGCAGAGGAGGGGCTTAGGAGGAGCCTAGTCAGATTGGGTGGGGTCAGAGAGGAGGGGTATAGGAGGAGCCTAGTCAGATTATGTGGGGTCAAATAGGAGGAGCCTGGGCAGAATGGGAGGAGTCAGAGAGGAGGGGGGTATAGGAGGAGCCTGGGCAGAATGGGTGGGGTCAGACTGGTATGGGAGGAGCCTGGGCAGAATGGGTGGGGTCAGACAGCAGAGGAGGGGCTTAGGAGGAGCCTAGTCAGATTGGGTGGGTTCAGAGAGGAGGGGTATAGGAGGAGCCTGGGCAGAATGGGTGGGGTCAGACAGCAGAGGAGGGGCTTAGGAGGAGCCTAGTCAGATTGGGTGGAGTCAGAGAGGAGGGGGGTATAGGAGGAGTCTGGGCAGAATGGGTGGGGTCAGACAGCAGAGGAGGGGTTTAGGAGGAGCCAAGTCAGAGTGGGTGGGGTCAAATAGGAGGGGTATAGGAGGAGCCTGGGCAGAATGGGTGGAGTCAGAGAGGAGGGGGTATAGGAAGAGCCTGGGCAGAATGGGTGGGGTCAGACAGCAGAGGAGGAGGGGCTTAGGAGGAGCCTAGTCAGATTGGGTGGGGTCAGAGAGGAGGGGTATAGGAGGAGCCTAGTCAGATTGGGTGGGGTCAAATAGGAGGAGCCTGGGCAGAATGGGAGGGGTCAGACTGGTATGGGAGGAGCCTGGGCAGAATGGGTGGAGTCAGAGAGGAGGGGCTTAGGAGGAGCCTAGTCAGATTGGGTGGGGTCAAATAGGAGGAGCCTGGGCAGAATGGGAGGAGTCAGAGAGGAGGGGGTATAGGAGGAGCCTGGGCAGAATGGGTGGGGTCAGACAGCAGAGGAGGGGTTTAGGAGGAGCTTAGTCAGAATGGGTGGGGTCAGACAGCAGAGGAGGGGCTTGGGAGGAACCTAGTCAGATTGGGTGGGGTCAAATAGGAGGGGTATAGGAGGAGCCTGGGCAGAATGGGTGGGGTCAGACGGGTATGGGAGGAGCCTGGGCAGAATGGGTGGAGTCAGAGAGGAGGGGGTATAGGAAGAGCCTGGGCAGAATGGGTGGGGTCAGACAGCAGAGGAGGGGCTTAGGAGGAGCCTAGTCAGATTGGGTGGGGTCAGAGAGAAGGGGTATAGGAGGAGCCTGGGAAGGTTGGGTGGGGCCAGACAGCAGAGGAGGGGCTTAGGAGGAACCTAGTCAGATTGGGTGGGGTCAAATAGGAGGAGCTTGGGCAGAATGGGTGGGGTCAGACAGCAGAGGAGGGGCTTAGGAGGAGCCTAGTCAGATTGGGTGGGTTCAGAGAGGAGGGGTATAGGAGGAGCCTGGGCAGAATGGGTGGGGTCAGACAGCAGAGGAGGGGCTTAGGAGGAGCCTGGGCAGAATGGGTGGGGTCAGACAGCAGAGGAAGGGCTTAGGAGGAGCCTAGTCAGATTGGGTGGGGTCAGAGAGGAGGGGTATAGGAGGAGCCTGGGCAGAATGGGTGGGGTCAGACAGCAGAGGAGGGGGTTTAGGAGGAGCCAAGTCAGAGTGGGTGGGGTCAAATAGGAGGGGTATAGGAGGAGCCTGGGCAGAATGGGTGCGGTCAGATGGGTATGGGAGGAGCCTAGTCAGATTGGGTGGGGTCAGAGAGGAGGGGTATAGGAGGAGCCTGGGCAGAATGGGTGGGGTCAGACAGCAGAGGAGGGGCTTAGGAGGAGCCTGGGCAGAATGGGTGGGGTCAGAGAGGAAGGGCTTAGGAGGAGCCTGGGCAGAATGGGTGGGGTCAGACAGCAGAGGAGGGGCTTAGGAGGAGCCTAGTCAGATTGGGTGGGGTCAGAGAGGAGGGGTATAGGAGGAGCCTAGTCAGATTATGTGGGGTCAAATAGGAGGAGCCTGGGCAGAATGGGAGGAGTCAGAGAGGAGGGGGGTATAGGAGGAGCCTGGGCAGAATGGGTGGGGTCAGACTGGTATGGGAGGAGCCTGGGCAGAATGGGTGGGGTCAGACAGCAGAGGAGGGGCTTAGGAGGAGCCTAGTCAGATTGGGTGGGTTCAGAGAGGAGGGGTATAGGAGGAGCCTGGGCAGAATGGGTGGGGTCAGACAGCAGAGGAGGGGCTTAGGAGGAGCCTAGTCAGATTGGGTGGAGTCAGAGAGGAGGGGGGTATAGGAGGAGTCTGGGCAGAATGGGTGGGGTCAGACAGCAGAGGAGGGGTTTAGGAGGAGCCAAGTCAGAGTGGGTGGGGTCAAATAGGAGGGGTATAGGAGGAGCCTGGGCAGAATGGGTGGAGTCAGAGAGGAGGGGGTATAGGAAGAGCCTGGGCAGAATGGGTGGGGTCAGACAGCAGAGGAGGAGGGGCTTAGGAGGAGCCTAGTCAGATTGGGTGGGGTCAGAGAGGAGGGGTATAGGAGGAGCCTAGTCAGATTGGGTGGGGTCAAATAGGAGGAGCCTGGGCAGAATGGGAGGAGTCAGAGAGGAGGGGGTATAGGAGGAGCCTGGGCAGAATGGGTGGGGTCAGACTGGTATGGGAGGAGCCTGGGCAGAATGGGTGGAGTCAGAGAGGAGGGGCTTAGGAGGAGCCTAGTCAGATTGGGTGGGGTCAAATAGGAGGAGCCTGGGCAGAATGGGAGGAGTCAGAGAGGAGGGGGTATAGGAGGAGCCTGGGCAGAATGGGTGGGGTCAGACAGCAGAGGAGGGGTTTAGGAGGAGCTTAGTCAGAATGGGTGGGGTCAGACAGCAGAGGAGGGGCTTGGGAGGAACCTAGTCAGATTGGGTGGGGTCAAATAGGAGGGGTATAGGAGGAGCCTGGGCAGAATGGGTGGGGTCAGACGGGTATGGGAGGAGCCTGGGCAGAATGGGTGGAGTCAGAGAGGAGGGGGTATAGGAAGAGCCTGGGCAGAATGGCTGGGGTCAGACAGCAGAGGAGGGGCTTAGGAGGAGCCTAGTCAGATTGGGTGGGGTCAAATAGGAGGAGCCTGGGCAGAATGGGTGGGGTCAGACAGCAGAGGAGGGGCTTAGGAGGAGCCTAGTCAGATTGGGTGGGGTCAAATAGGAGGGGGAGGAGCCTGGGCAGAATGGGTGGGGTCAGACAGGTATGGGAGGAGCCTGGGCAGAATGGGTGGGGTCAGACAGGTATGGGAGGAGCCTGGGCGGAATGGGTGGAGTCAGAGAGGAGGGGGGTATAGGAGGAGCCTGGGCAGAATGGGTGGGGTCAGACAGCAGAGGAGGAGGAGGGGTTTAGGAGGAGCCAAGTCAGAGTGGGTGGGGTCAAATAGGAGGGGTATATGAGGAGCCTGGGCAGAATGGGTGGGGTCAGACTGGTATGGGAGGAGCCTGGGCAGAATGGGTGGAGTCAGAGAGGAGGGGCTTAGGAGGAGCCTAGTCAGATTGGGTGGGGTCAAATAGGAAGAGCCTGGGCAGAATGGGTGGGGTCAGACAGCAGAGGAGGGGCTTAGGAGGAGCCTAGTCTGATTGGGTGGGTTCAGAGAGGAGGGGTATAGGAGGAGCCTGGGCAGAATGGGTGGGGTCAGACAGCAGAGGAGGGGCTTAGGAGGAGCCTAGTCAGATTGGGTGGGGTCAGAGAGAAGGGGTATAGGAGGAGCCTGGGAAGGTTGGGTGGGACCAGACAGCAGAGGAGGGGCTTAGGAGGAACCTAGTCAGATTGGGTGGGGTCAAATAGGAAGAGCCTGGGCAGAATGGGTGGGGTCAGACAGCAGAGGAGGGGCTTAGGAGGAGCCTAGTCAGATTGGGTGGGTTCAGAGAGGAGGGGTATAGGAGGAGCCTGGGCAGAATGGGTGGGGTCAGACAGCAGAGGAGGGGCTTAGGAGGAGCCTAGTCAGATTGGGTGGGGTCAGAGAGGAGGAGGGGTATAGGAGGAGCCTGGGCAGAATGGGTGGGGTCAGACGGGTATGGGAGGAGCCTGGGCAGAATGGGTGGAGTCAGAGAGGAGGGGGGTATAGGAGGAGCCTGGGCAGAATGGGTGGGGTCACACAGCAGAGGAGGGGTTTAGGAGGAGCCA